>NW_025814867.1:148074007-149276007 GCF_022079265.1 Lynx rufus
TACCAAGAATGTACTAGGGCTTAAACACCATAGAAACTTCTTTCTTGCTCTCCTACAATCTCACATACATTTCTGATCTGTTGGTACCTCTTTTCCAAGAAGTGACTCAGGGACCCAAGCTCCTTCCATGTTGTGGTTTGTCCATATTCAGTTTACAGAAGCTTGCCAAGGCCACTGCATATGTCGTGTCAGTGGAGTGAGAAGCGTGAGGAGGATTGGACCTGGAAATGATACCCAACACTCCCGCTCACGTCCATGGACTAGAACTTTCTCACGTGCCACATCTAATTCCAAGGGAGGCTGGGGACTGGAGTGAGTCTGTGAGCCCCTGAAGAAAAGGAATTCAGTTTGAGAAGCTCCTAGTCCATCTGCTGTTATCTGGACATGACTTTGTTTTTTCTCCTGGAGAGTGGATGAGTGTGCCTTTGTGCCTCTGTGTTCTGTAGTGTGCTACCCAGGGTCATATCAGGATGCACAGGAAGACTGGTATGTGTCGGCGTTTGGCAGTTAAGGTGTGGAACTTCTGGGGACTTGTCCAGCTACATGGTGATTTCCCTCTTTCTAGAAATTGTCCCCTTAATCTATAAGATTGGTCCTCATTTGTCTTGCTGATACTACATGACCATAATTGGTTGGCATAGGATTAGACACCTGACTGGCCAATCAAAGCCTCTCATTTGGGAATTTGAAATTAGATCAGAGACTCAATCTTGGAGGTTGGCTGTGGAGTCATCTTCATAGCGACCTCTTGGGTGAAGACCCTCAACCCCCTGTAGGGAAGGCCCTGAACGGGCTGGGCCCTGGCTTTCCCATGGCAAACTGCTCATGGCTCCCTTGGCTGGAGGGATCTCTACCATCAAAACTTTTTTTTATGTCTGAGTAATTCAAATTGGTGGCTACTTCTTGCAACCAAAATAATTTTAATCAGTAAAGAAATTTAATTTTTATCTTGGACAAATCACTTTAACAGCCATGGATTTCTCCGGGTGCCTAGGTGGCTCAGTTGAGTGTCCCAACTCTTGGTTTTGGCTCAGATCATGAGCTCATGGTTCGTAGGTTCAAACCCCCTGTGGGGCTCAGTGCTGGCAGCATGGAGCCTGCTTGGGATTCTCTCTCTCCCTCTCTTTCTGCCCCTCCCCTGCTCACTCTCTCTGTCTCTCTCTCAAAATAAATAAATTATCTTAAAAAAAAAAACCAGCCACAGATTTCTCATTTGTAAGTTGAAGATAATTTTTATCTGCCCTGCCTATCCAGACTTTTTTTTAAAATTAGTTAATTAATTTTGAGAGAGCGAGGGACCACAAGCAGGGGAAGGGCAGAGAGAAGGAGAATCAGAATCCTAAGCAGCTTCTGCATCATCAGCACAGAGCCTGATGCGCCGCTTGAACTCATGAACCATGAGATTATGACCTGAGCCAAGACCAGGAGTTGGATGCTCAACTGACTGAGCCACCCAGGAGCCCCTCTCAGGACTTTTAAATGGAATAAACTGAAAACCCATACAAATATAAGTGGGGCTATTTGTCTATAGCAGGCAGAGTTTTAAGAGCGTTTTTCCATGTACGAAATAGAAGGTTTTCTTTCTTTTTTGACCTTACTTTAATTGCTTTATGGTCAATTTCTCTCACATGCAGGAAATCACCATAGTTAGAGGTTTACTTTTCTTTTCTTTTGCTAGATATTTAATACTTTGATTATTTCTGACACTGAAATTACCCATGCTTTGCCTTTGCCAAACCAAAACCAATTTTTGCATTATTATTGCTGTTTGGAGCAGTATTAAAAAATGCTGTTTGAGAGTCTGAATTGGACAGTTATTCTCAACCCATCACACCCAATACCCTCTTTTTATGCTACCTCTCATACTCCTGTACTTTTCCAGAATGAAATTATATTACTTTGTATAAGAAATGAACTGGGGGGCTGCCATAACAAAGTATCATAGACCTCACAGCTTAAATATCAGAAAGTTTTGTCTTATAGTCCTGAAGACAGGAAGTCAAAGACCAAGATGTCAACAGGGTTGATTCCTTCTAAGGGCCTTGAGGGAAGGGTCTGTTCCAGGCCCTCTTCCTGCACATATAGCTGGCCATCTTCTCCCTGTATCTCTTTATATTGTCTTCCTTCTATGCATGCTTGTGTCCAAATTTCCCCTTTCAATAAGGGCACCAGTCATATTGGATTAGAACCCACCCTGATGACCTAATTATAATTTGATTCTTTCCATAAAGACCTTATTTCCAAATAAATTTGTATTCTGAGGTTCTGGAGGTTGGAACTTCAACATAGGAATTTGGATGCTTGGAGGGGGAGGTGACACAATTCAGCCCATAACAGAAATGAATCTAATCTCTGTACATGCATTGTATTATATTTTTTTATTTTTTTAAATGTTTATTTTTGAGAGAGAGAGAGAGCACAAGAGAAGGAGGGGCAGAGAGAGAGGGAGACAGAGGATCCATAGCAGGCTTCATGCTCTCAGCACAGAGCCTGATGCAGGGCTGAAACCCACAAACCATGAGATCGTGACCCAAGCCAAAGTCAGATGCTTCACCAACGGAGCCACCCAGACACCCTGCATACATGCATTATATTTTCAATGGTCAACATAGGGGTGCCTGGGTGGCTCAGTTGGTAAGCATCCAACTCTTGGTTTTGGCTCAGGTCATGATCTCACGGTCATGGAACTGAGCCCTGTGTCAGGCTCCACACTGAGGATGGAGCCTGCTTGGGATTCTCTCTCTCCTCTCACTCTGCCCCTCCCCTGCTCACACACTCTCTTTCTAAATAAATAAATAAACATGAAAAAAATTAAATGATCAATATAATGCTCTGACTTAAAAAGATGTGGGAAGTAATTTATAGCAAGATAGTATGTTTCCACAGATAAATACTCAGGCAGGAGTAAGGTAGAAAATGTAATGCTCAAGTCAGATTCTTGGGTCTCTGCACAGCCTTTCTATGAAAGCAGCAGATAAGAATGCAGTCTGCCGCAGGTGAGCTGTGCTGGCAACTCAAATACCATGGGGCACTGTCATTGGTGACGTGGTGTCCCAAATAGTGACTGACTCTTTACAGAGTACAGTCTTCCCTCAATTTATATGGGAGTCTCATTCCAGGGAATTCAGCACATTTAGAACCTTGCAAGAAATACTTTGTGTTTTTTTTTATCTATGGGAAGCTCTGGTGGAACATTTGGAAGTTGGCAGGATGTGGGATAACTCTTTACTGCAGGGGACTGTCCCAGGCATTGCAGAATGCTGAGTATTCTTGGCTTCCACCAAATAAATATCAGTGGGACACCCCTGGTCATTGAGACAAAAGTACCATACAAAGTTTTACAATAGTTGACACACTGAGAACCGTGGGAGGAGAGAGAACTTCAAATAGCCCAAGGAGAGTTACTGCCAAGGTGAGGGATGAGAGGCAATGGGGTGCACCATGTGCCATGCTGAAGGGACCATGTCTGTTTCCTACCAGACACTGGCATCCCTGATCAAGAGGGGCAGGACAGAAAACATCAACCAGTGCTCTCCTATCTGTGATCTTGTATGCCTGATTGCAACTTAGAAGTCCCAACTCTTCTTTATTACAGTAGTATGTTCAGGGCCCAGCCTAGTGCTTGGCACATAGCAGGCACCCAATGTTTGCTGGGTATTGTTGAATGGCATTCTTTTTTTTTTTAAGTTTATTTATTTATTGTGTGTGTGTGTGTGTGTGTGTGTGTGTGTAAGAGAGAGAGAGAAAGAGGGAGCGAGGGAGGAGCAGAGAGAGAGGGAGAGAGGGAATCCCAAGCAGGCCCCGAGCTGTCAGCACAGAACCTGACATGGGGTTCAATCTCAGGAACTGTGAGATCATGATCTGAGCCGAGATCAAGAGTCGGACGCTTAACCAACTGAGCCACCCGGATGCCCCTGAATGCAATTCTTAAAGTAGAGTTGGATGACTCGATGTGAGAAAATTCACATATGTATTTTATGTTTGCTCATTTACATATGCATTTGAACAGTTGTTGAACTATGAGTTGACATGGTGTCAATTCCTGGAAAAACCCACCAGCAAGAGACAGTCCCTGATTTTAGCGTGTGCAGTCTAATGAGGGAGGTCCATATGCAGGTCCATTCCAATATGGCGCCAGTCAAGTGTTACATATGGTGGGAACCTGAAAAGAGGGGTACTCCACCCAGGATGGGGTGAGGGGTGGGATAAGGGAATTCTGGTAATTATCAGGGGTGACTGAGGGTGCCCCAGGGAGTGATGTGCTGCTGGGCTACTACTTTCCTTCTCAGTAGGGACAGAAGATAGTGGGGAAATAGAAAGGGAACCCCAGTTTTGCAGATAGAAGATAGGTCATGGGATAAGGAGCTAGAGATGCCACTTGTGCCCCATTACAGGTCCTGGTCCCCCCCAAACTTCACCCCACACCTGGAATTCTCAGAGCCTCTTCACTCCAGTTACACCTCCTTTCCTCTTCTTTTGTCACTCTTCCTAACTCTGTTTTCTGGTGTAAGCTCTGCCTTGAGCAGAAGACAACAAATATATTCAAGGCTGGTGGATTCTGGGGGCTCAGTCTGGCCTAGACTTTGAAGAAACCAATCCTTTTGGAAGTAGCAACAGGCTCCTGGCCCCCCAGAACAATCCCCCAGGCCCATCTTTCTGGAGCTCCTACCTATAAAGGTGCTGTTACAATGTCCTCTGCCTCTGCTGCCCATCCCCCTCCCATCTGTCCTCTCCTAACTTGTCCATGCTCCCAGCTGGGTTCACCATCATGGTGTTTTCATCCATGTCCAACCTTCTGAGAAGCAGCTCTGGATTCTGGCTAAAATATGGGGATGGAGACATGCTTAAATGAACTCCTAATGGCAACAAGAAGAATTGAATTAAACAAAAAAGCTTCTGAGTGGGGTCCAGAGCCTCAATAAAACATCTTTGTGCTGGAGTTCGGAAGAAGACTTTGATGAAGGAATGATGAAGGGAACAAATGGGAAAAACGTGGTCCCTGCTCACCCTCTGTGAGTCTGAAGGCAGCGGAAACACTTCCAGGCATCATTTCTAGCCAAGGAAAGAGGCTAAGCAGTTTTCTGGAGCCAAAGACTGCCAGGAGTAATAAGAAAACCCTTTAAGTGAGCTTTCTCCATCTGTTTAGTTTCTCATGCTGAAAAAAGAAGAAAAAATATAAATAAATGATTCAGAGAAATGTCATATGCAATTACCTCCACCAGGGAAAAATAAACAAGACTTCACTTCATTAGGAAGATTCTCACATGGAAGATTCTGGTGGTCTTCCACATGATGAGCCTCCAAAGTTTGGTTGCTCAGACTCAACTTCCGCCCAAACTTGACTCCAGCAGCCAGGGTGATCTAGTGCACTGGACATCTCCCTGTCTGCTCAATCAAATTGTCCAGAGATGAAATCCAGTTGAAGGAAGTATCTGGGTAGACTGGAAGATGAGGGGTCAATAAGGCCCTGGCCTGTCAAATATGTTGGTAGGATGGTGGGAGCTTACTCTGTGAGCACCCACACCAGCCTTCCATTGTTTTCACCACCAGTTGTCTAACCAACTGCCAATGGTGCTAACCAATGGCTTCCTTGGGATCACTGAGAGCAAATTACAGCATGGCCCTACTTGGCAAAAACAGTAATGTGCCATGCCCTTGGGGCTGACTCTGCCCAACAACATCAGAACAGGAGAAAGTCAATTTGGACCTTTAACTTTAAAATTGATTTAACTTTAAAATAGCAAGAGTGTTTGCTCTTAGCCTGCAGCTAGCCTTGTAAGTCTCCAGCAGGGCCAGGAAAGCTGGTCATTCAACAATGCTCATAAAAGCAATGTCCTTCTAAAATTCTCTCTGCAGAGCACTGAGCCCAGGGTCTTATGTGCTCGGATCTTCAGTGAACAAGATTCGTAGAAGGTGAGTGGTAAGTAGGGACTGCTTCTGTACAGAGATCTCTGTCCCTACTGACATCTGAGCAGATGACCACACCCCCAGGTTTTCAGAAAAAACCAAGGCCACATACACCAGCAACCTCAACTTTTCTGTTCCATGTATGTTGGTTTCTTGAAAGCTTTCCCTCCTTCTCCCCCCACCCCAACCCATTCTCTTTTATCTCAGAGAAAGCAAGAAGGGTGTGTATCTTCATCTCCCGGCACATGAGACCCTAACCTCCGTCTTGGTCACATCTACTCCTTTCTCATTTGGAATCTTTCTCCAATAATTTATTTTACTTCTTAAATTTCTCCTTCTCTGCTGCCTTCTTCATCTTTGTCTACAAATGTCTTTGGCTTTCCTTCACACCTTAAATTTGGCTTGTCTAAAAATGCGGTTATTCTGTACTTCACAAAACCCACCCAATCCTCCCAGTGGGAGACCGTTCTCCCAAGCAGCTGAGACCAAACTTTGGAGTGATTTTTGATTCATCTGCCTTCCTTGTGTAACTCTTGCATTCAGTCCTTCTTTTCCATTATCACTGCAACAAACCCAGTTCAGACCCTTACTGTGTCACATCGGGCATAGAAATAACAATGGCTGTTTCTTAAGGGTTTGTTATCTGCCGTGCACCATGCTGCCTGCTTTATATGCATGAGCTCCCTCTTCACACCAATGTTATGAAGCACCTGCTATTATCCACTTTTTTCAAGTGGGCAAACTGAGGCTTAAGTAACTTACCCAGGGTCAGTATAGCTGACAGATGGAAGAGTCGGAATTCACAGGCAGGTCTGCTGGCCCCACAGCTTGCGTTCTGAACTGTGACGCTAGGCTCACAATTGTGGTTGATTCTTCAAAGGTCTCACAAACACACAGGGCTTCCTGTGCTTCCTCTAGTCTACCTTCTTCCTTGTTACCAGAGTGATCTCCCTAATGTGCCACTGGGAATGCGTCTTCCCCTGCTCACAATTTCTCACTGGCTCTTCACTGCCTGCAGGATAAAGTCCAAACCCCTTAGCTTGATAGTCAAAGTCCCAGCCCCACCCGGAGGCTTACACCTGCCCTTATTCTCTCCTTGTAGCTTTTTTACTTCCATCTTCTCTTGGCTCCAAAGTCCAGTGCAAATGTGACCTCCTCCATGGAACGTTTTCTGGCCACACTAACTGGAGCGGTTATTCTCTTTGCTTAAACTCACCTTGTGCTTTATTTGGGCCCCTTTCATGGTGCTCGTGATCTAGACTAATTCACAGTACCATGATTTGCATACTGCTTTATTATATTCTTGAGGTCAGGGATATGTCTGGGTTTTAAAAAAAATTTTTTTTTAATAGATTTATTTATTTTGAGAGGGAGAGAGACAATGCATGCATGTCGGGGAGGAGCAGAGAGAGGGAGAGACAGAATTCCAAGCAGGCTCCGGGCTGTCAGTGCAGAGCCAGATGTAGGGCTCAAACCCACGAACCGTGAGATCATGACCTGAGCCAAGATCAAGAGTCAGAGGCTTAACTGACTGAGCCACTCAGGCACCCCATATGTGTGTTTATTTTGGCAACCCTTATAACATCTGTCAAAATGTCTCACACAAAGGGAAGGTATTACTTAAGGTAACACTGGCTGCTGTGATAGCTACCCCGCAAAGATTGGTGGCTTGACACAATGAACATTTGTTTCTGAATCTTGTAAAGTTCAGTTGACGATGGGGGGTGGGAATGGCGCTGTGCTCCACATGGTCATTCGGGGGGAAAGAGACCCCCCCCGTCTTCAACATGTGGCTTCCAACTTTGCTCTGGGCACTGACAGCCAGACAGCAGATGTAGTAACAGAGAATAAAGGGAGAAAGATGGCAGGTGTCGGGAGTGGGGGGCGGGTTGCATGGCCCGGGCCTGGAAGTGACACATTCCATTGGCTGAAACTCAGTCTCATGGCCATAGAAGCCATAAGGAAGATAGGAGATTAGGCATTGTGTGCTAGGAAGGAGAAGAAATGGGGTGGGATGGTAGCTATCCAGGTTATATTTGTGAAATGAATAATTAATACGTTGCTATGTATTTATCAGGGAAGTGGGTTAACAATGATGGTCTCTAAAGCACGACACACACACTCCAGCGTGCACAAGGTGATCTGTTGGGACAAGGAGAAGGATATTAGAGCATCTTTTTAAAAATCTAAAATAATAAGAAGGAACTTCAGCATCGCTGACATTCAGCCTGTGAAATGACGCTGGTGCCTCCATTTGGTCCTGGTGTCGGATCTTCCCGTGTCCCATCCAACGTGCGAGAGTCATCTTGAGGGAAGAGTAGACTTCCCCTGTATGCGCAGGCTAACAGCAGCCCCTGCATTCATTCATTCATTTTAGCCCAGGGAGGTCTGACAAATGCAAATCATGTGAGCTAAGTCAAGTGGCTTTATGGCTTATGTTATCTTGTTTTTAACGAAACCAGTCCTCACAAAGTGAACAAGTGGCTTTAAATGTACTTCCAGATTAATCGCCGGGTGCAGATAATACTGGTGATAAAAGCAGTGGTGAACCATTAGAAAAATGTCAAGGTTGACCCTCCGATGCAAGCCCTTTGGCGGCCACAGTATGAGGCAAAACATTGATAATCTAATCAGTTCTGGCAATGAGTGACCCTCTCCTCCGCAAATTTGAAAGGCCCACAAAAACTGCTTGAAATAGGAATTACATCATCTACCATTAACCATGAAATCCAAGCTAAATGGATATTGTAACCGGGGTATCAGCTAAAGCTCGTACGAAGCCAAAACTATGTGCGAAACATTTAAAAACTTATTATCTGGAATATCAAGTAGATGTCTACAATTTGTTTTTAATGTTCAGAACGATTTACTTAATCCATTGCTTTGCAAACATCACAATAAATTTAATGATCAACAGTTGGAAGCCCCTAAAGCCTTATTTAAGTTTCTTATTGAATGGTCACTTTCTTATTCAATAGTAAATGGGGAAAAAAAGCCACATACTATGGAGGAAACACTTGCGACTCCCGTTGTGGGGACAACTGCGGAACAATAATGCCCGGAACACAAACCGGCAAGCAAATGAAAATGTGTTCCTTTGTCGGCACACACACTTGGAAGGTGCCTTGAAAACATCACTGAAGATTTAACGGAATAAGTACCAGGAGAAATTAGACAGTGTGGGAGGCTTACTCTGCAGTTGGGTTGAAGTACAGATGCTTCTAACATGTCTCAGCCTCCAGAATTCCCCAATTCTACTGAGTAATGAAATACATCCAGGACGACTTTCTCCGTGAACGTCTAGAGAAAGGTGGCCTGGAGAAGATATTTTTAATGCGAAGTGACTTCTGTAACCAGAACAATGTTGTAGGAGACAACAGCATCAGTGTCATGCTTGGTGAGGCAGCTCATTTGACCCGCATATAAAAGGAATCCCAGGGGAGCCCTACGGAGACAGATCCAAAGGTGATTTTCATTTACTACTTCCTTCACAGGCAGGCGAGCCCTAGGAAGGGGTTGTTGCTGCCTTGAAGGAAGAGTTTTAGAGGATGGCGCTGATGAAGCTAATTTTCAAAACAAAATATAGCAGTTAAACACACACACACACACACACACACAGGAGCGCCTGGGTGGCTCAGTCAGTTAAGTGTCTGACTTCAGCTCAGGTCATGATCTCATGGGTTGTGAGTTCAAGCCCCGCCTCGGGCTCTGCACTGACAGTGTGGAGCCTGTTTGGGATTCTCTCTCTGCCCCTCTGCCACTCACTCTCATTCTCTCTCTCTCAAAACAAATAGATAAAAACTTTAAAAAGCACAGAAAAAGGCTTTAAAATACGAGAGACGAGGGGCGCCTGTGGGTGGCTCAGTGGGTTGAGCATCCGACTTCCGCTCAGGTCATGATCTTGAGGTTCGTGAGTTTGAGCCCTGCGTGGGGCTCTGTGATGACAGCTCAGAGCCTGGATCTTGCTTTGGGTTCTGTGTCTCCCTCTCTCTCTGCCCCTCCCCCACTCATGCTCACTCTCACGTGCTCTCTCTCTCAAAAAAAAAAAAACATTAAAAAATTAAAAAATAAAGAAATAAAATATGTGAAGTTCTTTGGACCATTCTGTAATGGAAGGGGAGTATTATGAACATGTTTTGTATTGCACAGAGGTTACTGGTTATCTTTCATAAAATAACTTAGAAGTATTTGTACAACTTAGAGAGGAGGCATCCGGTTGCTTTGACCATAAGATTAGTGTTGCAAATTCAGGCGGTTTTCTGCAGCCTGTGGCTCTCAGTGGTTTGCTATCTGGCAGAGATTTCTGAAGCAATAAATCAACATAATCTCTAAAGGTAAAGATGATACTTTACCTTCGAGTAAGAAAGTTACCGATTCTCCAGAGTAAATCATGCTATGGAGAAAGCAGTTTGAAAACAGATGTTTGGAAATATTCCAGGACTGTGTAGTATTGTTGTTGAAAATGATGTGTTCACTATAAAAACTCCTATCTGCACATTTTTTTAAGAATGGAAACTTTTTTTTAACCTGTTCCAAAATCTTCCAGAGGTAGTATTTCAGTGAGCTTTTAACCTGTTGGTTTAAAATATTAAAAAGCCAATGCCTTCTGTTTAGATTGCAGGAAAATTCTATTACGTCAGTTAAAAGAAAACTAGTGCCATTTCAAGAAAGACGTCATGGTTGGGGGGAAGGAGGGAACAGTGAGCGTCTTGACACAGTAAAGTACGAACAGACACACACACCTTCCATTTGGTTCTCTCAGATTGCAGCAGTAACTTTTTTTAGCCATGCCAGCCAGTAAAACCGTGCCTCTAGAGACGGGCTTTGTTGGCACGCCTGGGCGGCTGAGCCAGCTGAGCACCAACTCTGGCTCAGGTCATGATCTCATGGTTCGTGAGTTCGAGCCCCGCATCGGGCTCTGTGCTGACAGTACAGAGCCTGCTTTGGATTCTGTATCCCCCTCTCTTTCAGCCCCTCTCCTGCTTCCTCTATTTGTCTCTCTCAAAAATAAATAAAACTTTTTTAAGAAACAGGCTTTGTTGTTTCACAAAGTATAAAGCTAAGTCTTTCAAAAATAATGAAGTATATTACTCACCTCTCTCTCATTAAAGATATATTTTTAAGTGTCCTTCACTGTTGGTCCATATTCTGAGAGACGAAGGGCAATGCTTCATTCAGTTTCTAAAAGTCTTCTAAACGTATGACCATGACTCTTCCTGGCATCGCTCATCAGGTGACACAGGGTCACGAGCAATAGCAGTTTCTGAGTGATTGGAGGAATTCGAATGATGATTGGGGTTCAAATCGAGATAAGAAGGTGTCATTTAAAAAAAGCCACCCATTGGGAAAAAAAAACTCACTAAAGGGTAAAAAAAAAGAAATTGCACATCCATTGGACCTTGAAAATGGTCAATTACATGCTTTGTTGAATGAATGAATTTGTATCTTGGCAAAAATAAAGACCTGGGCCGAGACTGAGGTACACCAATGGAGCAAGGGAATTTCTTTACATGTTTTCCATTTTTTACTTCTTTGTCTCATGCTTAGTCATGTGTGTGTGTTTTAGTTCTGTATGTCAAGTCTCTCTTGTCCAATGTAGTCATGAAGGGTACTAGAAGGAGGGTAATATGATATTAGGATAACTCAATGAATTGTAGAATTTTAGATCTCAGGCAAAATTAGAAATTACCTAGCCCTGATGAGTGCTTTCCAAGATTAAATCCTTACAAGTTTTCAAAAAAATGAAAACTAAAGACGATGTTCATGTGTGAGCAAAAAAAATAAAATAAAATAAAATAAAATAAAATAAAATAAAATAAAATATAGAATAAAAAAATAAAGCCATCCATTGGAACTAGAGTGTATTGTGTTAAGCGAAATAAGTCCCTCAGAGAAAGACAGATATCATATGATTACATTCATATGTGGAATTTGAGAAACCCAACAGATGAACATAGGCAAAGGGAAGGAAAAATAAGATAAAAACAGAGGGAGGCAAACCATAAGAGACTCTTAAATACAGAGAAGAAACTGAGAGTTGCTAGAGGAGTGGTGGATGGGGGGATGGGCTAGATGAACGATGGGCATTAAAGAGGGTACTTTTTAGGATGTGCACTGGGTGTTACATGTAAGTGATGAATCACTGGGTTCTACTCCTGAAACCAAGACCACACTGTGTGTTATCTAACTTGAGTTAAAAAAAAAAAAAAAAAGCCATCCACTGTTTCACCTGTGCTGAATTAGCATTTGAATAATGCCTGGTTTGGTAGATGAGGTGGTTAAGGGGAAAAACTCAGCAATGCCTCCTTCACCCAGTCAACATTGTTTTTAATGCTTATTTATTTTTGAGAGAGAAAGAGAGAGAGAGGAAGGGACAAAGAGAGAGAGACCGAGACAGAATCCGAAGCAGGTTCCAGGCTTTGAGTTGTCAGCGCAGAGCTCCACACGGGGCTCAAACTCACGAACCCTGAGATCATGACCTGAGCCAAAGTCTGTTGCTTAACTAACTGAGCCACTCAGGGGTCCCCACCCATTCAACATTTATTGGTTCTCCGCCACCTAAGCAGACACTGCAGGTACAAAGACACCCAAGTCAAGGGCCTGCCCTCAAAGAACACAGAGCCCAGGTTCCACAGGTGACTGAACTTGACAGTTATGCCACCATGCTGGCGACTAAGTGTCTTGTCTCCTCCCCATTCCCCGCCCCGGCCCCGTCTGCCTTTTCTCAGTGAAGATTCTTTGAGAAAATGGCATAACTCCATCTCTCTTCCAGTTCCTACTGTTGTATTCTTGGTTTCCTGAGAAGAGCTAGAGAAAGTTCTGTCATTCTAGATCTGGAAACTTTGCCCTAACTCATTGAGGATCTTCTAATACTTCAGTTAGTCCCATATGCTTTCAACCTGCATCTTTTTATAATCTGGGGATTTGTATTTCCTGGCTCTTTTGTCATTTTGCTCACAGTTCCTTATTAAAATCCCAGCCTGAAGCTGTTGACGGCTCCCTCTTATCTTTCTCTGGTAGGAAAATAGGGTGACACATTCAATTGACATTAAGGGGCGTGATAATACACAACTGTGATTTATGAGCAATGACTGTGTTCTTGGTAGCGAGCTGAGCACTCTTACACACATTATTTAGTTTTTTTAAGGTTTATTCATTTTCCAGAGACAGAGACAGAGTGTCAGCGGGGGAAGGGCAGAGAGAGAGGGAGACACAGAATCCTAAACAGGCTCCAGGCTCTGAGCTGTCAGCACAGAGCCCGACGCGGGGCCCAAACTCACGGACGGTGAGATCATGACCTGAGCTGAATCGGAAGCTCAACCGACTGAGCCACCCGGGTGCCCCTATATACATTATTAAATTTAATCTTCACTTTGACCTTTGGACCTCACTGGGAAAACTTCAGCTCAGAGAGTTATCTTCTGGCCCAAAATTACGCAGCTGGAAAGTCATAGCCTATGTCTGTGGGACTCCAAAACCCACAGTCTAACCACAATACTACCCCATCTTTCCTCTTCAATGACACACCAGTCTTAACATGTAACACTTACATTAGCTAAATCAGCCAACAAATACTGTCATTGAGAGGTGCTTCCAGAATTCCCTCCCATCCAACTGATGGGTCTCAGTTTTGCAATTCAAATGTTCAGGAAAATAGGCTTCAGTTTTACGAACTCTGCCCTTGACATTACTGTTAGACCCCAAAGGGCCGTGCCTCCCTCTCCATCTACTTGTTCCCATTTCCCTGTATAGCCTTTGCTCTGGCCACACCAATCTATTTTCATTGCTGAGTTGGGCCATGCCACTCCTTGATGTCCAGGCTCTACAGTGGCAGAACTTGCTGTCTCTAGCACACTCCATTTTCCTCCTTGCCTGTTTCTTGAACCTTTTCATCCTCAAGACCTAGCTCAAGGGCCCTGTCCTCTCTGAGAATGTCCCAGAGACTGATTCCATCCAGTTGTCGGTAGAGTGGCCCATCCTTCTCTGTGACCCCACATCTCTGTTAGAACACACTGCCCATCACCCTGCTATACAGAGACAGGCTGTGCCTGTTCAGAGTTTCATTCCCAGTGCCTACCTAGCACGGTATCTGGCCCTGACAGGTAATCAGTTAGTGTAATTTGAATGAATGAATGGAAAGTACGAAATGGGGGCAGGGATGGAAGAATCTGGGAAGTCTCCTGGCCACCTCTGTGGCTGGAATGGCTATGTTTCCAGAACTTTGCACAAACACTCAAGTATAATTCAGCCAGCCAGGGTAAGTGGCGTGGCTTGGAAGAAGGAGAAGAAGAGGAGAGAGATCTTCCCCAAGCATCCGCCCAGTGTTGAGACCCCCCACAACTTGGCCTGGTCCACTAAGCTCAACCCAAAGCCAGGAATTCCAGAAAACATCCTAGTCCTCTCTATGTGGCTTCAGCCCAAAACAACAAGACGGTTGTTTTTAGGATCTGGGACAGTGGGAAAAAAGACAGGGGAAAAGTGAGCTGATCACACACCTAAAAGTAACGGTTGCCTGGGGCAGAATGGCAAGCTCATTGCTCGTAAAGCAAAATACTGTGGTCAAAAAACACAACGGTGGGGCGCCTGGGTGGCTCAGCTGGTTAAACGTCCGACTTCGGCTCAGGTCATGATCTCACAGTTCGTGGGTTCGAGACCTGTGTTCAGCTCGGTGCTGACAGCTCAGAGCCTGGAGCCTGCTTGGGATTCTAAGTCTACCTCTCTCTCTGCCCCTCCCCCTCTCACATGCATGCTCTCTCTCTCTCTTTCTCTCTCTCTCAAAAATAAACATAAAAAAAAAAAAAAACAAGAAGTGCAGAAAGCAGGGAGTATTAGGTTCCTATTGCTGCTGTAACAAATTATCACAAACTCAGTGGCTTAACACAACATCAATGTATTGCCTTACAGTTCTGGAGTTCAAAACTCCAGAATCAGTTTCACTAGGCTAAATGTAAGGTGTTGGTAGGGCTGCATTTCTTCTGGAGGCACCGGGGGAGAATCTGTTTCCTTCCCTTTTCCAGCTTGCCAGGGCTGCCCACATTCCTAGGTTCATGACCTCTTCTCCATCTTCAAATTGTATCAGTCCTTTTCTGCTTCTACCCTTATATATTCTGTCTCTCATTCTGATCCTTCTGCCTTTCTCTTATTAAGACCCCTTTGATTATATTGGGCCCACTGGTATTATCTTGGAGAATCTCCCCATCTTAGGATCATTGATGTAATCCCATCTGCAAATTCTCTTTACCATGTAGGTAACATTTTTGTTCCCATAGTTTCCTGGGATTAGGATGTGGACATCATCAAGGGACCATTATTTCACCAATCACGGGGGTAGGTTCAGGAGTTTGTGTTCTAGTTCCCCAAATAACTTTTTTAACTTTTTTTTTTTTTTTTTTTTTAGCAAAAGTAAGAACAGACTAACAAAATGAATACAGCCCCCCATATAAAAGAAAACAAATCAGGGGCGCCTGGGTGGCTCAGTTGGTTAAACCTCTGACTCTTGGTTTCAGCTCAGGTCATGATCTCACAGCTTCACATGTTCGAGCCCCACTCTGTGCTCACAGCGCGTAGCCTGCTTGGGATTCTCTCTCCCTCTTTCTCTGCCTGTCCCCTACTTGTGCTGTCTCTGTCTCTCTCACAGTAAATAAACTTTAAAAAAAATTTTAAAAACAAAAGAAAATATATCAGTTAAATATTTATTTTGGTTTACTTCTGAACAAAGCAGAGAAAAATTCACTTAATGTATAAATAACAAAACTAACATTGGTTGAACTGCAACTTTTCCATTGACTAGCTGTGACCTTGGGTGAGTTATTTAATTTTTCTAATCCTAGAGTTTCTACTGAAACAGAAATACCAATACCTACTTTCCCCGTTAAAAAATGAGAGGTTTTATGACCATACAAAACATAAAAAATAATCCCATTCCTTCAACCCTAGTATGTCTTAATTCCACTAATAAAAAATATAAAAATGCATATCCATTTGACTCAAAAGTCAGAGATGCATACAAAAACGTAGAGGGCCTAGCCAACTTCATGACTTGGCCAGAACTACAGCAGATATACTCAGTGAGATTGAACACAAAATAGGAGCATTCTCGAGAACGTTTCCTGATATTTTGGGGCACCTGGGTGGCTCAGTCAGTTAAGTGTATGACTTTGACTCAGGTCATGATCTCACAGTTTGTGAATTCAAGCCCCACGTCAGGCTGTGTACTGTCATTGCAGAGCCTGGAGCCTGCTTTGGATTCTGTGACTCCCTCTCTCTCTGCCCCTACTCACGCTTATGCTCTCTCTCTCTCTCTCTCTGTCTCTGTCTCTCTGTCTGTCTCTCAAAAATAAACATTAAAAAAATTTTAATAAAAAATAAAAAGTTTATTTCCAGCTTCATTGAGATATAGTGGACATATAACATCATGTAAATTTAAGGTGCACAATGAGTCGACTTGATATACTGCAAATAATTACCACCGCAGCATTAATACTTCCATCATGGCACATAATTAGCATTGCATTTTTGTGGTGAGGACATTTAAGACCTACTCTTTTAGCAACTTTCAAGTATGTAATTATTAACTATAATCACCATGCTCTACATTCCAGTTCCAGAACTCAGACATACTCTAACGATATAGGTTTGTGCACTCTGGCCAACATCTCCCCATTTCCCCCACCTCCAGCCCCAGGTACCAACCATTCCACTCTGTTTCTGCAGGTTTGGCTCCTTTAGATTCTACATATAAGTGAGATCATACAGTATTTGTCTTTCTCTGTCTAACTTATCTCACTTAACATGACTTAGGAGTCGGCGGCTATCCACAGAGAAGACTCACGCGAACCTAGGGAGCTGGGAATGGGGAGCGTAGGTTTGCCGGCTGGAGAGGTCATGGTGGGCACGACCATATTCTGACCAAGGTTGTGAAGCACCTGGTGGAGCACGGAACTCATAGATATTTCCATTGGGGTTTGGTGGTGTCAGAAAAAGCAAATACGTCGAGGGAGGATGCCTGGGAAAGCCCATTGGCTGGCAGCCTACTGATGTCCTGACATGGTATCTCACGGAGATGCTTAAGGCCAGGACATTCCTTGCATTGTTGTTCCAATTCTTTTCTGGATCCACATTTCACGTGGAGCCTATCTTCTGTGGCCTGTTACCGAGCATCTTGGCCCCCAGGGGAGACATCCGCCAACGGCAGAGGGGTGGCATTGTGGAGGAGGGTGGGCCCAGCCGTGGGCAGGCGAGAACACACATCCCCGCGTGGGCTCTGAACATTTGTCCTCCCCCTCCTGTCATCTCCTGTCACTTCGTGCCTCTCCCTTGGAGAACAGTGCTTTGTACATAGTGATTAGTCATTGTTAAATAACTGAAAGACTTCTGGAAAAATTAGGATTTTAAAGTAATTTAGTGGAAAAATAATAAATAAACCCAATGGTTATTATTCTTCAAAGAGATAGTATGAATAAAACTCAGACTGTCAAACACTAAACATTCAGAGGCGGCCTTTCCATAGAAAGAGGGGGGTGACAAGGGCAGAGACAGTCGCTTATCTCCCCCGTTCACGTTCCTCTAACTCAGCCTTGACTGAGCCTTATTATCACCCAGAGAATGTTTAAAAAATACCAATGCCAGGGACGCTTCCCAGACCAATTCAGTTGGAATCTCTGGGCATGAGCCAGGGCATTGAGATTTTATTTGAAAGCTCCCTGGAATCATCTAATGCCTGGTCAGTGGTGAGAACGCAGATGCTTGTATTCCAGCCTCCCAGGGAATGAGCTTCCAGAATTGGATTCCCAGTCCCCAGGGGGCCACATCTCCATGATGTTTACTGCTTGGCCTAGCCCACCAGGCAGATACCCGGTCTGCCCCTGTTTCTTACCCATCAGGTCTTGTGTATCAGTGCTTGAGGAACAGCCTAGAAGACTCCATATCCATGCCCAGGATGGTCAGCAGAGAGAACGGACTCCTGGTGGAGTTGTCAAAGGAGGTACCTCATTTCCCAGGGACAGGTCACCTGGCCGCTGGCCTTTCCTGGCATCAGTGATCCTTGGGAACCAGTCCCCACGTCTGCCTGATCAGAAGGAGTTTGTACCAGGAGGCTTCTTACTCACCTAATGCTTTTCTCTTCATCCTGTTTCCCGCACTGACCATTTCCCAACCCTGTCCCAGTGAGCTCTCACCCTGCATGACCCCTATACCTCTTGCAGCTGTCCTGAGCTCTGCCTTAGACAAAAAGACTCAGATTCAGATCAGCTTTCTGGATTCAGGGTTCTTCACTTCCTGGACCCGAGTTTAACTCCTTGTGTGGAGTCCTCTGACCCTGGGGGTCTGCCTGTCTTCCAGTTCTAGTTCTCTACAACCCTCTCATTCTCCCTGCTGCCCAAACCTTGCTCATGACAATTATTTTTCTCAATTGCCTCATGCAAGGTTTCTGCGGGGAACCAAATCTGGTCCCCATAAATGTGCGGTGAGCTTTAAACAAATATTCACAGTGGCATTACAATACCAGCCACCAGATACAGCTCCAAGGGAATGGGTGGAAACTCAGAATGGATGAGAATGTGGTTTCTAGCATCAGTCTTTTAAGTGCATAAGTATCTTGGTGAGTGGTAAAAGAACCCCAGTTATTTATTTTACTTCTCCCTCAGCTCAAGTTGAAGACTTTTTGCCTATAAACCATGAAGATGTAAATTACTGTGGCCATTTTGTGGGCTTCCCTATTATAAAAACCACTTGTTTTCCTGGTGGTTCCACATTATGTTATTTTGAAATTTTAGGTGAGAAACTCGATAAACTCCCAGGATTCTTTTATAGGCAAGTGGTATTTTGCCAAGCTTGGGAACATCAGTCAGTCCCTACATTTGAGCAAACTATAGAGGGCCAATCTTGAGTGCATCTCAACGTCCACCCCTACATGTTCTTGTTGCCAGCAGCTAGAAGCTGCAGGGAGTCTGGACACCGTGTGGGGAAGGGTTTTCAAGGGAACCGGGCCTGGGAGCAAACCTTAGATTCTTGCCACTCAAAATGTGGGCTGAGGACCAGTCGCATCAGATTCACCTGCGAAACTGTTAGAAACACAGAATCTCAGGCTTCACCCAGATCCATTCCGATCCAATCCGGAACAAGATCCCCGGGTGGCTTGTGTGCACATGTAAGGCTTGAGAAGCAGTGTTCTCAGCCTTTTCCTGGCCCCTTCTTCCTCTCCCCCTGAATTTTACTATCCTCTGCCAAAGAAGCATTTGGTCCCAATTGCCCCTTTCACCTAAAAGCTAAGAAGACGGTAGTGATTTGATGTCACCTGGGTTTCAGGTTGTGGCCTTGTCTGCTGGGGGAGGTATCTGTGCTGAGACACCGTAAAGCGGGTGGGTGCAGGTTGGGCAGGCTTTCAGTAGGTATGCCTGGGAAGTATGTCTTTCAGCAGAGGTCATTGTCATCACGGGTGAATAAAGAAGATGTCAGCCTTCCCCTTCTAGCACCCCACATTTGTGAGAACTTTGGCATGAATCCTCTGTCCCCTGCTTGCCCCCATCCCATGCACCCGCAATGCAGAGGAACCGGGTCAAAGTTTCTTAACTCATCAAGGCTCAGTTCCTTCGTCCCCTGTTGGTGTAGCGGGCATTACCCAAACCCTTCTTATCCCAGCATTGTTTACAACAAAACTGACTGTTCACAAAAGTTGTTTCTCCACCCACTTGAATGGCTTGATATTGCCTTACTTCACTCCTTGGTAGTTCCTCTTCCAGGAGAAACATGGTGGTGGACAGGGTGGGGAAGGGATAAAGGAAAGGTAAGTAAGACTTACTTTGGGCTTCTTTGAGAGGTTCAGATAAGTCAGCAAAACAGTCCCCTGCACCCCAAGTGGCCCTTGTTCTTATATAGTTTGCACAATCAAGAATACCATACATGACATGGACAAAGCTTTGGGAGTTCTTCAAATTTTCTCCATGCCCACTTTACCAGTGATTAAATGAGGCAGGCACAATGGTTCTCACCTGAATGAGGGAGGGGATTTTTTTTAATGCCAATGCCCAGTCTCCTTACAGACCTGTTAGGTGGGATCTTTGGGGGTAAGGGCAGGCAATGATATTTCTTTTACAAGCTCCACAGATAATTCTAAGGGATGGCCAGGGCTGAGAACCTCTGGGCTAGTACAATAGTCAAAAGCAATGGTTCTCAAACTTCAGTGTGCATCAGAATCGTTCAGAAGACTGTGGGCTCAAGACGTTTGCACTTTTTCTATATGGTTTTGACAACCTCTGCACCCATAACATAGGGTGTAATGTAATCACATTTTATGAACCCCAAATCAGGACATGTGGTCATACAAGTATGGATGACTGTGGGCAGGATGTTTGACTTCAGTTTCGTCATTAAGATTCTGGGCTTTCCATCACTGTAACCACAATACCAGATAACAAAGACTTCTTATTCTCATCAATCACTTAGGAATGCTCTGTTAACCTTAATCCTTGGAATCATTATTTTTTTTAAAAAAAATTTTTTTTCAACGTTTTTTTTTATTTATTGTTGGGACAGAGAGAGACAGAGCATGAACGGGGGAGGGGCAGAGAGAGAGGGAGACACAGAATCGGAAACAGGCTCCAGGCTCTGAGCCATCAGCCCAGAGCCTGACGCGGGGCTCGAACTCCCGGACCGCGAGATCGTGACCTGGCTGAAGTCGGACGCTTAACCGACTGCGCCACCCAGGCGCCCCAGAATCATTATTTTTAAGGAACTTCCAATTTTTTATTAAAAAGTAAAATATATTAAGTGTGGAAAATATAGATGTGAAAGAGAAGTAAGCAAAATAAAATCATCCATCCATTAAAAAAAAAAAAAGATGTTTACGCTTTTAACAAATTCCCAGGTGATGCTGAGACTGCTGGCCCTTGTTCTGAGACCAAGTTTGAGAACTATTGCTCAAGAGATCTAAGAGGAAATCTTAGTCATACTGCCAATTCACCATAAATATGAATAATCATTATGCCTTCTCTTTGCCTTGATGTTCTGCAACAGGGGTAGGCAAACATCTTCAGGTAAGGGCCATTTAATAAATATTTCTAGCCTTGTGGGCCATACAGTCTCTGTTGTAACTACTCAACTCTGCTACTATAGCACAAAAGTAGCCATAAATGATATGTAAACAAATGGCGTGGCTGTGTTCCCTTAAAATTGTATGTAGGTGGCAGGCAGGATTTGGTCCATGGGCCAAACTGCTGACCCTTGGTCCACAGTTTTACTGCCAAGATATCTAAGTGAGGATTTTTTTTTTTAAGTAGTCTTTACACCCAGCACAGAGTCCAGTGTGGGGCTTGAACTCAAGACCCTGAGATCAAGACCTCAGCTGAGATCGAGTGGGGCACTTAACCAACTGAGCCACCCAGTTGCCCCTAAGTGAGGATTTTTTTTAATTATCTGATTTGGTGTTCTTTAGGCCTTCTGAATCTGAAGGTTGATGTCTTTCATTGGTTCTGTGAAATTCATGGTTATTACCTTTTAAAATCCTGCTTTTTCCACATCATTCCTGTTACCTATTCATGCAACTCTCACCTGGTGAAGTCAGATCTTCCCCCTTCGTCCTATTCCTCTCAACTACTTTTATATTTTTTACCTGTTTCTCTGTGCTGTATCCACACTGACTTTCCATTTCTGACAGTACTTTTTGGTTCCTTATCAAACCTGCCTGATGTATTTTGATGCCTATTAATCCTCACCTTACATTCAATCCCCTTATTTCTTTCTTTAAGTATTTTTACATAAACTGATGTCACATTCTCTGCTGGTATTTCCAGTAACTGCAATCTTTGCAGGTCTGATTCTACGGTTTATGATTTCTCTTGATTTTCATTAATGGTGGCTTACTTTTTCATGAGTTTGGTGAATTTTGATCCTGAGCTCATATTTCTTAAAATCTTTCCTGTGATGATTCTTTGAGGTGTTACATTTGCTTCTTTCAGGGGCACGGGGGTAGTCCTAACATGTTATCACATGAAATAAATTGCTGGCTTTAGAGCTAGCCAAGCGGTATGAAATTTGGCTTGCTATTAGAAATTCTTGGGAGACATTTTTCTTTCCTCCTGCAACCAAAGGGCCCCTCAGAGGGGCGGGTTCTTTTGCCCTGGTTCAGTTCTTCAGCATATTGTTCTTTAGTGGTCCTGGCTTTATGTGAGGGGTCTCCCAGTCCCCTCCTCACCCTGCCTGTCCCTGGTACCTGCATGACCCATTAAAGCCTGGGCTAGGTCACCAAGAAATGGCCATGCCCCCACAGGTAATCACTGCCTCCAGCATTAGTTCTCCTCTCTGGATTCATGCTTTCTCAAGATTTCTGATCTCTTAGGAATGCCTTGTTCTGATGCTGGTTCAGCTGTGCTTTAAATATATATATATTTTAATTAATATCATCTCTAGCATTTTAAGCAGGCTGTTTAGTGGTGGTGTCACTGTATTACCAGAGACATCAGAGACAACTTCCTCATCTCTAAATGGAGAAACAAACAGAACCGGGACTCGATACACTTTTTTAAATGAATGAATCAGTGATTTTTATATTGTTCTCTGCATTCTTAGAGTTATACTGTCATCAGGCTACTGTGCAAGCTGAGAACAGACTAATGAAATGTTTCTCAGATTAGACCAAGTTAATAATATGAATCTATTTCATAAAAATTTTTTGAAAGGTACCGTATGGAATTTGTGGACTCATCATTTGTGGGTTTGAGTTTCTCTGTGTGATTCAGAAGGCCCACATCAGATTGCAACTTGTCCTTTTGCTGAGGCATCAATATCAACCGACTACGCCATGGGGTTTGTACTGGGGACAAATCTTTCGGCTTCATAAATGTGCCTAGATTATCCTCCCACCCACTGACAGCCTCGTCCTAGGGCAGCGTATTGACGTCCTCTCCTTGACTAACGCTACAGAGTAAGTCTTTTGAATTCTAAAGCAACAAGAAGTCATTTTTGTGTATGTGAAAAATGGCCACCAAGTAAAAGCTCGAAGTTTTGTAAAAGTTGGGAGGCAGTTAGATTGTGGTGTGCAAGGATGTGCAGGAAGCACTTAACTCCCGATGGAAATGTGATTCGGGAAGACGCCAGGAGCCTGGACAAATTTTCCACATTCTTGAGTTGGAGAATTCTGGAAGAAGCAAGAGTGCCATCCCATGAGGATTTCAAGTGCCTACTGCATATTAATAAATAGTTTTGTGGAAAATAAAGTCAAGCAGAAATGCTAAGTTTAAAAAGAGCCCGTACACTTTGGCATTTTCTTACACACGATCCAGCAACCAAGCTTCCTGGTGTTCGCCCAAATGAGTTGAAAACTTCTGTCCACACACAAACCTGCACATGAGTGTTTATAGCAACTTTATTCAGAATTGCCAAAACTTGGAAATAACTAAGATGTCCTTCAGTCGGGGATTGGAGAAACTATGGTCCGTGGGACAATGGAATATTATTCAGCAATAAAAAGAAATGAGCTATCAAGCCATGAAAAGACAGGGAGGAGACTTAAATTCAGCAAATTATTATGTGAAAGAAGCCCGTCTGAAAAGGCTGTGGACTGTACAATTCCAACCATATGACATTCTGGAGAAGCATAACTATGGAGACTGGAAAAAAATCAGGGGATGCCAGGGCTTGGATCAGGGAGAGAGATGAATGGGTAGAGCACAGAAGATTCTTAGGGCAGCGAAACTACTCTGTGTGATATTCTAATGGTGGATACCTGTGATGTACATTTGTCAAAACTCGTAGAATGCGTAACACCAAGAGTGAACCCTAACGTAAATTATGGGCCTTGAGTGATAATGATGTGTCCCCGTTGGCTCATTGATTCTAACAAATGTGCCACTCTGGTGTCAGATTTGATAACGGGAGAGGCTGTGCATATGTAGGGACGAGGGCTATATGAAAATTCTCTGAACTTTCTGCTCAGTTTTGCTGCGAATGTCAAACTTCTCTTAAAAATAAAGCTTATCAATTAAAAAAAAAAAGAAAAAAACGAGACCACAAGCCTGGGACATCGCTTCTGTGAAGGATGAGGGGGAACAAGAAGAGAACTCAGGCCATATGGCATTTCCTGCCTCCCCAAGAATGGCCAGGGTGCCTTTCTGGGAAAGCTGATGCGTTGGACAGAAATCTGCACCCCTGGGAGCGTCAGGGTGAGCAGGGAGAGGCTGGCCAGGAAGCTGGAAGATCCCACCTCTGGCCTCTCTTGAGTCTTAGTGAAAAGCAGGACCCACACACAGGCACGCACTAGCACGTGCAACAACAAATGCACAGAAGGAGACAGATCGGCAGGCATGCACTGATGCACACATGCCCGGCATACACTTGCACGATTATGTGAGTGTGCACAGTCGGAGCTCACATCTATTATAGATACAGACAGACGACTGAGGCAGCTTGCCATTCTGGAATACAAGCAGTAGCTGCTGATAAACATGTTCTCTTGAGAGCCTGGGGAGTGAATTGTTCTAACACATGTCCCCTGGGAATGGAACAGCCTTCCAGAACAATCAGCCCTCCGTCCTCCATCGGTCAGCTGCAAGCGGTCGGGATCTGTCTGGATCTGTGTGGCTTCCGGCAAGTGCCCACGTGTGTTCATGTCAGGCTGCCTGCGGGCAGCTTTCCCACCCACGCATCCGCAATGCCCAACGCAGGTCATAATTTAGCGCTGTCAGCCGATGACACTCACTTCCCCCATGTGACACTGCAGGGCTTTCGGGGCAAGAACGTGCTGCCTGCAGCTGCCCGGGAGGGTCAGCGACAGGCGCGGTGAAGGAACTGAGTCGTGTTGGGCCAGAGGAGTGTTGGTTCCCTTCCGGCCCCAACAGCTTCACCCTTCTAACTTGGAGCCTGACTCTCCGCGTTGCATAAGCTGCCTGAAGACATCAGCAGTAGTTTGGGACACTTCTGCCTCGAGGCCGCACATGGGAGAAAATCTCCTAAGTGGAAACAGCCCCATTTGCACATTGGCAGATGGAATCCAACTGAATGTGGAAAAAAGCTCAACACGGGGCTCAAACCAAACAAAAAAAATTAACCAAAACAACACCTTTTAAGTTTAACAAGGACTTAAAAACTATTTTGAAAAACTTCTGGTACTAATAGACGATTTTCAGAACTTAATTTAAAGACTCTTCCCTTGAGTTAAGCAGGAAGCCTTTCAGGACTTCCATTCTTTTAAAAATTCTCTACTTTTGAACACAACAGAATTATTTTCTTATAAAATTACTCTCCTGAACTGTTTTGCAACTGTGGTAGACAGGATAACGGCCCCCCGAGGATGTTCCCTTGAACCTGCGAGTGAGTTACCATACACGGCAAAAAAGGGCCTGTGCAGATGGGATTACGTTAAGGTTTTTGAGATCACCCTGGATTATGCAGGCAGGCCCAGTGAGTTAGAAAGGTCCTCCCCAGAGGGAGGCTGGAGGGTCAGAATCTGAAAAGGAGATGTGAAGGCAGAATCAAAGGCTAGAGTGGTGACTATAATGACAGAGGAAGAAGCGTTAAGCCAAGGGACCCAGGTGGCCTCTAGATACTTGAAAAGGACACGAGAGTGCGTTCTCTCCTGTGGCCTCCAGAAGCGTGGAGCACGGCCTCGCCAGCACCCCTATTTCAGGATTTCTTACTTCCCCCGAGGGAAGACGCTAAATTTGTTTCAAGCTACTAAGTTTGTTTTAATTTGTTTTTGCAGCAGTAAGAAACTAATACAACCTATTGCGAGCGATCAGATCACGCTTGCTAGCTTGAGAGAGGAATGACTTGACAAACTGATGGCTCCGCGTGAATCCTCATACAGTTTCCCCGACCGCCGTCCCCCCGGTTCGGGTGAGCTCATAGTAGAATTGTTTGCGGATTTTTCATGTACTTATGCTAAGTGAAAAATACATGGTGACAGGCTTAAATCTATCTAATTACTGACGTCTTCATACATCTTTGTTGGGGATTATCCTACAGTATTAGTGTTCTAGGACTGCTGATACAAAGCGCCACAGACTGGGAGCTTAAACAACAGAAATCTATTTTCTCACAGGTCTAGAGGCTGGAAGCCCAAGAGAAAGGTATCTTCTGAGAACTTTCTGCTTGTCTTGCGGGCGGCCTCCTTCTTGCCGTGTCCTCGCATGGCCTTTCCTCTGTACCTGCACGTGTCTGTGTCCAAATTTCCTCTTCTTGTAAGGACACCAGTAATATTGGATGAGGACCTGTCCTAAAATTACCAAAAAACAATTTGAACTTAATTACCTTTTAAGTTTATTTATTTTGAGAGAGAGAGAGAGAGAGCAGCATGAGCAGGGGAGGAGCAGAGAGAGAGGAGCGCGAGAATCCCAAGCAGGCTCTGCACTGTGAGCGCAAAGCCCGTCGCGGGGCTCCATCTCGAGAACTGTGAGATCATGACCTGAGCTGAAATCAAGAGTCTGACACTTAACTCGCTGAGCCACCCAGCAGCCCCTAACGTAATTACCTTTTCACAGGCCCGATTTCTGGTCATTTCCCTAGGTACCGGGGGTTCGGGCTCCAACATATGAATCGTGGGGGAGACACGTTCCAACCCATAACCTCTATACTAGCTACAGGTGGGAGAGAGTCTGTGCCAGCCAAACAGATCAGACTGTGTAGACCACTGAAGTGACACGTCAAGACTATTCACCATGATTCCACGTTCTTTCTGCTTCGGTACACTCAAGTGTACTATGATATGAGTCCATTGGAACTGTCTCGCTTTGTCACCTTCTGGCCCACAAGAATATGTTGCAGAGACCATTAAACTAAGATGAGGACAGGCCAGCTCTGGAAAGGCAGAAACAATCCTAGGAAAATCTTATGGGATTGGGCAGTTGGGGGGGTGGAGGGGAGGGAGGGCTGTATAAATGCAATTAAATCGCTACTTCACACCATACACTTTACACATACATCACCGGATGGATTATAGACCTAAATGTGAAAAACACACTTCAAAAACTAATAAAGAAAATAAAGGACAACGCCTACATGATCTTAGAGTAGAGGAAACCTAAAAAAAACAAAAAGTACAAAGTCCCAACAATAAAGAAAAAGATAGATTTAACTATGTCAAATTTTAAAATTCTGTACAGAAAAAGCATGTAGCCTTCTATTGGCCAAAGATTAAAAACAGACTAGGAGACACATTTAATAGACTAGGAATGAACATACAAAAACACAAAATAAAAAAAGTAGAAAAAAATGAACCAGTTGTCTGAAAAGGAGATGTGAAGGGCCAACAAATAAGGAAACAAACAAAAACGATGTTCAAGCCCAGAGAAGGCAAAGAAACAACACAAAAGGAGACCACTTTCCATTCATTGTATTCGTAAAATTTAAGGGGCGGGCCATCTCAACTGTTGGCGAGGTCGTAGGAGAAATAAATAAATTGTTGCTGGAAATGTGAATTGGTAAAAGCGCCGAGGAGAAAAGTTTGGTGGCAGCTAGGAAAACGTGTTTACCCTGTGTGCTAGAAATCGTGCTTTGGGATACACACTAGACAGCCTCCTGCATGGTATCATAAGCATCTTGCACACAACAGTGTCAGTGCAGCATGTTTTTGTAATGGCAGGGACAAAAAGCAAGTGACTGAAACATCTCCCAATACAGGAATACAGAAAATGTGGTATTCTCTATGATGAGATACCAGACAGCAATTAAAAATAATAAATAAAATTGGTCTATATCGTCCCTAGTAGATGTTACAAACAGAAGGTAGAGTGTAACAGCAAGATGCAGATTGATGGGATTTATACTTGTATGCGCTAAAAACCAAACTATACAGTGTGTGTGCACGCGTGTGTGTTTTAACAGATGCGCATCTATCTAACAATAAAACTTTTTAAAGTGATACAAGAACATTTTTGTCTCTAGAGGGATGTCAAGAAGAATAGGTGGGGAGTTACTGGTTTGGGGACATTGGTTAATATCGCTCCTTGGCTCGCTCCTCCCCTTTCCTCCCTCCCTCCCTCCTTCCTTCCCTTCCTTCCTTCCTTTCTTCCTTCTTTTTCTCTTCCAAAAAATTGATAAGAAGCAAATAAGACAAAAAAGCTAACATCTGTTCATTCTGAATTGTGGAAATATGGAAGTCTAAGTTATTCCTTTATTTTACTGTAACTTTTAAATCTCGGAAAGCAGAAGCCAAACCATACAAAAAAGCCCTGGTATTTATATAAATACAATCATAAGCTATAAAACTCTACTAAAAGAAGTAAAGGAAGACTTGAACAAAAAAAGACAAGTATTCTCGTGAGTATGCTGTGTTCTACAGAGTGGGCTAACTTCCACTCTCCAACCGACTCCTCAAAGTTGGGAGGTCCCAGTGGTCTTTGAATTGGAAAGACCCGTAGTGATCATTTGGTGCCAAAGCCCCTTTTCACTTCCCTCATGAATGGTGTCCAGTCTCTTGAAATAATGTGTTAAGGGTGTCTTCTTCCAGTGCCAGTGACTAGCCCTACTGTTCTGAAGCAAGTGGTTCCATTCATTTGTCAGCAGCTCAAACCATTAAGGAAAATGCTTTCTAACTTTGAGAAGAAATCTGTTCCTGTAGACTCCGCCCCTAGGTTCCATTTCTTCCTTCTGGAGCAACAGAGCTGAAATCCAGTGCTCCTTTGACAGGAATGTCCTTCAAAATGTGAAGACAGCTATCCTGCATTTACAAGTTTTTATACGTAAAAATATAAAGAGCTTTTTATGCAAACGCAAACGTGAGCATCACCTGGAGACGTCACCATAAAACTCCAATAGGCTGTGAAACTGAGTTTTGAAAATTCTCTTTCATAATATGGAAGAAACTAACGTGACAACACGGAGAGCTTGGCCTATCTCAGGTAGTGAATTTTTCTCTGGGCTTGGAGGCAAAGGACTCCCCACCTCCACCCCAACCCCGGGAGGGAGAAGTACATAATTGATGAGCAATCCTTATCAGACTTGAAAGGACAAAGATACAAAGGGGAACCGGATGCCTGGCTACAAACTGATACCTCAACAGACACAAGAGGAAGCTACATAATCTCCTTGTTAAAGACATTGTATATTTTATAAGAGAATAGCAATGCCTTGCCAATTTCAGTGCCAATGTGGGCTGACAAAGGGATCCGAATACTGACTTAGGAAAGTTTATCTTAAAGGTAAAGGCCTCTGGAGACACAGACCCTACTGTATTGGTGTTTATTGGTTGGCTTCTTTTTCACCAGCTTGAAAAGCGACCAATGGACAAGAAAGGCTGTTGGCATTCCAGTTTGAGAGGTTATTGGTTGATGCTGTTTAAGTTACCTGAGATGTTGTGTATCACTGTGGGTAAGAGGAAAGGGGAAGGGAGGAAAGGAAGGTCAGGTTCCCACTGTTAGTAATGGAACAGGGATTCCAACTCAACCTCGAACTCAAACGTTCTTCATTTTGTTGTGTTCTATACCTCACCCCTCTCAGATTGTGAAAGCATCCATATCACTCATAAAAATATTTAATGGCTTGTATCAACCAGTCAAAACGGACTATGGGTGCTATGCCTTATGGGTACATCCTGGCTGGATATCCGCAGGCCTACAGCTCTAACCAATCAGGAGCAGAGAAGCCCTTTCCAAGGTGATACAGCAGATAAAGCAGTATTGCTTTAAGAAAGGTAATTGGGTTGTGCTCATCTTATAAAATAGTTTTATTTCACATTAGATCTCTCTGAAATTATATTTTAGATATTATACCACTTCTTTTTACAACTTCTCTTTAGAAATCACTTCAATTTGTCTTCGAATGCAGAAGAAAATAAAGGAGGAAGGGTAAGGGAAGGGGTGGCTTAATTTTTCTAAATTGCAAAGTGACTGACAAAACTTGATCCTTCTCAAAGGTCTGTGCGTGGCCCGAATGGAGAGAGGGGGTCTAAGCCTCCTTTAACGCTCTCTCCATAGCTCTGCCCCCTGCCCCCATAGTTCCCTCTTTGGAGAATGTTGTCTTCTTAAAACCCCACTCCCCAGCCCCACCTGTTGCCATCTTATCTTAGAGCCATTTCCTGCTCACAGTCTTGCTTTCCCCCTTAGCAGACTCTGTCTGCCCCTCCTTTCAGTTGTAAGTCTGTTTTCTAATCCTGACATCGAACAAGCAGGTAAATAAATCTTCAGATAGTATTTCCCAGGCAGCGTCCCTAACTTTGGGGGTGTTGTGACCACCTACGATGGAGAACGATTATTTCACAACCTTTCCCTTACCACCCCTCCCCCCGCCCCAAATTGCGATATGTTTATTTGTTTTTGACTAGAGTGAATTAAAATCAGTTTTGTGTGGAAGATTTCACAACACTCGTTGACATTTTTGGAGATACAATGGAGAAAGATTGAAGACCAGTGGAAACCTAACGGCCATGCAGCATCTCATGAGTTTGTGGGGCTTTTCTCCTTAGTTGTGCAAATTCAGTCCAGTGGGATATAGAAATGAGTGCTGCAGGAAAGCATTTTTCTGTTTGCCAAAAAGCAGTGGTGTTGAATGGCTTGAGAGACCACAAAATCACATTTCTCTACTCAGCACTGGGAAAAATTGTAATATGAAAGCATATTACCAATTCACATCACCTGGGTCCACTACAGCCAGAGGAAAAGAGATTCCAACCCAGTCGCTAATATGCAATGGATTATCTTGCTATGAGTGTTTTTCTGGGTCTTTCTGTTGTCTTTTGATTCAACCACATAATTGCCTAAATTAAGCAGTGGAGAGTGCCTGGCTCCTTAGTTCTGGGTCGCTGCCCCTTGACTCGCATCGTTTAGATTAAGGAAGAGATGAAGGCAAGCAGGAAGGTTCTGGGTTGTGATTGCTGTGGACATGAACTTTAGCTTCGGTCCCCACTCTGCCCCCAGCATTTCAGGTGCAGGGGGGTCTGGCTGGTTTCTCAAGAATTTCCCTGGTCTGATGCCCACTTGAGAAGCTTGCTCTCCAAAACTCAACCTCAATAATTATAAAAACTTATTGGAAATGTTTTCAATATTTTCAAGCTGAAAATATGCCTATATATTTTAAACAACCCCAAAGGGATCGAGAATGGGAGAATGTCAGGGCTGGGTGAGAGGCAGCCTCACGCCGAAGGCCCAGGTGGGAATGTGCCAATGTTAAGTTATTGGATGAGATTTCTGAGCAAGAATCAAATATTTGAGTCCTCCAGCATTTGTGGAAATTATTTTAGCAGGGAACAGCGGTGGCACCAAGACAATGATTTGTTTTCTCAAAGTCCAATTTGAGAAACCGTATGGCTCCATGTTTCACTTCTAATTAAAATTTTAATCCCTGCGATATTCTACCTGAGCTATGAGGAGCCAAGGGACAGAGCTCCGATTTTTTTGAATGGCAGGGGGTCTTGAAGACCCAGAGAATTGCCCAGTGATAGATCAGTGATCTCCAGCCTCAAATGACTTCCACATATATAAATTGCAAGCCAGAAGGAGACACTAAGGAGAAGAACAGAAGGGTTTGTTTGGAGTGTACCACAAATAATTATAAGTTATGGGAACAGAGAAGAAAATAAGGCACGTTGATTAGAAACACCAGGATGAATTGGCATTGATTTTGCCGTACAATAGAAAATTTGTTTCAAATTTTCTTCCAACAGATGCATAGCATGGTGAGTGGGGAATTAAATTTTATTCCAGGTTCAAGTTTAAGTTTGGAAATGAAATTTGGGAAGGTATGCCTTATTTCACAGAGACAAAGCAACTTTCTGAATACTCTTACATAAGGTAGCCAATAGAGGGCTGATGTGCTTTTCTAGATCTATAGGCTCAGAAAAATTGTTCTCTTGCTTTTGAGTGTACGTTTAGCCTTTTTTGTTCACCGACGGACGCATTCTAATATTCTTCTCTGTGAATCTTTGCGTGTTCTGTTATAGCCTGGTTCTGACAGCAGTCTCCTAAAGAAAAAAAGAACCCAGGAGTTTCAATCAAGCCCTTGCTGGTTATATGGCTATAGAATATTAAATCATACATTCTGCCCAGTTAAGTTGCAGCTGTTAATTTTCCTTCAGGTCCTTAATAACTGGAATAAATACAGTAGTCACATACTTTATTTCTCTTTTTAAACCAAGAGTTGGTTAGCATCATCAATTCTGTACCGGTTCCTTAAAGTGGGAGTTGACAGTTTGTGGCACTTTTTTCCCCAGAGGTACAGGCCCACGTTGTCTCTTGACCAGGGAGCCCTGTCACTCAGCTGGCTATGGGTGCAGGGGCAGAGCTGGCCCGTGGCAGAACTGGAAGGTGGGCATGGCCTCTGGGCTCAATCATAGGTGTTCCCCCAGCTTCTTAAGAGGAGACTGTGCCCTGAGCATGTCCTCACCCCGGGCTCCACTGGCCCTCTCCTGGAGCCACTATTTAGAAGCCACTCATACCTCACTCCATTGGCCTTCCTCTGCCCTAATCTTCAGCCCAGAATCATGTTCAGTGTCCCTGTGTCCCTGCCCCCAAGCATCAAAAGGTCCCTGTTCGTGGGTCCCCTCGGAAATTCCTACGTGGCTGATAAGCAACACCAGAGAGCCCCCAGAACACTGCCCACAGTGGCTCCTCCTACCCCTGGGACTCCCCTGGGCCACATTCTCAGCACATGCCTGGGCCCCACAGCGAAGACAGGGGGACCCGCTTAGAAGGTAAGCACCAAAGAGGATCATAGTTGGGCTTCCCGATGGCCATAATCCACACTCAACAAAGGGCTGGGACACCTTGGGAGACCCCCCCTCCTCTTTTCCTCCTTCCTTCCTTTCAGAGAAGAAGACCTCTTCTCCTGATCAAGGATGACCTCAGCCTGCCTTGCCGTCCTCTGCTGTAGAAGCCTGGTCCTCCCTGGTGTCCTGCCCAGGGTCATCGTCATCATCTTCCCCCTGCCCTCAGCACCATCCCTTTTCTAAGCAGCATCCTCTGTTACCTTCCCCCCCCCACTCCACGGCAAAGCTGAAAACTTGTGTTTATGGGGTAAACAGAAACGCCACCACTTAAGGAAGGGGCAGGGGCTCTCACGAGGAGATAAGGGGAAACATGGAAGAAGTGACATCGGCCAGTGGCTCTGAAGGGTTCTTAACGTGTTTGGAATTTGCCGCCAAGATTAAAAAAGAAACGATTTCAGATAAAACTCAAGACTTTTGCAGGTTGCTCCTGAAAACTACAAGGCCTGGAAATGCAAGACCAATAGATCCACATGTAGACAGGCACCAGCTGTTCCTTTCCAGAAGGCCTTGCGCCAGGCAGACGCAACAGACGTCACCTCCTGCCCTCTTCTGTAATGTGGCCCTGCCACTCTGCCACCAAGAGACAGCGTCTAATTGCTCTCCCCCTGAATCTCACTGGCCTTGGTGATTTGCTCGAAACCAGTCGAATGTAGCGGGTCCGCTGAAGAGACGCCACAAGATTTCTGAAGCTGGGAGAGCTGGCGATCCGCTAGAGAGGGGAGCCGCTTCCGTGGTCGGCGTGTAGACATAATGCTTTGTAATTTCGTTTCCAAAAATATTACCGGCTGCCTAATCCTGATGGACAGACACCCACTCTGGTCCCTGTTTGTAGAGCTGGAGGTTCTTACTCTGAACTTAGCAGTGGTGGAGAGAAGACAGCTCTTGCTGAACTCTTTTCACTCTGTCCTCCGATCTGATGGAGCCACCCCCAGCCCCTCTCACCTTTCTCTCCGAAAACATCCCAACCGTGTGACCATGTGACCAAAACCCACCTGAAGTTCCTCAACATCCAGGAAAGCCACATTCCGGAAGACTGAGAGCCAGGCAGAGACAAAGACCCTTTGTCGATGAAGCACTTACTGACATATTTCTGAGAGATTAATTGGCATCAGAATACAAAGAGGAGCTGGGTGAAAAATGCCCTCTATAAAAGATGTATTTAAAAACGTGATTGCAGGGGCGCCTGGGTGGCGCAGTCGGTTAAGCGTCCGACTTCAGCCGGGTCACGATCTCGCGGTCCGGGAGTTCGAGCCCCGCGTCGGGCTCTGGGCTGATGGCTCAGAGCCTGGAGCCTGTTTCCGATTCTGTGTCTCCCTCTCTCTCTGACCTTCCCCCGTTCATGCTCTGTCTCTCTCTGTCCCAAAAATAAATAAACGTTGAAAAAAATAAAATAATAAAAAAATAAAAACGTGATTGCACACATAGTTCACATTCATTGCAGAAAACTCAGGAAACACAGAGAAGCACAAAGAAGCAAATGAAAACCACCTCTACCCTCACGCCATCCTTCTCCTTTATTTTTTATTCTTATAAATGGAACAAATAATGTTGCAAAGATCAGGTCTCATTGTAACCCCCTGTCCCGCGTAATATTATACACATTTCCTCGTGGCAATAAATGTGCGCCTACAGTATAATTTTATGGATAATTTTACACATGGTATTCTATTGTGTGAATGTATCATAATTTAGATAATCATCTCCTATTGTTTGGCATTTGTTTCCAATTTTCTCCTAGTTATGAACATCCATCCTTGCCTACGTATCTTTTCACATGCCTGGGATTATTTCCCGGCTAAACGTCTAGAAACGGGATCGCTGTGTCACAGCTACAACAATTTTCTCAAGGCTTTTGTTACTTATTGTCACATTGTCCTCTAGCATCATATCCTCACCAACAGGGTATAGGCATGCTCGTTTCACCAAACCCACGCTAACCGGACGACACGTCCTCATGGTTTGGTCAATCGACAGCTGTAGCACTTTGCATTTAACAATAATAGGCCAGTAGCCAAGGACAAAACCCTGAAAACGGTGGAGAGAACAGAAGAAATCTTTGAGGATGCAGGGTGGCTCTTTTACAGAGGAGGAAAGTGAGACCCAGAGAAGTAGGTGATTTGCCCAAAGTTCTATGGGGAATCAGTGCGTGGGTCATCGACACTGGACTGGAGCGTAGTCACTGGCCTGCAGCACCATGCATGACCAATTCTGGTCACAGCGTCAGATCAACGAGCTGACAGTTGTCCTAAGCTTACCTGATTCCCTTCGTCCCCTTCCATTTTGTTTTTAAATTTTTTTTTTTCAACGTTTATTTATTTTTGGGACAGAGAGAGACAGAGCATGAACGGGGGAGGGGCAGAGAGAGGGAGACACAGAATCGGAAACAGGCTCCAGGCTCTGAGCCATCAGCCCAGAGCCCGACGCGGGGCTCGAACTCCCGGACCGCGAGATCGTGACCTGGCTGAAGTCAGATGCTTAACCGACTGCGCCATCCAGGCGCCCCGTCCCCTTCCATTTTGAAGCGTTATATTCAGTCAGCTGCTCTAGGACCTTCAAACTGGACCGAGTCCGCCTCATGTTTGCTTTTCAATACGTATGCTGAGTCCGGTCAAACTTCCCGGCAAGGAGGCTTGTATTGGGATCAAAAAAGGGCTAAATGGTCTGTCCCCCGAAGAACGGGGCAGGCGACGGTGTCCCCGGTTCAAGGTACATGACCAGGTGCACCCAGAGGCGGCTGGTAAGGCCGAGGGAAGCGTTGTGCGGGTGGCCTCCGGGCCCTGAGAGCCCACTGCCTCACTTCTCACAGCCAGCTTGGGGGGACCGCGGCTCATCCCTGGCTCCTCAGGTATCAGCTCCTTGGATGCTCCCTTGGGGCGACCCAGTTCATGGATCTCTTCCTTCCCCTGACTTCTGTGACATCACCTATCTCTTTGGGGTTTTGTCCTACTTTTCTGTGTCTATTTCAGTGTCTCTGCTTTTCCTTCTAGTCTTACACGTGTGGCACAAATCTCAGATCACAAACTCAGAGACGTTCCTTATTTTAATTTTCAAAATAACCACCTTTACATTCTATTTCAGGCTCTTAGTTTGCCACGTAGTGGAAACCGAAATGTCTGTGAACTCGGGGTCACCTCAGATCCTTCTGCTGCCCTGTTCTCCCCTTTCCCCCCGGGATTCTTATGCCGGGAGGTGGTGGGGGGTGAGGGTCTGGCATCCGGTTACCACTCATCATCCTCCACACACACTGGCACAGCCCGAGGCTTCTGTCACTCCTGTCAGGTCCCTGTCCTCGGCAATGTATGTCACCACAGTGTCCTCCTGGGGCCCCTGAGTTCTGGCTCTCTCTCTCTATTACTTCTTACTCAGGGGCACACAGGGATCATCCAGCTACTCTCAACACTGACGTGGATTCAGGGAAACTGACAGGGGACTGGGCCATTTGCCCCATTGACAGGCCGCCCAGCTTTTGCTTCTCCAGCCCTCAGGCTTGGCATGGAGGCACCTCCTCCCTCCGGGCTTGCCCCCTTTCAGGAATGCTCACGGGGAGTGATTCTTCCTCAAGTAGAGTAGCCCCTCCCTCACTGACTCCCCATGCCTCTTATCCCATTCCACAGCCCACCTCCACCTTGGCTGGGTCGGGTTTTTAAAATCCTGCCTTTGGAATGTTCCAATTGATAGACTAGAAGAAGGACCTAGTGAGCAGGAAGGAATGTCTGATACTAAAAACACCACCTCCGACACATCATGTTGTCATCGCGCTACCTGTGGATCTACTCTCAACCCCTGACGGGGACTTGACACCCTGTCATCCCTTCCTAGATGGCCCTCAGCGGGCTCTGGTCGGCTCGTATCACTTCTGCAGAGCTCCATTCTCAGCAGTTACCCTGGGGCGATGGGGCCACCGTGCTGCAGTGTGGCCGGAACAGAATCGCTTCTACCTCTGTTACTACCTTGTTCACCCGCCTCGAGTAAGAGGACATCTCCCACCTCCACCCTCCGCCCTTGATTCCCTAAGGTCTATCTCACCAGCCTGCCACCTCTTTCACGGAACTTTCCCAACGACTCAGTCACACCATGGTGGCTTCCTTCTCAAGTCTAATAAGAACATTTATTGCCACTCACATCTCACGGAACACATGGCGTATGGTTTTGTGCGAGGCTGACTAGATCATGACCTTGTAAGGGGGCAGAGACTCTGCGTCTTTCTCTGTATTCCCAGGACCTAGCACATGCTGGACACACAGTAGATATTCGTAGGACATCTTCTTAATAGATGAATTCTGTTAACAAGGTTTGAGCCTCCTCAAAAGAAGTTGTACCTTATACCTTTAGAGAACCCCAGAGCCTAAAAAGTCCGTGGTGCTGAATGAGTCTCTGCACGATAGTGAGGGTGAAATAGAGAAAGGGCACAAAGATCATCCTAGAATTGAGGAAGTATTTTTACGGAAGTCCTGGAAGTACCAATAAAACGTTCTCATCACTACATACTCAAGCTGGCCGCATCTGAATCCTCTATATTAACTCCTTCCTTGACAGAAAATGTTATTTTGTTTATTGGGGTACCTGTAGCGTAATAACAACCATTGCACACATGTCTAAAAACAAACAACCGAATAGCAAACATGTAGTGACTACCTACTATGTGTCTAGCACTGGGCTTGGAGAAATGGAAAATGGAAAAGAAATGAAGATTGTTTCTGGAGAAGTTCTGGTCTCCCTGAGGTTACAGTCTAGTCGGGGAGTCAAGGCATACATACCCCCAAATAATAGTAGGGCAAGAACGAGGCCTCACATCAGAGACCAAAAAGAGGGTCTAGCAGTAAAGAATTAGGATGAGAAATCCCTGTAGGAATCAATCGATGCATCACAGCCATGAAGGGACTTGGTTTGGACCTTACGTGACAACATCCATGGTAACATGAGAGTGGCCCTGTGAACGTCCAATGGCTTTGACCATAAAAAGCAACACTCAATACTACGTGTGCTTAATCTAATGCATGATTTATTAATCCCATAAGCCTATTAAATATTGTTCCTGTAAAAATCCAAACACCATTTACCCACCCAATAACATAAAACTTAGGAATTTCCAAATTAAAAAAGTCCCTGACATTTAAACATTGATTACGAACTTCTTTAATCAAATTTGCCTTATCATCCAATTAAAATCACAATTCTACCATATCGGGTTCTTTTACACACTTCAAAAAACGTGTATGTTATTATCATGATGATAATGACACTTTGTTACAATTACTCTTAAAACAGTGATAAAAGTGCTAGTATCATGGAGCGATTTCTTTATTATTTTCCTACTCGTTTTTATTTCTACCCATTCCCGAGATTTCAGTGACTATACAAGATAGCAATTTCTATAGCTTCCTAAGGCGATGATAACTTATCGGAACCAAAGTCAAAATAACCCTCTCAGACCTGTGAAGCCAGCAGAGTCTAGGTTCTATACCAGCTGACTCTTGCTGGGATTTAGAGTCTGGTTACAAGACCCAAGGAAACTCCATTCTGAATTTGCAAGCTGGGTTCCTTTGTACAATTGAGTTTTGACTTCTCTGTTTGCAGGATCTCTCTCTTCACCATGTTGCTTCCACCCTCCACCCTCTTCCACCCCTGTTTTCTGCCCTGAGGGCCTGACCTGTATGGGCTCATGGATGGGATGGAGGAGATTCCCCCTTCTGGTTGAGTTCAGCTAGGAGGGTGCTCAACCTAAGATCAGAGGCTAGCAGTGGGATGGCGCCTAGTCTGAATTCCCTGGCCCCTTGCTCTAAGGTGGTCTTGGCAGGCTATGTCCCTCGCAGCTCTTCCCAAGGTGACCTGCTCCATGTTCCGTGTTCTGGGGACCACTGCCTCCCTTGTCTGGTCAGACGGATGGAAAAGCCAAGACAGTGTCAACGCTGCACTCTTGCACCAGCCCTCAGGGTCCCGTTCAGCCAGCCCACCATTTCGTAATTATCTCCTTCTTGAATGATCATATCTTGCCAAGCCACTTATTTCCTGCTGGGGTCCTGGCTGTGGCCTTGGTGGGGGTGGTGCTCGGATACTCTATCCAATACCCCCCTCAGGGGGGTAACTGCCTAGCTAGCCAAAGGCAGGGACAGGAAGCGCGTCTCAGAGGAAATACACTGACTCTGCAAGATGGCAGCCAGGTTGGTTAATACAGAGCAGACGGCTGATTCGGGAACCGGCCCACCATGGACACCCCCAGCAGTAGGGAAACGGGATCTCCCAGCAGGGAAAGACATCCGAGATGACAAGCTTGTTCAGGGACCAAGATGATCCTCAAGGCGGGAACTACACCTTCCAGGATTATTGTGGACAACTAGCAATAAAAACATTCGTCAAACCTCTGCCAAAGGAAGTCCTTAAACACAAATTCTTAAACACCAGGCTGTTGCTACAGCTGGATTCTCAGCAGAGCCTAGTCCTTCCTTTATTAAATTGGCATCATTACCCTTGTCGCCTGACTTCGAATGCTCGCTCAGATGAGCCGGAGATTTGCGAGGTCGTATCTGCATGATCACACGGGAGAACTGGGGCAATTATGTGGATAATTCAAGCAAGAGCCTGGCTTTGCTTAAGTTCCATAATCACCTGAAAAGCCTGTTTTTCAGAGTATCTCCAACGGCACATTCAGACAAAAACAATTTTGTTTTCTGGATGACTGCCTCAGTCTTTTGGCCCTGTGACTTTAGCCCCAGTGGAAAAGTGATATTCATCATGCTCTGGTCCTGAGCCTGTGGAATCAATAAACAAGGCGTCGCGATCGGGACCAGTAACTGGTCCAACTGTGCACAGCAGAAAAAAAAAGGGGGGGGGGAACCTCCAGAGCTGTCCACTCTCCTTTAGCACAGCCCCTCTACCCTGCTCCCCGCTCTGTGGACAGAATTCAGGCAAGGCCTAGCAAGCCAGCCTGGGGCCGGGCCCTGCCCCTCCCTCATCGCTTTTCTGGAGTAATGGTCATCACTGCAGAGATTAAGTCTTCCTTGGGCCTCATTTAAATAGCACAGGAACCTCCTCCGCACACATCAAACTAATGAAAAGCTTGAGTCAGTGTTGGCGCGAGGCGATCGGCTACTTTGTGCACACAAATAGCTTGGTGGCTATTATTTGCGCTGTTACCATGGTCAGGACGGGGGGTGATATGATTTGGAGGATACGAGGAAGTACCCATGCACCAGGGTGCCTGGAAATCTACAGTTAGAGATGTATTTCTTTAGCTCTTCCAGTGTTTTCTACGGTTAAGAGCTTCCTACTAGGGGTGCTTGGCTGGCTCAGCTGGGTAAGCATCTGACTTCAGCTCAGGTCATGATCTCACGATTTGTGTGGTTTGAGCCCCGCCTCGGGCTCTGTGCTGACTGCTCCAAGCCTGGAGCCTGCTTCGGACTCTGTGTCTCCCTCCCTCTCTGCTCCTCCCCTGTTTACATTCTCTCTCTCTCTCTCTCGCTCGCTCAAAAATAAAAATAAACAGTAAAAAAAATTTTAAAAATTTTTAACAAGAGCTTCCTTCTAAAATATTATCTCTAAGAGGAGGGATGTGTCCTTAGGACCGCTAGTGCAAATAACGACAGCAAATGATTATTCAGTGTTCAGACTATGCTGTTTCATCTTCACAGTCTCCCTGTGAGGGAGGTGCTGTTGTCATTCCGCATTTTACAGATGTGGAGTCCAAGGCGCAGAGAGGTCCAGTAATTTGTCCCAAACCACACAGCGAGTAAGTGGAGGAGCCAGGATTGAAACTGGGCAGCCCACTAGAAGTCTACGGCATAACTGCTCCTCTTTTCTGCATCTTGGGGACAAAATTGGGTTCCCCTTCCGTGGTGGCAACTCAGCAGGCAAAGTGCATGCAGCTGAGCTGGTCTGGAGAGGGTGGAGAAAGTACGGACGGAACAGAATCCAGGACGGAGAGTAAGGGGCCAGGGGCCACAGCCGCCAATGTCAAGGTCCTCCCCAGACTGCTGGGGCTCCCTGGAGGAAGACAGCCCTTCTGGTCCAGGGCTGCCTTGGGTTGAGGAGTCTTGCTTTGCCCCAGGGCCATGCTGTTGAGTGGACACACAATAGCAAGAGGGAGACAGATACAGATGTGAGGCAGGACATGCTCAGCGGAGTCAAACTCCTTGTGACGGAGTTCTGGCTCCACTGCTTTTTAAAAGAGTGATCCCTGGGCATGCAGCTTTCCTAAGTCCAAGTGGAAGGAAGAGACGTCAGATACGGAGAGAAGTAGTTGCCAAAGACGGACAGCCATGGCTGGCGTCAATGGAGACAACTCTCTTTTCACGAGCACAGCTTTCTCTACAATCCTGAGGCTGAGGTTATCCGTCAGTAGTGAGGAGAGCGTCTTGTAAAAGCTGAAAAACATTAATTAGACAGGATACGGTACATTCACCTCTGCTGTTACAGCTTACCGGTTGTTTGTCCTGCCCATCTCATTTAGACAAAGAGATCTAAACTAGCTCCGCGGTGAGCTAACTTTTCAAGGCCAAAGTGTTTATAGAAAGATTGGTCCAAAAGCCACGCAGAGCATCTGTGGCTCTCGGACACTGAGGGCTAAGAGGGTCTTTTGAGTTAGAGAAATTAAGCTAGAGAAGTGGTATGTGGCCAGGATCCGAGCCAATGTTGGTTGGGAGAACTTTGGGGGAGATTCTAATTTATCAGGTTGGAAGTTTCATTTCAGAGGTGGTCAAAGTCCAGTATTTTCAAAGACAAGCAAGCTAAATGTAGATCAATGGCCAGGACTGTTGGTGAAGGATGTAACCCATCATTACATGTGGTCACAGTGTCCCCGGAAACCCTCCTACCTAACAGAAGTCTCAGTGTGTAAGCCTTGCCTCTCCAGCATATCACACAGCACAGGTATGAGAGAAGACAGAATTCCCAATAGTTAAAAAATAGTATTTCTTTGGGGAAAGGAAACAGATTGTATCAGGGCAAAATCACACCTGACTAATTTCCTAGAGTTTGACCTAAAAGTGAATAGCTTTGTGGATACAATTCGCATAGACCTTCAACACAACTTTGTCTTGCCAATGGTTACTATGGAATGCTGACTTTCTGTGAAATTGGTGAGGATGCAAATTACAGTCATGAAGAAGGGATTGGTTTCGGGGCGACAAACACCAGGAACTGGGCCCCCTGGAAATGGACAACATGGTGGCCCAGAGGAGGAGATCCCCAGGCTTGCCAACAACACTAAATCCTTTTGTGCCTAATCATCAAAGCGATAGAGAGAGATTTCAGGAATGACGGAGAGTAAGGGGCCAGGGGCCCATAAGTAACATACAAGCACCGATTAGTCCCTCAATAACAATTTGAACATTCATAATTATTTAGCGAGTGCCTGTCTCCGACCCCTGCTCCCCATGCCTGGTCACCTGCAATCTGAACCCTTGCAAGAGTCCTACAAGACAGATATTTCTATTTATAGAATGAGAAAGGAAAGCTTGGAGACAGCTCCAGGGTCTTTGTATTCTGACAGGGTATTAAATTGCTAGGGCTCCATACAAAATACTATAGACCGGCTGGCTTAAAACTTCAGAAATTTATTGCACACAGTTCTGGAGGCTAGAAGTCCAAGATCAAGGTGCCCGCAGGGCTGGTTTCCTCGGAGACCTCTCTCCTTGGCTTGGAGACAGACGGCCATCTTCTCGTTGTGTCCCCACGTGGTCTCCCTTGGTGCACGTGCACCCTTGGTGTCTCTTGGGTGTGTCCAAATTTCCTCTTCTTACAAGGAAACCAGTCAGATAGGATCAGCGCCCACCCGAAAGGCCCCATTTTAGCTTTATCACCTCTTTAAAGGCCCCATCTCCAAATACATCCTGAGATACTGGGGGTTGGGGTTCTAATACACGAATACGGGAGGGACGCAATGTAGCCCAAAGCAAACAGCAACTAGGGTGAACTATGGGGAACCATGGGATTGGAGAGTGGAAGATATATTTTCATTAATGGCAGACCGTGGAGGGCGGGGTGGGGGGGGGGTGGTCAGAGGGTGAGGGATAGCTCCCCAAAATAAGCTGTGAGGAGAGAGAGCACCTCTCCTCCCCTCCTTCCTACACGCCCTCCCTTCCATCTCACGTGGAGCCTGGAGTCTCTTCCACAGGTCAAAAACACCACGTTGCTGTATTCATTTTCTTCACCCTAGGGTCTAAAAGACAGAGTTGTAATAAGAGACCCGGCCACCCCCACCCCACCGCAGGGCCAAATCAGAGCGCTGGACAGCTGCTCCAAACACAACATCATTCCATAGCACATAGTTGAGGTGGGGTGTGTGGAACGGGGCTAAAGTTACTTGAATTCTTTTCGAGGCTGACATCTTTGCAACCCGAGGCACAAAAAGCCCTCTCTCTGCATTCAATTTGTAGCAAAGTAAACAATTTGTAGCAAGTAAACAGGGTGCTCATTGTGTTGGTGTTCTGCGGCCTGAGCTCCAAAGAGGCCTTTTGTTTTAAAGGATATTTTAAAATTCTTCATTAGCTGTAAAAAGTTATTTTAAAAACCTTTTCCCAGACACCCCCATACCTCTCCTAAAAAAAAAAAAAATCAAAAAACAAAAAACAACCCACCTACATTTATGAATAACAGGGAACGGTCCTCTGTGGCCCTGACTTCTAGTCCGGTCAAGTCCACGGGGTTTGTGGGGCGCTTTGAGGTGCAGGCGGGCTGTGAGGGACAGGAGGAAGCGTGATGACAGGGACAGCGTCCGCGGGAACAGTCGAGGTCCTGCCGTGTCCGATATTGCTTGGGAATGATTTGGAGGAGGACGCAGGGTGGTGGTGGCTTTGCACAAACCCAGGGGGCGTCATTCGCCCTGGCAAAGCTGAGTCATTTGTCTCAGCTGCAGGGTGACTGGAACCCCTGCAGGGGAATAAAATCGAGGTACACCGGGGCCCAGCCCGAGTACTATCACACCGTCAGTATGATCCCAAGGGCCCCCATGGGTACCGTGAGGGTGACCCCTTGCAGCCAGTCCCCCAGGCCCGGTGGACCCCGTGGTCAGCCTTTCCGGAGGCGGCGACAGGCTGCTCGACAGGGGCGCTGCAGCACCTCCTGTCGGGTCCCCCCATCTCCATAAACAGGCCTCACTACCTCACAAGAAGCTTCCGCCGGCCCACGGCCCGTGGGCCGGTCCAGATCGAAGGGAGATCCAAGTCACCTAAGTCATGTCCCTCCTTGCACAGGGGCCATGCTAATCTTCCCTGTGCTTTTCCAATTTCAGTATATGTGTCGCCAAAGGGAGCAGTCGTGTCCCTCCTTGTGGAGAGAAGGGAACCGAGACCGAGAGAGAGAGGCCAGTGTCCAGGGCCCCACAGGAAGTGAAGGGAAGAGCTGGGTGCGTGTCCCTCCCTCCTCCCTCCGCCAAATCTTCCTCACTGTGACCCCTGCCTTCTCTGCTGTCAGCTAACTCCTCAGTTTCCACGGTGAGAACAGGGACCCTCTGTCCGAAGGCATTCGCTCCCATTACAATATAAATACGTTAATACCCCGTTTCAGACCCATTCTTAGGAGCAGATTTGGCAGGTGAGAAGGTGACACCCTAAGCTGTTCTGGGTGGTGTGCCCCTCCCCCCCCCTCCCCCCCCCCCCCCCCCCCCGCCAGGAAGACAGGCAAGAAGCAGGGGGAGGGCAGAGAGGGGCCCAAGACAAGTTTGCACACTACACAATATTGCCTCCATCTGGCCTCGCTTGGATGGTCTGAATGATTTTGATATTATCCAGAAGACTGAGGATGCTGACCAAAGACTTCTCCAGATGCTCAGAAGTTGTACTTCCAAGCATAATTCTTGGCTCTCCGAGAACCACAAGTAATTGATGGCACCCCCCGCCTTTTCCACATCCTATTCTTTCCAGCTCCCGAACAGATAGATTTTCTTGTTTGTAGACTCATTCATTCCAGGCTTTGCGGTAATCTCAGAGTTGACAAACGCAAAGGCAGTGTGGTCGCATTCATCTGCGGTCACCTGGTCCTCATTAGGGCCATCGGAGGAGGCCAGGGACTGGTTTTGTGATTAGCGATTCCTCCTCCACGTGGGCCTGAGAGCTCTCAGCAGCCTTTTGTTGTTTGCATGGAGGCCTTGGAGAGCTCTGCCAGGCTCGGCTCAACATTTTCCACATGACTGATGGCATTCAAAGCTTTGCAATCCCAACAGGCAAATTTCTCGACTGGCTTTGTTTCTCGTTGGTTCAGGTTGGAATAAGAAGGCTCTTTCTGCCAGGAATGTCAGTGTGTGGTTGAGAAGTTGGCATTTTTCTATAAGGAGGCAGGGAAGCCAGTTGGTAAGTGCCTGGGTGCCCGGGTGCCCGGGTGCCCCGTGCCAACAGTCAGAAAGGTTATTTCAGTATTTCTCGTTCTTAGTGGGGCAGAGATGGCGTGTCCTAGGGACGCGGTGGGCCCGCAGAGGGGGTCTTCCTGGGGGGGGCTCATGCCGTCGTGAGCCAAGCTGTCGCAGAGCTCTGCTTCGTGTGTTTTCCTAAGGCCACGAGGGGGCTGGGTTTGGGGCGGGGTGGAGGGCGCTCTGGATTTGTCTTCCATTTCTGCAGCTGTGAGAATGGCTTGGCCTCTGCCAAAGCCTTTTGTTCCATTTTTCTCTTGCTTCATTGGGACATTTCCGGAACCAAATATATTCAACTAGTCCTCAGCTTCAGGAGGTAATTGAATATCCAAATGCTGATCCTTCCATTGTCCAATGACCAGAACCAGCTGAAACACCCAATTTTGCAAAGCATTAAGCTCCAGTCTTTTCCCTCATTATCTCTTCCAATTATCACGTCTTCACATCTTTTTCTTATTGAGGTGTGTGAGGCCCACATGAATTCTGAGAATTCTTATATTAAATTCCATTCTTCGGGCATACAAATCTCTTCCTCTTAGGGTGTTTTGTCCCACTGTACTTTGACATGGATTCCAAAGTCTGCATCCTACCGAAGACAGACTATTGTAATTATTATTTTGAAACGGACACATTTCTCAGCTCTTGGATCTGGGCCTGAAGATAAACACGGGTACTCAGGGGCCTTGAAACCCACACTCTCAGCGTGCTGATCCTTACAGGCCTGTTAGATCAGTGCCAGACTAAACATAAAGCTGGCGCTCCCTCCCCAGGCCAACACTTTGGGGCTTTTGTCAACTGGGCAGGAGTGCAAATCCTTGAAGATTCTCTCCATGGAAAGCTTATTTCTTTATGTCCTTTGGCTCGGACCTTGGCTGGGGTTGGCCACGTGGCCTTGAGCTGCCCTGGGATGCCTTGACATTTCCTCATTTGGGCCTCTGGGGTCTTTGCCCTAACTAAGATGCATATCTCAGGGGGCGGGAAGGAGGGGTGACCGTGCTCTTGTTTCTTGGCCTCTGGAATTGAGAAGAAGCTTTGGGGTAAGGAAGGGTCCCAAGCTCCAGGCCGTGCCCAGTTCCTGACCAGACAGGTGGAAGGGGAATCAGAGAGATAGGTTGTGGAGGGGTGATGGCAAACAAGCGGGGAGTGTGAGTTTATTGCCTTGTGCTAAAGGTGCATCTGATGTTACTTGGAGTCACTGAGCACCTGGGAAGCTGCACCCCTCTGGTACCTCCAGATAGGCAAATGCATTAGCTCCGCAGACACATTGGTGATTGGAAACCCGACTGTGTCCGATATGGTGATATTCCTGCCTCACTGAGTATCATTTACAACCCTCCTGAGCTGCCCCTGGCAGATCCTGGCGGTGCAGGTCAGTGCCCTGGGTGGTGGCCCTCCACGGTCCTTCTGATAGAGACTACCTCTCTAGTCCTCCCTGATGCTCCTCCTGCTGACTTCCCTTAAAGTTCCTATATCCCCATCTCACTCTCCTGACCAGAGAAGACGTGGGGAGAACCTTCCTCTTCAGGGAGTCTCCTCTCTTGGGTTCTTAATCTCCTCTCTTGTCCCTCCTGGGTGACAACTGCTTCCCGGTGGCCTGTCTCTGGGGACTGTTTTCCATTGCCTTTCGAATATAGAATGTGTTCCTGAAATAAGGGAATCCCAACACACATTGTGACTGGGATGATGTGGAAGGCAGGTGTAAGGAGAAAGGAAAGGAGCTGGGATGGGTGGGGGAAGGCCAAGTCACCCATCTTGTCTCAGAAGAACCTCGGCTAGGTTCCATGCCATCCTGAGGTTGTCATGGAAACCACAGGGCTATAGAGTCAGACCACCTTCCTTTGACAGGTCGGGGGGGTGGCGGTCCCAGTCAGGCTGATGGGGGAAATGTGCATGATGTTTTGTGATGTCACCATTCACCCAGACAATCAGCCAAGAGCAAAGGCCCAGAGGCTTCACCTTACGCTCCAAGCATAGGAACCATGCTCATTCACCTTTGCATGTCAATGTCAAGCACAGTTTCAGGCTCAAAATAAAGACCCAAGAAGTGCTTGATGGTCTGAAGGAGCTCGAGCTGCCCAGGACCCAGATGTGAGAGGCAGAACCAGAGAAACAGGACAATTAGGCACTGGGTCCAGGGTCATGCCTGTCTTTAGACATTGGGTCAAGAGGGCCCTTGAAAAATGAGAATCATTAGAATCCCATTCATATATTTTTTCTTTGTCAATTTTGAAATAGGGAGTACTCATATTTACTAGTGAAACACCGTGAAGATGTAGAAAGAAACAGCTCTACCTCCCTTCGTAACCCTTCCTCCTCTCTCATCTTGGTAAGCAGTTTGCTCTTGGAATTCTAAGATTTCACCAAGTTACATCTAGGTGTGTGTCTTTACAAAAAAAAAAAAATAATAACCCTGTCTGGGACTTGGCCCTTTCCATCTACAGCCTTAAATCTTGTATCAGACCATGGAGATTTTCTTCTGTTATTTGCTTAAATATTACTTCTCCTCCATCTGTTCTTCTCTTCCCCCTCCATCTCTCCTTCTGACACTCCTATTATCTGAACGTCCTATCTCCTGTTTTGTCCCTCTAAATCCCTTGCTATTTCCTCCTGTTTTCCAAATCTTTGTGTTTTCATATTATGAGCTCCTTCTTCCACTCGGTCCCGTGGACCTTGAGCTCACTGATAAGCAGTGATTGTCCTCCTTTCAGTTATTTCCCACGTTTTAAAAATAAAACATAGGGGCTCCTGGGTGGCTCAGTCCGTTGTGTGTCTGACTTTGGCTCGGGTCATGATCTCACAGTTCGTGAGTTCGAGCTTCGTGTTGGGCTCTGTGCTGACAGCTCAGAGCCTGGAGCCTGCTTCAGATTCTCTGTCTCCCTCTCTCTCTCTGCCCTTCCTCTGCTTTCTCTCTCTCTCTCTCTCTCAAAAACAAATAAACTTACATTTTTTTTTAATAAAAATAATTTTCTTTTAGTTCCAGGAAGTCCTTTTCTTAGACTCTGTGTCCTCTTGAGAATTCTCACTACCTATTCATTCAAACCCCTTTGGTCTGTCCTGCTCCAACAGGGACCTCTTGGGCTGAAGGCTGCATCTTTCTCCCCCTTATCCCAGATCCTTAAGTGTTCCTGATTTTGTAGTCTACCAGCAGGCAGATCAAGGTGAACACATTCGTCAAGCAGTGGCAAAACCAGCAGGCAATGGAAGGTTCAGCAGTTTCTGCTCTCAGGAGTCAGCAGTAAACCAACTGGTCAACCACTTCTCTGTAGATCTGAGCAGGGTGTCCTCTCTTTGAGCTCCTGGGATCAAGTTCCCATCTTTTTTTTTTTTTTTTAATTTTTTTTAACGTTTATTTATTTTTGAGACAGGGGGAGACAGAGCATGAACGGGGGAGGGTCAGAGAGAGAGGGAGACACAGAATCCGAAACGGGCTCCAGGCTCTGAGCTGTCAGCACAGAGCCCGACGTGGGGCTCGAACTCACGGACCGTGAGATCATGACCTGAGCCGAAGTCGGACGCTCAACCGACTGAGCCACCCAGGCGCCCCTCAAGTTCCCATCTTAAAGAAGATGGAGGGTTGGGAATTATGAGCACAGGTGGGAGAATTAGCTTCAAAGAGGAGGGAAATATTCCTTCTTCTGACCTACAAGACTGGCAGAGAAAGAATATGAGTATAGACCCTATACCTTTGTCATTTTGTGGGCACTAAGTTATGGGAGTTCATGGTCAATGATGGAGATGGGCTTGGGTAGCCATTTGAATGCTTCCTCTAATTCAAAAAGAAATAGCCACTGAGCTTTTGCCTTCAACCTCCCAAGGCTTCTATTTGTCATGGTCAAGTCAGGCAGTTTGTGGCTTGAGTATCCCTTCCATGTCTTACACTGTTAGGTGCTCTGAGGAGTGAAAGAGAGTCAGAAGGTAGAGTTCCCACCCCAACATGCTTCCCTGTCCTTCAAGGACCTATTTGGTTGCCACGTTCTGATGGACCACCAGGTCTTTGGGTCTTCAGGAGGAGATTCCCAAGGGGGCAGCTCTTCTACACAAACTTGGTGGTGCAGGGTGGCTCGGCAGGAAGGCACGAGGCTATAGCTTTCCTGAGCAGTCCTTGGTTTTCCTGTCTGTGGTGAAGATAAGACTCAGGAGGAGCCCAGTTCTGGTTGGGGTAAGGTGGGATCCCTGAGAGGAAGGCCCAGGGGAAGTCACAGCCAGACCTCAAAGGGGAGTCCATGTCACCAGGAGCGGGTACCTCTGATGGAGCCAAGAAGACTGACCACATGACCACAGTCTTTGGCTGCCATTTCCAGTCTGCTGAGGCTCAGCCAGCAGACAAGGGATATGGCCCAGGTGTCCCGAGGAGGCAGAAGTCACCACACCAAGAATGCTGAGATGTCCCCTCTGCCTTGAGGTTATAAAACCGCCACCACATCATACTCTCAGAGACCATGACCACCTTGGGGTCAGGGAAGAGAAATCACGGAGACTTAGAACTTGGGTTTACTTATTTGTTTATTTTCTAAAAAGACTGAGCATAAGTGGGAGGACTTTTTAGATTTAGGATCTAGATAATAAAGCAGATCAGATTAGAGATTAAGCTTTTCCCTTAACCGGCAGTGAAGATGAAAAGGAAGACAAATAAGTTTTAGACAACATAATGGAACTAGTTTTATTCCCCACACATCCAGGTTATATAGGGAATTTGGAAACACACACACACACACACACACACGCTCACACACTTTCATGTCTTGTGATTCTTTTTTTCTGACCCCATTGGTTAGAAGATGACCTAAAATTTGTAGGAGAAACCACAAAAAGACAAACAATCCCACTAAAAAAATGAGTAAAGGACTTGAATAGACATTTCTCCAAAGAAGATCTACAAATGGCCACAAAGCTCATGAAAAGATGCTCAATATCGTTAGTTACCAGATAAATGAAAATCAAACCCACAATGAGAAACCATTTCACACCCACTAGGATGGCCACATCTTTAAGAAAGGGAAAATAGCAAGTGTTGTTGAGACTATGGTCAAACTAGAACCCACATACACTGCTGATGGGAGAGCCACTGTGGAAAACAGTGTGTGATTTCCCAATACATTAAACATAGAATTACCATCTGACCCAACCCATTCTGCTTCTGGGTGTATGCCCCCAAAACTGCAAACAGAGTTTCAAACAAACACTTGATCACAAGTACTCATAGCATTTTTCACAATATTTGTCACAACATTTTTCACAATAGCCAAAATTCGAAAGAACCCAAATGCTCATCAAGAGATGACTAGGTCAACAAAATATGGTCTATCCATACCATGGAATGTTCTTTAGCCGCAAAAAGGAATGAAGTACTGACACGTGTTACAACATGGATGAACCTAGAAAACATAATGCTAAATGGAAGAAACCAGACAACCACACATTGTATGATTCTGTTTATTTGAAGTGTCCAGAATTGGCAAATCCATAGACCCAGCAAGCAGATTAGTGGTTGTTAGAGGCTGTTAGGGAGGGAGAAAAGCAGAGGGGCTGCTCAGTGGGTACAGGGCTTCCATTTGGGGTTATGGAAAGTTCTGGAACTGGATCATGGTGACGATTGCACATTATAAAGATACTTAATGCCACTGAATTGACAACACTTCAAAATAGTAAAATTTGTGTTATGTGTATTTTACACAACTTTTAAAGATCCTTAGGAGAGGGGCATCTGGATGGCTCCGTCAGTTAAGCCTCCAACTTTGGTTCAAGTCAGGATCTCACGGTTTGTACGTTTGAGCCCCGCATCGGGCTCTGCGCTGACAATGTGGAGCCTGCCTGGGATTCTCTCTCTCTCTCCCTCTCTCTCCGCCCCTCCCCAACTTGTTCTCTCTCTCTCTCTCTCTCTCAAAAATAAATAAATAAACTTAAAATAAAATCCATAAGATGAAATGTCTTGGCTGGAATATTTACCCCATATTAATAAAGCTTGTATCCTTTGGATGCTTGTTGCATGTTAGTGTTTTGTGTGGACCCTCTCGTCGGGTCCTCATAGCAATCCTAGGAGCTGGTGTCATTATTCCCATTTGCAGGGGAAAGACACAAGCTTACAGAGCTAAAGTGACTGACCAAATCCCAAGGAACGTGACTCAGGATCCCAGCGGTGAGGTGAGAAAGAGCGAGGGGCTGCGAAGTTCTCCGATCTCCTGAGGGCATCGGGTAAGAGTTCGGGACGCACACCAACTTGCCATAGTAGAGGAAGATGCTCCCCATATCATCGGGCTGAGGCGCGGGAGGCACTGTTGTAATCACTTAAAGGTTTGGTCTCTGACGAATGGCAAAACAGGGATGGGAAAGGGCATCTAGGAGGAGACACCTTCCCAAAGCCTGTTGGAAGGAAGCCCAAAGTCACAAGGACAATCGTCCATGAAGGAGGAACTGGTGTTCCCTGGATTGTGACTTAGGGGCCTCCTCCATGGAGAATGTGGGCCCGACTCGAGAGATGCCACTTTTTCAGGGTTTCCCCAGCCCTGGAGGCTGGAGTCCTCTCTCACCAGTGCTACACATCAGTTCCTACAAAAAAGGGCCCAAGAAGGCCTGCTGAAAAAGAGCAGTGGGGTGACACATGGCGGGGAGGGGGGGGGCACCGTGCATGAGCAGCTGTCTCCTAAAGGCCTTTAGGATGGCGGCCAGCTCTGTCCCTGCTACAAACTGGTGGCAAAAAGTCCAGTCGAAGGACAAGCTTCAAGTGTGGGTGTGACGAGCAGAAAGGGTGTGCTCTTGGCATTGGCTACCCCACTGCTGGGCCGCCGTGCCTGGGTCCCCAGTGAAATGCCATACGGTGTTCCCCTCCCCGAGGATCACTGGGCAGAGCCAGCTCTTTGGAGAGCAGTGACAAGGATTCTCTGTTTGGGCAGTAATTGGCATCAAAGCCACAGTCTGTCATAGGACATCGCTTGACTCCCGTCCTTGCGAAAAAAAACTCTCTGATGAGATTATCGCTTGGGCTTCTTCTGAGTTACTAAAATAGAAGTGGCAAATACTTTCAATCTCTCATGCCAACTCCTATTAATTGTAATGGCTTCCCGGGGTGAAGTGTGGAGAAGGATTCTGAGCTCACGTCTAAGACTCAGGAGAAAAGATAACCACTCTTGATTAGTGATGTCTGCAATGGGCAGATAACAGGTACAGGAGTGGAGGTGGCTGGTTCCTATACTGTGGGCATCGCTGCTCTTGAATGATGACGGCTCGGCCGTGGGCTGGGATGAACACCCTCGCTGTCATCGGTATTCACGGAAAGAAGTCCAAGGGCATTCATGCCCTAGAAAATCTCTGGAGGTGATGATCACTCTCTTCCATCCTGGGGGTGGAAAATAAACCTCCCGGAAAGACTCCTTTCTTCTCCATTATTTTGCGCTCCCGAGAAGGGCAGCGGGTCAAGGGCTATTTCCTCCGCTTCCCCCAAGGAGCGAACTGATTGTTGGCCAGAGGGGCCTCTTTCTCCAAGGCTGTTCTGGAACTCTTATTTGCCCAGGGCAGCTGCAGCCACACAGTTTGTTTCTCGTCATGGAAAGCTGAAGCTTCTCAGAGCCCAAGCTAAATACTGGCTGCGGCAGAACATCCAGTTTTTTTCATGAGCCCCCGGTGAATTGAAACCCAGAAGCCAGAGGCACACCTGCCAATTATTACAGTTAATTTCGTGCAGGCTTGACTCAGGAACCAAGACAGAGAGTTCTGTTTGCTGCTGGGGGTGCGCAGGGCGGGCGGGAGCGGCCGTGGCCATGGGCTGTGAATACCCCCTGTGTGTGCCCAAGCTGGTCCTGGCAGCCACGGTGGCCTCCCTCGCACCGGGAGTCTGGCATCCAAGTGGGACTTCAGTGGGGCCTCCTCCCCTTGACTCTGCATCTGCGATCAGAGATGGTAACTGTCAAGAACTTTTCTTCCTCCTGCTGTATGCCCCAGCCACCCACCTTCCCCTTAAGAACTCAGGGAAGAACACTTCTGTTTATTTTTTTCCGACGAGAAGGAGAAAGAGACGCTCAGCTTGAAACCGTGGGGTTTTTCTGTTGCCTTTTCTCCCCTGACGCGTTGCCTCCTAAGATCCTGTCGATTTGGCCGGAAAACAGTCACCCTTTGTGCCCTAGAAGCTCCTTGGGTGGTGGGCCACCGGTCAAGTTCTAGCTTGGTCTTGCCTTTCTCAGGGCGGGGGCTTGATTCTGACTGCTCAAGGCTCTCCTAAGTTTCCCCAGGCCTCCTTTGTATGATCAACTGATTCCTCCGTTCATTGGTTCATTGGTTTCTAGTGAGGCAGGTAACTGGGCTGGGCGTTGGGAAGACCGTGGAGAAGAAGCCAGATTTACTGTTCTCCAGGGTCGAGCGAGAAAGTAGACGGTAAGTTATAATTACACAGTAATTGAGTACTGTCATAGTAATGCTAGGAGGGAATACACAGGGAGCTGTGGCCAGAGTCCTAGGGATAGAATCCAGCGCTGTTCCTCAAGAGGGGGGTGAGTGCACGTAAGACATTATACATAGCAGCACCTGGTGTGTGGTGCAAACATATAAGAAAGGGACTTAATCTAGACTGGGGGAAGGTGCCATCAAGGACATGGTCCCCAACTTCCTTGGCATCTGACGGGAGACCAGAAGGGCGAGTGGGATGAGTCAGAGGGTGGATCTAGGCAAGCGGGACCGCAGGTCTCAGGAGAAGAAAGAGCGTGTCAAGGGCGCCGGGCTCCTTCCAAAGCTGAGAAGACTAGAGAGGCTGGAACAGGAAGAGTCGCGGGGAGCCCGGCTCGGGTGACCACATGCAGCCCGGAAGCCACGTGGACGGGAGCCTCCTTCTTTGGGGCTCAGGGAGCCCGTGGGGGTGATTAGCAGCAGGCGTGGCACCCCCATTCCTGCTCTCGTCCCACGGCCCTGGATGTTGTCTTCCTGTTCCTCAGAAAGACCAGTCATTGGCCAACTTGATGGCCCACGTTGGACACTATGCTGGGGCCAAGGCTGGTGTAAAGATGGTGATAAGTGGCAGGTGGACCCAGCGGTGGGTGACCTCAGTGTCCAGCCGTCACCTCTTCCAGCTAGGCAGGAGCCCCGGGGGGCATGTCTGGAGGGGAAACTTGCATTGCTTCTAGAAGAACAAGACTGCCAGTCGTAAAGAGTGGGGTGGGGGTGGGGGGGCAGAGCGGCGAAGGGCGTGGTCCGCGGAGGGAATGTTTCACCGAGCTGCACATCCACTGACCCTACAACATTCCGGCCTCTTTAGTGACCCGGGCACTGGAACCGCATGGGTATGAAACCTCTCCTGGTGGTGCAGGAGCGGGGGCTTCATTCCAAACATTGTGCTGGAAAAGGACGTCGCCGGGAGGGGACAGGGTTGGGCTGGTCCCTCTCAGATGAAAACCTCCATCCTCTGTGACGGACAGCGACAAAGGATGCTGGGTCATGACTTCTCTGGCTCTCCCATGCAACTTAGATGTGCCCTCCCGGGGAGATTTCTCCACCAGAAAACTGATCTACTAAACCTTATACCTGCCGGGGTCCAAGGGGCCCCTGTGCCCCGTGCTCCCCTCTGGCCTTGGCTGCAGCAAATGTCGCCTCACTGTGGCCCGGCTCCCCGAGCCACCTTAATCACACGGTATAAGCATCTATTTTAGTTACATAAACAGAGTTGTCTACATTTGGATCCCGGGGCTGGCTGCAGGAATTTGTAAACAGCATGCTGTACGCGTCTCGAAGCAACTTGCCAGGACGCACTCTTTCCCACTGCCTGTTGTCCAGTTTTCCCTTTTATAGAGAGTCTGGCTGGGAAAGAGAGACAGAACTTATTTGGGAATAGAGGACAATCTCTCCGGCAAATTCCTTTCTCCCACTCTTTCAACCACTACCTCCTTTTCTGAAATTTTGAGGTCTGGTGCAAAATTAAGACTGCTCTTGAGTTCTGGGTTCCTCCTCAATGCTAGCTTCTCAAAAATAGAAATCTAAACTCCACGGAAAACAAACTTGGGGAGAGTTGACTCCCAGAAGGGTAACCAGGAATTTTGAATTCGAGGCAGGTTCTAAAACCTACTGGAAACTGCTGTCCCTGTCATAGCCAAGACCCCGTATGACATCGTGACGTCCCTCTTCAGCTCCAAGCAGGGGCTCGTAAGGTTCCAAACTAATGACATTCTTGGAACCGCAAAGAGGCAGTAGCCTCGAGGGGGAGAGGGGCATTCCTTTTTCTTTTTTTTTTTTTCAATTTTCATTTAATCACTATTAATGAAGCATCTATTTGGATTAGATGCTACATCCGGCATGGGGAGCCTTAGAAGGTACACGACACAAACCCTTGGCATCAAAACCCAGCAAAGGTGGAATGTCAGGACTCGTTTTGATAGACCTGGGATGGCAGAGGGAGTTGAGGTTGACTTAGTACGCATCTGCTGAATGAATGAATGAGTGAATGAATGAATAATAGGTCTGTGCTGGAGAAGGAAGCCCTCTACAGTGACTGAAGTCAAATCTTCATCTGAAATCCAACGCAAGGTAACTTTTGCTCAAACTTAAAGCTAGGGTCACAAACTGTCCCGCCTTGCCTGGGATCGAGACGATTCCCAGGATGCAGAATGCAAAAGAATTCCCAGACAAACTTGGTACAAGTTGGGCCGCTGGTTGTAACTTCAGAGAAAAGAGAACTAGGTGGTAACCACAACCACGGATCTGTTTTAACTTCATCTCCGCAGAGAACTGCAAAGCAAATTCATGGCTTCTTATCATTCAAAATGCAGGAAGGGTCTGGAACAGTTATCTGCTTCTCAAGAACATCCATATATGGAGAAGTTGAAGTTAGAGTACCCGGCAAGTTTCAACAGTTGATGTTCAGTGAAAAGGTTCTATACTCTACCTAGATGTCGCATTTCTTTGCTTTTTGCTGTCAAGTGCAACCCTTTTAGAAACGCGAGCAGATGTTAATATTTAATGATTTGATTTCTAAGAAAGCAAGGGATGTCTGCTATTTAAAAAGAAAAAAAGAGTTTAATGTGCCAGTAATGCTATAGTTGGGCCGGAGGCATGCACGGTGATAGGATGGTTTGAGAATCAGCGGAAAGCTTCTGTGAAAAGTCTGGCTGGTCCGCGCCGCGGGAAAAGCTCAGCGTTGGCGCCACCTGGTGTCCGCTTTGCGAGTTTTAGGTATAAAACCCCGGGAGAGGCACGCTGCTCGTTTAATGCTCAGAAAATGACAGGAAGGGCCACTGTGGTCTCCCCAAACGGTCTTGTATGTATGTTGTACCAGGCGCAGCTGTGTAAAACGACGACCTATACCTTGGTCCTTTATTCTAAAACCTTTGAGTCCGAGATCATGACTTTCCCAGCCATTGTTCCTTATCTGTCAGATGGGGCTCACTGTTACCAGCCTTGCAGATTGGGGTAAAGACCAGAGGCATGGGACACAGAGTGCCTCGCACACGGCCTGGCACACAGTACGTTCTCAATAAATGAATAGCTCAGCCAGCAGCAATGGGTGTCGACATGATTGCTGGGCAGGAGGCCGGGTGAGCCTGGGAAAGTTGGCCATGCGCTGTGACTTCAGATTGTATTTGAACTTTGGTGCTGTTAGCAATTTCCTGAGAGAAGACAATGCATTAAGTGCGGTGTGAGAATTGGACAATGCAGCTGGAGCGTGGTTTCTTCAATGGCAACAAAGCACGAGGTCAAATTTCCCGGGCAAGACGTGCCCCCGAGGCTTGCATAAGGTTCTTAGGTCCTGCCCCACCTTTGACAAGTTTCCAGAGATGTCACAGAGCAGAGACAGCCCTGCCCGCCACTGGGAAACAGGGCAGGTAGTGACAATAACGGAAGGATTGGACTAAGGGGGAAGGGATGGTCAGGTCCCTCCTCGGCATCTGGTTCCTTCCTGTGTGGAATCAATGGGCTGGACTGCATCATCTTTAAAGCTTCGTATAGCACGAATCTTCTAGAGTCCTAGGGGTTCCCACCCATGAATCCAAAACACAGAGGTTTGCTGGCTGGCGAGGAGACGGAGCAACTAGAATTTCCGCGCGTTGCAGGTCAGCACGTAAAACGGCACAGCCTCCCCGGAAACTAATTTGGCAGTTTCTTATCAAACTAAACACACATCTGTGATCTGACCCAGCAAGTGCACTCTCCAATGCTTACCCCAGAGAAATGAACATGTAACATTCACACCCAAATCTGTATGTCAATGTTCATAACAGCTCTGTTCACAATTGCAAGAAACTGAAAACAACTCAAATACCCTTCAGAAGATGAGTGGCTGAACATCTGTTTACTGGAGTATTTATTCAGCCGCTAGCACTGACATACACATGCACGGATCTCACGGCATCATGCTGAGTGGGCAAAGAGCCAGTCTCAAAAGGTTATAAACTGTATAGTCCCAGTGTAGAGCATTCTAGAAGTGACAGATTCATAAAGAAGGCAACCAGGGATAGGAGTAGGGGTGTGGGTAGGTGAGGAGTAGGGGTGTAGGGGGGTGAACGTAAAGAGAGGCATGTAAAAGTTAGTTCCTCGATGGTGATGGGGCAGTTCTCCCCCTCATTGTGGTGCCGGTTCCATGAATCTATAGGTCAGATGAAGTTGCATCAAATTATACACACGCACAGATGAGTCCAGGTAAAAACAGTGAAAATCTGAATTCAGTCTGTGGGCTAGAAAACAGCACCATATCAGTGTCAGTTTCCTGTTTTGTTTTGTTTTGTTTTTTTTAATATTTATTTTTGAGAGAGAGAGAGAGAGAGCGCGGGCAGGGAAGGGGCAGAGAGAGAGGGAGAGAGAGAATCCCAGGCAGGCTCCGGGCTGTCAGCACAGAGACCAACGCGGGACCCCAGTTCACAAACCGTGAGATCGTCACCGGAGCCGAAGTCAGACACTCAACCGACTGAGGCACCCAGGCGCCCCAGGTTTCCTGGTTTTGATAATATATTATAGTCGTGCACGATGTCACCACTGGAGGAAGCTGGGTGAAGGGTACGTGGGACTCAACATTTTTGCAACTTCCTCTTGAGTCTATCGTGATTTCGAAATAAAAGTTAAGAAGAAATACATAGACTGGTTGCATGTAAGCGAGGAATCACTAAATTCCACTGCCGACACCATCATTACACTATGTGTTAACGAACTTGAATTTAAATCAAATCAAATAAAAAAGAATGGTTGTATCCATCACCCTCTAAAATAAAAATCAGAAAAGAAATAAACCCAGAGCCTTGCTAAGGGCTCTTGGCAGTTAGGGCCGGCAGGGAAGAGGGCTCCTCCCACCCAGGCTGTTTTTATCAGCTGCGCACAACTGAACACCTTTGGACTTAGTGGCTTTATGAGTCACGTACGCTTGAATAGTGCTGTGGGGACACAGTGTGGCTGTTTTGAACACCGCAGCCTCTGGTTTAGATTTTGTTTCTCTAGCCCTAGCAGAGGGGAACCGATTATAAACACCCTGTCTATCAAGCTTCAAAGACCGTAAAATAGAAAGCGGTCGTCAGGGGGGCGCCTGGGTGGCTCAGTCGGTTAAGCGTCCGACCTCGGCTCAGGTCACCATCTCACGGTCCAGGAGTTCGAGCCCCGCGCTGGGCTCTGTGCTGACGGCTCAGAGCCTGGAGCCTGTTTCGGATTCTGTGCCTCCTCTCTGTGCCTCGTTCATGCTCTGTCTCTCTCTGTCTCAAAAATAAATAAAAACGTTAAAAAAAAAGTTAAAGAAAGAAAGTCATCAGGAATTCTCCAGAGCTGGACAGCAGGTGCCCCTGAGCCCTCCCTTTCCTGGATGCATGGTAAAGCTGTGCTTTCTGCTTGAGGTTGCTAACCAGAAGCAGAAACTTCCATTTTTAATTTTATTCTGTCGTGGTAAGAACATTCTGCATGAGATCTACCCTATCACTGATCTTTAAGTGCACAATACAGCATTGTTGACTCCAGGTACAATGTGAGACAGCAGATCCCTGGACATTTTTCATCTTGCTCGGCTGAAACTTCATGCCTGTCGGGTAGTAACTCCCCATTTCTACCTCCCTCCGGTGCCCGGCAACCACCTTTCCGCTCTCTGATTTTCTGAATTGACTCTTTTAGGCATTTCATACAAGTGGAAACAGGCAGTGTTTGGTTTTTGTGTGACTGGCTTATTTCACTCAGCGTAACGTCCCCAAGGTTGATCCGTGTTGTCACGTAACAGAGAATTTTCCTCTTCTTAAAGGCTGGCTAATATTCCATTGTGTGTGTGTCGAGCACATTTTCTTCATCCGTTTATCTGTTGATGGACTCATAAGCTCTTTCTGCATCTTGGCTATTGTAAATAGTGCTGCAATGAACGTGGGAAAGCAGGTCTCTCTCTGAGATCCTGATTTCAATCCTTTGGGATGAGTCTCCAGAACTGGGATGGCTGGATCATATGGCAATTCTAGTTTTAAATTTTTAGAAGACCGTTTTGTGTAACAACTGTACCAGGCTGCCTTTCCACCATCAGTGTGCAAGGGTTCCAATCCCTCCACATCTTGGCCAACATGTGTCTTTTGATGTTCTGATAGTGGCCATCCTAACAGGTCTGAGGCGAAGCAAGTTCTTGAAGCTAACACACTTTGGAACCCACCAAAGCCCTGGGGATGGTTTTCCCCGACAGGCAAGGAATTGTGGGTTTGTTCTAAATGTGCAAGGAGACATTTCTTGGAAGAGACTTATTAAGGGAACAGTGCTTGGGTTTAACACATGTCCCCCACTGAGGCCGACCCTGAGTGTGTCAGGAGGGCAGGAGAGCTGGGAGTCTGTGGGGTGGTTGTTCCCAAGGGAGTGTCGGGTGGGGGGTGGGGGGCGTGGGAGGGGAGGGTCTCTTCTTGTTCTGCAGACTCTCCAGCCCCAGGCTTCTGTCTTGGAATTAGACACAGAAGCTCCAGGGAAAACGCACTCAACCCAGTGCCCACGTGAAGGGCTTGGGAATGAGGAGAGACGTTGCCAGTGACCCATCTGGAAAGAATTTTGTTGGGCGCACAAACAGGACCTGGGTTCTCAGCAAACATAGGCCTGATTCTTGGCAAAACCAAAAAGAAGACCCCTTCCTCTGTCTCTTTCTCCACATCGGTCTGTTTTCCCCTACAAGGGCCCACGGGCCTTCCACAGCTCCTGGGAGCGAAGCCCCCATGGCTGTCCCTCGAACTCCAGGCCTCCCCTCTCACCTTTCCATCCAGTTTTAATTCCCACAAACCCTCATGCTGAGGCTTCTTCTTTCTTTGCTTGGATTCTCTTCCTCATTGAACATCATCTTTGTGTAGTAACTCTAGTATAAGGGTATAAAGTGTCGTTTCACTCCAGATTAATGCCCTAGGTAAAAATGCCACGGGCGATTCTGGGGTGACATACAGCTCTCATACGTTCCATGCTGCCTTCATTTCCCCTAAGAGAAATTGCAGACAGTGCCCTGCCACTGGGCCCCTGACATCTACCTCTGTGTCTTTGGCTCTGTGTGCTCTGCTGAAGTTCAATCCTGTCAAGGAAAATGGAGCACGAAGAAGCTGAGGGGTCCTCTGGCTTTCCATTGCGAGGTAGGCCCCCTGTTTCTTGGTGGCCAGATTCTCACCCCCAGAAGCACAAAGCCAGCAAAGTTGGGGGAGCACCTTGGGTGAAGGCGCCATCTGAAAAGGATACACTTTAACAAAGCCCAGTTTGCTCTTTCCAAAGAAGCATCTCAAAAGCATCCTGTCTCCTTCGTTGCTAAACAAAAGAAGCCCCAACACGTTTGGGAAGTGAAGTTCTTGGTGAAGCCATAAATGTTGGTAATGGTCAAGCTTGTGTTTGACTTAAAGAAGGGAGAACATTTGAGAAACTCCTCAGTCAAACTGAGTCACTGCTCCAGAACCATTGTCATCTCCTTGAGAATCTGAAGCTGGGCACAGAGAAATCAGTTGCTCTGTATGCAGCTGCACAAAAGTACCAGTGGTTTCTCAGCACAGCCAGCTCCAACTTTTCACAAAACCCTTATGTTCGTGCTAAAACCATCAAAGGAAGTTTCCTGTTTTATGTCCCATTTGGAAACTCCAAGGATCGTGAATGCTTTTGAAATGATACAAAGTTTCTATTCCAGGTATCCTTCTGATTGGAAGAATAATCTTGGTACCTCGTAAATCGATGGGGTTGTTTGTTTCATCAGCGCCGGAATCTAGAATTGCCGTCTTTTCCGAGAGTTTGGGAAACGTTGAGAGCTTCTGTTCAGCCAGACTCAGAAAAAAGCAATACAGACCAAGTGCTTGCTGTCATGGAGCTCAAGTTCTATTAGAGACAAGAAAAGTAAACAGCCAGCAACAAAATAGGGTGGCTTCAGAATTCAAAGATGCCATGAACAAAGGATGCAGGCTGTGCACAGACTCCATGCCCACTCTGAGTGGTGTCCTCCTTTTCTGTACTGCCCGACCTATGCTACAGTATGTGGGAGCCTTGCACAACTCAGACAATAAATAATGCTACGTGGAAAATAAAACAGGGTGAGTGGTGACTAGGGTGGGTTTCAGTATTACAGATTGGGACGGCAGGAGAAAACCTGTCTGAGAAGATGTCATTTGAAGTGAAGAGGTGAGCTGTGTTAAGATCTGCAGGAAGAGGGGCGCCTGGGTGGCGCAGTCGGTTGGGCGTCCGACTTCAGCCAGGTCACGATCTCGCGGTCTGTGAGTTCGAGCCCCGCATCAGGCTCTGGGCTGATGGCTCGGAGCCTGGAGCCTGTTTCCGATTCTGTGTCTCCCTCTCTCTCTGCCCCTCCCCCGTTCATGCTCTGTCTCTCTCTGTCCCAAAAATAAATAAAAACGTTGAAAAAAAAATTTTTAAAAAAAAGATCTGCAGGAAGAACATTCCAGGCAGAGAGAATAGCCGATGCAAAGGTGCTATGGCAGGCTGAGTAATGCCCCCTCAAAGACATCTACACCTTAATCCCCGGAACCTGTGAATATGTTACCTTACGTGGTAAAAGGGACTCTGCAGTTGTCATTGACTTGGTGGTCTTGAGATGAGAAAATTATCCTGGATTGCCTGGGTAGGCCAAATACGATAACGAAGTCCTTAGAAGAGGAAGGCAGGAGGGTCAATCAGAGGGAAGAAGATGTGATGGTGGAAGCAGAGGTTGGCATGATATGAGGAAGGGCCACCACCCCTGCCACGGAATTAGGGCAGCCTCTAGAGGAAACGAGTTCTCCCTTCAGAGTCTCCAGAAGGAAGCACTCTACCTTCACTTTGGACTTCTGACTTCCAGAGCTTTAAGATAATAAATTTGTGTTGTTTTAAGTCACTAAGTTTGTGGTAATTTACTATACCCACAGTGTGAAACTAATACAGATGCTATAGCAGAAATAAGAAGAAGAGGGAAGCCAGGATCAAACTGCGAGAGGAAGAAGAGGTCAGAGAGGGGACCAGGCATTCTGGACTTTATTCTGAAGATGATGGGAAAGCAGTAGGAAGGTTTATACAGAGAATAGCATGTTCTGATTTATGTTTCTAAAAGATCACCCTCCTCACTCCTGGGGAAGTGGATGAATGGGGACAATGAGTGGAAAGCTGAAGACAGTGGCCAAGACATGACACTGTTCAGCCTTGAGCCACGGCTGACTTGGGATGTGTTTTGAGATGTCAAATTAAAACACAAAACCACTAGAGAAGTGAGTTTTTGCTTTCCAGGCGTAGGAAACAAGTTTAAAGAACTTGTCTGTGCAGAAATGGGAAGACGTAGGCTCAGGGCAACAGGGAGAAAGTACAACAAAAAAAGGCAAGATGCTGAGAACAGGTGTCTGGTTGGCTTAGGAAATGGATTGTGATTCTTATTTGCATGTGGCCCTTATGCCAGTTAAGAGCACAAAAGTCCCAGTATGTTTTTTCAAAGAGGTTGGGATGGGTTGCTAAGGTTCTGGTGGGTTCAGTGTCACTGAGTAGGCAAATTCATACATCCAGGCTCAAGATTGTTCTTTGATGGGAGGCAGTCAACAGTGTTTGCTAATGGATTGGATGTGGGAGTGTTGGTTGACAATTCTCCTTGGAGCTTCTCTGGTATAACCTGAAACCAATCCCTCTACTCAGAGGGCAAGGAGAGAACAAAGAAAGAGGTGGCTCCAGGTTGGTAGGTGGCAGTTTTAAAGTTCCAGAGGGAACATATGAGCCTTCCTTAGGTGTCATCAAGGTGAGTAGATCCCTGCACCTACTTGCCAGATCTTAAAAGTTTATAAAGAGGCCTTAATTGGGTCTAGACACATGTACTGTGCAGGTGTTCTCAACACCCCATCACTATCTCAAGGCCATGTCTTTGGAGCAGCCCCTGGGAACAGGAAAGGAGAGCAGAACCCACATTCCAAGGACAGGGTGGGGAACAAGGAGCCCCCAAGTGCCCCAGTCCAGCTCACAGGTCAGTTGGTGGTCATACCTTTTCCATGACCGTTCCCAACAGGGAGGTGAGGAGAAGAAAGGAATCAACACCAATTCTTAGCATTTGGGCTTAAGAAACTGATGGAGCATTGGAAGGAGCAGATTTGGTGGAAGAATTAAAAGTTCTGTTTGGACCTTGAGGTTGAGATTCCCATTAGACATCCACGTGGAAATGTCAAGCAAGCATTTGGATATTTGAGTCTGAAGTTCAGAGGAGTGGACTGGTCAGGGGACATAAATTTACAAGCGAACTACATAAACAAGGATGTTTAAGAAATCAACTTTATCGGGGCGCCTGGGTGGCGCAGTCGGTTAAGCGTCCGACTTCAGCCAGGTCACGATCTCGCGGTCCGTGAGTTCGAGCCCCGCGTCAGACTCTGGGCTGATGGCTCAGAGCCTGGAGCCTGTTTCCGATTCTGTGTCTCCCTCTCTCTCTGCCCTTTGCCCGTTCATGCTCTGTCTCTCTCTGTCCCAAAAATAAATAAATGTTGAAAAAAAAAAAAGAAATCAACTTTATCGTGGTATAGCTTACACAAAATTATATGGACATTTTAAAGAATGTTTATGTGTTTATTTTGAGAGCAAGAGAGAGTGTGAGTCGGGGAGGGGCAGAGAGAGGCAAAAAGAGGGCTCAGCACGGAGCCCAACACGGGACTTGAACTTGCGAGCCTTGAGATCATGACCTGAGTCATGATCAAGAGTCAGATGTTTAACTCCCTGAACCACCCAGGGGCTTCTACATGTACCCATTTTAAGGGTACAGTTCAATGAATTTTGGCAAATGTGTATACCCTGTAACTACCACCAAAATCAACATATTGAACAATCCAGTTACCCCATAAAGCTCTCTCTATATCTTTTGCAGTCAGTCTTCCTCTTACCTGGCCCCAGGAAACAACTGATCTGCTTTCTATGACTATAGATTACTTTTTACCTTTCTAGAATTTCTAGAAATGGAATCATACAGTACAGCTTTTTTTGTGTCTGACTTCCTTTGCTCAGGTAATGTTTTCGAGATTTATCCATGTTGTTGCATGCATCACTGGTTTGTTCCTTTTTATTGTTGAACAATTTTCTGTTGTATAGATATACCACAATTTGTTTACCTATTTATCTATTGAGGGATATTTGGGTTATTCCCAGTTTTTAGCTATTATGAGTAAAGCTGCTATGAACATTCACTTGTCTTCGTGTGGACATACCTTTTTTCATTTATCTTGGATAAATACATAGAAATGGGATTGTTAAACCCATGTGGTAACTTCCTAAGAAAGTGGCAAACTATTTCCAAGTGGTTGGACCATTTTATGTACCCACCAGCAATGTATGAAAGTTCCAGTTACTCCACATTCTCATCAACACTTGGTGTTGTCGGTTCTTTAAAAAGGACTCTAGCCATTCTAAATTAACAACACAGGAAACAACAGATGTTGGTGAAGATGCAGAGAAAGGGGAATATTTTTACACTATTGGTGGGAATGCAAACTGGTTCAGCCACTCTGGAAAGCAGTATGCAGTTTCCTCAAAAAGTTAAAAACAGAACTACCCTATAACCCAGCAACTGCACTACCCAAAGGATACAAAAATACAGATTCAGAGGGGAACATGCACCCCAGTGTTTATAGCAGCATTATCAACAATAACCAAACCATGGAAAGAGCCCAAATGTCTATCAACTGATGAATGGATAAAGCTGTGTTTTATATACGGAATGGAATATTACTCAGTCGTCAAAAAGAACGAAATCTTGCCATTTGCAATCACATGGATGGAACTTAGTATCATGCTAAGGGAAATAGGTCAGTCTGAGAAAGACAAACACCATATGATTTCACTCACATGTGGAATTTAAGAAAAAAAAAACAGATGAACATATAGGAAGAAAAAGAGAGAGGGAAGCAAACCATTAAAGACTCTTAACTCCAGAGAACAAACTGAGGGTTGCTGGGGGGGGGGGAGGGGGGTGGAGGATGGGTTAAATGAGTGATGGGTCTTAAGGAAGGCACTTGTTATGATGATCACTGGGTGTTTGTATGCAAGTGATGAATCACTAAATTCTACTTCTGAAACCAATATTTCACTACATGTTAACTAACTAGAATCTAAATAAAAAATTGAAACAAAAAAAGGGACACTAGCCATTCTAGTAGGTGTGTAGAGGCATCTCACTGTGGTTGTAAATTAATTTCCCTAATAAGTAATGATGTTGAGCCATTGAGGGGTATAGAAAGAGATTCAAAGATAGCAAAAATGAAAACAATGAAATCATAATTTATTCCTTGAAAACCAAAACTTGCATAGGAGAGAGTTAATTATAGCTCATTACTTGGGTCCTCAGAGAACAATATTTCTGTTACCACAGAAGTGCAGAATCTGAAGTTGGATTTACCCCTCAAATTATGGTGTACTGGGAGGGTGTGGAAAAGGGGAAAGGATATAGACTTAGACTTACCTACCATAACAGGAGGTCAGTAGATAAAGCCTGTGCAGGATATCTCCTAGCAGGATTGCCTTGAGGCAGACAGGCACTAACTGATTTGAAATTCTCCAAAGACAATTACCCAACTTTCTGCATTCCCCATTACTTGTCTTTAGCAGTTGTGTTCCACTTAAGGAAGCCTTTTGGTTTGTATCATAGTGGTGCCCTAAAAACAGTACTAGTAGCTTGGAAAGCAGGCTCAATTCTGAACCAAGTCTTCCATTGTTCTTACCTTTTGAAGGAGTTTGGGGTTTGTTAGTGCTGGATGTGCAACTGAATGACATCCAATTTTAAATCCAAAGGCAACCTCAACTCCCTGGGCTTTAAAAAACATATGCCATATGTAGGCAGAGGAGCTCTGTAAAGGTGTGGGTTGCAATTTGACTCTCAAAGAGAACATTTGCTTTTATGTACCTTGCTTTCTGGCAGATACCGTTTTACTCTCCTGTTGGGGACAATACAGAGTAAATTTATTAAGAGTCTTTTGCAGAAGCCAAGGTGGCTGAAGCCTGTCAGGGGGAGGCATGAAACATCTCTTCCTATTTTCTTCTTCAGCCTACAGCTGATACTTGGGTCATATTTACATTCCACTTCTGCATCTATTTTGTCAGGACCACATCTCATTCCAGTTGTGTGAATTGTGTACCAGGCCCTGAGTAAGAGCTATCTAAAAATAAACCACTAAGGAGCTACTCTTCACATAGTGCTAGAATGTTCTTTTCCTTGGTGAGGTGCAGTTAAGCTCTGCTTCTCACTGCCATGTCCTCTTGCTTATTTCTCTTAAAAATAACAGTAAAAACTAATACATTAAACATTTCCTATCTTACCATGTATCAGGTTCTGTCCTTGGCGCTTTACACTCATGATCTCATTTAATTTCTATGACAACCCAGTGAGGCAGGAACTTTTATTCTCTCCATTTGACAGATGAAGAATCCAGAGATCAGGAACGCTAAGTAATTTTCTCACTTGGTTTCTCAGCCTCCAAAGCCAAGCTCTCAGCCTCTATGATGTCTTGCCTTCCAGTTCTGCCTCAAATTATGGAAGTGTAGACTTGCACACTGTTTTGATTCCCCTCGCCTTTGCACTAGGAGAGTTCAAGACACAAGTGGCCAAGGCTGGTTTAGGAGTGAGCGAGAGATTGGTCTCTGTTCCTTGTTGCCACCAGCAGGTGGCACAGTTGCTCTGGTGGAATTTCCCTGGGAGCCATTTGAAAGGCGTCGGTTTCTATGGAGACACTTTCAGCCCAAAAGAACCATCAAACCATTTTTTTCTAGTTGAGGTTGCCTAATCGTGTTCATTGAAGACAGTCTAGGTAGACAAACGGTGTTGTGAGAAGCTGGTGAACAGTTACAGAGATCTTTATATTTCTTTAGATCACACCTACTATGTTAACTACTACAATTTGTGGATAATTCTATATCCTAGCCATCTTCCTCTTGCCACCCAGTGCCTTTCAAGCCACATTGCTCAGAGCACCTTTTGATGAGAAGATTCAGTTGTAAAACAAAGTTAATACTTTGCACAGCTATGTGACAGAGTAATGGGCAACCTCATGACCTTCAAGTGATTTTAGTGGTGTATCACTACCACATCCACCATTCAGGGTTAGATTCTAATCCTGGCTCTGCTTCTATGTCATCCTGAGATGACCTTGACCTCTCTGTGCCTGGATTCCTTAGCTGTAAATCTCAGAGTGCCATTACATTGGGTTGTGACAATGATTGCATGAGACTCCTACAATTAAAGCATTTGAGAAGGGCCTGGCACTTGGTAACTCTCAGAAGGTGTTAACTCTTGCCAAGCCCCACTCTGTCCAATTTCAAGGATAAAGAAGGATCTTTTGATAAGTAGAGAGTGTTTAGTTCTTTTGAAGTCTTTACATACTTTACTGGACTTGCTTCTGTGTCCTTGGTATTATACCTTTATTGTGGCCAGCTTCCAATCTACAAGATAACGATGTTGCTCTAAAGTCACTTGAAAACTGTCTCCAGGAGGGGTATTTAAACAAAATGAGGTTCATGAGGAGGTGGTCAGGATAGGGGCGCTTGTCTGGAAGCATACTGTCCTTCCGCTCCAACCATACCTACCCAAAGCTCGCCATGTTCGTGTCACCTCTCTGGGATGCTCTCCCTGGGCACAAGTCCTGTGGGGAACAGTGTGGTCCATGAAGCCTTTTCCTGAGGACGGTGGCTCACTGTGCCCAGGCAGTGTCCTGGGTAGAGCCGTCATCCAGCAGCCCAAGGGAGAGACCTGTTACTGCCCCTACCCAATGGCAGATTCCAAGCAGGCACACCCCATCAGGCACCAAGGTCACTTCCCAACTGCCGGTCGGTATTTAACTTTCCACATGAGATTAGATTAAACATTTGGGTTCATAAACGCCTAGATTGCAGATTGCAGCTAACAAAGGCTTGGTCAGCCGCGAGCTGAAAGTGCCCGGCAGGCTGAGATTTATGCATGGTCCCCGAGAACTTGCCAACACCAGCCAGGAAGTTCAGAGCCGCCTGGCTTTGTAGTAGGGGGTTTCGTACCGCTCAAGCACTGCCTAGGTAAGCTTCTATTACGAATTCTTTATTGTTTCAGAAATTAAGTAACAAAGCAATCTATTTCCTTTTTCAAGAAATTTATAAAAGGAGCTATTTTCCTGTTATAAGATGGCCTTTCCTTCCTTCTTTGTTCTCTGTCTCTCTGTTCTTCTCTTCTTTCTTCCTCTCCTCCTCCTCCTTCTTCTTTTTCTCACCCTCCTCCTCACTCTTCTTCTCCTTGGTATTGTTTTCCTTCCTCATTTCTTCATAATTGGAGGAGAATTTTGAAAGCGTTTTTATGGAATGTTCATGGTAAATGCAAGTAATCGTATCTTTTTCTATTCTTGGTATAAAAATGAAAGACTTCCCTGCCTTTCCAGGCCCCCGTGATGCTAATGAGCCACCATCTTTTTTTTTTTTTTTTTTTTGAGCCACCATCTTTAAAAAAATTTTTTTTCAACGTTTTTTATTTATTTTTGGGACAGAGAGAGACAGAGCATGAACAGGGGAGGGGCAGAGAGAGAGGGAGACACAGAATCGGAAACAGGCTCCAGGCTCCGAGCCATCAGCCCAGAGCCTGACGCGGGAGCCACCATCTTTTAAGAAAAGATGAACTTTTAAGAGAAGAGAACTTCAGGTTTGGGGATCAAAGGGATGTTACTTTCCTCACAGTGTCCAGACTGTCCTTGTAGTGAATTACACACCCCTCTGACAAGCGCAGCTGGAGTTAGGGGGTCATTATGTGTCCTGAAGATAGGGCACAACCAATTGGTGTGTGTGAGCAGAAACCATGGTCTTAGTCTCATTTCTTTTACCCAGCTGAGCTGCCCAGTCAGAGCTGATTGAAATGGGGCATTGCTGGAATGTGCGACCTCTGCTAGGGCACAGTGGGTCCTGGGCGCTAGCTAGCCTGCGTGATTTGGGTTTCGAGTGCCAGCACAGTGGTCGACATGCAAGCCCTGTGACCCTGGACAGATGATCTAAGCTCTGTGGGCTATCGTTACTGCACCTGCCAAATGAGCAGGCCAGCCTAAATAATCTCTAGGGGCCCATCCTGGCTTTTGAGCAAGGACTACTTATTGAAAATGGCCGAAAATATAGGTCCGCATACGTTAGGTTGAACCACATGAAATCGCCAATATTGACCGGATTTCACCTATAGAAATGGCACTTTCATATGATCGAACAGAACATAAATAACAGTCCTCTCATTGCTAAATACCTATTATAGTATTCTACTTAGAGGAGGGATAATATGTATACCAAATACGCTCAATGTCTATCAGTTAGGTAGTTGTTCTGGGTATCATAAGTTTAAACCTATTTGAACGTTCCAGCTCCATGTCCATCAAGAAAATTGCTTTCACCTACTGATTGGCTTTCCCCTCGGTTAGGGAAGAGACAACGGATTGTTCAGCCATGTCTCTGCAACAGTGTTCAAAATGCGAATCCCCCTTGGACCCAATTTTGTCAGCCTGGCTGGGGACCAGGTACTTTATCTATCTGGGCCCTTTTCACTCTAAGATTAAGTCTTATCAAGAAGCACCTCCTGATGTGTTCTCTGCCACAAGCCTTTGTCCATGTCAGCAGACTGAACAAATAATCAGTAGTATTGGCTCCAGCAGGCTGGAGAACGCTGCCGTGCTCACGCCTCAAACCCAAACAGCTCCAGTGGAACCCAGCACTGACATCCCTCAACTCAAAGATATTTTGCTGCAGAGGTGCTTGGTTGGGCTTTAGGGAGTTCCCGGAGATTGAATGTAGAGTATGTGCACGTGTATACTTTTGGGGAGAAGAATAAAGTCAAATCCCTTCCTTTCCTGCAAGTAAGTTGAGAATCACCCTTTCTAGCAGTTTCTAGTGGGAATCCACAGTACACTAGAGAGGAGCATTCATTCATTCACCAAACATTTAGTAAAGATCTATGATGCACCAGCCACCATGTAGGGCCCTGGGATTCAAAGATGAACAGAATGGGGGCACCTGGGTGGCTCAGTCAGTTGGGCGTCCAACTCTTGGTTTCAGCTCAGGTCATGATCTCATGGGTTCGTGGGGTCGAGCCCCACGTCAACGTGAAGCCTGCTTGGGATTCTCTCTCTCCCTCTCTCTTTGCACCCTCTGCTCAAAATGAAGAAATAAACTTTAAAAAAAAAAAAAAGCAAAGGTGACTAAAATGACTGATCCTTGCCCTTCAGCAGCTCAAGCTGTCATGTAATTATGATCCAAATCACTTAAGCATCCCTGCAAAATGGAGGTAATTATCTCAGTGTCATAGACAGTGCTCACATGCACGAGCACACAATAAATGGGTAATGGAAAACAAGCAGACGGACACGTGACAGTTTGCAGAAGCAGCACAGAAAGGGATCTCCAACTCAGAGATCTGGGGAAGAGCTTGCGGGTGAGGTGGCCACTGATGGGGTTTTCTCAACTACAAGAGCATACTGCCATTTTTTTTTTTTTACATTTATTCATTTTTGAGAGACAGAGACAGAGCACAAGTGGGGGAGGGGCAGAGAGAGGGAGACACTGAATCGGAAGCAGGCTCCGGGCTCCGAGCTGTCAGCACAGAGCCTCACGCGGGGCTCGAACTCACAAACTGTGAGATCATGACCTGAGCCGAAGTCGGACGCTTAACTGACTGAGCCACCCAGGTGCCCCAGCCTACCGCCATTTTCACAGGTGAGTCTGGAGATACTCAGCTCCTCTGTCTTATAGAAATTGTATTTCTTTCTTCCTCTGCAGGGCAACTCAGAGATGATCATTCAGAAGACCAAGGTTACTTCAGTGACCTCTCCCCTGTCCTTTGGGCTCCAGTTCCCCTTCCCCTCAATACTTACTTAAAGTGCCCCATTCCCATTTTACCTGTGGAATCTTGAGGCTTCCCTTGAGGCACCCTGTCCTGGATGGCTTTGCTAAGAAAGCACCAAAACATAGGTCTCCTGTGTCCCCATTCTCTCAGAGGCCTGAAAACACAGGGGACTAACTATTAAGCCCTCTTATGAGTCAGGGGCTGGTCTAGATTTTTCACAGGTGGTGCGCCATTGCTTTGCCGAAAACATTCGCAAAGCGATATTGACAGTGAGCATGCCCTACCCTACCGCATTTCCCGTTTAAGACCTCGGGGCGCCTGGGCGGCTCAGTCGGTTAAGCATCAGACTTCAGCTCAGGTCACGATCTCACAGTTTGTGGGTTCAAGCCCTGCGTGGGGCTGTGTGCCGACAGCTCAGAGCCTGGACCCTGCTTCGGATCCTCTGTCCCTCTCTCTCCTCCCCCCTCCCCCCCATAATGTTTTTGAATATTTATTAAAAGAAAAAGACTAGGACCTTTATGTCCTCCACTCAGAGGCGTTCACTGGTGGAATTTCCAGGCACAGCAGCACAGCCCACAAAGGAGATAAACGGGAGGCAGGGTGGATGGAGGAGCTCAGAGCACTTGGGAACTTGCAATGCTACCACCTCTCTGGGGGAAACTCAGATACAAGGCAAGGCCTTGGGTGCTCAGAGCATACTAGAGTTCCTCCAGAAAAAGGGCTGTCCAAAAAGCAAAAATAACTGGAATAATTCCAATCTTAATTTTTTTTCTTAATGTTTATTTTTGAGAGAGAGAGAGAGAGAGCACAAGTGGGGGAGAGACAGAGAGAGAGAGGGAGGGAGGCACAGAACCTGAAGCAGGCTCCAGGTTCCGAGCCATCAGCACAGAGCCCAACGCGGGGCTCAAACCCGGGAAGTGTGAGATCGTGACCTCGGCCGACGTGAGACACTCAACTGACTGAGCCACCCAGGCACCTCAGTAATAATTCCAATCTTTTTTTTTTTTTTAATTTTTTTTTTCAATGTTTTATTTATTTTTGGGACAGAGAGAGACAGAGCATGAACGGGGGAGGGGCAGAGAGAGAGGGAGACACAGAATCGGAAACAGGCTCCAGGCTCTGAGCCATCAGCCCAGAGCCCGACGCGGGGCTCGAATTCCCGGACCGCGAGATCGTGACCTGGCTGAAGTCGGACGCTTAACCGACTGCGCCACCCAGGCGCCCCAATAATTCCAATCTTGATAGCGCCTTAGAAAGAACCCTGCAGGGGACTGACTTCTCTGCCTGGAAGAGGCTTCCCCTTCCCCTTGCTGGTTGTCTGCTGCCCTGGGTTTGCTCAGCACCCTCCCCGATACCCAATTGCCCCCATCATTCATCTCTGTGACTTCCGCACCCCTCCACCAGCCCTTCACTTTGTACACGTAGCTCTCCTGGTTCTTCTTTACCTGTCTCTATCTTCTCTCCATTCTTCAATTTGGCTTTGCAAAAGAAAACTGAATTCTCTCTAGAAGGTGCAGTAGGGGGACTATATAAGCTGGAAAAATCACAGTTTTCTTTATTGGATGAAGATGCCGAGACAAGTTGGCAGGGGGCGCCTGGGTGCCTCAGTCGGTCCGACTTCGGCTCAGGTCATGAGCTCACGGCTCCGTGAGTTCGAACCCCGCATCGGGCTCTGTGCTGACAGCTCCGATTCCGGAGCCTGCTTCGGATTCTGTGTCTCCCTCTCTCTCTGCTGCTCCCCCCACCTCTCTCTCTCTCAAAATGAATACACATAAACCTCCCACCAGAGGAGCAGATCTTGTCTCTGTAAGGGTCAGGGGGCCTGTGGCGACATCTTGGGTAAGATTAAAACCAGCCTAGCTGCACTCTCTCACAGTGAGTTATCAGTTAATTCTCACTGGGCGAAATGTGGGGAAAGCATCAGACAAAGACCTGGAGCTCCCCTCGGGCCCCTCCCTCAGGTAGGGAGGTCTGCAACATCTCACCTTATAAGAGGAAAGGAAAGACATGTTGAAGACAGTGGGCGTCGTTTCCGGAAGGGCCTTTGGCAAACCCACTGCTTGGCTCTTACGGCCTGGGTGGACCTCTAGGTAGGTCCTGGCTAGTCACCAATTCACCTCCTGTCCACATTCCTCCCAGTTCTGCTCCCCTCCCCCCACCCCCCGCATTCTCCATCCCCGAACCACGTTCAGCTCTCCGAGTCCCTCCTCACTTTGTCCATACCGCTCACCAGCCTTTGTGCTTCTCGTGGCTGTTTGTCTGAAGTGCTCCTGCCACACCGAGCTTCCACAGGCGGAAACCTCACCCTCACCATCTCTGCCCTTCCGACGCCCCGCCCGTGCCTGGCACATTAACTTCTTCATTGAGCATGCACTGGGTGCCTCCGATGTGTCAGGCTCTGTGGTGACGTTCGCTACACCAAGGTAGGCAAAGGCGATACGAGCCCTGTGTCACAGAGATGGCAGTTGAGCAGGAAAGGCGACACCGTGAGCCAATGATCACACACGAACACCAGCGGCACACGCACAGTCAGCAGAGATGGTGAAGAAGGCTTTGGAAAAAAAATAAAAATAAAAAGATGCTATTGGAGAAAAGTGGTGGTGGTAGGGGGTGATTTAGAGCGGGGCCAGGGGGTTTTCTCAGAAGTGACAGTTAAGCTGGGGCCAAAAGGGTAAGGAGGTAGCAGAGGGAAGAGAAAGGAAAAGTTATTCCAGGTTGAGGGAAGAGAATGTGCAACTGGCCCGACGCGGGAGAACGTTTATTGACTTGGAGGTACGAACGACCAGTCACCATGAGGGTGGAGTGACTGGGGAGGTGGTTGGGGGCCAGCTCAGGCCAAGCCAGGTAAACCCCACTAGGGAACTGGGGTTTTATGTTAAGTGGGACAGGAAGGTATTGAGTCATATTAAAAGCAAGGGGATACGATCTCGTTTTTTCTTTTTTTTAAATGTTTGTTTCGTCATTATTTATTTATTTATTTAGAGAAGGAGAGGCAGAGAGAGAGGTAGAGAGAGAATCCCAAGCAGGCCCCACGCTGTCAGCGCAAGAGCCCGACAGGGGCTTGACCCCATGAACCATGAGATCACGACCTAAGCAGAAATCAAGAGCTGGACGCTTAACCGACCGAGCCCCCCCCCCCCCAGGTGCTCCCGATCCCACTTCCTTCTTAAAAAGAGCACCGTGGTTGCGGTGCAGGGCAGGGAGGGACAGATATGCCCCAGGAAACTGTTCGGGGGGGGGGGGGTGGTTGCACCGCATGGTGTCATCCAGGTGAGAGGTGTTGGTGGCTGGACAGCGCCAGTGAGGATGGAGAGGAGAGCCGGACTTGGGGCATACGAATGATCTCTCAGGTCGTCGTGTTGTGCCACTTACCTAAGATGTTTCTTTCAAATGTGGATGGACACACTCCGCCCTGGGGCATACTTGGAAAAAGCCCACAGCGGAGACAAAGGGGATGGAGCAGACTGCAAGGTCAATGCCCCTTGCAATCCTCTGCCCCATGATTCTCTGCACACACGGATCAGACATGAGTCATTGCTTCGTTCAGCTGATGTCTGTTGAACGCCTGTTATGAACGACGCATTATGCTAGGCATCGTGAGGCGACTGGTCTTTTTAAACATTCTTTTTTTTTTTTTTAACGTTTATTTATTTTTGAGAGAGAGACAGACAGAGCATGAACGGGGGAGGGTCAGAGACAGAGGGAGACACAGAATTTGAAACAGGCTCCAGGCTCTGAGCGGTCAGCACAGAGCCCGACGCGGGGCTCGAACTCACAGACTGTGAGATCATGACCTGAGCCAAAGTCGGACGCTTAACCGACTGAGCCACCCAGGTGCCCCGCGACTGGTCTTTTTAAAAACAAAGTAGGGTGAGGTGCTTGAGGAGAATTTGGAACGTGAACAAAGTATAAAGCGTGGCGGGGGGGGGGGGGATGTTAAGTATACTACCCACTGTTAACATCACTGTTAACATTTTGAACTCGTCATTTCCAGTCTTTTTTCCATTTTCATTTGTATGTTTATACTTACCTACATATGTAAATTGGGGTACTATATACAGTTTTATGTCCTCCAGCCAGCTTTTTAAAAAGTGTTTATTTTGAGAGAGAGAGAGAGAGAGAGATACAAAGCGAGCAGGGGAAAGGCAGACAGAGAGAATCTCAAACAGGTTCTACACCGCCAGCACGGAGCCCGACTCGGGGCTTGAACTCCTGAACCGTGAGATCATGACCTGAGCGGAAATTAAGAGTTAGACACTTAACCGACTGAGCCACCCAGGCGCCCTCCCATCAGACTTCTGTTGGAAGGTGTCACGCATGCAAAAAACACATAAACTGCATATGCAAAGCTTAAAGAATAATTTTTTAAAAATATGCACTCAATCAATCACCAGCCAGGTAAAGAAGAAATTATATTACCTCCCCCTTTGTATTCACCCCTCCTTATCCCTTAAAGTAGGCAAATGCAGAAAGAATCAGTGTTCTTAACCTTGGCCATCTGTTTCATTATTTAAATTGCAGCGGGAGGGAGACATGCCGGCCCTGTCCAATCTGACGCAGACGCTGGAAGATGTCTTCAGAAGGATTTTTATTACTTATATGGACAACTGGCGCAGGAACACGACAGCTGAGCAAGAGGCCCTGCAAGCCAAGCTTGATGCTGAGAACTTCTACTATGTCATCTTGTACCTCATGGTGATGATCGGCATGTTCTCCTTCATCATTGTCGCCATCCTGGTGAGCACGGTGAAATCCAAGCGACGAGAGCACTCCAACGACCCCTACCACCAGTACATCGTGGAAGATTGGCAAGAGAAGTACAAGAGTCAAATTTTGAATCTAGAAGAATCAAAGACCACCATCCACGAGAACCTCGGGGCGGCGGGGTTCAATATGGCTCCTTGATGAGGAGGAAAGGCGTCAAGCCAACAGCGGATACCTGGATGTGAAGAGACACCTGTGCCGTGGAGCAAATCCAAGTTGTCACTGCTTAGACGACACTAAGCTCCTTGCTTTCTGTTGAGAATTTTCATGGAGACCCTGTGGCAACTCAACTAAGACGACAATGGTAACCTCAGTGTGATTTAGACTTGCTCATCAGAGCCGTGTTTTATGCTGAAGATCCCTTTTACTTTCTGTGCACCATAAATGTCACTTTAGTCAATGTCAAATTTGACACATTTTGTCGAGTGAGTGGAAATAAAGTCAAGTTTGAAGGACAGCGCCTGTGTGCTAGCGGCGAGGCGCGGGGGAGGAGGGGGAGGCAGGTACCAACAAGTCACTGAACTGTCTTCCTCATGAAACAGTATTTTGTATGTGATGAATTCGCTCTATAAATAACCCAGATGTATTGCGCAGAGGCTGTGGTTCAAAAATGTGTCACCTGCTCACTGGCTTGACATCAGAGCGTTTATTTATTCATTCATGAATGTCAAGTCTGAAGTGATGAATGAACAGAATCACCAGGTGACTTTACGTATATTGTTTTCCCGGCATCTGGCTTACTGGGAAGTCTGTCGACAGAACAAACATTTCACGAGGGCAAATCGCCCACAACAGAGAAGTAGCATCTTTAAGAAGTGCCCAGTGCAACAGAAACATATTTTTAAATTAACATTTAAAGTTTTATGGAAAACTAACCCTTTAAAGTTCTTGTTATTATAGAAAAGGATCATGAAAAGTTGTAACATCACTTTATAAATAGCATATTCTTTTCAGTCACTTGATTTTCTTCCATTTACAATGATTTTCATTTGTGTTTCAAGAGACTAACGGTACAGAAGGTGTCTGAATTACTGATGTCTGTTGAAAAGCTAGACAGTTCACTCCATCTAGACATTGCATTAGAGATGCAATCCACACATTAGGTGATTTCATCTACTAATTAAGCCAAGCGATATTTAACACCTGTCTATCTACTCAGGCCACTGGCGTAGACCCCAGGAGTGTAGAGATGATTGAGACTCCCTGAGCTGGAGTGACCCGCTCATTAGAGCGAGTCAGGTACGTAAACCTCATGAGGACAACTTGACAGGTTATGAAGGAGGTCAACACAGAGTGGGCAGAGCTAGAGCAGGGACAGGATGAGGACCTAACTCGGGTTAAGGTGTATTCTCTGAGAGTAGCTGAGAGGAGGAAGTCAAAGCCAAGACGGGTGTATGGGGTTATTGCTTCGTACCTCCCAGCTTCCCTCTCTTCTTCCCTATCTCCCCATCTTCTCAGCCAAGGCACAGCAATTGTCAGGAGGGCCTCAAGTCTCAGGACTCTAGGGGCGCCTGGGTGGCTCAGTCGGTTAAGCGGCCAGCTCTTGATTTTGGCTCAGGTCATGATCTCAAGGTTCGTGAGTTCGAGCCCCACGTTGGGCTTCCCACTGACGGTATGGAGCCTGCTTGGGATTCTCTGTCTCCCTCTCTCTGCCCCTCCCCTGTTCATGCACACTCACTCTCTCTCGTTCTCTCTCTTTCAAGGTAAAATAAATGAACATTAAAAAACAACAAATAGGGGCGCCTGGGTGGCTCAGTTGGTTAAGCGTCCCGCGTCAGCTCAGGTCACGATCTCGTGGTTCATGAGTTCGAGCCCCGCATTGGGCTCAGTGCTGACAGCTCAGAGCCTGGAACCTGCTTCAGATTCTGCGTCTCCCCGTCTCTCTGCCCCTCCTCTGCTCTCTCTCTCTCTCTTTCTCTCAAAAATAAACATTTAAAATAATGAATAAATAAATAAATAAATAAAATAGATGATAAGTAAATCAAATCTTAAAAAGCAAAAAGTCTCAGGGTTCCAAGACAAAATTCAAAAAAAGAATCCCTTCTTCAAGGCTTGTAGGATGTCTTCTGTCGCCTACAAGGATTGTATCTCCAGAGGGAGGTGTCTACGAGATATTTGTTCCTTAGAAACAAATGTGCAATTATGCTAACATAAGCATTACAACAGTATCATGAAAATCCACTGATACTCACATGTGACCAGAGTGGCCTCCTTCCTCAAATCATGAATCCAGAAACGCTATTGCACACAGAACGTTCATCCCGGTGTGCCCAGAGAAGCAGCCCCGGCTACCAAATCCTGGCCTTGGGTCGGGATCCAGACAGAGACCCAAGGTTTCTACCAGGTGACAAAGACCATCTCCTTCACTAACCTCTGGTCGGTCTCTTCCGAGCCAGCAAGCAGGTCTCGGCCTTGGCCTGTAAATACTGTAGAGACTTGGTACAAGTGATTTCGTCCCCCTCTTCACACTAAGAGACTTGAACAAACATTAGCACAGCTTCTAACAGCTCAAGGCCTCATCCCTAAGAGGACCCCAGCTCCATTTAGAGTGTCTGCCTGAGAAAACTCAACAGGCTGCTGGGAAAATTCACTGTTGGTTCCAGCCCAAACCTGGAGATTGGCAGATCAGCTCCCTGAATCCCCTCTGAGAGCAGTTAGAAAACGTGGAATTAGAAATCTTTTCTCTCCTGCTTTGAGATACAAACCTTTCACCAGCCAGCACTGCCTTGTCTCTTTGAAACGCCAACACTCAAGGAGGGAACCCTTCCCACCCAGTGGCTACCTTGCTCTAACGTGCACCACTCTCTCTGGTCATAAAGACAGAAGCTTCTCTTTCAGGTAAGTCAAGTCAGACCCACTAATGCCCTGGTTTTTGTAAATTTCCACTTCCCCGATTCTGCTCAACTGACCCCACTCCCCCACTCTCCCCCTAAGGTGCCCAGTTCCCACTCCATAAATCCAAGTTGACTTTGGTTCATCCTGGACCCTCTTCTCTGTTGCAATAGTTACTGAAGGAAGTCTATCCTTCATGCTTTAACTAGTGTCTGGCTTCATCTTTGACACAGGAAACCAAATTGAGGGAAAGAAATGTAGATTTCTGGAAGAAAGTGCATTTTATTATCATCACTGAAAGGACAGCTGGTGACATAGATGGCTATCGGCCAGCTTTCCTTTTGGGGGATGGGGGAAATGCCCAATCTTCAGAAGCATGTTGGGTAGAGAGCTGTTGGAACCACTTGCCTGTCTGCCACTTCGACATTAATCCCCCAAATCCTAGGCTTTCCACTTTCAACTCGGCAACTAAAGATGCCCCTTCAAACAACTTGTTTTTCTTTTCTACCCCGTTCGCTGTTCGAGCTCCAGCTGCTTGGATTCCTGGCTCCATATGACCTGAGCGCCTCTTAACTTCTTCCAAGAGTTCAGAAGTGGTTTGAAAACGAGCCCATGGGGGGCGCCTGGGTGGCGCAGTCGGTTAAGCGTCCGACTTCAGCCAGGTCACGATCTCGCAGTCCGGGAGTTCGAGCCCCGCGTCAGGCTCTGGGCGGATGGCTCGGAGCCTGGAGCCTGCTTCCGATTCTGTGTCTCCCCCTCTCTCTGCCCCTCCCCCGTTCATGCTCTGTCTCTCTCTGTCCCAAAAATAAATAAAAACGTTGAAAAAAAAATTAATGAAAACGAGCCCATGGGAGTTGCTGCCCCTACGGTCTACATCCAGACTACTGAGAGTCAGGGTCCCAGCTCCGGCACTTGCGGGCTTTAAGACCCTGGACAAATTAATCTCTCTGTGCGTCCCTTTCCTCATCTGCGAGTTAGTTGTATGATGTCCGGTTATAGGCTCGTTACGAGACTTCAGTGAGACAAGAAGCCTCACAGTGCTCAGAACAAAACTAGTTTTGTTACTTTCTATAGGAAAACTTCGCTGGTCAGCCGAACCAAACCCTCCACCCCTCACTGTCCTTGTCCTCTGCAGGCCTAACACCTTGTGCGTCATCACCACAAAATGTCATAATGGGATTTGGAGTCAGACCTCCTCCTGGGTTCGAATCTAAATTCTGTCCCTGCAGTTCGCGGGTGTTGTTCTTGCGCCAGCCGCTTACTCTCCCCTTGCTCGGCTCCTTAATCCACAGAAGGGTGAGCCGAGCACGGAGAAAGAGCTCCGTGCACCTTCCCTGAGGTCACCCTTGCATTTATCTGGGGTCCGGCTTGCGCGCTCCCGCGGGGCCGGGGCTGAGCGTGCCCGAGCGCGTACTTCGCGTCTGGTGAACGAAGGAAGCTGGGACCCCGGTACCCGGGCTACCGCTCTCCCAAAGGAAAATGCACGCATTTTGTCAGAGATGAACGCTATATTTGGAAACTTCTGGGGACCCAAGTATCCTCAGTCGCAGACAGCAGCGGGTAGTATCCAGAGGAAGGGGGACGCCCAGCCCTGCAGCCGTCTACCTCCCCCGGCTCCGGTAAGGTCACAACGGGAACGCGCCGGGACCCAGAGCACCGTGTCCGGCCGTGCCAATCGTGACCCCTGACCCCTGCGCAGCTCCCAGCAGTCCGGTGCGGAGCGTCCCACTGCGCCTGCGTACCGGGCCTACGCCCGCGAATGCGGCCCCGGTCCATTGCGCCGGCGCGCGGAGCGGTGCATGTCGGGACGTGTAGTCCTCCCGCCGCCTTGAGCGAGTGACCGTTCCTGTGCAGGCCCCGGCGCAGGAGCTTCCGCGGCCTGGAGCTGTAAGTGGGTGACATCCGGTCAGCGGGATCCTGACCCGAAGCCCGACAGCTTTTGGGGGGCTCTGGGGAGTCCGGTGGTCGGCCCCGCGTTTGCTGTTCTGTCAGGGATGCCCGCCAGCCGGCCCCCCTGCCGCGCGGCGCCGGCTTCCCGAGTGGGGACCGGGAGGGTGACGGCCGCCGCGGCCCCACCCGCGGAGCGCCCCGGCCTGGCTCTGTCGTCCCGGCGCCGCGGAATCCGCGGATCCGGCGCCGGGGGCTCTGTGTTTAGGCTGGCTCGAGGTCCGGACGGGGCCCAGTTGTTCTGGACGGAGGGTTTGGAGGGATGAGCGAATATTCCGGACACCCTGTTACGTGGATGGGTGGGGGAAGAACGGCCGCCTTTGGCCCTCATCCCCGGGTCTCAGCGGGTTAGGTGTTACTCCCCAAGGGTCGGTTATGGAGGAGCCGAGATCCAGCCTCTCTGGCCCTGGGAACCGCACGTGACCTGGTAGTGGGGCTCAGAGGTCGACGGAGTGATGCCCAGGGTTCACCTGCAACTCCCTCCTCCTCGCACCACCCAACTTCTAATGATTGGGTGAAGAGCTGGGGTGAAAAGGGCAGAGACCGGGAATGCGAACATGTTCCGAAACGTTCTGACACGGCCTAATTAGCGGCTGGAATGAGCGTAGATAGCAGGAGACTGACCACCCTGGAGTTTGTTAGGTGTGCCAAGAAGAAAACGTAGATTCTGGCCAGTATTTTGTCCAGATGGCTTTCATTGTCCTAACCTGAATAAACGGAGAGCTTTTCTGGTTTTTAGGATAAATCTGGCAAAGGAAAAAAAAAATGATAGAAGCAAAGGCTTCTATCTGAGCCACTGTTGTTTTTCAGATTTAAGTTAGCTTGAATGGTGCATAGTTCCGGGGGAAGTCTAAAACCTCCTGCCCTTCACAGTCTTTATGCCTCAACAGTGTCCACGCCTTGTTGGCTTCTGCAGTTCAGCCCTCAGATACCAGCTGCCTTCTGTGGCTAATATTGCATCAGACATACATATGGCAGTGGAGCTAATAGCCTGCTGATATTTTTAGCTGTCTCAGTTCTCATTTGCTGAAGTCCTGCCAGGTGCTACGAAAGTTAGAGTTAGAGCATGCGATTGAAGGGAGAAGAGGAAAGTTATCATTTGGAGGCAGCAGGTAGGAATGAGCCGGATTGATCAGCCCTCTTGTCTCCCACCCGCTCACTGCATCACTCCCACTACTTTTTTTTTGCAGGTTGACTTTAAATATGTTTCCTTCTAAAGAGCTTGAATTTCATCACCCTAGGTATGAAGCCGAGGCAACTGCCAGTAAATTTTCATAGTCAGATTGTGTGATATCAGAGAAAATGGGGACTTAACGAATTCCAGAGTTGCAGAGTTGTTCCTTGGATTCCGATTTTTAAAATGAGAACATTTTGGTTCAGAGAGGTTAATGGCTTGCCCCGGGTCACATGCCTGCCATTGGTGCCACCAAGAATAGAGTCCAGCTCTCCAGTTCTCTTGGTCCCTGCTATCTTGCATTGATTGCATTTTGCCCTGGTTGCCTCTTGTTTATGGTTCTTAAGCTTGGCATGTCCATTAGCAGAAGGAGAGATATTTATCATAACACTAATGGTTGATATTTATTGAAATGTGTTCCATGGACTGAGCATTGTGCTTAGTGTTTATAATCCAATCTCTGAAGAATTTACAAATGAGAGATGCGGGGCTCAGAGAGGCCAAGTGAGTTGTCCAAGGTCACACCAGTAGTAAATGTAATATTTGGTTGCCAGAGGGCCAGACCATTGGGTGTTCTTTTTTTAAGTCAACACTCTTTTTTTTTTTTTTTAATTTCCTTAAATAATCCCTACACCCAGTGTGAGGCTCTAACTCACAATTCCGAGATCAAGAGTCACATGCTTTACCAACTGAGCCAGCCAGGCACCCCATGGGGTGTTCTTTTTAATTTCCTCTCATAAGCTTTTTGGACCTATTTGTTGCCCTTGACCTTGGGAATCAATATCTTACATTAATCCATTAATGCATCTTACATTAATCCATTAATTCTTACATTAATTCTTGTAATTAATTACATTAATACATTAATATGACCGCAGAAAATAAAGGACAGCCAAACTTACCTACTGTATTTGTACACAACTCCGTTAGAGCAAGAGTTGTAAAAATAAAATTTACATAACCCTAAACATTGTTCAATTACAACATGGCTAAGCCCTGAGATTATCAGAGATTACTGAAAGTGAAAATTCTAGCAACAGGTCATAGGAACGTGTTTCTCCAGTGCAAGTCAGAATCTCCTGCTACTTGAGGACAAACAGGCCATTTATCCATGAAGAAAACGAGCACCTTCAATCACGTCATCCCATTTAAAGAGATTTATGGTGTACGTTCCTATCATGAACTTATCTGGCTTTGAAAGAAGTCATGGGGAAAACTCGGTTATCTTGTGCCAACCACCAGCCTGTTTTCCAGATACTATGACCTTGAATCGATGAGGTATGAATTTTCTATACTTACATGCTTTTGTAAGTAAAAGTTTTAATAAAACACTTTCCCCGAAGTTCATTTTAGTATCCCCATTCTAAAGGCCTGACCTTTTCTTGTGCCTTTTCTCCATTCTAAGTACATTTAAAGGCAAGCGTCCCCATGATTTTTGAATTTGCAAAGCTTTCTGCCTATATCAGGGTAAGACTCTGGAGCCACATTGGATGGGTTCAAATCCCAGTCCCTGTGCGACCCTGGACGCGTTACATAAACTTTGTTGCCTCATCTCTGACCCGGAACAATAAATCTCTCTCCGGGGCGCGTGTGAAAACTAAATGAGTTTGCACAGCTAATGTGCCGTAGTGCAGCCGGGCACAGTGACGTGAAGCTCTGAGTATACTGTAAGTTGCCAAATTTCAGAAAAAAGTCAGGGCCCTAGAGCCCATCTGGTTGACGCCCCCCTTTCTTCATTTACAGATGGGACCAAGGCCCCGGGAGGGAAGTCACTTACCAGAGTGCGTGGGTTCTTCATCCAGAACTCAAGTCTTCTGACTCTTGGGGTACGTGCCGTAGCATAAGAATAATGACAGACAAGGCCTTGGAGCAGATGCTGTGCTCCAGCTGTGTCCCCTGACCTGTCATTTCCTGCTGCTTCCTCACATTTTAGATGAGATTCTAGATAGGAATTACTTCCTGAGGACAGTTTTTTTCCGTATCATTTACTCCCCTCCAGATATTTTTTAAAAACCAAGATGAGCTTAACACTCAGAGGACTTGAAAAAAGAGAGGCACTCATCCGCCGGCCAGCTCTTTGCTCAGGACAGGAGGTGGGTGGAGAAGACTTGGGAGCTCTTCTGTCCACAGATGCGTGGCGGGGGGGAGCACCTGTCCCCTCAGGCACAACACTGCCACCGCTGCTCGGGGCTGTGCCCCCAGCCCCGGCAAAAAACAGCCACGGAGACCTTTCTGCTCACCAAGAGCCAAGCCCGTCTTCCTCCCTGAGCCGGGCCATCTGCTTTCCACCAGGCTCTGGGTCCCCTGCTGGCCCCCCCCCCGCCGAACCCTCCTCTCTGTGGGGCTTGCTATCTTTGCTCATGTGCCCTTTCTCTCCATCAAAGGGAAGGCTTCCTAAGGTAGACTGATCTGGAAAACCCAAAGTGACCTGTTTCTTCTCTCCCCGCCAGAACAGCAAGACCTGACCTCCCAGTTCCTCTCTCCATGTGCTTGTCTGAGCAGGCCCACGTTGACCAGGAGTGACTTCGCAATTGGCCCAGCATGAACTGGAAGGTGAGTATGCTTTGAATTTATATGTTGTGGCTTGGTTTTTTCTTTCTCCTCATTGTAAAAAGTGAGAGTAGGGGGCACCAGGGTGGCTCAGTTGGTTAAGCATCCGATTTCAGCTCAGGTCATGATCTCGCAGCTCGTGAGTTTGAACCCCATGTCGGGTTCTGTGCTGACAGCTCGGAGCCTGGAGCCTGCTTCGGATTCTGTGACTCCCTCTCTCTGCCCCTCCCCTGCTCATGCTCTGTCTCTCTCTCTCTCTCTCTCTCTCTCTCCCACCCAAAAATAAACATTAAAAAAAAACTTTTTTTTTTTAAATTGAGAGTAACAGTGCTGTAGAGGTGGGTTGATTAAAAAGAAAAAATGAATTAAAGCAGGAATCATAATACTATTTAATATTTAATTTTAAGTTAAAACATATAAAAGTTCATTTAGTCACCAGACTTTTGGAGGGGGGTTAGGCCCTTTCTTTGAGCGGGGGTACACTGACTTCAGATCTGCCCCACTTTTCTTGCAAAAACCATGCCTGTAAAGTTTTACCTACAGTTTCACATTTTGGTTTCTTTCAAGTGGGTTAATATGTTATGAAACAACCTACATACAAAATCTTTCCAGATTTTTATGTCGTCTTCCCTAATCTTTTACATTTGTGTTGCCAACAGCACTGGTTTTTTTGTGTTTTTTTTTTCAACTCAAACTCGAAAATGCATCGAAAGCATTTGATTTACTTCTCATGGAAACAAGTTTTTTCTTTATACAATATGGCCATATTTCACTAAGTGTTGTGTTTAGAAAAATTACCTACGATAACATCAAGTACAACTTAAACTAGTTGGGGAATAAACATAGCTGTCCTCTGCAGAACAGATTCAGCAGATGAGAGCACAGGGCCAAGGGCAGAATCCTGCTGGGCATTCAGCGGGCTGTGGGCCGCAGCCAGCAGGTTTTACAGAGGGAAGGAGACTCATCGCACCAAATCCCCAAAGTGGGTGGGGTGTGGTAGCTGTCGGTTTAGAGAGCAGCCACCAAAATAGATCATATTGTAGATTCTTTGAAAGTATGATATCCAGCAAAAATCGTGTTGTCTTCACCGTCTAGAGATGGCTACTGTTAACAATTTGGGTGTGTTTTCTTCCAGTGTTTTGTCCGTATTTGTAAGTGTAGCGTGTGTATTTTCAAACTTAGGATCTCACTGTGTATTTTTGCAATTATGAGCATTTGCTTGTTCAAAACATCCACCAGCTTTCCATTGCAAGGCTCCCTGGGAAGGTGTGGAAGGCAGGACCAGGGGGGGCTAGGAGACAGAGAACCCCTCTGCTTCCCCAGCTCTTTGGGGCAAAGGTTTGGGGGGGACCATGCAGAAGGACGGACCATGGGGACTTTTCTCCAGGACAAGCCTGGTTGAATTTAAGAGGCAGAGTGTGGACTTCTTGAAGGGGTTGAAAATGTTGGAGCGTTTGTTTAGCAAATATTGGGATTCCAGAACTCACCGTGGAAAGGCTGGGAAGGAAAGACGAGGCAGCAAGGAGATACAAGGGGAAGAAGCAGAAAACGGCGTGGGGTGGGATTTAGGGAAGGGCCTGTCCTCTCTGTGGTGGCCACAGTCAGTGGGGACAAGAGGCAGTAACTGTTACTGAAGGCTTGCTGAGGACTTGTTAAAACACAGACGGTGTTAAAACACACACCCGCCAAAGTTCCTGATCACTTAGTCTGGGGCTACCACTGGTCTAAGGCAGGGCGCAGAGAACGTTCTTAATCGTAGAATGATGGACAACCCACTTGACCACCCAGGCCAATCCCGCTGGTGACAGAAGGCGTTCTTTCTTATGTCAGGGACAGAATCTGCCCAAACCTTTCCAACTTCGAGCAGACACATAGCTCTGTGGTTGCCTGGGAACCACCTCATGTTTAAGAGGGGGCCCTTCCCTGTACTGCCGGGAAGAAGTGGCCTCTCTTTGCACCTGACTGCATGAGGCCCTGGAAGGCAGCAGGATTATGTAGCCCACGGTACATCCTGTCGGCTTCCCTTTCTGGCTCAGGGGGCCTGTGGCATCAGTGACAGTCAATATTGCGCATTAGCGACAGTATTTGCTAATTATTCAAAAAATGAGCCACTCTCATTACCCAAGATTTGGGGATTTATTTTAAAAAGTTGGTATGGGGCGCCTGGGTGGCTCAGTCGGTTAAGCATCCGACTTCGGCTCAGGTCGTGATCTCTGAGTACGTGAGCTCGAGCCTCGCGTTGGGCCCGCTGCTCTCCGTGCAGAACTTGCTTGGGATTCTCACTCTCTCCTCTCTTGCTGCCCCTCTCCCACTCCTACTTTCTCTCTCTCTCTCAAAATAAATAAATAGACCTAAAAATTTTTAAAAATTGGCATAGATCTCGCCCACTCCCACAATATTTTATTCACTTACCCCCTTGAAGGTTGGTTGGTTTTGAGACTGAGACAGGGAGAGCCTGGGCGGCTCAGTTGGTTAAAGAGGCTGACTCTTGATTTTGACTCAGGTTACGATCTCATGGTTCGTGAGATTGAGCCCTGCGTTGGGCTCTTCATGGAGTGTGGAGTCTGCTTGGGGTTCTCTCACCCTCTCTCTCTCTGACCATCCCCCTCCCTCAAAATAAATAAACTCTAAAAAAGTTAAATAAAATGAGGGGTTTGTTAGAAAGAAATCAAAGGCAGACATTTAGCACAACTGAAGCTCAGTCCCCCAGACGGGCAGGAGTGCAGCCCTGAAACCCTTGGCTTTAAGCCTGAAGAAGGGGGGCCCCTGACCTCTGCTGCCGCCTCTCTGCCCCCCTTCCCGGTCCTGAAACCCCTGCCTCGCGCTGCCTCCTCTCCACTACCTTTAGAAAGAAAGTAAGTACCCACACCACTTGCCTCTGTCCATTTGTTGATGTATTCCCAATTCAGTGTATTTTCTAACTTCCCGTTGAGCTCTACATTTCCCGTCACTGGTAAAGCCGTTTGATGTTTAGATCACAGGGAACCGTGGGCTGTGATGTGGGCTCCGTCATAGTAGGATTCCACGGGCTCAGCCATGGAGATGGGGAGAACTGGAGGGGTGACTTTCCCATGTGGATTAGTGCTCTGTTGGCCTAGATCAACCCCATGAACATAAAAGGGGGTTTCCGCCTCTGAACTGCTTGATTTTTGCCGCCAAGGAGGTAAAATAAAAGCACATTTAACGCTTTTTTTCTTTCATAGCTGGTTTGTAAGCGTGGCGTCCAGCCTCATCTTGACTGAGAACCTTCAAGAAAATACAGGAATTAGAGGGCTACTGGGGGGAGGTAGCGGAGGTTAGCTCTAAGTCTGAGTGAGGAAGATCCGCATTCCAAGCTGCTTATATTTGTCACGATGAAAAGTTTCACTTCTGCAAAGTTTTCAGTTTTTTCTACTGTTGCTCGAGTGGTCTTTCTCAGTGTGTATGTTGTATTTATTCTTTGCTGTGAAAATGACTTTGTGCTTGGAAACTGCTACCCAGCTGCTCAGTGTTGTTGGGTTCTGACTGTTCTGGTTAAATTAAAACAATTGAAATATTTGGATTCCTCCTTTGGATGTCCGTTCTCTTCCCGCTGTACCACCTTGCCGTCGTCCTCAAATATCCGTAAGTAGCCTGTTAAATAGTTTCAGAGGTAGTGATTCCAGTCGGCTTTAGTAAATTCAGTAGCCCAGACATCGTTTGTTTGTATAATTTAATAGTAAAATTGGTGAGCGTGGGGAGCGGATGATGCATCTTACAGTGTAGTGATAAAGAGAGTTCAGGTTTTGGAGCGGTCTGAGCTCAGTCAGACCCTCACCGTTCCAGCTTTACACTTTCTCAGCCATAAAATTAGGACAGTCTGTCTGCCTCCTGGGACAGGAGCCAGGAGCCCGCCTGCTATGGGAGGAACCTGCAGGGGAGGCTTGTAGTGCCCAGTGAGCTCCCTGTAGGCCTCACTGACGCCACGACATCTAAGCGTGAAATCTATATCTACGTCTAAGCCTGAAGAATTGTAATAAAATTGTGCGAACACATATGTACGTAATTTATGATTTCATTAAGTCCGTTTCCTTGAAACTCGGGAAGCAGGGGAAAGAAGACCGGCATCGAGGTTAGAATATTTCATTCTGACTCTGGCCTCATCGTGAATCGGCTGTGTGACGCAGGCCTCTCCCCGACCATGAGCTTCACTCTCCTTGTTTGTAAGGCAAACGAGTGGTAGACTTAAGTCGTGCTTAAAATCCCTCCCAGCCCTCCCGCTCTGTGAGCATATTGTTCCCGGCTAACTAAAGTTTTCACGGACTCATTCTGTTAGAAGGAGAGACAAATGTGCTTCCTGTAGTAGAATCTAGTAGGACCTCCTTATATGGGAATTGCGTATAATAAGTTATGTTTGGCAGTTTACTGATTTCACTGGAATAAATCCTCCCTAATTAATCCTCTAGAATAAGTGATCACTCAACTAAAGCACACCTTTATTCGGGAAGGAATTTTTACTCACGCGAAAAGCTCACAATTATCATTCAGGTCACGCTAACCGTGTTTATGAAACAAGTATAGTATTTCCCTTGAGACACTGTTGCTCTATGTGCACTAACATCATAACGTACCTACTAGCACAGACAGTAATTCAAATCCATCGTTATTCCCCGGACGCCATTGTGGCCCATGGGTCAGAACTTACCCTCTAACCGGAAACTACGGGAACAGTTACTGAGTAGCTCAGTTTTCATGTTTTGAATTTTACTGTATTTTTATATTTATTGAAGCGCCGATGCTGATGAGTAGCTACAACCAAGAGGAAATCGTAGCCTCCTAGGATCGGAGAATCTAGAGACGGGGTCTGGCCCACCTCCCTTGAGGAGGCAGAAGCTTAGAAGTCAAGCGCCTGACCCAGGTCTCGTGGTCGGTCGGTGGCGGAGCAGAGCTATAGTCCAGGCCCCCCTGCGCCTCCCCCCCCCCCCCCCCCGCCAGCTCCGGCTGCTTTCACTGGACCGCAGTGCCTCCTGGGCAGCAGGGGCCGGGGTGACCGGCCCAGGGCCTGGTCCAGTCGTGGGAGACCACAGTTCTGTCTGCGGCCCGTGGGTGGTTCGCGCACGAAGCCAGCAGCAAGGGGGCGGTGGAGGGCGGAGGGAAAACTAGGCCGCGTCTGTCCTGGTCGCCGGCGTAGCCCCAGCAGCTGGCCTGGTGCCTGTTACGTGATAGGTGTGCGGTAAGGGTTTGCTAAACGAGGGAATGTAACAGAAACGTTCCTTCTCAATCGTAGTACATCTAGAATGCTTGCTTTCTTCTTTAAGGTCCTTGAACACATGCCCTTGCTGCTGTATATCTTGGCAGCAAAAACCTTAATTCTCTGCCTGGCATTTGCTGGAGTCAAAATCTACCAACGGAAAAGATTAGAAGCAAAACTGGAAGCTGAGAAAAAGAAGCAGTCGGAGAAGAAAGATAACTAGAGGGAAAAACCAAAGGTATGGGGACTTTGCTCGTGCAAAATTTACAGCGGACCGGGGTGGGCCGAGGCACAGACATGGGGGTCAGAGAACCCCTCCTCCCTCCAGGCTGAGGGCCGCGTGAGACCCACCTGCTGTCTGATGGGGGGCATCTGTGGGAGGGGAGGTGTGCAGATCCCGGCCCCCTGCACCCTGGGTGCAGATGAGCTAGGTTGTGCCCGCCTCTGCTCGAAGCCTGGGCGCTGCTCCCTTATCCGGGCAGTGGGGCTGAGCAGGTGTTGGGTCGCAGAACTCTTGAGAATTTCCTGAGAGCCGTGGACCTTCTCCCAGCAGAAGCACGCATAGTAGAAACACCTACAGTTGCACATCAAATTGCAGACGGGGACGGGGAGGAGGTGGGGTCACAGGTCTGTGGAGACCCACGCCCATACCTAAGATGAACAAACCCTGCTCGATCTTCAGGAGAAAGTCTGACTCCCAGGAATGGCATAGAAATCCCTTCCCGATGTGTTCTTGCCCCTCCAGTGCTCACTCCCCACACTTCTTCAGGCCACTCCTTGACCGTGGGAGACGCTCTGGCCCCTTGGCCTTGGCTTGTTAGTCCCAGAGGGTCCTTCCCAACAACCTCTTCACGTAAGCGTGAAGTCTTACTCGTCGCGGTAGCCCTGGGCCTGTCACAGCACCCAAGAGGTGCCCAGAGCACATCTGTTGAGTTAAGGCACCAGGAAGTAGTTCTGAAACCCCACCACAGAGTGAACAGACGATGATCAACACCTCCCTTAGTTCTGGTGCACGGATCTGATTTCTTCCATTTATCAGGTTGAATTCTGTGCTGCTCTGAAAATTTGAGGATTCAACTACGGTGGCAGGCGTTTCTAGATCAGCGGTCCCCAAACTTGGCTACTGATCAGAATTGTTGAAAGTGCAGATTTCCAGGCCCCAACCCCCGAGAGATTCCATTACGTGGGTGTAGACATCTGTTCTTTTGAAAAACCATTAAGGGATTCTTCTTTCTTTTTTTTTCTTTCTTAACATACGTGGGTGTATTTTTTATTTAAATTTTAGTTAGTTAACATGCACTGGGGGATTCTTAACACAGCCCTTTCAGCAGCGTGTCGCTCTAGGAGCCACTGGGCCAGCGATCTCCTAACCCCCCTCCACCCGGAGATCCCATGCTTCCGTAAATAGGAATTCCCATAGAGGATTTTTAAAAACCTTTTTTAATGTTGATTTATTTATTTTGAGGGAGAGAGAGAGAGCAGGAGAGGGGCGGAGAAAAAGAGGGAGAGAGAGACTCCCAAGCAGGCTCCGAGCTGTCAGCACAGAGCCTAACACGGGGCTCGATCCCACAAACTGTGAAATCATGACCTGAGCAAAAATCAGCCTCGGATGCTTAACCGGTTGTGCCGCCCAGGTGCCTCCCATAGAGGATCTTTAGGCCTGGGGAGGTGTAGGGGTGCCTGGGTGGCTCTGTCGGTTAAGCGTCAGCCTTCAGCTCGGGTCACAATCTCACACTCCGTGAGTTCAAGCCCCGCGTCGGGCTCTGTGCTGACAGCTCGGAGCCTGGAGCCTGCTTCGGATTCTGGGTCTCCCTCTCTCTCTGCCCCACCCCCGCCCACGCTCTCTCTCTCTCTCTTATTATAAATAAATAAATGTTAAAAGAAAAAAGTTTGGACCTGTGGAGGTTAATGGCACACGACTAGTAATCGTAGCAACACTTACTGAATGACTGTTGTGTGGCTCGCATTTTGCTCAGCATTTCTCAGCTGGCCGGCTTATTGCTTCTGCTGATAGCTCCGCGGGGCCCGTTCAGACTGAGAAAGGGCTGGCCCTCTGCCTCGTGAAGAGCAGAGTCAGGATCGAACCCAGCTCAGCCGGGCCTCACCCCGGCTGCATCACCTTCCCGAGTGCAGGGACGTGCACTGAGAGACTGTGAAGCACAGCGGCTCTCCGGTCCTCACCCCGGGCCCAGAATCCCCTCCTCTGTCATTGCCCCTCACGCCGTCCCTGGCCAGAACCTTGGTTTTTTTGGAAATGGTGTTTTACTGGCTGAAACCCAGGAGTGGGCACTGGGGTGAGGAAAGAGGGAGCATTGCGAAACTAAAACCATCAAGGGAGGGCAGTTCTCTTTGAAATGTGTGGTAGGTTGAATTTCTGTCTCAGGCAGAGTCTAATTTTTTTTTTATGTTTTATTGATTTTTGAGAGCAAGAGAGACAGAGCACGAGCAGGGGGAGGGGCAGAGAGAGAGGGAGACCCAGAATCCGAAGCAGGCTCCAGGCTCCGAGCTGTCAGCACGGAGCCCGACGCGGGACTCGAACTCACAGACCGTGAGATCATGACCTGAGCCGACTGAGCCACCCCGGCCCCCCCAGAGCCCTCATTTCGCGTTAGACCAAGAAGAAGAAGGAAAGATGGGATGTGGGGCCACGAGCGCTTCCCTCCCACCGGCACCCGCAGAGGCCTCAGGGCGCAGGGGCTGCCGCGAGACTGACACTTCATTTTCCTGCCAGCCTCGAACCTGCTTTGAAACCAGGGCAGAAAACCGGGATGTTGAAAATAACACTCTTTTAATAGATAAACTTGCGGTGGTTTCTGTTTGTTACGTTGAACCGGCTGAGCGCCAGGGTCAGCGCTGAGCAGGTCAAACCTCTGTCAGTGTTCAATCAGACATTTCATACCCACCCTTTTTGTCTTCCTTTCTAGAGTTTGCGATTTAAATGTCGGCCTGAGTGGATCCCAGCTGAGAAGGAAGCGGAGACCCTTACTGAATGGGGTGTCGGAGGATAGACTCCCAACCTATAGGTTTAACTTAAAATTGTATGCATTTTTTTATGCCCTTGAAAGAACCAGTATTTTGTTGACTGAAATAAAATACCTTTGTAAAAAGGTTGTCTCTGTCTCTGGAATGAGCCAGAGCATTTCTGTCTCACGCAGACACACACCGCCCCCCACCCCCACCCCCCACCCCCCTCCCGGTGTTGTGAGGGGAGGGAGTTTTGCCAACCTGCACCCCTCCCGGCCTTTCTTGGGATCGCAGGTGCTCTTGACCCAGGACCGGGCGGAGGGAGAAGTGGCGTCTGGGAGCCTCGGCCACGCGCCCTTCCCGGCTCTCCGGCCCTCTGCTGTGCTGCCCTCCCGCACGCTGCCCTGCTCCGGCCCGCCTCCGGCCGTGTTTCCATTGTTGGGTTGGAGGGAGGCCGCACCCCACTTGCCCAAGCCACGTTGGCGCCTCTGCTGACCCAGGAGGGTCCTCGTGGGGAGGGCTGCAGGGTGAGACCCATCGGCCACACTGGGCGGGAGTCTAGGAAGAACTCGCGTCCCCGAGTCCTGCTGTGACAGAGTTAGAAGAGCGGGCCTACTCGGTCCTCTCCCCCCCCCCCCCCCCCCCCCCACCGAGTGCTTGTTGGGATTTGCGATAAGAGACGAAGGGGAGGGATGAACCAGGGAGACTTTCAGGTTTGAGAGAAGCGATACTAAGATTTTTTGACTCAGCACCTCACAGACGGAGATCCCTGCAAAAAGATTCACGACGTCTCACTTCCCTCGATTAGAGAGCGGATCAGGGATGAGAAAGCAGTAACCAAAGCCATACATCTGGGGGAAGGTTTGGTCCCGTTGCTGGTGGCCACGTGGAACATTTGCATGAGTGTGTAATCGACCCTTGAGCCACGGAGGTTTGAACCACAGGGCTCAGACCCACTTGTACGTGGGTTTTCTCCATAAATACAGTGCTGTCAATGTATTTTGCTTCTGGTTTTAACGTTTTTTTCCCCTAGCTTGCTTGAAGAACACATTGTATTTTTCCTTCCCTTCCCCTATGGTCTTCTGTTAAGTTTCTCGGATTGCACATGTGAGTGAATTCATACAATATTTGTCTCTCTCTGACTGACTTATTTCACTTAGCAGAATACCCTCTGGTGAAAATTAAGCTACAAACAGAGAGGGAGGCAAACCATAAGAGACTCTTACACACAGAGAACACCCTGAGGGTTGATGGGGGTGGGGGGGGTGGGGGACGGGGAAAATGGGAGACGGGCATTAAGGAGGGCACTTGTTGGGATGAGCACTGGCTGTCGTATGTAAGAGATGAATCCTAGGAATCTACTCCCGAAGCCAAGACTACACTGTATACACCGTACATCAGCTAACTTGACAAATTATTCAAAAATAAAATTGGAAGAAACCATTTTTAAAATTCATGGTCAGAAATGACATGTAACCATTTGCAGAATAAGAGCTGATATGAAAGATGAAGAGAAAAGAACCCATTGTATAATACATACACAACAGACGTGTTAATCAACTGTTTATGTCCATCAGTAAGACTTTTTGGTCAACGATAGGCTATTAGGTTTTACGAAGAATACAGGTGAATTTTTGACTACGCAGGGGATTGGCATCCTTAACCCCTGCATTCAAGGAGCAACTGTGTATTAATGGGTGTCCAGCCCCCTCTGGCCCAGATTGACAGAACTTCGAATTTTAAACCAGAGGGGTAAAAGGAATTCTATCGTTCTTAAATTTGACTGTGGTTACTGGATGCTCTTACCCACAATTTAGGAAGCAGCATTGCCATAGGATCAAATTCTAGGTACAGAATTGATTCTGACCCAACAAGCTACAGATCCCCAGAGTCCGTGTGGCCTGGGTCTCGTGGAGCACGAACAGACCCAGAACAGAAGTGGAATGCCCTAGGATTTCTGCGCCCTGGTCCCCACGTTCCCCGAGTTCCTCAGGTGGGGTCCAGAACTGACCCTGGGCCACGGCCAACCCTCCTGCCTTTGTCACGGTGCCCTCTCCAGCCCGGCAGGCGACCCACCCACCCTGGCCTGGGAACTCTGTCTCTGCTTCCTTCCCTCTCTGCGGGTCTAGGGCATCCCTGGCTTCCAGCACACGGGGTACCTCTGGGTACCTTTCCTCCCACGTGCACCCCCTGCTGGCTGCCTTCATCAATCCTAGGAGGGGGGCCGTAACCTTTTCCTGGAGAATCCCAATCTGCCCAACCAGATGGTCCACGTTTGTTTTAAACAGGTGCTTTCCTAGGGGACTGAAAACTGCTTTGGGAATTTGTGGAACATGGGGTTATGAAAACTGCTTATCTTGGAAAATTTGGTAGAGGGTGACCTAAGGATTGAACTGCTTAAATCATTCACCACACACAAAGTCAGTAGATGTATTGTTTGGTTTAAATAATTGGCGGGATGCAGGCTATGCGTGGATGAATGTAGGTGGACGGAGAGATCGGTGCCGCCCACAACCAGGACCCCAGCCGGTCTGCCGCGATCCAGCAGCTCTCCGACCTTAACTGTGAGTGGAGCCACAAGAAGACCCGCCCCCGGGCAGCCGGAAGAGGTTTCTGAGAGCGAAAACTGAAACCTACTCTCTCCCCGCAGGGGAGCTCCGGGACCCCTTACACAGATCCCATCTAATCTAACTTGTCCTAACACCTCTCTATTGGTTTCAAGCCGATAACATATCGGAAGCAGAAATGAAAAGGCTGTTAGGAGAAATGCCTCGGCACGAAAGAGGTGGTCTTTGTGAAGCGTACCGAGCCTGAGAAGTCACTGTACCATCACCTAGTGCCAGGCGACACAGTGGCCGACGGCCCCACACCGGGACCACTGCACGTTATGACTTTATGTTCACAAGGATGACCTTAGTCACTAAGAAAAGGCTCAACTACTTTGCTTATCGAGGCAGAGAGGCAGAGACATATATGATGTATTTCAGGAACTGAATAGTTCAAACGAAAATATCTTGAGTGTGTTAAAAAGCATCACCTCGGGGCGCCTGGGTGGCGCAGTCGGTTAAGCGTCCGACTTCAGCCAGGTCACGATCTCGCGGTCCGTGAGTTCGAGCCCCGCGTCGGGCTCTGGGCTGATGGCTCAGAGCCTGGAGCCTGTTTCCGATTCTGTGTCTCCCTCTCTCTCTGCCCCTCCCCCGTTCATGCTCTGTCTCTCTCTGTCCCAAAAATAAATAAACGTTGAAAAAAAAAAAATTTAAAAAGCATCACCTCTTCCCTGAAAAGTATCCAAATTCTCATCTCTGGGGAAACATAGCTGCCTAAATGATTCAGTCTCGACGATCTCTCTCTCTCTCTCTCTCTCTCTCTTTAATATTTATTTTTGAGATAGCACAAGGGGGGGAGGGCAAAGGGGGACAGAGGATGCAAAGTGGGCTCTGCACTGACAGCAACGAGCCCGATGAGGGGCTCGAACTCAGGAACCGGGAAATCACGACCTGAGACGAACTGGGACACTCCGCTGACTTCATCAGACCCCCGGGTGCCCTAGTCCCGATGGTTTCTAGATGCCTGGGCCTTGATGGCAGGGCGTCTCGCCTGACTTGATCACGTGGATGTTCCTCGACATCGCCTCTTGGGCGCCGGTCCCCGGTCGCCCCTGTGTGGGAGCGAAGCCGGGAGATAATGGAGAGGGTCTGGAGGGAAACAAGAATGCAGGATGGGTTCTCCAACGTGAGCACACACGAGAGGCAGTTTCAAATGCAGATTCCTGGGGCGCCTGGGGGGCTCAGTCAGTTAAGCGTCCGACTTCGGCTCAGGTCACGATCTCAGGTTCGTGGGTTCGAGCCCTGAATTGGGCTCTGTGCTGACAGCTCAGAACCTGGAGGCTGCTTCCAATTCTGCGTCTCCCTCTCTCTCTGCCCCTCCCCGACTCACACTCCATCTCTCTCTCTCTCTCTCTCTCTCTCTCAAAAATAAATAAGCATTTAAAAAATAAGAATAATTAAATTAAATTAAAAATAAAATCTTTAAAAAATATATTAGAGGGGCGCCTGGGTGGCTCAGTCGGTTAAGCTTCCAACTCTTGGTTTTGGCTCAGGTCATGATCTCACGGTTTCATGAGTTCGAGCCCCGCATCGGGCTCTGCAGAGCCCGATGCGGGGCTCCAACCCACGAACTGTGAGATCATGACCTGAGCCGAAGTCGGACACAACTGACTGAACCACCCAGGCGCCCCAAAAACATTTCTGAACGACACGTTAGTTACAAACAACTGGTTAGTTTTCAAATAATTGGCTCAATATTTTCCTTGTGTTTCCAGATGTTTGGGACTCTCTCTAATGTACTGATTGTACTTTTTTCAGATTCACAGCTTGCCCCATTGAATTAAAGCCGGAGGTAGCTCATCTGAAAACATAGCGAGCTGAGACCTTGAAAACTGTAGAATTGTCCTGTGATCCCCAACTTTGCACCAGGCTGAGTACCTCCCGGGAGGGGAGAGGAACCTCGGTAGCCTTGGGGGAAGGCAGGATTGACGGAAAAGTTTTTCTGAAAGGGGGAAGCTTGAGCTCCATCAGGGCTGAAGGAGACAGAGGAAGGGGGACCGGCTGTGCGAGGAAGCAGGGAGGGCCCGAGGAGGGGGGGTCATCTGGGGACCGGGCACTGAAGGCCTTGGAAGCCAGGGCGGTGGCCTCAGTTTCCCCTCCGGCTTGGCACAAGGCCTTCTGCTCCCAGCGTGGGAGGGGTGCTGCGTGCAGCGGGGAGAGCCCCCTGTGCCTTGCCCGTGAGGGGCCAGACTCCACAATCCCTTCTCCGTCTGCCTTCTCCCCTCGGACGGAGGCACCCTCCTCCCTGTTCCCCCGTGGCCTCTGTGGTGTCTCCCTGCTTCGGGGGCTCCAGTGGCTCAGCTGAGCTGGGAGAGGGGGCTGAGCTGCCAGCCGTCCGAGTAGCTGATCGAGGCAACAGGCTCCAAATGGAAGAGTTAAGCCTTTAACCACTTACTCTGAGGGTACCGGATGGCACCAGCAAGAGTCTAAAGCGAGGAGGAAGGGCCGGCCCGCCCCGTTCCGTTCCCCACCCCCCCCCCCCCCCCCCCGGTGCACCTGCCAGGGGTCAGGTGGATCCGCCCAGACGGAGAGCTGCTCCCTAAACAAAGGCTCTGGTAGTTTCAGGGCCCCCCGGGGTGTGGGTGGGAGGCCAGAGGGAAGGTCCTGGAGTGGAGAAGTCAGAGCGGGGCAAAGTGTCCCCAAGCCTTCCCCTTCCCTGCGAGGAGCCTGGAGACCCCACCGGGGGAGCCCCGAACGAAGGCGCCAGGCTGCGGGTGCAGATGTGTGACCTGTCAGTGCTCCCCCCACCGCCCCCCGCCTCCCGCCTCTGGAATGCTGATGCAGTGGCTTGTTCAGCAGCCATTTGGGACAATGAGGATGGAACCATGTTAGGACAGTGGAAGGACTCTGGGTTCTTGATGACCATGGATCCATCGTATTAGCCCTGAGCTGCCACCTTGGCACTTCTCGATTTTTCTGTGGTGGAGGTGGGGTACTTTCTTTTAAAAAAATTTGTTTTGTGTTTATTTATTTTTTGAGAGAGAGAGAGAGAGAGAGAATGCCTGAGCAAGGGAGGAGCAGAGAGAGAGAGAGAGACAGGGAGAGAGAGAATCCCAAGCAGGCTCCGTGCTGCCAGCACAGAGCCCAGTGCAGAGCTCGATCCCATGACCCGGGAGATCATGACCTGAGCCAAAATCAAGAGCCAGACACTTAACTGACTGAGCCACCCAGGAGCTCCCCGGGGTGCCTTCTCTGTTAAATCTCTGTGGGTTAGGTCTCCACTACTCGCAGCATGACCGAATCCTAACCAACCCACGAAGCCTGCTAGAGACGGGCGCGAAGGTTACTTGAGAAGATGTGGATTCTGCCTGACCTTCCTGTCACTACAGGTGTCCGTGCCCCTACGGGTGTCGGTTACCGCCTGGACTTGTCTTCATGGGCAGATGAACTTAAGGATCACTGCCCTGCCTATGTATAGGGTGACCGTCTAAACTGAGTGAGGTCAAGTACGTGAAAATGGTTTGTATGTCTAAAACGATCACACGTGGAAGGAGTCTGCACCTCCTGGGTAGGCCTTGGACCTTCCTCGGGTGGACAAGGCAGGATCCACTGGGCTCCAGCTCCATTTGCCTATTTGCTTTGGGGCTCATTTTAGGACAGACCGTTCCAACACACCACCTCCTTGGGAGTCACCATGGTCCATGGAGACGGAGCGGGGATGTGGTTGTGGGTGACGGTGAGGGCCGAAGAGGAATGGGACATCTCACCAGCCAACCTCTTAGCAAGACAGCAGCTCCACTGACCTCATGAAGTCTCTTCCGGAGGACTCGTCCACACACGCAGGGTTGCTGCGCCTCGTTACCTTACTGTTTGTTTCATTCAGGCGTAGCACGTGATCGGTCTCGAAGAGTCCTGGCTATGCTCACCATCCTCCCTGTCCTCCCCATCAGAAGAAACCTCTTATTACCATCAGCTGCCTAACCTATCACAGATGGTCTTAAAAGAAATGCCAGAGAACAAAGTTCCTTTGATCAAAGTATCTTCAGATGCGTCTACTCTCATTATGCCCTGGTGATGAAAAGCAGCAGGCATTTTCCCCAAAGAGTGGAAAGGAAATGAGGTCAGCAACATCAGGTCTAACCGTGGGCATCCTTGCTGGCCCTCAGCTTGGACTATAATAACAGGAGCTTCAGTTTATGGGGCACTCAGGAGGTGCCAGACATTGCTTGCGCTAAGAGTTTTAAAGCCCTCAACCCTAATTTACTAATGAGTTAACTGAGCCTCAGGGAAGTGAAGTAACTTGTCCAAAGTCCCCCAGGTTCATAAGCTGGAAACTCGAGATTCCACCTAGGTCTATCCGACTCCCAAAGCCCAGCGTACTTTCCATGACTTTCTGCCGGAAGTTTCCACGCTTAGTATTACGCAGCATTTCTTAATTATGCATCCAGTATTATGTAACTAACTTGCACATTAAAGGGGGTCCTTTTGATCTCTCTGGTTATACTGACGTCTCTTTCCCCTAAGTGCCTTCCTAATGATGAAACCAGGTCTCAAGGGAAGAGGACCCCAAACTCATCTTATTAGATCATTGTGGTATTCAAACAAAAATAGCGTCTGTTGGTTTATCTTGTTTGAGAACCTTAAAAGTCTTCCATTTTTCCCCTCTCACTGCAAAATAATGTGTTTTTGCAAGGCATTCTGCCTCTTGCTCAATTTTGTGTTGAAATATCTTTTTGTTGTGGGTGTCCACTTGGAGGCGGCTGCTTTGTCAGCTGGTGTCGCCTGGTGTCGCCATGTTGTGGGAGGGAAAAAAACGCCAAATACTCCGGGAACAAAGCCAAATATGGTGGTTAGGCATGTGGGCTTTAGACTCTGACTTCAAAACATCTCAATCTCCTCACCTGTAAAGAGGGGAAATGGTAGAACCTATCTGATGGGGTCATTATGGGATTAAATGAGTGCCCAGTAGTAGAGAGGCAGTGTGAATAATGGCTGTGCACATGATCTTTGGATTTGAATTTTAAAAAATTTTTTTATGTTTATTTTTGAGAGAAAGAGAGAGAGAGCACGAGCAGGGCAGTTGGCAGAGAGAGAGGGAGACACAGAATCCGAAGAAGGTTCCAGGCTCCGAGCCGTCAGCACGGACCCCGACGCGGGGCTTGAACACAGGAACCATGAGATCATGACCTGAGCTGAGGTCGGATGCTTAACCGACTGAGCCACCCAGGTGCCCGTGAACTCTTCATTTAAACCTTCACTCCTCCACCCCAGAGCAAGTTACATGATCTCTTGATTCTTGGAGGATTCTTGGATTAACGGGTTCCACAGACTCCTGTTCACTTCACCTGTTCACCCACCAACTCCTAGCTGAATCAATCCCTGGTACAGCTTTCCAGGTGCTTTATGGGACCACCAACTTACCTTGGAGCATCTGGATGGGTTTTCACCTCCTTGGAACCTCCTTGTCTCTCACTCAACCTCCAACACCTTTTTTTCGAGCAACGGGAAGCAAAAAGCCTGTTTAGCCACTGTCTGGACCACATCTCCTACTGATGGCAAACTGGTTCCCTGTAGATTGTTTTGGTGGCTCAAGCTGGTTGGCACACTATTTCAACCTTTTTGTGACCACACACTTGGTTCTTTTTCTTTCTGACCTAAAAGTTTCGACCACACAACCTTTAGCTCTGACCACCCCTGCTCCCCATCAAGCTCCTTTGGGCTTAGTTGTACTCCTCCCACTGACCAGCCCTCAAGATGGCCTTAACAAGACGGGAGTCGAGATCCCTAATTCACCAACAAGCTTTAATGGAACCTCCAGTAAACCTACAGCACTTGGCCAACACCCTTAGAAACCTCAGTCCTCACAGCATCCCTGTGAGGTCATTGTTGAAGTATCTTTGGCTGCAGTGGTCCCGAGTCGAGCCCAGCAGAGTTGGTAAAGACTGCCCGTAGCATGGTCCCAACCGCTTGTTAGAGGAATCACCCTTAAGAAAATTTACCAAGATAGTAGTTTTCCCATCTCCGCACTTTGTCGGTTAGTGTTTTCCATTTGCTTGGGTTTATCCTTTCGATCCCTTTGCTAATTAAATCTCTGACAAGTATGTACTGGTAAGAATAGACACTGTCAATGTACTGAAAGCAAAACTCCTTTCTGTTATTGATGATAAACCATTTCAAAGAAGACCAGGCTGAGTCTAAAGGGTTTAGGTAATTGTAAAGGGAAGGCAGAGAGAGTAGTTCGTGGCCACAGGACTTGGCTACCTCCGGGCAACACACAAGGCTCTTTAGGTTAATGACCGATGGGGCATGGATCTGGGCCTCTGGCTCTTTGTCTTCCTCTGGCTTCTTCTTGTCTTGCTGCCTTCTCTCTTTGACCACAATGGCGCACTTCCCGTAGGCCTTCCTCGCCACATCACAGAACTCAGAGAAGAGGCTGTCTTCCTGTTTGATGCATACCTCATCTCTAAGGAACGTCTGGTACTTCCAAGGCACCCATCCTTGACTACCACCAGCATGCACGATACACCAAGTTGGAGTTTGCATGAAACACCCATCACTGAAATCTTCTCCGGCGACAAGACTCTCGGCAATATTGGTTTCTCCAAAATATATGGTCTTAAATCCATCATTTTGCAGTGTTTTCAGCGTTTTCAAATATTGGAGGCATCGCCTCCTCTTGATGTTATCGAATGGATTTCTGGTAATGATGTTTCTTAAAAGAGGGTTTGCAAAGTGAGGCATGGTGTCTTCTCAAGTGTTTTCAAAAGCCTGCATGTCTCCATCTGTGCAGCTTTGGCAAGAGTGACATGATGACCTCACAAAGGGCTTTCTTACAGCGAGGCCAGTCACATAGATACACTGTGGATTTCAAAGCACCACGAAACACATACTGAGAACAATTTTCTTCTGGCTTATATGATATGGGAATGGGAAATGCGAACCACGAAAACATGTTTCTTTGACATCGCTTCTGCCATGGTCTGAGGCAGAGATTGGCAATCGTAGGAGTTCGCTAGAGCTGTTGTAACAACATACCAAAGACTGGCCAGCTTAACCAACAAAGTTATTTTCTCATGTTCCCGGAGGCTGGAAGTCCAAGATCAAAGTGTCAGCAGGTTTGGTTTCCTCTGAGGTCTCTCTCCGGGGCTGGTAGATGGCCGCTGTCTCACTGTGTCCTCACATGGCCTTTCTTCTGTGTGCGTGCATGTCTCTGGCCTAATTTCTTTATGATCTTTATGACTTCTTTATGTTGGATTAGGACCCACCCATATGACCTCATTTTACTTTAATCACCTCTTTAAAGACCCTCTTTCCAAACATAGTCACATTCTGAGGTACTGGGGACGGTTAGGGCTTTAACACATAATTTGCGGGACGGAGGGACACAACCCTAACCACAACAGTCCTTTAACGGTGATGAGCCAAATTTATGACGCCTTTCTGATGGGTTCATGAGGACAAAGAGGAATATTTACATTCATTCATCCATTCCAAATATATTTATTGAGCACCTACTAAGCACCGGGCATTGTGTCAGGAGCCAGTGGTACAGCCATGACACGTCCAGTGAGACCTGCCCATGTGTGTGGGTTAAGTCTGCATATGCATGGAGTTCACAGGTGGAAGAGGAAGGTATGGCAAATAGTACAAAAGAGTCAGTCTGCAAGCCTGTCTTTCATTGGCTGCCGGTTCTTGAGTGAATTCAGTAACCCATCTGGAAAGCACTTTTAATTTTATACACTCAAGGCAAAAGGACACTTTGCTTTAAATTCTAGCGGCCTCTTCAACTGCCTTTGTGTTTTCTTGTTCCCTTCCTTAGAGCTAAAGATGTTTCCTAAATGTGCAAAATAGAGTCCCTCAAATGACAATGTGGACGAGATGATTTATCAGGTCCTTCACTCAGTTGTTGAACAGAGGAGTGTTTCTCTTCCACCAGGGTTTTCTTGGGACTCAAGCTTAGGCAACCCTAGACAGTAAGATTATGCCAGCCTAGTGAAGTTAACACGAAGCGTGTGCTCTCTGGACAGCCTCTCAGAAACCAGGATCAGGGAGTTTGGGTTGGTAATTAGCCTGTGACCATTTTCTCTTTGGATTTTTCCAAAAAAAAAAAGTGGGGACTGTTTTTCAGACCAAATTTGATAGGAATGCCAAATATGTGGAACAGGAATGTGGCTGCTGTGGCTGAAATAATGGTGGTCCCAGAGTCACCCTGTTCAGCCACCCTCTCTCTCCCCTGTCCCAAGGTACCTTGTGCCCCGGAACAGCAGTGTGAGAGCACTATATAAAGCAATGAGGTCGATTCCAAGACAATTCTTTGCTTTTTTCATCCAATGTTTGGTTATGGATATGAGAAACATGTTCAGAAGTATAGAAGAGAATGTATCATATGTTATCTTCTGTGTAAATATATATGCATGAGTAAATGATAAATAGATATGCACATTTACTTGTATTTTCAAGTAGGATAAACAAAGGATGAACCAAATATAAATTAAAATTGCTTACCTATAAGTGGAGGGATAGAACAGGAGGAACAAAAAAACAGGAGACATTGGCTTTTTCGAATGTATCTTGTTTCATAGTTTTAACCAGAAAATGTAGACATTTTACATTTTTTGCAAACAAAAGGAAAAAAAGAAAACAAAGGATCTTGAAAATATGCAAATAAAGCTGAAACTAACAAACCTAACTGCTTCTCCTGTCAGTAACAGCAGCAACAACAAAATCACTAATCCCAGCAGCAATGTATACTTCTTTCTAAATATGAGACTATAATCTGACATGGGTTCATCTGTTGTGTTTCCTAAATTTCACACATGAGTGAAATCATATGATATTTGTCTTTCTCTGACTGACTTATTTCACTTAGCATAATACATTCTAGTTCCATCCACGTTGTTGCAACGATTAGAGGAATTGGAGGTCCTTTCGTTCTAGGGGAAGGAAATGTACAAGATGAGTTTGGGACATCTTGTCCAGCCTAAAAGCAAGGAAACCGTCAGAGACTACTAGGTTCTGTGGGAAGGACCCAAGAGTCAATTTGAAAAGTTCCCATGGGCTAAAATGGAAGAGTTTGAACATCAACCATTGAAGAAATAAATGATGACTCCAAGAAATTGAAGCAGAACGAAGGTATTAAAATCTCTGAGTTCAAAACAGCAACAACAAATCAGACACACCAATTAAAAAAATACTCAAAAAACCTGCTAGTTGCCCGGAGGTGGTATTGGAGGGCCCCATAGCACTATTTCGCCTATTAATAAATAGAAGAATCAAGCACTTATCTTGACTTTTCTTGTGTTGATTCCATTCCAGAGTGGGAAAGGCCAGAATGGCGAGTCCAAGCAGATGTCACTCCAAGGTGGCGGGTGTGAATGTGGCCCCACTGGGCAGGCAATGGAAGTAAAGTAAATCTGAGCACTGGGGTTGTGTGCAGGGGCTCTGGTACTGGATAAACCTAGGATTAAATCTTAGCTCCACCCTCAGTAGCCTCAGCTTCTGTCTGTAAAATGGGGAGAACACCTATCTCAGAGTATTGAATCAAGGACATAGGAGGTAGCAAACATAATCTACTGGCATGGAGCTTTATAAATGGCTGCTTGTTATTGTTGAGACAGACTGGTTGAGAATACAGACCATAAGAGAGCTTGGCAGTGACTGATGAGAAAAGAAAAAAGTCATGGAGGGAAGTCAAGGAGAAGAAAAGAAAGGAAAAGTTAAAAAAAAAAAATCAAGGCTGAGGACCAATATTGAAATGAACTAGATTGTCTACCCTGTTGCAAAAAAGGAAAATAGTCCCTTCTTCTCTTCCTTCCCTCCCTTCCACCTTCCTTCCTTCCTTCCTCCCTTCCTTCCTTCCTTCCTGTTTCTCTTTTTTTCTCTCAACTTCATCAATAACTCTTGAATGCTTCCAGGTTCCAGGCAGTATAATCTTGGAAAGACTGGAGTCTCCTGAGGTCCCCTCAAGGAAGGCGCCATCTTGTGGGAGAAAAGAGTCAACAAAGAGTCTCAGTAAAAGGAGATGGGCCTTGGTTGGGGAGGAAAATTCTAGAAAGGGGGCCTCATGGGAAGGAGGCCTTTCAAGGAGGAGATGGAGCCAGTTGTGGAAACCTGGGGATGGCAGTGGTGAAGAGCTTGTATTTCAGCTGAGATAAATCCTTTAAGGGGTTCCTGACCTCTTTCCTCAAGGCTTGACATGGGGAGTGTCACAGAGTTGCTGAGGAAGGGGTAAGTTACAAAGGAGCCCAGAGAATGTGAGGCCAGTGGCGGTTCTAGAGGGGACTGCAGCCAGAGAATTCGAAGGTTTCTCTGTCGAGGGGGACGATTGGATTAAAGAAAGACACAAAGATGTCTTTGCAAAACAGAGGAGGGGTGGAGGGACCAATGGCTATTTAGGAGGCACACCCTTTGTTTATACCTCCTCTGGACACTTCCTGCTTGCTAAGCAGTCTCTTAATTAAATCTCTATCCCTACTTGGGAGATGAGAGTACTTCCTGGTATTTCAGGAAATGGGAAGCTCTAGAGGGTTGGGAAGGGGGTTGACTGTGAAAGAAAGGGAGGATCTGTTAACCTGTCAGAATCAAAATTAAAAAAATGTTTTTCTCATTACCTTCTTTAAAAATTTTTATTTAAATCCAAGTTAGGGGGCGCCTGGGTGGCGCAGTCGGTTAAGCGTCCGACTTCAGCCAGGTCACGATCTCCCGGTCCGGGAGTTCGAGCCCCGCGTCGGGCTCTGGGCTGATGGCTCAGAGCCTGGAGCCTGTTTCCGATTCTGTGTCTCCCTCTCTCTCTGCCCCTTCCCCGTTCATGCTCTGTCTCTCTCTGTCCCAAAAAAAATAAATAAACGTTGAAAAAAAAAATTAAAAAAAAAAAAAAATAAATAAATAAATAAAATAAATCCAAGTTAGTGTAATAATGGTTTCAGGAATAGAATTTAGCGATTCATCACTTACATATAACACCCAGTGCTCATCCCAACAAGTGCCCTCCTTAATGCCCATCAACTATTTAACCCATTCCCCCACGCAACACCTCTCCAGCAACCCTCAATTTGTATCCTGTAGTTAAGAGTCTCTTATTGCCTCCTTTTCTGTTTTTATCTTATTTTTCCTTCCCTTCCCCTGTGTTCATCTGTTGTGTTTCTTAAATTTCACATATGAGTGAAATTATATATTTGTCTTTCTCTGACTTATTCCACTTAGCATAATACATTCTAGTTCCATCCATGTTGTTGCAAATGGCAAGATTTCATTCTTTTTGATTGCCAAGTAATATATTCCAATACACACACACTCACACACACACACACACACACACACACACACACACCATATCCTCTTCATCCATTCATCAGTCAATGGACATTTGAGCTCTTCCATACTTTGGCTATTGTCCATAGTGCCGCTATAAACATTGGGGATCATGTGCCCCTTCAAAACAGCACTCCTGTAAATACCTAGTAATGCAATTGCTGGGTTATAAAGTAGCTTTATTTTTAATTTTTGGAGGAACCTCCATACTGTTTTTCAGAGTGGCTGCACCAGTTTGCATTCCCACCAGCAATGCAAAAGTGTTCCCCTTTCTCCACATCCTCACCAACATCTGTTGTTTCTTGAGTTGTTAATTTTAGCCATCCGAACAGGTGTGAGCTGGTATCTCATTGTAATTTTGATTTGTCTTTCCCTGATGATGAGTGATGTTGAGCATCTTTTCATGTGTCTGTTAGCCATCTGGGTATCTTCTTTGGAAAAGTGTCTGTTCCATTGATCTATGTGTCTGTTTTTGTGCCAGTACCATACGGTCTTGATGGTTACAGCTTTGTGATACAGCTTGAAACCTGGAATTGTGATGCCTCCAGCTTTGGCTTTCTTTTTTAACATTACTTTGGCTATTCAGGGTCTTTTCTGGTTCCATACAAAGTTTGGAATTATTTGTTCTCGCCCTGTGAAGAACGCTGGTGTTATTTTGATAGGGATTGTGTGGAATGTATAGATTGCCGGGGGCTAGTGTTGACATTTTAACAATATTTGTTCTTCTGATCCATCAGCATGGAATGTTTTTCCATTTCTTTGTGTCTTCTTCAATTTCTTTCATAAGCTTTCTATAGTGTTCAGCGTACAGATCTTTTATTTCTTTGGTTAGGTTTATTCCTAGGTATTTTATGGTTTTCAGTGCAATTGTAAATGGGATCAATTCCTTGATTTCTCTTTCTGCTCCTTCATTGTTGGTGTATAAGAATGCAACTGATTTCTGTACATTGATTTTATGTCCTGCGACTGCTGAATTCATGTATCAGTTCTTGAAGTTTTTTGATGGAAACTTTTGGGTTTTCCACATAATCGTAGAAAGAGTATCATGTCATCTGAGAAGAATGAAAGTTTGACTTCTTCCTTGCCAATTTGGATGCCTTTTACTTCTTTTTGTTGTCCGATTGCTGAGGCTAGGACTTCCAACCCTATATTGTACAACAGTGGTGAGAGTGGACATCCCTGTCGTGTTCCTAACCTCAGGGGGAAAGCTCTCAGATTTTCCCCATTGAGGATGATATTAGTTGTGGGTCTTTCTCATATGGCCTTTATGATCTTGAGGTATGTTTCTACTATACCTCCTTTCTTGAGGGTCTTTAGCAAGAAATGATGCTGTACTTTGTCAAATGCTTTTTCTGCCTCTCTTGAGAGGACCATGTGGTTCTTTTCTTTTATTAATGTGATGTATCACATTGATTGATTTGCAGATATTGGACCTAACTCCACAACCCAGGAATAAGTACCACTTGATTATGATGAATAATTCTTTTAACATCTTGTTGGATTCGGTTTGCTAGTATCTTGAAAATCTTTGCATCCATGTTCATCCGGAAGATTGGTCTGTAGTTCTCCTCTTTAGTGGGGTCGTTGTCTGGTTTTGAAATCTCATTAAGTTATAAACACAAAGCTTAGGTGTTGTAGATAATTATTTTTATTAATCCATAACACTTCACTCACCGGAGGGAATGCTGTTGGAATTGTTTTGTGTCATCCAGGCACAGATTTCACCTGGATTTAGGAGTGTAGATACAGATCCTTAAAAAGATGTTTGATTTTTTTTTTAATGAGTTACATACTATAGTCTTTAACTTGCTTTTGTAAACCTAACAATAAATCACAGATGTTTTTCCATGTTAATACTGGAAAACCTCCTTCTTTTTAATGGTTACATTGTATTCCATTGTTTGGATGTGACACACACTATTTGACGAATGCCCAACTTTGTGGTTATTTAGATTGTTTCCAATAATTGTTTCATCGTTTGCTATCCCAAATAATGTTATGATGAACATCTCCTCGTAGTTATGAAGGTATAATGTAGATATACACATCTGTAGAGGGGTGAGAAGAGGAGGGGTCAAAAGCTATGCATGGTTTCAATATTGGTAGATATTGCCAAATCATCCACTGAAAAGTTTGTGCCATTTTGTACTTCACAGATTGTTACCACCACTTGATATTAGTGATCTGTAATCTCTGACGATCCGATAGGAAAACATGGCACTTCACTGTTTTAACATCATTAATTATAAGTAAATCTGGCAAAATATAATTAGAAAACAATGACAAGAGGAATTTGCTAGACAATGCACAAATTTAGATGCCCTTGGGGGTTAATTTCAGAGAGGGCATGGTGGCGGGGGGGTGGGGGGGCTGTGTTTGGAGGAAGCCAGCCAAAGGACGAGTCATGGCATCCTGAGAGGCCAGACCCAGGTGGCTCCCGGTGGGCTGACCGCCAGGCCTTGGAGATGACTGGGGACGGGGTTCTGGAGTCTGAGAGTGATCGAGCAACAGAGGGACGAAATGACAACCCACGGCAGCCCTTGCAGAGACACCTTCGGCACCCCACCCTCACCCGCTTAGGGGGAGGCCTAGCCAGCCTCTGGGCAGGGCCAGGAAGTAGCCTGCCCTGGCAGCCAGGAGTGGCCTGGACTCAAGCAAATCATTGTCCCACACACAGCCAGAGAAACTCCGAGAACCTTTCACTTTTCCTCCTTCCCTTAATTCTGGACCTTCTCTGCTTCCCCTCCTTGGCTGAGACCTGGGAGAGAGAACATGGCCTCTCTAGGGTCACCTCCCACTTTGGAGATTTTGGAGGGTGATGGAAGGACCACCAGGGTCCACCAGGATGAATCTGTGCCCATGATGACTTCTAAGCAACAATATAATACCCTCCCAGGAGAGGAGGTAGAACCCTGCCAGCCCCAGAAGCACCCCCACACTTCTTCCCAATCACAGACTTCTCCCTCAGTCCTAAGAATAACTACCCTCTGCTTTTCTACAAAACATTTCTGTAGTTCTTTCTTCTCTACTGCTTGGGTAACCAGGTGCCTTTTAAAGGCACGTTTGTGTATTTAAATCAATGACACTGGACTCAGGCATTGTGGGGGCTCCTTTCCCATTCCCAAGGCCAAGGCCAGAGCAGTGGCAGGGCACTGAGGACACCCTTCCATGCTGCTCACTACGGGCACCCCAAGAGGTGCCCAGATCCAGTTCTTGTGGGCGTCTCACCTGGGCCCTGGGGGGGTCTCGCTGGGGCTAAGAGCCTCTAGGTGTGCCCCAAAACCACCCTCCGGGAGGCCCAGTCACTTTCAGAGGGACCCAGAACAAGTAAGTCGAGGACCCCCCAGAACCCCAACCGAAGAGCTTCTGTCCAAAGCTGTGCTTAGGGATGGCTCTGCCCCATTCTCTCCCCTCGGTGGCCCTGCCCTCCCCCCCTCTGCAGGACATGTAGCGCAGTCTCCCCATGCACAGGGGGAGGACCTGCCCTGAGGCTCTTGGCCTGGCACCTTGAACCTCCCGGGAGACACAGAGCCTGGCACCCCTCCCCCCACAGCAGGAAAAAGAGCTGAGCACGAACCCAGCTTCACAACTCACAACTGAACTTGCCACCGTACGTGTGTGAGCACGTGTGTGTCCAACCTCTGCATCCTCCCCAAACTTGCCAGCGGGAAAATACTCCCAGCGAAACACGTCTGTCACGTGAGGTCACAAAGCCCCTGCTAGGTCAGCGATTGGTCGTAATGATGACATTTGTGAGCACTTAGTGCTGGCAATGGCCCAGCTCCTCTGCACACAGCACCCTGCTCAAGCCCCACTGCACCCATGGAGCTGGAAGGACTCTTGTTCCATTTTCAGGACAAGTTGTTTAGGAAGAGAGGGCAAAGGGGCCCCTTCTCCTTGCCTTGCCAACCGAGAGAAGAATCCATGGTTGCCTCTTTTTCTACAAAATGGATTCTTAAAAAACAAGCCAGGGGTGCCTGGGTGGCTCAGTGGGTTAAGTGTCTGCCTTCAGCTCGGGTCATGATCTCACGGTTGGTGAGTTCAAGCCCCGCATTGGGCTCTGTGCTGATGGCTCAGAGCCTGGCGCCTGTTTGGATTCTGTGTCTCCATCTCTCTCTGCCCCTTCCCTGCTCGCTCATGTGTGTGTGTGTGTGTGTGTGTGTGTTCTCTTTTTCTCGCTCTCAAAAGTAAAGAAACATTAAAAAAATTTTTTTGAAAACACAAAAAACCAAAAACACCTTCTAATGTACTTTATAGAGCTAAGGAGAGTTGACCGGGACCAAGGGGGCTTCTCCTATTCCTTGACCTTCTCCAAAGCTTCTTTTCCTCACGTGTAACATGAAAAGATTGGGCGAGGCAAAGGCTGCATTTCATTTGCCCTAAAATTTGCCCTTGTGGAACAAGAAAGATGTGTGTGAGTGTGGATGTAAGTGTGTGTGTGTGTGTGTGTGTGTGTGTGTGTGGCCTGCTCTATGTGTGTGTGAGTGTATGTGGGTTTTAAACACCTGGGACCCAACGGAAGACACCTGTCTCCAGGTGTGCTTCCTGGTTCTCTGCTCAGAGTGACAGTGCTCATGGAGAATGCCTTCCTCAGGCCTGGCCCAGAGTGGCACTCCTCCCTAGGCACTCCTCCCATGGCCCTCTTCCTGCATTATTCCCAGCTCCCACTGCTGAGAAAGAGCCGGAACCATTAGTCACGGTAACTACTGAGGCAAACTCCCATCCCTGGCTTCTCCGAGGGCCCTCACCTGGCAGACAAGAACAATCCCACAGAGTTTCAAACTCCTTCTGGGGTCTGCCTGGTGCTCAGTGGGGTGCATGGAGGAATCATCTGGGGAGCTTACAGAGTTGTCTATGTCTGGCCCCCACGCTCAGAGGTTCTGATGGAATTGGTCTAGGGTGAGGCCTGGGCATTATCAAGATTTTTCAAGTATCTGCATGATTTTCAAGTGAAACCAAGGTGAGAATCCCTATCTTAGAACAAGTTTTAATGAGGCCCTGGGGTGGGGGTCGGGGGGAGCCTATGGGGTGCAGAACGGTAGAACTGGCCGGGCTAGTTTTGAAAGGAACATAGACATATGTTTGTATAGCATATAAACAGAAAACCATTTTTATCACTTTTTAATATAGAAATGTTTGTTTTCTATAAATGCAGAAGAGAAAAAGTAGGAGATGGGTTTGGGCTTCTCCTTTCTCCCTCTAGTGGCCTGAGGAATCCCATGGAACATGGTGTCTTAGTCCGTTCCAGCTGCTGTGACAAGTTACCAGAGACTGGAGGCCTTAAACAGAAAACATTTATTTTTATATCCCCACATGGGGGAGAGAGGAGAGAGGCAAGCCTCTCCTGTCTTCTTATGAGGGCACTAATCCCATCACACGGTCTCCGTCCTCATGACCCCGTTGTCCTTCCCAAGGCTCCACCTCCTCACACGATCACAATGGGGTTTAGGATTTCAACATGAACTTTGGAGGGCACCTTCAGTCCATAGCACCTGGTTTGAGAACTCCACGTCTGCATCAAGTCCATGGTATCTGTTAGTACTGTTCCCTGGACTTGGGCTCTTGGCCTTCCAGACACATGGTAGGTAAGAGACCGCTTCCCCACCACCTTGTGGTTGGAAGCAGCCATTGGTTGATTCTCGCCGATGAGTGGCGGATGGAAGTAATGAGTATCTCTTCAGGCTGGAGCATTTAATCGTCTAGGTGAGACCCTCCAGAGCTCATTCCTTCAACACGAGACCGGCAATATTTCAGAGAGGGACGGTGCCAGAAACCCGGGTCTCAGAGTAAGGGACGTAATAACACGGAACAGAGTGAGACAGAAATAAACCTCAACCAAACTAGTAGCCTTCCCACTCCTTACCTTGAATGAAAATGAAAGTGGATTGTGGACAAAGACTTAGTAGAAACATCACATGGACTTCTGAATCCGATAAACCTCGCTTTGGACCTCTTGCCAGGTGAGCGACATAGACAGGTTTTTTCCACGTCTCTGAGCCTCAGTTCCCTAAGAGCATCCCCCTTATGGAGTTTATGAGGAGACCGTCTGGGCTGGTGTATGTCAGAGCACCTAGCATTTGGTCGTGTTCGTGTAATGTTAGTTTTCTTCTCTTCCTATTGTGCCTTTAACGGGTACATGGTTGTACACCCTGCTTGTATTTTCCCTACCCCCCTTTTTAAAAAACTTTTTTTTATTTTTATAATTTTTTTAATGCTTATTTATTCTTGAGAGAGAGAGAGAGAGGGCAGGGGAGGGGCAGAGAGAGAGGGAGACACAGAAGCAGGCTCCAGACTCTGAGCTGTCAGCACAGACTTGACTTGAACAGACAGACTTGAACGGGGCTCAGACTCATGAACTGTGAGATCATGACCTGAGCCGAAGTCAGATGCCTAACCCACCGAGCCACCCAGGTGCCCCTTCCTACCTGCCTTTTTGACAGTACTGTGAGTTTGGTTCATGTGTTCGGCCATCTCCCAAGAAGCTCCGGAATTTTCTGGAGGAAGCCACGCCAACTCCTGCTCCAGACTTAAGGCAATCTGTACATTCTGCTCCCCACCGATCACGTGGTTTGGGATGTGCTGTGACTTAAGCAGTCCCCCCCCCAATAAATCTCAGGATTCTTGCTCAGACTTCTGCACCCTTGACTTCAAGAGAGCGCTAACCTTGCTTCCTTGCATCTCTCTTTCCCGAAGAACAGATCTGTCCTCTGTCCTTTGTGCAAAAAGCCTCACCAACACCTGTTCAAACACATCCAGCCCCAGCGGGAGACGCAGCCTGGGCTCCTGCCGGGACCCCCACTTGTTTTCTGCTAATTAAACTTCCTGATATAACTGTACTAAATGGGTTTGCAAGGCAGGGGGTGTGGGATAAAGGGCCCTGCCTGGTTTAGAGAGGCGGCCGCTTCCCCCCCCCCCCCGCCCACCCCCAACCTTTGGACTAATAAAGGGACACGCGTGAATGTGCTTGTCTGGGCTTTGGTGACAGCTTGGGGCAGAAGGCTCGAGATAATCAGGGTTACTAACAACAGCAGGGAGAACCTGACTTGGGGGCAGATAGCTCAGCATCTGCCTGGCAAATACGAATTACAATAATAATACTCTCTAAAGAACTTCAGGCTTTGTGTGCATGGGAGAGCAACCAGAAATCTACGACATCAAAACCATACGGCCTAATTTAACATTTACGACTTTTATTGAAGACTCATCAACATAATCTTGCTTGTTGGTTTCACTTCATTAAATTTTCCAGTGTGTCAAACTATACGGCTGTATAGCCAGTGCTGACGGTGGATGACATAAATCTCTTTTTCTGCCCTGACTTGAGGTTTATTGACCAATTTTTCCGTTGTGTTGCAACATAATCGTCCCAAATTACCAACACTTTGCCCATGCTTTTCTTACAAAGAGTGTGCGGACTGTGGAAGACTTGTCTTCTATCATGCACCGATGTGGTCATCTCACCAGGTCTTGGAGGAGGAGTCTAATTTGGGGGGGAAGGGGGGGTCCATATGCCACGAAGAAACCTAAGAGAGACCACGATGCCTTCTGAAAGTGATCCGCACAGAATCTGTCCCTCTGGAGGGGCATTTCTTACATGTCAGGTCTGCGATGGGTGACCCTTCTCCTGGAGCCCTCCTTTGCATCATCCTCCCCTGCCCCCCACTTTCTCTGGCCGGGGTTACCTGCCCCTTCTCTGCTCCCAAAGATCCCGGTTTACCTCCAGCTTTGCTCATACTGGTTTGTCCTGTGTGGTCCCTTGACACTCTGCCTTCTCCAGGAGACTGTTTCTCTGTCTTGCTGGTCCCAGCACAGTGCCTGGGCCTTTGCATGCCCTGCCAGATAAGCAACATGTATTTGGTCTGTGCCTCATACCTAGCACAGAGCTTCAAAAACCAGTGCAAGGTCCCGAGTGGGAACATTTTATTATTCATAACAAGCCCCTTTCGACTGTACCTGAGTCTATGCTAATAAGGTGACCTTGGTGGGCCCTGAGACAGCAGGATGGGTGCCGGCTGCCATAGGAACCAACGGTGTGATTAGGAGGTTGGAACTTTCCGAGGGGAGAAGGGCTGGAGATTGGATTAAATCACCAGTGGCCACTGATTTAATCAATGCTACCTACCTAATGAAGCCTGCATAACATCCCCTAAAAATGGGATTCAGAAAGCTTTTGAGTTGCTGAACACATGGAGGTGCCTGGGAAGGTGGTGCCGCTCAGAGAGCTTGGAAGCTTCACACCCTTTCCCCCCATCCCCCCCCCCCCCCCCCCCCGTGGAGCTCTTCCATCTGGAACTCCCCGAGTTGTATCCTTGAGAGTAAACTGGTAATCTAGTCAGTAAAATCTTTTCCTGAGTTCTGTTCAAGCCGAGTGAGAAGTAAGGGAGATGATTCGTTTTCAGAAATACTAGATAAAAGCTGTGCTAATTAACAGTGGGTTCCCCCATAATGGAGTCCCAAACCCTTAGACACTTCACTTCCTGGTTCTTCTTCCCCTCTCCGTTTCACGGGCTTATTTTCATGGGCTTTGCAATGAGCATGTGCCAAAGAACCAAGGGAGGAAGGACCGAAAGTCTCTGTGTCCCTCAGGGAACGTACATTTGTTCCAATCAGACTACTTTTTGCCTTACAGGGGCACAGGCAACTTCCGGGTAAGGCTGTCACCTCTGTAGTGCTCAGCCAATGAGGAACCAGGGGAGGGACTTACCTCTGTAGTGCTCAGCCAATGAAGAACCAGGGGAGGGACTTGCACGCTAGGAGATAAATTGTCTGCTGTAACTGCCCGGAGTGTGCCTGTTCGTCAGACACCTGCTCTTGCAAGAACGTTGGTTAAAGCCTCGCTTCACTGTGCTCCAAGTCTCCGTGTCCCTCCTTTGATTGGGTCAGTGGGCTTATTTCTCACACTGTTCGAGAAAATTACTGAACCTAAGGAGGGTGTTAAGGGAACCCCTGATTTAGAGCCAGTTGGTCACACAGGTGACAATTAGGAACTTGAGACTGGCATCTGGAGTGGGGGCCATCCTGTGGGACTGAGCTTTCAGCCTGTGGGGTCTGTACTAACTCTGGACAGTTAGTGTCAGAATGGAATTGAATTGTAGGACACACAACTAGGGGCTGGAGAACTGGAGGACTGGTTGTTGGTGTGGAGATCCCACACATTTGGTGTCACAAGAGAGCAACACAGAGCTCGGGGCCCCTAAAGTGTGTCTGGAGAATCACATGACCTCAGGACAAGATTTACGTGCGCTGCGCTGATGTAAAGTGCTACTTTGATAAGGCTGCTTCGGAAAGATGAGGTTGGGGGGGGGTGGGCACCTGGGTGGCTCAGTGGGTTAAGCGTCCAACTTGAGCTCAGGTCGTGATCTCACAGTTTGTGGGTTCAAGCCCCGCGTCAGGCTCTATGCTGACAGCTCAGAGCGTGGAGCCTCCTTCGGATTCTGCGTCTCCCTCGCTCTCTGCCCCTCCCCCACTCGTGCTCTGTCTCTCAAAAATATATAAACATAAAAAAAAGAAAAGAAAAGAAAAATGAGGTTGAGAGCAGAAAAGAGAGGGAGGGAAAGAAAAAGTGGGTTATAGGCTGTTATCTGGGAAGCATCCTCAATACAAGTAAATATGTGGTTTGTTTTCCTTCCTGACCTCTGAGCGCTTGCCATCACCCTTTTTATAGTTAATTATGTGCTGTCCGATGGCACCTCTTGCTTAACGTATGTATCGGGCTAAAGTAAACCTTGTGTCTTTTACATCCTCTGGGCTGTGAGCCTCCAAAACCAAAGCAGTGTTAGGCTTTATGTAGCAAAGTGTGTGTACAACGCAGGTATTGGGTACATACGAATTTATTGGTCGATTTAACTCGAGTTATAGTAAACACAGAACAAGTGAAAGGCTCACAATCCTGTGGGCTCTGTCTCTTGCTCTCTGTGACTGATGTTTCGTTGTAATGGATCACACCCCACACTGAGCATTAGTCTCTCACCAGGCTCAGTGAAAGAAGTGTCCCATTATCTACGCTGCAGATTATATTAAAAGCTTCCCGTAACCTCAGGGTCCAGAAGCCTGTTAGACTTCGTTTCGTCCGCCACTGCTCAAGCTTGCTTGGCCGCGAACGTTCATTCTTTAACCTAGACATTGTGTCATTCTGGAAGCAATCAGGACACAGAAGCCACACAATGAGGTATGGATGTTTAAGGTACAGAATTCCTAACTGAAACAGAGGAGATGCTAAAAAGATGTAAAGAGAACTCTAAAACTCTAAAGAGAACTCTAAAGTTGCGCCGGGGCTAAAGAAGAGTGCCCAGGGAAGGACAAACCTGGAGGAGGGTCCCCTTCTCGAGGCTGGGGTTCAGACCTTGATGGAGGAATGAGGCCACTGGATAGAGAAGTTCCCAGGGCTGCCTGGGCCTGGGCTGGGCTACGATCTCCGAGCAACAGGAAGTGATACCCCAGGCTTCGGAGAGCCGAGGCTGCTGGGCAGGCACAGGGGAGCCCGGCACCGCCATCTGTGTGAGGCCCAGAGGGTTGTTTCCCGTGGCCTTTCTGATGCAGACACCATGGTGCTCCGTAGCCCAGGCCGGACTCCACCTGCTAGTGAGTGGGCTCCTGTGAACTCTGAGCTCCCTCTAACACAAAGGACTCACCTGTACCCTGTGCTAAGAGACTTGACCAAACTGGCTTTCACCCATACTAGGCTGTGTCCAGAAAGGTGACCCCAGCCCCATGCTGAGTCTTTGCTCAAGAAAACACAGTGCCGCAAGACAACAAAATACGCATTGTCCCCACAGTGTGTACCTTGTGCACAACCCAGCTTGCCGAGCCGTTTTCAGTAATCCTCCACCTACCCTCTTCTGGAATCTTCCACGTCTACATAGCTCCAGTCCTTTTCTGTTCCTTATCTGCTCTCACCTTTGTCTCAGTTGGAGTGGAGCTCAGTCTACTCCTCCCCTAGGGCAGTCATCTGAATACAATCCGTCCTGCCACCCTGAGTAAGTGTCCAATTCTTCTTTTCCTTTGACGCTATGTCTTAGACTATCATAACGACAGCCGATAGAATGGGGGCTTAGACAACCGATGTTTATTTCTCATGGTTCTGAAGACTGGGAGTCCAAGATCAAGATGCTGGCACATTCCATGTCCGGTGAAGGCTCTTCCCGGTTTGCCACCTTATTGCTTCACCCAGCAGAAAGGGAGAGCTCTGGTGTCTCTCTTCAGATAGGGGCCCTAATCCCATCATGAGGGCCCCAGTCTCATGACCTCATCTAAAACCAGTACCTTCCAAAGATCTCGCCTCTAAATACCATTACGATGGAGATGAGGGGCTTAGCCTATAAATTAGGGGGACACAAATGTTCAGTCCCTAGAACACTATCAACGCCCTTACATGCCGTCCCCTATCCTTGGCTGGCTATTATCATAGCTTCCATCACAGGTGACTCTGCACCCGCCTGCCAGTGAGCGGGTCCCTACACCCCAATCCTTTCCGTGAGCCTGTCCACCAGCGTTGGCCCTCCTGTGCCCTGGGAAATTGCTTCCTACCGCCCAGAGGCTGTGGCCCAGCTCAGGCCCGGGCAACCCAACAAACGTTTCCACCTTCCAGTGGCTACAACCAGGGCTTTGCCAACGGGTCCTGAACCCCAGCTTTGGGGAGGGGACCCCCTTCCAAGTCTGTCCTTTCCTGGACACTCTCCCTCAGCCCTAGGGTATGTTTTAGAGTTCTTTCTATATTTTAGTACTGTCTTCCCATAATTGGATCATTCTTTTTGTGAAATTAAGTGTTGGGGTGCTTGTGCGGCTCAGTCGGTTGGGTGTCTGACTTCGACCCAGGTCATGATCTCGAGGTTCGTGAGTTCGGGCCCCGCGTCGGGGCTGACAGCTCAGAGGCTGGAACCTGTTTTGGATTCTGTGTCTCCCTCTCTCTCTGCCCCTCCCCTGCTCACACTCTGCCTCTGTCTCCCTCAAAAATAAGTAAACATAAAAAAAAAGTTTTTAAGTATTTATTTATTTATTCGGAGAAAGAGAGAGACAGAACAAGCAGGGGAGGGGCAGAGAGAGAGAGGAGACAGAATCCCAAGCAGGTTATGCACTGTCAGCGTAGAGCCTGATACAAGGGTTCAAACTCACAAACAATGAGATCATGACCTGAGCCAAAATCAAGAGTCAGACACTTAACAGACTGAGCCACCCAGGCACACAGGCACCAAGGTGCCCCTAGTATTGATATTTTTTAAAAGCACATCTTTAGGAGGCTGGGCCAGGGGAGAAGGTTTTCTGGAAGAAATATATGAGCTGATTTGAAGGCAGACAAATGAATGGGACATATTGGCAGAAAGGAAGCCACCAGGGCCAAAGCTGGACACTTGCCCAGCCCCCGCAGTTGCTATAAAGACCCAAGTGAGATCGAAAGATAAATGTACTTTCTAAAAACACAGAGAGATTGTAAACAGTAATAATCCAAATTCCTTTGCTTGCTGGAACTACAGTAAAATCTTGGTTGGCGAGCACAATTCATTCTGGAAACAGGCTTGTCATCCAAAGCACTTGTATATCCAAGGGAATTCCAAGAACCATTGGCTCGGTTGTGATCATGTGATCACTCGGCATCACATACTACTCATATTGTAAGATATCACTTGTTTATCAAGTTAAAATCTATCAGAAATGCTGGCTCGTCTTGCGGAACACTCACAGAACAAGTTGCTTGCAGTCCAAGGTTTTACTGGTACTTCGTTCCTTGAGAACAACGAATGGGCTTCTTCAAATCCCATGCTCACTCTCGTTTGTCTGGAGACTGGACATTCCCACCAGAAGAAAGTGGCGGGTGAAAATTGTTAGGACCTGTTGTTCCCAGTGAAATAGCTCTCGTTATAAGGAACTGAACTGACCCACTAGTGTATGCATCCTTCATTCATTCAGCAAATATTTATTGTGTGTTTTGCAAGGACCCGGTAATGTCACAGTTATTCTTGTCTTTATTCTTAAGTTCTTATTGTCCTTCTGTTAAAATAATATTCTCCTGGGTCAGCGGAGGAAGCAGACTGCAGACCAAAAGTTGCAGTGTTATGTGAGAAGTGCTCTAACAGAGGCACCTAGCTTTCAGGAGCCTCCTTCAAGCACCCACCCCCACCCTTCCCTCTCTCTCGCACCCACCCTACAGCGATTTGGTTGAATCGGATACCAGCCTCCCCAAGACTTCCGTTAGTTCTTGACCGTTCAAGCTGAAACTAACCCAAAACTAACATTAGAACACAGCACTTTGGGGGTGCCTGGGTGGCTCGGTGGGTTAAGCATCCAACTAGGTTTCAGCTCAGATCGTGATCTTGCAGTTTGTGAGTTCGAGCCCCGCATCAGGCTCTGTGCTGACAGCCTGGCGCCTGCTTGGGATTCTCTAGCTCCCCTCCCTCTCTGACCCTCCCCTGCTCACCGCTCAGTGTCTCTCATGTTTAAATAAATGTGAAAAACGAAAACACCCAGCACTTTGGCCCCAACATCCCATATCTGCTAGTTGCTTCAGTTCACCTGCACCAGACCAGACACATCGCTGCTCCCCTTCGCTGTTTCCCAGATCACTCACTTCAAGCATTTATTTATTTGTTTGTATAGATTTTATTTTTTTTTAAAGTAATCTCTACACCCAGTGTGGGGCTTCGGCCCCAAGATAAACCCCCAGATCAAGGTTTCACACACTCCGTCCACCAAGTGAACATCCAGGCGCCCCCTCTCTTCAAGCCTTTATTTCATGAGTTTCCTAACACTGTAGATAAGGGCGGGGGCGGGGGGCCGGGTGCTGGCGGGTAAGTCACCCCAAGGACATTTCTCAAGGTATCCTGCCATCCTGCTGGGTCCCTAACCTACTCCCACCTCTTTTGCTTTTCCCTTTCTCCTGAGAAGCGACTTCTCCTTATCTCCTGTAGAATAGTTCCACCCACGTTCCTGAGCCCCTGGGGTCTCCCTTCCTGCACCAAACACTTGGCAAACAAACGCGGTTCCCAACCTTGGAGAGATTCTGTTAAATACAAATTTCTCGTTGACTCGTCCAAGGGTTTGTCAAGTGTTACAGCCCCTGGGGGAGCCACCAACTCTGCCTTAGGTCAAGGTTTCACAGGAGGGGATACCTGAGCAACGCTCTTTTTATTGGCAATTTCTCCATAGATTTTATGACCCTCAGGCCACACGAGGGAGCACATGACTCAGCCTCAGCCAATCAGAACTCAATTCCTTGAGCCCACCCTCAGTGATTGGTCTAAGGAGTAGGCACCTGCCGCACCTGACCCAATGCAATAGTCCCCTCTGCCGTTTGAAATGCGAGCGGGGTCCAGAGAGGCAGCACGGAAGGTGAGTCATCTTCTGGGAGGACCCTGGAAAAAAGGTTCTCCGACTGGGGCATATGAGTGAGGGCTTCAGACACACTAATGTCTCTCCCTCCTGAGGCCTGGATAAACTGCTATCCTTTTGATTCTGGGAGCTGCTTCAGTTGCCTTCCCACAGATCCCTCTTTGGGGGGGGGGAGGGCATGAGTTAGCTAGAGTGGGTTTCTATTGTTGCCAAGAGAAGAACTCTAACTGAAGAATGAATTGATGTTCTTCTGCCCTAGTAGAAATCTAGACAATCAGATTCAGTTATGAGAATCAGAGCCACCAGCCACTCTAGGAAGAGCTAACACATGTTTAGTCTTTAATCTGTTTTTAAATCCTCTTTAAAAATGTCGTGGTAATTATATCACGCCAGACAAATGAAAACGAAGCTGAGCCGATAAGAATTTTAGTTAGGATAGATGTGTTCCAAACACCCGTGAAAGCTCTGATAACCTACCTGGATTTGATTTCGTACAAATCGTGGTACCGTCAGCCACAAGTCCCCAGAAGAGCCATTCCTGGAAACTATTAACCCAGATACATTCTGCATTGATTTTAAGTAGTTTCCATTTCAGAGGAAGGCCTTTATCTGACCCGATCTCCTAATCTGGAGTAACTTACTATAGGGACAAAGAAAGAAAAAGTGTCTGGAATGTTGGGAATCAGCTTGCTCTATTTCTGTCTCCACCAGAGTTGGTGGAATGTACAAAATCTCTTCCCCACTTGCTGGACTGAACACTCACACCGCGGTGCTGGCACCTTTCCCACTGGTCCACCTACGTGTGGTTGGCCAAGATAGTGGTTGATTACTCTGACCCTGAGCATTTTAGATTTAAGGGATTTTGCATAAAACATTCATAATAATTGGGGCGCCTGGGTGGCTCGGTCGGTTAAGCGTCCGACTTCCGCCCAGGTCATGATCTCACGGTTCGTGAGTTCGAGCCCCGCATCAGGCTCTGTGCTGACATCTCGGAGCCTGGAACCTGCTTCGGATTCTGTGTCTCCCTCTCTCTCTCTCTGCATCTCCCCAGCTCATGCTCGCATTCTGTCTCTGTCAAAAATAAATAAAAAAATTTTTAAAAATCTCAAAAATATGCATAATAATTGCTTCCCACCAATCTTGCTTAAAATAGAGACTATATAGATGTAGTTTTCATCCAAGAACACATCTCCCATGCAAATTCCCAGACCAGCTCCCCAGAAAGCAGGTGAATTTGGATCAAGCAACAGTCAGGTGCCCTGAGAAAATGTTCTTGGACCTCATGTAACTAACTATGTTTGGATGTCAATGGGAAGATTGTAGCTTTTGCTTCTTAGGAAATACGTTAGGAACCGGTCCCTGACCACACGTCTAACATGATAAGCCCTCCTTGGGGTTTCCATGGAGGTTTATCAACAAAGTCAAGGGTTGGGAACTAAATGGAACAGAATCTCATTGAATGCTCCTTGAGAGGTCAACCAGTGCGAAATCCTACAAGTGACCATTGCCCTGTCCTAAGAAGCATGCTAAATCTATGTTTTCCCTAAAATACAAAAATCCTAGAAATACAAAAACCTTGGTGAAAGGAGTGATCCCAACTTACCATATCACTCTGCTCTTCTTTTCAAATTCTCCTTCAAGGCCCACTTCCTTCAGGATATTATTTATCCAGTGGTATCATATAGGATATTTTTGGTTGAGGGGGTCACAAAGCTTAATAAAGGAAATTTCTTGGCTCACAAACTAAAACAGCCCTGTGGCGATGCAGGCTTTGAGTACAGTCTGGTTGGGACTCTAGTCTCTGTGATTTTCTTAGTTCTCTATGTTCGTTTTTGCCCTCAAATTGGCTTTTCTGATATTGGCAAAATGGCTTCAGCGATTGCAGGCTCAGATCTGCATTTAATGCCATCCTGAGCAAGACAGAACTTTTGGGTCCCAGAATCCCCCTTTAAAATCTATCCAGTCATTCTCACTGGGTAAGCTTACTTAAGTCATGAATTCACCTGATCAGTGAAGCCAGGACATGGAAAGCACTGATTGGATCAACCTAGGTCTCTTATTACAGGCCTTGAACTGGGAGTAGTTTCAGCTTCCTTAGTGCCCCATGCATCTCCAAATGCACATTAGGAGCAGTTGGGTTAAGGAAGGGGGAAATGCATGCTGGGGAAGCAACCAACAGGAGAAGACTGTATCTTCAAATCCACCGAAGTTCTGACCTTGACTCCCATTTTAATGCATTCCATGCTCGTAGTCACTATGGATTATATATTTTTTTGTCTATATTTCTTAATCCTGTTTTATCCTGCCCTATAAGCATCTCAAACATATGGATAATGCCCGGCCCTAACTATATAAACGAGCCAACATTTTTGTTGGATAACCTGTGAGGTGATGATGTGGAAAATATTCTAAAACAGGAAAACACTTGGAAGTCTATATCCCCCTCTAAAAACAAAAGCTTGGGGTTTAATTCTGACCTTTATGAAATTGTGGGGCTGATTGCAGACCACTGTCTGCAGACAGGGAGAAAAGAATTCATTTGTAGTCCAGGGAATGTCTCCAAGAGCTGAATTGTATAAACTTCACAGACATTGGTACAAAATATAATTTATCACTCTGCCTGCTGAAAGCCACTTGCAGAAGTTTCGCTAATCACGGTCTCTCTAAATTAATCCGTCATCTAGGCAAGGTCTTATTTCTTTTTAGGCAGAGACAAGTCTATAAGTAACAGGTATTTATAAAAACATTTGAGTAAATCATGTGATGTCTAAAACGACAAAACCCAAAAGAAACTGTTTTGTCTACATGGAAAATTTGAATCTGATGGACTTGACCCAGCGTTCAGGTCATCAACTCTTACGCAGATGGATCCTCTTAATAGAAGGTAATGTAGCCATTGTTTACGGACTAATTGCCAGCGGACTGGTTGTTTCCTTCTCCACAAGAGTATAACCACCACCATCCCCCGTAACATCAACCGCCACCAACACCATCGTCACCACCATCAACATCAACCACTACCAACAACACCAACTGGCATCAACCATCACGACCGTCACCACCGACACCAATGCCACCATCAGCATCAACCACCATCGCCACTATGAACACAAGGCTTATATTTTACATATGTACTTTACTTGGAAAAATATGCTCATATGCGTGATGCCATTAGCTCTTACCCGCTTTGTAAGATTGGCAAAACAGACATCATCATTCTCATTTTATCTGTGTGGGAGCTAAGTTCCAGAGAGGCGAGGTGGTGTGTTGAAGGACGCCAAAGTGGTCAAAAATCAAACCCAGACTAGAGTTTGATGCCTCCACCTCCAAAACGAATGCTTTTTTTCAGTGGATCACACACCCTCAGTGAAAATGAAGGACTTCTGACTAACGTCTGCTATTAACAACCTTGGTTCTATGTTCTAGTGAGAACCTCTAGAACGAATGGCTCTTTGAAACCATCTATCCCACGGCCATGTGTTCCAGGTAAGAGCCACAAGTCACTCAAAGTTCATGTGATCCTCTGGAAGTTTAACTTTAATCCAGGGTGCTTGACTCCAAATTCAGCCTTCTTTCCATGACAAGAGTCCACCTTCACGTACACCCTCGGGAATCTCCTAGATTCTCTGAGGACACTAGATGCTTCATGTCCTTCTCTGGGACACAGGCTCTTCCAGCGATGGGTATGACTGGAGCCACTTCCTCTGCTGTCTCGTCTCAAAGTGCCACAAAGCCTGAGAAGGAAACAGGACGCTGGCTTTTGGCCATGCTCCCATCGGCATAAGTGCCCCAGTAATGTTCTTCTAGCTCCACTCAAGGACTTGACCCCTCTATCAAGGTTCCAGGTAGACTCAAGGCTTCTCCCCCTTGCATGAAACTTGGGCCTCTTCTGTGGAGGTCTGTTTGCCTTGACCTTCAAGGGATCCCTTGGATTTCAGTTTGGCACCCACTGTTTTTGCATTTTGGTTCCAGGCTGGCCTGGTTGGACTGTAGGACAGCTCTGTTGCTAAAGGTCAGTGCAGAGCACTTGGCCACCTTGCTTTGGAGATTTTTCTTTTTGAGTTCAGAGGTCAAATTTGAGTAGTAGATATCTTCTAAAGATTTATCATTCTTTCTGAGGATGTTGCTGGCCAATCGGAAGAGGAAAATCACTCCGTAGATGCCAATGATGGTGAGAATGTACCAGGCAGCGCTGGTCCCATCTGGAAGTTTCAGGGCCCTGGTGGAGTTGGTGCCATTCTTCCCCTCCATGTGGTCCCTCAGCAGGTAGCCTAGGCCAGTGCTGGCCTGGGTCAGGTTGGGGGCTCCCTGAGGAGTCCACTTGATTACTGAGAAACAGAGAGATCCAGATGAGACCCAGAATCCTGGGCTGAGGGCTGCCTGGCCAAGCCTATGAGAGTGTGATCCTCACATCCGTGGGAAACATGGGGCTGCCTAAAGGGGTTCTCTGTTGAATGGGCAGGAGACTGACAACATATATATCAACATATTTTTAAAAATCAAAAGGGTTCGAAAACACCAAGTTCTTCAATGGGAGATGCAACATTGTACAGATATCAATTGCCCCTAAAGTAATCTATGCAGCTAACATAATTGCAGTAAAAATATCGGTAGAATTTCTTTGCGAAATAGACAAACTATGAATATTGAAAACATCAGCTCTCAAGACTAATTGGGAAACATCTGAGAGCGCCCAATCCTAACCGCTAGACCACCAGGGAGGGAAACATCTGAAAACAATGGGTGGTGAGTGGAAATTAGCCTAGCCAGAAATTTAAAAGGAGCCAGCCAGAAAAATAATTTACATTGTTTTTGCATTGAATGAGTGATTTATTTGCCCACAGCCCAGCTGCCCTGGCTTAACTGGGCTTTGCAAAGGGCATGGGGGCTCTTCAGAACCAGGTGCAAGTCTCCCTAAAAAGTCCCCCCATAAAAACTACAATAGCTGCTGATACACAGACAAGCAGAATGATGGAACAGAGTGAAAATGCAATCAACAGGCTAGGAATGCAAATTGAGTAGATAGTAAAATAAATTTCTTTTAACGTTTATTTATTTTTGCGAGAGACAGAGAGTGTGAGCAGGAGGAGGGGCAGAGAGAGGGAGACACAGAATCTGAAGCAGGCTCCAGGTTCCAGGCTCTGAGCTGTCAGCACAGAGCCCAATGCGGGGTTCGAACTCACAAACACGCTAGATCATGACCTGAGCTGAAGTCGGACGCCCAACCGGTGAGGCCACCCAGGCACCCTGAATTTGGCAGATAGTAAAGAGGCATTTCTGATGAGGCGGGAGAAGTCGGATTATTCAATGAGGAGCATTAGAGCAATATATAGCACTGAATGTACCTCTCTCACCGTAGGTTCAAAAAACAGTCCAGATCAATCAAAGATTTTAACATAAAAAAAAGAAACAATTTAAAGTACTAGAAAAATCATGGCAGATTTTGTTCCTTTGGTATTGCGGTGTGGGATATCCCTTTCTAAGTACAACGTGAAAATTCAGAAGGAAAAAAAAAAGCAGGAAGAAAGTGTTAAATTCAACTACATAGGAAACTTTCAAGTTCTGGCATACTATAAAATCCAAAGACAAATGGAAAACTAGAGGAAAACTGCAATTTTATCATGAAATTTCTTAAATTAAAAAAAATGAGGGGGGGGCACCTGGGTGGCTCAGTCTGTTAAGTGACCATCTTCAGCTCAGGTCATGATCTCCCAGTTTGTGAGTTCAAGCCCCGCATCAGGCTCTCTGCTGTCAGCACAGAGCCTGGTTCAGATCCCCTGTCTCCCTTTCTCTCTGCCCCTCCCCCCACTCACTCGCTCTTTCTCAAAAAATAAAATAAACATTTAAAAAGTACTTTTTTTTTTTATGGGGCCCCTGGGTGGCTCAGTCAGTTAAGCATCCGACTTGGGCTCAGGTCATGATCCCACAGTTTGTGAGTTCGAGCCCTGCGTCAGGCTCTGTGCTGACAGCTGGGAGCCTGGAGCCTGCTTCGAATTCTGTGTCTCCCCTTCTCTCTGCCCTTCCCCCACTTGCACTCCCTCTCTCTCTGTCTCTCGAAAATGAATAAATATTTTTCAAAATTTAAAAAAAAATACTTTTTTAGAGAGAGAGAGCAGGGGAGTAGCAGAGGGAGAGAAAGAGAGAAAATCTTAAGCAGGTTCCATGCTCCGTGCAGAGCCTGATGCAGGGCTCAATCCCACGACCCTAGGATTATGGCTTGAGCCGAAATCAAGAGTCAGACGCTCCCAAATGAGCCCCCCCCCCCACCAAAGGTGCCCCATCGCTAAATTTCTTAATAGCCTTCAGTCTTACTAGAAAAGTCCAAAGCCTCAGTCGAAAAACATGCATAGGGGCGTGGGCAATGAGGTGATGGAAAATCAAGGGGATCTGGAACATAAAAAAAGTCTTCTCAGTCTTCCTCATAATAAGGTAAATGCAAATGAAAACCACATCAAGGTAACATTTTCTGATCTATAAAGTTTGAAAACGAATGTTTCAGAATATACTTTCAGGCATTTGCTCAATGCTGGAAAGAGTGGAAATTCATACAACCAATATGGAAGGCACAGTCAGGATATCTATTGACATTACAAATGCACTTCCCTTTGACCAAGCGGCTGTCCCTGTAGGAATTTATCCTAAGATATGCTGGAAAACGTCCACAATAATGATGTTTAAACATTGCTTGTGATGATCAACGCTTAGGAACAGCCTGAATAACGTCAATTGGGGGATAGTTTAACACCTTTTGGAAAGTCCATGATGTGGAATACGACGGAGCCATAAAAAGTAATAGAGGTTTTTTTTGGGGGGGGGTACTAAATATTAATATATGAAAAAGTAAGCTGGGGCATCTGGGTGGCTCAGTCGGTTGAGCGTCTGACTCCGGCTCAGGTCATGATCTCACAGAAGGGCGAGTTCGAGCCCCGCGTCGGGCTCTGTGCTGACGGCTCAGAGCCTGGAGCCTGCTTCGGATTCTGAGTCTCCTCTCTCTCTGCCCCTCCCCTGCTCATGCTCTGCCTCTCTCTGTCTCAAAAAATAAATATAAACATTAAAAAAAATTTAGAAAAAGTAAGCTGACCATGTTGCAGTATATAATCATATGCATAAAAGAGGGGAGGATATTTTATTTGCTTGAAGCTCATATATGCTTAAAATATCCCTGGGGGAATACACAAGAAATTGGTACCTGTGGAGGCACTTGGGGAAGAGTACGGGGGATGAGATGTACTTCTCATGAGTGCCCTCTCGTACATTTTGTACCATGTGTATTTATCTTCAAAAAGAAGTTAATTTAAAAAGGAAAGGGTACAGGTAGGCACTTCTCTGGTTTCCGTGGTGAGGTGCCCCTGGGTAATGACACCGTGTGCCCTTCCAAGACCAGAAGATTAAAATCTTAATTGCTGTTTAATTCAAAACTGTTTTCTCTCCTAGGAGAGCCAGTGCAAATGCAATGAAAGCCACAGAAGTAGGACATAAAAAGGTGAGACATTGTCTAATTGAACTTGACCAGCTCAAATCCCCATTTCTTGCCCTGTGTGAACACAGACGTATTCAGATGGGTCATAGGATAGATCCCACAGACACATTATGAGCTCAGAACTCTACTGTGAGTTGTTAGAGAAGGATGTGATGTGTTCAAATACATAGAGAGTACACCCAACCAAGAACTACGGGACATTAAATTATTTTAAAAGTAGTCTATTTCCACATGAAGGAAACTCACAACCTTAATTATTGCAGTCCACTGTTCTTCACTTTTCTTTACAAAAATAAATAAATAAAGGGCGCCCGGGTGGCTCAGTCGGTTGAACCTCCGACTTCGGCTCGGGTCATGATCTCACAGGTCATGATCTCACGGTTCATGAGTTCAAGTCCCGCGTCGGGCTCCGTGCTGACAGCTCGGAGCCTGGAGCCTGCTTCCGATTCTGTGTCTCCCTCTCTCTCTCTCTCTCTCTCTCTCTCTGCCCCTCCCCCACTCACACTCTGTCTCTGTCTCTCAAAAATAAATACGTGTTAAAAAAATTAAAAAATAAATGAAAATAAATAAGAATGAGCTGGTTGTATCTTAATGGACAAGCACATCCTGTAAAAAGGCAAACCTTTCTATCTGTGCCATCTTGCACTTCTAATTTCATGCTGTGAAATAGAGCGGTCATTCTAGAACAGCCCCTCCGTGCACTGAAGCAGAATACTCACATTCCACGAGGTGGTCTGTTCCTTGACTCCTGGGGAGGCGAGTTTAAGCAGCGGCCGTGGAAAGAGAAGACAGAATGAGAACTCTTCCCTGCAAGATCCAACTGACGTCTGGCCGCACGGAGTTTCCTGAGCAGGGAGTAACATGATACCTGGAGAATTTTGGGGCAATACCAAATAGAAACTTAGCAGAGAAGAGCGGGACTCATTTTCTCTCCTTTAGTTAATCAGGAGATCGAAATGTGTCTCCTGTTGGCTCAGAACACCAAGTACTTCCTGGCTTAAGCTTGTTGAGAAGGCCTAACGCAACGGAGTGTTTAAAAACAATGCTGGTACCAAGGAGTCTCCAGCTCTCCCTGAGGCTGGCTCACCAGCTTATAGCCTGGATGGTTCCTGAATTCCCCTGTTCTGCACCTGTCGCAGGTGTGGCAGACGGTCAGGTGTGGCAGTGGCCTGTTGTCACAGGGTCAGGAAACTCCATGGTCAAGAGTCACCAGCTTCCTCTTGGACTGTCTCCCGGATGAGGAAAGCCAGACAGGAAGACACAGGCATGGGGGTGGGGGGGTGGGGGGGACATAGCTGAGGGACCTGGGTTCCCCCTCAGGGATCAGTGGGCAGTGGGATGACAGGTCAAGCTGTGAAGAGTGGTGCTTCCTTTTCCCACACCTGTGAGTCACAGCCCACACTGGAATCGGAGTAAATTTAACCAGAAAGTGCTAGAACAGTGAGTCTGGGAGGAAAAAAGAAAAAAAGCAGGGAGCTTTGGTAGGGTCTGTGCAGCCACTGTTCCCAGCCCTACTCCTGAATCCTCGCTAATAAGATCAGCACCTGCCAAACATGTAAGGGTTGTTGGCTTTTAAGATGTCATTTGGTCAAACTTCCATCGGGGGGGGGGGGGACGAGATAAGCAAATTATAAAACAGACCACAAGGTCCGGCAATTCCACTCTTGGGTCAGAATCTAGGAGAGACGGGAACAAACACCCGGACAAAAACTTGCATTTGGATGTTCACAGCAGGATTACTCGTAATAGCTAACAAGTGGCAGCAGTCCAAATGTCTATCCACTGATGACTGGGGAGTAAAATGCGGTCTATCCATACGATGGAATATTATTTGACAGTGAAAAGGAGCGAAGTACGGACACGTGTTGCCACGTGGATGGACCTTGAAAACATTATGCCAAGTGGAAGGCTCCAGTTACAAAGAACAATACATTGTATGGTTCCACGTGCATGACATGTCCAGAAGAGACTGATCTATAAAGGCAGAAAGTAGATTAGTGGTTGCCATGGGCTGGGGTGGGGGTTGTGGGGTGATAACTACGGGGTAAAGGGTTTCTTTTAGGGATGATAAAGGGTGCTAAATTAATTGTGGTGCTGGTTGCACAACTCTTCTGCGAATATCCTAAAAGCTACTGAATTGTACGCCGTAAGTGGGTGACCTTTGTGGGATCCGAATTCTATTTCAATAACGTAACACGGGTATAATACAACGGAATACTCTGCGGCTGTGACAAAGAAATGCGGAAGCTGTTTGTGTACCCATGTGTAAAGTTCCCCGACGTGTACTGTGGAATGAAAACAGCAAAGAAGAGGGTATTGTCACCCTTTCTAAAAAAGTAGGGAAATCATATAGATCTAGTTGGCTTCTCTTGGCATCGGAAAGCTTTTTTTTTTTTAATTTTTTTTCAACGTTTATTTTTGGGACAGAGAGAGACAGAGCATGAACGGGGGAGGGGCAGAGAGAGAGGGAGACACAGAATCGGAAGCGGGCACCAGGCTCCGAGCCGTCAGCCCAGAGCCCGACGCGGGGCTCGAACTCCCGGACCGCGAGATCGTGACCTGGCTGAAGTAGGACGCTTGACCGACTGCGCCACCCAGGCGCCCCTGGCATCGGAAAGCTTTAAGGATGGCTGGAGACGGTAAGAACGGGAGTTATTTGGAGAAGAAGAGAATTGGGTAGACGGAGAACAGGAGTGGGGGTAGAATTCTCACTGTATTTTTTTTTTTACGTATATAAAGAAATTTAACCGTGTCTGTGCGCTCCCTATTCAGTAACACACACATCCATTACTTAGATGTAAATCTTCGTCACCATTCTATTTGGGCTCCTGTGGTCTCTCTGTAGGGGGACGGCTGGACCGTGGTTCTTCCGGTTGTGCCACGCAGACAGGGATTTCCCACACCGACCGGCTGAGGTAAGAAGGGGCCAGAAGGGGTCCCTGGATGACAAAAGGCAAAGGGCGGATCGGGGTCAGAAGTCAGGACGCCGGTCCCAGCTGTGCGCTCGCCCTGTGATCCTGGGCAATTCCTTTCCCACCGTGATTAACAGTTGCCTCACCTGTAAGGTGGGGGAGCAGTGGGATCCGGTCCCGTCTGGTTCCATACAGGAAGGAAGCCTGGGGAGGCAGGGGAGGGGGAGGCGTGGGGAGGAGCCCCTTCTGTGGAGGTGTCTGAATGGGAAGGCTGTCAAGGCCAGCCGCCTCAGGGCAGGGAGGGCGGGCCGGGGCGGCTGGCGCCTCCGGAGTTGGAGGCTTCGAGGAGTATGTCATCTGTGAGGTCAGAAGGTTTCCGCATTCAGGTCAGCAGGATGATGGCACAGCATGCGGGGCTCACTAAGCTCCAGAAAAATGGGGGAGGCCAGAAAAGGGGGCCTGTGGTCTCATCCACACTCTACAAGGGGTACTAGTAAGGTTAGGGCATAGCTCTGTACTGGGTGCTCTCGGCCCGGTTTCTGCCTCTCTAATCCCGTGAGGCAGGAGTGTTATTCCCCCTTAAGGAGGGGGTGATGCTCTTTCAGGCTCGGAGAAGTGACTTGCCCAGTGTCGCACAGCTCACAGGCGCCAGGGGTGGGAGGTCTGAAACCAAAGGCGCTCTCGTTCCACGCCCTGAATGTCATTTTCGAGCTGGACCCAGAGCCCCACGCATCCTCCCAACCGCTGGCCCTGCAGGTTGAACTGCAGGTTGCCATTGCTGCGGCATACCCATGACCTTGAAACCCTTCCCGTTGGCCAAAGCGGAACCGTGATGTTAAAAGTCAGGACAGTGGATCTCCTCCAGCTGAAGGTAAGTAACTAAAGGTGGAAGGAGGAGGACCCTAGGGTGCTGGTCACAATCTGTTCCATGGATTTGGTCAGTTTGGGGCTCTTCATAGCATCATACACTTGGGCCACATTCAGTGTTCTGCATGCATGTTACATTTCGATGTAAACCTCACCCTGTGTCTTTAACACAGAAAGCCTTGAGAGACTATGGGAAAATAAAGTGGAAGGCTTATACAGAAAATTCAAACGCTATTTTAAAAATCTTTTTTCAATGTCTATTCATTTTTGAGAGACAGAGAGAGACACACAGCATGCGTGGGGAAGGGGCAGAGAGAGAGGGGGACACAGAATCCGAAACAGGCTCCAGGTTCCGAGCTGACAGCACAGAGCCCGACGCGGGGCTCGAACTCACGAACCATGAGATCATGACCCGAGCCAAAGTTGGACTCAACCGACTGAGCCACCCAGGTGCCCCTACAAATGCTATTTTAAAAAAAGAATTCTACACTCTGTCATGGCCATGGCCACATGGCATCATCTAATGAAAGTGCTCTGTGCCTGGGGTTGAAGAGGTGGTCAAGATCATGGTCACAGGGGCTGGGCAGCTGCCTGCCTTAGTATGCAGTGTGGATGACGCTAACTCTGTCATTCCCGAATGCTTACATAACAGTGAAATGGAACAAGTTGTACCACCACGAGGGCCAAGAATTTTCTCCCTATTTGTGTATGTCTCTTTAGACCTTCTGGTTCAGTCTAGACAAAATGCAATCAAACAAAGCCATTCACCTGGTAAATATTTGTCTGAGCTAAAGTTCTGGGAGAAAGGACCCCAACACCTTCTGGTTCCTTTGACATTAGAGACCAAATTCTCCCAGACAGCTGTGGCTTATTTCCTTCCTTCCTTCCTTCCTTCCTTCCTTCCTTCCTTCCTTCCTTCCTTCTTTCCTCCCTCCCTCCCTTTCTTCCTTCTTTCCTTCCCTCTTTCACTCCCTCCCTCTTTCTTTTCCTCCCTTTCTTTATCTCTTTATCTTTCTTTCTTTCTTTCTCTTTCTTTTTCTTTCTTTCTTTCTTTTCTTTCCATCCATTCGTCATTTCTTTTTTTCTCTCCGTCCCTCCCTCTTCTTTTCTCTTCTCTACTGAAGAACCAGTCAGCTTAGAAGATGTCTAAGTTGGAAGCAAAGGTAGCAATAATGTGGATTTGATTAGCCAGAAAAAGAAGAAGAAGAAAAAAAAAAAGGATAGAAACAAGTGCTTTTACATTTCAGGATGTCAGAACTGGCATTTTTAAAAAATGTCAATAAACAAATGCTCATAATCACATTCGGCATTCTTTCTAAGGAGTATTTTCTAGGGGAGGGAGACTTCACCAACCAGCTCTGACTCCTTGCAGTGCAAGAGGACATTAAAAATGACAATTCAGGAGTCCTGTGGAGAACAACCCAACTTCCTCCCTGCCCTGCTCCAGACAAAGGGCACTTGCAAGCTCTTCTGGCCGGGAGCACAGATTCCAGATGTTTCCCGCTTTGCAGGGGGTACAAACTTCCAGAGGACATTTAAAAGATGTTTTGCATGTTTTAAAAATCTTTAACCTATATGTCATTTTTACCTTTCCTTTGTTTTAAAGTTTTTTATTTTTGCTTATTTTTGAGAGAGAGAGAGAGAGAGAGAGAGAGAGAGAAGGGGCAAAGAAAGAGGGAAAGAGAATGCCAAGCAGGATCCGCACCGTCAGCGCAGAGCCTAACCCTGGACTTGATCTGACGAACCAGCTGTGAGCTCATATGACCTAAGTGGAAACCAAGAGTAGGACGCTTAACCAACTGAGCACCCTGACCCAAGCACCCTGCCTTTCCTCTGTAATGCCATTCATTGTCTTCTCCACCGTTGAAGGACATTTCATGTCACCTCGCGTCTCCACGGAGGTGCCGAGGAAGGCTCCCAGCCCTTGGAATCGGAGGTGCCAGGTTCTAGCTGGGACTTCCTCGCGTGCCCACTGCGGGACTGTGGCCAAGTCACTTCACCACCCCAAACCTCAACTTTTAAACAAAGGGTAATAAATTGTGGTGACGTTAACTATTTCATAAATCCCAGGGGCAAATACAGCCACACCTCGTGTCTTCTCCCACTGAACTCTCTGGGCCCTCGGTGCCTGGTTAGCAGGAAGCCCTACATTTATCACCTTCCTAAGGCCTCCGGGTTGACCGGGACTCGCTGGGATTTCGTCCAGAGGGGGTGGGGAGGGCAGCCCAAGGCAGAGGGCCGCGTGAGTCATCCAACGCTGCTGTTGCCTCCAGGGGCCACACGGGGCCGCCATTGAGCACTGCCTCCGCGAGAGGTGGCAAGAGTGCGCCCACGAGACAGAGCCTGAGCCCTGCACGCTTGGCCTGTTGCTCTCACGGCCACCGCAGAACAGACCAGTGAGACTGCCCCCTCCCCGAGGGAGGTCGGACAGCACAGTCAACCAGGCTCAGGAGTGGAAGCCGACGAACGGGGCAGAAACCAACCCAGCTGCCATTTCCCGCCGCAGTTCTGCCCCCTGCAGGCCTGAGCTGGAAGAGCAGGGGAGCCTCAACCCTAAAGATTGAGTTCAGAATTTTGACTGTGACCCGAGACGGCACGTCTGAATTATCGAATGAAGTCCCCTTTCCCCCACCTGACATGACGATGCGGGCCGGGAAAGATCGAACCCCACATGACAGAGCCCACAGAGCAAAACTAAAGAAATGGTGGGAACACAGATAAAGCGTTATTGTTACCTCAAATGAGTCTTCTCTGTCGTGATGATGCTACTACCCCCGGGACGCTCTGGGGTGCAGAGCCAAAGCTAGACCAGAGTTAGAGAAAGGGAGACTTTCCAGGTTCAAGTAGGCAAGACAGAGGCAGGGTAGACCTGGTCTAAGGGGCTGGATCCGAGGGGGCAGGTCGATTTCTGGCTTCTGCCTCCCTTTGCACCTTGGCCTCGTTCCCTCCTGCAGCAGAGGAGTTTTCTCCATGTCCTGTAAACACAGAAGACAACTTTTTTCAAGGCCCACGGAATTTTCACATGCATAAAATACCTGCCTCGCAGTGTACCTGTAAAGGGCAACTTAGAACATTTCGAAAGGAGAAATATTCTCTACTACCAATTATTAAAATAGAGATCGGTTTTTAAATTGAAAAAAAAAAAACACACACACAACACATAAGGCTTGTTATGTGGAAATCACAGCCTAAAGCATTCTTGGGTCAAAAAGAAAATCGAAACTTCAAGTAAAATATTAGCTAGAAAATGAATTCAAAACAGTACATAGTTAAACCTAAGTACTAAAACTGGTCTTATTAACAAGAAAAAAATAATAAAAATAGATTTACTAAGAAATGAGGAAAGGACAATCTTCTCAACAAAGGGCACTGGGACAACTGGATGTTCCTTTGCAAAACTAAACAAACACACACACAAACTGAGACCCTTACCTCACACCATGTAAAACATTGACTCAAAATGGATCATTTGGTACAATCTCAGTGTAAAACCTAAAACTATAAACCTTACAGACAAACACAGAAAAGAAAATCATGACACTGGATTAAGAAAAGTTTTCTTGGGGCACCTGGGTGGTGCAGTCGGTTAGGCATCCGACTTCGGCTTAGGTCACGATCTCGCGGTCTGTGAGTTCAAGCCCCGCGCTGGACTCTGTGCTGACGGCTCAGAGCCTGGAGCCTGCTTTGGATTTTGTGTCTCCCTCTCTCTCTGACCCTCCCCCGTTCATGCTCTCTCTCTGTCTCAAAAATAAATGAAAATCAAAAAAAAAATTTTTTTTTAAAAAGGAAGAAAAGATTTCTTAGATGTAACATCAATAGCACAATTCATAAAGGAAAAACAAAAAACCCTGATAAATTGGTCTTCATAAAAATGGGAAACTTGATCTTCAAAAGACCCTATGAAGAAAATGCAAAGAAAAGCCACACAGACTGGGAGCTAATATTTGCAAATCAGATATCTGATAAAGGACTTGCCTCTAGAATAGAAGAAAAAGTCTTATGATTTAATAATAAGAGCACGAACAACTCAATTTGAAGTAGAAAAAGGATTTGAACAGACATTTCGCCAAAGAAGATACACAAACAGCTAATAAGCACATGAAAAGATCCTCAACATCATTAGTTACTAAGGGAATACAAATGAAAACCCAATGACCTATCACTACACATCCATTAAAATGGCTCTAATTTAAAAAGTGCCCATGATGTTGAATGTTGGCAAGGCTGTGGAGAAACAGGAACTCTCCTACATTGCTGATTGGAATGTTGAAAGGTACAGCCCTCTGGAAACAGTTCAGTAGTTTCTTTCAAGGTTAAACCTATGCATATCATATAACTTAGCAATTTCACTCCTGGGTATCTACTGAGAAAAAAAAAAAAAATATATATATATATATATATATATATATCCACACAAAAACTTGTACGTAAATATTCGTATCAACACCATTCATAATAGCCCCAAATTGGAATCGGTCAAAATGTTCATCAACTGGCCCGCGGAAACACAAAGTGCTATGTCCTTGCAGAGGACTACTATGCAGTATAAACATGGATGAACTTCATAAGGATTATGCCGAGTGAATGAAGCCAGAAGGCAACATATCGTATGACTCTATTTATGTGAAATTCCTGGGAAAGGCAAAAAAAAAAAAAAAAGAAGACAGAAGCAAATTGGTGGTCGCACGGGGCCAGAGGAGGGAGCAGGAACTGACACAAACAGGAGGGGGAAATCTGGGGGCTGAGGGAAATGCTCGCAAACTGGCAATGGGTAGATTTTACGATGCGTAACTTGTATCTCAATCAAGCTGCTTTAAATGTTAAATTCAGTACCTAATTCTAGATGTTTCGATAAGAATAACAACATAAGCCCAAAGAAGGCTGGGAGAAAAAATATTAAACAGGAGAAGAGCAGAATTTAGAAGCTAGAAAAACAATAACGCTGAGAGTTGGTTCCTTAAAGAATAAATAAATAAATAAATAAATAAATAAGATGAGAAACAATTAGTTACCCTAATAAGGAAATAGAGGAGGGGCACCTGGGTGGCTCAGTCAGTTAAGAGTCCAATTCTTGATCTCAGCTCAGGTCTTGATCTCAGGGTTGTGAGTTCAAGCTCTGCATTGGGCTCCATGATGCTGGGCATGAAGCCTACTTAAAAAAAAAAAAAAGTAAAAATAAAGCAGAAAGAACAAACATACCAAATAAGGATAGTTGAGGGAATAACCAGAGATATAGAGGAAATCTAAGAAGTAATGTCTTAATTCTTTCGCTCACTTCTGTGCAAATAAGTCTGAAAGCCTTGCCCAAATGAACGACTTTCTAGGAAAATATAAATAATCAAAACTGACCCCAAAGGAGATTTTTTTTAAGTCTTTTCTTAAATGTTTATTTATTTTTTGAGAGAGAGAGACAGTGAGAGCAGGGGAGGGGCAGAGAGAGAGGGAGACACAGGATCTGAGCTGTCAGCACAGAGCCCGAAGAGGGATGGGGCTCAAACTCACGGACCCCGAGATCATGACCAGAGCCAAAGTCGGACACTTAACCGACTGAGCCACCCAGGCGCCCTCCAAAAGAGATTTTTTTTTTAATCAGAAAATATCAGTTACCATAGAAGCTGCTGAAAAATTTGCTATAGAGGCATCCACCCAGAGAAGCGTCTGGTTCAGACAGTTTCACAAGTGAATCCTGCTAAACCTTTATTGATTAGAAAATGCTGCTTTTAAACTACCATAGAGCATGGAGAAAGAACACAGCTTCCAAATTTTTCTGATGAAGCTAGCAGAGCGATGATAACTTAACCTGATAAAACCCCCGTAGTGAAAGGAAACCACAGACCAACTTCACTTATGGATATAGATGTGGATATTCTAAATCCAATACTAGCCAACAGATCCAACAGTGCATGAAAAGAATAAATTGCACAAACAAATGCAGTTATGCCAGTCACAGAAGAGTTGTTCAATATCAGGAAATCTATGGATGTGATTTACCACATGAACAAGTCTGAAGAAAAAAATGTGTTCATCTTCACAGATAATAGGTGTTTGTTAAATTCCAATTTCGTCCTGATTTTTAAAATCTTGGTAAATAAAAAGATAACCAATTCTGTAAAATGCCAAATTTAGAATATCTCAAGTCGGGGTGCCTGGGTGGCTCAGTTGGTTGGGCGTCCGACTTCGGCTCAGGTCATGATCTCACGGTTTGTGAGTTCGAGCCCCGCGTCGGGCTCTGTGCTGACAGCTCGGAGCCTGGAGCCTGCTTCGGATTCTGTGTCTCCCTCTCTCTCTGCCGCTAACCCACTTGCATTCTGTCTCTGTCTCTCTCAAAAATAAATAAACATTAAAAAAATTTTCTTTAAATATCTCTAGTCAGAAACGAGTGCTTAATGGTAAAATATGAGAAGCACTCTCTAATGGGGAACAGGACACAATCACCCATTATCACCACTGCCATTTAATGTTGTACTGTAGGAATCATCTGACTCAATTAGACAAGAGGCACAAAAACTGGGAAGGAGGAAGCAAAAATTATCATTGCCTGTATGGTTGGAAAAATGAAGAGAATCTATTGCAAAACTGTTAGCAATAGTAGGACAGTCCAGTAAGTTGAATGGGTACAAAATAAATACTAAAAAAACAAATCAATATCCAAGGATCTGTATTAACAGCAATCACTTTGTAAATATAATTAAAGAAAAGATTCCAGTTACAATAAGAACCAAGAAGATAAAACACCCAGGAGTGCATTAAATGTGTAAGATTCATCCACAAAGAAAATCTAAAAACCAGAGAGACAAAAAAAAAAAAAAAAAGATTCGACTAAACGCAAATATTTCCTACCCTTTGATAGAAAGACTGTCTTGTGGAAAGACGGCCGTCCTTTCCAAATAAATCTGTGCGTTTAGCATGATCCTAATGAAAACACCAACGGAGGGTTTTGTTTTTCCTTGTTGTTCTCGTTTTGTTTTGTATTTCCGAGCTTTACTGAATGTCATATAATCCAAGCCCACACGCCATTTGTTCATGATCTTATTCTTCGCCTTTCCTTTCCAAGAACGTGTTTTTATGCTTTTCAGACCCATCTTTTTTTCTCTCAGTACCAGGGAACAGAATTCCAGGTTTTAGGCTTGAAAAACCACAGCGAAACTGCAGCAAAAGTGAAGGGTGGAAATGGTCCTTTTCCCCCTGCAGCTGCAAAAAACAGAGAGCATCTTGCATCATAAACATCCATCCTTGAGACGTTATCCCAACGAAGGAATAGGCAAGTCACTTGCTTTTTCAAGGTTGCTGCTCTGCCCTGAGAAAAGTAACCTCAACTTCCCCCCAAGGCTCTAATTCCCATTGGCCATCTTACTTAAGTTGGCTCTGACAGAAGTATTTTAAGTGGTGCCTCTGTTTTTCCAAAGGTATAAGCATCTGTGAAATTTTCTGGCTTCTCTCTTCCTTCACAAGGAGGCATAAGGTAAATAAATCTGTTAGATTTCTTATTTCAACAAAGACTTTGAGAGCCTTACCTCATTCAAATTAACAGAGACAAGTTGAGTCTAAAATTTATGTGGAAAATGGAACATACAAGAATAGCTGAGAAAATTCCGAGGAAAGAAAATAATGAAATATCCCTGTGAGATGGTAAAATGTATTACAAAGCCACAGCAATTAAGAGTGCGCGGTCCTGCGAGCAGATGGATCAATGGAACAGAATGAGGTCCAAAAAGAGACTCAGAAACATTCAGGAAAATAATATTAAATGAAAAGGATGTTTCAAATTAATGTAGAAGAGATGGGTTATCTCATAAATGCATGGGACAATTGTGTAGACATCTGGGGAAGAGTAAATTTGGATCTCTGCTTTAATACTTACACCAAAATAAATTCCAGATGGAGCTGTTATAATTTTTAAAAATACAGTCGTGGGGCGCCTGGGTGGCTCAGTCGGTTAAGCGGCCGACTTCGGCTCAGGTCACGATCTCTCGGTCCTTGAGTTCGAGCCCCGAGTCGGGCTCTGTGCTGACCGCTCAGAGCCTGGAGCCTGTTTCAGATTCTGTGTCTCCCTCTCTCTGTCCCTCCCCTGTTCATGCTCTGTCTCTCCCTGTCTCAAAAATAAATAAAACGTTAAAAAAAAAATTTTTTTTAAGTAATATTTAAAAAAAAATACAGTCGTAAAAGTGCTGGCACAAACATGGGGGGTTATTTTTATAATTCCAGATTGTGGCAGTCTGTCGGACACAAAAGTCAGAAATTGCAAAAAAAACAAGACCGATAAAACCGACCACAGAAGAATTAAAATTTTCTTTGGGGCCAAAACAAAATACTCTCAACAGAGGCAAGAGATAAATGATAAGCCAGGGGAAGCATTTGCAGCCCATATGATAGAGTGTCAAATATTTGACTATTCAAAGGCTTTTAGCGTTAAGAAACAGGTCAGCAACTCAACAGAAAGGGCCAAAAGATGTAAACAAGTAGTCACAAAGAAAAAGAAGTACAAATGGCTTTTAACCAGATAAAAAGAGGCTCATTCTCACTAATAATGCTGTGAATGCAAATCGAAATTATAAAGAGATCTCATTTACTACAACAGATGAATAAAGATCTCCCGTAAATTGGATTTATCCACAGTGCCTTTACCACAGTTTAAAAGGTAATCAGGGGGCGCCAGGGTGGCTCCGTCGGTTAAGCATCTGACTTCAGCTCTGGTCATGATCTCCCAATTTATGGGTTCGAGCCCATGTCAGACTCTGTGCTGACAGCTCAGAGCCTGGAGCCCGCTTTGGATTCTGTGTCTCCCTCTCTCTCTGCCCCTCCCTGGCTCGCGCTCTGTCTCTTTCTCTCTTAAAAATAAATATTGAAAAAAAAAATTTTTTTTAAAGCAGTCAGAATGGTGCCTGACACATAGTGACAGCTCATAGAAGTCAGTTACCGGCATCATTAGAGGATAACTGGCCTGATTAAAATTGTATAACAGGGGCGCCTGGGTGGCGCAGTCGGTTAAGCGTCCGACTTCAGCCAGGTCACGATCTCGCACTCCGTGAGTTCGAGCCCCGCGTCGGGCTCTGGGCTGATGGCTCGGAGCCTGTTTCCGATTCTGTGTCTCCCTCTCTCTCTGCCCCTCCCCCATTCATGCTCTGTCTCTCTCTGTCCCAAAAATAAATAAACGTTGAAAAAAAAATTTAAAAAAAATAAAAATAAAAAAAAAATAAAATTGTATTAAAAAAAATAAAATTGTATAACATGCATCCCTCTGGCTGCTCAGTCACTTTCTAGGAGTTTTGGGGACTTAGGTATGAGCGGATTTCCAGGGCATATATACAAGTCTACTCATCACCTCATGCGACAGCAGAAGATTGGAAGCCATCTAAATGTCCATCAAGGGAGGTCTGTTTCAAGACAGCGTGGAAATCCATCCAATGGGATCCTGTTCAAGCATTCAAAGGGAGGGGGTAGATATCCGTGCACTGATGAGGAACACTCTTCAATATATTGCTAATAGGAAAAAAAATAAATAAGCACGATGCAGATTGGCGTCTCTTGTATGCCGTTTGTACACAAAAGCTGGTTATTCTCATATGTATATAGTATATCTCCGAAAGGAGACCGAAGAATCCCTTTATTGCTTCCGAGAAGTATCCTTTTTGATGGTTTGTTTGTTTATTGTTTTTTACCATGTGTCGATTATCTATTAAAAAGACAAATCGATTGTTTTAAGAACGAAGTTTGCAGCGAACATATTAGCTCCTGGCTGGCGATCAGCCGTTTCCATGCCAGCAGGTCCGAAATTCTTGCTTTCAAACGTTTTAAATCCAATCCTCTAAAGTTCCCTCTCCGTCCTGATTTCCATCTCCTTGTAGAAATGTTTCCCTGCCTCACAATAGAATCAAAGGAAGTATGGAAACTGTACCCGGGTTGCCCTGACGTTAACCAAAAAAGCCCCCCCGGGGAGGGGGGAGCCCCCAGGAGGCTGAGACTCCTGGTTTCTTGCTGGGCAGGGATAAGTAAGACCCAGGGGTATTCTGCCCCTGTGTGGCCAATGTCTGCTATGACAACCAGAAGATGTGCCCCGGATGGTTCCCTGGGTGTCCAGCCCAGGGGTTTTCAATAAAGGGTGCTGGTTAAGACAGCCATGTTTCTGTGCGTGTGTTTTAGCCAAATATTTATTTATCTATTTGTTTGTTCATTTATTTATCTTAAATTTTGGTGAATGTACAGCACAGTATTGGTTTTAGGAGTAGAATTCAGTGATTCGTCACTGAATAGATACAACACCCATCACAATTAGTGCCCTCCTTGGTACCCACCTCCCCCGCCCACCTCCCTCCATCAAGCCTCAATTTGTTCTCTATCATTCGGAATCTCTCGTGGTTTGTTTCCCTCTCTTCTCTTCCCTCACCCCTCTCCCACATGATCATCTACTTTGTTTCGTAAGTTCCACGTACGACTAAAATCACGTGGTATTTGTCTCTGATTGACTTCTTTCCCTTAGCATAATACATTCTAGCTGCACCCACATCATTGCAAATGGCAAGATTTCATCCTTTTTGATGGCCGAGTAATACTCCATTGTATATATAGACCATCTCTTCTGTATCCGTTCATCCCTCGATGGACACGTGGGCTCTTTCCATACTTTGGCTATTGTCGATAGTGCTGCTACAAACATTGGGGTAGCACAATAGACATGTGGATTTTACAAATACTCAGAAGCACTCAAAAAATTGTAAAGTGCATAATTCCGGGCCTAATCGTAGTTACTAACTTTTTTTTTTTTAATCCAAATTCTGGTAGTCTACGCTTAACAGACAGAACTCCTATGAAGATCCGTGGGGGGTGTTCTGCCGGGACCTGCCTCAGTGTGACTTCAGAGTGCTCACGGTCTCTCTCCTGTGACTCGCGTAGCTGCATGCTCCAGAATGTGCGTCCACAGGGCCACATGTTTACCAAGCGTGGCCACACATTAAAATATTCAAGATGGTTCTAGAACGGGGGCCAGTACATTTTTTTTTCCTTAAAGAGCCAGATAGTCAATATTTTTGGATTTGTGAACCACGTGATGTCTGTCACAAGGACTCAACTCCGTTTCTATAGCACCAGCGCAGCCTCAGATAATGTGCAAATGAATGTGGCTATTTCCGATAAAAGTTTACTTCCAAAAACACGTGGCAGGCCAGATTTGGCCTGCGGACCATCGTTGGCCAAACTCTGATCTAGAGTGTTCGTCCATGTCTTCAAAATCCAATGATACTCTACTTTGTGGGCAGTGTGATATTTGGGTTTAAAAAGCAAGGGTGGTTTATAAGCCACCCCTGGAGGGGTGCCTGGGTGACTCAGTTGGTTAAGTGTCCAACTTGGGCTCAGGTCATGATCTCACGGCTTGTGAGTTCAAGCCCTGCCATCGGGCTTTATGCTGACAGCTCGGAGCCTGGAGCCTGCTTTGGATTCTCTGTCTCCCTCTCTCTCTGCTCCTCCCCTGCTCGTTCTCTCTCTCTCTCTCTCTCTGTCAAAACTAAATAAACATTAGAAATTTTTTTATAAAAAGCAGCCTGGAAAACTGGGTTCTTTCCTATGGGTCTCCGGGCTTTTCCTGAAAGCAGGCATATTCTCCATTCTTTAGGCTACTTTAAGGCCTTTTGCTGCCGAATCACCTCAGAGCCCCCTCCGTCCTCTTGGGGGAAGCCTTCCTGACCCATGGGGAGGGGGTGCAGGCAGTGAACCCACCCTGCTAACCCCCTGCATTCCCTCCCACCACAGCGTACCTTGGAAACTGGAAGTCCACACTCGGTGATGGGTTTACAAGGTACACAAGAAATGAGAGTCAACGCTGGTCACGCAACGCAAGTCCATAGGGTCCTTTGAGCCAGCTGGAGAAAGGCACCCCTTCTGTCAGTAGCCACAGCCCCACTCAAGAGCCCTGAACTTGGCCGAAGGAGCAGGGACTGGGTGCCACCTTCACTTGGCCCCGTAGCCCAGCGCCCGACTCAGTGCACACCCTGCCTGGACATCCCAACCGTGGGGCAAGGCCCAAAATTATGAGCTTCCCTGACCCCGGGTGCCGTTGGAGACCCCGTGGTCTCCTCGCAGGTTCCTCTCCCCACTCGGCTCCTGTGGAGAAGGTCCCCCCGCCAAACACCCCTCCTCGTCACACAGAAGCTCGGGGCCTGCTGACCCCTGAGCGCGGGGTTCCAGTTCCCGCCCGGCTCGTGGAGTTCTCCAGACAAGCCCGTCACACCCTCCGTGGGACCCGGGCCACCTCACCCTCTTGCTGCTATAGAGCCCGCCTCTCACAGCCCTGTTTGTTCACTCTGGTCCTGAGTGTGACCCTCGTGGGGCCCCTGCGTGGCCTGCAGCGTCCCCCTCCCTCTGACTGCGAGTGAATGAGGCGGAGAGCCTGCTGTTGGTCTCGTCTGTCCAGTGTCGTCCTCCCCCGCCATCCCTGGGGCAGAAACCCTCCCTCACCACTGGGCTTGGGGGGGGGAGGAGGTGATCAACACCAGAGGCGCTCTGAGGTGACCCAGGTGTGCAGTCCTTTCTCCACGCGAAGCACAGTGGTCACAGGCCTGGAACTGAAAGGGGCTTAGACACCATTTTCCAAAGGATGATAAAGAGTTCGTTCTGGAAATGGGGAGGGGGACTGAGCAGATTCCAGCACAACAGAAGGGAGAAGGGGTCCTAGCGACTTCCCAAGACGTCTGAGCCCTCAGGGCCCCCTGTTCCCGAGAAGGTGCCTCAGGAGACACACCCTGGAGACTGCTTCTCTCTTTCCAGGCGCTTTTTTTTTTTTTTTTTTTTTTTTTTTTTGAGAAAGACAGAGAGCAAGCGGGGGGAGAGGCAGAGAGAGAGAGAGGGAGACACAGAATCTGAAGCAGGCTCCAGGCTCCGGGCTGTCGGCACGGAGCCCCACGTCGGGGCTCGAACTCACCAACTGGGAGATCATGACCGGAACCGAAGTTGAACGCTTAACCGACTGAGCCACCCAGGGGCCCCCTTCCAGGCTTTCTTCTTCGTGTTTCATAATGGTGCCCACGGTGAGCCCCGTCTCGCGGAACTGGACAAGCGAATGGAGGTTCAGCCTGCCCAGAGGGTCTACAGCGGGCTCCGAGCACCTCACCCAGCCCCAAGCAAACGCCACCTGGCCCCCCGCGTGCTCAGGGCTCCCCGTGCATTGAGAATTATCCTCAACGTGACCGCCAGGGGGCAGCCGCGCCCGCAGTGCCTTCACTGGCCACGTCCGGCCGACAGCGCCCAGTATTTTCGGAGGTCTTGATCACTGGCTCCAGCTTTGCTGACCTCACGCAGACGCACCCGGGGGAACCTGAGGGACCAGTTGTTCCCAATCTCCAGACTCCGGTTTGTATTTAGATTTGTTTCACGTGTCCAGCCAGTCGGCTTCCTTAAGGAGTTTACCACCCCTTAATCGATCCATTCACAGCCTTCTGTGCATTTCTTTTGTCTGCAAGCCCTTATTATCTCCCTCCGTCTGATTTAGTATTTACCTCTCCTTTGTGCCCACAGGGAAGTCATCTACTGATGTGGATTTAAGATAGGGTGTCGCCTCGGGAGCCACACGCACTGCGTTAGCCGGACTCAGTCCAGCCTTGCCTGGGAATTCGAAGGTTGTGGAATCCACAGCAGTTTTCTCTGCCTGTCGGCTTATTTCTGACTCTTGTTAGAGTGGGGCAGCGTCCTGAGGGGAGACTGAATGAAGTTCAGCGCTGGTGCAAAGGCAAGATTTCAAACCATATTCTCATATTTTGCAGCTTGCCTTCCTTTTGGCTTGGTTTGCCTTTTTTTTTTTTTTTTTAAAGCCTTGGCTGATAGGCTGGGTCATGTTTTGTCTTTCTGAGCAGACCTCTGGGTACACAGTGCAGATGGTATTTGGATCCCCTCCCCTTTTTTTTAATGTTTATTTTTTGAGAGAGAGAGACAGTGTGTGAGCAGGGTAGGGGCCGAGAGAGAGGGAGACACACAATTTGAAGCAGGTTCTAGGCTCCCAGCCGTCAGCACAGAGCCCGACGAGGGGCTCGGACCCATAAACTGTGAGATCATGACCTGAGCCAAAGTGGGACGCTTAACTGACTGAGCCCCACCCCAGGCGTCCCCCCTTTATTTTTTAAAAAAAATTTTAATGTTTATTTTTTGAGAGAGAGAGAGAGAGCAGGGGAGGGGCCGAGAGAGAGGGAGACACACAATTTGAAGGAGGCTCTAGGCTCCCAGCTGTCAGCACAGAGCCCGACAAGGGGCTCGGACCCATAAACTGTGAGATCATGACCTGAGCCAAAGTGGGGCGCTTAACTGACTGAGCCCCACCCCAGGCGTCCCCCCTTTATTTTTAAAAAATTTTTTTAATGTTTATTTTTTGAGAGAGAGAGAGTGTGAGCGGGAGAGGGGCAGAGAATGAAGGAGACACAGAATCAGAAGCAGTGGATCCTTTTTGGGTGTAAATTGTCTGATGTTTCTAAATGATATACTATTTTTAAAAGTGCTCCAGAAGAATAAAATCAGTAAATTCACGGTCCCCACCTTCCCCACCGCGGCGATTATCTTTCCCACCTCAAGGCCTCTAGGAGCCCTTGGCCTGGTAAAGCAGCTGGAGGAGGGACACAGAGTTCCTGCCGGCTTCCTCCTCTAAGCAACCAATGACTTTGGGTGTGTCCTTGAACCTCCCTGAGGTCTAGCTGACCTTCTTGGAGCTAACTCTTCAAGGGACCACAGTCCAATGAATTGCACACGGCCTGTCAACACTGGAGAAGTTTTAAAGCTATTCGCCCAGCCAGGCCAGGTGGCTCCAGAAGAGACTAGGTGGAAATGGCATTCCTCGTTTGGCTCCTTCCCCACCCCCCCCACCCCCCCCACCCCCCCATCCATGGTCAGCCCTGTCTTGTAAAAGGCTCATAAGCCTGATTTGTCTGCATGTGGAGTGGGGCCACCTCCGCAGGCTGGATCCCCAAAACCAGCTCCAAGAGTCTGAGAGCAACATCAGAGTTGTAAAGTACGGTGACAGTGACACAGTGACAGAGTGACAGAGTGAGGGCCTGACATCTGAATGGGAGAGTCTGATGAATGGATGCCCCCATGGCGCCAGAGGGAGACAGCCGGGGGCAGGGGCTCACCACGGGGCTGGGACTATGGGTTCAGTGGCTGGTGATTCCAGGGATTCCGCCTCCTTCTCTCACCAGGTCCAGGCCACCAGCCTTTCGGAAGCAGGCGCCCCTCCCGGACCCTGCTTTCTATCAAGTGTGGCCTGGGGCTGCTGGCAGCTATTTTTTCTCTTTAAAGCGGACGTTGTAAATCAGTGGTCTTCGGGTAGAATTCAACTCAAGGTCATTTTCTGTTTGGCTTACCCATTTTTTTTTTTAAGTGGAATTAGGTGCCAATATTTAAAAATCAAGAGATTCCACATAAATGTCCACCTCTCCAGCTTCTCCTAAAACCCTACAAGGCCATCAAGACTGCGTCCGCACTCCCGGATGGCTGGCTTGCCCCCTTTGCTTTCTACCTGCAGGCATCGGGGGTTCACGGGGGAGCTTAACTATCCGCAGGCAATCGTACTTCCTCAGTCCTGAGCCCCTGGGGCTGCCTCATCAGAGCCCCCCAAGAACCCACATCCACTTCCTACAGTGTCATAATGAACTTAAGAAAACACACACTACAGATCATGATGAAAGACTAGGGTTTTTTTGAAGTTTATTTATTTATTTAGAGCGAGAATCCCAAGCAGGCTCTGTGCTGTCAGTGCAGAGGCATATGTAGGGCTTTGATGGACGCTTAACCAACGGAGCCATCCAGGCGCCCCGAAAGACTGATTTTTAAAAAGAAATTGTTAATTCCTTTAAGGCATGTTGTCCTAGCCAGGGAACACATACGATATTGCATATAAAGTCCTGGGATTTCATTTCTTTCTTTCTTAAATTTTTTTAATGTTTATTTATTTTGGAGAGAGAGAGAGAGAGCGCGTGCGCGCGCGCGCGCGCGCGCGCGTGCACGAGTGGGGGAGGGGCAGAGAAAGAGGGAGACACAGAATCCGAGGCAGGCTCCAGGCTCTGAGCTGTCAGCACAGAGTCCAACGTGGGGCTTGAACTCATAGACCGCAGGATTATGACCGGAGCCAGTTGGACGCTTAGCTGACTGAGCCACCCAGGTGCCCCTGGGATCCCATTTCTAAAGAGCTCAGAACAGTAACCAACATGGCAAGTGCTCTATGCATGTTAACAAACATGGGGAAGGAGTGGGGGGCGGAGAAGAGAGGGAAACAAACCACAAGAGACTCTTAACGATGGAGAACAAACTATGGGTTGCTGGAGGGAAGTGGGTGGGGGATGGGCTGGCTGGAGGATGGGGACTAAGGAAGACACTTGTGATGAGCACTGGGTGTTGTATGGAAGTGATGAGCCACTGAATTCTACTCCTGAAACCAACATTGCACCGTATGTTAGCTAAAATTTAAATGTAACAAAAAAGGGGGGAAATACGATAACAAGCCTTTGAAAATGTGTGGCTTATAAAAGGTTTGAGGGGCGTGGAGGAGGGTGCTGAACACCGGGTCCCTCGAGGCCCGGGAGCACTAAGGATCATGGGGTCTCCCCCTGCCTTAAAAGTCACAGGAATCCCAGTGGGGGGGTCAGTGGACTGGTGCTAAGCACCAGCTGTGTGCCTGGGGTTCCAGTTGCTACGCCGGCTCTGATCACATCGCGGGTCAGAGTGCCCTCTGGGTCCCCCTCCAAAGGTGCACCCCCGGCCTGCCTGCCTTCCCTGCGGGCAATCTGTGTCTGTCGGAAGCTGGTAACCCACGCGGGGTTCATTAGGCGCCCCCAGTTGTGAGAGGGCCTCCAGAAGCCCATGAGCCCCCGCGATGTTGGGCAAAATGCGTCCATGTGCATTTTTCGGGAACGGGGTGACAGGGAGTCATAGCTTTCATTAGGCTTTCAAAGGATTCTGTCCCAAAGAGCCACTCACATCGCGGAGACTCTAGGAGTCCACGCCAGGGTTCTGGTCAGAGATGTCCTAACCCCTGCCTCCAAGCTCTCGTGGAAGCATCACGGTCTATCCCACGAAGCAAGGGCGGCAGTGGACGGGGCCCCATTTGTCCACTGAGGACGGCCAACAATGCTGATGTGTTGCTTCTAATGTACGCTGTGTGCAGGTTTCCACCGATGATGTTTTATTTCAACAGTCCACCCTTTTCCAGGAGTGGGCAAGCATTCAGCGTGTCGCAGCATGCTATGGCGACCGCTGGAGACGCAGGCTGAAACCAAGGCAGTCATTCTCTGGGATTCTCGAAGGTCAGGTAACGCCAAGGGGGCTTTCTTCTACTGCCCTGAGCAATGAATGGCCCCGGCACCATCCACCTCCACCGCAATCCCTTTCCCACTCTCTCATCTGTGAGGGAAGATTCCCAGAGAATCTTCTGTCCTGTCAGGAGGCGGGAGAAGAAAGCTGCTGTCTGGGGGTGGGGGAAAAGGCACCGCCGGAGTTCCCGTGGCTGCCCTGAAAGAGCCCAAATGAAACCTAACAAACTCCTGGTCCCACAGGTCTGGAGGCCAGAAGTCTGAAATCATGGTGCATGTGGGGCCAAGCTTCCATGAAACCAGTAGGGGAGAGCCCCTCCTGGCCTCTCCCAGTCTGGTGTTGGCCGTCAATCCCCGGCGCTCCTTGGCTCCCCGCTGACAGTCTCTGCCTGTCTTGACGAGGCTTCTCCCCATGTGGCCGTGACCTAATTGCCCACATCTTCTGAGAACATCAGTCATATCGGATGTCGGCCCACCCCAGGGACCTCATCTTAACCTGGTGGCATCTGCAAAGACCCTATTTCCAAGTCAGGTCACATTCACAGGTACCAGGGTTAGGATTTGAACACGTCTTTTGGGGGGGGGGGACACAATTCAACCTCAAAAGGCCCCGCCGCCTTGACCCCAGGTGCTGCCACTTGCCCAAGCCCACGCCTTCTCCTGGGTTCTGGGGTTGGCAGATGCGTCCCTCCCTCCGGCCGTGATAAATGAGCACCTTCCCCTTGGTACACATTGGGAAGTGGCAATTTTTTCTCCGGCATCTCAGTCCTGGAGGATGTGAGCTCCTCTGAGATGGAGATAGGAGAGTAGGAAGTGTCCGCGTTGGGGGAGGGGGAGAGCTTCTCTGCGTGTACGCGTGTGCCTCTGTGGGTGTGAGTGTGTGTGTGTGTTTGGGGGGGGTATGTGTGAAGGGTGGGGGTAAGGGAGGTGCAGGAGGAGGAAGGAGGAGGAGGCCAGAGCCTCCCTGGTGAAGGCAGAGGTGATAAGGGCAGAGTGGTTTTGTCCTAACAAGGGCAGGCAGCCAGCTTGTGACAAATACGGGAATATTACGCCTTTGGTCTCAGCCCCATAAAATAGGATATTAGTTAGGATATTGACTCTGTTACTTTAACAGGAACCAAAATAGCAGTGGCCCAAGGAGGGCCAGAGTTAGTTTGTCTTTCCTATAATGACTGAGCTGGCGGTGGGTGACCAGGAAGGTAGAGAGACACTGCCCCACGACGTTGCCCAGCGACCCAGACTCTTACTGCCCTGTCACCTGCGAGGACGCTGTCCTTTTCTTTAAAAAAAAAAAAAATTTTTTTTTTTTAATGCTTACTTTAGAGGGAGAGACAGACAGAGTGAGCAGGGAGGAGCAGAGAGGGAGGGAGACACAGTATCCGAAGCAGGTTCCAGGCTCTGAGCTGTCGGCACAGAGCCCGACGCGGGGCTTGAACCAGCGAACGGTGAGATCGTGAGCTGAGCTGAAGCTGGACGCTTAACCGACTGAGCCACCCAGGCGCCCAGTGGTGTCCTTCTGGACGGAGTCAAAGCTGGTTCACTACCTCTTCCACGTCCCAGCCACTGGGAAGAGGGGGAGGGGAGTGGACGACACACCCCTTCCTTTTCTAGAACCGCTCCCACTTCTACTGGCCAGAACTTCATCCCGTGACCTTGCTCGCTGCAAGGGAGTCTGGGAAGTATCTCAGAGGCCATGATCTTAGGGATTCTGCTAAAACTAACAAGGCAGGGTCAGGCACTGGGGAATAGCTGGAGGTCCCCTACAGAAGGAATGTGATTTTAGAGAAATGGTGTTACGAATCCACCCCTACAAAAAAAAAAAAAAAAAAAAAAAACCCAATTACATCCTTCCGATAAAGAATATAAAAGGTACATGATTAGAAAGATCAGATTGTCGAATGGGATCTGTCCAGTTTTAGCCAACTGCGGGGTCATGACAGAGGTTTTATCTCGGGAAGGTGTGCGTTGGGCCGCTCTACGGCCAGCTGGTTTTCAATGACGTAACATGCCTTGTAGCTCTCCAGAACCCGGGCCTGGAGGTACGCCTTGTCCTTCTCCTGCCAGGTGTCGGACTCGATGTACACGTTGAACGGGTCGTGGGAGTGCTCCAGCTTCTTGGAGCGGATGTAACTCAGCATGATGCCCAGGGTGAAGAAGCCGAAGAAGCCGAGCACCATGAGGATATAGAGTGCCTCCAGCTGGCTGTCGTCACCGCCAGGCGACCTGCGGGCCAGGCCTGACGTGTTGCCGCCCTGGTGAGCCGTCCCCTGCCACAGCGCGTTCAGAAAGGGCGTCGTGGCCGTGGTGTTGGACAGAATCATGCTGGGCTTCGAGTTTCCACTGCGGGAGCTCCGACTTCCCGAGAAAACTTTCTAAGAGAAAAGCGCAGTGTGAAATCAGCAAGCGTGTGCCGGCCCGAACCCACACACGCACGCACGGTTTTCGAAATCTCAGGGGAGACGGGCGCCCCAACGTAACCCTCGGTCCATGGCATGTGCCTCCTTGAATCTGCACACACCCCTCTCTCGCTTGATCAGTTGGTCACTTGATTCCGTCTTATTTCCACTCACCACCCCCACCCCCCTCCGAGGCGACCACCGGGGGGGTTCCTCCACTCTACACGTTGCGTAGTGTGTGTGTATTTGAGGTTATGTGCTGTGGACCGAATTGTGTCTCCCAGTTCACGTGTGGAAGCCCTAACCCCCAACCGTGACTGCACCAGGCGACGGGGTCTGCAGGAGGTAATCAAGGTTAAATGAGGTCATACGGGTGGGGCCCTAACCTGATAGGACTATAGCCTTATAATAAGAGAGAGAAATCTCTCTCGAACCACGTGAGGACCCTGGGAGAAGGCAGCTGGCTACAAGCTAGGAAGAGAGCTCACACAAGGAACCAAACCCTTCCGGAACCTCGACCTTGGACTTACAGCCTCCCAAGCTGTGAGAAAATGTGTGTCTGCAGTTTCAGCCCCCCGTCTGTGGGATTTTGTTACGGCATCCCCGGCCGAAGACATACAGACGTGCTATTGGGGTACATGGCTGCCCCTCCTTCCTCTTCCTCTCCCCACCGTGACTTTATGGCCACTCAGGTGGTGAGGCGTGTCTGCACTCCTTTACTTCCGACGGTTGCACGGTACCCATGGCCCACACCTACTTCTTTTCTCTGCCCGCTCCCCCAGAACTGGATACTGTTGTGGCCTCTAACTGCATAAGCAAAGGGGAAACAAACAAATACCCTTGTCCTCCTATGGACCTGGAAAAAGCCCACATTTCGTATATCTGGTGCCTGGTGGTTCGTGCTAGTCAGACTGCTGTGCTCTCAGACGTCCTAGGAGGGTAACGGGCAAGGGGTGGTCTGTTCCAGCATGGAACAGCATGTGGATGGAAAGCCTGACCTAGAACTCCCCTCTCGGGGGCCAGCGTTCCACCCTGTGCTGTGTTTGCCCCCTCCCTGCCCGCTGCCCTCTGCCGAGTGACTGGCACCGGCCACGCAGAAAGGGACAGTTTCCCCATCATTTTAATCTGGATGTCACTATCCCCGCAAACCCGTGTAACAGGCCTGGGGCTTGTGAAAGCTTTTGCCAAGTAGCTCTGGGATTCTGTCGGGGGTTCATGCGTTCAGACACCGCACCTTACGGTCACTGGTAAACTGAACGGGTTTCATTCGTACGGTTTCTGGTCAGAAACACTGTGGAAAGAGAAATTCCAAAGTACAAGGTGGGGGACGGGGGTGGGGGGCTCTGCCTCTCCCACCTACGATGGGGACTGCGATATCACATATCGTCTTGCTTAGGACACTGGTCAGCCTAGAGCTCCTTTTTAGGATTGGCTTAATTTCAAAACTTCTGAGCCCGGCCCTAGGGGACGATGCCTCACCTAGAGGCATCTAGGCCCCTCTCCCTCCACCGATGCCTGGCCTGTCGGTGCGCCCCAGAATTCTTTAGTTGGCCCTCCTTTCTTCTCACTCTGCCCACCCCCTGTGTGGTTACACCTGCCCCTTCTGGTTCACCCGTGTGGCCATGACCCCAGCTGCCCTTCTGGGCACCAGAGCTGGGTGTCCAATGACCTGCCAGGGATTTATTTACCTTCGGCCATCCCCACGGCCCTCCACCTCCCTCACGCCTCCTGCTCTGTGCCTCAGTGAGCTGAGTGGCCGTGTACCCACCCCAGAACCTGTCGTTCCGGCTCAAAGGCCCCCCTGAGCTCCTTCCGACCTTCGGGGCAAAACACCCCATTTTCAGCATACAGAGCCCAAATGCGAGGGCTCCTGCCCCCTTCCCTTGTTCCGCTGTTGTCTCTTGCCCAGACCCCATGCTCTGGCCAAGCCCTGTACACATCATCACCTCTTTGGACATCTCCAGCCTAGGCATCCTCCTTCCTGGCCCATGAAGCTCCGAAATGATGCCTGGTCATGCTTCTTAGTCCAGCTCAACCTTCTCTGATGCACGCCATGCCCTTGAAGGCTGTATGCTCCCTGCTGATTGACCCATGGTCATCATCTCTGTCCCCCACCTTGTCCCCTGCAGCCTCCTGGCCTGGTGCCTGGCACACAGCAGCTTGGGAGCTGTCCATGAACTTAATACCTCTTGACACGTGGGCCCTGATTCTTCGTAACCGTAACCTGCGTATCTAATTAACGAATGCCCCTGAGCTGCCTTCAGACCATTAGCTAAGTCCCTTTTGTCCCACGGGCTCAAGGAGCATGAGTGCCGGAGGAGAAAGTGATCAGACGTTGGAATTACGCCTCCACTCCGGGTTTGGATTCTGGCCCTGCTGCTATCTGGCCACACGACCCTGGCCAGCTTCCTTAGGCCTGCTCCGTCTTTTTCCCTTTGGGACCAGGGAGAAACATCATTGACATTTGCAGCTGTGGGATCACTAACCCAGTAAGTAGAGGGGCACACAGCCGTGTGCGCTCAGGGTCCCCGGTGTGAGTGCCTTGGTTTTTTTCCTGCTCATTCAGAAATAGCAGCCCAGGGATTTGGAGGTCGGGGGTTTTAGGTCTGGCTCTTCTATGGCCGACCATGGTGGCTCCCTTTACTTTGTGGAGAAGACGCTCATGAATAAGGCACAAACGTGTTTATGGGCTCTCCTGACACCTCTGGGGCTTTTGAGTCTGCGCCCTGAGATCTGGGAGGGGGTAAGCAGGCTCCAGAGACCCCCAGCCTCTGATTCTTATCCCAAGCCAGCATTTTCCCCCATTCTAGCCAAGGCAGTAGACAGGAATCATTTGGTAACATTTTTTATTTTTTTTCTTCGAAGCTTAGACCCAGAGCCGCTGGTCTGCTGAAAATCACTCAAGACAAGAGGCTCTGGGCAGCTAAGATTTCCAAACAAGATGTCCAACATTTTCTTTTTAAATGACCTCAAACCACTTATGAATGCATAGAACCCTGCCCCGGGAAGGTACACAGGCCTTGAGCTGATAATGCAATTTTTTTTTTCTAAAAACACGGAATGACCACAGTTGGCAAGGAATCCCGCTGCTGATTACTGTTAGAGCATCCCTACTGCTTCACGACCACGCGAGATTGGAATCATGGTAGGCAACCGGCAGAAGTTAGGTGGTTTAGAACTCATAGTTCCACGCAGCAAGTCAACCTCAGAGCAACTTTTGGAACTAATTCATATGGGTGGGATTACGGAGAAGACCTATTGCTGAAAACCAGACGGACTTTTCCGTGGCTGGAGAAAGCAACAGAAACAACTGCTTGGAAAGCCCACCAGGCCTTACTCCAAAGTAGGGGTGCTCAAACTTTAACATGCTTTAGAATCACCTTCTTGGGGTGCCTGGGTGGCTCAGTCAGTTGAGTGTCCGAATTCGGCTCACGTCATGATCTCACAGTTCGTGAGTTTGAGCCCCACATCAGGCTCCGAGCTGACAGCTCAGCCCTCTTTGGATCCTCTGTCTTCCTCTCTCTGTCCCTCCCCCACTTGTGCACACACACTCTCTCTCTCAAAAATAAAATAAACATTTAAAAGATGTTAAAAAAAAATCACCTGAAAATGCAGAGTGCTGGGCTCCACTCCCAGAGTTTCTGAATCCAGAAGGGTGGGGATGGAGCCTGAGAATTCGCATTTCCAAATTCACAGGTGCTGCTCATGCTGCTGATCTGGGGACTCCCCCTCCCCCCACTTGGGAACCTATTGCATCACCGGGAGAGCTTGAAAAAAAAAATACTGATGGGCACCCCCGCCCCCTCCAAAGACTGTGATGTCCTTATTTGTGGTTCCTTTCTGGCATCAGGGCTTTAAAAAACTTCCTAGGTGAGGGGCGCCTGGGTGGCGCAGTCGGTTAAGCGTCCGACTTCAGCCAGGTCACGATCTCGCGGTCCGTGAGTTCGAGCCCCGCGTCAGGCTCTGGGCTGATGGCTCAGAGCCTGGAGCCTGCTTCCGATTCTGTGTCTCCCTCTCTCTCTGCCCCTCCCCCATTCATGCTGTGTCTCTCTCTGTCCCCAAAATAAATAAACATTAAAAAAAAAAAAACAAAAAAAAAAACTTCCTAGGTGATCCTAATTTGTAGCCAAGCATGAGACCCACTGGGCTACGGGACCTTAGGAAATTGACCAATCATTTGTACTGCAAGGTGCCAGGAAGAGTTTTGTAAGAAGAGAAACCATGATTTCATACGATAATTTTCAAATCCCATTTGGTTTTTAAATTTCTTTCTTTTTTTTTTTTTTTTTTGGTCTCCTATGTCCCTGATGTCATGTGAACAGAAGTTGCAGAGAGAAATTCTCAAGCCTTCCCTTTACCCCAGTTGCCTCCCACCTGACTCACACTGGCACCTTCAATTATGCTGAGCCTGTCGGAGCCTTGTGCCAGGCCAGGAAAGTCAAGTTCATTAACTGCCTTTCAAATAATGACTCTGAATCTTTAAAGGGAAATCTTTTTCTTACTTTACACGTAATTTAATGTATTGCTTTTGCGAAGTGCCCTCGGTGCCCCCAAGGCCTGCATGCTGGGTCACGCGGCGTTCTGTGTAATGAGTCTCAAAATGAGTTTGGCAATGTCCTCTTCATAGTCAGCATGGTGTAAATGAACTCAATCTGCATGTCAGCTGGGGGTTTATGTCCCATTCTCCAAGTTCACTTCTATTATCATGCCAAAGCACTGCCCAGTGGCCACTGTTTCACGTTACTGGACTCAAATGGATTTGAAGAACTAAGCCAGCAATCTTAACTCACAGGGAACTAGAGTTCAACTGCCCTGCCCAAGGTCACGTCTCTTATCAAAAATGCATCTAAAATTTAATCTCGTGGCCCTGAACTCACATTTTATTAGTACAGAAAAAGGAGTTCTCAGGACTTTGCAGAGAACAGAGAGATTCTGTATTTAAGGTCAAAGGAGCTGAGGACTTGGGCACTTTTATCAGGTAAAACCAGGGCTACCCAAATGAGGACAGGCTCGTGACCTAAATATGCCATCAGGACACCCCCTCCCCTCCTGGGGTGAACCACAGCTGTTTGTAGCTTGCACAGTGTCAAGGGGGCTGGGGGAGGGGGCAGAAGCAGCAGGAACCAGGGGGTCCAACTCCAAACACAGCCAGTTTTATGCCCAGCCCATGCTGGACATTCTCCCCCATTCTCTTTTTATTTTATTTTTTTAAGTTTATTTATTTTGAGAGAGAGAGAGAGAGAGAGAGAGAGAGAAAGAGCACACTAGTGGTTGAGGGGCAGTGAGAGAGGATCCCAAGCAGGTTCTCTGCGGTCAGCACAGAGTCAGACATGAGGCTCAAACTCACGATCTGAGCTGAAATCACCAGTTGGATGCTTAACCGACTAAGCCACCCAAGCGCCCCCACGCTGGACATTCTCGAATTGGCCTTCCTGGGCCCAGAAAGAGGCGGTTTCTAGAAGTGTCTGCCTCAGCCTGGGTTTGAGCATCCTCATGCAGCAGGGACACCGCTCCCAATCAAGGTTAGTGCATTTTTTTCTTCTTCAAAGTTTAGACCCAGAGCTGCCGATCTGCTGGAAATCACTCAGGATACGGGGTTCTGGGCAGCTGAGCTGAGCTGAAAGCTGCCAGTAGAGACCACCTGGGTCTCCACGAGCCTGGGATCTTGGGAGACTCCCAGCTGCACCCAGAGGAGAAGGGGGCAGTGAGTGACGTCACGCCGGCCTGGAGCATATCACCCCTTTTGCATTTCCCTCACAGGTCCTGCCTATGTCGCCCGGCTGCACCGATAACACAGCCTGGAAGCTTTCAGAACAGATTTCCTAGCATTGCCACATTTCATTCTCTCTTAAGCGTTTACTGAGCAACCAAGGCTTCTGTGGCCGACTCCAGCCACACTTGCTGAGAGGGATAGATGCTGGGGGGAGTAGGGAGTGTCTGAGTGAGAGCTCGAAGATCTGAGTTCCAGCCCTGACTCAGTCCTAGATAAAACACAGGGTTCCCCCGGGCCCTTCCTTTACTTATGGGGGTAGAGCAAGGATAACATTCCTATGGTCTTAACAGCATTCCTTCAGCATTTCCTCAAAGAGCATCCAGTCTTGAAATCCTCACTGGCCTTCACTTGCATCAGGAAGCAGAATGAGGGTAAAACTAATTTTGGTGCATATGATCTTACTGATTCCAGAACTCGCAAGCATGTTTTCCCTGGAAGCAACTATCAATTATTTTCATCTTTATCTCAATGCTGTGTCCAAATTCCGGAGATACATTTATCCCTGAGCAGGAAAGAAGCCAACAGGAGCCCCCAGACCCTTCCAGGATGGGAATATGAACTAGTGAGCTGGTGAGAGGGACCCAGCCCAACATAATATGGGGAAAGGGACAAGCATTTCGGTGTGGAGAATGGACGGTAGGATTCCCAGACTCTGGAGGGCTGCTGAAGTCAGAAGGAAGGCAGGTGAATTATCACCTTCAGCAAATTAAAAAAAAAAAAAAATCAGGAGCCTCAGTATTCTTATCCGAAAACTGGACACAATGGAATCTCCCCTGACTGCACCACAGGATTCTGTGAGATATGGAACAAACCCACAACTTTCCTACCTCTAACTTCTGCTGCTCTCTCGGCAAGAGATCCGTGACCGCCATATTTCCTTGTCAAAATTCTACTGGCCCTCCAAATGCCTCCTCCTATGCCAACCTGGGTGTCAACACGCCATTCAGATGTCCCCTCCTTTAACCACATGGCACCTTGTCTATATGACTCATATGCTAATTGGTATTGTAGCAATTTGTACATTTGTCTGGGCATTTCCTTCCAGAAGCTCAGGAAGGTCAGAGACTATCTTGCTCACCTTGTCCCCACTCCAGCACCCAGAATGGCTCAATAAGAGATTGCTGGATTAAATATGAATGCAAAGTATTAGGTTCGTTACAACTACAATGTGATTGCGAGTGCAACTAACCAACAGGGAATAATACACTCTTGAAAGAAATTGGGTGGGTAGCCAAATGAAAACCTCTTTCAATACAGCATGCTTTTTTTCAGTATGTTTTTATATAATAAAATGTAAGCTATTTTTATTTATATTTATATCATTAGTATTATTTATTTTGTATATTAAAATTTATACTACTAACATAGCTACATGTCTACACGTCTACAACCTGCCTTACTCCTAAAAAGGTTTAAGGCAGTCAGTAATTGTTGACAGTGTGGCAGAATTTTTATCCCTTCCCCCCCACTCCTGGTAACCCTTTACGGTGTTTTCCTCCTCTTTTTTTCCATAATACTTAAAACCTGCTAATACAACATCATTTTCTTATTTATTATGTCCATTGCTTGTTGTTTGTCTTCTCCGCCAAAGCCTACGCATTGGACAAGGGCGTTTGCGCGTGATCTTCCGCATGTATCTCAAGGACTAGAACAGTACCTGGCATATGGTAGGAGCAGAATAAATATTCATAGGACGCAGGCATGCATGCATGAATGCATGAATGAATAAATGTTCCACTCAACTACCAGAAAGCCCTGAGCCACCAGCTCTACCTTCAGAGACTTAAGATGAGAAGACTGAGTCCCTCTGATGTCCTCACGATGTACTTTATTTTCAAAACAATCCACTTGCTAAGAACCTGTCAAAAGCGAGACATCCCGGGGCCATTCTCGAAAGGTAGATTGCCTTCCTTGGACCCATCCTTAGCTCACCTCTGGCGAGTATATGAAATAGATGACAGAAAGCAGGTTTTTTGCCACCTCCTTAGATACCCACAGATCAGAGTCAAGGTGCTTTCTGGCAACTCAGCACATATGAATTTAAACAATTGTGTGACCACAGCAAAGTCCCCCACCAGCCTGAACATAAATGGCCCTCGTGGCTACTGGCCAGAACCTTCATTAATGGAACCAGAAGCTCCTTCTTAACCTAAATGTGGACTCGAAATAAACAGCTTACATATAGCAGTTTAAAAAATCCAGGTGGGAGGGGGCACTTGGGTGGCTCAGTCAGTTATGCATCCAACTTCAGCTCAGGTCGTGATCTCACCCTTGGAGAGTTCCAGCCCTGCTTCGGGCTCTGTGCTGACAGCTCAGAGCCTAGAGCCTGCTTGGGATTCTGTGTCTCCCTCGCTCCCTCCCCAATTTACAATCTCTCTCTCTCTCTCAAAATAAGTAAACATTAAATTTTATTTTTTCTTAAATCCGGGGGGGGGGGGGGACAATGTAACAGACGATAGATCCAAAACACCACCGCAGGCAGCTTGCTTCCAGAAGTTCCACATTTTCCCCAATTACTACAATCAAGATCAGATACCAACAAAGATTGCCCCGTGCCTTTTCCCCAGGGAGAGGCCAAGGCCCAAGACCCTTCCTGGTCAAAAAAATTCTAACCTTCCCTCCGAGGCTGCCTGTATATGTCAGTATTGCCCGAGCTGGGTGGAGGTCTTCGAAAGAGTGGGGACTGGGATCTTGGGCGCCTTTAGTTCTCTTTGGATGCTTTTAGGCACTTGCCGAGTTTTCTACAAGAGTGGCTGAGATTTAATAAAAATGGGGAAGTGTGGTCGTTAGTGGCGGGTGAGATAGTTTTCTGTGCGTGCGCCTCTAAGTGAAGCCGGCAGAGCGGAGAGCGGAGAGGGGGCGCGGGCCGCGCGCCGCAGTACGCGGGTCGCGGCGCCTCCTGCCCTGCGGCTGAGACCGGGGCCCTGGAGCCCCCGTCCGGGTCGCCCGATTGCGGCGCCGGCGCGCGGGGCGAGGAGCCGGGAGGCGGGAGAGTGGACTTACCGGGTCTGGCGCGTCCAGGCGGCCGGGTGCGCAGCGGGTCCGCCGGCCGCGCGCAGGACACCGACAGCCGAGCCCGAGGCGGCGCCCTCCGGGGCAAGTGCACCGCGCTGGCGGGCGGGGCCTCCCGGAGCCGGCGGGCGCCCCGCCCCGTGCCCGCGCGTCCCCGCCCCGGCCCCCGGCCGACCCCAGGCCAGACCCCGGCCCCCTCGGCCCTCCGCAGCCTGCGATCCCCTTGGATGGCGCCGGTGGGCTCAGCGCCGGCAGAAGGTCGCTATTACTACAATTGCCAGCCGGCCAGCCAGCTCTACCTTCCTGCAGGAGTTTGAGGTTGGCAGGCGAGAAGGGGCTAAGGCCAAGAGAAGGGCATTCCGGGAGTCCTCCCCCCCCCAGCCCACCCCCACCCCCACCGCCGCCACCACCCTGGGCCCAGCGCCACATCCCTTCCAACAGCTCCAAACAGTAACTTAAAGACGCTCCAAGCCCCGCAGACTCCTTTTCACCGCATCCCGCACCCCAGCTGTGGCCGCGCATCTCTTGGGCAGATGTATGGAGCACCTACTGACGGGGTGTCCGGCCCCGAGCTGGAGGGGCAGCTGTGGAGCAGACAGGTGCGGTCCCCGCCCGCGGGAGTCGGTCGCCGGAGCCACCCACGCACGCTTTGGCGCTGGCTCTCCAAAGTCCTGGGGGCGGTGGGACCGGCCACGAGGGGCAAACCGCACACCCGCCGAGTGACCTGCCAGCAACTTCCCAGCAGCTGCTCAGGTTTGGGAGGCGAGAATGAGACTGGGCTATTCCCAGTCCTGCTAGAGCTCTGGGTCGGGGGTGGGGGGGGTGGGGGTGGGGGGGGGAGGGTAAGGTCCTGACCTAGAGCCAGAAGACGCTCCCTCTAATTGGTCTGCCTCTTTCCCTCTCCTTCTTAGGCCTTGGCCCCCCCGTCCTCTCCCGGGGAGGAAGCTCTGGGAAGGGTCCACCCCATGTGACAGACACTCCAGGGCTCAGCTCAGCCGGCCAAGGCCGAGCAGGCACCTCCAGGCTCCAGGGGCACCAGTACGAACCCTCATCAGACACTCTGGAAAGCCCTAAAATGTCCTTAGCCTCGATGTGTAATTGTACTGTGTGAAATCTGTTCCGTGGGGAGGGATAATGGATGAAGCTTAGAAAAGCTTTATGCATAGAAAGGTTCTTTGAGTTTTACTTGCAGTAACTAGAATCTGAAGGTCTCAAAATATAAAAGTGGTTAAAGATGGGGCGCCTGGGTGGCTCAGTCGGTTAGTGGGATTTCGGCCCAGGCCATGATCTCGTGGTCCGTGAATTAAAGCCCCAGTGGGGCTCAGTGCTGACAGCTCAGAGCCTGGAGCCTGCTTCAGATTCTGTGTCTCCCTCTCTCTCTGCCCCTTCCCTGCTCACACTCCTGTCTCTCTCTCAAAAATGAATAAATGTTAAATTTTTTTTTTTTTTAAAGTGGTTAAAGGGGCGCCTGGGTGGCTCAGTCAGTTAAGCGCTGGACTTCGGGTCAGGTCATGATCTCACCCTTAGTGAGTTCGAGCCCTGCACAGGGCCCTGTGCTGACAGCTCAGAGCCTGGAGCCTGCTTCCTGATTCTGTGTCTCCCTCTCTCTCTGTCCCTCCCTGACTTACAATCTGTCGTCTCTCTCTTTCGAAATAAGTAAACATTGAAAAAAAATTTTTTTAATAAAATAATAAAAAAGGTGGCTAAGGATGGCACCTATGGGTATTATTCTCCATACCGGAATATTACATGCGGTCATCAAGGCAATGTTTACAAACAGTTGGTAACAACATGAGGGATCCTTCTATTGTAATGTTAAATGAGAAATAACGAGGCTCTAAATTGCACACACAGGATGCTATGTGTTATTTGAAGGCTGAAAAAACACACCACAATGTTAATATTGTCTGTAAATGGTGGGCTTATGTGGGATCTATTTTCTTATTTACACTATTCTGTGTTTTCCTTTGGGGGGGCAATAACTCTTTATTCTTTAATATTTAGGGGAAAAAATACATACACTGTATCTGGAAAGTCCCTAGGTTCACCCTGCTCAAGGTCAGGCTGTATGCAGGTGGTCTTTTTTTGCCCACCTGTCCAAAAAGGGACTCCACTAGGGGGGAAATGGGTTATGGGTCGAAGCAAAAATGTTTATCTGCCAAATTTATGTAGAGCCCCTTCAGTGTCAACTCACGGGCCAGGTAACTGTGCGTGGCGTGCCCCCCACCAGCCGTGATGTTACTATCTCCCCGGACGGTGGGACAATGCCTGCCGCCTGTCACCCCGTTATTGTGGAGACACTGTATGGCAGCGTTTGCAAAAGGTGATACGTATGGGAGTGGCGGTCTTCATACCTCTCTTCCTGGTTCTCCCCGAACCACATGTGATGGATTGTTGGATCATGACGATACTGTTTTTGTCATTTATTTTTAATGATGCATTATGATTACAGATGAGAAAGATGGCACTCTGTGACTTGAAATGGTTTCTTCTTTTCTCTTTCTCTTCCCTCTTTTGCCCTCTTAGTCTCACCTTTGCCCAAGGAGCAGGTGTGACTGAACTTAAAATAATCTTAACAATAGAGCTACAGCCCATCAAGCCCTTGGGTCATTTCTCCCTCTCTTCTCTTTCTCTCTCTGGCTCCCCCACCTTCTGTGCTCTTCTTGGTCCCTTCGTTGGGAACTGAGTCTTGGGAAAGGGGTGGCAAACGTAGCCCCCTTCTCTTCTGCGTGGGTTTATCTTCCTCTTCTGTGAGTTCCCACCTCGATGCAGGTGGCATCGGAAGTCAGAGCTCCGGCCACTTTCATTCTTTTTTTTTAGGGAAATCTCATATCTTAATTTGCAATGTGGATGTCGTGCTTCTGTTTCCAACCTTGCTCTGGGGAGGGAAAAGCTCTGCCCTCCGAAGGGACTGATCTTCAGTGTAACCCACCCGGGGTGTTTCATGGACCGTGGACCAAGATCGGTGGATAGTTCCTTGCTGTTCCCTCCGGCTGCCCTTCGGTCGGCGTCCAGATGCCCCTGGATTAGCCTGAGGACATGCCCTGCCCCGTGACCCCTCCTGCTTCTTGCCTGTCCTCCCCTCTCCCCCATGGCTTTACCATCCCACCGGAAACTCTCATTTCTCAGTGAGAAACACAGCTGTAAGGCAAACAACCTTTCTTGAGTAACAACAGAGCATATCCTGGGCGCAGTCACATGCTCCGTTACATTTGCCACGGGAAGGACAAAGAGGAGGAAGGACACGGAAGTCCCATTCTGCCCTGCTGGTGACAGATGAGGAGGTGTCGAGTGATGGAAGAGGAGAGGCTCACCCCGCCTGCCCTCTGGGGCGCCTCCCCCCACCGCCCTCCGCAGCTCCGTCGGCACCGCACGCAGGTGGCCTGGCACACGTGTCCGTGTCTTCTCTGACGGCCACACAGCGCCCTCATCCCTTCCGCCTCGTTTCCTCGGCCAGAACCTCCCCATCTGACCCACTTGGTTGTAGGAGGCCTGCCTCAGTTTCCTCCCAGGGCTCCTCTTTGGCTGGGCGTCCTGCACACAAGGGGCATCCTTCCCAAATGCTGAGGTCTCCTGGCATTCTCCTAAACCCTCCTAGAGGATTGCTCTTGTTCTGATGAAAAGAAACCCCCCCCTCAAGCTGTGTATAAGCCATTCCAGCTCCATGAGCTCGCTTCCCACTGTTCTGCCGCAGCCCCCCCCAAGCTTCCAGACCAGCAAACGAGGCACCTCCGTTCTCTGCGCACAGCCCGCCTTTCCCGCCTCCAGGTGGATGATTGTCCTCCAACGTGGGCCCAGGACATCTTTTTTTAAATTTTTTTTTCCGTTTTTATTTATTTTTGGGACAGAGAGAGACAGAGCATGAACGGGGGAGGGGCAGAGAGAGAGGGAGACACAGAATCGGAAACAGGCTCCAGGCTCCGAGCCATCAGCCCAGAGCCTGACGCGGGGCTCGAACTCACGGACCGCGAGATCGTGACCTGGCTGAAGCCGGACGCTTAACCGACTGCGCCACCCAGGCGCCCCGGGCCCAGGACATCTTTAAACCCCAGATCTCCAGCAAAGGTCTAGGCCAAGGGGCCAGGGGCCAGCTCTGCGCCTCCTGGCATAGGGTCAATTTGTTTGCTTAGGCTTTGAGTTTGTTTCCAAGATTAAAAAATCGAGATCTCTCCTACTAAACACTGAGATGTCTGGCTTCCTCTATACAACTCAATAGATCTTAGAAACTTTATGCTCGCCTTTGGCAGGGCGACAAGTGACAGGAGCGTCATTTTCCACAAAAATACACGCTGGAGAATTTGCCACACGCCCTAGCATTGCACAATCCGCAGGACCCACTGACTCTGCCTGTCTGTAGGGATTGCGTCTGTCGCTCCTGTTCTAGGCCTTTCCCTTCCGGGACAAAGCCCCCTCACCTGGCTGTTCCTTCCCTTTGCGTTCCTGGAAACTCAGGTCCTCCCTTGCTTTGGCCTTGCTAATTTGTTGTGTGGCAGGTGCCAAGTTGGAGACGGAGGTTTTGTTTATCCTTTTAGAGCAGCGCTTCCTAATTTTTCAGGAATCTTCTCGGGAATCTATGGCTTTCCTCCCATCCTTCCAAACGCACGCATGTGCAACACTTTGCCTACAGCTCAGGAGACTTACGGCCCCCTGGTGTGGTAGGTTCGCGGCTGCCGTATGAGGAGCCACCGGGCAAGGACTCTCTTTTCCGTGGATCAAACTCGACTCCGTGGTACTGATTCTGTGGGTCTCCCCTGTACGCCGCGTGTGGCTGGACTGCTGGACAGCAAGACTGTCCACAAAAACAGTCATTTCAGCTGCCTCTGCTCGGGTCCTGGGAGCACCAGTCTTCATTCTTGGCATCCCGGAGTCACCTAAAGAAGATGATGTACCAGTTACAGACCCACCGACTCAGGCCTCACAGCTTCCCTTGCCTTTCCCAGCCTTCACCTTGCTATGAAAAGAGCACAGATCCAATGAAGAAAGCTTTTCTAAAAGAAATAACAGCGTGGTTCACCACCACCCCCACCCCCACCCCCTTTCTGTCCCGGAATAACGATATGCTGATAGGAACATGGATAAATTAATTACACTCTGGAATGCTATTCATTGCTAGGAAAGAACACTGAATCTACACATAAGGCGCCTGACATTTGAATACAGACATTGCCCTTATAAGGTTTCTTTTAAAACCCTATTGATCCAGTTTACGCAGGATTTATAGGTATAATCCTTTTAAACGCCGTGGCTTCAGAATCACAGAGGTGGCACCATGCCGAGTGCCAGAGTCAGCCAAAGAACACGGCAACTGCGGGAATGAGATTAGCATCTCTTCAGTTCCTTGTATGTCTGGTACTATTTTGCCGTTCCTCCAATTCCTGATTACACAGAAGCCCCGTTGTGGCCCACGTCCCTGAAAAGCAAGGACACCGGCAAGCCTGAACCGAGAACCAGCGCAGGCAGCCTTTCTGGGAATGTGTGCGAAGGTCACTTTTTAGAGATGGGACTGTCCACAGCCATCGCCTTCTGCCTGGAAGTCCGGATTAATGCCGGAGGCCGTGAGCGGGGATTGAAGCGATAGGCGAAGAAATCAGAGGTGGTATCTATCTGGCATGACTCGGAGGAGGAGAGGAAATGTATTCAGAGGGAATCTTTAGAAAAGCAAATTCCAGGGGCGCCTCTGTGGCTCCGTCGGCTAAGCGGCCGACTTTGGCTCAGATCACGATCTCACGGCTCGCGAGTTCGAGCCCCGCGTCGGGCTCTGCGTTGACCGCGCGGAGCTTGCTTGGGATTCTCTCTCTCCCTCTCTCTGCCCTTCCCCCACTTGCACTCTCTCTCTCTCGAAATAAATAAACTTAAAAAAAAAAGCAAATTCCAAAATACCTTCAACTGTGAAATATGTAAACAGTGAAAAGATTTTGATGACAACCTTGATCTTCGAATCCTTATTCTAAGGAATATCTAGTCTGAACTCAGACTCCCTCCCTTACCATTTGTCTCAATAAGTGAATCTTCTCTTTTGATAACTGCTCAGTTTATTTATTTATTTATTTATTTATTTGTCATGCTTATCTGCTTTTGAGAGAGAGAGAGAGAGAGAGTTGGGGAGGGGCAGAGAGAGAGGGAGACGCAGAATCCGGAGCAGGCTCCAGGCTCGGAACTGTCAGCACCGAGCCTGACGTGGGGCTCGAACTTGTGAACCTCGAGATTGTGACCTGAGCCGAAGTCAGAAGCTCGACCCACCGAGTCACCCAGGCGCCCCAGATGACTGGTCAGTTTAATTCAGTATTTGCCAAGCTCTTCCTAGATGGGCGGGGTGGAGGGCCCCCAGTCAAAGGTATGTCCAACTTCATCCACCTTGCAGAGTAGAGCTGAGAGGCCACCCCATTCTCTTCACCAGCCTCCCACTGCCCCTCCTCAACACACACAAAGTCTTTCTGGCAGAAGTGTGGTACTCTCCCTGCTGGGGACTGCTGTGCCAACATCGCCCTTATGTTTTATTTATTTATTTATTTATTTATTTATTTATCTATTTTGAGAGAGAGAGACAGCATTCAAGAGTGTGCGTGCAAGTGGGGGAGGAGCAGAGAGAGGCTCGAAGGCAGGCCCTACACTGTCAGCGTGGAGTCCATGGCGGGGTTTGAGCCCACGAACCAAGAGACCATGACCTGAGCCAAAACCAAAAGTTGGCCACTTAACCAACTGAGCCACCCAGGCACCCCTGTCGTTGTTGTTTTTAAGCCCAATCAGTCCCGATAGCACACGGTGTCACCTTTGACCATGGCCCTCTGTCCCCCAAAGCTCTCAGAACTATTCTTTTCTCATTTCTGAAGCACCCACCACCACCACCCCGCCCCCACCACCACCAAAAGACCAGCACATATCAGCTTTTGCCAGGAATCGAACAAGAGTTTCCAGGCTGATCTCCTAGCCCAGGAGACCCTCTTCCTCTATCCTTGCGAGGTCCATTTTACCACGTTTCCTTTTCTAGCTCATGTGACGGTGATTGACCATCACATCCACTCTCCTTGTCAGCTGCCCCAAAGGACAAGCTCTAGCAGCTGATTTGCCTTCAGTCCCCTGCTGTAACCAGCAAGGAACGTAACAAGTGGACGGGGATTCATGGATATTTCTTGAGGAAATAGCTGGTTACTTGTCCCTGATTTGGGGGACACCCCTTTCGGGACCAGCTGTAGACCAGACTGTATCACCCGGTGGTCCTGAGCATGACAGAATCTCCGTGAACATCTGCTGAGTCAAGCTGAATTTCATGGAATGTCAGAGTGTGGAAATTTGGACTAGAAAAGCAAGTAGGAGGGATAAGTGTGAATGGCAATATCTAAATTAAAATCCGTGTTGTGCTAGTAGATCAGACCTTTTCTACACGGATTTTGCTCGTTTGGAAATCACAAAATGCCCAAGGTATCAGAAGCACTGACCACTGGGCAAGGGAACTGTCGATAACAAATCCCACGATTCTTTAGTGTTCCATCTCCCGTGGCAGCGAGTGACCTGAGACTAAAATGACAAAGAACTCGGAGCCCTGGGGGGGGGGGGGGGTCTTGCCTCTACAGCTAACCGGCCGGTCACTAGAGCTGAACCGAGGCACCCGAACTCTCCCTTTCTTGTTTTGCTCATTTGCGACTCCGGTGGTAAGAAGTCTTGCTCTATTTGACTTGGCTTGGTGTACTGAGTAAAATAGCTTCTTTCCATCCCTGTGCAACAAGGCAGGGAATTTAAAATAAGAAAGATAGGGGAGGAGTGTTCTGGACAAGACGGCTCAATGAGTTCATGCTTTGATCCATCGTTCAGCTCTGAGCACAGCCATGGCAGATAAGGTGCAAAAATAGAAAGCTAAAAAGGGACGCCTGGCTCACAGAGGCAGTGAAAAACTGCAGGAAGCCTCTGACCCACGGGGCTCTTTGGCTAAAATCAGCAGGGGGTTTAGCTCCTCTGGGCAAACCCAACAGGCAAACGCCCAAGATGCCAGACAGGCACCAAGTTACTTGAAGTCAGGAGCTGGGTGGGAGCCCTGAAAGAAAGAAGTGGTGGAAAGAAACCATTGCCTGGAGACTCAGGTTCTAGAAGGATGAGGGTCTAAGAATGCGGGGCTGGAGACCCAACCCCTCCCCCCCACCGGAAACTGAGCCTGGTCACATAGTGGCCTCGAGACTGCATGGATGTCCCCAGGATCACTATGGGACAGAACCCCCAAAGTCGCCTTATCAAATCTGGTCCAGGATGACATTCCAGAGTCAGGGTGGAAGTTATGACAACATGCTGGCCAGGGAAGGGCTGGCTGGGTGAGGGGGAGGCAGGTAGAAACGAAAATAAAGTACAAAAAGAAGCCCAAAAAACCCCCAAAACCCCATTCAAAAGGAGCCTAAAAATAAGAATTCTAAAACATGTGAAAACATCTATTATTAAGGACAAGTCAAAAGTCCTTAACTCATTTTATGAAGCAGGAACACTGATATTAAACCGCTTGAGGACAGGACAAAAATGGAAAATCACCCGTCAGCATCAACCCTGAAAATGATTGCAGGGAGGCCAGGTAAAAACATTAGCAAACTGAATTCAACAAGTCTTTTTTTTTTTAATTTTTTTAAATGTTTATTGATTTTTGACAGACAGAGACAGAGTGTGAGTGGGGTAGAGGCAGAGAGAGGGAGAGAGAGACACAGAATCCGAAGCAGGCTCCAGGCTCCGAGCCCTCCGCACAGAGCCCGACACGGGGTTTGAACCCACGAACCGCGAGATCATGACCTGAGCCAAAGTCAGAGGCTTAACCGACTGAGCCACCCAGGTGCCCCCGAATTCAGCAATTCTTCAATCAACACTATATCATAACAAAGGTAGGTTCATTCCGGGAATGCCAGGTTGGTTTAACATGGTCTAATATAAGAAAATAGATGTATAGAAGTAACATATTAGTAGTATTGACATTAATATTAATGATGTAATGATTAATTTAATTTAGTTTATTTTTTAAATATTTAGTTTTGAGTGGGGGGAGAGACAGACAGAGAATCCCAAACAGGCTCCGTGCTGACAGCAGAGAGCCCGATGTGGAGCTTGAACTCACGCACCATGAGATCATGACCTGAGGTGAAGTTGGACACTTAACTGACTGAGCTACACAGGTGCCCCCATGTAATGGTTAATTTTATATTACAACTTGGCTGGGCCACACGGTGCCCAGGTATTTGGTCAAACATTATTCTGGGTATTTCAGTGAGTGTGTTTTGCAATGAGATTATCATTAACATCTATAGACTGAGTAAAGCAAATTATACTCCTCAATGTGGGTGGGCCTTACCCAATCAGTGGAAGACCTGATTAGAACAAAAGTCTGACTCTCAAGTAAGAGAGAATTCTGCCTGAAAGCCTTTGAAACAGGACATAGGCTCTTCCTGGTTCTACAGCAGCCTACGGCCCCTCAGACTAAAATTGGGACAGCAGCTCTGTAGATTTTCTATTTGTCAGGTGATCCAATTCCTTAAAATAAATTTTTTGTAATCTATTGGTCCTGTTTCTCTGGAGAACTTCAACCTATGCATATGTTATTAGCATTAAATTTACTTAAGTGATTAATTTTACAGGGGAAAAACCACATGAGCATTTCTCTTTCTTTCTTTCTTTCTTTCTTTCTTTCTTTTTAATGCTTATTCATTATTTTTTGAGAGAGAGACAGAGAGACAGAGTGCAAGCAGGGAGGGACAGAGTGAGAGGCAGACACAGAATCCGAAGCAGGTTCCAGGCTCTGAGCTGCCAGCATAGAGCCCGATGCGGGGCTGGAACCCACGAACCATGAGATCATGACCTGAGCCGAAGTCAGACACTTAACACACTGAGCCACCCAGGCACCCCTGAGCATTCGTTTCTTTAGTTAACATCTGTGTATTGAGCACGTATTATGTGCGGGCATTGTTTATTTATTTTGAGAGATAGAGCACAGGAGTGGGGAGGGGCAGACAGAAAAGGAGACAGAGAATCCCAAACAGCCTCCAAGCAGCGGGTGCAGAGCCTGCCTTGGGGCTCGGACTCACGAATGTGAGATCAAGACGTGAGCTGAAATCAAGAGTCGGATGCTTAACCGACTGAGCCACCCAGGCACCCCTGCAGGCACTGTCTTAAGACGTTGGGAGAGAGGGATCAACAAAGCAGACAAAAATCTCTTTTCTGATGGGGTTTATATTTAATGTGGTGGGGGGAGGTGTAGACGGAGCAGCGGTCAACAAAATAAATAACGTTCATAATATGTTAAAAATGTAGAAGTGTTGGGGCACCTGGTGGCTCAGTCAATTAAATATCTTGGTTTCAGCTCAGGTCATGATCTCACGTCATGGGATTGAGCCCCACGTTGGGCTCTGCACTGTCAGTGCAGAGCCTTCTTGGGGTTCTCTCTCTCCCTCCCTCTCTCTGCCCCTCCTCTGCTCTCCCTCTCTGTCTCAAAATAAATACATAAACACGAAAGAAAAATGCAGAAGTGCTACGGGAAAAAAAAAAAAAAAACAAGCAGAGAAAAGGGATAGGGAGTGTTGGCCAGGAGTTAGGGGAGGTTGTAATTAAAAAAAATTTTTTTTAATGTTCATTTGTTTTTAAAGGAAAGAGAAACAGAGCGTGAGTGGGGAAGGGTCAGAGAGAGGGAGACAGAATCTGAACCCAGCTCCAGGCTCGGGCTGGAACTCACAAACCTCGGGATCATGACCTGAGCCCAAGTCGGTGGCTTAACCGACTGAGCCCCCCAGGTGACCCATGAGGGAGGTTGTAATTTTCAATAAGAGGGCGGGGGAAATCCTCACGGAAAATGTGCGATTTGAGTAAAGGTCTTGAGGAAGCAAGGAGCAAGTCATGCAGGCACCTGGGAGGAGGCAGAGGGAGCAGCCAATGCCAGGACCCCCGGATGGGACCTCACACTAGAGGAGGAAGAAATTCATCACCGTGGCAGGAGAGAGGGAACAGGAAGTGGAGGGAAGAAAAGGGAAGTCCTCGAGAGGTGGCGGAAAGGCCTTGTAGGTACTTGTAGAAGATGGGAACATTGGATGGTGTTCAACAGGGGAATGATACGCTTTGATATTCAATGTGCTCGCGGTGGTTACCGTGTTGAGAATTGGCTGAAGACACTGAAGAAGGGAGACTACTAGTCAGGAGGCCAAACAGCGACGGGGGTGGCTCCGACCAAGAGAGTATCACAGGAAACGGTGTAAAGGGGTCAGAGCCTGGATTAAATTCATATGTATCTTTTAGATACACATCAGCATGTTTCCTGACGTGTAATTTACATTCAATAAAATGTATCTCTTTGGGGCGCCTGGGTGGCTTGCCACTTAAACCTCTGACTTTGGCTCAGGTCACGATCTCACAGTTGGTGAGTTTGAATCCCGCATCGGCTCCCTGCTGTCAGCACAGAGCCCCCTCTGGATCCTCTGTACCCCCCTCTCTCTGCCTCTCCCCGCCTTGTCCTCTCTCTCTCTCAAAAATGAGTAAATAACTTGAAAAAAAAATGATCTCTTTGAGATATGACATGTGAGGAGTTTTGACAAATGTACAGTCACATAGTCACAATCATAATAAAGGTACGGAGTCTTTCCTTCCCCTCAAAAAATTCCAGTGTGCCCCTCTGTAACTGTTGTCCTAACCCTCGTTCCCAGCAACCCTTGATGTGATTTCTGTCCACAGAGTTTCGCCTGTTCCAGAATGTCACACAAATGGAATCGTACAGCATGTAGTCTTTGATATTTGACTTCTTTCACTTGGCATAAGGATTTGGAGATTCATATGTGTTGCTTTGGGTTCCAGTAGTCTGTTCCTTATACTGCTGGTCAGTTGTGGATGTGCCACAGTAGTTTTCTGTCATTAGTTCACAGACGCTAACGTTACATTACTTTCAGGGCTACTTCAGGGTTCTTTTCTTCTCCTTCTCCTCCTTTTTCTTCTTCAAATTTTTATTTAAATTCTAGTTAGGGAACGTAGAGTGTAATATTAGTTTCAGGAGTAGAACTTGGCGATTCCACTCCAGGGCTCTTATAAATAAAATTGCTAAAACCACCCACTTACAGGTCTCTGTTTTCAGTTTTATCAGGTTAATACTTAAAAAATAGTTGGAGTTGCATGTTTATTTATTTTTTAATGTGTATTTATTTTTGAGAGAGAGAGAGAGAGAGAGAGAGCATGAGCGGGGGAGGGCAGAGAGAGAGGGGGACAGAGGATCTGAAGCCAGCTCTGTGCCAACCGCAGAGAGCAGAGAGCCCAATGTGGGGCTCAAACTCACGAAGCACGAGATCATGACCTGAGCCAGAGTTGGATGCCCAACCCTGAGCCCCCCAGGCGCCCCAGTATGTTTAAGTTTATAAACAGTTTTTCAAACGGATTACACCAAGTGACATTCCTCTTAGCGGCATATGAACGTCTTGGTTGCTCCCTATCCTTGCCAATGTTGGCAGGTGAAGTTTTTGATGTTGTGTATCTTTTCATATGTCGAGTGGCCATCTGTATCTCTGGATGGGAATCTTTATCAGATAGGTATTTTGAAAATACTTTCCCCAGTGTGAGAGGTGCCCCAGCCTTTCGTTTTATTGACAGCGCTTTACAAAAAAATTATAGGGGCGCCTGGGTGGCTCAGTCGTTTAAGCGTCCGACTTCGGTTCAGGTCATGATCTCGCGGTCTGTGGGTTCGAGCCCCGCATCGGGCTCAGTGCTGATGGCTCAGAGCCTGGAACCTGTTTCAGATTCTGTGTCTCCCTCTTTCTCTGACCCTCCCCTGTTCATGCTCTCTCTCTCAAAAATAAATAAACGTTAAAAAAAATTAAAAAAAAATTATAAGGGGCACCTGGGTGGCTCAGTCAGTTGAGCGTCCCACTTTGGCTCAGGTCATGATCTGGAGGTTCATGGGTTAGAGCCTTGTACTGGGCTCCCTGCTGTCAGCTCAGAGACCTCTTCAGATCCTCTGAGCCATCCCCCCCGCCCCTCCCCTGCTTGCACCCTCTCAAAAATAAATACACATTTAAAAAATAATAACAAAATTTTAAAAATTAAAAAATGATGAAATCTAAATTATTAAATTTAATTTTTGATGCTTTTTTTATCTTAGCTAAGTGTCTAACCCGAGATCGCTATGACTTTGTTCTATGTTTTCTTTTAGAAATTTTTATAGTTTTAGATGTATAGTTGATGATCTAATTTGAGTTGAAATTTTTATAAAGGGGAAAGAAGAGGTTGAAGATTCTGCTTTTGCATGGCAATATCCAGTTTTTTCAGTAAGATTTGTTGAAAAGACTGACCTTCCTCCACTGAATTACTTGGGCTTAGAATACTACAACCAGATTAACTACCATTCTGGAATAAAGCAAAATAAACAGATTTTAAGAATTTCAAAGATAAAGAGAATTCACATTTACTAAAAGTGCACGTTAATAATGCACAATTATACATAGTATGTCTTCTGTAACATTAATAGATGTATGCACATGCCTAATATTCATGGGGGAGATCAATAATGCACGATTATACATAGTCGTGCATTAAATACACCTTACTTTTGATTTTTAAAAAGCTATAAATTGGGGCTCCTGGGTGGCTCAGTCGGTTGAGTGTTCGACTTCGGCTCAGGTCATGCCCTTGCAGTTTGTGAGTTCAAGCCCTGCATCGGGCTCTGTGCTGATGGCTTGGAGCCTGGAGCCTGCTTCGGATTCCGTGTCTTCCTCTCTCTGCCCCTTCCCCGCTCATGCTCTGTCTCTCTCTGTCTCTCAAAGATGAATAAATGTTTAAAAAAAATTTTTTAAAGCTATAAATTAATGATAAATATATGGTCAATGAACATTTATATATCTGGAAACTAAAAAATAATTCATGTTTACTTAACACATTGGTTAAAGCAGAAAACATTGTAAAAATAAAAAGATCTCAAAGGACATAGGAAATATTACATATGAAATCCTCTGGGTTCAAAAGTGGTTCTTATGGGGCGCCTGGGTGGCGCAGTCGTTTAAGCGTCCGACTTCAGCCAGGTCACGATCCCGCGGTCCGTGAGTTCGAGCCCCACGTCGGGCTCTGGGCTGATGGCTCGGAGCCTGGAGCCTGTTTCCGATTCTGTGTCTCCCTCTCTCTCTGCCCCTCCCCCGTTCATGCTCTGTCTCTCTCTGTCCCAAAAATAATTAAAAAAAAAAAAAAAAAGTTGAAAAAAAAAAAAGTGGTTCTTAGAGGTAAATTTATAGCATTAAATACATTTTTAAAAAGAAACAATGATAGAAAACAAATTTAACCCAAAAAGCAAAAGAACTGTAAGATAAACTAAAGGAAACAGAATAAATTAAATTTTCAACTAAGAACATAAATTTAAAAAAAAGAAGACAGGAAAATAGAATAGACAGACCAAACGAAAAGCCCCTCAAGAAATACAATTTGAATATTTGGATGAAATATACTTTTTTTTTTTTTTGAGAAAAAAACCCATAAATTTCCAAAGTTAATTCACGAGTAAACAGAAGTTCAGAAGAAAGCGAGAGTCTATAAAAAGGATCACATCAGTGGCTGGATTTACTAGCAGATTAGGCACAGCCAAAGAAAAGATTAACGAAGTAGAAAAGTCAGTTTAAAACACATAGAGTGACGCACAAGAGGAAAAATTATGGGAAATACAAAAAACAAGGAGCAAGAAAAAGGATCAACAGAGTGCAGCTGCAGTCCTAGAAATACAGAAGCAAGTGAATGGAGCAGAGGCAATATTCGGAGACACGGGGGATCGAGAAAGTTCTGAAACTGGTTTTTTATTTTTATTTTATTTTTTTTTAATTTTTTTTTCAACGTTTATTTAGTTTTGGGACAGAGAGAGACAGAGCATGAACGGGGTAGGGGCACAGAGAGAGGGAGACACAGAATCGGAAACAGGCTCCAGGCTCTGAGCCATCAGCCCAGAGCCCGACGCGGGGCTCGAACTCACGGAGCGCGAGATCGTGACCTGGCTGAAGTCGGACGCTTAACCGACTGCGCCACCCAGGCGCCCCTGAAACTGGTTTTTTAAAATCAACACATGGGTTTCTCAGAATTGGGCTTGGAGTTCATAGATCGGCAAGGGGAGGAAAGCCAGAATTATCCATGTGGTAATGGATTTGAGTTGGAGATGCCTCATGGTTAGCTTAATACAGGTAGAGATGGTTACATATGCGAGTGTTTGTAGGTCAGCGCATGTACAGAGCGTAGTCTAAACATGCATACTTTCTGCTCTGTCCTCGGAGGGCTCCACAAGAGAGGACATCCGGGTAACAGCAAGCACACCTCAGCACCCAGACCCTAATATTATTCTCTGGCAAAGGAACAGCGCTCTTTGGAGAAATGGCTGTTTCTAGAACTGGGGCAGGAAATGTATGAGCCGAGCCCGGAGGACCTGGTATTCCCGGAAGGTAAGGAAATGCTCAAAACAGAACATCGAAGGGGGTCAAAAGACCACAGGAGCCAACTGAGAGGGTTCGCGATGGTCAAAGCTGAACTTCTGAGCTGCAAAATCATCAAGTAAATATCCACAAGGCCATACTGATATAAATAAAGGACTGAATAGATTGATAAATGAGGAAGACACCAATCTCCCACGCAGAAGGATTCCAAAGAATTCATGTAGTTACGGTGCCTCCGAGGAGAGGGAGTCAAACTCCCCATCCTGTGAGTGACTTCCTCCCAAACTGCACAGTATAGAAAGGGAGGGAGAAAAACTAACTTTCCACTGGAGACACATGACAAACGCAGCCTCGGCCGGGTGAACGGGGCCACCAACAGTCGTAAATCATGTTGACCAGGACGTACGCTTGCCACGATGTGGTGAAAATAGCGCTTGACCTCCGTGGTCTTCCTCCCCGTCATATCACAAGAGAAACATCAGACAAATCCCAGGAGTGGGTGGGTGGGCACCCCACAGAGCACCTGACCAGTCCTTCTCAAAACTCTCAGGGGCATCCCAAGAGGGAATGTCTGAGAAGCTCCCACAAGCATGAAGGGCCTAGGGCCTAAAGCCACGTGACAACTAAATGCAATGTGGGATCCGAGAACAAAAGAAAAAAAAAAAAAAAGAACATTTGGTGAAGACTAAGAAAATCAAAATAAATTGTGAATTTACGTTAATGGTGTATCAGTATGGGTTCATTAATTGCAGCAAATGCACCGAACAAATACACAAAAACACAAAATACCAATACAAATACAAAAACACAAAATACAAATACAAATACACAAAAACAAATGCAAAAGGCTAATAGCAGGGGAAGCTGAATGGGAGGTATATGGGAACTCTGTGTTCTATCTTCTCAATTTTTCTGAAAATCTAAAACTCTCTTAAAAAGTAAAGTCTGTTAAAAAGAAACAAAGTTAAGGGGCGCCTGGGTGGCTCAGTCGGTTGAACGTCCAACTTCGGCTCAGGTCATGATCTTGCGGTCCGTGAGTTCGAGCCCCGTGTCAGGCTCCATGCTGACAGCTCGGAGCCTGGAGCCTGCTTCAGATGCTGTGTTTACCTCTCTCTCTGTTCCTCCCCTGCTCACACTCTGTCTCTCTCTCTCAAAAATAAAGATTTTTTTAAAAATTTAAAAAAAAAAAAGAAAAAATGTTTAGGGTGGTTCAGTGGGTTGAGCATCCAACTCTTGATTTCATCTCAGATCGCAGGGTTCCTGGGCTGCTCGTATAGCCTGCTTGGGATTCTTTCTCTCCCTCTCTCTCTGTCCTGCCCACCCCCCACCGACTCAAGTTCACTTGAGCATATGCGCTCTCTCTCTCTCTCTCTCAAAATATATGAATAAACATTGAAAAAAATTTAAATGAACAAACTACTAACCCACAAGAAAAGACAGATGAATCTCTCTCACAGGAAGTTGAGCAAAAGAAGCCAGACAAGCCTACAACTTCTAGGATTTCTTGCATATAGGATTCTTAGGCTGGAGACTACGGCATGAGAAGTTAGGAAGTTTTTCTTTGGGAAGTTCGGCAGATGGTGGCCAGATGATGTCACGTGAGGGGCTTCGGGAGTGTAATTAACATCTTCTTTCTTGCTCTAGCTGGTGGTTCCATGGATATGTTCACTTTACGAAAATTAATTGAGCTGACGCTCATTACTTGTGTGTTAATAAACCTGAATGGTAGGAAAGAAGGAAGAATGCACAAAGAATGAATCAGAATGTGTATCCACATGGATAAATGTTAAAAAATGTTGAATTTTAAAAAGTAATTTGCCAAATAATACCGAAAAATATCTATTTCTAAATTGATTTTTTTAACGTTTATTTATTTTTGAGACAGAGAGAGACAGAGCATGAGCGGAGGAGGGGGTGAGAGAGAGAGAGAGAGAGAGAGGGAGACACAGAATCTGAGGCAGGCTCCAGGCTTGAGCTGTCAGCACCGAGCCCGACGCGGGGCTCGAACTCACGCACCGTGAGATCATGACCTGAGCCAAAGTTGGACAATTCAACCGACTGAGCCACCCCGGCGCCCCCTTGTTTTTAAAATTTACCATTGGTAAAACAAACTATACCTTTGTTCCATGACAGGGAGGCGTCTGTAAAAAGACCTCGGAAGGCCGGAAGAGCTGTAAGACAAAAGAAAAAGGCCAACGAGTGGGGCTGGATGAGAAATGGTTTATTCACAGGATTTACAGACAGAGATATGTCCTGGATGGCCGCCAGTCAACTAGATCTCCCCAACCCCACCTCGTTTAAGCCCACCTTTTATAACCCTAGAGGCTGGGAGTATAGCTGAGGGACCACCTAAGAGGAGAATGTCTGAAAATAGATGCGTGTCATTGTCCTATCTCCAGGGCAGATCAAGGACGTTATGCCCTGAGGGTGCACTTAAAGGTGCCCTTAAACAAAAGGAGAGAATGTGGAGGAGGTGCTATGCTTAAGACTGTTTCAAAGAATCACAGACCAGGGTCAGCCCAGCAGGTTTGTCCAAGATGACATTAGTCTGGTTCACACCATCTTGCTTACTGACTTAGAAAATTTAGTCTAAATACATACAAATGATAGGAGAAGATAGGATTCAGTAGGCAGAGAGGGAAAGATTAGGACCTGAGGTCCCTGGGTGGGGAAAAACACCTATTTTGGAACAATCCTGGGAGTATCTAACCACAGCAAGCCCCCTCCAGAGTAAGGTTCCTCTGAAGAATGGAACAGACCCCACCTACTCCCCTTGGATTTTCCTCAGGAATTTGACTAAAGACCTAAGGATGGCCATAGACCACCCCTCATGCAATGGAAACGAGCCAATCAGGAATGGACACCCCAGAACCTAGAGCTACAAGCCAATAAGGGTAGAACCCGAGAAGGAACAAGGGGGAAGGGGAGGAAGAGGGCTGACCAGAACCTTCTAAAACAAGGACCCTTGCCTATAGTCCTCGGGCATCCGCTTTCCGATGTCCCCTCTCTCTAAAGAGAGTTTTCCTACTATCTTCCTTTCTGATCTTATACTCTAACAGACTTTTGCCTGCTGCTCATTTTGTGTCCGCCTCTTTATTCTTCTAAGCGTTGAGACCATGAATCCCAAGAATTGTGGTAAAAAAAAAAGAAAAAAACAACAACCCTGCAACAGAAACACACATGAGATTATAAATACCAAGTTCCTGATTGCAGTTACCTCTGCAGAGGGAGGAAGGGAAATAGAATCTAGGAAGGGGTGATAGAGGGTCTCATTTCTACCGATCATATTTTAAATTTATTTATTTATTTTCAGAGAGGGAGAGAGAGAGTGGGGGGGAGGGGCAGAGAGAGTGGGAGAGAGAATCCCAAGCAGGCTCCACACTGAGCATAGAGCCCGATATGGGGCTCTGTCTCACAAACCCGAGATCACTACTTGAGCTGAAATCAAGAGTTGGATGCTTAAGTGACTGAGCCACTCAGGTGCCCCTGTACTACTTTATATATATATAAAATCTGAAGCACAAATTGCAAAATATTAAGTTACAATACAGTTGGGTTCAGCTACATGGGTAATAATGATATTATTCTCTATTCTTTTTCTAGTTTTGAAATATGTACAGATTTGTGTATGTATATATCTCAATAACATGGAACAGCCTAGGGGAATTGAGAAGCATTTTATGATCAACACTTGGCCTCCATGTTGCTGAGGATGAATGGATCCATAGATCCTTTGCAATACAGAAGCCGTTAGCCTTTTTTTTTTTTTATCAGGAGGACTTGCAACTCAAAGACTAATGACCTCTGCATTTCACCAGCCCCTTGTTAACATCATATCTTTCATGAAATGTAATTTCAAAGTTTCCTGGAAGATAAATTTCATCTGCTGATAAGGCTTTTTAGAACCACTGGGAACAGGCAGATATTAGAGGTCAATGAGAAACCAACCCCGTTGCTCATTCATTCTCTCCAGAGCATGAACTGAGCACCCACACGGTCTATGTGAGATATTATGGGGCTTGAACGATGCTGGTTTCAGAGGAGAGACAGAAGTAAACAGCTCTGAGAAACATTGCGGGGCAGAGCTGTTAGAAGTCCCTGAATGGCTCTGAATAATGTGGTTGAGCCCAAGAGGTTGGGAGAGCCATCAAGGACAGCAAGAGTTGACTTGAGTGAGCATGTGGAGGCTGGCGCCATTAACTGCGATGGGGAAGCTGGGGGGAAATTTTAAGAAGTGTGTCTTTTGAACACGCGAAGTTTGGGATGCCCTCCAAAGTCCACCTCTAGATGTGGGCAGTTGTAGGTTGAATATGAAGCTCAGAGGGGAGTCGGGCTAGGGACACACACGTGGGTGTCGTGATGGTCCTCGATGCCAAGGGACTTGCTGAGACCCCCCCCCCCTTGAAGAAGAGAGGTCTGAGGATCCAGTCCTGGCCAGTGGTCCAGCAGCAGAGCAGCCAGCCAGTGGGGAAAGGAGGGCCATTCCCCTGGACCACTGGGGCTCCTCGAGCAGCGACCTGGGACTACCGTCCCAGGCAGCATAAGGGAAACACAGGTCAAAAGAAAGAGGATTTTCCCTGAGCCCAAAGGGAAAGAAAACTCCCTCCCTCCCTTTTCTTAGGGTGTTTTCTTTAGAATCTTTGCTGTCTCTTTGAGATGCATGAAAGTCTCTCAAAAAATGAAGTAAGCCCCTTACCAGTTTTGCTTCTCAGGAATGTCTCTCTTGGGGGCCTTGGAGCCACCTCTTTGAAACACGAACACTGAGGTGGCCGGTGGCCAGTGTGCCGGTTTCTCTGGGAGCTTAGCCCAGGTGCCCGGCTTCAAGTCGTAACTTCCTACTTATCCAAAAGGTAGGTTAACATTAGTGTTCCCTAAAATTAGCTGCTTTGGGGCATCTGGGTGGCTCAGTCGTTTAAGCAGGTGACTCTTGATTTCAGCTCAGGTCATGATCTCACCGTTGTGACGACGGGGTAGGAGCATAAAATGCAGGCTGACGCGTCTGTGACACCCTTCCACCCTGAGGTGGGATCTGTGTAACATTCCTCAGGCACTCTTGGCTGCCCAAGAACAAAGGAAAGGACAGAAAACAAATGGTTAAACTGATAGAGTCTCCGTCAATTTACAAACATCTTGGTAAATTACAAGAAAAAGGCAAACTCACCAATAGCTTCATCTCCAGGAACTCCCTACTGTCTCAATGTTAATGCTTTGCTAGAGGGAAAAATAACCTTAGCTTGACAATAGCTAGGCCTCCAGTCATCTGTGAGCCTCCTTGGTATATGGAAATCCCTTTAAGAAACTTCCTCTTGACCGTATCTCCCCCAACTCCATAGTATATAACCAGTCACGCTTCATAACCCCAGTGTAGCTCTTTCTGCCCACGGGTCCTGTCCCTGTGCTCTAAAAAAAATCACCTTTCCTGTACCAAAGACATCTCAAAAATACTTTCTTGGCCATTGGCTCCAGATTCCCATCACTCCAAAACCTCATCGGTGAGATTGAGCTCCAAGTTGGGCTCAGCACTGGGCTCTGAGCTGGGGGTGGAGCCAGCTTAAGATTCTCTCTCTCTCTCTCTCTCTCTCTCAAAAAGAGAGAGAGAGAGGATATTAGGTGCTTCAACAGCCTGCCAACTTCTGCTCTGGGGTGGATGACGGAGGTGAGCCTTTGGGGGACATCCCTCCAGAGTCAGCCACCCTGGACCCAAAGCCACAGGACCTGTTCTGGCCCATCACTGCTGTCCCCAGCTTCAGCAAAGGGGGGGTCCAGCACGTGTAAACGCGAGGTAAGGAGCTGCACTGCTGTGGAAGTTGGGTGGTCCAAGAAACACAAAGGAGCTGATCGGAGGAAGGCCGTCCCCAATCTCACAGAAGGGCAATTATGTACGAGTTACAGCAGAGGGTAGGATGGGGGCAAGTCACGGCTATCCGTGTGATAAGTTCCTGCTCAAAGAGAAAATGGAAAAAGGGCTCCCACATTCTTCAACTCAGAAGCAGTCTGCTCCAGGCAGAGGATGACAGCGGTTCTCCAGGTAGAACTTGTACTAGAAGTAGACATTCAATGGTCTGAGAAGGAAAATGAGATCATCTTACTGGTTTCGGGGCCTACGAATAGCATCTCAGGCCCCTGAGGGCAGGATGGGGCGGGTGACCTCTGGGTCCAACAGGCATGGTTGGTAAGCTTATGGGAATATTACAGAAGCGTGGGGGTGTGTAAGGCTTGGTAAAAGCTTTAAGTAGTCAGGCCAGTGCCAGTGTCCCAGGGACAAACCCAGACATGAGAACCCGCCGTGAACTATGATCTCATCCTTGGCAGGTCCCCACTCTGCAGCTTGAGTGTAACAGAGCTCTGTTAACCTTTAGTCAAGAAGTTAACACACCTCTGCTACATTCGGGGCTCCAGAAACAATGGGCTCCATACCAACCCCACACTTCTGTAAGCCCTGGAGGATCACTAGATCTCAAGGTGGGCTTTGAACTTGGTGTCACCACCAACCATGGGTGTGGGCCTGGACATCTCAAGCCTCAAGAGTAGGAATGCTGATGCCTGGGAATTGGGGACATAGGAGACAAACACTCTACTTCTACATGTATTTACTGTTTGGGCCAACCATGTCAGGTGCCTTTCCTTTTTTGATCTTTGTGCCAGAGTCCTTCTCATGAGAATCAACATTAGCATCGCCTTAGCCGAAGGAGCCTGTCTTGGGTCGAAAGGCCAAACCCTTCCCCTCGCATTCAATCCTGGCTGGATTTTAAGGACTTTTGCCTTATCTCTCTCTCTCTCCAGCGTTTAGCCCTGTTTTGGGCACCTAGTTGGTACCCAATAACTGTTCAGAGGTGAATGAATGAATTCAACAGGTGAAGAAGAAGCTGGCCTAAGGGTGGTTTGCTTATTTGAGAAAGTCACTGAGCTTGTTAGTATCTCATCTCTTTCCACCAACCAGGAATAGAGACCAAAACCCAGATTAGTCTTTTCATGCCAGGACGTGTCCTGTCCTTTATATGGTGTACTCTTAACCTTGGAGTCCTTGCTTTTAGTCACTCCTAATACCCTAATACTCTGGTGCTTACCTGGATGGAGCTCACCTTGTGCTCTGATTGGGGAAGCCCATCCTCACCCAACCCCAACCTTCCACACTCCCTCACCTGACTCCGCCTGACAGCTCGGCCCACTGGCCCCTCCATCCGTTGGCAAGAGTGCACCGTTGACTGTTCTCTACTGACACGTAAGTGCAAACTGATGCTCAGGGCACCGCCTAAGACTGGAATTCAACCAAGGCTGCTAATGGCACACGACCAGAGATCATGACATTCCTTATTAAGCCACAGCAGTTTCCCTTCTCCTAGAATTTCCAAGCTCCCATACGAATCTCATCATGGCTTACCACCAGGTGTGGGTGAATTTCTCATCTTCCTGAGCCTCCCCCTTCCTTCGAAAACCATCTGTTTTTACCTTAAGGGAAATAAATCTTTAGGAAAAGCGGGCTGTTTGGGGGTCCAGAATTTCAACATATGGCACCAAACCTTTTCCTTCCCGCTGAATTTTTGGAGGAGCTCCTCACCTTGTGAATTTGTAGCACTCCAAAGCAGTGAACCCATATAAACACATGTAAATGCAAAGGGCCATCCACTAGTAGGCCCCTGCTGTATACCAGTTACGCAGAGGGAAGAAGGTAGAGAACTCTTCATCCAAGCAGCTGCTGTGAGAAGCCTTGGCTTTGTCAGGCAAGCCCACTGTGGCAGACCCTGAGCCGTGCTGATCGACACTGGGCATTCGGGGGGGGGGGGAGTGAAAAGTCTGAATCTGAGTGCGTGTTTGGGTTAGGTGGGATTCAGGAGGGCAGAAGAGGAGGTGGCAGGGGGAGGGAGAATGAGATGGCAGAATGTTCTGCAAGATGAAACCCCTCCTCTCGAGCCAAAATGAGCGGCCCCTCATGCACAGGAAAAGATGCTTCACATCACTTGCCCCAGGGAAAAGGAAACGCACACCACAGTGAGATGTCACTTCATACTCACTGGGTGATCAGACTGAAAAAGTCAGGTCACACTAAGCATCGGTGAGGAGGTGGAGAAAATCCAAGCCCTCATACACTCCTGGTGGGCGTGCAAAATGGTTCAGCTGCTTTGGGAGACAGGCCAGTCCTCAAATGATTAAACACAGAGTTGCCATATGACCCAGCAATTCTGCTCCTACGCATAGACCCAAGAGTAACAAAAGTGTGTCCACACACTTTTATGCAAGTATTCATAGCAGCATGATTCATAATAGCTGAAAAGTGGCAACAGCCAAATGCCCCTCAACTAATTAATGGATAAACAAAATGTGCCAAAGTATACAACAGAGTATTATTCCATCATACAAAGGAACAAAGTGCTGATACGTGATACAACGTGGATGAACCACGTAACTGTTCATGATGCGTGACAGGAACCAGTCACAAAAAGATCACATGTTCTAGGATTCCATTCTCACGAAAGCCCAGGATGGGGAAATCTGCAGGAACAGGAAGTAGATTCATGGTTGCTTAGACTAGGTTGGGGGTGGGGTTTGGGGCGGGGGGGTTGGAGGAAGGTTGGGGGATAATAACTAAAGGGTTCGGAGGGTTTTTTGAGGTGACAAAAATCCTCTAAAACAGACGGTGGTGTGCTGGTTGCACACATGTGTGAATACACCCAACGCCCTGAACTGTACACGTTAAACGGGTGAATCGTGTGCAATTAACGTGTCAACAAAACCATTTACGAAGAAACAAAGCGAAATGAAACCGAAAGTCTTCTTCCCGTCTTGTTGACTTCTTGTGGAAATTAACCAGAGAGGCACACTTTGCGACCGGGGAGGTGTGGCAGAAAGGGAGGCAGAGGCTGGTGGGAAAAGTGCAAACAGGCGCCACGCGAGGCCTTGGGCTCCCCCAAGCTGGCGAGTGCGCCTTGCTCTTACCCTGGCAGGATGCTTGGACATCGGGGTCGCACACAGACGTTCTCCAAGCGACACCACAATCCTCCGGAGCGATGTGCAGTGTCTTCCTGTTCGTGCTCTGACAGTGCGTCCTGAGGGTCGCGGAGCATCACCGTGCAGACTTCTCCATCCCTCACTTCGCCTGAAAAAGGTGCAATCAAGTGGGTGCCAAAACTCTCACTGGCTAATCCATCTCAAGAGGGCTCGGACAAGATCCCCAAGAAGGACCCGGCTTGGGGTGTCTGCTCCAGTCACTGCCACCTGTCAGGACGTGCAATTCCCACTTCCAAGTTGCTGGAAATTCCCAAGCATATGGAGTTGCTTTGTGAGACAGCACAGAGGAGTCTGGGGACGGGGGCGGGGCGGGGCGGGGAGTTCGTTAGAGTATTAAAAAAAAAAAAAAAAAGATGTCGCTAGGGTGCCTGGGTGACTCAGTCGGTGGAGCATCTGACTCTTGATTTTGGCTCAGATCATGATCCCATGGCCCCGGGATCGAGTCCCAAGTCAGGTGCTGTGCCGCACAACATGCTTGGGATTCTCCCTCTGCCCCTCTCCCCTGCTTGTGGGCTCTAAGGAAAAAAAAAAAAAAAAAAAAAGACATTGCTTGGCAATGATTTCAACATCTAATCTTTGTCAGTTGAGTTGTGTAAGCACTTGGGTGTCAAATGGCTTACATCGGGGGATTATTTGGTTCTCAGTCGCCATAGGAAAGTGCCCAGGAATGAATTGTTATTGTGCATTCAGAAGCAAGAGGCTGCAGCTGTTGCATATTGCAGGTCAAGGTCAGTAGCTCAGCAACGTCCCCTCTGTGCCAGCTCTTTTAAGCTGGGCCCTGCAGATCCCACCGGGACAACTTTTCAGACACCTGCAGGGTGCCTCGACTAATCATGTCTTTGAAATGTTTTCTCATCACTCAGTGATGTCCTACTTCAGCTCAAGTCCACTGGCCAGATAGACGGGGCAGATAGGGACACAATATGGGCACAGCCAGAGGCTGTGGACATGAGAACCAGCGTCCCCGGCCCCCGGAGCACCTGTGGAAACCCAGGCTGGAGTTTCCGTGTTGGATGCACGGTCTCCGTTAAGAAAACACCTCCTGTAAGATATTTTTGTCATCTGCTTTGCCTGAGGTCCCACCAGCCACACAGACACAGCCTGCTCAATAGTGTTGGGGGAGGCTCTGTATCTTTATGGAAGAAAAAAGAATCAAGTTGGTTCGTAAGCAGTTCAGCCAACAAGTATCTATTGAATGACTATTTCTCTCCAAGCTTCCTGTGGGGTGCCAGCAAATCAGAGACAAATAAATTGAAACACTTGGCAAACCGGCTGGGGGTTGGAAGGGAAGCCAGCCACCAGTTCGGGGTGGTTGGATCTGAGCTGGGGACACACCAGATTGCAGGAGCCCAGAGCAGGGACACAGAGAGTAGTTTAGCGTGACTTGAGGACATCAGACAAGCGTCCCCAAAGGAAAAGACGCTTGAGAAGGGTCCTGGAGAATGACTAGAAGCTGGAAAATCAGAGAAACCATTGCAGGTGAAGACACAGAGGGAGGGGAGGCAGGACCAGAGCAGTATGGGTGCCCCATGGTGCCTGCTGGCGAGAAAGAATTCCCAGCGTAGAGGAAGGTGTGTCGGGAGATTGAGTTTGGCCTGGGCATGAAGGTGAAGGGGAGTATGAAGATCACACATATGTGTTAGAAAGCTCACTCTGGGGGCGCCTGGGTGGCTCAGCCGGTTGAGCGTCCGGCTTTGGCTCAGGTCACGATCTCACAGTTCGTGAGTTCGAGCCCCGCCTCGGGCTCTGGGCTGACAGCTCAGAGCCTGGAGCCTGTTTCGGACCCTGTGTCTCCCTCTCTCTCTGCTCCTCCCCTGCTCATGCTCTCTGTCTCTCTCTCTCTCCTTCAAAAATGAATAAAAAGATTTAAAAAAATTTAAAAAAAAAAGAAAAGAAAGCTCACTCTGGCAGGAATGTGAGAGTGGATGGGGGAGGCTTTGCTAGAAACAAAGTGAGAACTGAGGCCCTGAGTGAATGAAGCAGGGACAAGGAGTCAGGACACCTCCCAGCACCCTGCCTTGAGTCACTAGGGGCAGGGCTACCCATCGGAGATGTGGAAACATGGAGAATATCCAATTGTGGGGTCCCTGGGAGAGGGCTGGGGGCAGTGTCGTGGAGAACAAGGGGCTGGGCCCCCCGGGCATGTTAAGACTTCCCTCCGATGTCAGAGAAGCTCATCTCTAATGGTGACAGAAACAAACACACGTCTGCGTGTCAGCTTTGAATATCTTTCTTAAATGAGGGCCTAGGGGTGGAGTATCCCAGGACTTCCCTTGCCCCCAAGAAGATCTAAGCCAGGATGGTGAGGAAGCTCTGAGCAGGTCATAATTGGTTTAATGCAATGCCTTGCTTCAAACTCCACTGCATCAGTGACAAACCAGATAAAGGGCTACTATCCAAAATCTGTGAAGAACTTATCAAACTCAACACCCCAAAACCAAATAATCCAGTGAAGAAACGGGCAAAAGACGTGAATAGACACTTTTCCAAAGCAGACATCCCGATGGCCGGCAGGCACATGAAAAGATGCTCGACATCACTCACCATCAGGGAAAGACAAACCAGAATCACAAAGAGATACCCCCTCACACTAGTCAGAATGAATGCCGAAAACTAACAGCTCAGGAAACGACAGATGTTGGCAAGGATGAGGCGAAAGGGGAGCCCTTTTGCTCTGTTGGGAGGAATGCAAGCTGGTGCAGCCTGTCTGGGAAACAGTATGGAGGCTCCTCAACAAATTAAAAATAGAACTCTCCTACGACCCAGCAATTGCACCACTAGGTATTTATCCAGAGGATAAAAAGTGCTGATTCGAAGGGGCATATGCTCCCCGATGTTTATAGCAGCACTATCGACAATAGCCAAAGTATGGAAAGAGCCTAAATGTCCATCGATGGATGAATGGACAAAGAAGATGTGGTGTATAGGTCCAATGGAATATTACTTGGCAACGAAAAAGAACGAAATCTTGCCATTTGCAACAATGTGGGTGGAACTAGAGTGTATTATGCTAAGCAAAATAAGTCAGAGAAAGACAGATACCATATATGACTTCGCTCGTATGTAGAATTTAAGAAACAAAACAGATGAACATAGGGGAAGAGAAGGAAAAAATAAGAAAAACAGAGAGGGAGGCAAACCATAAGAGACTCTTAAATACAGAGAATAAATTGAGGGCTGCTGGAGGGCAGGTAGGTGGGGGGATGGGCTAACTGGGTGATGGGTAGTAAGAAAGGCACTTGTTGGGGATGAGCACTGGGTGTTCTACATACGAGACGAATCGCCGAAGTTCTGCTCCTGAAACCAATAGTACACTGTGTGTTAACTAACTTTTTATTTTATTTAAAAAAATAAACTGGGGCTCTGGGGTGACTCAGTCGGCTAAGCATCCGACCCTTGATCTAGGCTCAGGTCATGATCTCACGGTTCGTGGTTTCGAGCCTGAAGTCGGGCTTTGCAGAGCCTGCTTGGGATTCTGTCTCTCCCTCTCCCTGCCCCTCCCCTGCTCATGCTCTCTCTCTCTCTCTCAAGATAAATAAACCACCTTAAAAAAAGCAATTAATTAAAACAAAGCAAAACGAAACCTCCATTGCATCATGAACCAGAAAGGAGGCAGGAGGGCTTACCAGTGACTTAGCAGTCTTGGCATGCGTCTGAAAAAATTTAAAGACACCCACTCTGACTCTTAGATATCGTTACAAACAGGGACTATGCGTGATGACACCACTACCTGGAGTTGTACGTCATCTTTCTTTGGAGTCTAAGACAGTACCTCAGGTCTAAGTCAGCTAATCTGTCCCACTCACGCTTTCGGCGTTTCTGGAAGAACATCTATGAAGGAAGTCTCTCGGAAGCTTTCAGAGTGACCAAGCTGACATTTTGACAGAATACGTTTTTTAAAGCATGGACGAGGCGAAGAGTGAGGGAGCAGCCAATAGACAGCTTCATAAAAAAAAAAAAACAAAACCCACAAATCCATGGAAGTGAATATAAATGGTAAGAAATGCAATACAACGAGAGATCTTTCTTCCCTTTTTATGAATCTGTTAAGCATACTCACCCTAGTGTTCCCACACACAGAGAGACTGGGGTCATTTTCTTCACCACGGCACTTGTTTGAAGTGTTGATGCTTTGCTAATGGAGCGGATTTAGGTAAGACAAGATTTAAACCGGGGTGTTAATTATCTGTTGCAGTAACAAATCACCCCAAAAGTGGCTTCCACAACCACGACTGTATTCTCTCCCGCTACCCCCCCTTACGCTGTGGACCGACTAGCTTCGGCTGCCATTTTCTCCACCTCGCGAGGTGGGCTGGGGCTACAGCTTCTGGGAGCTCTATTTTGCCAGAACACTCCATGGTGGCTTCTTTGCTTGCGTGGCCGAGAACTCGGTGGTCCTTCCTGTGGCCTTTCCCCCCCGAAGGAGGGGTCTCATGCCCCAGGGCCTCTCTGTGTGGACTCGCTCCACAGGAAGTAGTTAGACTCTACACAGCAGCTGGCTGCCAAGGCGACACGAGGGGAAGCTGCCAGGCCCTCTTAGGCCCCTTCGGCACGAGGGTGGTGTCCCTGTCACCACGTTCTCTTGGTGAAACTGAGGCTTAGGGCCCACTCAGACTCAGTGTGGGAGCGCGTGTCGCCAGAACAAGTGAGCTGGCAGTTGTGAGTCCTTGGCGGCCATCTTTGCACACAGGCCGCCACGACCCACAGTGCTGGAGAGGCTGTGTGGCCTAGGGGTTAGAGCATCAGCTCTGGAGTCACACAAGGGATGAAATTTTGCTTCATCCACGTCCTGCCCATAGTAGGAAACATGACGATGCTGTGTAAGACATAAAAAGAAGAATCGGTATCCTGTGCTGCCCTGACCCCGGGTGCCGTTGGAGACCCCGTGGTCTCCTCGCAGGTTCCTCTCCCCACTCGGCTCCTGTGGAGAAGGTCCCCCCGCCAAACACCCCTCCTCGTCACACAGAAGCTCGGGGCCTGCTGACCCCTGAGCGCGGGGTTCCAGTTCCCGCCCGGCTCGTGGAGTTCTCCAGACAAGCCCGTCACACCCTCCGTGGGACCCGGGCCACCTCACCCTCTTGCTGCTATAGAGCCCGCCTCTCACAGCCCTGTTTGTTCACTCTGGTCCTGAGTGTGACCCTCGTGGGGCCCCTGCGTGGCCTGCAGCGCCCCCCTCCCTCTGACTGCGAGTGAATGAGGCGGAGAGCCTGCTGTTGGTCTCGTCTGTCCAGTGTCGTCCTCCCCCGCCATCCCTGGGGCAGGAACCCCTCCCTCACCACTGGGGTGGGGACGGCAAGGTGATTAAAACAGATGACCCAAGCCAGGGTAGGGATGCTTCTGGAAAGGGGCCCGGAGCTAAGGAATGCACCCAGTCCGGGGAAGCAGAAAAAGGGAAGGAAACAGATTCTCCCCAGAGCCTCCGGAAGGAACACCGACACCTTGATTTTAGACTTCTGACTTCCAGGACTGTAAGACCATAAATCTGCCTTGTCCCAGGGCACAAAGCGTGTGATAATTTGTTACCAGCTGCAACAGAAAATGCTGTTTACCTTTTCCACAGCATTGCTCGCCTGAGATTATTTGTTTAGATCTTACCGTCCAGTTCCTCTGACCAAGCTCTGTGAGACTGGGCACCATGTCCGTCCTTCTTATCCCTTCTTCTCCAGCTCCTCCAACAATGCCTGGCACACCTCGATGCTCAATAAATACCTTCCGAAGGAGCATTAAATGCCAAATTGCACCACTGCAATGGTCTGAGTCCCGTACTCTCCGTGCTTCTGTTCTCCCAGTAGCTCAAACAATCACGGGAAGCCCGATTTTGAAAATCACTGCAACTTTATTTTGCACATTTCACAAAAATGCTTTATACTCAGAGTACTGAACCCTTTATTTAAAATTTTTTTTTAACGTTTATTTATTTTTGAGACAGAGAGAGACAGAGCATGAACAGGGGAGGGGCAGAGAGAGAGGGAGGCACAGAACCTGAAACAGGCTCCAGGCTCCCAGCTGTCAGCACGGAGCCCGACGCGGGGCTCGAACCCACAGACCGTGAGATCGTGACCTGAGCCGAAGTCGGACGCTTAACCGACTGAGCCACCCAGGCGCCCCGGTACTGAACCCTTTAAACCAAAAACTAGGGGCGCCTGGTGGCGCAGTCGGTTAAGCGTCCGACTTCAGCCAGGTCACGATCTCGCGGTCCGTGAGTTCGAGCCCCGCGTCAGGCTCTGGGCTGATGGCTCAGAGCCTGGAGCCTGTTTCCGATTCTGTGTCTCCCTCTCTCTCTGCCCCTCCCCCGTTCACGCTCTGTCTCTCTCTGTCCCAAAAATAAATAAACGTTGAAAAAAAAAATTTAAACCAAAAACTAAAATGAAGGGCACTCGGGTGGCTCAGTCGGTTAAAGCCTCCGACTCTTGGCTTTAGCTCAGGTCACAATCTCACGGTTCGCGAGTTCAAGCCTCGCGTCGGCCTCTGTGCTGATGGTTGTGGACCCTGCTTGGGATTTTTCTGTCTCTGTCTCTCTCTGCTCCTCCATGGCTTGCTCTCCCTCAAAAAATAAAAAAATAAACAAAACCAAAAATGAAACCTACCACGCATGCATAGCTGTATCTTTTCGCAGAAGTGCTTAGGAAAGAGCTTACTAAAATATTTTTGCAAACGTATTCGTTACAAAAGAGGCCAGAGAAGCACGCGTTTGGCTCAGTCAGTTGAGCATCCAACTCTTGATTTTTGGCTCAGGTCACGATCCCAGGGTCATGGGATCGAGCCCTACACCGGGCTCCATGCTGAGCATGGAACCCGCTTGAAATTCTGTCTCTCTCCCTCTGTCCGTCTCCTTCACGCTCTCTCCCTTCCTCCCCCCCCCCCAAAAAAAGAGAGGCACGAAATCAATGTTTAAATAGTCATGGCCTGGGGCGTCTGGGTGGCTCAGTTAAGTGTCCAACTTCAGCTCAGGTTATGATCTCACGGTTCACGAGTTCGAGCCCCACCTCGGGCTCTGCGCTGACAGCTCAGAGTCTGGAACCCGCTTCCGATTCTATGTCTCTCTCTGTCTGCCCCTCCTCCATGCACTCTCTCTCTCCCTCTTTCTCAAAAATAAATAAATGTTTAAAAAAAAGTTAAATTGTGGCATGCAGTACAAGGATAGTTTGAGGACGGCTCAGGTCTGTTTGGGGTTGATGGCTCCCAAGAGCCCAACGGCCTCCCAAGAGGGGTGCTGGCCTTCTGGCCATGTGAGCCTGGCCTCAATGAAGAGGTCACACGCCCCCTCTGAGGTGACACCTTACACCCTACTGCTGCACAACTAATTACCAACAACACAGAAGTCTAAAACAAGACACATTGATCACCTCGCAGTTTCTGTGGGTCGGGCGTGCCGGTGTGGGTTGGCTGGGGCCTCTGCTTAGGGTCTCTCCCTAGGTGAGACCACCATGAAATCAAGGTGCTAAGCAGAGCCAGGGTCTTACCTGTGCTCAGGGCCCTTTTCCACACTCATGCAGTTGTTAGCAGAATTCATTTCCTTGCAGTTTTAGGACCAAGGTCTTCTTTTTCTTACTGGCTGCTGGCCAGGGACAGCTCCCAGCTTCTAGAAGCTGCCCTGTGGGGGTCCTTGTCACCTGGTCCTCCTCTCACAACCGGGCAGCTCACCTCTTCCTGCTAGCAGGAGCGCCTTGCTGCGGCCTCTTTTCAACTTTAAGGGCTCCCCTGATTAGGCCAGGCCCACCCAGGACAATTTTCCTTTTGATTAACTCAGTCAGTGAGTAGGGCACTGAGTTCTATACGCAAAATCCCTTTTCCCACATAAAGTAATATAATCATGGGGGGGGTGATATCCCCTCAGGTCCTGTTCACCGGGAGCAAGGTTGGGAATCTTGGGGGCCATTTTGACCATGCTGCCCTAACCACACCCCCTCGACCCCCACACAGCTTCGCTGTCCAACCCTGGGACACACGCCTCAGCCCAGTTAAGCCCAGGGAACTCTCTGGTGGCTGGGGATAAAGGGACTAGCTCTTCAGACGAGGGACACCCCGCTGTGGACCTCTCTTACCTCCCGCCACGACCGGCCCACGTCCCTCCCTCTGCCTCCCCTTCCGGAGCCCCCCTGAGAACTTCCGGTTCCTCTTCCTGTTCTCTGAATGTGTGCGGCTCAGTTCGGGCAGCAGGGGGCGCTGCTGGCTTGGCCGGCGGGCAGGCACCGGAGGCTGCAGCTCAGGGGCGTCCCCCAGGCCCAGGCTCAGCTTCCTAGATCCTCAGCCTTCTCCCAGTCATCTGTCCTCGATCATCGGGACCCTGGCACTGGGAGGGGGCAGGCAGCGCGTATGCCTGAGGCCTCCTCTCTCCCAGCCCGTGTCTCTGCCAGGGATCTGTCCGTGTGGCCTTGTGGAGCTCCCCACCCAACCCACCCAGACCCTTGCTTCAAGTGACTTGGGTTCTCTGCTGCAAGCACCCAAGACTGAGCATTAGGAGTGGGAATGTCCCCCAAACTTGAGCCCTTAGGGCCATCTGTCGGTCACTTGCTTCTGCCTCACTGAAAACCGCTATCCTCGTTCGGAGCATCCCAGGCGTGACTCCCGGGCAAGATTCAAATGACCTGCTCCCTGGGGAGGAAACTTTATTTCCAGAAAGCACTCTGAATTTTTTTGGTGATTCAGGATTTCCAAAGCTGGCTCGGTGGTCCACCTGCTGCCTCGCCCACCTGGCATCACCAGGCTGGGGCAATAGGGGTCATCTCACGCCCTGGGGGTCTGACACCATCCGTCCGTGGGGAACTTTCCTCCCCCGGAAGAAACTCAGTATTTCTAGTATTCGGGGCCCACGGTGAAGGCCTGAAATTTGCCATCCATGCCTCTGTCAGCATTTTTGCTGGGAACTGCACGGAAGCATTATCTTTGGCAAACTTGAACACGAGGGAGTGTTCGGATGTTGGTGTAGCTGGACGGGGTCGCGCCAGGGAGAGAAGAGTACGTGAGGAGGTCTCAGAGCCAGGTAAGGATTTTAAATTGCATTATATATATGTATGTATGTATGTATTTTTAAAGTTTATTTATTTACTTTGAGAGAGAGAGAGAGAGTGCGAGGCAGAGGAGGGGCAGAGAGAAAGGGAGAGAGAATCCCAAGCAGGCCCCATTCTGTCAGTTCAGAGCCCGATGCGGGGCTTGAACTCACGCACCACGAGACGATGACCTGAGTCGAAGAGTCAGGTGCTTAACTGACTGAGCCACGCAGGCGCCCCTAGATTGCGTTCTAAGTCAGAGGGGGTATTAGCTTCCTACTGTTGCTGTAGCAGATTACCACACACCTGATGGCTTAATCCACATTCATTCTCTTTCGGTTCTTTCTGGAGGCCAGAGAGCAAAATGAGTTTCACAGGGTGGAAGTCAAGGTGTTGGCAAAGCTGACCTCCCTCTGGATGTTCGAAGGGAGACTCCTTTTCCTTGCCTGTTCCAGCTTCGGGGGTCGTGTTCCTTACATCCCTGGGCTCAGGGCCCCTCCATCCTCAAAGCCAGGAGCGTAGCATCTCAGTCTTTTCTGTAGTCAACTCTCTTTGCTTCCTTCTTATAAGGACCCTCGTGGTTGCATTTAGGCCCTACCCTGTTAATCCAGGATAATCTCATCACAAGGTGGGGAGCGTGAAAGAGGACAGTCAGAGTGACCCCAGGATTTCCAGGCTGAGCTGGGTGAAGGGTATCACCAGTCCCGGGGACAAGGAACAGTGGAGGAGGGACAGGCCTAATGGTCCTGCGTAGAAATAAAGACATTAAAAGAAAAAAAAAAAAAAAGAGTTTGGATCTGGGCACATTTTGCCTGAATGAATGAAAAAAAAAACCAACCAAACCAATAAGCCCAAGATGAAATGAAGTCTGGGTCAGGAACTCACCTTCTGAGATTGGCAGGCAGCTCAGTTCACCTGTTTACTTTCTCTTTCCATGTGATCTCCTATTTTCCCAAAGGTAAACGGTGCCTTGAGCTTCCTAGGTACTCAGCTTCCTTAGTGCCCAGTATCAGCAAAGGAGCTGGTGGCAAACCCGGATTGGGGGGTGTTGGGGGGTGAAGGCGGTGAATGCATTTGCCCTCATCACATTTGTTTCCTCGATAGCATTCCCTGTGATTGTGTTTGTCGGGTGTAATGCGTTCATAGAAACGAGCTATATTGTGCCATCTGCAATTTAATCTATGTGATGTTCTCCATTCTTGGTTATTCAACATGAGTGTGGGTTGTTTTTTTTTTTTAATTTTTGAATGTTTATTTATTTTTGAGAGAGAGACAGGGCGCAAGCAGGGAAGGGGCAGAGAGAGAGGGAGACACAGAATCTGAAGCAGGCTCCAGGCTCTGAGCTGTCAGCACACAGCCCGATGCGGGGCTCGAACTCACGAACCGTGAGATCATGACTTGAGCCAAAGTCGGACGCCTAACCGACTGGGCCACCCAGGCGCCCCTCAGTATAAGTGTATTTTAACAAAATTCTCCATACTCACTTGCTAGTACCTCTGCAAACAGTTGCTTTTTCACAAAACACTTGCTATAAAGACCAACTGGAACTATTTACTGTGTAAAAATTGTGAATTTAACTCAATTAAAAGAGGATATTTGGCAACTGAGCCCATAATAAAACCACATGAAGAATGCCAGAATTTGTAAAGCATAAACATGCGTGTGTGGTGCAAGCCATTATTTGTAATGGTTATGGGTGATCCTATGTAGCTTTAAAAAATTATTTCTCCATCATTTGTGGTGCTTAAACTTTTTTTTTTTATCTCTGTAAGCAAAAGATTGATGATGCACATTTTGTGTAATTTGCAAGAAAAATGTTTTGGAAGCTTCAAAAATAAAACTGACCTAGCAGAAAAGTGGGGTTTTTGTTTGTGTCTTTTTCCAGCGGTTTATTTCCAATGGTTCATCACTGCAAATGTATTTCCTGGTCCCATATGTCACTGTGGCCCGAGGTCTCATGAGAGTCTGGGTTGGCATTAAAGACACTCTATAAAGTCCATTTCATTTACCACTGATTATATGTATGTACTTCTTGAATTAGCAATGTGTTCGTTCTGAACATGTAAAAAGAATTAGTCCTGTACATTAAACTTTAAGAAAATAAATATGACTTAAAAATCAACTTGGACATACCAAGTTCTTCTAGAAAAGCTCATTCGAATGTTTATACTCTAATTTGGGATGCTGCTTTGCTTTGCTGTATAATATTGTTTAAAAATATTAAAGCATTTTAGGGGTGCCTGGGTGGCTCAGTCAGGTTGGGCATCTGGCTTTTGACTTTGGCTTGGGTCATGATCTCACAGTTCGTGGGATTGAGTCCCACATCAGGCTCTTCACTGACTGTGCAGAGCCTGCTTGGGATTCTCTCTCTCTTTCTCTCTGCCCCTCCCCCCTCAAAATAACTAAACAAACATTAAAAAAAGCACTATACACTTGGGAAATATTTCTACTAGGATGTGGAGAACGAAGACTTTCCCTCAATTGTTGTCCACGAAACAGGTTTTGGAATTTTTCCCCCTTTATCCTGATTTTTAAAATTCAAGTCAACTTTATTGAGGTGTACTTTATATGTAATAAAATGCACCCAGTGTAAGTAAGTATGCAGTTTGGTGAGTTTTGGGCAAATGCACACTTGTTGCTGCTTTTATTCCACGTGTTGCTCAGTCAAGGCACGGAGCATTTCCATCCTCTGGCACGTTCTTTCCTGCCCTTCTCAGTCACTCACTCTTTAGCTAACCACTCTGAGAAGAAAAATTTAAAAACAAAGCTTTTCTTTTCTCATCTATTGCCCTATCCCAACACAACTAGGTCTCTTTTTCTCCCTCTTTCATTCTTGTTTTTCTAGCAGCCTGGCAATTTGTATTAAAACACTAAGCTGCTTAATGCTCTATTGACTAGGGAGAGGAAAACATGCCCCATTATTTTCCTATTCTTTCTCAATGACCTCTTACTCTTCTGCATCTGAAATCCCCATCCATCCATCCATCCATGCATCCACCCACTCATCCATTCACTCATCTATCCATGCATCTATCAATCCATGCATCCATCCATCCTTCCGTCCGTCCATCCATCCATCCATCCATCCATCCGTCCATCCATCCACTCATCTATCCATGCATCCATCTATTCATGCATCCATCCTTCCATCAATCCTTCCGTCCATCCATCTGTCCATCCATCCATCCTTCCATCCATCCACCCATCTCTCCAACCCTCCATCCTTCCGTCCATCCGTCTGTCCATCCACTCATCCATTCACTCATCTATCCATGCATCCATCAATCCATGCATCCATCCATCCTTCCGTCCGTCCATCCATCCATCCATCCATCCTTCTATCCACCCATCCATCCACTCACCCATTCACTCATCTATCCATGCATCCATCCATCCATGCATCCATCCATCCTTCCATCCATCCATCCATCTCTCCATCCTTCCGTCCATCCATCTGTCCATCCACTCATCCATTCACTCATCTATCCATGCATCCATGCATGCATGCATGCATGCACCCATCATCCATGCATGCATGCATCCATGCACGCATGCATCACCCATCCATCCATCCTTCCATCCATCCATCCAACTTGTGTTGAATGTCTATTCTGAGGCACAGACTACCAGAAATCCTGCCTCCACTTGACTTAGGTTCTAACAAGGAAGACAAACAATTTAATTCTTATGCTAAGAAGTCAATACATATTACAAAGGGGAAGTATGGCACATAACGGGAGACTCAGCAGTAGCAGCTGGAAATGATTCTCAGGGGGAAGGAGACATCAGTGATGCAACTGTAGGACAACTATCAGTGAGTCAGTTAATCATTTCAGCAATGTTTATTGGTCGCCACTGGCCAGGCACAGTGGTAGCTGCTAGTGATTCAGAGAGAGGTGACTAGGACAGACATGGGCCTGCTCTCGTGGGGGGGTCACATCATTACGGAGTTAGCCTGGGCTGGGCTGGGGCAATGGGATAATGGTCTAGGCACAGGGAACGTGGGGGATGGTGCATAGGAAAGAGATGATATGGTGAGTTAGACACACTGAAAATTCCATGTGACCAGAGCTTAAATGTCAGCCAGGAGGGGGTTCCTGATGACACCGAAGGACAGAACGGTGAGCAGCGGCTACGGCAACCGGTCAGCTCTCATTCGCTCTGTCAAACGGTCATTGTATCCCTAACCAGAATCTGGAAAAAGAAATGTTGAATGTAGACACCACATCTCAATCACTTTCACATAATTTCCTTCTGCCGTTCATAAACACAGCCACGATTAAAATGACCTTTCACGCACAGCAGAGAGGCGGCACTGAAGAAAATGAGGTATGTGAGAATAAAATCCATCTACCTGATTGCCATGTAGCTTTGGTGAGTCACAAGAGTGAGAATTTCAGATGTGAATTAGAGATTGCCAAGAGGGGTGGCATTACTTGAAAAGAAAAAACATCCCCTACGTGTCTTTAAGGAATCAGAAGACCAGAGAATTAGGGGAGAAAGAATGTATTTCTTACATATATTCTAACTTCTTCCCAAATAATTTTCAGGTTATTTATAGTCTCCCTCTGAATTGACCTTTCGATGACTGTTACTTGATAGGCACTTAATATATTGAGGCAAATATTCCACAGAGTTCTGCAAACCTATGACAATACATTTAGAGCACGACATGCCCCAGCTGCTGATTCATTTTTTGGCCATAACATGTCCATATACTGTAGTTAATCCTTTGCAATTTAATATTTGATAAGATCTATTTCCTTTGTAGTGAATTCTGTACGTGTCACTGAAAATTAAAGTTCTCCGAAAACCCCCATCACCTGTGGGCACTGATTTCACACTCCATTCTGGAAATATAAAATCTTAAACGCTTGCTGACTGCAAATCAATGTTCATAATCCAAATATTAATAGCCGCATGAAATGTTAATACTTCTCCATCGATTACCACCCTTCACTTGGATTTAGCATACATTTCACGGAGGCTGGGTTTCTTTTCTTGGATGACCCTAGGCTGGTTACTGCCAGATCAGAAATATATCCTATCAGGGCACCTGGGGGGTTCTCAGTCAGTTGAGTGACCGACTCTTGATTTCTGCTCAGGTCATGGTCTCACGCGGTTCATGGGTTGGAGCCCCGTGTCAGGCTCTGTGCTGGCAGAGCGGAGCCTGCTTGGGATTCTCTCTCTCTCTCCCTCTTTCTCTCTGCCCCTTCCCTGCTTGCTCTCTCTCTCTCTCTCTCAAAATAAATAAACTTTTTTTTTTTAATGTTTACTTATTGAGAGACAGAGCACGAGCGGGGGAGGGGCAGACAGGGAGGAAGGCACAGAATCCAAAGCAGGCTCCATCCAGGCTCTGAGCTGTCAGCACAGAGCCCGAGGCAGGGCTTGAACCCACGAACTGTGAGATCATGACCTGAGCCAAAGCCGGCCGCTCAGCCGACTGGGCCAACCAGGTGCCCTATAAAAATAAACTTAAAAAAAAAAAAAAAAGGAAATATGTTCCATCAAAATCTAAGGAACACAGTCAATCAGTGGCAAAGGGCGTGTTCTGCACGGTTCCGCCTGTTTTGTGTCCGTTGCTTTGCATTTCACGGAGCCCTCTGAGGAGCAGGGCCAAAGAGATGTCTGAGTCTTGAGCACGCTTGTGACCGGGGGCCCTTCATGGCCATCAGCCTGGTAACCAGCAATCGCATGCACTGTGGGTTTCAGAAGCTCAGCTGAGGCTGCCACAGAACTGCTCACCTGACATCACCGTCCTGAGTGAAGATGTTCGTTGACTTGTGATTTCTACTCTAGGCTTTGCCGGCTCTGCGGGCAGTGGGACCGTCTGCTTACATTTTCCCAGGTGGGCAAAGGGGACCGACGGGAAATCTGAGTTTACTGACTAATGTTAACACTTCTCCATCCATCACGACCGTCGGATTTAGCATACCTTTCGTGGGGGGCCGGGTTTCTTTCCTCGGATGACCCTTAAGCCGGTTACCCCCAGATCAGAAATACGTCCTATCAAAATCTAGTTAAGGGACACATTCAATCAGTGGCGAAGGGTGACAACTGACAACACGATTTGATTTTATTCCAGGGTTATTTATGAAATAGGATCCTGGGCTGGCACACGGGGCTTACTGGGCTCCCAGCTACTCAACAGGACGATGAATGGCAGCCCCCTCCCTCACGAGGCGGTCACTTAGTGAATCTGCTCGATAATCAGATTTGGCCACCCGACTGAAAAATGGATTTTCCAACATGTTTAAACGTCAAACATCGACGGGTTGAAAATATGTAAATTCTCCTGGACACGACCGGAGGAGCTATTCTTAGAGAAAAAAAACACAAGAGCATGTGAGCGTTCACGGAAAAGTGCCCAATGTTAACCTTGATCAAGATTAATGTCGTCTGCTAGAGTTCAGCCAATAAACCCTGGATTGTCTGGGCCTCTGTGGGCATGCACAGAAAGCACGCCGCCACGTGTCATAAGGGCTCCAGGGGGAAAGGCTGCTTGGGATTCAGACGGAAGGCTCAGAGACAGACTTCCGGAACATTAACTGGCCTTTGTCATTCAGTGTCTTGCCTGGGCTTCTAGCAGGAAAGACAGCTCCTCCTATGAACGATCGGAAACGTTGTTGCTTATTGGAGCTGGTGGTTTTGCTGGGGAACAGGGTTTTCCTCGTCTCCCTCCACAAAGCAAATACCCAGACTCCCGATTTCGGTTTTCTCCATTTTCCGCTTTACTAGGTGATATACAGTTAGTGTGGTTAACCCCCCATGAACCACAGGAAAGCATCACAAGTTTCTCAATGGCAGCTGACGAAGGAAGGAGCCCTTTGGAGACGGCAAGGTTCACAGGGTTCACAGACCGATCGTCAGAAATAAAAGGGCACAGAGATCAAGCTTTCCGTAAAGAGGATATTGTGTTGATTTATTATAGACTGCAGTTAAAAAAAATATTTTGAGGTTAGCCTCTCCAGTTTAAAAGCACTTAGCCAGGAACACTTGAACAGCTAGGCAATGGTCTCTCCCTCACGGCCCCCCAACACCTCACCAAGTACTGTAAACAGGGTTTTGAGAACATCCCGTCAATTTCTTGATACGGACAACCTAATGCATTTGCTTCTTAAGGAAAACCACCTTCCAAATTTCCAAAGCATGCACTGTTACTGGGCGTTAGGGATTTCAAAAGGACAAATTTCGTTATGGTGTTGTAAGGCCAAAATAGAATACCTATTTACCAGACACACACATGACGACCAGAAAAAAATTACAGACGTTAACCTAGTGTAACAATTCCATCAGGAATCAATGGGGAAAAAGGCACTGCGTCCCTAGCATTCCACCACATATCTACTATCCACTTGACATGCTTTGAATTCAAGTCCCGTCCGACATTTAACAGCGTTTTCTACAACATACAAGTCACAGGTAGGGTAATATTCTGACACTACGATTCCACTGCCGTATTTTTCACCCGAGTGTACAAATGGGAATGAAAATATGCTATCGGCTTTATTTACAGGTTTATCTCGATGTTTTAGTGGGGTTAAAAAAACAAAAATCAACTATCTCCACCAACGGTTCCCCAGGAAGGTATTTTGGCTACGATTCATGTGTACAAACCACCACGGAAAAGAAATAAATGGAACTGATGTCTGACCCCAAACACCTAACCTAAAATTTCTCACCCACTAAATGCTGGCAGTGACACTGCTGTTCTCTGCACTTTACGAAGTGAAACTCTACGTGGGAATTTCAGATCGACTTCTTTTGCCAAAGCACAAGGGCTATGTTGCAATGGATAGGATGCTGAATGAACGTATTCCAGGTGCATTCCACGTGTGAGTGCTGTCGCAGAGAATCATGAATCTGGAAAGGCGATCGGTTGTTCAAGCTTTCCCATCTTCCCAAAAGATGTAACACAACAATGGCATAACTATACACAAACAGAGGTTAGTTCTGAAAATCCGTAATATACATGCACAAACATTAGAACGTGATGGGGAGAAAAATGAAACACTACAATTCCCACACTGCATTGTTGTTTCCACAGCCTTTCTGCACCGGACGCTTTGTGGCTTCGCGGTGCCTTTTCCTACCAGTAGAGAGAGTCTGCCCCGTGGGCTGGTTGGAAACAGAGGGTTCTCCCCACACCCAGGGATCAAGCCGCCCTTGACAAAAGACAGAACCTACCAGAAAAGAACAAGTACAAAACACGATCGGTTATCGGTTTTCTCGAGACGTGCCCAAATGTCCTCGTGCGATCACCTTAAACTTCAGTGATTGGCCCAGGACATTCCCGGAAGCCATGAACATTGACGGATGCCCAGCATTAGAACCAGAGGACAAAGCCTTGATTCTCTTCTGAGCAACGCGAACTGGAATTTCTGCCGCAGCGATCACGGCTGCCACCTCCCCAGTTGTGAGCGGCCACTTGCACAGAAAAAGATTCCTCTCCGTGAGTGTGATTCGGAATACTTCTTCCTCCGGGCGCCAGTTCAGCTTAAGTGGAGAGGCGTATACTCTGGCCTTCTGGTCTGGATAATTTTTGGTTTGGGTCTCTTCATTCTTTCCGTCTCCTCCTCCTCCTCGTTCTCCTGATCGCTCTCACAGACGTGGACCACCACGCTGGGGGTGGTGTCGGTCGCTGCGTGCAATTCATACTTTTCCCCTGGGGAAAGAAGAGAAATGCAGGGTAACTGCAAGGGCAAGGACCGGAGAGCCAAGAAACAAAAGCAAACGGAAGAGCATGTATGGGTCTGCTCGGCCTGGCTTCTGCGGACGTTCAATGGGGACCGAGGGACACAGCCAGATATGCTCTGGATTGGTATTTCTTTGGTGGCTCTAGCGGGGAAAAAAAAAAAATTACACACACACACACACACACACACACACACACACACACACAGAGTCACCGTTATATATTATTCTGCTTTCAGTCAAACACTGAATCTAGGCATATGAAAGCAACGGAAGGAGTATATTTTTTAATGACACTTAACGTGTCCACCAGGCCTCCTAAAATACCCAGATGGCTTCCCCATTGTGGTGCGATGTGTTCGGGGAGACAGTGCACGAATAAAACGCGTTAGGAAAGGACATCGAGAGCTTCCGTCTTTTTTAAGTTTATTTATTTATTTTGAGACAGAGAGAGGGAGAGAGAGAACTCATGAACTGTGAGATCATAACCCAAGCAGAAATCAAGAGTCGGGGGGCACCTGGGTGGCTCAGGGGGTTGAGCGTCAGACTTCGGCTCAGGTCATGATCTCACGATCCGTGAGTTCGAGCCCCGCGTCGGGCTCTGTGCTGACAGCTCAGAGCCTGGAGAACTGCTTCCGATTCCGTGTCTCCCTCTCTCTCTGCCCCTCCCCTGCTTGCACTCTGTCTCTCCCTCCCTCTCAAAAATAAGTAAACATTATGAAAAAAAAAAAAAGAAATCAAGAGTTGGATGGTTAACTAACTGAGCCACCCAGGCACCCCAGGAGCCTCCCTCTTGAGGCTCCCACCGAGGCGGTTTGCACTGGAGACAGGCCACAAAGGGGGCCCACACGTGGCCTGTGATTCCCTCCACTCAGGACCTGGAGCCCGTGCAAAGTCACCTTCCCTCGCATTCCTGTGACCTTCCACGGCCTCCTCCGAGAAATGGGATAATTATGGCACTGACCTCACAGAGCTGCTCAGGTAAGTACAAGCTAAGTGCTTGGGACCTGCTGCACGGTCCACAGGCCCATTAAGTGTCACCTAGTTTTACTAATGTTGACAAATAGGGCGCGGATCTTGACTGGTCGGAAGCAGGGAGTAGTAGAAATGTTACGATTTAAGCAGGTGGTGGTGGGGGGGTTGCTTCGGCTGGCTCCGCCCCCTCGGGGTGCAGAGGTGGGTTTTCCTTCAAGTTCTGTGTGCTCTTCCCCAGCCCGATTCCAGACCTTCCCGCCTCCCGCTGCTTTGGGGACGCCTCTGAACACGGAAGGCACTTTTCCTCATAAGAAAGGAAATTGCCGGTTCTCTATCTGGAACGTTCATGGCAAATGCATCTGAAAAGGTGAGTGCGCCTCAGCTCTGTCAGGGAGGGAATTGAGGTGGAGGGTCACAAGATCACAGCCGTGGGGTCAGGGTCCTTATCTACCTGCCCATCAGCCAGGGTCCAGAAGGCCTCAGTGTAGGGCCACATTTGCAAACTCTTTGCAATCTTGCTGGCGGCAAAGCACGGCCCAGTTTGAGATCTGGTTCCAGCTCACTGTCACGTAAACTAAGGGCGAATGGATTGCATTATGTCTTTTCTGAAAGGGCTTCTCAAATCAGAAAGGAGGGGTAGGTTCTGGAGTGGGAAGGACTGCCTTCAGCAGCACTCCTTGCCCTTGGAGGAGTCTGTCCCCTCCCCCAGCTGGAGGACCCGTTTCTTCTCTTGTCTAGCGTCCCGGCAGACTCCAGCCCTCAGCTCGGCTAAGGCACCTCAGCCAGGAGCTCGCGCTTCCTCGGACTGGCCAGGTCCGCCTTGACCTTGACACCAACATCGGCAGTGAGTAATGGGATTCTAGCTTTCTCCCACAGAGGCGATTTCCGCTGGGGGCAGTGTGTTCAGAAATGTAATCTTTTCAACACGAAACTGCTGATGGTCCATGAAATAAAACCCTCAACCCAAAGGAGTATCATCAGGTTTCTGGTCCGGAAGAAATGGTCTCAGTATTTGTTTGCTCTGTGTGGATAGGGCAGGAGCTCAAACTGCTTCACCCCAAGACGTCCTCACGAACCTGCCCGCTCACCCCAAACCCAGCAGGTAGGACAGGAACCACCAACATCGGATTGTTTCCAAAAATCATGTGTTGGGCGCAGCCTAGGGGCCAGGCACGTTTTGAAGTGCTTTCTACACAACGGTCTCACCTACGGCTCACAGCTCCACTGGGTAATACCCACTGTATGGAGAAGAAGACTGAGGCCAGAGCACCTGTTATCTCCCCGAACACTCACACGTTCGTCCCATCGGAGGACTGAAGACTCTTCTTTCTCAGCTGGGGAGCACCCCAATGGGGCCAAGAGGGGGCGTGCATGACTGGGGCCCTTTCTTCACTACGCCCTACGGTTCCCTTGAACATTCAAAGGAGCAGGTGAGAATCAGACCAACCACCTTGACTAAAGATGAAATTTCCAACGTGTAGGGTGGTTTGTTTTCCCTTTCCAAGTCTAATTGCTCATCCTGGAGCGACAGGGCCTGGTGCTGGTGCTCAGTGGGTGACGGGAAGGATTCCCGTGATGCTGGCAACGAGCGGTCACGGTGCTTGGTACCCAGGACCCGCTAAGGAATGAGGCCAGAGGCAGGCAGCTGTGCGTGTCCCCAGCAACTTGAGTTACAGTCGCAGATGAAAGCGACTAGAAACCATTCATAAAACACGCGGGGGGCCACGGTGGGGGGAGGCGCTCCCTGAGGCAGGTGAGCATCTCCGTCTGGGCCCGTGAACGCCATCTCTGCCCATCTGTCTCCCTGCTCCCACCCAAGAGCACAGCTTACCTGGCCCTAGCTTGGAGATAGCGTATAACAGATCATAATTTATGACAGGAGTAGCGTCTTCCACTTGTTTCCAACCAACGGGCGGCGAGGCAGGAGGAGAGATCAGAAACTGCTTGTCCGGATTCGGGGGGGCCAGGTGGGAACTTCCTATGTGTAACGTCTGCGGAGAGAAAGAAATACAGGCACGTGGTTTCTGGAGGAAAGAACCCAAGCGAGGCGACAGCGCTCAGTGACAGCTTGTGGAGGACAGGCGCAAAAGGACAAGCCTACGTCTGGGCGGCAGAACGCATGCGGTTCCGGAGGGGGCTCGTGACCCAGTCCGTATGGAGAAGGCAAAGGGGTGACGGCACAAACATGGTTAGAGCGCCCTCCCAGGACTGGGACCCACAGGCACAGGGATTGCCAGGAATCACCACGGACGGAGACCGGTGGAAAAGGAGTAGCGTCGTACTAGAAATGGACAAAATAAAGCACTGTTGCTGACGTCACAGGGATCTCAGCCATTTCTTCTAGCTCCTCAGGTCACAAAGGCAGAACAGAGGCTCCAAGAGGCTAAGCGACAGCTCTAAGATGATACAGCCTCTGGGAGGGCAAAGTGGGGCTGGGGTCCCAGGGCCCCCGCCCACCCGGTGGTACCCCACAATTCCCTTCCTCTGCGGTTCCAAATCAGATGCCAAAAGCAAAGAAGGAAAAAAAGATCCACCTTCCAGGAGATTAAAAAAAAAAAAATACTATCTTGAGAATGCGAACTGGTGCAGCCCCTCTGGAAAATAGCATGGAGGTTCTTCAAAAAATTCAAAATAGAACTACCCTACGACCCAGCAATTGCACTACGAGGCATTTATCCAAGGGATATAGGTGTGCTGTTTTGAAGGGACACATGCACCCCCATGTTTATAGCAGCACTATCGACAGTAGCCAAAGTATGGAGAGAGCCCAAATGTCATTCATCAACTGATGAATGGATGAAGAAGATGTGGTATGTATGTACATACATATCGGCAATCAAAAAGAATGAAATCTTGCCATTTGCAACAACGTGGATGGAACTAGAGGGTATTATGCTAAGTGAAATTAAAGACAGACGAGTATCATAAGACTTCATATGTGGAATTTAAGATACAAAAGAGATGAACATAGGGGAGGGGAAGCAAAAATAATATACAAATAGGGAGGGGGACGAAACATAAGAGACTCCAACTGAGGGTTGCTGGAGGGGTTGTGGCTGGGGGGATGGGCTAAATGGACAGGGGGCATCGAGGAGGAAATTGTTGGGATGAGCACTGGGTGTTGTGCGTAGGGGATGAAACACTGGATTCTACTCCTGAAATCATTATTGCACCATATGCTAATGAACTGGGATGTAAACCTAAAAAAGTTAAATTAAATTAAAAAAAACTAAAAAATAGCATGAAACGATAACCCATGGTTCTAGTCTGGGCTTAGAAGTCCTCTCTGTGCAGTTAGAGGGCTGCCCAGAAAGATGTTGTATCAAAATCTTACCAGTTTGGGTTTTATTTGTATTTTAATCTCCCACTCCCCGCCCCCCCCCCCCCCCGCCAAATTTTCACACTGAGCGTGCATTTACTTTAATAATCAGAAAAAGTGGAAGGACAAAGTCATTCTACAGACCCAAGGTCGAAAACCCGTGCTTTGCGCCGCCACCAGGGGGCAGGGCATCCTAGCTCTAATTTATACTTGAAGGGCCTGCAAGGTGGCCTCCTCCCAGGGTCAGGAAGTGTCCCCACAGGTTCCGCTCCTCTACTGGCCTGGGGAGCTCAGAGCCCCCGTGGGGACGAGCCGTAACCAGAAAGCTGCACCTGAGAAGCTCCTTCCCCTTCCACGGCCAACCTGTTGGACCCCAGATGCAACAGCATATAGAACTTTGTGAGCTGCCTTGAAAATGGGTCACCTTATCACTGAAGGTCTGGGGGGTGGGGGAGAACCAGAAGGGTGGTGAGCAAGAGAAACAGCAAACCCATTCACAGCCCTTCGAGCGCGACCCGGGGCTGGGACTCCTGCCACCAGGAGGCTTTCTTAGCGTTTGCTACCTGTCTGGTTAACTCTTTTTTTTTTTTTTTCCTTTCCAGCCAGGCCTGGCAGCCTTGTGCCCACGCGGCTGCCCGCACTTGGCAGACGGCTGGTTCTCCACCGAGGGAGGCTCGGTGCTGCCGAGAACCTGCATAGAGTGAGGCCCCGCTCAGGTCTGCTCTTGGTCTGAAACAAGTCAGTAGCCCTAACCCTTGAGCCAGTTCCTGGAAACATGCTGCACAAACCTTAGAGTGTTAGACTAGCCACGCCCACAGCCTTGTACTCTTAACTACCTTGTACAACTACCTTGTACTCTTAACTACTGAATGAGCAGGAAAGGTTCTCCCAGCGCTACTCATCCCAAGGTCAAGGGCCATTTTGGAGATCGCTTGCTTTTAAACACATGCTGATGTTTGATTTCTTTCTTTTCTTTCTTTCTTTCTTTCTCTCTTTCTTTCTTTCTCTCTTTTCTTTCTTTCTCTCTTTGTTTCTTTCTTTCTTTCTTTTCTTTCTCTTTCTCCCTCTTTTTCTTTTTTTCTTTTTCTCTTTCTTTTCTTTCTTTCTCTCTTTTCTTTCTTCCTTCCTTCCTTCCTCTCTCTTTCTCTCCCTCCCTCCCTTTTTTATTTTGAGAGAGCGAGAGAGAGAGAGAGAGAGAGCGCGTGCAAGCAGGAAAGGAACAGAGAGAGAGAGAATCCCAAGCAGGCTCCACGTTCAGTGCAGAATCCAACACGGGGCTCGATCTCAAAACTGTGAGATCATGACCTGAGCTGAAATCAAGAGTCTGGCACTCAACTGACTGAGCCACCCAGGCACCCCATGTTGATGTTTTCTTAAATAGGCGGGACATTCAAAATTTAGAGTATGGATTTTGCCTTCCTCAAAATGAATTCTTAAGAGTTTTAAATCAACCCAGCCGGGTACGTTGACCAGAAAGGCTGTCCACGATACACTGCTAAGTGAAAAAGAAGGCTGTAGTAATTCAATTTTTTTTTTTTTTTTGTGCAAGCAAATTAACTCATACTCATGCACTTGTATGTTTGTATATGTGAAGGGGAAAGTGTGTGAGGATTCACACTAGATTTTCAAAGGTGGTTATGTTAGGCGATGGCTTTAAAGGGGGAGTGGAGAAATGTATCTACCTATTTACTTTTAGGGACTATTGTACTGTACTTGGATTGTTTCAGTTAATCTGTGTTGCTTTTGTCATTTAAATGACAAAATAAACATGCTTAAAAAAAGGGTGGAGAGGGGCGCCTGGGTGGCTCCCTCGCCGATTTGGGCTCAGGTCAAGATCTCACGGTCAGTGAGTTCAAGCCCCTCGTCGGGCTCTGTGCTGACAGCTCTGAAACACAGCCTGTTTCAGATTCTGTGTCTCCCTCTCGCTGACCCTCCCCTGTTCATGCTCTGTCTCTCTCTGTCTCAAAAATAAATAAAACGTTAAAAAATTAAAAAAAAAAAAAAAGGGTGGAGATGTAACAATGTTCCCTGCAGGGTTATCTGTGATAGTGAAACATTGGAAAACAAGATAAATGTCTGAGAGTAAAGACTGCTTAAATATGTCTGAAATATCTATATGGTAGAATATTACGTACCTGGAAATGATCTTACTAAACACATTTTAATGTTGCGGTAGAATGATCACGGATGATACACGGTGAAAAAGGAAGGGTACAGAATAGGATCTACTTAAAAAAAATTTTTTTTTGTTTATTTTCGATGAGAGAGAGTGTGAGCAGAGGAGGGGCAGAGAGAGAAAGACAGGGAATCTGAAGCAGGTTCCAGGCTCTGAGCTGTCAGCACAGAGCCGGACGCGGGGCCCAAACCCACGAACTGTGAGATCATGACCTGAGTTGAAGTCGGACGCTTAACTGTCTGAGCCCCCCAGGCGCCCCCAGGATATACTTTTAATTCCAACATTGCAATTGAAATGCGTATGCATTAAAAAAAAATCAATGTATAACATAATCAATGTCTGAGCTACTTTTAAAAAGGGTGAGAGGGAGAAGCAGGTGTATCACTGCATTCAACTCACCTGGGCAAAATATAATTTCATTTCCTTTCCAAGAAATTCAGTCTTATGCAGCTGGAGTCTGGCGTCCGCCGCAGATAAGGGGTTGCTGAAGTTTATTCTGACCCGTTTGAAGCTCTTAAAATACTGAAAGGTGATATCCTTGTCGTATGTCCTAAAGAGGGATTCAAATTTGGCCTGAAAAGTAATAACAAAAATAAAAGGAGTTAAAATATACCTGCATAGGAGTCCTGACGACTACATCGCATTTCCACTTGAGGAAGGGAATTAGTGTCATTTCGAGAACACCCAACTTCTTTCTTAGACAAGAAAAGCCAGCCTTACCCCTTCAAGGAAGATTTGCTTTTGGCCCCTTTAAATTCTAATACAGGTGATTTTCTAAGAAAGTTAGAATGTAGGCTTTCTTAAATTCATTCAATCAGCAAAACAATTACCAGTCGCAGAAACATTCTTTTGAAAGTAGGAAAGGAGGACATTCCAAGGATGTCCAGCTTGGTAATTTGTCACCCCCCCCAACAATTCCTTATGTCCAACAACCTTCCCAGGCCTAGTGAACTCCCACCCCCACTGCTCAACACAGGGAGTGGCTGTGTATATCAGATGTTTCTTTAGGGTTTAAAAACACTGGAACTCATTTGAAAAAAAAAACACGGGGGGGGGGGGCACCTGGGTGGCTCAGTCGGTTAAGCAGCCGACTTCAGCTCAGGTCATGATCTCGCGGTCTGTGGGTTTGAGCCCCGAGTCAGGCTCTGTGCTGACAGCTCAGAGCCTGGAGCCTGCTTCTAATTCTGTGTCTCCCTCTCTCTCTGCCCCTCCCCTGCTTGCTCTCTGTCTCTCTCTGTCTCTGTCTCTCTCTCTCAAATAATAAACATTAAAAAATTTTTTCTTTTTAATTTTACTGCATTGGGAAACAATGAAGTTAATAAGAAACCCTGCATTTCTCAGTGTAAAGGAAGAGGTTTAAAAAGAAATCTCCCTATTATTTTCCCACTGAGTCTGTTACTTTTTAACTCTCTAAAATAATACTGGTTTAAAAATTAATGTACGGCCAATGGACCCATTTCTTTCTTCCCTTTCAAAAAAATTTTTTACTTATTTAAATTCAAGCTAGTTACCATACAGCGTAGTATTGGTTTCGGGAGTAGAACCCCCACCCAGTGCTAGTCCCAACAGCTGACCTCCTTTATGCCCAGCACCCATTTAGCCCATCCCCCGCCCTGCTCCACTCCAGCAAACCCTCAGTTTGTTCTCTGTAGTTAAGAGTCTCTTACGGTTTGCCTCCCACAAATGGATCCATTTCTGCATGCGGGCTACAATGTATGTATATTTCTAGCTCTAGTGTTACAACGCCTAGTGAAAGTTACAAAACAGCATGAGTTCTTAGGATGGAAATGCCCAAGTCCAAGGGTGTTAGGCTTAGATTCAGGAAGGAGCTCACCAGCTTTCTGGGAGAAGCTGTGTGGAGAGGCCCCTGCTGGGCTGGGTCCTGGGGTGGTGGCTTTTGCGGGAGGGTGTGGGGCGAGATGGGAGACCACAGCGAGGTCTCAAGGCTCCAACCAGAGACGGAGTTGATAGTCAAAACTTCCAGAAAGATTGTATGGACATTGAGGCGTCCTACCCTCCGAGCCTTTTCTTCCAGACTGAACAGGAAGGACAGGTGGTGGGAAGTCTGCGCAAGGCAGAAAGGGCCGGCTGAGGGTCCCATTGGGGAAGGGGCGCGCCTTCTACAAAGGGGACCGAGGTCGAGGAGGAGGCGGGCGGGGCGCACCAAGTACCTTGGAAACCTGCGGAAAGCAGTTTCTGCAGAAGGGACGCCTTACAAGAGAACATTTTCAAGAATGTTCAGTGCTAGAGAGAGGCAAGGGCATGGGACCTCCAGGCGCAAGAGGCTTCACGGGCAGGACAGGACTTGTGTTCCAGCGTGGGGGCGGTCAGCCCGTGCCCACCAGGCAGGTTGTCCAAGGGTGGGGGTGGCAACAACTCACCAACTTTCTCTCTCTGAATCCCGTGGCTTTGCTTTCGTTTATGAAAACCTCTGAGGGGTTTTGCAGAGGCAAAGAATGAGAAAAATGTTACACAGCAGATGCTTCCCAGAGGATTTCATCTGGCCGCGGGCGGACTTTTTCCCCACCTCTCTCCAGCGGGAGCTCAGGCAAGTTTCTGGCGCACGGTCTGTGCATATATATTTGGAATTTTGCATGACCTCATCAATAGGCATTGTGACCCACTGTTTAGTTTTGGAGTTATGATTCAGAATTTAGGGGAGATGACTTTGAGGAATATTTTTAGAATACAAGTCAGGGCTCAGGACCAGACCACAAGAGAAGGCACACAGAGTCTGTTAAAGCCACATCACTATGACGCCATTCTCCTAAAAAATAATCTTATTTGTTCTGACAGCTGGGATCAGCTCTTATAGTTGCTGGACGCTGTCCCTCTTTGATTGAATAAACAATGATTTTACTCACATAAGGCTAATATGAAATACGTAGCTTTTGTGGGATTTTCACACATAGAATGTGCTGCTATCTCGTTCAGAAACCACAGTCCTAGCTGTCAAGCATCATACACACTCGTGCAGTTCAATTTGATTAAAGAAAAAAAAAATCCTTCACATGTCCCAATATGGCATGGGCTCTAAAGCCTATAGCACGAACACCATTCCCCAAACACAAGACACAGAACTCACTCATATACAATATTGTTAGAGATCAATTAGACAGCTGGGTAGCTACTGATGGAAATCTTACATCTTCATCGAATGAAGAAGAAAAGCACGGTGACTACAATGACTAATTCTACTAATTACCACCAATGAGAGCTGCTTCCCCACACTTAAACTTAAGAGATTTATCCAGTTTTTTGTTTGCTATGGCTGCATTTTCCCTAGCTAAAGGAAGCTGAAAACTCGAGGACAGGCCCTTGTAATTACCACAGACATACAAATATCTTTGCGATATTTATTTCCCAAGATAAAATTACACTGTTCTGATCTCTAGATGTCAAAGTGAAACGCTCTGTTCACGGCCAGAAAAAGCTTCCCTCTAAAAGGTTGCTTACAACCTACACAGAATGAAAAATACAAACCATGTTAAAACTTTGCATTACTGATTGGTCAAGGGACCTGGATGTTTTCAAATACTGAGAGTTTTAAACATTCCTTCACAGTTAATCCCTCGGGCAACAGCTTTGTTTGATAAAGCACCAAATATTTTGGACTTATTTCAAAACCCCCAAACCCGCAAGACAGCCACATCACACCCCCGCAAAGATTTCAGCTGCTATTTCCAATTAACACAGTGCTTTGAAACCTCTCAAAAATCACATTATATTAGAAGCCTTACCCTGGTTTCACTTTCGCTGAAGATATCACTGTTTGCCACACAGGCAATCAGGGAGCTAAAGCTGTAGTTGAAGTTTCTAAAGTGCATCTTGCTTTCTTAGAGCGAAAGCACTAGCGACTCAGGCAGTCAAGCCCCAAGTGACGGTCCCTTGCAAGAGGCTGGAGGTTGTCGCTCCAGCAGGCCCTTATAAAGCACCGAAGTCCAGCCCCCTGGGAAAAAAAAAGCACAGCTTCTAGAGCATCCTGTTTGGACAGCAAATTCCTGAGTCAAGTCCTGCATGCTTTTAGGCAGACAGAGACAGAGTGTAAGTTTCTACTGGAAAGAGGTGACGTCAACACCTTAGTCATTTTCCCTATGCTAATTAACTTTGCTTGGGGAGGATGGAAAAAACAGCCAAGGTTTGCCTTGCAGCTGCTTTATCAACTCCTCTTGCAACATAGTTTCCACTGGTAGTAATTCCATTCAGCCACTCAGACACCATGCTCCTCAACTGAATGGGACCACCCTTCTTAAGATGGAAAATGTTACAGAAGAAAAACGAGGAAGGTCTCAGCAGTAAACAGTAATTAGCCTCTGGGGGAGTTTTGAGCCTTTGGGAAACCTGGAAACTCAAGCCTTGGCTAGTTGTTTGATCCCTGTAATTCCCTGAAAACCTCAATCCAAGTTTCATGTTGGGGTATTAGAGAAAACGTTTTGAAATCTTTCTTGGTCAATGAACTCTGTTTTTAAAGAAAAAAAAAAAAGTGGAATTCATTTTGAAATATGGCGCTTTTTTTCCACCCTAATTGAACTTTACTGGATAAATGTCCCCATTCTCACTTGTATTCCACAGTGGGAATGTGAGAAGAGCTCCTCAAGCAATCCTGGGATTCTTCACTGGAAAATTTTACTATTGTAATCTGGAAACCAGGAAGATGCAACACTTTGATCATTTTCTGGGAGCTACTGGATTCAGAAAAAGATACAAACACATTTTAGAGAATCTAGCTTCTGGAGTTGAGAAAAGAAAACACTGAGATCAGCTGTCCTGTTTTGAGACACATAGACTAAAAGTTGTGTTTTTCTTCTCATAGAAAAGGAAGAAGAAATGAAAGGAATGCATGCTACAGTTGGAGAGCGTACCTGAAAACGGGGCTCTTTTCAGGTGAAATATCTGCCCCTTCTTTCCAAAGGCTGCAACTCTGAGGTGCTAAGCACGTTTCCAGTTTCGATCCCTGTGGCAGCCTGGGTCCTCGGTCCTTCCCAATCTCCCCAGTTGCATTATCCCCTAAAAGCACTCAAGTTACTTCTAAAAGCATTGTCTAGTCTAGCGGCACACAGAGACACCTCCTAAGCTTCCAGAAGTTAACTAGAACTCTGCCATTCACATGTAAGAATTACCTTCAGAGAACCATTAAAATTAGCCAATAATATTACAGTCTCCAATAATGGAGCAAAACGAAACCGGAGCATTTATCCCTCCAAAGGAGGAAAAGTCAAGTCTTGGATGAATGAGCATTGCTTAATTTCAATGCGCACTGCCTTACTGCCAACTGTAGAGTTATGTAAGAAACCAGTTATGGTGTTCGCTTTGCCAAATTACCCATAACTCCCAACCCGAGAAGATCTAAATGCATATATTCTAAAACAGTTTGGAACACTGTGAATAGTACGGGTCTGCCTCAAACCGCACGGGGATTCGGTCGCATGAGATGGTGCTTGGCGATGGGTAGCGTGTGTTTGGGCGTGCCGTATTTTCAGTGCTGTCGGCAGCCTGTCCCTGACACACGCACGTTGTGGCGGTGGCGGTAGTGTGGGTATGGGAGGCGTTGGTGGGGGGAGGGGGAGGCGCTAAGGGGAAAGAAAGGGGGGGAGGTAGGACACAGGAGCCTCCTCCAGAGAGGCTGGGGAGGGCTCTGAGGTGCACCGCCCCTCCCCCCTGCCCTGCCACGTCCACGTCCACCCCACGGTCCCCCTCCACCCCCCCTCCCCGCTTTTTCTCTTTCTCCTGGAGTCCACCTTAGCAAATAGAGTTAAACGGCGGTCAGAGGAGAAAGAAGAGGCACATTTCTGCTCTGAGAAATAAATGATACATGACCGCTCTTTCACTAGGCTGCCCCAAAAGCCTAATGTGTGATTCTGTACCTGCCTTTGACTTGATTTTAAGGTCCATTTGAATCAAATTGTGATCCTGAGTGCTCCCATTTTTACACCCAGAAGAGGCGCTCAAAACAGTGACCAACTGTAGGGGGGCTGAAAAGAATGCTTTTCGGCAAAACTCCTCGGGTCACAAAGTGACCAGGGCCTTGGACCAGAGAGGGGCACCTACGGTCCCCCAGCACCGGCTTCCTCAGCTACTGCGTGAGAGGCATGGAGCAGATGCGGGTTTTCGAAGTACGTCACTGAGTGGCAAGGCTCCTTCATGGCGCTCCAGCCCTGGCTGCAGGGACGTTATAAAGGGACAGGACACCTGTCTCGTCCCTGTACCCAGAGGTAACACTGCTTTAAACGCATCTCAGTTTCCCTTCATCTGCTAATCTGACAGTTCTCATCAGGAATGCCCACTCTTCAGGGCAACTGGGTGGCTCAGCCGGTTAAGCATCCAACTTCGGCTCAGGTCATGATCTTACGGTTCATGAGTTCGAGCCCTGCGTCCGGCTCTGTGCTGACAGCTCAGAGCCGGATCCTAATTCAGATTCTGTTTTTCCCTCTCTCTCTGCCCCTCCCATGTTCTCTCTCTCTCTCTCTCAAGAATAAACATTAAAAAAAAATTTTTTTTAGGAATGTCCGCTCTTCAGCTGCGTGTCTATTATACGGGAACTTGGATTTCTAAATGTCCTATGCAAAAGCATTACATTGTAAACAGTGCCTGTCCTCATGGAGGATAAAAATTGTTCCAAAACAAGTATTAAAAAAAAGTAGACGTTCCTACATGTGTATCCCTTGTCATTTGGGAGACAAGTGCATTCCTGATTCTTGTTTGCTAGTCGGATAGAAGTGATTTGAAGAAAGCAGTGCCTAATGTCTCATTAGAGCTCTTGAGAAGCATACCAAAAATTGCACTTAAATTAGTAAAACTGACACCAGAAGTTGAAGAAGAAATGAAATGCTTTAGTCAACTGAAAGCTTTAGATGTTTTGCATTTCTTCCATTCGTGCCATAAAAATCCTAAATTCATCTAACTTGCAGTAAGAGCATATTTTCACTAAGAAGTTTTCTATTTTCAGGGAGGAAAAACTGAGGTTTAGGGTGAATTCCACCATTTCCATTACAGCATTCCCGGAGCAGAGTTAGGATGACCTCAGCGCGTCCTTATAAACCCCAAGGAGTTTGCACCTCTGCCAAGAATGTGCCACCACCAGGGAAACGGTTCTACAAGACGACCAGAAAGGGAAACTGAGTGTGGACCTTGATGTGCAAACCGAAGCAGAGCAAAGAACGGGGCAATTCACAAAAGATGGGGGGGGGGGGGCCCGGAGGGCGGGGCGGGGGAGGACATACCTGACTGAGATAAAAGGTACCCGTTTAAAGAGCATTCATCTTGAACGCTAATGAAACTCAGGGCTTAGGCGAGTTTTTAGCTTCTGAGATAATGGAATTGTTTTATTGTTGCTTCGTATTTGGAGCCCTTGCTGCCTCTGACGTGGAGCTTTGTGCCTCCAACCTCGGTTACTGTACAATGGAGAGACCTAGGACCTCACGCTTACTCATCTTTACCGTTTTCCCAGTCTGATCGATGGTATTAACCGAGGGGAGTGTTCTTGTCCTCAGCTTGTAACCCTGGTTAATATCCAATTCAGCGGTGGAGCGGGATCGAACAACGTGATGCTGGCAGAGCGCTGAGCAGGGCGCCTGAAACACTACCGGGGGTGGTTGTGTGTGAGCCGCGTCTCTGTTTCCTACTTCACCTGTCGTGATACTGAGGTTGAAAAGGGCACAGTTTATTTAGGGGAGCCAGGACTCACCCTGGTCCATCAACGGCAGATTCCAGGCCGGTTCCAGGGAACTACAGCGCCGTGCTCCCCTGGCAGCTGCACCTTCTGGTGTCGGAGCTCATTTCCCCACCTCTGTTCTCTCAGTTGCTGGACTGTCTAGGGCATCTTGGACGTCTTCCTCTTCTAGGTGCCCTGCCCGCAGGTCCGGGGAGAGGTCTGTGGATTCTCTGTACCACCCTCCACTTTGCACTCCCCGCACAGCACTTCAGGCGGCTTCTGCGACTGCAATACCTTTCTAACAGGCCTCACGGTGGCCACTTTCTTATGGCTCCAGGATAGTACATAATTCCCACAACAGGTAACTTCCCGAAGCCGAGTTTGATCATGTTTTTCTCCCATGGGAAAAACTTCAGCGATTTCCATTGTTCCTTAGGTTGAAGATGACGACTTTTACTAAGTATTCATCCATCCATCCATCCATCCACCCATCAACCCACCCCCATCCCATCCATCCACCCATCCATTCTTTCACCCAAGCAGGTTTTTAGGTATTGGAGATTCAAGGGTGAACAAAACAGACAAAACCCTCCGCTTTCACGGAGCTGATATTCTAAATGGGAAGAGAAGAAAAAGAAAAGAAACAAGATAATTGGGTAAAGTACACAGTGTGTTTAGACAGTGGTAAGTGCTGGGGGAAAGGCACAGAGAGGGGACAGGAAGAGCTGGGGAAAGATGTTGAAAGAGAGACTGGTCAGAGAAGGCATCCCTGAGAAGGTGACATGTCGATGCATCAGATCTGAAGGAAGTGGGAGACTGAACTGTGGGATGCTGGGGAACAGCATTCTGGGCCTGGGAACAGAATACACCAAGGCGCCCAGCCAAGAGAATCTTGGCACATTCAAGGCCCTGCAGGGGAGAAGGGTGGAGAAAGCGGTTGGGAACAAGGCCATTGGAGCCTTTGAGCCCTGAGAGAACTCTGGCTTAAATTCTGATTGAGGTGGCAGCCATCAGGGGGTTTTGAGCAGGACTTGACTTCCATACAACAGAACCACTCCAGTATCTTAGTTCAGAATAGAGCAAACAGCACGGTGGAAGCAAGATCCCAGTGAGGCTTGAGGCCTTTCCCGGCCATGGAGCCCTCAGCTGTGCCTGTTTTCCTCACTGCCCTCAGCCAGCTACTCTCTTGTCTCTCTCCTCTGCCCATCAGACCCCTATATATCCTTTAAAGCGCATCACAAACACTGCTTCTCTGGGAGACGCCCTTCCGTTAACCCAGTGACCCTCTGGGCTCTCCTCCTAGTTACATTCTTATCTGGCAAATCTCCCTGACTGCAGTGAAAGCCACATGGGGGCAACGGCACTCATTCTGTGCTTCCTGGAGATGCTGGTAAATGTTTGCGACATTCAGAGACTGCCCCAGCGAGGGCCCATCTGAGTCCCACAAAGAGCCAGAATTCACCAGGCATCAAAGGGCCATGGCCTTTGGTGTTCCTGACTGAAGGGTGTCCCTGTGTCTCTGGTTTAAGCAAAGGCCATGCCACTCCTTTTTGTCACAGGACGTCGTGTAGCATCGGTAAAGGCACATGTGTGCTCAGAGGGTGCCAGTCCCATTCCGGGACATACGTTCTCCGTCCCTGCTGTGTGGGAGCCCGCAGGTCACCCAGGCGGGGGTGGGGGGGGGCACTGAGCCATCAAGTCCAGACTTGGGGGCCCCACCCCTGGGACGCTCCTGGAGGCCTAGGATTCTTCGGGGTCTATGGCAGCCGTCTTGAAAATCTTCTGCATGTGGGAAGAACATATTCAGCTTACTATATTTTCACTTCTTTTAATGCCACTGATGTCTTTTTAAAATGCCTATTTTTAGGGTATGTTTTATAAGGTGCCCAGTGTAGAGTTGAAATCGTGTAGAATTTATGAACAAAAATGCTTTCACTGGCAGATGTACTAAAAACTCTTTTACCAATGAGATTCATGATCAAAACCCACGGAGACCATTTGTCTATGCGGCAGTGTGATTAAATCCCCATTTTTCTTTGAGCTTCGCCCTAACGATCCAGGAGAAGAAAGAGAGCAGGAAAAATATTCTTCTTCTTGATCTCGGAAGGAATCTCCATTCTTGTTCTCTGTCAGGAGGAATCAGAGAATGAGCTCGGGGAGGAGGCCAGATTTGGGCTCAGGAATTTATTGCTTTTAGCACTACTTTATTACTGGTAAGATCGGCTGCGTCACAGGGAGGGGCCTCCATTTCAAAGCAAATGTAAAACAAAGCAGGTGACCTTTCTGCTGATGGGCTCCAGGGTTCTAACCAGAACCCCCTAAAAAAACAGGCAGGTTGGGGTTCTTCCACAACAGAGGGTGACGCCTGCCGTAAGAATTCCAAATCTGCAATAAGAGAACCGTCTTAAGTGAAGATCACTTCTATGTTTAATAAGCACTAATCCTCTGGATCTGCAGGGTAACGCAGAAGAAATGAGACTAATACTAAGCTTCAGCCTGGTACATTTCTGATAATTTGAAAAACAGAAGAGTCTGACGGATCTGCTACTTTGCACGGATTAGTACAAGAGAGTATACACATAATTAGTATTTCTGGGAGAACACAGAGCTTTCAAGGACTTAAATATATAATATGGGTGGCGCATTGAAGCCAGTGTCAAAAAGGATCGATGTATTTTTTTTTAATGTTTATTTATTTTTGAGACAGAGAGAGACAGAGCATGAATGGGGGAGGGGCAGAGAGACAGGGAGACACAGAATCTGAAGCAGGCTCCAGGCTCCGAGCTGTCAGCACAGAGCCTGAGGCGGGGCTCGAACTCACAGACCGCGAGATCGTGACCTGAGCCGAAGTCGGACGCTTAACCAACTGAGCCACCCAGGCGCCCCAGGATCGATGTATTTTAGCAGAAGGGGAGGCATACTCTGTTAAAGGTTATGGTAGAGTGTTAAAAAAAAAAATGCAATCATCAAAAAAAAAAAAAAAAAAAAGAAGAAATAAAATGAAATAATCAGTTGATTAGGAAAAAGTAGGGATGAGAAGCATGTTCGAATTTATACCTTAAAAAGGAGGTCAGGGCTCAGGCAAGATTTCATCTCGGTTGTTAAACTCCACGTGAGCTCAAAATCCCATTAACTTTTGTTTCCTTATTACCTCAATCTTTCCTTAGTACAGAAAGGTTAAACAACCCTCTGTGACTTTTTGGAAACGCATGGCTTAGGAGGCCGAAGACGGAGAAAACAGCCATAGGCAAATCGGAACTATGCTTAATGAGCGGCCTGGAGACCAGCGGACGTGGATTAAGGGAGGTAACGTTTATTCAGAGGTGACTGTGGCCAAAGCCACCCTAATTAATCATCCCTTATTTGCTCTCTTTTGTCGAGTCCTTTCCCGACCCACCTCGCTTTAATTACTGATTTTAATTTCTGCCTTGATGCCTTCCTCAGCTGGGGCACAATTTTGTGGCAGCAAAAACCCCTGGGCAGGAAGTGTATGGGAGCAGCTAGCGACAATCTGCCCCTGTGCTTACCACTCATGGGGCTGGTTATCTCTCATTCCAGCCCTTCATTGATTCATTCCCATCAACTAAACCAACCCTCCTTTTAAGTTCATTTATTTATTTATGTATTTAGAGAGAGAGAGCAGGGGAGGAGCAGAGAGAGAGAGACAGAGAGAGAGACAGAGAGAGAGAGAGAGAATCCCAAGCACGCTCCACGCTGTCAGCTCAGAGCCCAACTCGGGGCTCAAACTTACAAACTGTGAGATCACAACCTGAGCCGAAATCAAGAGTCAGACGCTCAACTGACTGAGCTACCCAGGCGCCCCATAAACCGCCTTCCATTCAAAGTATGAGCTCTACTTTTTAGTGTGAACGCTGACGGAAGAACCCGGATCCTTTCGTTGCATATTCCATGCTCATCCGGAAGAACTGACCCAACCAGACGTGGGCAGGACATGGGCCGCCGGGAGGCAGAAGCCACGTGTCATGCTAGTAGGTTCTCCCGAGGAACCTGGCACAGTGCTGGGGTCACGCAATAGCCTATCGATACCCGGTGAATGTCTGGTTAAACAAGCAGAAGATGAAAAAGTGAGAAGGTTGTGCAAGAGAGAGGAAAGAGGGGAGCAAAATCAAAATCCGTAAAACCAGATAGAAAACACAGTTTTCAAAACCTTTGCTCTGCAGAGTTTGTATCCACACCCAATTTAAAAACTCAGGAGTCAGCTCAGAAATTGTTCCTTGCCAAATGCGGGAGAAGAGAAAACTGTGTCATGAGTGCTTTCCTACTATTTCCATTACCGCCCCCAGGCCCTGTTTTCCTGTCTGTAGCCGAGAAGTTTCTAACAAGGCCACAGCTTAGGTTGCCTTTTTATACTTTTGTTGCCTTCTTCCCTGATTATTTAAAGTCTGAAAATAAGTTGCATGAGGAAGTATATCCTGTCTTCGTAAGAATGGCACAATGATTTAAAATACGCTAACGTATATTTAAAAGGAAATATACTGGGGCGCCTGGGGGGCTCAGTCAGTTAAGCGTCTGACTTCGGCTCAGGTTATGATCTCACAGTCCGTGAGTTCGAGCCCCGCGTCGGGCTCTGTGCTGACAGCTCGGAGCCTGAAGCCTGCTTCAGATTCTGTGTCTCCCTCTCTCTGTTCCTCCCTCACTCTCTCTCTCTCAAAAATAAAGATTAAAAAAATTAAAAAAAAAAAAAGAAATATACTAAAGTATATTTAAAAAGAAAAAGATAAATTATCAACACAGAACAAAGGAGACTCCACCGCAACTTGGATATTAACACGCACCATCAAAAAAGAGAATGGTTGCACCAGGTCTGTTGTTAAGGAAATTTGGGCATTCCTGTCAAGTGACTAGAATTTGGGCACACATCTTTACTCCGTAGCATCTGGGATGGAAGAGCTGTCCCCTTAGGTCTAGAATTGCCAGCTCCCCAACACTTAAAAAAGTTAGTTGTCAATATTGAAAAACTGGGAAGTTTCACATAGAAATAGAATTTAAAAAAATTTTTTAATGTTTTTTTTTTGGGGGGGGAGTAGGGGAGGGGCAGAGAGAGAGGGAGACACAGAATCCGAAGCAGGCTCCAGGCTCTGAGCTGTCAGCACAGAGCCTGACGTGGGGCTCAAACTCACGAATCACGAGATCACGACCTGAGCCGAAGTCGGACCCTGAACCGACTGAGACACCTAGGTGGCCCTAGAAATAGAATTTCTGGCTTCTTTGCGGGGGGGGGGTGGGGGGGTGGGGTGGGAAGGGAAGATGTGTCAACTCAGGGCCCAGAGACCCATATGGTGATGGCTGAACTGGTGGCTAAACCCTGTGCTCTCCAGATATCATTGTCCCCATCACTCCAGACCCCAAAGGCATTTGAGCTTTTGGCCTCTGGCTTAATTTAGGAAGTCATCAAAAATAGCTTAGTCCCTTGCTGTGAGCCAGACACTGAGAGATAGGGATACACACGAAGGCGCTCACCCATCCACCCCCCCGGCTCAAAGTGTTTCATGTCACATAATCTACTTCAAATAACGCATTTATTTGTTAAGAAAATGTTTTAAATATTTATTTTTGAGAGAGAGAGAGAGAGAGAGCAAGCTCCAGCGGGGGAGGGGCAGAGAGAGAGGGAGACACAGAATCTGAAGCAGGTTCCGGGCTCTGAGCTGTCAGCACAGAGCCCGACGCGGGGCTCGAACCCAGGAGCCGTTGCGATCATGACCTGAGCTGAAGTTGGACGCTTAACCAACTGAGCCACCCAGGGGCCCCTCAAATAATACATTTAGAGAGCATGTCCATTACACCTCACAAGGCAATTCTTCGTCTTTTTCCTTCTGGCCCATTCACTGGCACAACACATTTTCATAAGTGACTTCCTGGGCATTTGCTGAACGTTCTCTCCCGCCTCTGAAATTATACAGTAATGTAAGCGACTGGTGGAGACATTATTAAAGGGATTACGCAGATTCTGCTCAAACAACTACAAACCACAGTTGGTTTCTTTAGAAATTGTTAGGAAGACGTTGGGTCATACCAGAGACGCAGCCAGCATGGCTAAGAATCAGAACCTTAACCCACTTACAGATTTCTGCAGAACTCGTTTGTGATTGATGGAGGCAGAAAGGTTCTGTCACGAATGGCCTTAGAAGACAGGGTTAGAGATGATCCGAAAGTAGACAGAGTTCCAGGTATTTTCAGAGTGAGGCTTTTAAATTTTTTTTTTTCAACGTTTATTTATTTTTGGGACAGAGAGAGAGACAGAGCATGAACGGGGGAGGGCCAGAGAGAGAGGGAGACACAGCATCGGAAACAGGCTCCAGGCTCTGAGCCATCAGCCCAGAGCCTGACGCGGGGCTCGAACTCACGGACCGCGAGATCGTGACCTGGCTGAAGTCGGACGCTTAACCGACTGCGCCACCCAGGCGCCCCCATGAGGCTTTTAAGACAGTTCTTTAACAGACCATTTAAACTGCCTTTGTAAAAATTTAGGATCCAGCTTAATCGAACTTCTTATGTTGAAATAAGTCTTAGGAAGATGGTGCCTGACTTCATCCTTTATGTTATTTTATTTTTAATGTTTATTTGTTTATTTTGAGAGAGGGAGAGAAAGCATGAGCAGGGGAGGGGCAGAGAGAAAGGGAGAAAGAGAATCCTAACCGGGCTCCACGCTGTCAGCACGGAGCCCAACGGTGGGGGGGGGGGGGGCCCAATCTCACAAACTGTGAGATCACGACCTGAGCTGAGGTCAGGAGTTGGACGCTCAACGTGCTGAACCATCCAGGTGCCCCCTGACTTCATCCTTTAAAGAAACCTCCCCCAAGAGTCTGAAGATGGAATACAGGGTCATCAACCGCTGGGGGGTGGGGTGGGGGTGGGGGTGGGGTGGGGGTTCTGGGGACGACGCGACCCTCACTGGAGCAGAAGAAGGGCTTGTGCTGATGCCCCCACATTGGTCAGCTCCGGGATGGCAGCGACCTTGAGAAGGGGTGGGGAACTTAGAGAGACGGGTGGCTCTGCTCAGCTGATATAATCCCCCAAAGGGACAACTGCCAAGGGCAGCTGGGTGGCAAATCCTCTATTCCTGAAGGGTCCTGGAGCGTGTCACTGTGTTTGCCAACCAACCAACCGAAGAGGGAAACAAAGGCAAGAAAAACATAGTTTAAGTTAAATGTCCTTACAGCTTGCAGCCCACTGGTAGACGTCTGAAACATGGAAAGCGTGACCTTCCTCAAGGACCTCATGGCTGCCTTAGTGCCTTAACGTGTGTGTTTTATCAAAGACTAAAAGTAACCTTATCTTAACAGCGCCAGCCCCTCAAGGTCCTGAAAAGCCTTGCTTCCAAATTCCCTAGAAACGTACTGTCTCTCTATCCCTTCTCCCTCCGCAAACTCGAAAGTATTTAATCAGTCCCTCCTCACAATCCTGGCACAGCTCTTTCTGCCCAGGGGTCCTGTCCCCATGCTGTAATGAAATCACCTTTTTGCACCAAAAACGTCTCAAGAATTCTTCTCTTCTTCCTCCTCCTTCTCCTCCTCCCCTTCTCCTTCTTCTTCTTTTTGAAGTTTATTTATTTTGAGAGAGAGAGAGAATGAGAGAGAGAACAAGGGAGAGGCAAAGAGAGAGGAAGAGTGGGAGAATCCCAAGCAGGTTCCACGCTGCCAGCACGGGGCTCAAACTCACAAACCATGAGATCATGACCTGAGCCAAAATCGAGAGTCAGACGCTTAACCGACCGAGCCACCCAGACGCCTCTCGAGAATTCTTTCTTAGCCATTCGCTCACGAACCCCATTTTATAATTTCATCACAACCAACCACCAATCGTTCCCAAGATCAAGGAACCAACAAGTTCCAAGGTCAAAGATTTGTACACTAAGTTAATCATCTGAACTATCCCACAAGTAGGACAGACTTCAAACTGGATTCCATGAAAATACTACTGATTTTACTCCAGATCATTAGGTCATTGATCCATGTTAAGGAACTTGAAAAAAATACAGTTAAAAAAAAAAAAAAGGTAGTAAACTCAACAGTTTCAGAATCTCAGTATTTACCATGTCAGTTGAAGCCCCGACAATTTTACTCCTACGAATTTATTCTACAGAAAGTACAGAGCTGTGGGCAAAGGTTTAGATGCAAACATATACCCTGCAACCCTGCTTGTGCAAATAACATACCAAAACCAACCAGTGACCGGCTAATATGCTGAATCCATTCCACAGGCTACAGAGCCCTTCACACTAAGGAGGTGAAAACTAACGACATAAAAAAAAGATGTTCACAACTGACTGTTAAGAGAAAAGAAAAGCAGGTTACAAAGCCACGTTTATTGCTGGGATCCATTGTGGCGAAAAGAAAAAATGTGCATGTTAGTTACGATTGCAGGGTTTTCCTTTTGTGCCTATTTGGACTAACTAGTATTACTGTTTGGGCTTACAGTGAACATTTATTACTTTTGTAATAACACGAAGGCTTCTCTGTCTGCCCTCCCTTCACTTTCTCTTATGTATCAATGGTCACAGAAACCGTGGTTAACAGATAACGCTCTTGCAAAGTTAGACGGTTAGGGGGAGAGGAAATTTACCCCCCTATTTCTCGCACAGCGGTGTGTGGCTTGTGGCTTTCATTTCTTTGCCCTGTGAGTATTTGTTACCCACAATTTCCAAACCTGGTGTTCTTAACTCGTTAATATTTTGGGGGTGCCAACTGTTGAGAGAATCCCCTTTCTTACTTACCTAAATACTTTTCAAAAACAGAGATTTCACCAGAAAATACTGCTTTTGTGTTTTCTTCGATAACCTCCTTGGCCAGCCATTTTTATCCGGTGAAGTGACCAACCACTTAGTTGTGTTGACTGGGACATTCTCACCGGAGTCCGGGCCACCGCGTGCCAGGAGACGGTCACGTGACTGTCCTGCTCCCTGGTGTTGAGCTGCACATTAGCATGACCAGATCTTAAGCAGCACACTCAACTCAGCAGGCTCTAGGGGGTGGCTGGCAGAGAGTTATCTGCTGGGTTTTGGAAAATCTCCTATCCGGGCTTTGCAAATGACCTCCAGCATGATGCCTTCTCCGAGCAGAGCCGTCAGATTCTTTCTTGTCACTCCCATGTCCCCACATCTACCCCTTCCTCATCTGTGTTTTCTCCACTCTTCTTGCTGACCCAGAATCACATTCGGAGCTCTTTCTTTCTCCTTGGGACGGCCCTGCCCTCTGCGTCTCCCTTCTAACGAGACTGGAATGTTACCTAATGAGCTTCCCCCCCCCCCATTACAGTGTTAATGATGACAGCTGTTCAAGTATAAGAGCTCTCAGAGAATTTGTATTTAATCAGCATATTATGGAGATCAAAGTCTCGTCCCCAAAGGAATGACTGCATTGCTAAGAGGAAAATTCCAGACAGCAAATCGGTTACAGGGGGGAAAGTCCCCTAGACAGGTGAGCTTTTCTGAGGCAGGGTTCTACCTACGTGGAGATATTTTGAGCACCTATATTGAGTAGGTTCTTATGTGAGCTGTTTGGGATATAGAGCAGACGTTCGAGCATCAAGAAAAATGATTCATTTGTGTATTCATTCAACTATCATTTGTTAATCTCCAGCCTTGCATGACCTTGAGCAGAGAACCCAGGTGCCCACGTTTGGACTTCTGACTACAGACCTGTCAGCTAATAGATGCGTGTTGCGTTATGGGGCGCCTGGGTGGCGCAGTCGGTTAAGCGTCCGACTTCAGCCAGGTCGCGATCTCGCGGTCCGTGAGTTCGAGCCCCGCGTCGGGCTCTGGGCTGATGGCTCAGAGCCTGGAGCCTGTTTCCGATTCTGTGTCTCCCTCTCTCTCTGCCCCTCCCCCGTTCATGCTCTGTCTCTCCCTGTCCCAAAAATAAATAAACGTTGAGATGCGTGTTGCGTTAAGCCACTGAATCTGCGGTAACTGATTATGCAGTTACAGAACATATTTAATGAATCAGGATCTGGGTTTTTAATAAGTCCTCTAAGTGATAGGATACACACTCAAGTTGGAACACCTCTGGTGTACATAAAGGGCCCACACAGCAGAGCTCGGCAGGCGGCTCTGAAAAAGTTTTTAAGAGTACAAAAGAGGGGCGCCTGGGTGGCTCAGGCGGTTAAGCATCTGACTTCAGCTCAGGTCACGATCTCGAGGTTCGTGAGGTCCAGTCCTGTGTTCAGCTCCGTGCTGACAGCTCAGAGCCTGGAGCCCGCTTCAGATTGTGTGTCTCCCTCTCTCTCTTCCTCTCCCCCGCTCGCGCTCTCTCGCGCTCAAAAATAAATACACATTTTTTAAAAATTTAAAAAAAAGAGCACAAAAGAAAAAAAAAATCTCGACTTGCCCTTCAGGTGTAAGATCAGACTGACTGCTGGACGTTCTGTAAATGCCAGGCAGGGGGGCCGTGCAAAATTCCCTTTCCCCCCATTCAACCTAAGGGTCAAGGGCAGCTAGAGCTAACACTGATAAAGTAGCTGCAGAAGAAAAGTTCTAACGGAAGCGGGACCGGGAAGGTGGACCGTGTCCCATAGTCTGAGAGGCTGAGAGGGAGGTTGACCTGAGTCTCTGAAACTATGAAGGTAGGACCTACTTCACAGGGTGGTTGTGGGGCCCTAAGAGGACCCCACCCGGGGTCAGCACAGGACCTGGCTCGTGGTGGCTTTGCAGTCGGGGGGGAACTGTGAGCGCACTCCCCTTTCTCCCTTCCTCCGATCCATCCTTCTGCACACCACTCATTTCTTCCAGTTTTTTCTGACTCTTTTCCGATTAGTGTTACCACGGTTTCTCTTTCTCCACCCGTTTATTTTTAATCTCCATGTGTCTTCACATCTAAAGTGTGTTTCTTATTGACAGCATCTGGTGGGGTCTTGTTTTTTCATCCCCTCCGACAATCCCTGTCGTTAAGACCCCTGGTGTTCAAAGCGATTGCTCATTTAGTTGGATTCATAGCTACCATTTTGGTTACAATTTCTGGCTCTTTCTAAAATCCCTGCCTGTTTCTTTTCCCCATCCTTCTTTCCATCTCTCTAGTTTGTTCTTCCACCCCCCCTTTCACTGCCAGGAGGGCGCCTTCACCTGGGGCTGCCTCGGGAGTGACATGGAGGATACCATCTTGAGGGTACCGTCTTGAGGGTACCGTCTTGTGGATGGCCACGGGCGCCTTCACGTAAGCTTAGGGCAGCTCTGTTTATAGGAGTGGGTGTCTGGAAATCCTCGCCCAGTTCTCTGCATGCTACTGGACAGCAGTAGAGCAATAGGACCTGGCATACAAGGAGGAAGACGTGCCTTGGGAACATTCTAGAAGGTGAGTCTTGGAAAATGCACCACCACAGCCTCTTGGAGACATTCCTAACTTGGGATATTACAAAACAGCCTGTCTCTCTCTTCCTGCCAGCACTGCTTGGGCCTCCGTTCGCTCTCAGGAGAAAATCCAACATCCAGACCATGAGTGGCCCCTGGGACCTCTCGGCGCAGGTCCTGCCTTGCCCTTGCCACAGCCCAGGTCCGGCCACACGGACCTGGTTCATCACTGCTCCCCAGGCTTCTAAGGCTCAGGGCTTTCATCCAAGCTTCTTCCTCTGCCTGGATCACCTCCTGCATCTCCTCCTAGCCAAGTCCCACTTGAATAATAATTTAAATATCATCTCTGGGGGCACAAAAGTTGCCCCTGGGCCCCCAGATGTGGCAAACTCTTCTGTTAAGCATTCCTATTCTTTCCTGGCACCTATGATGACTACAATTGGTTGTGGGTTTATCTTTTCACCATGTCTTCCCTGCTGTGCACTCCCCAAGAGTTGGAAAACGACCGTCCAACCATGTTTTCAATGACTTGAAAACGTGACATAGAGCACGGAGTTAGCAATTTACATGTGCCGTTGGGGGTACAGGACTCCAGCACACTGTGCTGAATTCTGCAGTAGATTTATGCTGGTGATCTGCACCACGGTTGTTCCTTTTGCCATAACAACTTATACAGAGGGTGGGATCTAAGTACAGTGTGTCAAAATCAAGGGTTAGAATTTGCTACAGGAATAGAATACCTATTGAACTCTCTGTTTAAATTATATAGCTAGGCTATCTTGCCACATTGAAAATGAATTCAGAAGAGGTCCTAAAAAATTAAAATTAGGAATATGTGTGGATATATGTTTAATTTTTTTTAATTTTTATTTATTTTTGAGAGAGAGAGAGAGCGCACAAGCAGGGGAGGAGCAGAGAGAGAGGGAGACACAGGATCCGAAGCAGGCTCCAGGCTCTGTCAGCACAGAGCCCGATGTGGGGCTCAAACCCACGAACCGTGGGGTCACGACCTGAGCCGAAGTTGGACGTCCAATTGACTGAGCCACCCAGGTGCTCCAATGTGCGTATATATGTTTAGATGTTTGATGTACATTTGCATAGCATGATGGGAATGTAAGTGAAAGGCAGAATGGTTGCTAAAGAGTTAAAACACAGGGCTGACCCTGAAGAGTCAAAGCAACGTTGAGAAAGAAGAACAAAGTTGGAGGCACCATGTTTTCTGATTTCAAACTATACTACAAAACAGTGGTAATCAAAACAGTATGGTACTGGCACCCAAACAGGTGCATAGCTCAATGGAACAGAATGGAGGAGCTCAGAGGTAAACCCATGGCATATGGTCAATTAATGGATGACAGAGGAGGCCAGAATATATAATGGGGAAAAGACAGTCTCTTCAATAAATGGTGCTGGGAAAACTGGAGAGCTACATGCAAAAGAATGAAACTGGATCGCTTTCTTATATACAAAAATAATTCAAAATGGATTAAAGACTTCCATGCAAGACCTGAAACCATAGAACTCCTAGAAGGAAACACAGGCAGTAAGCTCTTGGACATCAACCTTAGTAATATATTTTTTTAAATGTATTTTCTTTTTTAAACATTTATTTATGTACGTATGTATTTTAAGTAGGCTTCATGTCTAGCGAGGAGCCCAACGCAAGGCTTTGGGCCACGCTCACAACCCTAAGATCCAGACCTGAGGTCAAGAGCTGGACACTCAACCTACTGAACCACCCAGGCGCCCTGATGGAGGCATTTATATGTGACTTTATGTTGACAAAGCTGAATAGAATTCTCTGGCCCGCTGTCACTGGGGTCACAGCCGCTGGGACCTCCTCTCCTGAACCTTGTGCCTGAAGTCAGGGACAGGCTGGATTGGCCTTGGTTCAGCAGCCCCATATACTTCTCAGTGGGATGTGATCTCTCAGAGAAACGAGATCAGAAAGCAAAAGCACAGCAAAGTTATAAAAGCAGCACCCCCACCCCCACCCCAGCCTTGTTTCAAGGTCATCTCAAGCTTGCCTCTTGCTCATGTGGGAGATAACAGTATTCTACCAGCCGGTCAGCGTGTGTTCCCCACGCTTCCAGAACCAGCAAGAGGACGGTCTGAACACTGCCTGGCATTTGTTAACAAAAGCTTGTACTGGTGGAGTACTTGCGTGTTGGTCCCCCACAGAAAAATGACGTGAGCCTCGTTCTAGAAATGAGGAAGTAGATCTCAGGCTCCTTGTGGTTTCTCGTGAAAACTGCAGCAATGTGGGGCAGGGGTAAAAGGAAACCCTGATGGCACAAAAACAGACACTCAGATCAGTGGAACAGAACAGAAAACGGACCCACAAACATAAGGCCAACTCATCTTTGACAAAGCAGGAAAGAATATCCAATGGAATAAAGACAGTCTCTTCAGCAGGTGGTGCTGGGAAAACTGGACAGCGACAGGCAGAAAAATGAACCTGGACCACTTTCTTACACCAGACACAAAAATAAACTCAAAATGGATGAAAGACCTCAATGTAAGACAGGAAGCCATCAAAATCCTCAAGGAAAACCTCTTTGATCTTGGCCGCAGCAATTTCTTACTCAACACGTCTCCAGAGGTAAGGGAAACACAAGCAAAAATGAACTACTGGGACCTCATCAAAATAAAAAGCTTCTGCACAGCGAAGGAAACAATCAGCAAAACTAAAAGGCAACCGACAGAATGGGAGAAGATATTTGCAAATGACATAGCAGATAAAAGGTTAGTATCCAAAATCTATAAAGAACTTATCAAACTCAACACCCGAAAGAACAAATAATCCAGTGAAGAAATGGGAGAAATACATGAATAGACACTTCTCCAAGGAAGGCATCCAGATGGCCAACCGACACATGAAAAAATGCTCAACATCACTCATCATCAGGGAAAGACAAATCAAAACCACAAGGAGATACCACCTGACACCTGTCAGAATGGCTAACATGAACAACTCGGGCAACAACAGATGTTGGCAAGGGATGCGGAGAAAGAGGATCTCTTTTGCACTTCTGATGGGAATGCAAGTTGGTGCAGCCACCCTAGAAGGAGGTTCCTCAAAAAACTAAAAATAGAACTACCCTACTACGACCCAGCAATTGCTCTATGAGGTATTTATCCAAGGGATACGGGTGTGCTGTTTCAAAGGGGCACATGCACCCCCATGTTTATAGCAGCACTATCAACAGTAACCAAAGTATGGAAAGAGCCCAAATATCCATCGATGGATGAATGGATAAAGAAGAAGTGGTATATATATACAATGGAGTATTACTCGGCAATCAAAAAGGATGAAATCTTGCCATTTGCAACTACATGGATAGAACTGGAGGGTATTATGCTAAGCGAAACTAGCCAGTCAGAGAAAGGCAAATATCATACGACTTCACTCATATGAGGACTTCAAGAGACAAAACAGATGAACATAAGTGAAGGGAAGCAAAAACAATATAAAAACAGGGAGGGGGACAAAACAGAAGAGGCTCTTAAATATGGGGAACAAACAGAGGGTTGCTGGAGGGGTTGTGGGAGGGGGGATGGGCTAAATGGGGAAGGGACATTAAGGAATCTACTCCTGAAATCATTGTTGCACTAGATGCTAACTAATTTGGATGTAAATGAAAAAAAATAGTAATAAAAAAAAAGGGAAACCTTGAAAAACAACGATGACAACAACAACAACAACCAGATGTGTGTGCTCAGTTTGCTCTTGTGTAGAAGAGGGAGATGAGCCTGATGGGGAAGATGCTTTATATCCCAATTTTTCTGAGCCTAGGATTTCTCCCAATGCTTCCCAGTACTTACACTAACCATGTTTGGGATGAAATCATGTTTCCTTGCGTGGCCCTGTGCTTTGCATTCTAGAATGTTTATCACTATGAGGGGCTCCACCCCCCCACCCCCGCCAAGTACCAGCAGCTCACCCGCCATTGCTGCGATCCCGGTGGATGTCTCCCATGGCTTTTCAAGTGCCCCTGGGAAGACAACTCTGGGATCCAAGATGAAGCTGGTTTGTTCTAACACGCTAAGAATAGCCCCAGCATGCCAACGCATTCCTACGTTCTGTTAATTTCTTTTCAAAAGGCAAGGGTGGCCTCTCTTCATACAGGGCTCCTTTAAAACATGTCATTTCAAATGGGTCCAAAGAAGATATCATCTGCATTGAAAAACACAGGCAGAAATGTTGAAAAGATTTCAGTCGACCCTGAATAAAATGAAATCCTTCGGAGATATAACATGCTCTTTGATATCTGAAGGACGGCAAAAGAAAGAGATTTACAGAAATAAAATGGCTAATAGCAAAGGGTCTCTGTGACTCAGAAAATGGTTAGCAGTCACATGAGGCAAAAGTTCATTTTTTTCTATTAAACACCCCCCCCCCCCCCGACCCAAAATTCCGCCTAATAGCAATCTCTGCATCCAAACATTTACCCGCACACTCACTAACCTTTGGCCCTAAGAACTTTCCGGATTTATTAGATGTTGGCTTTAAGAAGAAATGACCTAAAAATACTGACTCTATGTACTTGCTCGCGGTTTCTTCCTTATCATTAATCTTTTTCCCTTTTTTTTTTTTGTTTTCAAATGTGGACATTAAAACACTTTCTTTGTTTCAAACTAAATAGCTTTTAACTTAAAGTCACTAGCCGGTATAAGGGAGCATTGAGTTACTCGAAAAATCCCAGTATGGTCAGCAAGGCATGTAACTACCACATTCTTATTTCAGAAGCTGATGTGAAAAACGTACCATCAATGTTCACAGGAAAGAACAATCACCGTAGCTTCAAAGCCAAGCCGTCTTCGTGGTTTGCAAATAAACACAGCATTCTCAAATACCAATAGGCAAATAAGTTATGACAGCTCTCAGAGCAGAAAATAGAAGTCAGAGCGCATGGCGACTTCCACTGTGCCAGGAACCAAAGAATAGGAGGAAGTAGCTAAGAACAGCAGCGGGGTTTTCCCTGAGATGTAGACTTTACAAGAAGGGTTCAATTCCATTTGAGATATGGAAAGACAGAGTGGTTTTTTCCCATGAAAAGGGGAAACAGGAAAAGGTAGAAGTTGCTTGACCCATTACTGTGTCGTGTCTGGAAAATGAAAATGATGGGAAAATGATTAGTCGCGAGTGCGTGACTTATTAAAAGGGACCTGCGTGAACACTTCCCAGAAGCTCTGTTTTGGGGTCCACGCTCTTGAAGGCTCTACGTGGTCAACAAACATAGTGGGTTCCCGGGGTGGTGTTTTCTTTGAACCCAAAGGGTCACAGAAAGATTCCCACCAGGCCGCAGCCACGCCACCTCCAGAATCAAGGGGGTGGTGGAGTTCCCAAGGGCCCAGGAGCGTCAGGAGCTTGAACCCAGGCGAGGGGGAGCCCCCAGCACACCCAAGAGAAAGGGGCATTTCCGGTGGAGCCAAGAGGAGAGCTTTCAGGGGCAACCAGGCGGGCACTCAGGTCTACTGCTCTGTGCACACCACACATCCCCCTCTCTGCTCACCCTTTACTCACTCCTGCCACGCGGGCTAAGAGCCCCTAGGAGACGGAGAATCTGGAAAAAATAGTCCCGACAGGAAAAGCAAAAAGGCCAAGAAAATGAGATAAATTAAGTGCCTTGCCCACTGCAATGGATTGAACTGTGTCCTCCCCAAATTTGTATGTTGAAGCTCAAATTCCCATTGTGGTGGTCTTAGGAGGTGGGGCCTCTGGGACCTAATTAGACGTCTAGACGAGGTCATGAGGATGGGGCCCCCAAGATGGGATTGGTGTCCTCACAAGGAGAGAAAGGGAGGCCAGGCCTCACTCTCTCTGCCACGTGAGGACACAGCAAGAAGGCAGTCATCTTCGGGATGCCTGGGTGGCTCAGTCGGTTGAGCACTGAACTTCAGCTCAGGTCATGATCTTGGCAGTTCGTGAGTTCGAGCCCCGCGTCAGGCTCTGTGCTGACAGCTCAGAGACTGGAGCCCACTTCGGATCCTGTGTCTCCCTCTCTCTCTCTGCCCTCCCTCGTTCACGCTCTGTCTCTCTCAAAAATAAATAAAGCTTAGAAAAATTTAAATTGGGAAGGTAGAGTTTTCAAAAGGGTACACACGATTAAAAAAATGTCAAGTCAGTTCGTGCTCGGGATTTTAAATTCTCTGCAATATCGAAATTTTCCAAATATGAGTACGCTACTTTTAAAAACAGCCTTATTTGAGATGTAATTTAAAAATCATTATACTACCTTGAAAATCTCTGCCTTTAACTATATCGTTATAAACTGGCATTTTGCTTAACATTGTAAGAAATACCGTATAACTGAAAAATACCGTTCACGATAATTTCAAAAGCGATTTTTTTTTTACAGTCTATTTTATTTATTTTGAGAGAGACAGAGACAGTGCGAGTGGGGGAGGGGCAGGGAGAGAGGGAGAGACAGAGAATCCCAGCAGCCTCTGCACTGGCAGCACAGAGCCCCCTGCGGGGCTCGAACCCACGAAACCGTGAGGTCATGACCTGAGCCGAAACCAAGAGCTGGGCCCTTAACCGAATGAGCCACCCAGGCACCCCTCAAAAGCGATTATTAACCTCTGTATCTATCCATGAACCTGGTCTGTCTGGTTCAAAATGTGCCGGCCAGAAGAACGTTGAATTCCGTTCGAATGCCGCCTACATAACACGTTATTTCTCCTAAGTTACATTGCAAATCCAAGTAACAGGGTATTAAGCAATTACGGAGAAATGCACGCTTTTCCCGTCTGCACTTATTTTGTGTGTTTCTTTCTTATTTTGTGTAGTTTGGATGATTTTGCTAAATTGCACTGCCAGCTGGCTTGTTGCTGTCCATCACCCAGAAGGAGCTGGGAGATTTCGTTTGCTGCATGCTGAGATGTGACCAAGCAGTCGTGTCTGAAGTTCTCTTTCGTCTGCCTTCTGTTCCTCCTGCTCTCTGCGGTCTCCGTCCTCCGTGAAGAGAGGAGGCTGCCTGTCCCTGGCCAGTGACTGAGGTGCTCTGCTGGGCACGCTGTGGGGGGGCTCAGGGCACTCTGACCCATGCTGGCAGTGACCCTGGAAGGCACTGGGCAGAAGAAGACAGCCAGCCAGGGGCCGTGGTTGTGGCAGCCTGCATGCAAAGAAGATGAAATCTGCCACGAAGGCACTTTCTAGGAGAGCCTGTGACTTTCTGGAATGTTGTTGTTAGTTCTTTCGAGCGGTGTTCACTTGCTAGCCCGGTGGCGGTTCAGGTGATATTCTAATTTGCTTTCGAGTTGCGAAATGGGTCTGCTAGACGATTCGCCGTGGTTGTTCAAAATCGGCATTCGTGGTGGCTGCCTAACCAAAAGACACCAAAGTGACAATTTATGGAGGTAAGCTTGGAAGGTTAATACTCACAGCGAGGGTGGTGCTGGCACCCCTCGAGTCCAGGTTAACACGGGGCTGCACGATACCTGCCTTGTTTCCACCATCCACAAAGCAAACAGGGTTTAACTCCACTGGTGGCATCTACCCCAGCAGAGCCTCCCTAAAGGACTGCACTGGGAGCCCAAGGGAGGGGGACTGGCAGGAGGGCCACAGGCTCCGTGGCTGACCTTCTGAAATGCTGCCGTGTGCGGGTTGCCGTTGTCATTCATTCGTTCATCCGCTCATCCATCCACTCATTGACCATCTACTACAGGCCCGGCATGGGCTATGCCAGGTGCTGGGGCCCAGAACAGACTCCACCAGGGTTCCTTGAGGTGCCAATCGGCCCGCAGACTGAGCCCAGGAGCTACTGAACGCAGAATCCGTGTGTGATCCTGATGCCCCTCCCCCAGGTGCTCCTGCCGGTGGTGGGCAGCGTGGGGAGGAGCAAGTCAGAACAGAGGAAGCACAACCAAGACTGCTCCTAAGTGGCCAAGGTCCACCCTGTTCTCTGCAAAACACCTGGGCTTATTTCTACAGAAATCTCATCTCCAGTGGGCTACACTATCGCTTCGAGAATTATGTTGCTGTCGTTGCACTTCTTTTTAAGAAAAAATTTTTTTAACGTTTATTTATTTTTGAGACAGAGACAGAGCATGAACGGGGGAGGGGCAGAGAGAGAGGGAGACACAGAATCGGAAGCAGGCTCCAGGCTCCGAGCCATCAGCCCAGAGCCGGACGCGGGGCTCGAACTCACGGACGGTGAGATCGTGACCTGAGCCGAGGTCGGACGCTTAACCGACTGAGCCACCCAGGCGCCCCTGTTGTTGCGATTCTTAATTTCTGTGCTAGGATTCCAGACCTGCACCCACAGTGGAAAGACCGCTGGGGGAAAGCTGCCTTCTCCAAGCCAGGGAGAGAGAGGCCTCAGAAAAAAACCCATCCCTGCTGACACCTTGAACTTGGACTGCCAGCCTCCCGAACCGTGAGAGCATAAATGTCTGCTGTTTAAGTCCCCCTCCCCACCCCACAGGAGCCTATGGTTTGTCTTAACATCTTCAGGGAGAACTTTCTGGAAGAAAACGATCAGCTAGGAATGTAACGACAGCCCCAGTCCACCACTGGAATGCACCCCCAGCTGTCTCTGGAGAAGTTTGGTGGTGTGGGCAGAGCTTTATGGTGCACCTGATGGGATTTGCCTCCTGCCATCACCCAGCACCACGCTGTCAGTCTGTCCTTCATGGATGCAAAACCACACAACTCTGATGTTGACAAAGTAAGACCAGCAATTCTGATAGTGATTAAACTCACCTTTTCAAATGCCACGTTCTTGGCAACCATTTGGAATGGGGACTTTGCTTTTTCCCCCTAAACAAAGACCCAAAGAAAACAGTGGAAAGGCTTTCAGAGGGCACCCATGACACTCAGGGAAAGCATCAAGGATATACACATGCCAGTGGTGACTATTTTTACTCCTACATTCTGAACACTGTTTCTTTTCAAACAGAGTTTATGAAAGGTCAGCCCGGCTGCCTTCTAACCGGAAAAGTCACAGAAATGTACCCGTCCAGAAAATATCTATACCAGTTTCTTCCTTGGAAAAAATAATGACAAATCCTGAATCATATTTCCTAGGATCTTAAAATAATGATGTCGATTTGCCGGTTTATTTGCAAATTCCACGGTACTAAAATAACCAGTTAAAGATTTAACCTACTTCCACTGGGGCAATTAGGGGGAAAAGGCAGCGGAAATCAGCCCTGTCACTTTGGCTTAAGGATTCTTCAGGCTGGTCCAAATGCATATTCTGATGATGGGTGGTTCTTAAGCACAGCAACAGCTCAAATTTCTGGGCTGGGATACTCCCCTTGTGAATATTCTTTTTTGATTCTTTCTTTAAATCAGCCTTAAGGAATTCATAAATCTCTTAGACCTTCCTTCCCAGAACATCTAGCATCGCCCCCTTGGTCTGTGAAGTTGAAGTCCCCTACTGTCTTTCTGAACTTTGTGAGCCCTTTCCCTGCATGTCAGAGGATAAAGACGAGGGGTACGTAACACATTTTTAGAATGGAGGCTCAAGTGTAGGTCCTGTGGGTCCCATGAGGAGACTTGGATGACCAATAGTTGTAGAAATCGTCCTCATACTAAGGAAGCGTTTAGTCAGTGGAGAAAGGGAGGGAATTGCCAGAACCCTCCAAGGCCTTGGCAGAATTTGGGGCACACAGTCACGTACTCAGAGGATGAAATGGAGTTTGAGATGCTAGGTGGGAAGGTCAGCAGGGGACTCATGCCACAGGCCTCTGAGGGCTCCTCCGTCCCGGGGTGTTTCCTGGTCCTGCCGGGGGTAGTGTTATTGGGACGTGAAGAGACGTGAGGTCACGGACACACAAGGGTTCTGCACACACTGGCACAGGGTAGCAAGGTTTGGCTCCCTGCTAACTTTGCAGACACAGCTCATTTATACAGCAAGTGGCCAGGACGGCCTGGATTCTCACGGGGTGGCCCTGAGCCAGCAGCACTGGCATCACCTGTGAGCTTGTGAGAAAGGCAGAACGGCCGGGCCCCACCTGAGATCTACCGAAGCACAGTCTGCGTTTTAACAAGACGCCCAGGTCACCTATGCACGCTGTGTGGCAGCTTATAGACAAGAGATGTCGAGTTTGCACGGTTCTGGAGGTTGGAAAGCCCAAGGTCAAGACACTAGCTGATCTGGTGTCTGGTGGGGTGCCCTTCCTGGTTCGCAGAAGGCTATCTCCTTGCTGTGTCATCACACGGTAGAAGGGGAGAGGGAGTTCTCTGGGGTCTCTCTGGTAAAGGCACTAATTTCATCCGCGGGGGCTCTGCCCTCATAACTTAATCACCCCCAAAGGCCCCGCCTCCGGTACCATCACCTTGGGAGGCTAGGATTGCAACACTTGAGTTTCCAGTGTGGGGGGACCCAAACATTCCATCCATGGCACACAGTAAGGTGTGAGAGGCACTGGTCCAGGGTTGGGGGGCGGGGAGGAAGATCTGCCAATTACCATCTGATCGCTAAGTGCTACCATGTGACAAGCACATTCAGCTGTCCTCGGATAACTTGTGGACCAATAATTCTCCAGGGGAATCTTGCCAGATTGCCACAAATGGCAAACAAGGCAAACCTGGTTTACAGGATTCTTCCAGAGAAATGTTTACCGGGTTGCCAAGGACACCAGAGTCAACTAGACATTTCGTCGATGTTGAATGGGGAGTGTGAATGCTCACAGATAGGTTCCACTCTTATTGAATTCTCCCATTAGATACACTGGTAAATATATATATATATATATATATATATATATATTTAAAGGCGTCTGGGTGGCTCAGTCAGTACAGCATCCGACTCTTGATTTCAGCTCAGGTCGTGATCCCAGGGTCCAGGATCGAGCCCTGCACTGGGCTCCATGCTGAGCATGAAGGCTGCTTAAGATTCTCTCTCTCTGCCTCTGCCCCTCTCCCTGCCTTGCACTCTCTCTCTACATATATATATAATATATATATATATATAATGTATATATGTATATATATATAATATATATGTAGATAGATAGATAATATATATATTAGGTAGATATATATAATATATAATATATTATATATATCTAATATATATCTAATGTAATATATATATTACATATATATCTAATATATATATATATATAATATATATATTTCCCAAGCTATAATGATTGAATGCCATGTGTACTTATCAAGCAGTCAAGCATAGGAGGCAGGAAAGAGGTGATGTGATTATGTGACTTGTATTCCAGAAAAACAACCTTATTTCCCTCCCCATACAGTTTTAATAGGTGACTATATACGTTCAGCATTTTCCTCTAGTGATATAGTTTTCCAGACCTTACATGACTCAAACTTTCAATCCACTGCATTTCCATAAGTTTTTCTCTCCTTAACAGGACGACAGGAGACTGGAACGCGCTGCCTTATTCTGAATTTCCGAGTGCCCTTCTACACACGCACAACGCAGGGAGGAGGACCTCTGTTGTAGACCACAAAGGGCATGGTTGTGTAAGCCTGCAAGACCTGAGGTTCCAGAGAAAGTATTAGAAAACGAAAGAAAGAGACGGATTCCTCCCTTTGTAATGTGACTCCGTCAAGGCCAACTGCTTTCTCAACTTTACAGGGCTGTGAGGGTGAATGTCCTTGTCTCCACTGGAGTGGGGATGGGTGGAAATCCATTCAAGCTGACTGTAGGGACAGCCAACTACTGGAAGGAATATAGCACTTTTCAGTTTTATCTCGAAAAATATGATTAAAAAAAAAAAAAGACTCCAGGTGCCTTGGAGCCTTATGCCACATGATTTACAGCACATAAAATCATGGAAAGTCGCACCACTTCCTGATAGCACACGGCTCATGCTGGCCACCGAAGCCCTTCTTCTGACTAATTCATTCCATGCTGTAGTTTTCCATGTCTGACTCATAACCATATCCTACTTTTCTCATTTCCTGAAGTGATTCGGATGAAGGTTATTCCACATAAAAAGTGGAATGATCTCTAAAACCCAGAAACCTATGCAGAATTTTGAAGTCTTGACTGTAGGTCCTGAAGAAGCTTTTGGCCATAAATTCGTAAGATGGGCCCATGTTTCTGGGTTCTAAAGGGCATCGTATACTCCAGTAGATGAGCCTGGAGCACGATGCTGGGCTCATGAGCAAAACTCACTGAATTCCGCCCCAGAATCAGATCTACTTGTAACGGAACAAAGAAGGTATAAAGCAAAAATCTTTTCAGAACCAAAGGGAGGTCTGCATTTAGGAAGGATGATTAGGATACAAAGAGGAGTAGAAGCAGTAGAGATGCACCTCTCTATGAGAAGGTGCACCATTAGGCTTTACTTAAAGGGGTATTTCAATATTTAACCACCGACTTTTTTTTTTTTTTTTTACAATATTACCAAAAGGAATATGGAGTATTTTAAATTGCCTTGACTTGCTTGTGCTTTAAGGGGGATAAGTGACTTAAAATCACTGTGTTCTCTTAAAAAAAATTCTCGGAGGGGAGGGGGGGGGCCTGGGTGGCTCAGTTGGTTAAATGTCTGACTCTTGATTTTGGCTCAGGTCATGATCTCACAGTCTGTGAGTTCAAGCCCCGCGTCGGGCTCTGTGCTGACAGCTCAGAGCCCGGAGCCTGCTTCGGATTCTGTGTCTCCCTCTCTCTCTGCCCCTCCCCTGCTCACACTCTGTCTCTCACTCTCACTCTCAATAATAAATAAACACTGAAACAAACAAAAAGAAAGCACTTTAGTCTTTTTTTTTTTTAAAGAAAAGAGTCCTTATCTCTTTGAGATGCATACAGTTGAAGTGATACGATACCTGGAAGCGTGTTTAAAATTACCCATGGAGTGAGGATGGGAAGGGGGGGTTCCATGTGTTGACGATTGTTGAAACTGGGTGATGAGTTGAGCGCATGGGATACACTGGCTCATCTTCTCTACTTTCGCACACATTTGAAAAACTACACAGACGAAAAATTCTTTTTAAAGAGTTCGAAGGCAGATAAAAAAAAAGGTAAAGAGCTGGTAAGTGACTTAAAACAAAGTCAGCACTCCGTACAAATTCTACACAGACGTGCGTAAGATGGTTTTCGTAATAAAATGTGTAAATTCACACGAGGTGAAAATACGTAATTTAATTGTTAACAGTTTTTCAAGAGAGTGAGGTCTCTGATGAAAAATTTCATCCTTTGATGCTAAAAGTACACAACAGAATTCTCTTGGATTTGGTTTCCTTTTGCAATTACTGGCGATACAGTCAGCAGGGAAAATATTGAGAACACGTTTCAAAATGCTGGAAAACGGAAGCAGAGAAACACCTCAGCTCACCTTTTGGAGGAGGACCAAGTAATATGGACCTTTTTTTTTTTTTATTTTATTTTTTATTTAAAAAAAATTTTTTTTTTCAACGTTTATTTATTTTTGCGACAGAGAGAGACAGAGCATGAACGAGGGAGGGGCAGAGAGAGAGGGAGACACGGAATCGGAAACAGGCTCCAGGCTCTGAGCCATCAGCCCAGAGCCCGACGCGGGGCTCGAACTCACGGAGCGTGAGATCGTGACCTGGCTGAAGTCGGACGCTTAACCGACTGCGCCACCCAGGCGCCCCAATATGGACCTTTTTGTTGCCTGCTGTGTAACAGACCTGTGTCAGGTCAGTCACGTGACCTGAGTGGTCTCAGGGCCACGTTCAGAAGGATGCTTTTACTGCACCGCTGATGAGACATTTGGATACTTTGTGAGTGTTTCCTTTTTAAAAACGTTTATTTATTTATTTTGAGAGAGAGGGAGAGAAGGAGAGAGAGAGAGAGAGAGAGAGAGAGAGAGAGAATTCCAAGTAAGTTCTGTACTCTTTGTGCAGAGCCTGATGCTGGGCTTGGTTTCACCAACCGCGAGACTGTGATCTGAGCCGAAATCAAGAGTCGGACGCTTTTCCAACTGAGCCCCCAGGCGCCCCCACTTTATGGTACTCTAATTTGAAGCTGTGAAGCCCACACCAGAGTCATCGAAAGGCAATGCCCATTCGCCCAGACCCTTGGTGCGTACACGGCTCGTTCCTGGCGCCCGTTTGGGATGCAGCAGGCCCTGACTCGTGCAACAATCCGACCAGGTGTGGCTTATTTCACCCATGGATGTCTTTTTTTCACCCATGGAAAGGCTGACGCAGATCATGTGAAGGTTCAAGTCAAGGGAGTGACTCAACAGGAAGGCCAGAAATAAAACCCAACCCAAACACCGCTAAATCCCGGCGTCCCACTTCCACCATCACAACGCACTCTTCCCAGGCCAGGGGGTGCAGGGGGAAGCCGCGAGGCTGAAGGACGTATTAACATGCATGTTAGCCAGTACAGGTGGTGGATCTTCAAATTTCCAGATAATTCTAAAAAATAACGAACACTAACTCAACGTTAGCATTTAACAATACCTAAAAGATGAGGAAGGTGTCCATTGGTCACCGGCAGTGACGTTGAAAGACTTAGCAAATAATGACGGTGACAATGGCGAAGGCGATGGCAACAGTAGCCATCGTGAACTTGACAGCTCCCTGTCTCCCGGGTTCCAAGGCAGGTACTCTGCAGACAACGACCTACTAGGTGAGAGAGGCACCGTTCCTCTCTCATGGATGAGGAACTAAGGCTGCGCCTCGTGCTGAATTCTCTCGGATGTTTGACTCAGAATCAGAATCTGAAGAAAGGCGACAATGAAATTGTACCCAGGCTAACACAAATTCTTAAAATAGTGAAGAACGATCTATCATAGCCAGTGGAAAACCATGTTGACAGTTCAAGCTGTCAAGGAGGTGCCTGTGGTCTCATGTACTACTGGTGGGAAAAAAGCACAGTTCTTTTCTTTTCTTTTTTTATTTTAGAGAGAGAAAGAATCTGAAGCAGGCTCCGTGCTCAGCACGGAGCTGGATGTGGGGCTCGATCCCACAACCCTAAGACCATGACCTGAGCTGAAATCGAGAGTCGGATGCTTAACTGACTGAGCCACCCAGGCACCCCCAGACTGTGCATTTTACGCACTGATCTCAAAACGATTAAATATTAGGCTTTCAACAATTGTTATATATTCCCTTCTCTATAGAAAACTTGGCTGTCTAAAGATTTTTGAATAGCAGAGGTTTTACTCTGGCTTTCCAAAGAGGCATGGCATCTTAGGAGGGATGCTGGTCCAGGAGGTGGGTTTGGTTTCTAGCCCCAGCTTTGGCAAAAACAAGCTGAGCTGCACTGGGCAGAACATTCCATCTCCCCGGATCACGGTCTCATGTGTTGCAAAGTCAATGAATGGTAAAGGATCCTTCGGCCCCAGCACTCTGAATCCAGAGCATCTAAAAGGACAATGGCAGAGATGGCAAAGGTTACAATCCTGAATAATATGATTCAGCTTATATAACGGAACCAAGTGCGGGAAAGCAGGCAGAGATAGTAACACTCAAGTGTATTAAATTCTATGCTAATAGAGCGCTATAAAAACATTTTACCTGGACACTAAAAACAGGTTTCCAAGTAATCATAATAATAAAAAAACCCCATAAGTTGCTGTCAACCCAGCTGCATGAAACTCCCATCGGAGTCACTGGAAATTGTGAGAAGGCATAGATGAATAAATGTAGCCTACTTATTCCAAGAATCGTTGGAAAATTCAGAACAAGGCCAGGATAGGGAAAAAAATAAAAGAAACTTGTCTGACAAATTAAGTAGCGTCAGGAAGTTTCATACAGGCTGTTTGATTCACGCAGCACAGGATTCTTTCTGTAAGAACTTTCATTAAAGCCTGTTTGTTCTGGATAAAGACCGATACGCTCACAAATGAGTTCAGACAAGCACAAGCTCCGTGAGGAATCCTATTATGTAGGTGTTTCTGTAAATTTCACAGGCAAAGCAAGAAGATAAAGGGCTTGTTTGTGAGGTGCACAAATGTCCTGCTGGTAATGGTCTAATCAGCCTAATGCTTTAAATGCCACGCTCTCAAACGTCCCCTTGTTCCAGCGGATTAAGTCCTTCCAAATACCCGGAACTGGGTCCCACAGAAGGTCCTGATGTTCCTCTGGGAACGTGGCTCAGGTATTTCCAGTTTATTACGCCGGCTCTGACATAATGATTCTAAATGACACTCAAACTATGCTTTGCAGTCTACAAGGTCTTTTCAAACGCATGAACTCATTTGAGTTTCCCGAAACCCGTGGAGAGGACGAAGGCAAGGCATTCTTATCTTTACCTTCGCAGAAATGAGAGGCTCGGGGAGCTCAGATTACTCGCCCAAGGTCGTGCAGCTCACAACTGGCGGAGTCTACATGCACTTGCGTGCCCTCTCACTGTGACCCAAGACGGCTGTACCCAAATACGCCTTCCTGTAAATCCCCGAGATAGTGCCGAAAAAGGCACGACGGTTTGGGTACGTGGACCCGCCCTCAGATTACAGTGGTGAGTCAGCAAACACTACTTAACAGGAACTTTGGTGAGCTCATTTAGGTCTCGGGCTCTGACCCGACATAGGGATAGGATCGCTAAAAAAAAATTCCCCCCGAATGTATCTTTTAATGCAAGAAGTCAGATGCTAGGTATTTTTGAGGGCTCTGATACAAACCTAGAATCTGCTTAAGTGAGGAATAGAGGTTGCACGATTTATGACTAACAAGCAAGCATAAGGCTTTAGTCTGAGCGTGTGGCTGAGCGAAGGCATATATCGGCACAGACACAGGCCTCCACGAAGGTGCTAGTGAGGAAGAACACACATAGGAAAGGATGCAAGTACCTGTGAGACGGCGAATTTTATTTTTTAAAGTTGATTTATTTATTTTGAGAGAGAGCACACGGGAGGGGCAGAAAGAGAGGGAGAGAGGCCGAATCCCAAGCAGGCTCCACGCTGTCAGTGCAGAGCCCTATGTGGGGCTCGAACTCAGAAACTGGGAGATCGTGGCCTGAGCGGAAATCAAGAGTCGGGCCGCCTAACGGACTGAGCCACCCAGGTGCCCTGAAGGCAAATGTTAAAACTCCTTCTGTGAACTGTTCCACATAAAGATACCAACCTCGACATCCGTAAGAATTTAAAAGCAGGATCTCCCTTTATCATTTCCCCATATTCTACACTTAGAACAAACAGGGAATAGAGAATATGAGGGAAAAATGAGGAAGAAGAACAGAAGCGAACGATGAATATCCGGACTGATCTTCAGCTCAAGGTTGTTGACTTTTGTGGGACCTCCATTTACTGGAAAACCTCGTTATAAGAGGATTGCTGTAAAGTTGTAAATGATGAAAGCAGGGTTTTATAATGGAAACTATTTTGCAATTCTCTAATAATTTTAATACTTAATATAATAGCTTCAGATGTACCAGAAGAACATTTGGTTGAAGTGGCAACAACAACAAAAAAATAGTGTGTTAAAAATCGGAACTATTGACACGATTTCACAAAGACATCAGAAGAACGTTACGTCTGTTGGGGAAACGCTGTGAGTGCCTGGGGGGGACGTCAATGGAGAATTAGTGGCGAAATAAAAGAATAAATAGGAGTAATGTCCAGCAAAGCGGTATATACCCCACTTTTCGAAAGTTCGCGTTCTGGCCCTCTGCTTTTACCAAAGACCTATGTAGTACCTGCTTTCTCTTAACCACAAGAAATTGAACAGGACTTTCACTTCTATGAAAGAAGGCAAAAAGCTACGAGAGCGTTCGGCGTTGGTTTTGCAGCAAGTCACATAGAGGCGGCGCGCGCCCTGAGCGACCAGAGTGACGCCCCCAAGGGCCTTCCCCAGGAACTACACCCAGCATCTTCGCGATTAGTCCCTGGAGCACTGAACTTGCGTCTCGGAGCACCTGTGCTCTATCTTGACTGATATTGCGCATCCTTTATTTAGCAAGATACGTCCTAAGAAAAGAAAGTCCAAAGACAGTGGAGTTTTGGGGGTGTCTGGAAACGCTCGAAAGTTTTCCATACAAATGCTAATTGCTTCTTTGCTTTACGCCACTTCAGCTTACGAAAGTTTTCACAGGGACACGCCACGTTCAGAGAGTGGGGGAACCTGTCGTTAGAAACTAATGCTGTGTTGAGATCGCGATCAGTGTAAATACAGGATAAAAGTTCCCAATCTCTGCCCTTTTCTCCAGCACCAAGAAACTCTTCTTGACACGTGGGTTATTTTAAAACTTTTATTTTTAGTACAAAGAAAAATAATCCCCCAAGTATATCTGTAAGCCTGGTTGGACTGTTTGCAATGTCAGAAATAGTGATCTGCCCTCATACCCTGTTTATTTTAAATAGCGTTCGAATGCTCCGTAGGTGAACAAAAACACATTTGAATAGTCTTATCTTCCCCCAAGAGTGAAAAAATATTGTCGTTGGTTTCACTTGGCTGGTTGAACGCTTGAAAGCACAATGGCAAAGGGCAAGCACTTTCTGGAGAATGGTTACCTCTTTCTGGATTATTTCACATGGAAATTAGTTACCTGAGTAATCTGTTTACGAAAGGAAGAGAAGCTAATACACAGTGTCAATGCCAAGAAAATCTGAATTCTAATGCCAAAATATCGTCAATAATGGCCCCATGTGGGGGGGGGCACAATAGTCCTACTGTTCTGAAGAGTTGACCCATTTTCCACAGGCATTGAGGATTCGGGTTCTGGGCTCCTGAAAAGGCCCAAGATGCTATCTTTTCCAATTCAGGAATCTGCCCAGAAAATTCCAGGCTGCGCTGCACTCAAGTACATCTTCTCTAGCGTGAGCGCGTTAGCTGAAGTGGAGCACTCCCAGATCAGCCGCATGTTTTCTGGGAGGTCACGCAGAAGAAGCACTTCAAGGAAATCTGACAGAACGCTCGGTGAATTCCATAATGAAAGCACATAAAAACAATCATCTTCCCCCGGTGTCCCTCAGGGGTAATTTCTTAAGGTTCCATTTTGGCTAAGAATCAATAAAGGCTTCATGGAGCACTGATGTACCTTCTTATACTCCTGGAAAATCAAATTACTCTCTATTTTATAATTTCCCCCAAGGGTTTGCTTTATTATGTCATCACTGATTGCATACCTACTACGTGCCAGGCATTCCTAAGAAAGTGTCTTTCTCGCGGGGGGCAGACCCACAGTGGCACACGGAGTCAAGGGACAAATGCCCTGGGGAGGCACCTGCAAAGGGCCACAGGACCATACAGGGGGAAGACTGGGGGAGGGAGGGCTGGTCTGCCTACCTGAAACGTCTAGCACGCTCACAAAAGCACGCTTTTACACAACAACTTAACACAACCGGATTGTCCATTAAAAAACATGTTTTTTTAATGTTTGTTTATTTTTGAGAGAGTGAGCGCAAGTGGGGGATGGGGAGAGAGAGGAGGCACAGAATCTGAAGCAGGCTCCAGGCTCTGGGCTGTCAGCACAGAGCCCGACGTGGGGCTCGAACTCACGAACCTTGAGATCATGACCTGAGCTGAAGTCAGAGGCTTAACCGACTGAGCCACCACGCGCCCCCTGGACTGTCCACTTGAAAATGGTTGGGGCGCCTGGGTGGCTCAGTCGGTTAAGCCCCTGACTCTTGATCTCAGCTCAGGTCATGATCTCGCAGTTCGTGAGACGGAGAGGGGGCTCTGTGCTGATGGCTCGGAGCCCGCTTGCGATTCTCTACCTCTCCCCCTCCCTCTGCCCCTCCACTGCTCGCTCTCTCTCTTTCTCAAAACTAAATAACTAAACCTTAAAATAAAAATTAAAAAAAAAAACAAAAATGGTTAAGAACGGTAAATTTTGTCATATGTATTGTCGCAATTAAAAAAAAAAAAAAAAAAAAAGGACACACAGTCTCCGTCTAGTCCCGGGGAAACATCAGACAGATCCAGGCTGAAGGATGTTCTACAAAATGATGGGCTGCAGCTTTCTAAAGTGTCTAGGTCATGAGAATGCACGAGAAAGACTGGGGCACGGCTGTGGGCTGAAGGAGACTCGAGACAAGACGCCCACTGCAATGTTCAAGCCTCAGGTAGATCCTTTCATTACAGCGGACATCCCCGAGACAAATGGGGCGCTGTCAGGGGAATCTCACGGTGGCATGGCAGTGACGCATCAGCCCTGACGTCCTGATCCTGAGAGTTTCATTGTGATTATGTAGAAGCACAGCCGGGTCGTGAGGAGATATCCCACGGTATTCGGGCACCAGGTGGGTAACCACTTTCCGGCAGCTCAGAGAAAAAAAGTTATCTGTGTTGAACTTGTAACTTTTCTAGAGGGGCGCCGGGGTGGCTCAGTCGGTTGAGCGTCTGACTTCGGCTCAGGTCATGATCTCACGGCCCAGGAGTTCGAGCCCCGCGTCGGGGCTCTGTGTTGGCAGCTCGGAGCCAGGAGCCTGTTTGGGATTCTGTGTCTCGCTCTTTCTCTGACTCTCCCCTGTTCATGCTCTGTCTCAAAAATAAACGTTAAAAAAAAAAGTAAAAAAAAAAAACTTTTCTAGAGGAATAACAACCCTCACAATGGTAAGTGCCCAAAAAAAAAGCCCCACAGAAGAACTATGCCATCAAGCTGGGCAGAGGCTAAACCCAGCATTGTCTCGGGGTGGTGGGGGGCTCTGGGCTGCCCAGGGTCGCATCCCAGCCTCACTGTGTGCGCTATGAACTCACCACCTTGGGCAAGGTATGGAAGCTCTGTGCGCTCTAGTTTTCTCATCTGTAAATATGACACATAATCAAAGACCCCGGTGATGGCGTATCCAGGTCAACCCTGCCAGCAGCGCGCCGAGGCGTATCTTATGCGGTGAACTGGCTATCTGTCATCACTCCTCTCTCCCCTTTGCCGGACACACCAACGAGGGACATCTTCCGAAAACAAAGCTTTTATCTTCATTTCTGCTCACCTCACTTGGCATCATCATCATCACCACGTATTGATTACGTGTCCGTTGTTTTCAGGGCAAAGGAATGTTGGGAGACACACCCTGACCTTTGTAGAACGAGCATCTAAAGTGGAAAGCCAATCCGTTTGACATTAGCTATTACAAACCTAGGAACCCACCATACACTGTAGCTTAAAACTTATTTTGAGGCCGATGGTGGCAAAATATTTCTGAGTTAAAATTCAGGATTTACTGATGTTGACACTGAAAAGTGGTTCAACCTTTCTGGAAGACAAGTCTGCAATATGCAACAACGTTCATAAAGGGTCCATAAGCTGGGACTCTCTAATTCCATTTGGGGGAATTAATTCCTATGTTTAAAAAAAAAAAAAGAGGTTGTAGAAAAGTGTTTTAATTCAGTGCTGTTTGTGATAGAAAAATATCTGGGGGGAAATGCAACAAAATGCAGAGTTCTCCATAAGAGCAAACAGCTACCGTTTGCCGAGGGCCAGTGCAGAGGCTGGTTTACGGGGAGCCCCAGGCAGAGAGGCATGGAAAAGCAGGAACCTTCCAGAACTGCATAGGGCTCAGCAGCTGAAGCACATGGGGTGGGAGCGGTCACAGCAGAGGAAATAAATAAGAAATGAAGCCGGAGAGGCAAGAGGGGGCCAGAGGCGAAGGAAGGAGACCGATTTGTGACTCGAGCAGACACTCAGGCACCTCAGAGAGCTTGAATGGGGAACAGAGGGGAGAGGGGAGAACGGTGCGCAAGCTGGGACAGCCACCAGGTGACTGGGTGGCCGGTGAGAAGGCTCAGACCCAGGAAGGGGTTCTGGGGGTGTACATGTGAGAAAAGGGCCAGTGAGTAAAAGCAGAATATAAACACAGTTGAGGGCTATAACGCCGTAAAATGTGTGCTTGCTAACCAGAAAAGATTTGAAAGCAGATTAAAAATAAAGCAAATTGAATACGATGTGCATTGATTTTTTTTCCTGAAAATTTAATGAAAACCTCATAATCATAAATATACGTATTTTAAATCCCGGCTTTTGACCTCTACTTGTCATTTAGCATAAGGCTGCCCAAGTGCGTCTGTGACGGGGGCCGGTCTGCAATGAGGTCAGAAGAGAACCAAGGGAAGGCGTTTAGAAACTTTTAAAAGCAATTTATCAGGAAAATTGTATGTCTGTTGCATCTAAGAATAAGACGTTGAGGCTTGCATACTGTAGGTCTTTCTGTTCACGCCATTCTTCTAGCAATGTATTTTTATCATGTTGCGTTTAGATGGCAAGGGGTTGAAAACTGCAACAAATCTGGTCAAAGTCACAGGCAGTTTGGGAAGCGTGGCCTGCCATCCTGGAGGAGCGGGTCGCGCAGAGCCACCTGCTCCGGGAGGCTTCGCAGCCCCACCTCCCAGCCCATCCCTGGGCCCCCCCAAACCCGGGTGCTGCTCCATTTCCGGGGCGGACACTTGTGTTCCCAGCACCCGGCCAGGGACACAGAGCGAGGGCGACCCCCTCACGTTTCAATGGCACGTCCCTGTTTAAGGCCATTTCCTGCGTATCGTCTCAGGGACCTGCACCCCGTCTCTTGCACCCAAGGCTGGCTGCTACCCTCTCTCAGGAACACCTTCGACTCCCTGCCTGAACTGCCGCCTTTCTGGATCATACTAGACAGTGCCACGGTGGAAACGGGGATGCCTTGGGCCGAAGAGAAGAGGGAAGTATCTCAGAGCCGTGTAAGGATGCAGCGGGCTGCCCGCGAACACAGGAAGCTGCCCTTGCCCCCGCAGAGGCCCGGCGACCGTGAACATGGACGGGCGCGGGCCTGGCCACGCAGACCCGCACAGTGGCTTCGGGACCCGGAAAGCCTCTTCCCCACCCCGGGTCTCCCAATCCTGCACGGAGAACCCCACACCTGCTCCATATCACAGCACTTGGGTTGAGGGCGAGCTGTCTTTCTTGAACAAACGGAGGCCCGCATATCAGGCACCTAAACGGTTAAAAGCCTTCATCAGTCAAAAGTTTTAAATAAAATATGTTCTGTCTTCCTAACTCGAAAAAAAAAAAAGGTTACTGTAGTGTATTGAATGTGCCCCCTTCTGCCATCTGTTGAAGTGCTCATGTCAACGTGATGGTATCTGGGCGAGGGCCTTTGGGAGGTAACTAGAGGACCGTGGTGGGGCCGTCATGAATGGGTTGGTGTTTTTACCAGAGGTCCTAGAGCTCGCTCACTCTTTCTGCCACGTGAGGATACGAGGAGAGGTTGGCCCTCTGCCAGCCAGAGGGGGGCTCTCTCTAAACCCCAACCACGCTCGCACCCCGATCTCCGACTTCCAGCTTCCAGGGCTGTGAGAAATAGGTTTCTGTGATTTAGAAGCCACCCGGTCTGTGGGACTTTGTTAAAGCAGCTCCAGCTGACGGTCATAGTGACCTGCGAGGCCAGGCACCAATTTCGGATTCTCAGACTCCCTGGGGTCCCTAACTGGGATGTGCCAACAAGAGAGAACTAACCCCTTCTTTTCCTAACACCGCCTGCACCCCATGCCCTGGGGTCATACTCCATGGGGCCCTGCTCACTCCAGACCGGCACCCAAGTTGACACGTTAAAGCTATGCCCACAACCCCAAGACGATTGTTGCTCAGCCGTCCTGTGGCCTAGAGGGGCTTCGTCCACGGACCTGGGTAGGAGACCCACAGAGACCTTGGCAGTGGATCTGGGTCATCTAGCGAGGGAGGCGCGGGGTCCTGGGTATCCACAGTGTGGCGGAAATGGAGAGGTATAGGGCCTGGATGGTGTGCCCCTTTGGGAACTGGGGACGTGGCCAGAGGGTTCCACTGGCGAAGCCCACTGCCGGGGTCCACCATGGAAGGCTGACTACAAGCCACACGCCGCCACGTTCCCCGCCCCAAACCCCCAAAACATGGCTCCTCTGTCCTCCAGCTTCTCCGAGGCACAACTAAACTGTCCTTGCTTTTTCTTCCCCGCCCCTTTTTCTTTCTCCCTTCTCAGCGTGTGCACACGCACGGGCCGACTTCTGCACACGCGCACAGCCAGGGCGCCCATGCACATAAGCGCACGCCGGTAGGTAGGTGCGAAACGTAGGTAGCAAACCAATCACTTGCTCCCCCGGTCAGAGGGAGCACGGCACACTCCCAAGACACACAGGCCCTCACCTGGAGGGGGGGCCAGGATCGTGGTTAGCGCCCTCACTTCAGAGTTGTTTGACCGGACGGCTTTAAACTAATAATCTGACCCACGGTGTTGCTTTGACTTCCACCCACCCCCAAGCCCCCAAACGCCACGATGATTCCGAGTGTTTCTGCATTTGAGGCTCCGTGTGGGCGCAACCCACATGCTTTCGAGCAAGAGAGGCAGAGATCGTTTCCACTAAAAAGAAACTTGGAATACTTAAAAGATTGGGAATACAAGCTCTAAGAGGCATCACTCTGTTACAAAAAGGTAACCCAAGTACTCAGAATAACCTCAAATCAACGTTGAAACAAAACTTCAAGGGCACCTGGGTGGCTCAGTCAGTTCAGCGTCTGACTCTTGGTTTCCACTCAGGTCATGACCTCGCCATTCCTGAGATCAAGCCCAGAGTCCCAGCATGGGGCTCTACAATGACAGCGTGGAGTCTGGTTGGGATTCTCTCTCTCTCCCGCTCTCTGCCCCTCCTGCTCTCTCTCTCTCTCAAATAAATTAACTTAAAAAAAAAAAATTAAAACTTCAGCCTAGTTACTGGCAGGAAAAAATGCTTGGGAAAATCTTTGTAAGGTTTAACGTACAACCAACTGAAGAAGTCTCTAGCAAGTCTGGGCTTCATTAGAATTTCCTACTTGCTGCTGCTGCTGTAATGAAATAGTAACCTAAGAAGAAACGCGGGGAGGAATCACGTGCTTCTCTTTTTCCATTTCTATTCCAGAGTTCTGTCTGCTACGTGGACAGCAGATAATCAGAGTGAAAGAGATATTGTTGTCCCGTGTCTCATGCATTTGGTCGGTTCTCACAGTCAGGACCAAATTCCACCCGATGGATGACTGCATAGGAGGGCTAAGCTGTGAGAGCAGGGGAGGTGTTGGCGGACCCGTGTGGCACTGCACTTAACGCAGCTTCCAGGGGGACGTGAGCCTTCCACTCAAGACCTGGGCTCCGGCTTTGAAAGCCCACCACAGTCCCATCAAGAGGAAGTTCAACACGCACGCTGAAAGCTGACTTCCGGCTTCGGCACTCCAGCTGGCTACTCGTGCTTTGGCCAACGCTTCCTGGGCCCCTTCAAGTCAGGATTCCATCTGGAAGTCCGCACACTTTTTTTTTCTGCACTCGCTTTAGGCAGCAGAAAGGGCAAACCGAAGACACTCTTTATTGGATGCAGCTCTTCGCCCCCCCCCCCACCAAAGCCATCAACAGACCTTGCTAATTGAATTAAATTGGCTGTTAAGAGCTTGACCTCGAACGTGTTTTAACCTTTCGGTTAACTGTGAGAATTCAGTGTTCCAAGTTCGCAATGACAACGAGGCCGTAATTGAGTCTAAAAAGTGTGTCTGCTGGTGAGAGATGGCAGGGTGCCAGGCAGCAGAAGTGCGTTGGGGCCACTTTAGTTCCCTGACATTTCCAGTAGACGGGCTCCTCAGAAGGGTCTCCTGATACCAACACGGGAATCCCGAGTGGATCGTATGTTAAGGGTGAGGGGCTGTCAGTGGAAGGGAGCTTTGTTGCTCTAAGCTTCTGTGCTCAGGGACAAGTGGGGCAGAACCCGCTGAACGGGACGCATTTGGACCTGCCTTTTCACGGGCAGGTGGCCAAGTGCCTTTCAAGGACTAAATGGTAGGCTCACAGGGAGAGTCTTTGGAATAAAACTTAGTTTTGAAGTTGGAGAAACTGCTGTGTAGGAATCACCATAAATCCTGAAAGACTGATCCTCAAATAAGAGTCCGTTTCCTTCCAGGAATTTAAAATAATTTAATCCGAACACTAACGGATGCTGCCTTTAGTCTGTGTGATTCTTTACAAGTTAGCCTATCTTAGATTAGAGGCCATTTTCAAAAAAAGTTTAGTGTGTGTGTGTGTGTGTGTGTGTGTGTGTGTAAAAGAGAGAGAGAGAGAAAGAGAGAGAACCAGCGGGGGAGGGGCAGAGAGACAGGAGGACAGAGGATCTGAAGCAGGCTCTGAGATGTCAGCACAGAGCCCGATGTGGGGTTCGAACTCACAGTGAGGATGGGGCGTGTGAGGGGTGGGGATGATTGGATAAAAGGGAAGGGAGGAGGAGGAGAGGGGAGGGAAAGGAAAGCAATGAACAATGTAAGCATGTCCTGTGTGCCAGCAACTGTGTGTAGGTGTTCACGTGTATTATCCTTTTAAATTTCTCCTCTTCGGGAAATGTATAAAATTGTTGAATTATTGGGGCACCTGGGTGGCTCAGTCGGTTAAGAGTCTGACTTTGGCTCAGGTCATGATTTCATGGTCCGTGGGTTTGAGCGCCGTGTCGGGCTCTGTGCTGACAGCTCAGAGCCTGGAGCCTGCTTCAGATTCTGTGTCTCCCTCTCTCTCTGCCCCTCCCCAGCTCACACTCTGTCCCTCTCTGTCTCCTAAAAAATAAAACGTTAAACAAAATTAAAGAAAAAACAACAAAAAACCTGATTAAGTGCATTCTATAGAACTTAAACTTACATTTACCTCTCAAAAAGAGGTATTGGGTCAAAACGTGAATGTACTTTTAATTAATGAAACTAAATCTCCTAATAATGTCAATCAATTCATTTAAAATTAAAACAATACAGCTAATACAGATAAAAAATGTAAATGACTTCACAATTAGTCACTAAGACTAATTTGGTAAATTACAACAAACTGATTTTACTTGCTTGCCAATCAAAGACCTAATTTAATTATCAGTAACATAATTGGTGACCAAGAAAGGGCAGAGAATGGTCATCCCAGTGCCAGAAGAACCCGTTTATAAAGCTAGGGAAACACAGTGCCCAGTGGTTCCCAGGATGTAGGCTGGGAAACCTGCAGAATTCACCTGCACTGTCTGAAGGGCTCGCATGTGTCTGTGGGACTAGAACACAAGCAGTTAAGTCCCTTATGAGATCCTGGGAGATTTGGTAAGAGCCTAAGGCAAAAAAAAAAAAAAAAAAAAAAAAAAAAGCCTCTCCAGAGACAGCTCCTTTCATTCCCGTCAGGAGCTAGAATGTCAAAATCTGGATTCATCCACAGCTCTTTTCTGTCCGGCGTTTGCTGTCTCTTGCTGGCGGGAGAACACAGAGAAGAGAAAGCAGGAAGTGCAGTTCTGACCCCGCCTGCCCTCGTCTGGATTCCGCGTCCTCGATTATAAAATAAGGGGAACTTGGGGCGCCTGGGTGGCTCAGTCGGTTGAGCTTCTGACTTCGGCTCAGGTCATGATCTCGCGGTTTGTGAGTTCGAGCCCCGCGTCGGGCTCTGTGCTGACAGCTCGGAGCCTGGAACCTGCTTCGGATTCTGTGTCTCCCTCTCTCTCTCTCTGCCTCTCCCCTGCTCATGCTCTCTGTCTCTCAATAATAAATAAATGTTAAAAAAATTTTTTTAAATAAAATAAGGGGAACTCCTAGGAGTCTGTGGATGTGATGGGGAACTCCATGGGGGGGGTTCCAAGGCAGACCGCTACTGCACAACGGGGCAACTCCTCTTTGCTCTGCTTACGTGTTGGGTTCAGTGAGAGAGTTCGTTTGAAAAACGAATCTTGATTTCATTAAAAACAACAACAAAACCCAAAAATGAGACCATTTCAAAACCACTTGGCTGGATCTCTAAGGTTTCTTCCAGCTTCAACAATTCTGAAGTCAATGAAAGTGAGTGAATTTGACTTATCTGGTCTCCGTTCCTAGATCCAAGCCAACGTCACCTAGAATTTATGGTACAAGATGAAATTACTTTGGATTTACGATGCTGATCCAAGGATAATATCTGAAAACAGACTTGAGGTATATGGAAAAATTTTAGCAGACTGCCTCGAATTTGGGGGACCAAAAGCTTCCAACTTCTTCCTTTTTGCCTCCTTTTTGCTTCTGGGACAAAGGTTGGCATCGTGATGGTGACTGAGGGAGCAGGGAAGGACACAGAGAGAACACTGAATCACGGCTTGGATAAAGTCAAGATTAGGTAGCTAATCTCTCGTATTCACATCGCTGATGACAATATTTTGCCTTGGTTGAGATCCCTCATCAATGTCCGGCCACCATGCTGGCCTTGCTCAATTTCCAACTCACTCCTGCTCACAGGTTCTGATTATTGGACATAAAGCCAGGCCAACCAATCCCACTACAAAGACATCCTATATAACTTCAGGTGCATCTTCAAGGCTTCCGGGGCAAACTTCCATTCACCACTGTTGCCTCAGCAGGTGTTTCGTACCTTTTTCTACCCCTGAGACTTTAGCCCCCGTCAATGACCTGAACCTCCACTTTTTAAGACTATCAAAGCCGAGAAACTTGAATTAACTTCTCCCTTTGTACGACACCATTTTTCTGTATTCTCACTCATTCTTGGCTCCTTCTCTATCTTGCCAATAAGAACCATCGCTCCTGCCTCCTGTGAGGCCTTACTGTATCCCATAATAACTTCTACTGGTAATTTTCATTATTGCTGTTAACAACATACGTTGCCTCCCTAGTTGGTAGAACACTGTCAAATTTATCTGTGCCACAAAAACACATACAGATAGAAAATATAAGAGATAGAGAGTGCCAATTTAGGAGGCCTGACATGCAATTGCCAGGGTTCCAGAAAGAGGAGAAATAAATGAAGGGGAAGAGATTAAGAATGCTTAAAAAAAAAAAAAAAAAATTCCTCGGGCCTAAAGGAAATGATTGTTGAGATGGAAATAAATTGGCAAATGAAGACCACCATGAACAAAGATTCACATGTAAACCTATCTCCAAAGCATTTCAGAACATAAATGATGAAGAAAAATGCTTTTTTTTTTTTAATTTTTTTTTTTTTCAACGTTTATTTATTTTTGGGACAGAGAGAGACAGAGCATGAACGGGGGAGGGGCAGAGAGAGAGGGAGACACAGAATCGGAAACAGGCTCCAGGCTCTGAGCCATCAGCCCAGAGCCTGACGCGGGGCTCGAACTCCCGGACCGCGAGATCGTGACCTGGCTGAAGTCGGACGCTCAACCGACTGCGCCACCCAGGCGCCCCAAGAAAAATGCTTTAAGAGAAAAACAAATAAGTTCCCTACAAAGGTGTGTGAGTTAGACTGACCTCAGCCTTTACATCAGCGAAACCCGTCCCTAGAGGACAATGAGCTTCCCGAAAAGTTCTGGGAGAGAACAGTATTCATTAGACAATTCTACATGCAGAGAAAAACTAGCAATCAAGTGGGAAGGTGCCTAACTATTTTTTTTGAGATATTTCAAGAAGTCACATCATTTACTTTTCATTCTCTCTTGGGTGTTGGGGAGAGTTAAGGTGAATGTAGTCCGGCCAGATGAAGGCATGAACCACAGAAGACAACGACAGGGGATCTTGGGAACGTTCAGGGAGGAGTGAAGAAAAGTGCCCAGGTGGCAGGAAAGCCTCAGATCTTGAGAAGAGCCAGGCCAGAATGCAAAAATGTGAATAACAGAAAGTTTCCCATAATTGAGAAGACACAAAGACTTCAGACTATGATAAAGCCTCTCTCTCTCTCTCTCTGTCTCTCTCTCTCTCTGTCTCTCTCTCTCTCTGTCTCTCTCTCTGTCTCTCTCTCTCTCTCTCTCTCACACACACACACACACACACACACAGAAATTAAGAAAAATAAAAATACTACCCAAGTAAGTCAGGTCCAAGAATCACAGGATTTTAAACTGGCAGATTTTTGAGTTTTATAAAAGGAGAGTCCATTTCCCTTTGATGTTAGATACTTTCTCTTCCAGTGCCTCGTGGGTCATGAAGTTGGACTTAGAAGGAAATGAATCCTAACCAACTGGTTGGCCCAGTGCTGAAGAACATTTTCAGAGTTATAATAGCATAAACCCTGCTTACTGATGTTCCGGTTTTAGAATCAACTTATGAACAAAACATGGACAACGGTCACAGGCACAGCATGTAAACATTAATCACCTGAATATAAAGGCAGGGCCCCTAGAAGGTGGAACTGGACAGATGGGAGGAAATCACGAAGAGATGAGAGGGAAAGGGAAGTGGACACTGTCAGCTGTAAAATTTGAGGGCCTCTCCTAAAACTAGTCCCCTTCCATCAGGTGAGTTTTTTAAGCAACATCATGGGTCACTTTTTACCCAAACTGGCCCTGGGGCTTTGCAGAGACTTGGTCAGGAGGCGCCTCTCCCTGCAGCAGCTACCTGGCCCCTCCCCCACAACCATGGCCCACCCTCAGCAGGGGCGCGGTACTCCTCAGGAAAACACCAGCTCTCCACCTCGTCCCTGCCCCGCCGGGAGCTCCCACACTCAACTTGCTAACGACAGCATTTCCTTCTTCCCTCCTCCTCTTCCTAACCCCTCTCTCTCCCTCTCCTGATCATGCAGCTTCTGGTAGACGCCCGACATCATGGCGGAGGTGATCTTGCTCCTGAGGGGAGCCCATTTTAAGGACGTCCAGACAGAGCCTGAGAAATCTCTGCCTGGAGGGTGACAAAGCAGAAGGTGTGAAGTAAAAGTGTTTTCTAAAAGGCAGAGCGGGGCACCTGGGTGGCTCAGTCGGTTAAGCATCCGCCTCTCGGTTTCGGCTCGGGTCATGACCTCCCAGTACTTGAGATCGAGCCCCACGTCGGGCTCCGGGCCGACAGCGCGGAGCCGGCTGGGGCTTCTGGTTCTCTCTCTCGGCCCCTCCCCCACGTGTGCGTGGCTCTCTCTCAAAATAAATAAATACACATTTAAAAAAAAAAAAAGTGAAAATAGCAGGCATTTCACACGGGAAGGGCAGCGACGAGGCCTTCCTCAGCAGGATTCCGCTAATTGGGAGGACGCGCGCAAAAAAATCCCGAGACACGGGGGAGTGGACGAGGAGGCAGTTGGCCGGGCGAGCCTCAAACACCTCGTTTTCGTTTCCTCCTCCGGACAGCCCTTCGAGGTGGGTGTCGGTTCCCTGACCAGGAAACGAACTCAAAACAAAGTGAGGTGGTCCAACCCAGGCCCGCGTGGCCGGAGCTCGGGTTCCTTTCGTCACACGGTCCGGGACGGTCAGCTCTCGGTCGCTCTGGTGAAGCCTCCCAGATGCCGCAGCCCAGATGTGGGGGCTGCAGGAGGGGGGAGTTCAGCAGGAGGGAGAGCTTGAGGGAGATCTGGCCTGGGGTCCAGGAGCTCAACAACGGAGCTGAGCCGAGACGGTCCCAGGCCGCTGCCTGGTGACACAATTCGGTGGTTTCAGAACTGGCCTCCTAGTTCTTCCTTCTGTTTCCCAACACGGGCGCGGGGGTTTCGGGCTTCCCCGGATCAGCGCAGTAACGGAGTCGGGGAGCCCTCCAGGATCACGCCTGCCCCACTCGCGCCCCCGGGGGGCCGTGCCCTCTCCCTGACCCGTTCCTTCCCTCAAGGAGATCCGAGGCCTCTGCGAGGACCGGGCTCTGGACGGCTTCCAGGGGAGCCTGTGACAAGGAGAAGAGAGCCTCCGGGACACCATCCAACTCAGACCCGAGCGAACCGGGGCGGGGGGCGCCTCTGAGGAGTTCCAAGCGTGGCGGGGTCCTCCTGTTCCTTTAATAAAGCCACCTACGGGGGCGCCTGGGTGGCTCAGTTGGTTAAGCGTCCGACTTCAGCTCAGGTCACGATCTCGCGGTCCGTGGGTTCGAGCCCCGCGTCGGGCTCTGGGCTGATGGCTCGGAGCCTGGAGCCTGGATTCTGTGTCTCCCTCTCTCTCTGCCCCTCCCCCGTTCATGCTCTGTCTCTCTCTGTCTCAAAAGTAAATAAAACGGTAAAAAAAAATTAGAAAATAAAAAAATAAAGCCACCTACGAATGCCTCCTGTCCCTCTCCGCTCGGCCTTTCTTTTTAAGGAAGGATGCTGAATTTTACTACAAATAAAACCCAAACCAGCCAGGAACTAGAGTCTTCGGAAGAAAGAAATTGTAGTAGGTTGAAAGAGTGAGCCACTGGCACCAGAGAAGTCTGCACATTTGGGTGAACACATAACGATGTCTTAAAGTATAAACTGGGCAGATTGCCAGGGGGTCTAATGGCTTGCTTGGCAGGGAATCTATTGCAGTCGAATGAATATTATAATACAAAGGCATGGGTGGGAGAAGACGCAAAGACACCCAGCGACTTATGCTATCCCCTTGGGCTCAATCGTGACTTGGCTTTTAAGCATATGGCCAACTCATGCATGCATGCGTTCATGCGTTCATTCATGAAACGCTTACTAACAACACATCACAAGGCGAGCAGAGAACGTGTGTTAGGAACGAGCAGGGCAGTACCAAGACAGGCTTTTCACTGGAGAAGATCAGAGGTTAGCTGGGAAGAGTCCGTCTCTCTGTCTTACAATCAACAGGCCGCACAAAGAGGATTTGGAGGGCAGCGAAAATACTCTGTGTGACGCTGTAACGGTGGATGCATATCGCCGTACATTTGTCCAGACCCCCAGAACGTACAACACGACACCAAGAGGGAGCCCGACCGTAAACTGTGGACTCTGGGTGATGATGATGTGTCCGTGCAGGGCCATCAACCGTAGCAAAGGCACCCTCTGGTACAGGCTGTGGATAATGGGGAGGTTGTGGATAATGGGGAGGTTGTGCATGGCGGGGGCGGGAGGGGGGAGTGGAGCAGGGCCATATGGAAAATCTGCATCGTCCGTACAATTTTGCTGTGAACATAAAACTAGTCTAAAACATGAAGTCTCTTGATTTTTATTTTTGTTTTATTATTATTTTTTAAAGTTTATTTCTTTGAGAGAGACAGAGACAGCACAAGTGGGGGAGGGGCAGAGAGAGAGGGAGAGAGAGAGAATCCCCAGCAGGCTGCATGCTGCCGGCACAGAACCCTACGCAGGGCTGGAACTCATGAAACCGCGAGACCGTGACCTGAGCCGAAACCAAGAGTCGGACACTTAACCGAATGAGCCACCTGGGTGCCCCTATTTTATTTTACTTTAAAGTTTATTTTGAGAAAGAGAGTGAGCATGTGTACGAGCAGGTGGGTGCAGAGAGAGACTCCCAAGCAGGCTCCACACTCACCACAGAGCCCAACACAGAGCTCGATCTCACAATCCACAAGATCATGGCCCCCGCGCTGAAATCAGGAGTCGAACACTGAACCGACTGAGCCACCCAGGTGCCCCTCTAAAACATGAAGTCTCTTTAAAAAAAAAAAACAAACGAACAATCTTAAGAGGCTACCAGAAGGACCGAAGGGGGCCAACTGGATGCAGAAGCAGGGAGAGGCATCCCAGGCAGACCCACCACCAGCTTCATCGTACAGCTGTTTGCATCCTGGGGACCCCACTGGGTCCACACCCCTGCATTAAACGAGCCATGCTAGGGAAAGGCAGGGGAGGAACAGAGACGTAAGCAGGAGCCAAACAAAAGGCCTGTTTGCCAAGTAAGGATCTCGAACTTCAACTTCTAGACTGTGGATAAGTGCGAAGGAGTTCTTCATAGCAGGACAGTGAGATGCTTAAACAGATCTTCAGAAAGATCTCTCAGGGAGCAGGCTAGAGGTAGATCGGGGGTCACAGGAGCGGACGGCAAAGTCAGGTATGAGGCTGTTGCAGTCACCTAGGCAAGGGACGGTCTCAGAGACCGAACTGAGGCAGTTCTGGTGAGGACAGGGAAGTGGAAACGGGAGGGACGCATGGTTAGATGTGAAATCTACAGAACTTTTGGCTGAATCAGTGATGGTGAGAGAGAAGGTATCAACAACTCTCTCCCTTGTTTCTGACCCGAACAGCTCAGTGGTTGGGAGAAAACAAAGGAGAGGTGGACAAGTTTAGGAGCGGGGCCGGCGGCCCAGGTTTGGACACACACAGCTTGAGAGGTTTGTGAGCGTCCGAACGGAAGTCCCGCTGGGACATGTCGGGAGTCCGTAGAGAGGTCTGGATGTCAGTCTGTAGACTACTGACAGGGGCTGAAGAGGAGGAAGAGGCCGAGCCAGCTAAGGTCGGAGTCCAGGGGCCCCCCAGCCGACATGTGAGAATTCAAAAATGGGAAAGGGCAAGATGTGTGCTGTGGAAAACATAAGATCTTTGTATTGTCCTTGACCCTCGTATTTCTCTACTTACCTCCGGTTTTTTACCCCCAGAATATATAATTTGGGTAAGCGAATGAGGACCTCATGCTGGACTCCATGTTAAATGCATACGAATGATGGGCCCAATCTGGAAAGAAGAATATTGCACTGAAAAACTCCAGGAAGGGGTGGTGTGGAGGAAAGACATCTGAATTACCTTGCAGGAGGAAATTTAGAAATGTATTTTATCAAAGATCAGGAGGTCTCCTGCTGCGAGTAGCAATCAGCCAGACCCCCTAGAAATCTGTGACAGGCCACACTACCTATTCTTTTTTTTTTTTAACGTTTATTCATTTTTTGATAGAGACCCAGCATGAGCGGGGGAGGGGCAGAGAGAGAGGGAGACACAGAATCCCAAGCAGGCTCCAGGCTCTGAGCTGGGTCAGCACAGAGCCCGACGCGGGGCTCGAAGATCATGACCTGTGAGATCATGACCTGAGCCGAAGTCGGACGCTCAACCGACTGAGCCCCAACCACACTGCATATTCTTATCATCTCTCCACTGAGCCGAGAAAGTAAGAAGATAACCAGTGTGCATCCAAAGCCTACTGGACAATCATTTTTATAAATGGGCCATTTGGCTGAGGCCATTGACAGTGGAAATGCTTTGTCACAGACAACTGAACTGGTTGTCTAAGGCTCGATTCCCATGCAGCTTGCCGTCACGGGGCAGCAGGTGGATTGGACAGACCAGCTCTATTCTGGGGCCAACCCTGACATCTGTTCCCGTCCTGGCGGCCCCTCTCTGGGCCCTGGGGCGATGGGTCTGCCCAGAGAGGGAGAGGAGACTTTGTAGACAGTCTTCCCTACAAGTAACCCTTCCTAAGGGTTAGAGAAGAATCTCTGGAACTTAGTGGGTCCTCTGGGAGGTCCATCTTGGCCGGAGCGACACTGCAGGGGCATCGGTCACACTACAGAATGTTCCAGGTGGTCTGTGTGGCTGTGCACACAGCGTCTTGGCCACCAGCCTCTCCTGGCCTGGGAAGAGCAGGGCTGGGTTACCAGTCCCAACTCAACACTTGTGAGTCCCTGTGACCCCTGGGCAAGGTCACCCAGCACTTAGGTGCCTCACGTGAGGAACAACAAAACCAAGCAGACAAAAAAAAAAAAAAAAAAAAAACCCAGGAAATGAAAAAAGGATCTGTATTTAGCGATTCTGGAAGGTGGGTCCCTGAGAGATGTTTAGGCCGGCTGTTTAGGAATTGCTTGGGAAGGTTATTCAACTTGCAGTGCTGAAGGCCAAGTCCAGATCACTGGCCCTGGGCCTGGAGCAAGGATGGGGGCCTCTGAATTTCTCATGAGCTCAGGACCCATTCAATAATCATGACCCCAAACCTAACACAGTGTAGCTGCATTCCTCAGACGTTACTTACACTTGCTGATGAATAACACTATTTTGCTTTACAGAAAACAGAATAAAATGAATTAGTCAAGGGTTCTAAAATAGACCCATCTCTCAGTTCCCCGGAATGAATTCTCTAAAACGGAAACAGAGTGTCAGCTACGTCCCTGGGCTCAGGGGAGGGCGGTGGTGGGTTGGCCAGGTTCAGGGCCACGAGCTCCGACTCCATCGGGGCCGCTGGTTTTCAGTAATGACCGTGAGCTGAAGGATTTTTGTTTGGTTTGGTTGTTTTTTTTTTTTCTTTGAAATTGCCTGTCCGTTCTATCAAACAGAAATGACCACCACCGATCTTTCCCCCCGTGGAAGAATTCATATGGGATTTGCTACCAGTCTGACTCTTTTCAAGTGACAGCAGGCGTCAGGGAACAGAGAGGAGAAGGTCACATTGCATTCCTTTCAGACCCAAAGTGTCCGCACTGCCCTCACTTCAACGGCTCAAAATAAAAAAGCGAACTTGGCCACAGGTTCCCAAGGAGAGGGGAGGAGGCCCCGTTCATCTTGCTTTTGCAGGTAAGGTGAGTCCGGCTTTAGAACACGAAGAGCCGCCTTATCTCCCCTCAAGCGTGCTGGAAACGGAAGCCGGTCTGCACAGCCCGGTCGGCACTTGCAGCTTCCTTGGGCTGAACGTGCTGGCGCTCAGGCCTGATAGCGAGTGGGGTCAGCACGAATGGAAAGAATGACAGTGTGTCCCTCCATCTTCCTGAGACTCCGGCTGATATGGAAACCGGCTGGCGCAGGCAGCAGTGGAAAGTATGAATCCGTTCTTGCCGGGGGTTGAATGACTGAAGAATAATCAGATCGGGGCTCATGTTCAAATATCACCGTGGCTCACTTGACAGGCTATTATCCAGTCACGTCCTCTGCGCTGCAGGGATTGTATGCTGTAACCCGACGCAGCTGAAAGGCAGCGCTTGCAAAAACAGGCGCGGGACACTGGACAGACTCCCGGGAACCAGCGTGGGGAGGGGACATGGGTGTGGGGATTGCCCTGGGGGCTCTGGATGCTTTTCTTCGGCCCCTCACCTCGGACCCTGGGGTCCGAAGAGGCATGCAGTATTCACCCCACTTTATGGATGAGGGAATCCAACCCCAGAGAGGTTAACCAACTTGCCCGAGGTTGCACAGAGCAGGGATCCAAAGCCCAGGCGCTGTGAGTCTGAGACCCCCGAGACCTTAGAGGCTTCCTCCTTCCTTGGCTCCCGTCCATTGATGACATATGTATAAAAGCTGGCTGGTTGCGCGTCAAGAAAAAGCATAGAAAGTCACCCCAGGGGATGTTTGTAAACAAGACCGGCGAGGAGGAGGGAGAGGAAGGAGACTTTTAGGCCAAAAGACTTCAAAAATGTCTTTTGACAAGCACTAGAAAAATCCTGAAAACCGAAAACACTGAGCAGTGAGTCGGAGTTCTAGGCCCTTCTAGGGATGGGCCCAGGGGCCTCAGGGGAGTCTTAGGCTCTGTGGGAAAGATCAATATTGGAAATCACTTCAAGCTGGAGAGTTTAAATAGCCAACGGCCTTCCTTGTGATTTTGTTTTCAAAGACTACCTCACAGTTCAAAGATACCAGTTCTAACGTCTCAACAGCCAAATGAAGATGCTGTTTCTAGGATCTTGACTGCCCTGCTCAGGAAGCTCCAGGACCGGGCACAGGAAGGAAGGCTAGAAGGAGAGTCTTGTTAAAAAACAGAACAAGGGTGCCCGAGTTGCCAGTGGGTTAAGCGTCCCACTCTTGGTTTCGCTCAGGTCATGATCTTGCGGTCTGTGGGTTCCAGCACCGCGTCAGGCTCTGTGCTGACAGTGGGAGCCTGCCTGGGATTTTCTCTCTCTCTCTCTCTCTCTCTCTCTCTCTCTCTCTGCCCCTTATTGCCTGTCTCTCTCTCTCTCTCTCTCAAAATAAATAAATAAACTTAAAAAAAAAATTGAAAAAACTGAACAGAACAGGGGTGCCTGCCTGGCTCAGCCGGAAGAACATGCAGCTCTTGATCTCAGGGTTGTGAGTTTGAGCCCCATGTTGGGTGTAGACATAAACAAATTAAAAAAAAAATGTTTTTTAAGTTTATTTATTTTTGAGAGAGAGAGAGAGAGAGAGAGAGAGAGGGAGGGAGGGAGGGAAGGAGGGAAGGAAGGAGAGAGAAAGAGAGAGACAGAATGCCAGGAAGGGGCAGAGAGAAAGTAAGAGAAAGAATCCCGAGCAGACTCCATGCTGCCAGCGCAGAGCCTGATGCAGGGCTCGAACTCACAGAACCCTGAGATCATGACCTGAGCTGAAGTTGGATGCTTAACCGACTGAGCCACCCAGGCGCCCCACAAACAAACAAACTTAAAACAAACAAACAGAACAAAGATGAACATCTCCGAGGGTCAAAAAATGAGTTGATGGTGCCCCTTAATGATCTTTCGAATCTGAGAAAGTATTACTCACACCCTCTCTTTCCTCTTATTTGAAAAGTTTCCTCAAACGGGAGAAGAGGAGGAAGAGGAAGGGGAAGTTCCCACTCTTGGCTCTCCGTGTACTAAATTCTGACCTTGGAGATGAAGAAGCCCAAAGAAAAACAAGCAGTCATCCCCAGACGTCAGTGCCATTACTAAGGACAAAGAAATCACTAAGAATGAAAAGCCTCCATTGTTTGCAGCCCTAAAAAGTATGAAACACAATCAGGATACCCAGCGTGACAGTTTCAGCGGTGGAGTAATCATGGGAAAAAAAAAAAAATCTAAAAATAAAAAGTCGGGAAGATGGGCAAGTGGCCTGGTGCCCACCGAGAGTGCACCCAGCAAGCGCGCCTCCCAGGGGACCTGCCACATTCTTGCAAAGCAGGTGCCTTCCTATTTAGGTCACAGAATCAGGGAGTGACCTGGGGGCTCTGATTTTGTTATCAAAAGGCCAACAGGGCTGCTCTCTTCCAAGCCAGATGAGGCATTTACTCTAGCACCTGGGCTGGATGGAGTTTGGTGCCATTTTAAAGAATGCCTGTGAGACTGTGATTGATAAGAAATAGATATTTCGTCTTCATCTCTGTGTCCCTGTGGGTCAGGGAACTCCTAAAACCCTTGCAATTTGCTAAGCGTTGGAGGGCAGAAAGGTGTCTTTGTTATGTTAATGAGGCGAGTTTTAGACCACTTCTCAGAATGGGGGGGGGGGGGGAGAGCCGGTGGGACTGGCTGAAGTTGCTGGGTGAACCCACTGGGTGATTGGAGGGCTGGAAGTTTCAGTCCCACCCCTTGACCTAGGGAGGGCAGGGGGTCTGGAGGCCAAGGATTTCATCCATCACGCTCCTGTAATGAAGCCTCCGTAAGAACCCCAAAGGACCGTGTTCAGATAGCTTCTGGGTTGGGGGACACATAGAGATGAACAAAAGGGCGTGCCCAGAGATAGGGAAGCGCCGTGCCCTTTCCCCACACCTTGTCCTGTGCCTCCCTTCCGTCTGGCCGCTCCTGACTTACAGCCTCTAATAATACACCAGTAGTCTAGTACGTCAAATGCTCCTCTGAGTTCTGTGAGCCGCTCTAGTGAATGAATCAGACCCAAGGCGAGGGCCGTGGGAGCCTCCGATTTATAGCTGGGTGGTCGGGAACACAGGTGGCAGCCTAGACTTGGGGCTGGCACCTGAAGTGTACGGGTGTGGGGCTGGGGGGCAGTCTGGTAGGGCTGAGCCCTGAACCTGTGAGATCCGACGCCACCTCCAAGTAGATGGTGTCGGAATGGAGTCGGATCGTTGGACACCCAGCTGGTGTCTGAGAACTGGTGTGGTGGGGAAATTCCTCCCCACCCAGACACGTTGGAATTGGGTCCAGGGTCACTAGTTTCAGAGAACAGCCTGATACTTGTTCTAGAACAATAGTGCTAAGAAATTCCTACAGATAGTCTCCACCCCCCCCCGGGTTTATTGGTTGACTGATAAAAACATACTGATTAATAATCTTATATATTTAAGATGAATAAATCTATCTACCTATCTATCTATCTATCTATCTATCTATCTATCTATCTATATTGTCAAAGGAGTCCTACAATCAAGCTTATTTACGTACCAATGGTTAACCTCTGGGGCGCTTGAGTGGTTCAGTTGGTCAAGGGACTCTTGATTTCCACTCAGGTCAGTTCCCAGGACCCTGGGATAGAGCCCTGCATGGGATTCTGTGCTGAGTGTGGAGCCGGCTTGGGATTCTCTCTTTCTCCCTCTGCCCCCTCCCCTTCTGGCTTTCTCTCTCTCTCTCTGAAAAAAACAAAAAACATTACTTACCCCCTTTTGTGTGTGTGTGTGGTGAGAACACTTAAGATCTACTCTCTTAGCAAATTTCAAGTATACAATACAGTGTTATTAACTATAGTCACCATGCTGTATATTAGATCCCTAGACCTTATTCCTCTTATAACCAAAAACGTACCCTTGACCAACATGTCCCCATTTTGCCCACACCCCCTAGCCCCTGATAACCAATAGATTACTCTAGTAGTGTTATAGGTTAAATTGCACCTGCCTCCCTAAATTCCCATGTTGAGGTTCTAACCCTCAGGACCTCAGAATGTGACTCTATTTGGAGAGAGGGCCTTTAAAAGGTAATTAAGTTAAAATGAGGCTCTTAGAGTGAGTCCTAATCCAGTCTGACTGGTGTCCTCTTATGAAGAGATTAGAAAGGGTGCATGGCTGGCTCGGTTTGTAGAGCACGTGACTTTTGATGTGAGGTCATAAGTTCAGGCCCCATGTTGGGCAGAGAGCTTCTTTAAAAAAAAATGGGGACGCCTTGGTGGCTCAGTTGGTTAAGGGTCCGACTCTTGATCTCTGCTCAGGTCTTCACTTCAGGGTCTTGAGTTCAAGCCCCGCAATGGGCTCCACACTGGGTGTGAAGCCTACTTAGAAAAAAAGTTGGGGGTGGCGCCTGGGTGGCTCAGTAGGTTGAGTGTCTGACTTCAGCTCAGGTCATGATCTCACGGTTCATGAGTTCGAGCCCCGCGTTGGGCTCTGTACTGACAGCTCAGATCCTGGAACCTGCTTCGGATTCTGTGTCTCCCTCTCTCTCTCTGCCCCTCCCCAACTCGTGCTTTGTCTCTCTCTCTCTCTCAAAAAAATAAACGTTAAGAAAAAAAAAAAAAAGATTAGGATACATAAAGGGACATCAGACATATGCATACAGGGGAAAGACTACACCCGGACACACAAGAAGGTGGCCATCCGCAAGCCAGTGAGAAAGAAAGAACTCAGGAGAAACCAAACCTGCCACCATCTTGACCTTAGACTTCAACCTCCAAAACTGCTGGAAAATAAATGTATTTTGTTGTTAAAGACACCCAGTCTGTGGCACTTTGATGCGGCAGCTCTCGTAAACTAACAAACACAAAGAGCCTCTATTTTGCTTTGCATCTCAACAGGTTGATAAACATAACCCTGATTTACAGAGATCCCATGACCAGACCAGGTAACAGAGACCTGAAGGCTGACTATTAAGAAAACAAACTACACACACACACACACAAGCAAAGTTCATACGAAGTCTAACGAGGAGTTACCAGTTTACTCCCAAATACCTTAGGATGACTTTTCTTTGAACCTTCTGCTGAAGAGCATGCCTCCTCCTTCCCCCCTCCTGCCCACCCAACCACCCACCTGAGGACAGGGCTGGCCAAAGGCAGCTTGCTAGAACCATCTGGAGTGCCCCAGCCTGCTGGCTGACATCATGCGACAATTTGTTGACTTTACCTTTTGCCCGTATTCTAGAGGCAGAAAAATCTCACACCTTATTTCAAGTAATCTCTGTTAATATCCTTCCCTAGCCTTCAGAAGGTATTAAGAATCCAAAGGGAGGGCACTTGGGGCACTCAGTCATTAAGCATCTGACTTCGGCTCAGGTCATGATCTCAGGGTTCGTGAGTTCAAGCCCCACGTCAGGTGAGCTTGAGCCCTGCTTCGGGTGAGCCCAGCTTCTCTCTCCCTCTCTCTCCCTCTCTCTCTCTGTCTCTCTCTCTCTGCCCCTCCTGCGATACTCTCTCTCTGCCCCTCATTCACTTGTGCCCTCTCTCTCTCTCAAAAAAAAAAAAAAAAAAAAAAGAACCTGAAGGGAAATCAGAAATTCAGTTAGCTAGAAATAACCAAAATGTCTCATTCAGAGTGAATTCACCAAACAACTTCAAAGCAAAATAATAATGAAAAACAAGACTTCCAACACCAAAGTATCTCTTTCCAAATGCTGCCACCAAATCTAACAAAACAGACATCACCAAGGTTAAAAAAATTTTTCCTTTGTAAAAATAAAGCTTCGTAATTATAGTTTGTTCTTGTGAATGACTCCTCAAATACAACCTTCTTGCAAAAGGGTTTCTTTTACCAGCCTACTCGTCTTCCATTGCTGACGGCAGTGGAAAATTACATTCCCCTATGAAATATAATCTTGTTGATATTAACACCTACTGAGGTTTGCATCAAATTGCTAGGTGAGATGGTATAATTAGGAACAGGTCGGGGGAAAATTACAAAGGATGCAGAGGACATCAGTCCTCTTTATGAAAAGATCATAAATTGCTTTTAACTTTGGGTCAGGTGCTTACAAATTAGAAGGAGTTCATAGGCTAGGCTTCTTCAAACTCTGCAGAAGCATGTACCTGCCTGCCTGGTGCCAGGGTCTTGTTGAAAATAAACCTGTATGTTTTCCATGTCTGACTTTTCACCAGAGGATTCATGAGAGCATCATGAATCCAAATGACAAAATCAAATGCACACTGACCACTAGTCCCCACAGCTGCATGTAAATGTGTGGCATTAGGAACTAAAAACGAGAATTTTATGTTATCAGAGGGTCATGCTTTGATACACATTTAACAGATACTAATTCTGTATGCTGAAAGGGCAATGCTCCAAGATTTTACCTCAACTGTGTACTTGGATTATTATAAAAATAATTTATAAATCATTCTTGTTTAAGATGAATTTTATCTTTTTCTAGAAAAATTAATAGCAGAATTTCAAAAGAGTTGAATGATTTCTAAAGATTATATAAGATTTCAACTTTACTCTTAATTCATTTTGGTGATTATTAAAACATTAACAGTTGCAAGAGGTCTTTTAAGAACCTTACTGACACACATACGCAGAAAGCAAATTTACATGTTATTTCCAGAATAATACATTAGCTACAGAAGCAGCACATGCTAAGATAGTATTTCTACTCTCTAATTCATATCAGACCTTAATAAGTCAAGGATGCATGTTGTAATCTCTACAACAACCACTATGAGAACACTAAAAGAATAGTAAAGAAATGTATAATGGACAAATTAGGGGAGGGAATGAAATAATGAAACAAAATAATTTTTAAAATGATGCCTTCTTTTGCGTCATTTTTTAAGGTTATTTTATTGTTATATATACGGGGGGAGGGGGGTGGGAAGGAAAGAGTGAACATGTAAAAGGGGAGAGAAAGGAGAAAAACATCCCAATCACAGTTTTATTTTAACTGTGTTTCAATTTTAACACACTTCTCTTGGCATCATGAATACAAACTCAGTAAGGCAACAGATGATATGAACAACACAAATGACAAATTTAACCCAATTGACTATAAGGTGTTGTTCAGTGCATCCAACAAGCTACAAAATACACATTCTTTTCAGGGTGCCTGGCTGGCTCAGTCGGAAGAGCACATGACTCTTGATCTTGGGGTTGTGAGTTCCAGCCCCACACTGGGTGTAGAGGTTACTTAAAAACAAAATCATTAAAAAAAAAATACACATGCTTTTCAAGTATACATGAAACTGGCCCTTAGTGGAGCTATGAAGCAAATCTGAAAAAATGTCAAGGGACTGAGACAGAGTGTTCTCTGATCACACAGAATTATGCTGGGAATCAATGACACAAAAGATAAGTAGAATATTCCCAAATATTTGTAAATGAAGCAATGCACTTATAAAGAACCCATGGGTCAAAGAAGAAACTACAATGGACATCATAATATATCTTCAAGTGAAAGGTAAAAGATATGACACACCAAAACTTGGAAGATGCAACAGAAGTAACATCGTAGAGGGAAACTTACAGCCTCATATGCACATATTGAAAAAGAAGAAAGACTAAAAATCAATGATTTACTTATTAATCTCAAAAAGCAAGAAAACAGAACACAAGTATAACCCAAAGAAAAGAAGGGAGAGGGGAAGAGTGAAAAAAAAATTGAAATAGAAAATTAATATACAATAAAAAAAAAATGAACAGTCAAGGGTTGGCTCTTTGAAAACATTAATAAATTCAATAAACCTTTGACAGGACACATGAAGCACAAGTTGTCACTGTCAGAGTTGAAAACAGGAGACATCACTATAGGTCCTACAGATACTTAAAAGCCTATAAAAATGCAATACAATTTTTATGAAAATATATTTGAGATTTCAAATAAAATGGACAAATTCCAAGAAAATTGCAACTTAACAAAACAGACAAGAGAAAATCAATTAGTTTTATCTCTGTTAAAGAAGCTGAATCTTGGGGCGCCTGGGTGGCGCAGTCGGTTAAGCCTCCGACTTCAGCCAGGTCACGATCTCGCGGTCCATGAGTTCGAGCCCCGCGTCGGGCTCTGGGCTGATGGCTCAGAGCCTGGAGCCTGTTTCCGATTCTGTGTCTCCCTCTCTCTCTGCCCCTCCCCCGTTCATGCTCTGTCTCTCTCTGTCCCAAGAAAAATAAATAAACGTTGAAAAAAAAAAAAAAAAAAGAAGCTGAATCTTTAATTTTAAAACCTTCTCAGAATAAGACTCCAGGCCCTCACAGAAGATCCATGAAGTCTTCCAACCATTTAAGGAAGAAATAACATCAATTTTACATAAAATCTTCAATAGACACAAAAAGGGGAACTCTTCTCACCTGTTTTATGATTTTGGCATAACTTTGATCCTAAAACCTGACAAGGATATCAGGTTTTTTATTACTGACCCATGTCTTTCAGGAACCTAGACATAAAATTCCAAAACAAAAGAGTAATAAAGCAAAGCTGGACTTGTAAAAAAGGAACACTGTACCACAATCAAGGAAATATGAAGGTATGTATGTCAAAAGACATGTAGGAGAATGTTACAGAGGGATTATTATGATACCCCAACTGGAAAACATCCAAATGGCATCAATAACAGAATAATAAATAAATAAATTGTGATATATTCATAGAAACAACAATGAAAATGAACTATTACTACAGGTGTGATGGTTAATTTTATGTGTCAACTGGGTCATGGTGTCCATATATGTGGTCAAACGTTATTCTGAATGCTTCTGCAAGTGTGTTTTTGGAAGAGATGAATATTTAAATTGGTGAACTTTGAGGAAGCAGATTGCTCTCCCTAATGTGGCGGGCCTCATCCAATTAGTTGAAGGCCTGAGTAGAAAAAAAAAGACTGACCTCCTCCAAGCAAGAGTAAGTTCTGCAACAGAAGGCTTTCAGACTTGAACTGCAACACCAGGTCTCTCTCTAGTCTCCAGCCAGACTTTCTTTGGACTCGAATTGCAACATCACCTCACCCTTGGGTCCACAGCCTGCTGGCCCACCCTGCAGGTTTGGGGCTTGCCAGCCTCCACAATCATGTGAGCCAATTCCTTAATGTAAATCTCTCTATATAAATATATACATCCTATTGGTTCTGTTTCTCTGGAGCACTCTAATACCACATGCAACAGAATGCTGAACAAAAAAACCGAGATACAAATAATTAAAAACATGTTTCCATTTAAGTTAAAAACAAACAAAACTAATCTAAGATAGTCTATATATGCATATTATTAACATACATTATATAGTTATACATTCATACTTAATATACATTATATAATATATAGGAAAGGGGATTAGTTTTGTACCTCTGTGTATCTCTATCTCCCTGTATATGTCTCTCTCTCTCACTTAGTTCTGTTTCTCTGCAGAACCCCAAATAATATAGAAGTCCAGCAAACACTTTTCAGTACTTACCCATTTCCCCTTTGCTCCCTATTTTCTGCTCACACTGGTTTCCTGTGGGAACACTCTTTCTGCCAGAGGCCTCTGCGCAGGCCCCCACCTCTTCCTGGACTTTAACTGGCTCTTTGCAGCCCTGAGACCCCAGTTTAATTTTTTTTTTCAACGTTTTTATTTTTATTTTTGGGACAGAGAGAGACAGAGCATGAACGGGGGAGGGGCAGAGAGAGAGGGAGACACAGAATCGGAAATAGGCTCCAGGCTCTGAGCCATCAGCCCACAGCCCGACGCGGGGCTCGAACTCACGGACCGCGAGATCGTGACCTGGCTGAAGTCGGATGCTTAACCGACTGCGCCACCCAGGTGCCCCGAGACCCCAGTTTAAATGTCATCTCCTCAAAAAGATCTTCAGGGGGCCCCACTAGGTGCCTCCCATTATTGCTTATCAGGCCCTCATTTGGTTTACTCATGGCAGTAATCCCAATCTATCACCAATATACTTAAAAAAAAACAAAAAACAAAACCTGTCTCTCCCATGAAAAATGCACATTCCAGGAGGGCAAAGACATTGCTATGTTTTCTCCCGGGTCTACGGACATTGCCAGGAGCGTTCAATAAATATTTGTTGGATAAGCAAGTGAATGAATAAAGGAATGTCTAATGAGCACACCTCTCAGAGTATTAACTTCAGCATTCTGATCTGGAAGGGAATAAGAACTAGAAACCTCAGGAAAAATGTTCTGAATCCCCTTTCTAAATTGGATCTCTTCAACGTTATCCTGAGACATCTCCCCACATTGACAAAGCCCCTCCGTCCCAGCCACGGCCAGCACCTGGTAGCCTACAGGGCTCCACCATTCCAGGACCCTGTATTTCAGCCCATATCCCCTCCTAAGGCAGAGCCAGGACTAAGGGCTGATCCATCACAAGCGTGACGGTCCCTGTGTGCAAGGCCACAGAAGGAAATTTACAAAAAGATGAGAAGACATGCTTCCTCTACTTGAGAAGCCAGGAGCCTCAAGGATAAGTCAAACTACGCCCCTATTGTAAGATAAAGTGTATCTAGCCAATCAAAGCATCAGGATGACCGGATCTGGATGGCCTAGAAAATTCTGGGCACAATAATATTCTCTGTCTTGACCTGAGGGGCAATGATGAAGATTCTTTCTTTAGTAAAAACCCATCCAGCTGTACCTTTATAATCTGTGTACAGGTGATGCCTGTACAGCGTTCAGAGAAGAAACCCGCCAGGACCCACATAAGGGACTTCCTTACAAAGAGCGTGGACTCAAGTGGGAACTCGGGTCCAGTCCTCGCTTCCAGAATGCTACCCAGCCGACGCCAGTATAAATCTTTGTCAGGAAGGATTCATCCCTTCATTTGATAAATATTGGTTTGGGCACGTCCCGTGTGCCAGGGAGAGCTCTGGAACTGGAGATACATAACAATGAACAAAAATACCGCCCCCCCGCATGCGGTTCACAGTCTGGAAAGCAGAGTTGGACAATAAATAATAAATAAAACACACAGTGTGTCACATGAGGGAGAAGCGGCCTGGAGGATGACGGAGTAGCACGTGGGACCGAGAGTGCAGGGGAGGGGATACACCTGAAATAAGATGGCCAGGGACCGTCTCCCTGGGAAGGTGACATCTGAGCCAGGACCCAAAGGAGGTGAGGAAGCCAGCGATGGCCTTCTGGGCACCAACTGTTCCAGGAGGAGGGAAGAGCAAGCAGAGAGGCCTGGGGTGGGACCTCGGAGCACGAGGTGTTCACTGAACACGTGCGGGAGGACGCGGGCACAGGGGCTGGCCAGCTACCGCAGGGACGCCCCGAAGTCCAGGGGCCCTTGGACGGCGTACGTAAAGGGGACAGAAATGAAAGGTGAGCTTCAAACACAGCTAGTTCAAGACTAAACGGCGCTTAAGTCTTTCAAGCTACCACTGAATTCCAGTTTGATTAACTGATCTATTTAAAGGATTCAAGGTTCCCACAAGCGGGATCCTATGACCGTCAGGCTGATACCAGAATGGCCATCATTTTACACGTGTGTGCAGAACGGGCCATCATGGGGGCGCCCGACTGGCTCAGTTGGTTGAGCCCACGACTCCTGATTTCGGCTAAGGTCACAATCTCATGGTTGGTGAGATCAAACCCCGCATTGGGCTCTGAGCTCATAGCACAGTCTGCTTGGAATTCTTTCTCTCTCTCTCTCTCTCTCACAATAAATACATACATACATACATACATACACAAAGAAACAAACTTAAAAAAAAAGAATAAGCCATCATGGAATTCTACCCATGCCCCCAATACCACCCCCCCCTTACAATAAACGTGGTCACGTACCGAACTAGAGAAGGATCTGGATTCCAGCTGTGAGGTGTCATCACAGGTAATGCATAAGTGCTCCCACCCCCTTACACTCTGTCAGACCCCACCGTCTTTTTAAAAATTTTTATTTAAGAAAAAAGTTTTCAATGTTTATTTTTTTATTTAAAAAAAATTTTTTTTTCAACGTTTATTTATTTTTGGGACAGAGAGAGACAGAGCATGAACGGGGGAGGGGCAGAGAGAGAGGGAGACACAGAATCGGAAACAGGCTCCAGGCTCTGAGCCATCAGCCCAGAGCCCGACGCAGGGCTCGAACTCACGGACCGCGAGATCGTGACCTGCCTGAAGTCGGACGCTTAACCGACTGCGCCACCCAGGCGCCCCTTCAATGTTTATTTTTGAGAGAGAGACAGAGCGTGAGCGGGGGAAGGGCAGAGAGAGAGGGAGACACAAAATCTGAAGCAGCTCCAGGCTCTAAGCTGTCAGAGCCCGATGTGGGGCTCGAACTCACAAACCACGAGATCATGACCTGAGCTGGTCAGACGCTCGACTGACTGAGCCACCCAGGTGCCCCCCAGATCCCCCTGTCTTTACAGAGTCTTCCTCCGTTTGGGTTTACGGAGATGAGAGAAAAATGATGGGGAATCAGACCTGAGAAACTGCCCCAATTCATCCACACGTCTGAACTTGCATTCTGGAGGGATGTTCTGCTTAAAGGGTTGGGGGTGGGGGGGGCTCCTAGCCTCGCAAGCGCTCCTGGGTGTCAGGACCCCCTCTAGCAGTCAGCCCTGCTTCATTATTTCAGGATGGTAGTGCCCGAACCCATGCCCAAACCCTGTTAAAACTGTCCTCTGATTGGCTAAGAAAAGATGTGATAAAGCCCAAGGATCAGCATTTAGGCTGCTGTTTTTCGGAATAAAATGCCGCCAGGAGGTGATTACGTTCAAGCAGAGGGGGGGATGTCCAGCCTTCCCAGCACTAGGGGCAGTCTGTTCCCTCACACACCCACACAAACCCCTGACCTCCTTTTCCACCCAAGCCACCTTTCTGGGGCCACCCAGGTGCCTGTCATTGTTCTACACCGAGGCCTCAAAGTCTGTTAAGAATAGAACCATTTATCAAGGGCCCACATTGATTTATGAAACCTTGAAAAGCGAACAGAAACCAATCATCTGTTCCTTGTGTTTTCTGATTCCGTGGGAAAATAAAACAAACAAAAAAACAACCACACATTTCTTGGCTGGGGCCATCTGTCCCCGACCAGATTTTCCTATGTAACTTCTATGTACTCTAGTGATTAATACAGAGATGCCAATCTCCAATAACAGGAAAGCCTCAATGGCTGGACTTAAGTGGAGCTCCAGGAGGACACGGGAATGGACTGTAACGCTGTTTCTCCTAAGTGTGTGGGGACATAAAGACCCGGAGGATGGGCGCTGGGCCTCGAGCAGTCACGAGGGCTTCAATACACAGAAGACCCGTGCCCATGGGCTCTGCACCAACACTGAGCGGAATCACAAATAAACCTCGGTGGCCTTCGTTCTTTTTTTTTTTTTTAATTTTTTTTTTCAACATTTATTTATTTTTGGGACAGAGAGAGACAGAGCATGAACGGGGGAGGGGCAGAGAGAGAGGGAGACACAGAATCGGAAACAGGCTCCAGGCTCTGAGCCATCAGCCCAGAGCCCGACGCGGGGCTCGAACTCACGGACCGCGAGATCGTGACCTGGCTGAAGTCGGACGCTTAACCGACTGCGCCACCCAGGCGCCCCCCGGTGGCCTTCGTTCTAAAATGAGATCGACCTTCCCTCACCTAGATTACACCAGGACTTGACCCAGTCTGCACACGGTAGGACTTCGTGTGATGCTTTCAGTCTTGCTCAGTTATGGAGATGGTCTCCAATGACAGCCTGGTCGTGGACAGGGGCAGAATAGTGAAGCGCCAACGTCTTTGGGTGAAAAATGCTCAGACACTGGCAACGCCACGTGTTTCGACCTGATACTAATAATTAGCTCTCGGCCCCCCGGCCACGAGCCTGCAGAGCGCCTACGACCGACTGCCAGACAAGGCACAGCGTACTTTCACCATATGCCAGCCCACCCTCCCTCGGCCGATCCTCTAAGTGCGTCGTCACAGATTATAAAATAAATCAAACGGTTAGGAATAAGATTTGGTTTATGACACGGGTGAGCTGTCACCCCGAATCACGAGCTTCCCTTAGAGCTGTGTCAAAGGGATCCTTACCGAGCGAACGTGTCCGCTCTGTTTTGCGCATACTAAGCATGGGAAGTGCTCCTGGATGATGAACCTGCTCGGCCTCTCTCTTAGGCGAGGGAGGGGGCTTGAATAGAAACGGCCGTGCCAGCTTTATAGGTGAAGACATCGAGTCCCCAAGAGATGGAAGCATGGAGTCCCAATGGGCCACAGGGTCGGGGTGAGGAGCCCCCTGGCTGCTGAGCCAAGCACAGAGAAAGGACACGCACAGCTTCCGGAACAGCAGGTAGGTTTAGTAAAACGTCTAGAAGACAGAAGAAAATTGTTGTGGGCATTCTCTTTGTGAACGTTCTGGGCTAGTTCCTGGCTTCCTGGGTCCCCCTTCCCACCAAATATGTGTGAGCTGCCTGCTGTCATTCCCTGGACAGACACTGATGGAGTGCTCCTGCACACCAGGTCTCAGGTCGGGGTACAGGGCGACCACCAGGGAGAGTCCTGCCCTCAAGCAGCAGGTGTACAGACTACAGGAGGGGCTCATGCTCTGGGCAACCACGGCCCCAGGCATGCTTATAATTCTGTCGCCCGTGTAGGAAAAAACTGCTAGCTGACACTTATTTTTTGTTCTGAGGCTGGAGGGCTGGGCGACGGGTGACATCTGCATTCTTAGGCTCTTATTTAGCACGACAGGCAAGTGATTATTTTCAGAATCGTGGCAAAACAGGAAAGGTACTGCAATGTTACGTATCGAGTGATGAGATTGGAGGACCCTGACCCTTGAGTCGGAAACTACATCTACCTAAACTCGACAGTCCGATCACTGGATCAGGCAAAGGATACAAACTGTCCAGAGGAAACAGAACCAGTAAACAAGCACGTGGGGACACAGAACGATTTTGCAGTCAGAGACGCAGCTGGAAGAGACTGTTTCATGAAGATGAGCAGAGAGGTGCCCTTGACGGGGAGCCTTGAGCCCCTGAGAGTCTGTCAGGTGCATTTGACCTGATGGGTGTAACGTGAGGGCAGGGGCTGACACAAAGTCCAGGGGCTCGGATGGCAATGATGGTTGGGCAGCCGGGTGCCCGGGGAGCAGCAGTGTTCGGATCTGGGCCCACGGGCATCGCTTCTGAATCCCAGGCCGGCTACCGGCCTTCACAGGAACTTTCCAGGCCACACGTAACGACAGTGTGTACCTCACAGGGATGCTGGAATCAAACTAAATGGGGGACCAGAGTGAAGAGGCAGCAGGGGGCGGTGGTCAAGGACTCGGGGCTCTGGGATAGAACAGCCTGGGCTCAAATCCTGCCCCGCCCCCAACTTAGCTGTGCAACACAGAGCCGGCGACTTCACCTCTGGGGGCCTCGGTTAGTCCATCCATAAAATGGAGACGAGAGCAGCTTTTCTGTGTGTGTGTGTGTGTCAGGATGTGTCCACATTTCGAAGCACGTTCAACAGTGCCTGGCACAGAACAAAGGCTCTAGAAGCATTTACTTGGCCACAACACGCAGAGGAGCCAGCTGCTGTGTGGACTGGCACACAGTAGGTGCTGAGCGGGTGGCTGGGGAAAAGTCACCACAGCCCTTCTCTGGATGTGCTGGTGGCGGGGGCGGGGACAGGAAAAGAGAGTCACCAAAGCCGGAGGACAGTGACTTAGTTTTTAAGCTCTAAGGAAGTACACCAAGACCTTTCAAGGTCTTGCCTGACCATGGGGGAAAAAAAAAAAAGAAAAAAAAGAGCACCTGGGGCAAAAGACTAGAATCCTAGTGATTTTGTGTTCTGCTCAAGCCGAGTTTGACCTTTTTGCAAATTACTGACTCGGCCCGGAGTGAACACAAGCCGTCTGTTCGCCACAAGTTCCAGCGTCTGGGAATGGTCCGAAGGCCAGGCTCTGCAGGTGGTCCCCGCCATCTCAGCCACTGCGGAAACCGGGAGAAACAGAACCCCTGGGCTTTGCCTGCTCCCGGGAGGCGGGTCCTTTTCCTACCTGGCAGCTGACTCCCCAGCTGGCAAACAGGTTCAGACATGCAAACTCCTTCACCGGCCCCTGGGATAGCATCACTCCCCAGACCAACGCGCCGCCCGGACGGGCCCGTGAGCCAGCGTCCTGACAGCTCCAGTGGGGTCGCTGGTGCTGGACAAGCCGCCCCAAGGGCCCTGGGACCCTGCTGTCGGAAAGCAGCTGTGCCTCTGCCCCGCTGAGACATGCATGTGACCGGGCCAGGAAAGGGGACTCCCTGGGGGCCACCGGTGCAGCCATCCGCACGTACCCAGGCAGTGCTCTCAATACGCCTGCACGGAGGACTCTCACCGAGGGGCAGAGGCGGATGGAGCCTAGAGGTCACCTGCCCTCGGGGCAGGGAGAGTGTCCCCTGTGTGGAGAGCTAACATTTGTGGAGGGCATACTGGGGAGCCGGGCCCTCTGAGCACCTTCCAGCTACGGACTCGTGGAATGTTCACGGCGGCCCTACCCACGAGGTGGCCATTACCATCTTCCAGGCCAGTGAGCCAAGGCACAGAGAAGGTGAGCACAGAGAGGGTGAGCAAGTTGCCCAGAGTCACACGACGAGGGAGTGGCAGGGCAAGCGCTCGGCACCGTCACCACTAAGCTCCGACCAACGACCTCCGGGTGTGAGCGCCGGGTCTTCCTCTCGGCCAGAAAGAGTGAGGAGTCCCTCATGGGGTAAGGTCACTCCTGCTTCATGTGAACGAGTGGCCGGCAGGAAGGGAAAGTCCAGGAGAATGCCAGCTGTGGCCCAAAGTGACTGCCTAGGAAATCTCCACGGGGAGAGGCGGAGGGTCGGCTCAAGTAGGAAAATTCCAAGTGACTTGTGAGCACCACTATGGTTTCTCTGTCACCGGGAGACCCACCCTGGGCTGGAGCCCTGGCCCGAGGGCCTTCCTTTTTTTTTTTTTTAATGTGTTTTTTTTTTTTTTTTTTTTTTACGTTTATTTATTTTTGAGACAGAGAGAGAGAGACAGAGCATGAACGGGGGAGGAGCAGAGAGAGAGGGAGACACAGAATCGGAAGCAGGCTCCAGGCTCTGAGCCCAGAGCCGGATGCGGGGCTTGAACTCCCGGACCGCGAGATCGCGAGATCGTGACCTGAGCTGAAGTCAGGCGCTTAACCGACTGAGCCACCCAGGCGCGCCCCACCGCCCCCAGGGCCTTCCTAAAGGCTCTCCTTTCTTTATTCTCTCCCCCCACACCCCAACTCAGCAGACGCGAATTGCTTTTCTGGTTTGGATCAGTCACAGGGGTAGGAGCCACACACTGCTGTGTTGCTGGAAGTGCGCATGTTCACAGTCTTGAAGGAAGAAGACTAGAAAATACATGTGGACCCAGAGGGCACAGTTACTAGCATCTCCTGAGGATGCTAGAACACAGTGCCAAGGGCTGCCTTCAACCCCACCTGCCGAGAGGCCAGGCGCAGGGCCCGGATGGGCTCCAGCACCGCACCACCCGAACCCCAAGGGAACCGTGCAGAGCAGAGCAGGGAAACTCAGCTGAAACTCACCAACCGCGCAAGCCTCAGGGTCAACCCACCCGGTGAAGAAGTCAGCGGGGTCTGGCACGTTCACCGACCGCTTGTTGGTCTGCACACCCCACGACGTGGTTGTCACTTCAAGAAGGGAAACAGGAAGTGAGGAGGAAGGTGGGGGTCAGGCCTAGTGGGAAAAGCTTGAGACGAGAACGGGGCGCCTGCCTGGGCGTCTCTTTGCCATTAGCCATGAACTTGCCGCGCGAGACTGCTTGCAATCTCAACCTCTCTGAGCGCACCGAGGGGCCACCAGGTGGTTTCCAGAGCTCACGTCCTATCCTCTCACGATACGAAAGCGGAATCGTGCTGCCCGGTTCTGTGGCCACAAGCCGTGTGTGGGTATTTCAGTTAAAGTTACTTACACTGAAGATAAGAAATTCCGTTTCTCAGCAGCACCAGCCACATGTTGAGCGCTCAATAGCATGTGACAATTTAAAGTAATCTAAGTGAAATAAAATTAAAAATTCAGCTCCTCAATCGTATCCACCACATTTCTTAGGCTCAGTGGCTCAGTGGCTCTTGCCCTGGGCAGCACAGATAAAGAACCTTTCCATCAACACAGAGTTGGTGGGTTGGGCAGTGTCGAGACTGGGCAGAGACATATGGTTCATAGAACATCCTTCCAGTCACTTCTTTAAAGGAGGATCAAGTCTACTTAAAAGCAACAAGAGAACTTGGGGCACCTAGATGGCTCAGTCACTTAAGCATCCAACTCTTGATTTCGGCTCAGGTTATGATCTCATGGTTTGTGGGTGCAAGCCCCGTGTCAGGCTCTGGGCCAACAGTGCGGAGTCTGCTTGGGATTCTCTCTCTCTGCCTCTCCTCTGCTCTCTCTCTCTCTCTCTCTCAAAAACGAAAAAATAAACATTGAAACAAACAAACAAACAAACAAACAAAGCAAGAAGAGAGCTGGATGTGTTTGTTGTGCACAAGCAGGTTTAGACCAGGAAAGGACCGTATTCATCAAAGTTACATGCGGGTGAGTTAAACTACCATACCGCCATCCCAAGGTTATGGTCAATGGTAAGATGCGAGCACACTCCCCTTAAAAGTTCGGTACAAGATAAAGATGCCATCTGACACCACTATAATCATTGTTAGAGTGCCATGTGGCTAAGAAATTAAGCCACAAGTTTGTAAAGCACGTGTCAAATTATCACTAGTTTCAGAGGATACGACTTTACAGCTGGAAAATACAAAAGAATCAACTGAACCCGTTAGAAACAGTAAGAGGCTTAGTGTGGTGGTTAGTTACAAAGTTAATCCATAGAAACAACACTTTTCTTTATATGACAGAAGTCAGTAAAATAGTAAAAGAGAGCTCGCATTTTAATACATTTCCTATGTTTGCATAAAAAATATTTACACCCAAGAATCTGAAACATGAATACAAACTACAAACAACAGACAGGATCTACATGAAGAAAATGTCAAATCTCTATTGGTGGCAAAAAGGTGGCCCAAATAGGTAGAATATTATAGAAACGTAACATTCCCGATGCGAATATTCACTTAAATAACTGTAAGCCCAAAGCAATCTCACTCCAAATCCTAACAGGTTTGCTTGTTGCACTTCTTATTCCATTCTTTGTAGGGGGTAGAGGAGAGTTTGAACGTGACAGAATGAATGATTCTGAAGTTTACGAAGAATAAGCAAACGAGGGGCACCTGGGTGGCTCAGCTGGTTGAGCAAAATGGCAAGTTTTGACCGAGCTACGTAAATCAAGTGAGATGCTGTCATTTAAAAGGTGCTGAGGGGCGCCTGGGTGGCTCAGTCAGTTAAGTGTCCGACTTTGGCTCAGGTCACGATCTCGCCATTCCTGACTTTGAGCCCCGCACTGGGCTCTCTGCTGTCAGCACAGAACCTGCTTGGGATCCTCTGTGCCACCCCCCCCCCCCCACCACCGGCCACCTCTCACCCACTTGTGTGCGCACGTTCTCTCTCTCTCTCTCTCTCAAAAATAATAAACATTTAAAAACCAAAACAAAATAAAATAATAAGAGTCCATTGTTTTATAAAAAATGCTGAGTTTGAGGAGTCTGGGTGGCTCAGTCAACTGAGCATCGGACTCTTTTTTTTTTTTTAATGTTTTTTTATTTTTGAGAGAGAAAGAGAGAGAGGCAGAGCATGAGCAGGGGAGGGGCAGAGAGAGGGAGACCCAGAATCCGAGGCATTCAGCACTGGGCTGTCAGCACAGAACCCGACGTGGGACTTGAATTCACAAACCGTGAGATCATGACCTGAGCCGGAGTCGGACGTTTAACACACTGAGCCACCCAGGTGCCCCTTGAGCACTGGACTCTTGATTTCGGCTCAGGTCACGATCCCAGGGTCGTGGGATCGAGCCCCACGTCAGGTTCCACGCTGAGCATGGAGCCCCCTTGAGAGTCTCTCTCCCCTCTCCCCTGCTTGCACACACACACTCTCTCAAAAATAAAAATTAAGAAAAAAAAATGAAACTGGCTGGAAAATGAAATGCTGAGAGAGAAGAATGGGGGAGAATTAGACCCAATAACTGTTAAAGAAGGCTAACATGTTAGGCCACGCCACTAAAATAGCATGAAATAGGTTCACAAATGGGAAAAAAGATTAACACCCTGATTAATACCGACGTGTATTTCAAATCTGTGGGATTTGGAACGCACAGGTAACATGCAAAAAGAAAACCAGAAATCTGCCTTACTCCTTATACCAAAATACCCAATGAATTAATGGCAAACATCAGAATATATATATATATATATATATGTATAAGTGTATATATAAATGTATATATACATATATGTATATATATGTAAATGTAGTAGAAAAACATACTCCTATACATCTTGGCCCAGGAAAGGACTTTGTAGGTATGAGACAAACCCAGAAGACTGGAAGGCAAAAAAAAGTTCCACATCTGAACTACAAATAAAAAGAGTAAACATTTCTGTGGGATAAAAACCACATACATTCAAATGGCAAACTGGGGGAAACGTCTGCAATATACGTGATAAAATACCAATTTCTTTAATATACAGGAAATTCTTACAAATTCTTAAGTCCACAAACTTACCAGAAAAGTAGCAAAAAGATATAAACAATCAACTCACAGGAACAACAACAACAACTCAACAAGAGTTCGAGAAGCATGAAAGATGATCAACCCTGTTCCTACTTTAGGAAATACCGGTTCAAACAAAGAGATACTATTTTTCACCTCGGAACGACGATCTTGGCAGTGATCTAAAATGCTTTAGAATCCCTTTTGTTGGCAAGAATGTGGGGAAAGAGGAAGTTTGATGCAGTGTAGGGGTTAATATACAGGAGTGTAAACATTTTGGAGAGCAAGCTGGCAGCATCTATTGATACGCAAAATCACTAAACCCTCTGACTCAGAAATTCCACTTCTAGAAATGTAATACACACATTTGCACAAGTAAACAAAGATATATGTATAAGGAGCTGCTTGCAAGAATGTTTATATAGGGGGAAAAACCCACGAACAACCTAAATATCTATCAGTAGGAATTGTGGTTAAATGTTATATTCTTTTTTTTTTTTTTTAATGTTCTATTCTTATACTGAAATGCCAGGGAGCCATCAAAAGAAATGCAGTCTGTTGGAAAGATAGCCACAGTATTTTAAAAAGGCAAGTAGCAAAAGAACATATAGTATGACACTGCATGAATATATATACATGGAATATATCTAAGTGCATTTATCTCTTTATCTACACCACATACACATTGATGCATGCATAGAACATGCATGAAACAGTATACATAAAACTTAACAGAGGCTATCTTTAAGAAACAGTTTGCGAGAAGAGGATGGGGAATTTTCAGTAAGTGCTTTTATTTTTATGGCCAAGTATTACTTCTATAATGAATTATTCTTCAGATCAAATAGCAATCTAGACGAATGAAAAAACCCATGGTTGGTACTCAGAAATGTGTTATGAGCTGTGCTCTTCAGAAAGTTCTCCCTAATGCCATTAGATACTGTTACACCAGCACGCTGTGGACCTAGCGCGATGGTGCGTAAACTCTTTGCTAAAGCCAGCTTAGAATGGCAGTGCTCTCTGGCAAGAAGGTTAAGGGGTGAGTTATCCTGGGCCCGAAGCACAGAGAACTGGCTCTAAGAAGTATGAGCCCAGATCATACAGTGCTAAAGTCCAACCTTCAGTCCCTACTGGTGCCACCCTATGATGTAATCATCTGGAATTACTGTAACCGGGGACAGACTGCGGGGTGACAGGCTGCTGTGGGGCTAACCATAAAGCTTTTAAAGATTGGTTCATTTAATTAAAAGCACAGCAGGCCGCTGAGTACTAAGCAGACAGCATGCATCTCATTAAGGAAGGTCATCTTTCCTGGCACGAAGTAATGGAAACCAGGGCAGCATTCAGAGATAAGATCACAAGTTGATTTTGCCCTCTTAGGGACAAGATTTGGCAGAGAATGACCAGCCACCTTCTATCAAGGGTGCTAGAGTCTGGCTGGTGCAGTAAGTGGAGATTTAGCAGATGACAGTGAATTTCTGAAAAGATGTGTCTCCTAAAAGGCATTCTAAGAACAGTGAAAGAGAAAAGAGGGAGAGAAAACGAAAGGATATAAGGAAAGAAGAGAGGGAGGGCAAGAGAGAGTGAAAGACTCCCTAGCAAACATGGTATTTACTTTTCAATTACAGAATTTTTTTTAAAAATTGTGCTGGAAAGGGGCGTCTGGGTGGCTTAGTTAGTTAAGCATCCGACTTCGGCTCAGTCACGATCTCAACGGTTCGTGAGTTTGAGCCCCTTGTTGGGCTCTGTACTGACAGCTAAGAGCCTGGAGCCTGCTTTGGAAACTGTCACTCCAAATCCGAACATTTATTAATAAATGTCTAAAAATAATTTTTTTAAATAATAAAATAAGAATAAAAATTGTGCTGGGAAGTCTAGGATTTTTTTTTTTTTTAACGTGTATTTAGTTTTAAGAGCAGAGAGAGACAGAGAGTGAGCAGGGGAGGGGCAGAGAGAGAGGGAGACACAGAACCCAAGCAGGCTCCAGGCTCTGAGCTGTCAGCACAGAGCCCGATGCGGGGTTCGAACCCACAAACCGCGAGATCATGACCTGGGCCGAAGTCAGACATTTAACTGACTGAACTCCCCAGACGCCCCTAGGATTTCTCATCATCAGCATTAATGATTTTATGCTTTAGGGCTCATGGATTTTTACATCCATTGTCTTGAGATTTGTTTTTACAGTGTTTCGGGGGTTTTTTTGTTGTTGTTGTTTATTTATTTATCTTGAGAGAGAGAGAAGGGGAGAGGGAGAGAGAGAGGGATACTGAGAATCCCAAGCAGGCTCCACATTGTCAGCGCAGAGCCGCACATGGGGCTCGATCCCACAAACGGTGAGATCATGACCGGAGCCGAGATCAAGAGTCAGAGGCTTCATCGGCTGAGCCACCCAGGCGCCCCACAGCGTTTTGTTTCTTAAGTTGTTTTCAACTTTGTAGCAGAGTTCATTTCATGTTAAAGCATACTTGATCTAAGCTTTTACAAGTGATGACAGGCCATGCTAGCCTCCTGGTGTGACACATCCTGCCACAGTGTTCCTAATGTTGAGCAGCACCTCAGCCAGTTAATCTCATACACATGCTCCCCTGTGCGGGAACCTCCTGGGAAAATAAGGCTTAGTATTTAATGGACTTAAAAGAGCAATACTTTCATTTTTATGTTAGTGTTTTACTTCTACCGCCGTACTTAATATTTATTAAGTGCCTACTGTGTGGCAGGCACCGTCCTAGGCACAGGATAAATAGCAGTGAGCGACTCAGACACTGTAGTATTTAAATTTTAAGACTAGTTTTAATAAAACTGCTAGCATGTACTAAACACTTACTTTGAGCCTGGTGTTATTCTTAGCTCTTTATTTTGTGAAAATTAATCAAGGGAAACCTCGCCAAAATGGGAGGCCAGAAGGGGGAGTGCTAACACCTTACCTCCCATCAAATGGAGGGAGGGAGGAACCTTGCACAAGGATACTACTTGATCACAGCCAATAGGAGGAAGAAAGGGTTTCTCCTGCCCCAGCAACAGCTCAGCCAATGAGAAGCCACAATACTTGAATTCCCTATTTAGGCCAATGGCTTTTTTGTTTACACAGCCCTCCCAACCTCCCCTTTCTTTATGAAAGAACATTCTTCTCCTTTGTTCTCCAGGCTTGTCTGTGGTTTAGCCTTAGTTTGCTTCTCTGGAATTGCAATTCTGTTATTCCGGAATTAACGCATTTTTGTTGGTAAAATAACTAACAGCTTTATTTAATTTATTTCATTTACATTATTTTATTTTTAATTTTATTATTTTTAGTTACCTGGACACCACTGTTTATTTTTTTTTAATTGAAGTATGCTTGACATATAATATGGAGTTTTATTTTTAAGGTTAACAATTTATATTTATCCTTATTTAGGGAAGGAAGAATTCTTCCTCTACCCTTTAAAGTCTTCCAGCCAGACCAAAAATTACTTTGACCTGAGACAAATTAACAGGAGAAGTTTTATTATGTGTGCATGGAGACCCAATAGTGAAATTGAGACCCAGAGAAATGACCAAGGCATATAGTTTTCATACTTTTTAGACAAAGAAACAATACATCTGTAAGGAATTGACAGGACAAAGAAAAACTTAACTTTTGGGAGCTTCAATTAGTAAGGAATTCTTTTTTTTTTTATTTTTGAGAGAGAAAGGGAGAGAGCGCGAGCAGGGGAGGGGCAGAGAGAGAGGGAGACAGAATCGGAAGCAGGGTCCAGGCCCTGAGCTATCAGCCCAGAGCCCAACGCGGGGCTCAAACCCACAAACCCATGAGATCACGACCTGAGCCGAAGTCGGATGCTCAACCGACTGAGCCACCCAGTCGCCTCTAATTAGTAAGGAATTCTAATCAGAATTTGGACTAGGGTCATAAGTTAGTAAAAAGTAACAGGGTTATTTGTACAGCTTTCTCAGCCCCGAATTTCTCTCTGATAAGGATGTCTCTTCTCTTTACCTCCTAGTACAGGGAGGGTACCTTCTGCATGGGAGGATTATATCTTGCCTTCACGGGGGCAGAGGGCGGTCTGAGTGTCTTCTTGCACAGGCCGTCTCTTAAGTAACCTTTTTTAAAAACAGTCAATACGCCAAAGTGGCACATTTTGGGGTGGCCTGACCTTATTCCCTATGTTCACAGCCCCAGGAGGTAGGTACTTTGATTACCCATTTTAAAAACAAAGAGACCAGGGATGCCTGGGTGGCTCAGTTGGTTAAGCGTTCTTCAACTCTTGATCTCAGCTCAGGTCTTGATCTCAGGGTCATGAGTTCAAGGCCCGCACCGGGCTCTGGGCTGGGAGTGAGGCCTACTTAAAGCACAAAAAAGTCACTCGCCCAAGGTCACACAGCCAGTTGCTGGCAGAGCTGGGATTTGAACTCAGGCTGACTTGGCTTTGGGACCCACCCTCCTATTCCCAACATCATAACACCTTTAAGCATTCAGGACTCTAAAGCAAGGTAGGCATGTGCCCGTAACAAATGGCACTTAAGGATCTTCCAGGCGCACACGCCTGCACCTTTCCACTTTCAGCGGAGCCGTAAGAGTTAAGATTAATACCAAGCAGCAAAGGAACCTGCCACCAGGTGATCCTGCCAGTGTGGCCCCTGTGCTATCTAGTAGAGAAAACGAAGGAGGAAAAGGAAATAAATGAAAAGGGAATGAGTTAACAAACAAATGGCAACCCAACACGAATCATCATCCAGTAATATAATCATGGCCGTTAAAGTGGGGTCGTTGATAAAGACAAAACATACTTTTGGAGTATCTCGTGCCTTCAGATGCTAGCACAGACACTGCTGTGCTGTATTTAACACCTCACCGCATCCAGGAAAGGTGAACACACCCCCTCGCCCTCCTTTTACAGACTGAAGATGAAGCTTGGAATCTCGGCCACAGCCCTCGAGGTGACCAAGCCTCTACTGAGGCATGTACCGCCCCGTTCTGTCCTCTGCACGACGGCCCCCCCACCCCAGCAAATGCGGGGAGTCATCCTCCCCATACAATGTCTCTACCTCCCACCCCACCTCACACGCGCCACCGTCTCAGGCGGGCTCACCACGTGGAGGACCGGGTCATTTTCCCCAACTTGCTCTACAGAACTGAAAGGCTCCAAACGGGGAGGCTACAAAGTATTCTGCCGACGAGCAGTTATTTCCCAGTACGTGTCAGGAACAAATATTTGACAAAACAGAGCAAATTAGGGTCAAAGTGTTAGTCCCCTGCAAATTTATTGACCATTTCAAAGAAATACACCACTTCAGGATTGATTTTAAAAATAAAAACAGTCTGGAAATCCTGTGTCGGGATCAACAGGGGGCTGAGTTTGAAGGCTACGTTCACCCCAGGACAGGGGCTCCCATGTGAGAGAACACTTCCCGCTGCACAGGTCTGGAGACCGATCTGCCAGCACAAGCTTTACTTTTGTAAGTAGTCTGTGTGGTAACCTAAAATCGGAAGCCAGCTCAGAAAATTCCCATTATCGGGCGCCTGGGTGGCGCAGTCGGTTAAGCGTCCGACTTCAGCCAGGTCACGATCTTGCGGTCCGTGAGTTCGAGCCCCGCGTCAGGCTCTGGGCTGATGGCTCAGAGCCTGGAGCCTGTTTCCGATTCTGTGTCTCCCTCTCTCTCTCTGCCCCTCCCCCGTTCATGCTCTGTCTCTCTCTGTCCCAAAAATAAATAAATGTTAAAAAAAAAAAAATTTATTAGAAAATTCCCATTATCTCTGAAATGGTGTCCGATTCATCCGAATGAGTTCCCTTTGTATTTCTTTATGCTGATAACTTCAATGTTTATTTTGAGACAGAGAGAGAGAGCACGTGTGCAAGAATGTGCATGTGGGGGAGGTCCAGAGAGAGAGGGAGAGAGAGAATCCCAAGCAGGCTCTACACTGTCAGCAAGGAGCCTGATGCGGGCCTCGATCCCACAAACCCTGAGATCGTGACCTGAGCTGAAATCAAGAGTCAGATGCTCAACCGACTGAGCCACCCGGGTGCTCCTTTGTTGATGATTGTTTTAACTATTATTTTTTTATTTTTTTAAGTTTATTTATTTATTTATTTTGAGAGAGACAGAGAGTGCAGGAGGGGTAGAGAGAGTGAGGGAGAGAGAGAATCCCAAGCAGGCTCCACACTGTCAGCACAGAGCCCGATGCAGGGCTCGATCCCACAAACCCTGAGATCATGAACTGAGCCGAGACCAAGAGTCCGACACTTAACCGACTGAGCCACCCAGGTGCCCCTCCGCTGATAATTGGAGTCATAGTCCCGACAAACCTCAAACCGGAGCCTGAGGCAGAGGAAGTGCCAAACTCGAACCAGGCATGGCTGGAGTAGGAGGACCACATGCCCCTGTGCTTCCTGTTCCCACCGAAGGCCCGGCATGGCCCGGTGGCAGGGAAGGGGCCACTCAGGAGGTGGCTCTCACTCCCTTGGTCTTCTGTGGGCAGGGGAGGCGGTCCCTCCGCATGGAAGTTTCAACTACACACTAATCTTTAAATAGCTTCTTTTGCGGTACAGGCGTGACTTCTTCCTGCTGAAAATGCACTTTCTGTCCTGATGCCTGAATTAAAGTCTAAGTCAACAGACAGGCTCCATCGCAGAACATACGCGAAGTTACTTCCCCCTGGTGGCCAGTGCCGGTGTTTTGAACAGCATGGGACTGGCTCAGGGGCAAAGCTCTCTGCCTCTCGGGCCAGGAGGGGCCCCGGATGCCCTGCTCTGTGGCAGCCCCCTAACAGTGGCACTGGGACAGTTTTGCCTGTCCTGGCTCACTTGTCTCTAGCTGTCCTCATCATTCATGCGCTCTGGGTTCTTTGGGTGGAGCGGGGGTGGGAGAGGGGAGGACGTTATTTCCGGGGAATTACACGGGCAGTACAAAAGGCGGCGGGTAGGGGCCAGGAGACCTGTTCTAGTTCCAGCCAATGTCCCGGGAGCACCCCTGAGGAGACATCATCCCCTCTCTGAGCCTTGATTCCTCCTCAGAGAAAAGCAGGATGTGGGCTGAGGGGCCCTTCCTGCCCTGGTTCTGCGAGAGTGCCCACGGTCAGAGGCCCAATTGCCGCGGGATTCTATGTGCTGAGTAGTTTTGCAAAGGGGGAAGAAGCCTTCTTCTACAAAAGAGGCAAAGATAGTATTTTTCTTAGAAGGTTGTAAGAAGGATTAAATGATGTGCTGGGTACCCCGGGGGGCTCAGTCGGTTAAGCGCCTCACTTGGGCTCAGGACATGATCTCATGGTTTGTGAGCTCGAGCCCCGCGTCGGGCTCTGAACTGACAGTGTGGAGCCTTCTTGGGATCCATTCTCTCTGTCTCTCTCTCAAAATAAATAAACTTAAAAAAAATAAATGATGTGCATAAAATATTTGGAACAAATGGTGCTTCATAAACAGGGTGCTTGCTTATCATTAATTGTACAACTACTAAGTTTGTACTTTATCATCCAAACTTACGAGTCAAAGGGGTACGACTGATAACTTTCCCGGGACGATGGACATAAATCAGACGTGCAAATGGGACATACTGTCACCTGTCAATAAGTAATAGCCATCAGGAGATTTGGAAAAGTCCCAAGTAAGCAAGAGACTGTAAGAACAAACATTTCACATAAGTGGTCCGGCCCTGTGAGGCTCTCTTTGGCAGACCCTCCAATGCTGAATGGACAGAATCAATGCTGCGGTCAGTTAAACGCTCTCTGACACAGGTTTCTTTCACATCAGCCCCATGTAAATTTCCAAGTGACTGAAATTCACGTCCTCTGCAGCTACAAACCCGCAGACAGGCCTCTCACTGACCAGTGTAGGACTCGGGTATGGGTGTGAAGGAAGCAGAATGTCACCCCCCCCAAGTATCCCTCTTTGACATGAAAGTTATTTTGAGCTGAAGTTCTATCTCCTCCCTCTTTTTCTGCCTACAGGCAGCATGTAAAGTCTCCTTTTACTGGAGACAACTCCAGACTCTTTATCAGCCCAGAGAAGACACCAGAGGAACCTTACTCCTCCCACATCTTTACCTTTCCACAGTCGGCTGCCCTTGGAAGCCTGAAATGGCTTTTCTCCGCCCTGCCGTTCCTCTGCAAGTATGTCGTTCTTTGTTCAAGAGGATTGATAAGCCGAGTTCCATTTCGCTGAGGCTTCTCCCTTGTGACATGCACGGCACCCAGTAATAACGGTCTGTTTTTTCTCTTATTAATCTGTCTTTTTGTTAAAGAGCCACAGCCGAAAACCCAGGATGAGTAGAGGTCAGGTTCTGCCTCCCCTACAGGTGGGAGAGCCGGATGGAAGAGAACTACATTCACACTAGAGAAGTTCCCTTCTTGAGCAACTTCCTGCTTGGAAAAGTCTGATTTTAACATGTGGGCGTGCTGGGGAGCAAAGGGCAAATAGGCCCTGTTCTAACCATGTGCCGCTGATGTAAGAGTGTAAAGCCACCCATATCGTTTCGAGAGCCAGAAATGGCCTCACAGACATTATCCAATTCAACCTGCTCACTTTATAGAGGAAGCAACTGAGGTTTGGTTAAATAACTTGCCCAACGACATGTGGTTTTTTATGGATCTACTAAGTGCTTTGGTTACGTTGACCAACTGACCATAACACACCGGAATCACAAGTTAGTTCTGCGTCTTTGCTGCTAACCTGTGAGCCCATGAAGGTGGGGATGGTTGGTGTCTGTCACTCACCAAAGGCTGTCTAGGGCTGCGCCCCCTCATGCTGATGTCACCATGACCGTGGGGTGGGGATGACTGTCTTCATTCTGCAACCAAGGAGGCGGGGCCTTGGGGCGGGTGGGAGACTCACCTGGGGTCCCAGGACTGGTCCTAAAACCAGCACAGGGCTCAGAATAGGCATCCAGTAAACGTTTGTTGAATGAATGGATGAACGAATGAATGAACGAACAGACGAACGAATGAATGAATGAATGAATGAAGTGATGGAGCCAAGGTTCAAATCCAGGTCTTTCTGGCTCCAGCGCCCAGGCCCTGCCTTCTGCTTGAACACAAGAACATCACTATGGCTGTCACTGATATACCAAGAGCACTCGGATACACCGTTAAGTATAAATAAATGGCTGAAGGAGTAACAGAGCTGTAACTCATCTGAACCTCCGTTTTCCTGTGGATAAAAATACTTTCTTCACCGAGCAGCCCTGGGGTTTCAATAAGATGTGAAAGACATGAAAAATTCATGTGCAGAGCTGTACTCTGTAAGATGACGAGGGCCCAAGCCCTGGAGGTTGCCAAGACGAGGCTTGAATCAGAGGACCAGCACTTCCTGGCTATGCGACCTAGGACAGGCTACTTGGCCTCTGCTGGCCTCGGTCTCCACATCTGTGCAATGGGGATGTTATTGTACCTATTGCGCAGAGTTCTTATAAGAAGATGAAAAGAAATATATTACACATAAAAAACCTCACCGTAATGAATGCGAACTACTTTATCATCTTTAAAATAAAGCAGAGAGGCGCCTGGGTGGCTCAGTCAGTTAAGCATCGGACTCCTGATCAGTTAAGCCCCCTGCCCCTTGCGTGTGATTTCGGCTCAGGTCATGATCTTATAGTTCGTGAGTTTGAGCCCTGTGTTGGGTTCTGCACTGACCACGTGGAGCCTGCATGGGATGGGATTCTCTCTCTCCCCCCCGCCCCTCCCCAGCTCTCTCACACACACACACACACACACACACACACACACACACACACACACTCTCTCTCTCTCTCTCTCTCTCTCTCTCAGAAATAAACTTAGTAAATAAATAAAATAAAGCAGGAAGTTTAACAAAAACATATAAAGGGGGGAAGGAAAACACGCTACTGTTACGTTGAGTGAAAACAAATCCAAACTCGGCTATCTGAACTAACTGACACTTTCATTTTTTAAATCTGAATTCAGGCCAGCCTCAAATACTTGTTCCTATGGCGTTGGTTAGGACTAACACAGGAGTTTCACCCCACACCTGCTGAAATTAGCACCGAAAGGAAAAATACTGTCCTGACCCTTCCCAACGTCAATGGGTCTAGTTTCCCGAGCTCTCCTTTCAGAAACGGAGTGGCTAACAGCTTTTGATACTGTAGAAACCTAATAACCTAGCTATAGTCCTATCAATGGGGTATTTTATGTTCAGTGGTGCCACCTAAAACTGTGGAGAAAAGAACTTTTATAGGGTTGAAGCTTAAAAAAAAAAAAAAAATCAGATTAGAAAAAACCTTCATAAGCACTTGAGGGTTAGCTGCTCCAAGAAGTCAGAAGAGTTTACAAAGAAAACAGTGTCCTAACAGATGAGCTCCCGCGGCAGGCAGCCTGAGATGGCCCAGGGACCTCCACCTCCCGGGAGTCCCGCCCTGGTGGGCGCCCCCTGCCCCTGGCACGGCCTCACTTCTCACCCACAGAGCAGAGCAAAAGTGGTGGGGTTCCTTCCGCTCTGAGGTTAGGACTCCGGATTCCCCGCCTGTCACGTGCCCTTCCTCGCTCGCTCGAGGGAAGCCAGCGGCCAGGCCGGGAGGTGCCCTGTGGAGACGCCCACGTGGCAAGGAGACCGGGGAGGCCTCTGGCCAACAGCCACCAAGGAGGTGAGGCCCTCAGCCCAGGAGCCTCCCAGAAAGGCAATCCTGCGGCCAACCACGTGAGGGAGGCTGGAAGCAGACACTCCTTCTGCGTGGCCTTCGGAGGAGGCCGACCTGGAGGGAGAGGCGCCAAGCAAAGCCGTCCCTGGAATCCTGACCCTCAGAAACCGTGGGATAATGAAATGTATTGTTTTCAAGCGCTGTGTCTTGGGGCGCCTGGGCGGCTCGGTGGGTGAAGCGTCGGACTCTTGCTTTCGGCTCAGGTCAAGATCACGGTTCGTGGGTTCGAGCCTCACGTCTGGCTCGGTGCTGACACCGAGGAGCCTGCTTGGGATTCTCTCTCTCTCCCTCTCTCTGCCCCTCCCCAACTCTCTCTAAAGAAACGACCATGTTTTGAGTTGGTTTGTCGCACAGCCGTAGATAACTGATGTACCAACGCAGGTGGTTATGTTTACCCCGTCCTAGTCAGTGATAAGCATTTTCTGTACATCGTAACACGTACTGTCACCACCCCCACTTTACAGGTGGGGAAACTAAGGCACGGTGGGAGAAATAGCATCCTCAGACTCCCACTGTGGACCCGCGTGGTGAAGGTTTGCTTCAGACCCATGCCCTCTGCTAGCAGGCGGCACTGTCTCTTCTCGCGCACACTTCAGTGGGGAGGGGAGCATATTAAACCCCATCAAATCTTTTGACATTAAAAAAACATAAGTAGGGGCGCCTGGGTGGCTCAGTGGGTTGAGCGTCCGACTTCGGCTCAGGTCACGATCTCGCGGTTCGTGGGTTCGAGCCCCGCGTCGGGCTCTGTGCTGATGGCTCGGAGCCTGGAGCCCGCTTCGGATTCTGCGTCTCCCTCTCTCTCTGCCCCTCCCCCGCTCACGCTCTCTCTCAAAAATAAATAAATGTTAAAAAAGAAAAGAAAAGAAAAAAGTTCCCTGTCACAACCGAATTGTATTTCAAATGACTGGCACTCGCCCCCCCAGCCCTTGAAAGGGGTCCTGACGATCGGCACCGAAAATGCGGGCCGCGGGGGCCTATCCCCGCTGCCACCCTCAATGCGCACACTGATGTGCGACACTGCTGTGTGATGCAGTCACGCAGCCCGGCAAACGGGTCCCCTCAGGCAGCAGGGATGACAAGCGTGGACTGGACCGTCTGAGGACCTTTTTCAAAAGTCAAGAGGCGACAAACACAACCTGAAATGTGGACACAGGAATCAGACTCCAGCAGCTTCTGCTTTAGCTACTCTGTTCTCTCACGAGGCCAGTTTGTGTTTTGTTCCCTTTTGGGACTGTCTTGGGGCCCGGAAAGTCCCGGCTGCAGGGCAGTGACAGCGGATGCTACTGCTGCTGAGTGCCCGGTGGTAGGGGACAGAGCTGAAAGCGACCCACACGCTTGCTCCCACGACGAGTGACGGGGAGGGACCCAAGGAACCTCACGGATATAAAAAATCATTTGATTTATGTAAGAGTCAGAAATTCTAAAATTAGGGATATAGTGAATAAATTCTAAAATAAACTTTGCACGGATGAAACACACGGTTGGGGTTTTTGTGGGCTTTTTTTGTTTTGTGTTTTTTGGCTTTTTTTTTTTAACATAGAACATGCTGAACATTTCCAAAGAAATTAAACCATACCATATTGGTTTACCATCTATCTACTCTTTGGGGGTGGGTGTCGGGGCCGTTTTACACATGGTTCAAGTTTGAGAAACCACATGCCTATGACACTCGGGTGAGGCTAAAAATGGCCTGAGAATGCCTGGATTTGACACTGCAGAGGAAGCCGACTGCCACTGTCCAGCTGGAATGTCACATCTCACGACACGCTGCCACAGACTGACTTGTAACAGGAAGAGGCAGAAACACGGCCAAGGGCCCACAGTCTTGGGAGCAGAAGTCAGCTCCCAAGTAGCATCAGCCATGCTACCCCAGACATGGATACTAAAACCATCTCCATCATCCAATTCCTATTGAATGGTATCCTGTCTACAAAAATCGGTTCTGGGAAGACAAGTCCAGCATGTGACATCTGGAGACTGAGCAGCCGCGGAAAGGGAGGCGCACGGAGGCGAAGGGAGGCAACCCCAGGTTAAAGCACACGCCCCGATCCCGCGTGTCACCTCCCAAAGGCTAGGGCTCTAGGGCAGACAGCCAATCACCCTGCTTTCCAGCTACGAGGTCAAACACCACTCAGAGAAGGGAGGCGTCAGACCACGAGCCTGACTTCTAGTTTAGCCATGAGCCAATCGAGGCACAGATCTGGCTCAAAATGGAACCCAGCGGCCAATTACTCAAGGATCTTTTCATGGCCCAACAACGCCTCCGGTCAGGCAAAACCCCTTCCAGGTAGGACAACGGTCCCCAACCTGGACTCCCCATTAGAATCACCTGGGGGAGCTTTCCGGGCAATTCTTTCCAGGCGGTTCCCAGTCCGTGAGACTGCAGCTGGTCTGGACGATTTTAGAGCTCCCCAGGGACTCTCGTGTATGTAGCTAAGGTGCGATCGATCACTCGTCACTGATGGAGAGAAATCAAAGCCACCACTCAAACTCCTTTTAGGGCTCTCGGAATATTTCCTGTTATTAAAAGAAAGTCATGTCTGTATCACAAATCTTAAGTGGGCATCTGTTTTAAGGAAGGTGAGTTTATTCACTAGAGAAGAGTCATTTTTTTGATGATTAATATGTTCTGACTTAGCCTTTGGGCAAAGCGCTAGCAACCTAATACACAGGGGTGCCTGGGTGGCTCAGGTGGTCGGGCATCCGACTTTGGCTCAGGTCAGGATCTCATGATTCACGAGTACAAGCCTCGCTTCGGGCTGTATGCTGCTGTCAGCACAGAGCCCGCTTCGGATCCTCTGTTTCCCCACACCCCCTCCTCGGCCCCTCCCCCCCCTCAAAAATCAATAAACATTAAAAAGAATCAAATATGCATTCATCTTTCAGACAACAGATAAAGCGGTATTCTTTCCTATTACCGTATGGAACTATATTTGCTGCTGGGAAACTCACAGAGCATTTTTTGAGAACTCCTCTAAGTTTCTAGTTAGCTTTTATTCTAGGGAACCAGTGGACCACTGCCGACAAGCCAAAGCACCTGTAATTCCTGGTTCAAAGTGCTGCCTTGCTTTCTCAGTAAAGCAAAAACAGTCTCGCAAAAGGAGGACGGTAATGGGATATGCTACATTAATATCTGTACAACAGGAACTAATTTTATTTTAATAAAAGTCTTCATTCATTTGTAATGGTGCAAATCTCTAGTAATATTACTTGAAATTAATGACCATACAGCTTCAGTTAGGTGTTAGATAAGCATTTAATGAACACGTTCGTTATAAATTATTTACAGCATCGATGATGACCCAGCTAATAGAAACAAATTTCACCTATCAGACCTAACTGTTAGGGCTAGAAAATGACCTCTGATCTACATTCCCAAATGAATTGGTGCCTCAGGTCGATTTCTTTCTTTCGGGACTAAGAGAATAATACGAGCCTGGGTGAACAGTCTGGCACAGCCCTTTTCCTTCCCACCGTCTGCCATGGTCTGGGTGTTTGTGGTCCCCCCAGTTTTGCATGCCGACATCTTAACCCCTGAAGGTGATGGTATTAGCAGATGAGGGCTTTAGGGGGTATTTAGGTCAAGGATGGAGCCCTCTGGCTGGGACCAGCGCCCTTATGAAAGAGCCCCCCGCCCCAGCTCCCCATCCCTGCCAGGGCTTCAGGACACAGCGAGAAGTCTGCATTCCAGAAGAGGGCTGCCCCCCGTGCTGGCCTCTGGAATGGTGAGGAATAAATGTCTGTTGTTTATTTATTTTATTTAATTTTTTAATTTTTTATGTTTATTTTATTTTTGAGAGAGAGAGAGAGAGAGAGAGAGAGAGAGAGAGAGAGAGAGAGACAGGCTGCGAACGGGGGAGGGGCAGAGAAAGAAGGAGACACAGAATCTGAAGAGGCTCCAGGTTGAGTTGTCAGCACAGAGGCCGACGCGGGGCTCGAACTCCTGAACTGCGAGATTGTGACCTGAGCTGAAATCGGACGTTTAACTGACTGAGCCACCCGGGCTCCCCATGTCTGTTACTTATAAGCCACTCAGTCTGTGGCATTTTGTTCTAGCGTCCCCTAACAAGCTAAGCCACCATCACTCATCCAGGTGGCCTTCTAAGAGACTGTTGGATGAGAGGGGACCACCAGACACCCTACCCCCTGCTGGCCCTGCGACTTCTGTCAGCAATGCAGTTAGCGGCATGCCCACTAGGGGTCAGACCACACTGACCTGATGGAGAAGGACATTTTCATTACACCACCTTCGGGTGATCTGGCCCGATGGGAGAGAGAAAAGCCTTTAAACTAATAAGGCTGTCAGAAGCCACACCTTCCCACCTAGAGGGATGGTTTTAGCTAAAGGAGAAATCTCTTTTTACTGGAAGGCTCACCAAAGGCCACACGGGGATTTCTGCTCTCACCGCCTCGGTTGGCAGAACTATTCGCCCTCCGAGCCTCTGACTAGCCCAGTGAATTTTGTGTCTTCGCCAATTGTTTGACATCTTACAGGACCCTATGGATGCACAACCAAAGCTCATAAAGCTCCCCCACCTCCATTCTGACAGACTCAAATAGAGTCTCTGTCCTTTGGTCCATCTCCAACACCCCATCAGAGTCCAAACACTTCCAAAGCTCCCTGGGACAAGGAAAGGCAAGAGTCGCCTAGGGGGTCTCCTTGCTTCCTCTCTTGACCCCCCCCCCCCCACTCTCCTTGTCCAAGAGACGTTCTCCGCTCAGCTCGGCTGTTAGAATAACATCTGAATCCCTCCCATGGCCACCAAGGCCCCTCATGGAACCATTCCCCCCGCTGTGTCGAACCTCAGTCTCCCCCTACCATCTCCCACTCGGCCACGAGGGCCCCTTTGCGCCTTCTGAATTCAGTCAGTTCACCACTGCCTTGGAACTTCTGCATTGGCTGTTCCCTCTGCCTGGAGGCCAGCCACGCGAAATCTGCACCGGGAGCTTCCTCCTGCCAGCCCAGTCCGAGCTGTGCAGAGACACCTTCCAGGGCCACTCCATCTAAAGTGGCCCCATGCGGACTCCTCTCTGCACGTCCTCTTTGCCTGCATCGTCCCCAGGGCCCTTCTCTGCCCTCTCTCCCCTTCTCCGGGCTCTGGAAGGCTGAGCCCACCTATGGGACTGTATTGTTCGGGGCCCCCCTGCCTCCTGGCTGCCAGCTGGCTTCAGCCAAGGAGATCAGAAAGCCAGGGCAAGCGGGGGTATTTCCTCCCTGCCAGTCCCTGCCACAGCATCTCAATTCCATCCCTTCACATCTGCCTCTCCTGCCGGGCCGCTGCTCTCCCCAGGCTCCAGCAATGCCACTTCCTCCCCTCGATACCCACCCCCCCTCAGCGGACTCTCTTAGTCCTGCTGCGATTAATCAGTTCTTTACTAAAACCCCTTCAACCACCACAGTGCTCCCGTGAGGACTGATTCTGACTCAGCCCCCATCCTCCCCTGGGTGGCTCTCTAGCCTATAATCCTGTTACTTTCTCCATTGCACTTCATACTATCTGAAATGACCTTGTTCCCTTATATTCCTCTGTTACCTAACCCCCCCTTCAACCACTAGAAGATCAGCAGGAAGCTCGCCCCTCTACTCACTGGGCCCCAAACAGTGCCTGGAACGTAGTAAGCATTCGATAAACCGCAAGAGAATAGATGAAGGAATGAATGGTAGCCCAGTGCCTGTTCAAAATATCCCCTCCTTAGTAAGCCCTTCGCTGATCATCATTACTAAAACATCAATCTCCCTCCCCTCCCAGACCTCCACTCCTTCCTCCCCTATCTCCTCCTTCCTACTTTTTCCTATAGCACTGTCACCTCGTGACATGTTTAATATTTGTTCACTGTCTGTTGCCGCCCACAAAAAGGTCAGCCCCGAAAGGCAGACTTGCTGTTCCATTCACTGCTGTGCCCTCAGAGCCCAGAATAGCGCCTGGCCCAAGCAGAGTTGCCAACATTTGTTATAAACGAATAGCTAGCAAAGTGGACCAAATTTCATACAAAGCAATCTCAGGAATGCCCCCCACACTTACTGGGAAAACTGGAAAACTACGAATTGCTAGACACCCAAGCAAATAAACGCAGTCTTACATGACCTGACCTGGCTCCATCAGAAGGACAGCCTCGGACCCCCGGGAAAGAGACCTGAAATGCTAGTTAGACCTTGGCCGCGGGAAGAGAAAAGGTTTTAGAGTAAGACGAGCGGGACCCCGCACTTACGACAACTGTTGCTTTAGAAAGCATGCACAGGAAGTTGCCTAAGCACACGGCCCTTGTAAATCCTTTCTGAAAGTGGATGGGCACATAAATTACAAATAAATGGGACTCCAGCACACCATTCTCGGTTCCACAGTGGCGTACCTCTTGGCAACAGCCTCCTACTACAAGTTCATAGACAGTATACGCAGACCCAGAGCCAAGCATGGAAAGCATCGCTTTTTTTGACAGCTGCTCTCCTCCTGAGGCATATCTCTTAAAGACAGGCTTTATTCTGCAACGCCTGCGTTGTCCAAATCCTATTCTGCACACTAATTGTAGATTGGAAATAAATTCCTCCTCCCTGCCACCACCATTGATTACTCATACCTGCCCCCTCACCCTCCTAAATTTCTAAACTGGGTGGATTAAAAAAAAAAAAAAATCAACTCCCCATGCATAGCGTGTCCCAATGGTGGCAAGTCACCCCTTCAGAGAGCAAGATTCCCGACTGTTCTAAAGGCCTAGAGAATGGGTCCCTTCCCCTCAACACCATTCGACCGAAACTGGCCAGCCACAGGATAATGAGCAACCACAGATCCTCACCCAAACATTGGTTTTTCTTCCAAGAGTGCAGATTGAGAATGCAGAGACGCTGTCCTATTTATGAACAGTGAGTCACGTCGCCGCTCCACGTCTGTTTCCTCCTCCCGATGAATGAGGGGAGCCCCTTCCCCAAAGCAGTAAGTGCCACCGGGCTACCTTACATGCCCCAGGGGTGGCCCTGCGAGCTCCCGAACACGCCGGGTGCTAATTCATCCCGAGATTGTCTCTTACTTCACTCCCCCCAACCCCTACTCTCCCCACCCGAGTGGACACCCGGGGGCAGGAGCTTGCCTGCGAGGTGGTGACCGGCCACCGTCAAAGGCGAGGCGCTGAAAGCCCCCCTGCGGGTTGCGCGCGCGGCCCGGCAGGTGCTCAGGGACCCGGGACCCTCCGGGAGCGCGCCCCCGCCCCACCGGGCCGTGAGTGGACCGCGGCAGGGCGGCCGGGGGCATCGCCACGTCCCCGAGGGTCGCCTCCCGGCCCCGCCGGTGGCCGGGGCTGGAGAGGCTGCCCCGGGCCGGCCGGACCTGGGCGCCGCGACCCGCGCCGCCTCCTCCGGGCAACAAGTGTCCGCCCTCCACCCGACGGCCCGCCCGGCCCGGCCCTCACCCGGCACAGGCCGTCCACGAACACGCGCGGGTCCAGGTGGCAGGCGATGGTGGCGCTGGGCAGGTCCTGCAGGTCCACCTCTTCCATCTCGCAGTCGATGAAGCTCCAGTCGCCGCCGCCCTCGTCGGCCTCGGCCGCCCCCGAGAACTGCGCGAAGGGCCGCAGCGTCACCCCCGGCTGCGCTCGCGCCTCGGCCGCCTCGGCCGCCGCCCGGAGCCGGGGCCCGGCCACGGCGTCCTCCATCCCCGCGCCCGAGCCCGCGCGCTCCCGTCGACTGAGCCGGACTCGTGCGCGCGCCCCTCGCGCTCTCCCGCGCGCCGACTCGGCGGTTAACCCCCTCGGGCTCTCGTCTCAGCCGGCGGCGGTCACCACGGCTCCCCCGGACGCGGCCTCCGCGCGCCGGCCCCGCCCAGCCCCGGGGGCGGAGCTCGGGAAGGACACAGCCGCGGGGCCCTTTAAGACCGGCCCCCCGCTGGGTGATTGTATCCCGCCCTCCCAGGAGAGAAAGCCAATAAAGGAACGGGATTCTCCTCACGTGATCCTCATTCGGGCCGCCCTCACCCCGAAGCCTTACGGTGGCCATGCTGGTTAGGGGCACGGGCCTCATCAACCAGTGCCGCTTTGCAGCCAGCTGGTGTCACCTGAAAGGCGCAAGGCTGCGTCTTGGGCGCCGGGATGGTAGCTGGAGAGGCAGCGCTTCTCTAGTTCCCAGGCGGTGACGCTTTGAGGCACAAAGGCCAACTTTGGGGGATTTAAGCGAGATTCAGTTGTGGCTGTGGCTCCGAGGGCATTGGCAAGTGGTTAGTTGCTTACCGTATATTATCACATATAGTCGCAGGGAGGATTGAACTAGACCATGACGACAATACCTTACTGTTATATTTCAGCTTATTAGTCATAATATCATTGTTCAAAGTTTATGTAATCAGAAGTAAATTTTTGAGTTACCCCTTTGTGCTATGCACAAGAGGAGATAATGAAAGGAGCAAAACATTGCGCCCTACCTTTGGGGAGTTTATAGAGGGAAAGCACGAATTCTCAAATAAGACTCTCTTTTTCCCCCTGCAAAATAGGTAGATTTTTTTTTCACCGTGAAAGACCACGTGGTACAGTCAAAACTTGGGTCTGAATGTCAGCTTTGCTGTTAATTACTTGGACGAGTAACCTGAATTCTAGTTTCCTCATATATGGTAAGAATCCAGTAAGGGCCCAATACTTGGTAACTCTGTTCAAATGTAGAGTTCTTTGGAAGGTGTGAAATTAGACCGGGTTGCCATTGTGACAATCTTACCAACGTTTTGTGGTCAGGAGGAGCTTAAATCCAAGTGGAGTAAGTAATAGGCATGCAGAGATAATTCATAAAATACAATGTGATACGGGATTCGAGAAATCTAGGAACCATCCTATACTGCTGGTAGGAATGTAAGATGGTGCAGCCACTTTGGAAAGACAGCTTGAAAGTTCCTCAGAAAGTTCAACACAGTTACTGCAGGACTCAGCAATTCCTTTCCTAGGTATAAATCCAACAGAAATGAAAACATGTCCACACAAAACCAATATCCAAAGGTTCGTAGCATCATTATTAAAAATAGCCCCAAAGTGGAAATAACCCCAAATGTTCATTCATCAACAGATGAATGGGTAAGGGAGACGGATAGCCATGTAATGGAATATTATTTAACCACAAAAAAGGATGAAGTTCTGATACATACTACAACATGATGAACCTTGAAAACATTATGCTAAGTGAAAGAAGCCAGTCGCAAAAAGCCGCATGCTGTATGATTCCGTTTATATGAAATGTGCAAGAGAGGCAAATCCATAGAGACCGAAAGGAAATGAGCGGTGGTCAGGGGGTGGGGGAGGAGAGAAGACACAGCAAGTGCTACAGGGTATTATTTGCTGGGGGATGCGTGAAGAAAATGCTGTAAAACTGGAATGTGGTGATGTTTGCACAGCTCTGTGAATATACTAAAAGCCAGTGAATTGTATTTTCAAGAGTGGATTTTATGGTATGTGAATTATATCTCCATAAAGCTAAAATTTACAGAAAAGAGGATGTGATAAAGGCCACAAGGGGTTAGATGGATCGTGGCAGAGTGGGTGACATTGCAGAGTCGAAAACTGTGTAAACTTGGCCAGACATTCTGAAAAGGATGACAAAGGGGATGAGGCACCAGTTTTGGAAAAACAACACCCAGCCAAACGGTTGCTGGGTGGGTCCAAGTTGTCATCACCCTTAGGACACGATGCTCTTTGAATCCTGCCTTAACCCTAAGCCACTTAGAACAGGCAGAGGGGGCCTGCGGACAATGCAATGTGTAGGAGTGGAAAGCACGCTAAGAAAAAGAAACCTGAAATGTACCTAGAGCGGGCCAGGTGCTGAGCTAAGAGAGTAAAGCAAGAGTTCAACCTCACGTAAGTGAGAAAGACAAAGTTACCTGTAATTGACTTTGGAAAGGAGTCAGTCATTTCTAAGACTCAACAGACAAAGTCACATATTCCTTCAGTGACTTTGGATTCCCACCACCATATCTCCCTCTCCAAGCAGCAAAGTAAAGGTGGTGACATTTTCTCCTGGTTGTCTGTGCGATTCCAATAATAATAACCGATTTCATTTATGCAGCTTTTAATTAACGGGTGTACCCATAAACCAGCTGACATAATCCCCACAAACAGGTATTATTACTTCCGATTCTTAGAACTGAGGCTCGGAGGGATTGAATGACCTTCCCAGGAGCAAACAGGCAGCAATGGCAAAGCAGAACAGAGGCCCGGCTCTCATCCTGTGCCGCCTCCGCCCCTTAGGACTCTAGGACACAGAAAAAGGGGAAGGAACCAAAGAAAAACAGTAGAGAGAAGGAGAGGAGAGGGAAAAGAGAGCAGAGGAAAAGGAGAGGAGAAGAAACGAAGCGATGGGAGAGGTAGGAATTTGAGAGTAAAGGTAGAAGGTGATTGTGATTCAAATTGGGACAGGGTGACAATCCTAAGGGCACACTCTCAGATACTCCGGGCCAGCCCTGGCCGTGATGCTTGAGAGATAGACAGACTCTCTCGATGAAGAGCATTAAGATCACACCTTCCGCATCTAGCTGCATGCGCGGGGTTCCTGCCCTATTGCAGGCAGCACACTTCGTAATAAAATGTCAGATTCTTTCTTCCACTTAGAAAAAAAGCTTTTAGGGGCGCCTGGGTGGCTCAGTGGGTTAAGCGCCGGACTTCAGCTCAGGTCATGATATCGCGGTTCGTGAGTTCGAGCCCCGCATCCGGCTCTGTGCCGACAGCTCGGAGCCTGGAGCCTGCTTCGGATTCTGTGTCTCCCTCTCCCTCTGCCCCTCCCCTGCTCATGCTCTGTCTCTGTCTCTGTCTCTCTGTCAAAAATAAACATAAAAAATAATTAAATAAAAAAAGAAAATAAACTTTGACAGTAACTGCCATCTTGGTCATGCCTTATAAATTTCAAAAAGGCAGACTCCTGTGTCTTCTGCTTTCGCTGACACCAATGCTAATGATCAGTGGCCTCTCCCAAGGAGGCAAAAAACAGGGAAAGTGTGCTGTCCACAGCACAGGCAGAAACTAAGCAAAACACACTGCTGAAGTCTGCAGACATTTTTAGGGGTGAAGTCAATCAAACTCGGGGGCAATCTCTTAAGCGCTGGCCTACCATCCCCACATGTACAAAATTCCAAAAGTGTGCCTGGGAACTCTTACCTGTCCCTCTTTTTCTAACTGTGGCAACGGAATCGAACACCTATCCCTGCTCCCTGGTGGGGCATCTGATAGAGAGCCTTGCCTTCTCCCTGGCTCGTGGGAGCAGATTTGATCTAGATCCTCGGATACCCCGAAGGGAAAGGAAGCAACGAGCGTGAAGAGCTGCTCTTGGAGATTCTTTTTTTTAAATTTTTTTTTTTTCAACGTTTATTTATTTTTGGGACAGAGAGAGACAGAGCATGAACGGGGGAGGGGCAGAGAGAGGGAGACACAGAATCGGAAACAGGCTCCAGGCTCTGAGCCATCAGCCCAGAGCCCGACGCGGGGCTCGAACTCACGGACCGCGAGATCGTGACCTGGCTGAAGTCGGACGCTTAACCGACTGCGCCACCCAGGCGCCCCGGAGATTCTTTTTTCAAATGAGGGAGGGGACAAAAATTCTCATCGGTATATCCTACCGTTTCCTGTTCGTTCTCGTCCCCTAACCCTTCCTTCGTGTCAGCCATTGTCATCACCGACTATAGAGAAGAGGCGCTCAGAAAGCCATGTTTGGTTATTTTTGTTCTTAGCATCTGTCTCTTACAGTTAACGCAGCCCAGTTCTGCAAACATCCCTGTGCGCGGAGATGACAGCCTATTCTTTGCCAGGTGGGAAAATGTCACTGTGTGACACTTTTGATTGCTTTCTATTCTGTTCTGGAAATGAGAGGGGGCTGTGTGCAGTAGGCTCCCGCTGAATGCCTCTTAAATGAACCAGTGGCATTTCTGCACACTCTTGAGACATTACGGACATTTAAACATTTTATTTAAGAGAGAAGGCAAATAGCTGACTTTCTGAGAGTTTGCTGTCACAAAGAATGAACTCTTCCAAAGAGTGCTCAGAGGAGTAAATCCCTTAAATAACTCATTCGAAAATTTCTGTTTTGTTACCCCCCCCCATAAAACAAATAAAAATAGATGCTGCTTCGTTGTTGTTTTGTTTTTGTTTTTTGGGGAAAGGAACGTTTTGCCCTGATCAAGCCTAATCAAGTTTCATTCTAAAATCCACTCTTTTTTTTTTTTTTTTAATGCTTATTTAGTTTTGAAAGAGAGCGAGATAGATTGCGAGCAGGGGAGAGGCAGAGAGAAAGGGAGACACAGAATCTGAAGCAGGCTCCAGGCTCTGAGCTGTCAGCACAGAGATCGACATGAGGCTTGAACCCACGAACTGTGAGGTCATGACCTAAATCCAAGTTGGACGCTTAAGGGACTGAGCCACCCAGGCGCCCCTTAAAATCTACTCTTAAAATCCCTGTTATCTTAAAAAAAAAATCCGTATCGTTTTTTATGATCTTCTGATGCTTCTTAAACCAGAAAGCTAGAGTTATAAACTAGGTTTTAAGAGAGATATTGGAATTTGGTTCCTTTGCCTTTCCAGGTTTAGAAAATTCCCTGGTTTCCACATCATTCTAACTTCTCTTTTCAGGGTAGCTGACACCTGTGTGTGTGTGTGTGTGTGTGTGTGTGTGTGTTTTTAATTTTTTATGTTTATTTATTTTTGAGAGAGAGACAGAGCACACGTGGTGGGGGGGCGGGGAGAGAGAGACAGAGAATCCAAAGCAGGCTCCAGGCTCTGAGCTGTCAGCACAGAGCCCAACGCGGGGCTCGAACTCATAAACCATGAGATCATCATCTGAGCCAAAGTCAGATGCTTAACCGACTGAACCACCCGGGCGCCCCTCCCTTGTGTGGTTTTACTTGAGTCGGGATTCTTCTGGTTGCAAGTAACTGAGACATCCGGGGCCAGTTTAAACAGGAGAGAATTTGAACTAAGGATATAGGTGCCTTGTGGTAGCTAAAGGCAGCCATGCAGGCAAGCTGCAGGAAGGTCCTAGAAACCGGACTTCAATGGCTATCCAGAAGCCAGGCTGTCACTTTGGGCCATCTTGAGGCCATCAGGGATCGAGGATGGGTGCAGAGGAAGAGGGGTATCCACTTCTGGAACTGGCAGCCACGTATTTGCAGTGTGCACTCATTTTTCAAAATGTCTTCCTTTGCATTGAGCTCAAATCACGAGTCCTGTCATAGTATCACACAATCTCCTGCGTGGCTTCACAAGCCAGGGACGTGTGGTCTATGTTTCATTTCTGTCCCTTCTATCACTGTGGCCTTGGGGGAATCACTCACCCTCTCCCACTCTCCAAATCCACCTGTGTAGAAAGGTGATGTAAACAGCTTCCTGACAGAAGTCTTGGGGAGCTAGTCTTGGGGAACTATTCAACAGGCTATGGCAGCTGCTGCCTCAGGACCATTGCACTTGCTCCTCTGCCCGGAATGCTCTCTCCTAGAAGTGAGCATGGCACTCTCTCCCTTCCTCAGGTTTTTACTCATGGTCTTTCCTGGCTGACCTAGCTGAAATCCTTTTCCCCATACACACACACACACACACACACATCCAATCCCTCTTCCCTGCTTTATTTTTTGCTCCTTAGTATTTATCATCACACATCTACGTTTTATAATAATTTATGACCCACATGTAAATGTTGCGTAAGCACTAAGCTATTATTTAATACACCAGGCACTGCTGGGCTATCAGAGGCAAATAAGGCTCCTATGCTATAGGGTAAAATCAAAGAAGGAACCCATCACCACGGTTAAAAAGCCATCTGCCCGGCACAGAGGAGAGGCTCAGAATGGACGATTATAATTACACTCCTGGTCTTGGGTCTCCCCAAGGGAGACCTTGGGTCTCTCTCTTCTGTGTTAAAGTCTTTTCACAGTGGGATGACAGGATGATCCCCTCTGGCGAGCTTCTAGGGAATGAACACGGGTGGGGGGGGGTGGCGTTCTGCACCAGTTAGGGAAGGTCACTGAAAAGATATAACTGCCCACTGACTTGTGAGCTGGCCCCAGGCACTCAGAGGTTCCTCATTTCCTCCCCTCTCCTTGGAATGTGGGTTCCCCTTGCCTTTCCTGCTCTCAGAGACTGCTCCAAGGACACGACCTTGAGATGGTGATGCGGTGTTGAGGACACCTATGCAGTACACATGACTGAAGCTGGTCAGGGCCTCTTTATCGGCTTCTAAGATTTGGTGGGCAGGTGCGGGGATCCATTTTTCTTGCTGCCACCCAAGACAAGCCTCGTGTCTAAATTCCGTTGCCTATTAAACCTGCCACCTACCAGCCTGGAGTGGCCCGCGTCTTTCTTTGGTCTCTCCCCTCCCTCTGCATATGGGGGTGGGTTTCAGATCACGCCTGGGAAGCTCCCAAGAAGATTGCCAAGCAACAGGGTCTAGAGACCAGTGAACACTTCTCTTCAGATTGAAGGATGGATGAGACATTAATGACTAGTCGCCCCTCACCCTTCGGTCTACCGACAGCCCGTCCTTGGAAGGCGCCTGTGTGCTTTCCGCTAGCCTGTTCTGAGATCTAGCTGAAGTCACTGTCATCTCCAACAGGAGAGATTTCCTTTTAGGGAGTGAGGTAGGACATCACTGGTACCTCTCCCAGGGCCTTTCCTCAGGGGTGGTTTTTTTTTTTTTTTAATGTTTATTTATTTTTGAGACAGAGAGAGACACAGCACGAACGGGGGAGGGTCAGAGAGAGAGGGAGACACAGAATTGGAAACAGGCTCCAGGCTCTGAGCTGTCAGCAGAGAGCCCGACGAGGGGCTCGAACTCACGGACCATGAGATCATGACCTGAGCCGAAGTCAGACACTTAACCGACTGAGCCACCCAGGTGGCCCTCAGGGGTGGTTTTTTAACTGTGGTGATGGGTTCCTTCTTTGATTTTACCCTATAGCATAGGAGCCTTATTTGCCTCTGATAGCCCAGCAGTGCCTGGTGTATTAAATAATAGCTTAGTGCTTACGCAACATTTACATGTGGGTCATAAATTATTATAAAACGTAGATGTGTGATGATAAATACTAAGGAGCAAAAAATAAAGCAGGGAAGAGGGATTGGATGTGTGTGTGTGTGTGTGTGTGTGTGTGTGTGCAGGGAAAAGGATTTCAGCTAGGTCAGCCAGGAAAGACCATGAGTAAAACCCTGAGAAAGGGAGAGAGTGCCACGCCCACTTCTAGGAGAGAGCATTCCAGGCAGAGGAGCAAGTGCAATGGTCCTGAGGCAGCAGCTGCCATAGCCTGTTGAAGGCATAGTTCAAAGACCGGTGTGGCTGGAGCAGGTGATCAGGGCGGTGAGTAGTGCTGAGGTCAGAGAGATGATAGAGTCAGGTCATACAGGGCTTTGTAGGGCACACTGAGGACTTTGGTTTTTACCCTCATTGCGACAGGAGCCAGTGGAGGGTTTGAACAGAGACCGACTAACACGAGCTGACTTTCTTACGACTGTCAGGAAGGCTCACTCAGGAGCTGTGCCCATGGGACACTGTGTGGGAAACCAGTCTGAAGTCTGTTACAATAGCCCAACAAAGTGGTAAGATGCTCTCTTTATTTTGAAGGTTTAGCCAACGGAATTGCCTTCGTGTATTCGCTTCTTGTCAATACTATGACAGAATGGCAAAAACTTAGTGGCTGAACAGCACACCAAAAATTAACTTATAGTTCTGGAGGTCAGAAGTCTAGAATGGGTCAGCAGAGCTGTGTTCTTTTTGTAGGTTCCAGAAGAAAATTCACTTCCTTGTCTTCTTTAGGTTCTAGAAGCATCTGCATTCCTTGGCTCATGGTCCCACATCTCTCCAACCTCCACTTCCACCATTGCCTCTCTCTCTCTCTGACTCTGACCCTTCTGCCTCTCTCTTATAAAGACCCTTATGATTACAATTGGACCCACCCAAATAATCCAGGAGAATCTCCCCGTCTCTAAGATTAAGGTCAGGGGGCTGACCTTAATCACATTCGCAAAGTCCTTTTTTTGCCTGTACGGTAACATATTAACAGGTTCCAGGTTGTAGCAGGTGGAAATCTCTGGGGGGGGGGGAACCATTATTGTATCTACTGTACTTAAAGAAAGAGAGGGGTCAAGGTTGACTCTGAGTCTTGGGCCAACACAGTCGCAGAGAAGGAGTCACCTCTTACCTAGTTAAAGACTCCGAGAGGAGCAAGTTTGGGAGGGGGTGTTATCAGGAGCTCACAGTGGGGCTGCTCAGTCTGGAGAGACGACTTAGACCACAAGTGGAGCTATCCAGGGGGCAGTTGGGTGGAGAATCTGGAGTTTAGGGGAGAAGGTTGGAGGCACACATGTAGGAGATGGTGCTCTCGATGGAACGTAAAGGCGTGAGGCTGTCGAGGTCCCCTTCCGAGTGAGGAGAGGGGCCTGAGCTCAGACATCGGTCATCAGTGGTGCTTGCAAAGGTGGGCTGAGAGGCCAGGGAACCCCGGGGCAGGTGGGGCATCCTGAAAACCAGAGATGGAAGGGCTTCCTCGAGGACAGAGGGGTCTTCTGCGTCCCGTGCTGCCAGAAAGTCAGCTCTGAGGTGGATTGGGAACGGAGTCGTGGATGTCACGCTTTGGAAGGCGATGCTGGCCTTGGCGAGAAAAATTTTGGAGGAACGACAGGAGATAAATGCCCAGCGGGAGGAATAATCCGATCCAATGGGTCGCAGCAACTCTTTCAAGCAGCTGTGGGCAGAGGAGTGGGACGGGGGATTTCTGGAGCCATCTCTGCGGGGATGGGAGGGGCGGGCACCTGGTACCGGAGTGGGGAGCGGGTCCGGCCGGAAGAATGGAGCCCACTTATTGCCATAGGCAGCAGGTAGCAAGCGGGGCACGGGTGCTAGTGAGTGGGGGCGCTGTGACGGTGTGGTGGAGGCGGAAGAAATTCTCTGTGGCGTCCACTCTTGCTGCAAGAGCCAGACGGGCAGGTGTCACGAGGGTGCTCAAGGCACCCTGAAGGGACAGCGGGAGCTCCAGGTGGCACGGGGGTGACACAGCCCCCCACACCTTCTTTGCTCTCAGAATCTGGCCGTTACTGCAGATCCCACGTGGCATCCAGAGTTTAAGGCAAGAGAAGAAAACAAGAAGCCGTCTTCCAGGAATGCAGGGGAGTCAGTACGGTAGGGGAGGGTGGGATGATTACATAGGCACACAAATGTGGCATTAGTGTGGCATGAGCGCATATAATATGCAAATGTGTGATTATAATACATGCATATGCATTAGTAGATGTAAACAAATATATCTGTATACAATATGTGTAATATAACATACCACAAAATAATTACTATCAATAATATCTGGGGCGCCTGGGTGGCTCGGTCGGATAAGCGTCCGACCTCAGCTCACATCATGATCTCGCAGTTCGTGGGTTCAAGCCCCGCGTTGGGCTCTGTGCCGACAGCTCGGAGCCTGGAGCCTGCTTCGGATTCTGCGTCTGCCTCTCTCGCTGCCCCTCCCCACTCGTGTTCTGTCTCTCAAAAATAAGTAAATGTTAAAAAAAATTTTTTAACTGATATCTAATATGTACTATATGTAATATGGTAGGTGAATACATGTTCATCCATCATCTATGAATATAGAAATATATGCAGATATGTATGTAATAACATTAATAAACTATGCTATATACAATGAAAAAACATTTATTTGTAAATTATCTCCCTCACTCTATTCATAATATATGTGATGCTTATTATAAAGCATACATAGAAATAGAAATACTAAAAGTGTAAGAAAAGAGAAATAAATACAAATTTTTAAATGTTTCTTAAAAAAAGTTTTTTTCCATGTTTATTTATTTTTGAGACAGAGAGAGACAGAGCATGAATGGGGGAGGGTCAGAGAGAGAGGGAGACACAGAATCGGCAGCAGGCTCCTGGCTCTGAGCTGTCAGCACAGAGCCCGACGCGGGGCTCAAACTCGCGGAGTGTGAGATCGTGACCTGAGCCGAAGCCAGATGCTTAACCGACTGAGGCACCCAGGCGCCCCTAAATGTTTATTTTTTTTAAGTAAGCTCTACACCCAGGCGCCCCTAAATGTTTATTTTTTTTAAGTGTGGTGTAGCACAGCGTGGGGCTTGAACTCCTGACCCTGGAATCAACAGTCGCACCCTCCACCAGCCGACGCAGCCGGGAGCCTCATGTTGATTATGTTTTTACCCTCATCTTTTCCAGCTTGGAAGATCCAAAAGTCAAAGTCTTTATCAACCATCAAAAATCTTTTGTTTTCTCAAAATTCTTCTGTAACTCTCGACTACTTATTAACGATGTCTTATTGTGAGTGATGTGATTACCCGGGCTTCATCCTTTCGGGAAATCCTGATGGGCCACTTGGTGGGTGTTATGTACTCACTCTGCTTACTAAATCAGGATATTCATTTCCCAATCCCAAACATGCGAGCGTTTGTTACTATTTATTATTGTGATGCAGTTAGTAAATTTCCATGCTCCTTGGTGTCCGTGTGTTGTTCTTGCAAATTAGTTGGAAGTTACTCATTTTTATATGTTTCACAAATGGGTTTTTAAATGCACAGAATCCCTTGGAAGCTTTTTAACAGGGTGGGAAATGGAGTTTCCAAGTCTTAAAGTGTGAGCTACGGAGAGGTTTGATAGATGTCGCTGTTTGTTGGCAATAAAATCACTAATGATAGAAAGTTTTCTTTCAAAGTGTTTTCAAAGTGTTCTCCCCGTAGTACACGTTTCTGGCAGAAAGTGGTTACTTTCTCATTCACTGGTAAATGTTGTCTTGACTCTGAAGGGCCAGGTTAAGTCAATCTATTGGAACTACTGACAAAGCGCAAATTTCACAAGTTGGCTGGCAGTTGGTCACACCTGGAGTGAAGTGACAGCTCCGTCCCTTTCTCTCTGTCCACCTCTGCTCGCTTCCTTAGAAATAGCTTCATACTGCTGTTTATCAGGCATCTTTGTAAAGCACTTGTCCGTTTTCATGAGGATTAGTTTGGTTAAAAGCTAGGTAACATAATCTGCAAATTCTCTAATGGGAAATTTGGGATCTACAGTAACGGCCAGATTCTGAAAGCAAAGAAGGTGTGTGGGGCTGTGTCACCCCCCATGTCACCTGGAGCTCCCGCTGTCCCTTCAGGGTGCCTTGAGTATCCTTGTGACACCTGCCAGTCTGGCTCTTGCAGCATGAGGGGACACCAGGATAAACCCACATGGCAAAGCAGCAGGGCATAATGTCTTCCTTCCTTCCTTCCTTCCTTCCTTCCTTCCTTCCTTCCTTCCTTCCTCCCTCCCCTCCCTCCCTCCTTTCTTCCTCCCTTTTTCTTTTCAAGATAGAAACCAATATAAATAAGAGTCCCCGTGTTTTTTTACTTATCCATTGAGTGACCTTGACCTAGTAGGGCAAATACACAGAATGGATAAAACTCTTATCAGGGACAGCTCCTTCCACCTGAACTGTCTCACTCTGACCTGGGACTGATTTCTGGCTGGGGGGCGCACCGGGCTTTACTGAGCTCTGTCTCTTCCACCTTCCCAGACCACTACTGGGGTCCAAAACACAGGCTAATTTTCAAAGACCACTTGAGATCAAAAGGCCAAAATGAAAGTCATCATCTTTCCCATCAAAGCTCACTCACTCTGTTCTGTTTCAATTTGCACTCTGCAATCTGCTCTGCCACCAGGAAAGCTGGAGTTCTGTAAACTGCTCTCTCTCACTTACATTCCCGTCCCCCCCCCCCCCAATTTGCCACTCCAGACGGCCAGTCACCACATCCTGTCCAGGCCACCGCTTCCTGTGGAATCACACTGGCTCAGTTTACCCCATTGTCTTTATCCCTACCTCCAGTCTCTTAGTTCAGGACCACAGCATTTCTTATGTGGATCGCCTAAGCTGGGTAGCTTAGAGCCAAGGACTTGGGAGCCTTCTCTGTTCCTGGATGAGTCAATCACTGGGAACTTCCAAGGATCAGGCATCCAAATAAGGATCATCAAATTCCCTCCCTCTTCTCCCCTGCCTCAGATGAGATCTGGTGTCCCTATGCCATCCCCTATAAGTTACTCTCTTTATCGCCTTTATCAAATACAGTGATTGTACTGCATTACAACACTTCATGGTCTTTCTTCCCCATTGTATTGCAAGCAACAGGAAGAGTGGGGGTTCTCCTTGTATGCTGTGTGATGCCAGGCACACAGGTATTCAATACTCCGGAATTCTAGCACCTTCCTGTGAGTATCTGTGAATCCCAACCCTAAGCACTGAGTGACTGCCGTAGGAATGGATGGATGATCGGCAATATCCCTCCACCAAACAGAACAGCACATTTTATCAGACTGCTTCTTAGAGTTTCCATCAATTTGCAAGCTGGGGGACATGAACCAAAGTGCACGAAGATGTGTATGATTCGTGCACTGACGCCGTTCGGTGAGGAAGCAGACACTGTAGCCCTCAGTCTGGCTCAATCCAGGAGCTCATTTTTTTTAATGCATCCTATAGAATAAACTATTCCACAGTAACGTCGCAGTGGATGTATTGCAGACAATCTCTTCACCTCTCCTCCCCCCCCACCCCCCGCCCAGTTTAGGGGGCAGCTAAACATCCTAAAGGGGTCTGTTTCCAATCAGTTTCCTCCAACTTGCTTTCATTTGCCAGTGCTTGCGTGGCTTTTTGTGGAGCAAGCATTTTTTTTTTTTTTTAATTGAAGGGTAATTAACGTAGAGGGTTGTATCAGTTTTGGGTATACAATATAACGATTCAACAGTTCTGTACATTACTCTGCTCATTAAGGAGCTTGAGGAAACTCCCTGGTAATCCCCCTTCCCAGGGCACCCCCAGGTGACCCCTGACCTGCCTCCTGCCCCTTAATCTTCAAGGGCTTCCTTGTTCTGTCTTCTCTTTACATACCTTCCCCATTGGTTTTTTTTTTGGTAATTTTTTAAATGTTTATTTATTTATTCTTTTGAGAGACAGAGAGAGACAGAGCATGAGCAGGGGGGCGGGGGCAGAGAGAGGGAGACACCGAATCCGAAGCAATCTCCAGGCTCCGAGCTGTCAGCACAGAGCCCGAGGCGGGGCTCGAACTCACAGACTGTGAGATCATGACCCGAGCCAGAGTTGGATGCTTAACCAACTGAGCCACCCAGGTGCCCCCATACCTTCCCTGTTCTTAAATTATTGCTTTATTACCTGATATCTCTCCAGAGTTTTAATTCAAGTAAAAACGTTTGTTGGAAGAGGGGGCGCCTGGGTGGCTCAGATGGTTAAGTGGCCGACTCTTGATCTCGGCTTAGGTTGTGCTTTCACGGTTCGTGTGTTCAAGCCCTGAGTTCGGCTCTGCACCGACAGGGCAGAGCCTGCTTGGAATTCTCTCTCCCTCTCTCTCTATTCCACTCGTGCTCTCTGTCTCTCTCAAAAAATAAATAAATAAACTTAAGAAAAAGCTCATTGGTCTGCTGGGTGACCTCTGTGGCCTCCCAAACAATTTTACTTTGATGATTTATCATGCTTGCCCTCTGATGTCTAGTGAGCCTGACTTCCTTCAGGAAGAAGGATTAGGTGGACAGCATTCATTTTCTTTGCTGTTAAATGACGCATTTTCTGAAGGTCTCTCACCCCGTGGGGATGCTGAGTGGCAGTTCTGTGCGAAGAGGGACGGGGGTTCTGGGTGAGGTGATGGCCTGTGATGTAGGCTGGAGCCAGCTATCGGCCCGTGGACCTCCAAACTGCCAGAGGGAGAGGCCTTCACTCGTGATGCCAGTACTAACGAGTCAAGATTTTGCTTCCCTCGGAGAGTTTGTTCCATTTACTGGAAGAAGCATCTGGGTTTTTGCTGTATTCTGTTCGCTGCGTGTGCGTGCCGGTGCACGTGTGTGTGCAATTGTATGGGTGTGTATGCGCATGTACATGTTTGCATGTGTGTGTGCATATGTATGCACGTGTATTTATGAGCACATGTACTTGTGTGTATGGGTGTAACATGCAGGTTGTACATGGGTACGTGTCTGTGCGTGCTAGGCATGTGTGTGTTCGTATAGGTTGCATGTGCATATGCGTGTGTGCATGCATATCTGAGCAGGTGTATCTGCACACGTGCATGAGTGTGTGTCATATGTACGTGTGCGTGCGTGTGCGTGCACGTGTGCATGCATACCCACGTGTACATGTGCGCGTGCCCATACGAATGTGTGCATGTGCGTGTGTCCATGCCCATGTGCATTGACTGGGAAGGCTGTTCCCTATACAGAGGCTTCAAGTAATCCCTGCTTCCACCCCAATCCTCTGGGAATCCTGGCCCTGGGGCCTCTCTCCGTTCTCAGGGCTACAAGGCTCCTTAGAGATTCTAAACTCCCTCCAAGGCCACATTTGTTGTTTGGGTTTGTTACTTTTCCTAAACTGGCTGGAGGAGGGGCAGGCTGAGCCCCGGGGTGTGGGCATGCCCAGGGAGTCTCCTGTCTCTCACCCCCAACTACTCTTCAGGGCCCATCGGGATGTTTCTGGGTCCCCTGTGGGACCAAGGCCCTCTCTCTGAAAACTGGAGGCACCATTGCCATTTTGTTTTATGTAAAGAAGTGTTTTCTTCTATTAAAACCACTTCATCTGAGAGTTTGAATTTAGCTTTAGCCAGGAGAGTCAGAAGCTAATTTTGCTCTGAATGTGGACTCCCACTTAGCATGTAAAAGGGAGATCCATTGACTGAGGTCAATAGAAGGCAGACTGAGTGAGTGTGGGGGGGGGGTTGTGTGGTGTGTGTGTGTGTGTGTGTGTGTGTGTCTGTGTGTGTGTGTTGGGGGTTTGCTTTTACACGGTGGAAGCTCCCTTTCTTAGACTTCCTGGGACACTTCTTTCCTGTTTCGGGAAGAATCAAGAGTTTCGCTAGAAAACAGCAAGGGCCCCAATGTCATAGATGTGTTGAAATGAAAATGTTCCAACCAGCCCTTTCCACCAGCCAAACTTCTTGATAAAAATCACCTAATAACACGCAGTCTCACTGTACAATCCTCCAATTGTGCCCCTTAATATTTACATGAGTTGAAAACTTACGTCCACACAAAAACCTGCACAGGAGTGTTTATAGCAGTTTTACTCATAATTACCCCAAAATTGGAAGCCAATAAGATGTCCTGGAGCAGGTGAATGGCTTAACAAACTTGGGACATGCAGATAATGGAATATTACTCAGGGCTAAGAAGAAACGAGCTTTCCAGCCACAAAAGATCGGGAGGGATCTTAAAAGCATATTGCTAAGGGAAAGAAGCCACTCTGAAAAGCCTACATGCTGTGTAATTCCAAAGACGTGACATTCTGGAAAAGGCAAAACCAGGGAGACATGAAAAGACCAGTGGTTGCCAGGGTCTGGGTGGGAATGTTGGGGAAGGATGAACAGGGGTCACACAGGGGATGTTTTGGGCCGTGAAAATACTGTCTGACATTATTATTATTTAAAAAAAATTTTTTTGATGTGTATTTATTTTTGAGAGAGACAGAGACAGAGCATGAGCGGGGGAGGGGAAGAGATACAGGGAGACGCAGAATCTGAAGCAGGCTCCAGGCCCTGAGCTGTCAGCACAGAGCCGGATGAGGGGCTCGAACTCATGAGCTGTGAGATCATGACTTGAGCCGCAGTCGGACGCTCAGCCGACTGAGCACCCAGGCGCCCCCTGTCTGACATTATAATGAGGGGTATGTGCCATTATCCATTTGTCCAAACCCATAGAATATACAACACCAAGAATGAAGCCTAATGGGAGCTACAGACTTTAGTTTACGATAGGATGGTAACAGAGATGTGCCTCACTAGGGCAAGATGTTACCAATAGGGGAAGCTGCGTCTGGAGAAGGGAAAGATGAGAACTCCCCGTACTTCGCGCTCAGTTTTTCCTGTAATCTTAAAACTTTGTTTTTTATTTTACTCTATTTATTTTTATAATTTTTATTTTTTAAAAAGCGTCTAATAAGATGGCCACGGAACACCTGATGGAAACCAAAGAAAGTCAGGGAAACTTGCCGGAACAAACTAGTTGCAAATGGCACCTCTCCAGGGCAGCATTGGTGAAAACGTGTCAAAATTATGATTCGGTTTTAGAGTGGCTCATTGTAAAGGGGTGCCCCCCTCCTGTCCCCCCAGCTACTTAAATATGGAGAGAGGGAAGCGCTCCCTCTGCTGAAGCCTTTCTCAGCAGGTGCAGGGGAAGGGCGAGCAAGCCGTGGAAACACTACCCCCTAGTGGTGGAAGGCAGACTTTCAAAAGCGCGGCTTTGCACAGTTCATTTTCTGTGGTATTATCCCTGTGCCCACATTTCTTTACAAAAGCCGGGGGAAAGAAGGTTTGGGGAAGGAGGGAGGTCAGTGGGAGGGATAAGGAGGGCCTGGCTGTCCACGTGGCCACGTACCTAACATCGTCCATCTGATAGACCCACCAAGGCAGAAGGGGTGAGACTCCGAGGGGAGCCCAGAAGGCCGCTCAACAGGTGGAAGAGGGATTCAAAAGGCACTGAAGGCTCTGTTTGCTTAAAAGCATCTCTACCACGTAATCCTGCTCGTACACACTGCTTGTTGTTGATTCCTGCTGTATACAACAGGCCAAAGTGCAGAGATACCCTCGTTCACTGAGTCTCTAGTGGGGGCCTATTCTGGGCCAGGCGTTCTTGTGGGTGCTTGGGAGGACTGGGAGGTCCGGAAGACTGCCCGTGTCGGCTGGAAGTATGAGCAGCTTTCTAGCTCTTTCCTGGGTGCGAAGAGATAGACGCCCTGACTGGGAAAGGGGAGCAGGAATGGACACCTGGGGGTGTGACTCTGGAGCTGGAGGAGAGGGAGCTTAGGGGTCTTGGTCAAGAGGGTATGTTTAAACTTTTAAAATATTTATTTCGTTTTGAGAGAGAGAGGAGAGAGAGAACAAGGGGTGGGCAGGCAGAGAGAGAGACCCAGAATCCGAAGCAGGCTCCAGGCTCCGAGCTGTCAGCACAGAGCCCGCTGCGGGGCTCGAACCCATGCCCCGTGAGATCACGACCTGAGCTAAAGTTGGACTTAACCAACTGAGCCACCCGGCAGCCCCTGGGTATATTTAGAGAGACAATTGCCAGGTGCTTGGGAGACCCACAGGGCAAGAGGCAGGGAGGAGGGGAGAATGAGTTAGCCCGTCTCTGGCTCTGCTTCAGGCCTGCGGGGACCAGCCGATTCAGCAGCTTCCAGTAAAACACTTAGCTGGCCGAGCTGCTGGTTGTAGGAGGCTTTGCCTCCACAGAGGAAAATCCCTTTTACAAGGGGCTCCAGGCAGAGTTTCAGCCCCACGGCTCTTTCCCAGATTAGCCTGTGTATCCATTACCTAGGGCTGTGGAAGTGAAGCACCAGGCACTGGGAGGCTTAAAACAACGGAAAGGTGCTTTCTCCCAGTTCTGGGGGCCCAGAGTCTGAAATCGAGGTGCCGGCAGCGTCCTGCTGGCTCTGACGCTCCGGGGGACGAGCCTGCCTTGCCTCTTCCAGCTTTTGGTGGCTCCTGCTGCCCCTTGGCTCCCGGCTGCCACTGCCTCTGTTGTCACATGGCATCTCTGACTCTAAATTCCCCTCTCCTGTAAGGACACCAGTCACTGGATTCCAGGCGCCCCCCTGCCCCAACCCAATGTGACCGGATATTGAGTTGATTGCCTCTGCCATTTGCAACGACGTGGAAGGAACTAGAAGGTATCATGCCAAGCAAAATCAGTCGGTCAGGGAAAGACAAATAGCATATGACTTCACTCCTATGAGGACTTTAAGATGCAAAACCGATGAACATAAGGGAAGGGAAGCAAAAATAACATAAAAACTGGGAGGGGGACAAAACAGAAGAGACTCAAATATGGGGAACAAACAGAGGGTTGCTGGAGGGGTTGTGGGAGGGGGGGATGGGCTAAATGGGGAAGGGGCATTAAGGAATCTACTCCTGAAATCATTGTTTCACTAGATGCTAACTAATTTGGATGTAAATTAAAAAAAAAGTTTTTTTAATGTTTATTTATTATTGAGAGACAGAGAGTGAGACAGGCCTCAGCACAGAGCCCGACATGGGGCTCGAACCCACAAACTGCGAGATCATGAACTGGGCCGAAGTCACACGCCCAACCGACTGAGCCACCCAGGCACCCCTAACTTGGATGTAAATTAAAAAAATACATTAAATGAAAAATAAAAAAAATAAATTAAAAAAATAAGACCTAAAATAAAATCACTAAAATAAATGTTTGGTAGAAAAGAAACAAACAAACAAAACTCAAAAACCACCTGTTTGCACCAAAGACGTCTTCAGGAATTCTTGCTTGGCCGTCAGCTCCGGACCCCACGAGCCCCACTGTCACCCAAAAAAACCTCATCAGAAAACACAGTGGTTTTTGGTGGTGGTGTTTCCGGCCCTTTGGTGTGCTGTGACTTTGGGCTCTTCTGAGTTAAGGGGAATCTCTGGTGGGATGTTTCTGTCCCGGCAGACGGCCGGGTGTTGGAAGCCTGTTTTTCTGCAGCCTGTTCCACCGCTACCCTGAAACCTGGTTGATAATCGGAACGGTTCTTCTAAAACGGAAAACCGCAAGTGGTGTCGTTCTGTTCCCAAATGCCGGGTGCGGTCCTCCAGGAGGAGAGGGACTGCCCTCCCACCCCAGAGAGGCTCCTTAACTGCCGGTGATGAATTTGAACGCGTTCTCCCTGCTGGATGGCGAGCAGGTATTGATGGTGGTCGTATCACTTCTGGGGGTTCCCACATTGGGATTTTTTTTAAGTTTATTTATTTTGATAGAGAGAGAGAGAGAGAGAGAGAGAGAGAGAATCCCAAGCAGGCCCTGTGCTGTCCGTGCACAGTCCAACGCAGGGCTCAAACCCACAAACTGCCAGATAATGACCTGAGCCCCAATCAAGAGTCTGGCGTTTAACTTCATGATCTTGAAACAAAAGATTTCTACCTAGGGGCGCCTGGGTGGCTCAGTCGGTCGAGCCTCTGACTTTGGCTCAGGTTATGATCTTGCGGTTCGTGAGTTCGAGCCCCGCGTCGGGCTCTGTGCTAATGGCTCGGAGCCTGGAGCCTGCTTTGGATTCTGTGTCTCCTTCTCTCTCCGCCCCTCCTCTGCTCATGCTCTCTCTTTCTCTTTCTCTCTCTCTTTCCCTCTCTCAAAAATAAATAAACATTAAAAAAAAAAGATTTATAGCTAAAACCAGGTCATGCCCATTAGCTTACCCCACTTTGCTGCTTCCTTTTCTCCATAAGGCTTAGCATCGTATGCAGTAGATTTTTAATTTATAACATTGTCAAGATTTTCAATTACTTTGTTTTGTCTAGGCTCCTACATTAGTTTCTGATGGCTCCCGTAAAAAATTCACCACAAAAGCGGCGGCTTAAACCAACACAGATTTACCGTCCTGTAGTTCTAGACGTCGGCACCACGGTGGGTGTTACTGGTCTTAACCAAAACTGAGGTGTTGGCAGGGCTGTGTTCCTTTCCACGGGAAAGATTTTCTTGCCTTCCCAGCTTCTAGAAGCTGTCTGCAGGCTTGTGACCCCTTTCGATCTTGGGAGCCACCGCCAACCTTTGCCTCCATCATTCCATCTCCTTCTGCTACCCCTCCCCCACTTTACATCTTTTAGGAACACGCGCCTTGACATTGGCCTACCTGGAGGGTCCCATATCATCTTCTTATTTTTTTTTCTAAATGTTTATTTATTTTTGAGAGAGAGAGAGAGAGAGAGAGAGAGGCATGTGTGAGCTCCTGCAATTGGGGGAGGGGCAGAGAGAGGGGGACAGAGGATCGGAAGCCGGCTCCACGCTGACAGCACAGAGCCCGACGCGGGGCTCCAACCCGTGAACTGCAAGATCATGACCTGAGCCGAAGTTGGATGCCCCATTGACTGAGCCACCCAGGCGCCCCCATCTTCTTGAAGTCCGTTGATTTGTGGCTTTAATTTCATTTGCAACCTTAATTCCCCTTCGTGATATGACATATTCATGGATTCCAGGAATTAGGGCGTGAACATCTTGGGGGGGCGGCGCTATTCTGCAGGAATAACAGGAATTTTGGTCTATAGTCTTGTTGAAATACAAATGTGATAATGTCATTTCCCTATTTGTCCTCCTTCACTATCTCCCCTGGCCCCCCTATGGGGTCAGGCACCTTGATCTGCCTGCGTCCCCCCCATCACGGGCCCTGAAGACAAGGAAATGATCCCAGGAAACACTGGGGGGAGTGGGGAAATGAGGCGGGGAAGGAGTCTACACTGGATGCATCAGTGAGCGGGTCATCGTGGTCGGCTCAACGGCTCCTTGCAGACTCGCGGAGCATGCCTCTCGGGTGCCCACCCACGGGTGTGGAAGCTGGGGAGTGAGTCTTCTGACTGCCAGTGGAGACAATTGCTGGAGATGTCGACTCCCCAGCACTCGGGGCTGAGAAGTCTTCAGAGGGTGTCACACGTGCTTGCGGAAGGACATCGATGCCTTGGAGCGTGGCGGGGGAGGGGGAGGTTGGTGGGGTGCCTGGCGGATCTGAAGGTGCCTACTTCTTTTTAAAAAATTGTTTTAATGTTTATATATTTTTAAGAGAGAGAGAGAGAGAGAGAGAGCACAAGCAGGGGGGGAGCAGAGAGGGAGGGAGACACAGAATCCGAAGCAGGCTCCAGGCTCCTAGCTGAGCTGTCCGCACAGAGCCCGACGCGGGGCTCGAACTGATGATCGTGACCTGAGTCACAGTCAGGTGCTCAGCCCGCTGAGCCACCCAGGTGCCCCAAAGGCAAAGCTTCTGTCACTGGAAACTCCAGGGCTGGGCCACCTCCTGATTTCAGAGCTTCCTGTAGAGCTGGTTAAAAGTGGCAGCTCCCCTCCCTCTCTCTCTGCCCTTCCCTTGCACTCTCTCTCTCTCAAAAAATAAATAAACTAAAAAAATTTTTTTTTAAAAAAAGAGGCACCTGGGTGGCTCAGTCGTTTGAGCATCCAACTCTTGATTTCAGCTCAGGTCATGATCTTCAGATTTGTGAGTTCGAGTCCCGCATCGGGCTCTGTGCTGATGGTGCAGAGCCTGCTTGGAATTCTCTCTCTCCCTCTCTCTGTGCCCCTCCCCTGCTGTCTCTCTTTCTCTCAAAAATTAAATAAACTAAGAAGAAACAAAAAGTGGCACCTCCCCTGGTGGGTTAGTTCTGAGGTATTGTTCTGGGAGTCCTTCCCGGAAGCCCCAGCTGCAGCTTGCTTTCCTGAAGATTTTGTAAGCACGTAAATCTGTTAAGAAATCCATTTCCTCCTAGAATAGCTAGACCGGCTCCTGGAACTGCAAGCGGACCCTGCCTGAAACAGATGGCGGCTGTCACACCCACGGCACAGGTGACACCCGAGAAGATGAACAGCTCCCCGAGGCTGTAGAGGTCAAGCGTCTCCACTGGGGTGGAGTGTCTTCACCCGGTGAAGACGGGGCGAGACGGTGGGGGTGTGTGTCTGCAAAGTGGGGCGGTTCCCGCAGACACAGTGGCCCGAGGGTAACGACAGGAAGGCGACTCAGTGAGCCGAGAACAGCACGGGATGAGACGACTTCAGGGGATAAACAACCACAAGGGCACCTGAGCAAGCTCCTTGGTAGGAGTGGAATGCGAGCTTCACGGTGTTACAGGTGCAAGGATGACGCTGGGGGCCAGGCAGAGGCTTCGGGTTTCAGCGAGCAGCCTGGTGACATCGGCTGTGGGTTTCAGGTGGGATATTGACGCAAAGCTGGTATTGCGTATTTCTGAAATTCCCGGGGGCTTGTGGACAGGGATGTTGCGACTCTGGTGCAATCTGGTGACCGGTGGCCCTCTTTCAGAGATGCACAGCTTAGAAATTTCCAGAGTCCCGCAGTTGTGTTGGAGAGCACCAACCCAGCCCTAGAGTTTGCAAGAGCTCACAGCGCTCAACCCACAGGTTCAAGGACACAGAGTATGGATTTTTTTTTTTAAGTTTACTTATTTAATTTTAAGAGAGGCAGAGACAGAGCGTGAGCAGGGGAGGGGCAGAGAGAGAGGGAGACACAGAATCCGAAGCAGGCTCCAGGCTCTGAGCTGTCAGCACAGAGCCCGACGCGGGGCTCGAACCCACAAACTGTGAGATCGTGACCCGAGCCGAAGTCAGATGCTTAACCGGCTGAGACACCCAGGTGCCCCCAGAGTTTAGACTTTTTTGGTGAAGTTTACACACTCTACTCTGGTAAAGCAAACGTCCTAAGTCCCATCGGAATCAGGTGGAAGATAAATATATAGATAAATACATGCATGTGTACTTACTCCGAGATCCGTGATAGCATAAGACGGACTAGTGCTCTTTCCAGCTTGTGGACAAGTGTGTGGCTGTAAGACCTGAGGTGGCCCCTACCAGAGCCATCAGACGCCCTGGAGGAAAGAGCCAGGTGAACCTGGCCCCCTTCTCCTCCCACACTGACCCAAGCATGCGGGACAGCAGCCCAAAGCTTGTGCCCTCTGCTCAGGGGCTGCCAGACCCATCCCTTCACTCCTCAGATTCCTTGGAAAACATCCTGGGACACGTATTAAAAGATCTGGTAGTCAGGGGCGCCTGGGAGGCTCAGTCGGTTAAGCGTCCCATTTCAGCTCAGGTCATGATGTCGCAGTTCGTGAGTTCGAGCCCCGCGTTGGGCTCTGTGCTGACAGCTCGGAGCCTGGAGCCTCCTTTGGATTCTGTGTCCCCCTCTCTCTCTGCCCCTCCCCTGCTCACGCACTGTCTCTCTCTGTCTCTGTCTCTTTCTCTCAAATATAAATAAACATTTTGGGTGCGCCTGGGTGGCTCGGTCGGTTAAGTTAGAAATATTTGAACAATGTGACCCAGCAGGAGATGGAGGGAAAAAGCGGGGACAAGTTCAGAAAGTGGCAAGTACGAGCGTCCCAGCACCCAGGGCTTTGCGGCCAACGCTGTGTCATCAGACGTCTCTCTCACAACCCATGATAAACGCTTCTCTGTCCCGAGTCCATGTTCAACACGCAAGCTACTGACTACTAACTGGAGTCCCAAATGGCTACACGGCAGACAGGAGTGCCTTGGCTGGTAGCCCAGAGTGCCCCAGGACCGTGTGATAAGAGTCGGTTGCTGGATCACTGTTAGGGATGACGGCTCGCAACAGAGCACAGTCTGCCCACATGGGCGGAGCTCTTGATGGGAACCCAAAGCCATCAGCTACCTGTCTGCTCGGTCACCTGCATGGCGATGCCACTCAGGGAAGGCTTCCTTCCCCCGAATCACAGACTTGAGTCCCACTTGCCCTCACAATGTCCAAGCGTCTCAAAACCTTGGCCTGAACCGGGACTGAATCCAAAGACCCGCAAAATTGAGCTTCGTATTGAAGCCAACGAGTCAAAAAAATCTGTCTCGGTGGTAAATCCTGGGAATCCACGGCGGTCACCACAACCACAGCATGTGGCAAGACGCTGGCCTTGGATCTTTCTCTGTTCTCACTCCCTCACCTCTCCCCGCCCTTAATGGCTGCCATGCACGTGAATGCAGGGTCCTTGGCAAACTGGAAGGGGTTCTCAAACCTACTGCCTCCCGGATTGATCCTCAGCTGGGGGGAAAGGGAGAGCCTCAGGGGCGAGACCTGTCTGGTGCTGGGTGCTGGGTGCTGGCACCCAGTGGGAGATGAGCGTTTTTGTAGCATACGGAAACACAAATGGTGCAATGGCATCCCAACCAAAGTTCAGAGAACAGGAAGGCAGACAGCACAGGCCTTTCACACCCATTCTGGGCCGAGACTTGCAGTGGGCGTGGGGGGCGGGCAGGGGGCTAAAGGAGTCTCAGGGAAAGCACCAGTAATGGAAGAAGAAGGCTGAGAAGCATTGGTGGGTTGGCCAATGGGAGGCCTGGGGCTGAGGACTTTGGGATTTGTTCTGCAGGCAGAGAGGAGCTGAACGACATCCCTGCCCGGGCAGGGCTGAGTGCGATCCATCCATCTGTGAACCAGTGTTTTGCTGTGATGGTTTTAAGGAGAGTGGGTCACCACTTTCTCCCTACCTTATCCCCCAGCTACTTCTTAAATTCTTTTTGTTGTGAAATACATACTAGATATAAGAGTATAAAATATATACATACGAGTTCATGAGTAATAGAATAAATATCTGTGTATTTACTACCCCCATTAAGAAACAGATCTTTCTAGAAACTTAGAGGCTCCAGTGTGCCCTCCTTGCTCACATTCCCTTCTTCGTCCCAGAGTTAATCACTGTCGGATGGCATAGAGAAGGGGTAGGGGGCTAGACAATATGGTGGAAGGCAGGGGCAAGTGTAGATGAAGAACTTCCCAGAAAAAAACGGAAAACAAAAAACTAGAGCTTTCCTTTTGGGCTCTTAAACAAGCTTTTATTTTTATTATCTATTGAGAGAGAGAGAGAGGGAGAGAGAGAGAGAGAGAGAGAGAGAGAACAAGTGGGAGAGGGGCAGAGAGAGAAGGAGAGACAGAATCCCAAGCAGGCTCCACACTGTCAGTGCAGAGCCTGATGCAGGGCTCAAACTCGTGAACCTTGAGATCACGACCTGGGCCGAAAGCAAGAGTCAGATGCTTAACTGACTGAGCCACCCAGGTGGCCCTCCTTTTGGGCTTTTTTGGCCGCTGGGACTGCAGTATAGCTGCATGGACCCCACCTGCAGTCCATGGACACACTCACTTGATGGGGGTGAAGGGTGTTGGAGGTATGTTCCATGCCTGCCTCACCTGGGGCAATGGAGAAGAGCCGCCAATGGTGAGATATGAATGAGTTCAAGACGTCAGGAGGAACAGAAATACTAGGTCCCTGTGTCAGGACACAGTTGGCCATAGGTAGCAGAAAACCCAACTCAGACTGGCTCAAACAAGTGACTTATTTACTGACTCACTTAACTGTAAGTCTTAGGGGCAGGTCAGACTTCAACTCCATGTCGATGGCTCTCTTGGTTCTGCCCTTTAATGAGATGGGAACAGTGTCCAAGGCCTCACCTCCAGGCAGGACAAAATCCTAAGGAAGAGGAGAGCATTTCCTTCTCTGGTTTTCTCTAAAAAGCAACATTTTTTCCCCACAGAACCACTCCTCCCCAACTTCCTTTCACGCCCATCACCCAATGGGTCCATTGCTGAACTAATCTCTGGTGGAAGGTAACACCTGTTGGTTGGCTCAGGTTTGAGTTCTAGAATCCAGCCTGACTGGGGGTGGGCTGGGGGGTGGGGGGAGATGGGACGACCTCGACCAGTTTAGATTAAAGACACTCAGACCTGGAGTGGGGACCACAATAACCGAAGGAATGACTGAAATATTTACTGAAATTTACTGAAATATCTGTTCGCACACCACACTTCCCTCCAGATGCATGGTAAGGGGTTCAGAGAGATTTTAGGCTGCAAATGTTATAGTGAAAGAATTGTACATATATTCATTTATTTCATCCTCCCAGCCTGTTGCCATTTAGGGTCTTATAAAATGCCCCAAGTGAACAAGCCTGGATAATAAGACACCATCAGTGCCTTTATAACTTTTCCTCTGAAGAGCTCCCTGGATGGTTCAATAATACTCAAAAGAAAGCGACACGTCACCACGATATAAATAACTAGATGGCTGCCCTTGGGACCAGAACCTGGAGGTGACGGTCAGAGTAGACGACCACCGACGGACTCAGGGCTTTAAGATCAGCCTAGGAAAAGAGGAACCTTTCAGGGAACCCTAGAACTCCTTACACGCAAGTCCCACCCCAGGGCGAGGACCAGGGATCTACTGTGAAAATTAATGAAGGCAAACTGCACTGCAGTGGAGTTGTGACGCCAGCAGGGGGAGCTCTCCCGCCCTCCCACGTGTGTTTAACTGACTCCAACCGGAAGAGAGGTGCCTGGTTGCCAGGATACTACTTTATCACACCAGTGGGGAGGAAGGAAGGTTTTCTCCTCCCGCCCCGGCAACAGCCCGGCCAATGAGAGACAGTTACAATTCAGCCAATGAGAAGCCACTACACTTCAAACTCCCCAGTTTGCTCCAATGGACTTTTTGCTGAGAACGGCCCGTCTAGAGTCCCTTTTCCTTTATAAAACAGCGGTCCTCTCCCTTGTGCTGTGGGCTTGCTATGCCTTTGCCGTACATTGCCTGCCCTGAATTGTGATTCTTTGGTATTCCTGAATCAACCCCCTTTTTTTTGGGGGGGGGGAGGGAAGGCTGGGAAAATAACTGACAGTTTTTATTTTTATGTTTACCATTATTCATACATGGGTGTTTTTTTCTTCTCTGCATCTTGCTTTTTTTGGTTAATGCTAGATCTTGGAAGTCACCCCAGAGTCGCACAGGGAACTATTCCTCATTCACTTCTACATTCCATTGTGTACCTGTAACTGAGTTTATTCAACCAGTTTCTAATTTATTCAGCCATTTCCTTTTGATGAACATTTGGGTTTTTCCTGTCCTTTGCTATTAAAAACAGTGCTTCTGTGAATAGCCTCGTGCATATGTCTCCTTTGCATTTTGCTAGTATATCTTTGGGAGAGATTTCTAGAAGTGGGGTTGCTGGGTCAAAGGGCAAATGCGTAGATAAATTTGCTAGATAATGTCGATTCTCCTCTATAGCATTATACCATTTGAGTCACAGTTTTTATGTCTCTCTCTTTCTTATGTCAAACCAGAAGCCTTATGTTTAACTTACTGGCTCGATGTCCTATTGAGTCAAGAAAAAAAAAATCTCTTATTTTTCCCCACTGCCTGTCTACTTTACTTTCACACAGAACACTTCACTTCTGACACTTCTGGTCACCGAATCTGTGAGGCTTTTCCCCACACCAGGCAATTCTGCAACACCAGTGTCCTACAATTTAACCCAGTTCTGACACTGTCTACGTGGAGATGGCATCCGACCCCACAAGTGACGGGCTCAGTCCCATGAGATTGCTCCGCATTCCAGATGGCAATTGTAAATCTAGGTTGTCACCTGTGCTTCTGACCCGTGGACTATAAATCAGAGGTTCCCACAGTCCCCTCCTTAGGTTTGATTAATTTGCTGGAGTGGCTCAGGGAAAACAGTTTACTTATGTATATCAGTAAGCAAAGGCTACGATCAGGGATACAGATGAACGTCCAGACAGGAGAGATGCACGGGGCAAGGAATGTTGGGAGGGGAAGAGCTCCCATGCTCCCTCCAGATGTGTTATATGTTCACCAACCCAGAAGCTCTCTGAACCCCCCCTTTGGGAGTTTTATGGAGGCTTCCTCCAGGAGATGTGGTCAGTCATTAACTCCATTTTCAGCCCTTCTCCTTTCTCAAGAGAATGGGGGGGCAGGTTGAAACTTGCAAGCTCGCAATCATGGCGTGTTCTGTCTGGTGACCAGCCCTCATCCAGGAGCCCAGGCAGGAGCCCACCCAGAGTCACCTCGAGAGAACAAAAGACACTCTGATTACCCAGGAAATTGCAAGTGTTTCAGGAGCCCTGTGTCAGGAACTGGGGTCCAAGACCAAATATTAGAACAAAAGATGCTCCTCGTGCCCTTATCACTTAGGGAATTACAAAGGTTTTAGGGGCTTTGGGAACGGGGGGCAGAGGCCAACATACATTTTTTTCTAATTTTTTAAGTAATTTTTTAAAATAAAATTTTTGTAGGGGCGCCTGGGTGGCTCAATCGGTTGGACATCCGACTTCGACTCCCGTCACGATCTCACAGTTCGTGAGTTTGAGCCCCGCATCGGGCTCTGTGCTGACAGCTCGGAGCCTGGAGCCTGCTTCGGCTTCTGTCTCCTCCTCTCTCTGCCCCTCCCCCGCTCATGCTCTGTCTCTCTCTGTCTCTCAATAATAAAGAAATGTTAAAAAAAATTAAAAAAATAATAATTTTTAAAAATAATCTCACATCCACTCAAAAGAAAAACATGCTGACAGACTAAAATTTTGGCTCCCTTTACAAGGTCTATTCAATGCGTCCATAAAACGATCTTTATTGGTGCATGCAAACAAATCAATTTGGCTACTTAATTACCAGGCACTTACAAAGGTGCCCTCACGCCATATTTCCTCTGTTAATGGCTGGCTGCTTCAACGTCATTAAATCTATTGCACTTTGAAATTATTTCCATGGAAAAAAAAATCATGCCGTCTCTAGGGGGAAGACTTGTGGCGCTAGAGTGTCCCTTGATGACGTTATATGCCACTCAAGTCCTATAGATAAGGGAAGGTCCCTCCTGCACAGGACGTTGAATATCCTTCTGCTTTGAGTCCCCTCTTGGCTTACTCCCACAGATCCAGCGAGGACTCTGGATCCCCTTTGCCTCATATCACCTCCAAAGAGAGCTGGCTGAAGGCCAGCCCCTGGAAATGCGGGGAGGCCTTTGATTCCATTTATCTGGGCACAGTGGAGTTGTGCCAGCCCGCCTGATACAGACAGGTGCGTCATAAATTCCAGGGGCTGACCCCACGACTGGGGAGTTTGGGCCCAATGATCCAGGGCTTTTGGTAGCAAGTTCCTGGAGGTTGGTTACCTGCCAAAACCCCGTTACAGGTGAGCATGTCCTGAAAGGAGGGCTTACACATCTCGGATATATGAGCGGCTCTCCTAATGAGCCAGCCGGCCTTTTAGAAGACTTCTGAAGGGTTAGTAGCCGCAGTGGAAGAAAACAGGATTCTGACCTCTCAGAGCCTTATGGATACCAGGGAGGGATCAGGTGGTGGGTTCATTCAAAAGCTTCCCTGTAGAATAAATGCATTTCACAGGTGAGTCCTGGAACAAAACAAGGTGCGCTGAAACCAGATCACTGCTGGCTTCAGGAAAGATTAAAGGGAAGGCTGAGCCTTTTTAAAGCAATAGGGTGAACATCAGCTGTGTTAATTTCACAGGAAGGGGATACCAGCCAGTACGGTGTTGTGATAAAGATGCCACCAGTTTATTAGGAAGAAAGGTCATCAGAAAAATCCGGAGTTTACAAATAAAGTTCAGAAGGGAAAGAAATTTGGAAATCTGAATTGCTAACTTCTTTCTCAAAAAAATAATTATTTTTGTATTGGCAATTTTTAAATTTTAGTATTAAAAATTTTTTGATACAGGGGCGCCTGGGTGGCTCAGTCGGTTAGGCATCCAACTCTTGATTTCGGCTTAGGTCGTGATTTCATTGTTGAGGGGTTCGAGCCCCAGGTCGGGCTCTGCACTGACAGTGCAGAGCCTGCTTGGGATTCTCTGTCTCCCTCTGTCTCTGCCCCTCCCTCTCTCTCTGTTTCTCTCTCAAAAATAAATAAACTTTGGGGGCTCCTGGGTGGCTCAGTTGGTCAAGCGTCCAACTTCAGGTCAGGTCATGATCTCATGGTTCATGAGTTCGAGTGCTGCGTCGGGCTTTGTGCGGACAGCTCGGAGCCTGGAGCCTGTTTTGGATTCTGTGTCTCCCTCTCTCTTTGCCCCTACCCTGCTCACGCTCTGTCTCTCTCTCAAAGATAAACATTAAAAAATTTTTTTAATAAAAAATAAACTTCAAAAATCAATTAACGAATTTTAATATAATAAATTGAATTCCCGGATTCAAACGTCAAAGCCATACTAAAAAGGTATTTGCAGAGATGACACATCCCACCCTCACCCACTTTGCTGGAAGGTGTATTGTTATTTTCTCTGTGTGGAGCCATCAGGAAACCGACCCTGCAGTCAGTACCTGCTGCCTCTTTGGGAACGTGGGAAAGGGGAGAGAAAGTCTTGATGAACACAACACTTCTCTCCAGCTCTGGCCAGGAGGCGGCACCTTTAATCCAGGCCACTTTCCACCGGAGGGGACTGAGGGATCACCCTCCTTGCTGGGAAGGGTGGAGCCCCCCCCCCCCCCCGGCAAAAGGGAGTGAGGCCCCAGGATTGTGCTAGAAATGGACCAGGCTTACTGTTGAAAATCTAAATCATCTGCACAATTATTTCAAGTCTCCATTTGCCAGAAGTTGAGAAAGTTCCCCAAGAGAAGGAGTTGAATTTTGGGAGGGTAGGAAACCTTTGGTCTAAAAACACTTTTTAAGCATTGCTATACATAGAACAGTCCCCAAGATCCATTCCTCCTCAAATCACCCCAATCCAGAGCTCGTGCTAGCCAAAAGTCTATAGTCAATGCCAACAGGTTTTGACTGAGCACCCCATTAGCAAAAAAAAAATTTTTTTTAATGTATATTTCCAATATCCCAAGATATGTAAATATATTAATAAATTTTAACCATACATTTATGTATATAAATATTTTATTCATAAATTTCATATATTAGTAAAAGAATGTTATACTATATAACATATGTAAAAATATGTACTGAAGAGTGCTGATATTAAAAAATATCTCAGGGCGCCTGGGTGGCTCAGTCAGTTAAGTGTCCAACTTCGGCTCAGGTCGTGATCTCACGGTTCGTGGGTTTGAGCCCCACGTCGGGCTCTGTGCTAACAGCTCGGAGCCTGGAGCCTGCTTTGGATTCTGTGTCTCCCTCTCTCTCTGCCCCTCCCCTGCTCATGCTCTGTCTCTTTCTCAAAAATGAATAAACATTAAAAAAAATTAAAAAAAACATGTATTAAAGAGTGTTGATATTAAAAAATGTCTTGGGATGCCTGGGTGGCTCAGTCAGTTAAGTGTCCAACTTGGGCTCAGGTCGTGATCTCACGGTTCGTGAGTTCGAGCCCCGCGTCGGGCTCTGTGCTGACAGCTCAGAACCTGGAGCCTGCTTTGGATTCTGTGTCTCTCTGTCTCCCTCTGCCCCTCCCCTGTTTGTGCTCTGTCTCTCTGTCTCTAAAATAAATAAACACTAAAAATTTTAAAATAAATACATAAATATTAAAAAAAAATGTCTCAATATGTGCCTGTATTTACTTCCTTCACCCTTGAGGTGTGGACACCTCACTCCCTTGGGGACCACTGTCTCACTCTCCCCAGATCTCAGAAGTGAGCTCTGGATTGGCTGAAAGTTCACCTTCCCAGACGTTCCTTCATCTCGTGTTCCAGACTTACAAGGAGGAGAAGGAGTGGGAAGGAGATGAATTCCTACCGAGTGTCTGTGATGGACCAGCACACGATCAACTCATTTTGTCCTGCCTGCATTTGTCAGGCCAGGCACCTGGGGCTCCCCAGTGGGTGACCTGCCATGCAGCACCCACAGGCAGGAACAGATGGAACCCCGGGCCTCGCCTGCCCCAGGAGTTCACGGAGCTGTAGAATGGACTTGGGGGCCGGCACAGGGTCATGCTGATTTATTTTATTTTGTTTATTTTTTCTGCTTGGAATAATTTTTAGAGAATTGTTGTATTTCTTTTACTTTTTGAACTTAGCCTCTCGGGAGGGTAATGTTCCTCCTTCTCTGTCCCATGAGAAACTTGTTCTGAATTGTGGACAAGTTGCTTTCTTCGGGTCATCTGTGTAGAGCAGGGATTCTCAAAGTGGGCGCTTTTGGCATTTGGGGTCAGATCATTCTTTGTGCGGGGGCTATGCTGTGCCTTATACCATGTATCCTTGGTCTCTATTCATTACGTAGCAGTATTACCACCCCCCCCCCACCCCCCAAGCTCTGACCACCAAAAATGCCTCCACATTTTGCCAAACGTCCGCTGGGGGCAAAATTGCACCTGTTGGGAGCCAGCGGTGGAAAGTCACAGCCTTATAGTTGGGCGGGCCCTTTTAGGGCACCTCCTACTCTCACACCTTTGACGTTGAATCCAGAAGATGTTAGGGCCCTAGACTTCCAGGTTGGGCCCTGCACTACCCAGCAAGCAGTTACGTTAGCTCTGCAGAGAGTGGACCCTATCCCGGGGCACGGCCACATCCTGCCAACCTGTCTCGCCCTTGTGGACAGACCTCTGGGACGCCACAATGCTCTTTGGATAAAAGCCACACTTCCTGGTGGAACTTACAGGGCCCTTCAATGCCTGACCCTTGCCTGCTTCTGGAGGGCTCTCTGCCCTTCTCCCGGCCAGCCGCCCACCTCAGCCCATCCACACTCAGCCCCGTCCTCACTGAGATGACTTTTTCCCCCTGGTGTACTTCTTGCTCTGGGTTTTCCCACACTCACTCCTCTGCCTGGAATGCTATCTCTTACCTTTTTTTGACCAGCTAAACTTCTACGCATCCTTCAGGTGTGTGCCCTAGACCTGACTAAGCCTCACTCCACACCTACCCAGCCCAGGTCAAGGTTGGACACCCCTCCTGCATGGTCCTAACAGAACATTTAATCCCTCTGTGTTGTACTTGCTTGGCTGATTGTCTGAGGCCCTCCAGGAGGGTGGCTCCATCCGGGCGTGGGCTGGGTGGCCTTGGCACGCCGTGTCCCCAGCTCCAGCAGGGACACCAGCGGGTCTCAGGGCATAGCTCAGGGCTAAATACACGCACACACCATACAGTGCCTGGCACTAGTCACATACTTCTCAAATATTAGGAAGAGTTAAGTTCATAGGGTTAAGTTCACAGATTCCGGAGCCAGGCTGTCTAGGTCCGTTGCTGGGCTCAGCTGCTTTGCAACCGGGTGCCCTTGGGCAAATTGCTTACCCTCTCTGTCCCAATCTCTTCATCTTTAGCGTGGAGTGGTAATACCATATGTACCTGGAAGAACCACATGGATTAATGTATGATATGTGCTTAAAACGGTGCCTGGTATTCAGCCAGTACGATGTGAGTTTGCTGTCAGTGCCTCCTAATACTTGATAGAACTTACCCACACTACGAGGATAAGAGTTTTGGTTTGAGGGGGACGGTAGGTGGTTGGGATGAAGAGGGAAAGAGACAGCGTGGGCTGAGAGTCCCCATGTTGGTGAAGAGAAAACCAAGAGCGTGGACTTCCTGAGAATAACCTTAGGACCTTGGAGAAGAGTGCAGGAGAATGTGCGAGATTCTAGAAACTCATTCGTCTCATGAGAATTTGTGGTAGGTTAATTCTGGGTCCAGGAAAGGAGAATGGAATGCCCTTCCTTCCTTCCTCCCTTACTTGGCCCTTTTCCCCAGCACTCACATGAAGAAGCTTCTCTGGACACCTACCCTCCATTTGTCACATCGTTTTCATGGGACAAGTGCATTTCACGTTCCTACCTTCCGGCTGGTCAACACATCCACTAGAAAAGAGGAGACTGCCAGTTATATAAAACCAGGACGACAACGGGTCTTTTCTTGTTCTCAAGCATTTGGATACAATGGAAGAATTTAAACCTGCCTTGGGGACATTTTTAACTCTCTGATTTATGCCCACTGGATAGAAATGGAAAACCTGAATTCTCCATCTAAGTCTTCGGTTTGCATTCACAGGTCTGGAGTCATAGAAAAATAAGTTGATGTGGTGTCGAGTCTGAGTTTTCAAGTCTAGAAGGGAAATGACTTTGAACTTCAGAACAAGGTTAGCACGACTGGAGGAGAAGCCAAGAACAGGAATGTTTTCTTGACTCTTGAGCCTGCGCTCATAAGCTCACACCGACCTTTACCGATTATTTAAGTTCATGTAGTTTGAATGCAGTAGAAATAACAGGGTTATTTGTCAGCTGCTGAGTTCATTTGGTTGTTTAAACAGTTAAATCAAACAGGCGGGTAGGCAGACACACAGCAAACATGTGCCTGACATTGGCACCAGGTGCCCTTGGGCGAGACAAGCGTTAACAGTGGCCGCATGTGGGAGTTAGCACGTCACCCGTGGACTCCAGGCTCTGCCGCTTACCAGGGATATTTGACACCTCTGAATCTCAACCTGCTCATCTTTAAAATGGGGTAGGGACACCTGGGTGGCTCAGTTGGCTAGGGGTCTGACTCTTGATTTCGGCTCAGCTCATGATCTCACAGCTGTGAGGGTTCCGGTTCGAGCCCCGAGTCGGGCTCTGTGCTGACAGCTTGAAGCCTGCTTGGGATTCTCTCTCTCTCTCTCTCTCTCTCTCTCTCTCTCTCTCTTCCCCTCCCCCACTCGTGCTTGCTCTCTCTCTCTCTATAAATAAACAAATAAATAAATAAACTTAAAATTTTTTTTAAAGTGGGGGTAGTAATTTCAGTTACCTCATAGAGTTCTGAAAGGTTGTAACTAGACAGTCCCCTCGAACTGTGTGCCCAGCATTAATGTGACTGCCTCTGTTTGGAGCTCATGAGCAGATAGAAGGAGAGAGAACTGATTAGCAGAAGCCTGTTGCTGGGTCTTTTGGGGATGAGTGTGAGGAAGCTAAGGGAGAAAATTCAGGACGGGTTGGAAAGAGAGAGTAGTGGATCTGTTACAAATAGCAGGGGTGAAACCTTCTGGGGCCAGGAATGACCTAGAGCCCTTAAGAATGTATATGGCATTTTTTGGGCATTTTTGTCCTGTGTGGCTCTGATGTAACCAACTCCCCAACCCAGTGCCCATTATTAGCCCTGATTCTTTCTTTCTTTCTTTCTTTCTTTCTTTCTTTCTTTCTTTCGAGAGACAGACAAACAGAAAGAGGCTCTCAAGCATGTTCCATGCTCAGCAAGGAGCCCGATGCTGGGCTCTATCACATGACCCTGGGATCGTGGTGGTCTGAGCTAAAATAAAGAGTCAGACGCTTAACCGACAGAGCCACCTGAGGGTCTCTAGCCTGATTCTTTTTTTTTTTTTATGTGTATTTATTTTTGAGAGAGAAAGAGACAGTATATGAGCAAGGTGTGGGCAAAGAGAGAAGGAGACAGAAGATCCAAAGTGGGTTCTGAGCTGAGCATGGAACCTGATGCAGGGCTCGAACTCTTGAACTTGCAAGATCATGACCTGAGCCGAAGTCGGATGCTTAACCCCCTGAGCCACCCAGGCACCCTTGTAATTTACACCTGTAGTCCCAGCATAATTACTTTCACTTTTAAAAATTTGTTTATTTATTTATTTAGAAGGAGGGACAGGGAGAGAGGGGAGAGAGAGAATCCCAAGCGGGCTCTGCACTGTCAGCAAAGAGCCCAACCCAAGACTTGAACTCACAAACCATGAGATCATGATCTGAGCCGAGATCAAGACTCAGATGCTCCACTGACTGAGCCACCCAGGGGCCCCCGTTACCTTCACTTTTAAAAGTGTACAAGTTCGGGCTGTAAATTATGTCCTAACTATGCCCACTGCCTTCTGTGAGGTGGTGTTTTGGAAAACGGAGGAAAAGAGGTGGGGGTGAGGAGAGGAGACCAGCTGATGGGGCCGGGCTGGGGGTGGGAGCTCCAGGCCAGAGGGGACCCGAGGAACCAGCGACAGAGCGAGGGACCGGAGGTATGTGGAGCTGTCCTCCGTGCTCAGGATGGGGCTGTCAGCCACTTACATCTTTAGGTGGAGCTGGACGATGGGGGGTTTTCAGGCAACTAGCGGATGGTTCGTATTTATAGCATTTTACAGGTAAATTTACCTACATTGAAATACAAAAATCCTATCCACCCCCAGAAATCCCCTTGCCCCCGTGCCAGCGATGCCCCCACTCCCTGCCCCCAGCCAGCCACTGGTTTGTTTTCTGTCTGCTTGGTTCGGCTTGCAAATACTGTCCCATGAATGGACCGATGCATTATGTAGCTTTTTGAGTCTGGTTCCTTCTGTTTTTCATAACGCATTTGAGGTTCATCCATGTTGTGCGTATCAATAGCTGGACCTTTTCGTTATTGAGAAGTATTCCTTTGTATGGATGTGACGCAGTTTATTTACCCGTTTCTCAGTTCGAGGACCTGACGTTGTGTTCATTAACTGTATCATGTCGACAAATCAATATACCTGTGCAACTGGTATTGTAAGATACACGTGTAGGTTTCATTTAAAGTACCAATGAGAAACCAAAAAGAGGTTCAAGGGTTCTTGACCTCTTCTGAACTATGGATCTGTTTGCTTGTCTGGTGAGCTCATCTCTGAATGCTTTCAGTGCCCAAGGAAAAATGCGGAGGATCTCCAAGGAAGCCAATTATACTGAAATACAATTATCAAAAAAATAAGAGGAACTGTCTGATTAGGAAGAAATTTAAGAAGTAATTAAGTAATAATATATTTATTTCTTTGTGAACCCACGTCATAAAATCCAGATGCAGGCTTGATAACTATTGAAATTTCAAAGTAGCGATGAACGGAATGGAAATGACACTTTAAGATAATTCACACCTGGAATGAGATACAAATATATCCCTGATTTGTACTGGGGACAAAGCCACAGGTACAATTATTGCAATGGTCATTTGTTCTTTATGTCCATAATTGAAAGAAATGTTAAATTTGAGTTTTGTGAATATAAAAATATGATTTTTCCCCAGGAAGCTTCTGAATTCTATCCCTGTGTCCTTTGGGGACTGTGATTATGGTGCCTTGTTGTAATTAGAATATTCAGCTCGCTTTCTTGCTATAGCCCTAAAAGGAGGGGTGGGATCAACTTATTTTTGCTGACTTCCATATTCACTGAGACAGAGCCTGGGTCTTTCTCTCTGCTGACTCATAGCTGTTGATTAACGCATAATGCACCTATTTCGGGCAGGTCCCGAGTCCCGAGTCGCTTCTGTGACTTCAGAAACTGCTCAGCGTATAGCAATGTAACAATATGCCTTCAAATTTCATGAAAGAAAACTTGAACAAAGCCCCCAAAGTCCTTGGGAAAGTGAAACATCTCCTTATCTTGACTTAGGAGACCTGCCACCTGAATTTATAGCAATATACACACACTTAAAGCAAAAGCAAAAAAGTTAAAAAATTAAAAAAAAAACAAAATAAAAAACAAGCAAAACAAACAACAACAAACCCCCCCCCCCCCAAAAAAAAAAAACCAAATGAAATTTAGCTAGGGGTAGAAAAATACAACTCGTAACCTGTATTTTGGGAGCTCTGAGTTTCTATTGAAACATGAGCCAGTATGATTCTGGGAAAATTCACCTTCCTGGTTTAAAGACAGGGTTATAAAACAGCTTTCAAGTTTTGTGTATATCGAATGCTCCTGAACTCACCCAACAGGATTTTTTTTCAGACATAATGCATACGAGTGCACCAGAGACATGCAGACTGGTAACGCCTTAAACCACTTAGGTTTGTAAGGAAGAATCATATCCAAAAAATACAAAATCTGCTCCAAAGATTTGCTTTGAAATCTGTTCACCCTTTTTTCTCACTCTTCCAACCAAACATTCTAGAACTGCCCCCTACCACCAAGTGCCATGTGTCAGCATCGCTTCCCCACCCATCATGTTCCTTATTCACTTCTTCACTATCGACATCCATATGGCCAAAACGTACCTTCCTTTTATGGTCCCAGGTGGGTTACCTTTGGGGAACTGTCAAAGATTCTCTACTGAAAAATAGTTTCTCGCTGGCTCTTGGCTGCCTTAGCATTTTCAAGGGTGCAAAGCTTTTATTTCCCAAATAGAGGTAGGAACTTAAAGTGTAGATCTTTGGAATGGCCTAGAAGAACGTGAGACATTCCTGCAGAATGAATGGAATAGACACCAGGGCTTCTTCCAGTCTGACTGAATGGATAAATCCTTTCTGGAGACAGGGCCTAGGGACCTTTCATACTGACACACTCCCTGCGGCATCCCTGTCACTCTGATGCACAGCTGGGGTTAGACATCGACGCCTTGGAGCACTGAAGGTCCGATGTAGATGCCTTACCTTTGTATGTCCATAGTTCCTGGGTTTTTGTTCAACAGACTTCTTGTTTGGTCCCAAATAACCTCGTAAGAGGAGGGCAGGGATCGCTCCCTCATGGTAAGGTTGGGAAACTTGTCCAAAGACACCCCAGAAACCAGGTACAAGTAAAAGAGGGAGAAGGAAGGGCTGGATCTGCCCTTGGTTTATTTCGAAATTTTGTTTAAAGGTGAGCTTGTATATTAATAAATGCCATTAGTGTCGTCTGTGAAATCAGGGACTTAAATACGAAAAGAGGTTTTATAAAAGCTGGCGTCCATTGGCAAATGTCGTCAGGAGCCTTCCAGAAGGAATCTTCCAGTTGGATGGTAAGGCTGTAATTTTTTTTTTCTTTTTTCTTCTTTTTTCTTGGTGAGAAAGTTGCCATCCCTGTCTCAGCAGAGGAAGGGCTGGTTTTAGACTTGGACTATCTTGACTTGGGGGCTATTTACAAGTGTAAGTGGGGTTGCAAATAAAGGGAAAAAAAAAGTTTTACCAGGTATTTGAATCCTCAAATAATGACGATTGACTATACTTTGTACACATTGACACAAAACATCCCTGGTAGGTTATGGACTGAAGCCATGGAAGAGGAGAGACCAAGGCACGTAGGGGTTAAGTAACTTGCCCCAAGTCATATAGCTAGTAAGAAAGAAGCCAGGACCATATATCTGGTAACAGTGCTCCCCAGAAACCCACCAGCTGCTTTTGGACGTGTGGAGAGTGCCAGGTGCAATGGAGACCTCCATACCACTTGGTGTGTTTCAAATTCCTCTGCCAAGAACACCTTTGGCCTTGGGATCTTTCCAGAATATTTTGCTGTTTTGAGGGCTACAGTGCAGGGTCTGAGGAAGGCACTTGTGCCTCTCATCATTGCTCCTGGTGGGGCAGTTGTTTACAAGCTAAAAGGTAGTAAAGACCTCAGATTCTAGGACAACGATTGGCCCTGTTTTCGAGAAGAAATAAATAAACAAGAGAAGAGAGAGCACAGTTTAGCGGCAGTGATCCGAAGGCTGGCAGGGGGAGGGGTGGGATTTGGGCATCAGGCTTCCTGCTGAGTCCGCAGGATGGAGGTTGTGGCCCAAAGCCAGACACCTGTACAGAGAGGGAGGTAGGTTCCCAAAATAGAGTTCTACAGAAAAGCGGAGCACAACTCATTTGTAGTGGAATCTACGAAAGCTGGACTCGTAGAAACAGAGGGTACATTGGTGTTTGCCGGGGGCTGGGGCTGGGGAAATGGGAGATATTGATCAAACGGTGCAGACTTCCAGGGAAAGGATGAGCGAGTTCTGGGGAACTAATGTACAGCCAGGTGATTACAGGTAACCATACTGAAACATACTAGATACGCTCTTTTTTTTAATATATAATTTTTTTAAGTTTATTTATTTATTTTGAGAGATAGAGCAGGAGAGGGGCAGAGAAAGAGAGAATCCCAAACAGGCTCTGCACGGCCAGCACAGAGCCCGATGTGGGGACTCCAATTCATGAACCGTGAGGTCATGACCTGAGCTGAAATCAGGGGTCGGATGCTTAACCGACGGAGTCACCCCGGTGCTCCTGAAATATACTTGAAAATATATTTGAAGGGTACTTGAAAGTTGCTAAGAGAGTAGATCTTAAGTGTTCTCACCACACCAAAAGATGGCAATCTTAGGTGAGGCGATTAAGTGACCTTATTGTGGTAATCAGTTCGCAATACCCGTGTGTTATCAACTCATCTTGTACATCTCCAACCTTACACAATGTTATATGTCAATTATATCTCATTAAAGCTGGGGAAAAAAGTAGAGCATGAAATCTTATTTCGCGATTGTCAGGGATGATGATTATGATTTTATGTTTATAGAAAGCCCGAAAGGGATCACACTATCCTCAGGGGAAAAATCGTATTCAAATTTCCACAACTCATGATTCAGTCTAGTTCAGTTCCATGTCACTTCGCTCTGTGGCATCCCCCATTTCTACTCCAGGACAGTGACCCCATCCCAGGGTTGTTGAGATCACTCAGTGATTTAAAATAATATATCGGGGATAAAGACTGCTCTGTCTAGTGGCAAGATGTGTAACATTCTATTTCTAAGAGGGAACTAGACAGAACAATCTTTAAGGTCCTTTCAAGTTTTAATATTCTTTTTTTTTTTAAAGATTTTTAAAAATGTTTTTATTTATTTTTGAGACAGAGAGAGACAGAACATGAGCAGGGGAGGGGCAGAGAGAGAGGGAGACACAGAATCCGAAGCAGGCTCCAGGCTCCGAGCTGTCAGCACAGAGCCCGACACGGGGCTCAAACCCACGAACTGTGAGATCATGACCTGAGCTGAAGTCTGACGCTTAAACCGACTGAGCCACCCAGGCACCCCTTAAATTTCTAATTGATACTATAATGCTTTATTTGTAAGATGGATAATTACAATATATAATTAGTTATATATAATTTATTTATATTAAATCGCTGTACCTGACATATTGACATATGGGGTTTTGTCCAGTAATACTGTGCCATTTCATAAATGAATACGATAAAATATAACCAAATATCTCTCCCTATTTTTTTTTCCCCAACACACACACAACTATCAGTCTGTTTTTGAGATTTTGGCTCATTATTCTGTACTATGTGCTGGGTATATAGGGATCTTTCTTTCTTCTCTTCCTCCCTCCCTCTCTCCCTCTGTCTTCCCCTACTTTCCTCCCTTCCTCCCTCCTTCCCTCCCTCTTCCCCCTTCCCTACCCTGGGTTCTCCTTTCCTTTCTTTCAATCAAATAAGTCATTTTCTTGGTTCATTTGCAACAAGAAAGTAAACCTTATCGCTTAACTAAAACTTAAAAGTATAAGCATTCTTTGCTTTTAATTTAAACATTTAGTTTTCACAAAGACTGTTTCAGCCTTCCTGTTTTGCTGTTTCTAATGGGTTCTGAATCAAGACACCGGAAAATAGGTTAGCTTGAATTTAGAATAGAGTCATGGGCTTGGAATGAGAGCTCAGTTGCTCATCTTTGGGGAAAGCATTCACACTTTAAGAGGCAAACTCAGTTATATTGTTGTTGGCTTGGGGAGACCTTTTCTGCTCACTTCCTGATTCTGAGCTTTGTTCAGCTCTGGCTAGCGATTTCTAAATACGTGAGGTGTTAGATCATAGGTTACAGAATTCCAGTGCTGAAGGGAACCCTGTAATCATCTGATCCAAGGTCTTCATTCAGGGTGATGTCCCATCAAGTGAAAGGGACTTCCCAAGGTCACTGAGTTCACTACTTACCTGATCAAACACATACATCTTTGGGGAGAATGTGCCAACAGAGCCGAGGCTCTCGCCCCGGTAGACCCTCTTTTACAACCTTTATCTCTTTCTGGTCCAATCAGATAAAACTCAACCAAATTAAAAAAGGAAAGCTCAAATATCGTAAGATTTGGGAGTGTAAAAGTCGTGAGCTAAATGATTTCATTCTCAGTGTGCTGAATAAATGAACAAAAATACATTTCAAACATTTGACTCCAAGTTTTTAAGAAACATGATTCAAAACATGAGCAACAAAAATATTTTTACAAAGCAGGGCCTTGGCGTGTTTGAGTTTATAGAGTGTGGTTAAAGATCTTAAAAAAATGTGTAATCAAAGTTATTGATGAGGCGTGGCATGAAATACCAGCCATGAACCGGCATGAACATCAGAACGTTTATAGTTTAGTAAGGATTTTCCACTCTGCAGAATTACACAGCAGGGTGGGACCCTTGTTCCATTTATGTTTATTTCTCCAATACTAGCTGAGTCTGTGTCACAAGAAAGGTCCTCAGAAAGAGTTTGTGGTATGGTGGATGAATGAATGAGTGATGGGTGGATGATGGATAGAGGGATGGATGGATGGGTTGGATGATGGGTGGATGGATTGAATGATGGGTGGATGGGTAGGTCTTCTCAATTCTGTGAGTAGAATGGAAATGGTTTCTTTAAAGGGCAATTTCATGACTATGTTATAAAGGGATGATTAACTTAATTTTGTGATATGGTGCTCACTTTTTCCTGAACCATAGTTACAAGTAAAATGATAAAAACAAAAGATTGCCAAGTCTCACAATGGCCAGCTTGTGCTTCTCGTGGCCACTTAGAGCTCACCCAGCTCCCGGCAGATGAGAGGTATTTTCCTGGGTATGTGGGGACACGGCGTACTCTAGTATCATTCTTTCTCTTTAGCACCATCTGTTTTCATCCTGACAGATAACTTTTTTTCCCCCCAGTATTTCCTATAAGGAATAGACGTTTAGGATATTGGATTTTCTAAACCTTTGTGTCAACAGATGCCAGGGAATCAGCCATGGAAGCTGATTTTTTGACAAGTATCAAGGGATTAATATTTTAGATAAATGTCCTATGTTATAGAAGAGTGAGATCCATTCCAATATCTGGACAGTGAAAACTAATAGGACTGACCGTTGGATCACCACCCAAAAGCAAACCATTACCACTTGGTGATTGTGCAGAAACATCCACGTTTACAAAATACTTTACAGATGATCTCTTCAGAGGAGCCCAGTGCAGTAGGGTTATCACCAAGAAGTGGCTTGTGCACTATAACATGGCCAGTAAGCAGCCGAATTAGGAGTTGAGCCTAGGCCTGTAGATGCAAATCTCGCAATCTGTCTATCATTTCAAAAAGTTTCTCATCAGGATTCACTAGGAATCTGCAGGACATGTTTTAAGGAATTACCATCCCTCCCCCCCAACACAACACAACAACCCTTCATCTACTATTCCAAGCTCTTAGTAGATTCAATATATCAGATGAAGGCATTTTCTATGGAACACCCTGTAATTGGGGGGGGTGTGCTGGAGGGAGACTGGTCTTCCTTTCAGGCAATAATTCACATTATGGGCTGGTTAATTCTTGGTGGTGGGGGGCTGTGCATGGGTCCTGTGCATGGGAGGAGGTTCGGTGACATCCCTGGCCTCTACTTACTAGATGCCAGCAGCAGCCTCTAATCATGACATCAAAAAATGTGTCCAGACATTGCCAGATGTCCCACGAGGGGCAATATTGTCGTACGTATGTGAAGCCCAGTGCTCACGCACACCTCCATCCATCTCTGTAGATTTTTGGGTTCTGAAGGACTGGAGGGAGGAGAGGAAAAACTTGGGACTTTAGTTTTTTTAAGTTTATTTATTTATTTTGAGAGAGAGAGGCAGAGAAAGGGAGAGAGAGAATGCCAAGCAGGCCCCATACTGTCAGTGCAGAGCTTGATGTGCGGCTGAAACCCATGAACTGTGAGATCATGACCTGAGCCAAAATCAAGAATTGGACGCTTAACTAACTGAGCCACCCAGGTGCCCCAAAACTTGAAGTTTAAAGAAAGTCGAGTTTCTACAACATCAAAATGTTTAGAAAAAAAATTTACAGATAGAAGGGGAAAGTTTAAAATTGGCTTTCAGTCTTGAGTTTTGGTATTGGTTTTGTCTTCAGCTGGATTGTGACTGATGCTCCTGGGGTCAGAGGTGAAGAATGGGAGAATAAGACCCTGGACCTACTGTCTTCAGGAGCCCAGGGGCCAGTGTGGCATGGGACGGGGGTCCATAACCTTCCACCCCTTCCCTTGTCCCCGGACTGACCACGGCACACCTGAAGCCCGCAACATGACTTCGTCTTTCCCTTCCAGATTGTAGGCTACCTTTCCAGAAGGGCTTTCGGCAAGTGGTTTGTAATCAAACCCTCCTCCTTCCACTCCCCTTCCTCCTCTTCTTCCTCAAAAATCTCTTCCCTCATCCAACAGGTATTTGTTTCAAATCTAGCTTGTTTTGAGAACAGTGCAACATCATGTGGAAAGAAAACAGAAAAAGCTCTCACTAGCTAGGTGAGTTCCTGGTAGGGTGACCATATGAGTCATTGTCCCAACTGAGGCACTTTTGAGAGTGACAGGGGGTGGCTTGTGATTATGTTCCTGAGACAACAGGATGACTCAGGACTGTCACGGGCTAAGTGGGACGAAGTGTCACGGCTTTTCCAACACTTCAATGCACTGTTCTGTCAAGATGTGTCCTCTGGGACAATACTAACCATGAGGTCACAATGCCGACGATAACAAGTGCCGTGCTGGGTAGGATACGTACATTCTCTGACTTACAATGGCCATGGTCCTACTAGAACTTCTGTTCTAGAGGAAAAACTTAGTGAAGATCGCAGACTTAATATGAGATAAAGTGGGGTTTGAATCAGGCAACAGTGTGCCCCGAGAACCCACTCATTTCACCATGGCATTATTCGTGTTGGTTTGTGTGATGTGCTTATTGACTTGCAAGAAGGAATATCAGTGTTTCAACCCCTGCCTTTCGATTTAGGTCTATTCTTCAGCAATAGCCTTCTTTTAAACTGAAATACACCTTTACAGTTAACGGGGCAAAGCCAGGAAAATTAGAGCAGGTTGGGGGCCATTCTTGGGCAAGAAAGACCAGCTCTTGGACGAGAAATCAGTGCAGGAAGGACTTTGGTTCAGGCATAGCATATCCCATGATCTGAATGTTATACATACATCGAAATCCCAGGGGCCCTTCTGAAAGGACCAGACGCTCGCTAAAGAGATCTCCATGGAAATGAGTCTATCTGTTCAGGAAAAACCGCAAAACAACAAATCCTTTAATTGTTTGTTTATGGGACACCTGGGGGGCTCAGTCAGTTAAGTTTCTGACTCTTGATTTCAGCTCAGGTCATGATCTCACAGTTTGTGAGCTCGAGCCCCACGTCGGTCTCTGTGCTGACAGCACAGTGCCTGCTTGGGATTCTTTGTCTCTTTCTCTCTGCCCCTCCCCTGCGCTCTCTCTCTCTCTCAAAAAGAAATAAATAAAACAATAAAAAAAATAAATTGTTTATTTATAAGCCCTTGAGTTTTTCCTTGGTAATCCCTGAGCTGTGCTGTTTCATGAGTCCTCGTAATACATGGTAAGAAAGCTCTGTAGTTACTAGTAATTTCTAAAAGCCACTTGATTACCAGTCCTTTGCCTCTTGTCTCCCAGCCTTGACTCTGTCACTTCTGTTTAACCCTCCTTGGTATTTAAATAGCTAATCTGGTACTGGTTGCCGAGTTAACAATGTGCAAACCTCTAAAGCAACTTCACCTCGACCTTCACGATTCTGTTTATTTGGTGTTTCCTTTTGTGTTTCTGTTCATGAGCTGACTTGGCCTTTGCTAATGATTAAAAGTATTCGCTGAAGTATTCGCCAAAGCCAGTAGATAAGAATTTCTGCAAACAGTGTGTCTTGTGACATTAGCTTGTCCCCTGAAGTACAAAACCAACTGAGAAAAGTAGTTTTGAAAACAGTTTCGGGATGATACGTATGTATTTGAAAGCTTGCATGTATTCGCCTGCTCAGGATTTATTGAGTTTCTAGTATGCGCCCAGTTTTGTTCTAGGCAGTGACAAACAAAACCTTTGGCTTCATGGGACCACCATCCTAGCGGGGGGTGGGGGAGGAAGGGGTGGAGACAGACAATAAGGAAGTAAAACACATTGTATGTCATACGGAGACAACTGTTATGGGGGAAAAATAAGGCAGAAAAGGCTGACAGTGAGTAGGGATTGTGATTTAGTTATTCTTTTTTTTTTTTTAATTTATTTTGAGACAGAGAGAGAGGAGGAGGAGGAGGGGCAGAGAGAGGGGAAGAAAGAATGCTAAGCAGGCCCCAGACTGTCAGCACGCAGCCTGACATGGGGCTCGAACCCACAAACCATGAGATCATGACTTGAGCCGAAACCAAGAATCAGACGCTTAACTGGCTGAGCCACCCAGGCGCCCAGGAATTGTGTTCTAAAATAGGGTGTTTATCCACTTTTACTGCAGCATTTCTCACAACAGTCAAGATATAGAAACATCTTCAATATCCTTTGATGGATGAATGGATAAAAAAAAATGTGGTATATGCACACAATGGAATATTATTTGGTTTTTAAACAGAAGGGAAACCTGCCATTTGTGACAGGGACAAATCTAGATGGCATTCTGGTAAGTGAAATAAGCCACATGCAGAAAAGACAAATACCGCACGATCTCACTTAGATGTGGAATCTAAATAGTCAAGTTCATCTAAACAGAGAGTAGAATAGCGGTTAGCAAAGGCTGGGGGAGGGGAAAAGAGGGAGGTGTGGGTCAAGGGTACAAAGTTTCAGTGATGCAGGATGAATACTGGAGATCTAATGTATCACATGCGACTATAGTTAACGATATGGTTTTGTATATTGCTAAGAGGGCAGATCTTAAGTGTTAGCACCACACACACACACACACACACATAGGGTGCTTAGAGAAAAGAGCTTATGAAAAACCTAAACAAGGTAAGGGATGAGCTACAAGGATATAGGGAGCATCTGGAATGCCTAGCAAATTCTGGCAACAGCAGGAAGCCAGTGAGGACAGAAAGAGACTGGGATGCCTGATTTTATAGGAGCCATACTTGATGTGTAGGGACTTGACTTTCTCTTGGTGTGAGACAGGAAGGCTTTGAAAGATTTCAAGCATACGAGGCGACTGGTGGACTCATGATTTCGATGGGAGTCATCTGATTGTGCGGTAGAGAACAGACTGATGAAAAACAAGGGTAAACCAGGGGACCAGCTGGGAGGTAATGGTGGCTTGGCCCAGTGGGGTAGCAGTTGGGGGTAGAGAGAAGAGTTTGGATTCTGGATATGTGTCATTTATTTATTTTTTAAAATGTTTATTATTTTGAGAGAGAGAGAGAGAGCGAGCGAGGAGGGGAGAGGCAAAGAGAGGGAGAGAGAGGGTCTCAAGCAGGCTCTGCACTGTCAGCTCAGAGCCAGATGCGGGGCTCGAACTCACGAACCACAAGATCACGATCTGAGCTGAAATCAAGAGTTGGATGCTCAACCGACTGAGCCACCCAGGCGCACCCTGGATGTGTTTTAAAAAGTGGACAATAGAATTTATTGGCAGGTTGGATGGGGGGTGTGAGAGAAAGGAGTTAAGGTTTTCAGTATGTGCACATATGAGTGTAAAGTCTATATAAAGCTGAACATTATCCGAAAGTGTCTGGCTTAACTGCTTACTTATTTTTGCTCTAGCCCAAAGCCCCACGCTGGAAGGCAAACAGTTCGCTCATTGCTGTGTGCCTAGAGTCTAGAACAGCCTCTCTTTCTCAGCACAGAGCCCTACGTGGGGCTCGAACTCACGGACTGAGAGATCATGACCTGAGCCAAAGTCAGATGTTTAACCGACTGAGCCAACCAGGCGCCCCGAAGAAAGTGTTTATTGTGAGTAATGGGATTTCAGAAAAATTGTAAAGAGTTCTGTTATTTTCTGTCTTCTCTATTTTCAGCTTTGAGTCTGTATTCATGTAAAAATAATGCATTTGCTGAATTATAGAAAATAAAAGAACTTTGCAGAATTATGTGATAAAAACATTTAAAAATTGTTAAGACTATTATTAAAAAGTGAAAGCTTCCACATCCTACAGAAGGCAAGGTGTTATTTTTTTTTTAATTTAAAAAATTTTTTAATGTTTATTTATTTTTGAGACAGAGAGAGACAGAGCATGAATGGGGGAGGGTCAGAGAGAGAGGGAGACACGGAATCGGAAGCAGGCTCCAGGCTCTGAGCTGTCAGCACAGAGCCCGACACGGGGCTCAAACTCACAGACCGTGAGATCATGACCTGAGCCGAAGTCGGAAGCTCAACCGACTGAGCCACCCAGGCGCCCCAGCAAGGTGTTATTTTGAAAGCCAATGTCAGTGTAAGTCAACGAATCCAAACACTATAAAAAATTAAATCCTAATCCTATAGAATAAAATGACCTTGTTTGAGATGTAGGGTCCGTTGCGAGGACAGAATAGACTTTAGGAATGCTGTTTCTCTACAAGGACACTCCTGGGGACCAGCTCTCAGCCAGCCAGTCAACTGTACTGAGTTCCCATTAATCATCTCTAGGCTTGATTCAAAAGGAGGTTTTTAAGAGATGCCAACCTTCCTATAATCAGGACTTCTGTTTTCTGGAACACACCAGGGCTCATGGGGTTTGCGTAAAGGGACTTCAGTCCTGTGCTCACGGGGTTTGCGTCAAGGGACTGCAGTCCTGTGCCGTGTTTGCTGTTCGGGGCTGACTGCGCTGGCTTTTCTCCTTCCTTAAGCAGTGAGGCTAATAATGGCTATCTCCCAGCCTTGTGAGTGCAGCAGGATTCCTTTCTCTAGGTGATGGGAGCTTTTGCAGAGCATGGCCTGTGTCTGACATGTCTGTCTAGCTCTCGTGTGTGAGTGTGGGGCTTTGAGTAGATGTGCCGTGCTTTGTGGTGATGAAGCTTCCGGTCCCTTCCTTTCTGGATAGGGCACAACCTTGGAGAAAGGTGGCATGAATCTGGGTGACACTGGGCTCCTGTCTTGTCACCTGTCAGTGGGTATTAGACGGAGACATCCCGGTGATTAGCCAAATGTGTGACTCCAAGCCCTACCAAAGATCCCCTCTGGTCTTTTAGTGATAACAGAGCCCTCTATAGACGTGACAGACTAACGTGTCTCAGGACAGTGTCGAAGCCATTAAGAGCCCTATGACTCAAATCAGTCTTGAGTTGGGCTCCCTGCTTCACCGCACTTAGACTGGGCCATCCTGGGCCATCCTGGGCAACAGCCTCCTCTCTGTAACCCACACGATTTAGCCTAGCTCATAGTGAACTTACCACGTAATTCTCCTCCTAACTTCCTTTTCTTTGGGAGAAGGTGTCCAGTTTGTGATTCCAGGAAGTTCCTCACCCAGGGAATGCCACAGCTCCCATCCTTCGAATCTTGTATTTTCTCCCCAACACCCACAGCTCCCCAAGCCCTAACACACAACTCAGGCTAAAGCGCTGGCCAGGGGCTTGGAAAATCTAGGAGCATCTGCAAGATAGACTCTTAGAGAGTCTTTCAGGGACCAGAGAGGTAAAGGATCTAGCCTTTCCACACTGCAAGGATGCTGTACTTGTCATACCTGAGAGGGGGGATCTCCCTCATGCACGACAGAGCCCATCTCTGATCAAAGTGCCTCGACGGACTCTTCCTTCTCTATAGGGGCCTCTGGAACTTCTCAGGAGGGTCCTGCAAAATTGGAAAGGTGTCTCCCTGTCTTCTTGCTTTCTGGGTTTACCACCTTTGTTCGGGGACACTGAGGCGGAACATGGGCATCTGCATTGGATAGCGGCTGAGGAACTTAACCCTGGGCTCCCTGGGGGAGAGTGGAGATTGGGTACTCGGGTGCCCAGCGTGTGGTGTTGGGGGTGTGTGTGATTTAAATGGCTCTGGAACTTGATGCTGTTACAGAAAACACCCAAGCTGCCAGGAGAACCGGGATCTTTTCACTGAAATTCACAAGGGCCATGGGAAAGGCTGTCATTGGCCAGGCTCCCAGGCCACCTGAACACGGGGAGAGGATGGGGTGCAAGCCCCGCCAAAGCCCCAGGGGGACGGAGTTGGCACCGATGACTACTGGTCAGTCCCTGGACGGCGGGCCAGGCATTTCAAAGGGTGTGGGAGCTAAGAGGCCCTCCTCAGCCGCGCTCTCTATCTCGGTGGCCCGCGCCTCTAGCGAAGCCGGGTAGGAATTGGAGTCTGGGTGGGAAGCAGACTTGAATCTGGAGAAACAGTTGCGGTGGAGGAAGATAACAGAAAGCTTAAATCCGGGACGAGGGGCGCGGTGTCTTGAGGTCGAGCCCATTTTGCGCCACCCGAGCCCAGAGCGAGGCGTCCCTTTGGAAGGGGTGCAGCGGCCCCTCCGGCACCGACCTCCTCCCCCAGGGCCCCTTGCCCCATCAGCAGTGTCAAGGAAGGGTCTCCAGCGGAGGACAGGGATCTGCGGCCATGGCCGAGGCAGAGGAGCTGGAGGGAGGGCCCCCAGGCCCCCAGGGGCCGCCCGAGGCCCCAGCGCCTGCGGCGGAGAGACCCGGTGAGCCGGGGGCCGCGGTGGGCCGGGAGGCGGAGCGGGAGGAGGCCAGCGAGGGCGCCGCGGAGGCGCCGAGGGGCGAAGGGGCGGGCGCAGCCGCGACGGCCGCGGTGAACCGGGCAGAGAGCCCCGACCCGGACGGAGGGCGCGCGGGCGAGCGGGAGCCCGGCGCGGACGGTGGCCCGGCGGCCGAGACGCGGGGCGCGAGGGCGGCGCAGGGGGAGGCGGAGGCCGAGGAGGGCGCCCCGGGGTGCCCCGACGGCCCCCAGGGAGAGGAGGGGGCGAGCGGCGGGGAGCAGGTGGAGGACGCGAGCCCCGGGCGCGGCGCGCAGGGCGAGGCCGCGACGGAGGTTCAGGGGGAGCCCGGGGAGCCCGAGGACCCCGGGGCGGAGGAGAAAGCGGAGCGAGGGCCGGGGGAACCGGGAGGCAGCGCGCCGGGGGCGCAGGGGCCCAGCATGGACGCAGCGGGGCAGGCGGGAGGGGCGCACGGGACCCGGGGTGAACCCCGGGACGGAGGGGACCGCAGCCCCCAGCCCCAGGCCGAAGCCACGGAGGCCTCGGCGGCGGAGATTGGCGGGTGCGGCCCCGGGGAGCTGGCAGGGGAGCCTCGGGATGCAGCGGCGGGGCCTGCCGACGAGGCGGGGGCCCCGGGGACAGCGGAGTCGGAGGAAGCGGCCCCCGGGGACGCGAGGGCGGAAGCCGTCGAGGAAGGGGACCAGGGTGGACCCCAGGAGGAGATGGAGGAGGCAGAGGAGGAGGGGCGAGAGCGCAGCCCGGAGGGGGCGGGCGAGGAGGAGCCCCCCGACAGCAGCAGCGCGCATCCGGAGGCGGCCGCGCCGACCGGGGCCGCGGAGCCGGAGGCCGAACTCAGCAACCACCTGGCGGAGGAGAGCAGCGTCGAGGGCGCGGACGAGACCGCGCGGGTGAACGGCCGCGGGGAGGACGGCGAGGCGTCCGAAGAGGGGGCCCCGAGACAGGAGCACGACATCACCCTCTTCGTGAAGGTAAGTTGAGCTTTCCCCAACTCTTAGCACGCCCCCTCCCATTTTTGGTCTTGGTCTTCCAGGGGTCCCCAGTGTCAAGAGGGTCACTTCCATTCCTAGGAGGGAGGCAGGACATCCTGGGTGTTTGGGGAGAGTTTTAAGGAGCGTTTTAGCGAGACACGATGGTTTGGAAACGAAGAGGTTGGGTGGAGGCAGTCGGGGGAAGTGGGGGGATGCAGGGCCAGCACCCCACTGTCCTTTGCTCTGAAAATCCAAACTGGCCCTTCTCCTCCGGAGGTTATTGAAGAATTAACTGAAAGAAGAAAAAAAGCGACACACCTTACTGATGTTCAGAGCAATTGATGCCAAAGAAAGCTTAATACTCGAAGAGGGGGAAAAATGCAAACAGGTTGTAATGCGAGAAGTATCCCCAGGACTCCGATTTCAGAGGCCCAGGGCTGGCCAGGGTTTTCAGCCCCCCCAAAAGTATCCCTCTTTGGTGGGTAGAATCGATGAGGTCTATTTGGAAGGAAAGTGGAAATTTATGGAAGTATTAGGGTGTTTATTGAGCATTTTAACATTTATTCTGGACGTTTACAAGATGCTGGTGGCTTGAACGCAATCTGCCTTTATGTCGTATTTCAAACTTACTTCAAATGGGAGGAGAACAGTGAATTTGTTAGGGACTCTGTAGGGCACGACTGAGTACGTTTTGCGGTTTGAGTTTAAACAGGCATTTCTGCAAGGCATCAAAAATGAGAGGCGAGGTCCAGTGGTAGCCACCCCCCACCCCTTGCCCCCTGCCCCCCACATGGGGATCTTGGTTAAAAAAGCCCGTTCTGAAGACCTGTGGCCAGACCAGGAGAGCAGCAGATAATAAGGCCAAGAATGTGCAGTGCATGTTGAATCATAATCCTTCCAGAATACTTTCAGGCTTATAGAAGCCAGTTAGGACCTAAAGCTCCTTGCGGGGAATGTAAGCAAATTCTAATAAGCAAAAGGAGAAATGTTTCCAAAGTGATTAACATCAGAATTTCAAGAATTGTTTGGGTGGCAAGGGGGTTAGGGAGGAGAGGGCATGTATTTCTTCACTAGTGGGAAAGGGCTGTTACAGAGCTTTTTTGAAAACCATGGGGCCTTTTAAGATTATGCGTTGGGATAGAACCTAAGCGCACAGCCCCTCCAAAGGGCCTCTGGGAGCTAGAAGTTTTCAGGGAAGGGGAAGGAGAAGGAGGGGGAAGGGGGAGGGGAAGAGCCAAATGCCCTGCCTGTGGTGTGTGCCCCAAATCTGCTCTTGATCTGAAAAATTCCCATTGCTCTGGTCTCATGGCCACCTGATTCCAGCACATCTTTCCAGCCTCTTGTTACAGTTCGGAAATAGAGTAACACCTTCCTACCTTGTCCTGCTTCCATTCTCCACTGTCTCCAACCCAGGCCCTTGGTGATAGCCAGTGAGCTACATGTTGTTTCAACGTGTAAAATTCTTCAGTTGTTTATTGCAGAATTTCAGATAAGTCCACACCCTTAGCCCGGCCACAAGGTCAGTCCCTCATGGTGTTATTCTTGCCTCTTTGGTGTTGTCTGGATGTCTCCACCCCCCCGCCCCCCTTTGTTACCGATGGTACCACTATGGCAGCCATATTGAACGAGTTACCTTTCCTTGAGCGAAACACATTCTTTCCTGCCCAGAGATTTTGCAGGTGCTGTACCTTCTGCCTGAATCAAGTTTTTTCCATCTCGACTCTCTCCCTGCCCCCTGCGGGGTGTCTGGATTCATCATGGGGAATCATCTCCTCTGGGGAGCCTTTTCCAACCCCAGTCTGGGTTGGGTGTCCCTCTGTTGAAAGTCCACTCTACGTCCTGTGTGTTTCACCTCTCCCCTTGACTGTGTGAAATTCATCTTCTCCCCTCCATGTGGAGCACAGGTCTGGAACACGATGAAGATTTGAATGGGTGCCTGTGTGCACGACAGCCACGGTTACCATGGTAATCAATAGCATGGACCCACAGCCGGGGGATCAAATCCTGGCTCTGCTGCTCTCTTGCAGTGTGACCTTGGGCAAGCTACTTAACTTGTCTAAGCCTTTACTGCTTATGGATAAAGTGGGGATAATAATAGTACCTACCGGTGAGGTTGTTCAAGAATTAGATTATGTAAAACACTTAGAATAGTACCATGGCTTGAGATAAGCATGGTGCGAACCTGTGTTCTTATTGTTATATCTGCTTAGCTTCCACAAACTTCTATTGCTTTTGCACAGAAATGGTCCCCTGCCCATTTCATCCCTGCCCTCCTTTTTTTCTTTAAAGGAAAAATCTCTCTAGATACCTAATTACCTCCATTCTCTGGGGATAGGAATGTTATGGAAAGTAAAAATACATTTTTCTTCTCAGATCCTGCTCAGGAGGCAAGGGGCTTTTTTTTTTTTTTTTTTAATATATATTTGTTTATTTTTTTGAGAGAGAGTGAGCGCGTGAGCAGGGGAGGGGCAGAGCCCCATATGGGCTATCCAGACTGTTTTATTCTGACATGATCATCTTGGTGATCGTTTGTGCCCCCCGCTTTTTTTTCTTCAAGAAACAGATCTCCAGGGGAGCCTGAGTGGCTTAGATGGCTTAGTTGGCTAAGCGTGCGACTCTTGATCTCAGCTTAGGTCTTGATCTCAGGGTCGTGAGTTCAAGCCCCACACTAGGCTCTGTGCTGGGCGTGAAGCCTACTTAAAAAAAACAAAAACAAAAAAGGGTAAGAAAACAGATCTCCAACTAGGTAGATGGGTTTTTAAGCAACTACTATTTGATACAACTTCTGAGGGTCACTTCAGATGTGCCTCATAGGATTGTTAAGGCATCCCCTTTAATTTGTCCACCTGAAAATCATTCTACTTAAAAACAAAAAAGAAATCAAGCAAAAACCTTTCATTTATTTATTTAAAAAAAATTTTTTTTCAACGTTTATTTATTTTTGGGACAGAGAGAGACAGAGCATGAACGGGGGAGGGGCAGAGAGAGAGGGAGACACAGAATCGGAAACAGGCTCCAGGCTCTGAGCCATCAGCCCAGAGCCCGACGCGGGGCTCGAACTCACGGACCGCGAGATCGTGACCTGGCTGAAGTCGGATGCTTAACCGACTGTGCCACCCAGGCGCCCCTCATTTATTTATTTTAAAAAATGTTTATTTATTTAGAGAGAGAGAGTGTGTGTGTGCACGTGAGCAGAGGAGGGACAGAGAGAGAGAGAGAGAGAGAGAGAGAGGGAACTCCAAGCAGGCTCCATGCTGTTAGTGCAGACCCTGACCCAGGGCCTGATCCCATGAACCGGATCATGACCTGAGCTGAAACCAAGAGTCCAACACTTAACCAACGGAGCCACCCAGGCACCCCAAGCAAAAACCTCTTAGACGCTTGTATCTTTTGAGTTTGCTAATTCTTACTTTTGATTTAAAATCCTTAAATTAGTTCAAAATAGAATTTCTTTGCCAGCTTTAGCTTTCTTTGGGCTTCTTCTTTGGGCTCTACTCCGTAATCGACATCTGACCTTCTGGGTTTTGTAAACATGTCAAGTTTTTCTATGCCATTACTGGAGTGCAGAATTCACAGATTTGTTTTTTAAGGGAGAGTATTGCAAGCATTTCAAACATCTCCTGACGGCCTGGCCAACACTGTCGTCATTAATTGGCCCATATTTTATTTGTGATTTTTAACTTTTGCTCTTCCCCCTGTCTTTTAAAATACATATATTGGTTGCAAACATACCACAAAGTAATGACATATGACCCCGTAACATGTGCTAATAAAATCTGCTTCTACTTTTAACCACCTGGTGGTTTGTAATCTCCATCTTTGTGAAAATTCTCATCCTACTAATTTGCCATTTTGTTTTATTCCGTAAGTACGCAAGAATGTATTCTTGTTTTGTTTTTTTTTTCCAACGTTTATTTATTTTTGGGACAGAGAGAGACAGAGCATGAACGGGGGAGGGGCAGAGAGAGAGGGAGACACAGAATCGGAAACAGGCTCCAGGCTCCGAGCCGTCAGCCCAGAGCCTGACGCGGGGCTCGAACTCCCGGACCGTGAGATCGTGACCTGGTTGAAGTCGACGCTTAACTGACTGCGCCACCCAGGCGCCCCAAGAATGTATTCTTGTAAAAGAGCCAAAAGTGTATAGAACAGGCCCAGGAAAGCTTCCTTGAATTATTGTATGAGAAATTAATTTCTGATCATGCTAATTCTTTTATTTTTTTTTTTTTACAAAGAAGTGTTAATTATTTGTCATCAAATTATAAGGTAACCCTGCAGTGTATTTAGTAAGAAAGAGTCATTTCTTCTTCACTCATAACAAAGGGTAACAACATAATAACATACCAACATAACAATAACAAACGACAAACAAAATACTGACAACAAAGGATAAAGTAGGGACTTCACCAGCTGTGGGGACTTAGTCGCTAAGGAAGTCTTGCTTACAGATTTGGGGCTTCTAATCCAGCGTGTGTACTTTGAGGCAGGGTCTAGGCGTAGGACAATCTGAGTTACAGATTTCCTGGCAAATGTCACATGACTTAAAAAACCTCAGTGTGACCAGTGAGTAATCCTGGGCCAGAGTCTAGGAATTTCTGAAATTACGTTTTTGGACACCATATATTTAACTGTTAACATGCAGCTACTGCAGAGCTCAAAAGCTGGCATTTGCCATCACATTTGGGTCTCTAGAGAGATGGAATCGGTAGAACCAAGTACAACTCAAGAAAGATGTGACCTTTGGGGCGCCTGGGTGGCTCAGTCGGTTCAGCATCCGGCTTCAGCTCAGGTCATGATCTCGCAGTCTGGTGGGTGAGTTCGAGCCCCGCGTCGGGCTCTGTGCTGACAGCTGGGAGCCCGGAGCCTGCTTCGGATTCTGTGTCTCCCTCTCTCTCTGCTCCTCCCCCATTCGTGCTCTGTCTCTGTCTCTCAAAAATGAATACACGTTACAAAAATTAAAAAAAAAAAGAAAGAAAGACGTGACCTTTGAAGAGGCATTGACGTTGAGAACTGCCCCCCAACATAAGTAAATAAGTGAATGGAGGCAGCCAAGCAGGGCCACACGACGTGGCCACGGCAGGAGAGGAGGGGTAGGTATGTGTCCAGAGCAGCAGCTGACTGGCTCCTGGTAGACCAGTTGGCTGCAGCAATCCAGGCACCTTCCGCCAGGAGAGAACATGTCAAGACCTGTCCTGCGGGGCTTGGTCACCGAGGAGCTCGAGAGGGAGGTGGTATTTTCATCATCGTGTGTGGGCTGTGACCCTGAGCCCTGAAGGGAAATGGGCAAAGGTGCACTCCTAGGACTTTACGGCTCCCTGCAGAATGACGTTTTTGTCCCTTGTGTTCTGAGCGTCTGATACAACTTGCCTGCAAATACATTTATGAAGTCAGTGGAGGTAGTTGGGGTGGAAACCGAGGTGGAATGCGGTGTTATGCTAACGTCTGATACACCCGCGCACACATGTGCACACGGGGTCGGGGGGGGGGTTGCTGGTCCCACTCCCCATGCTGGCAGGGCAGTGGGCTCATTGGAAGCTCTCAGTCGGTGCCTTTTGGGAATGGTAGGTAAATGCCCAGGTGGATGCCGGTGGCATCAGTCCAAGGTGACCCAACTAGGCCACTCAGATATCCTGCGGATATCTGTCTGTACCTGTAGATACCTTCAGAAACAGATACCTGAAGATCGGCAAGATACCTTCCAAAACACCACACCGGGTCCTTTCGGCATGTGAATTTACTCTTTAGTTTCCCATACGCAGAAAAGTCAAAACCCAGCCTTTGAAGGAACGTAGAAAGTACAAAGCTCTTGAGCCATGGTTTCGGTTCAAGTAGGTCACAGTGCTGTCGATGCCTCCCTTAACCTAGCGCATGTGAATTTATCACCTACTGTGTGTCAGACACTGTGCTACAGTTTGGGGACCCAACGTCAGGCAAGACCGACAGGGTCCCTGCCCTCACGGAGTTTACCGTCTAGCCCAGAGGACAGACCCTGAGCACTGAATGCTGGCAATAGCAGGGACTACACTGATGTGCTCACTTTTGTCCTCCCGCCCCCCCCCCCCAGCACAGGGTCTGGCACACAGTAGGCGCCCGGTTAATGCTGGCAGGAAGGGGAAGAGGCAGCGAAGATGAGTAGGAGGCTGTAGGAGTATATAGTGGGAAGACCCACAGATACAGTAGTAGTCACTAAGGTGTTTGTCGATTTGATGTATTTGGGGAGACACAGAGAGTGGGTCCCTCCGATGATCCCTAGTGCAAGTTCTTGAAGATTTTTGAAAACAGGCTGCCTTTGCTCTCGCCACTCTGTGAGCTCCTGCGACGTTCAGCAAAGGAGGGTTTTCTCCGAGAGTTGGGGAGGTGGATATTGAAATCTCTTAGACTCCTTTTCCATCAATTTTTTTCTACTTTTTTTTTTTCTGACAGAGTGCTGATTCATGAACTGGGCTTTGTATTTGGGCATAGTTGGGGGTAGAGGGAGATACTCTGTCTGCAGTGTAGACATCACCGTGTTTTCTGGCACACCATTCTCCTTCCCGTAGGGAGATGGTATCCAATTCCACGTTCAGCTGGATTCTGCAAAGCCTAAAATATTTACTCTCCGGCCCTTTAAGAGAAGGGTTGCTGACCCATAGTTAAACCCCCTTTGATTTGTGACCTGGGACTAGATACGTGGCCTTTGGCACAGAATTGGAGTTTTATTTAGCAAGGAAGAAGAGGAATGGCTGTTGAGTGAAGAATCAGCAGTGTCTATCACAGTGAAAAATATTTAAGACGCTGAATATCTTATACTTATTTTTGGAAATGTTATTTTTCTACGAGGCCCCTGATCTTGGTTTAGGTGAGGTTGAAATAAAACAGAGATTATAAATATAAAAAGATACTATGAGGGGCACCTGTGTGGCTCGGTCAGATTAGCGTCTGACTTTGGCTCAGGTCGTGATCTCCTGGTTCGTAAGTTCAGGCCCCACATGGGGCTCACTGCTGTCAGTGCAACGCCTGCTTTGGATCCTCTGTCTCCCTCTCTCTGCCCCTCCCCTGCTTTTGCTCTGTCAAAAATAAATAAACATTAAAAAAAGATACAATGAAATACAATACAATAAAAAGTAAGTCTTTTTCCACCCCCGAGGTCCAGCTTCTCAGTTTTTCCTCTTGGAGACAGTCGCTGAATCTCTTTCCAGGGGTATTCTGTGCATATTGAAGCTGGCATGTAAATATCCTCACTGCGTTAGTTACCTATCACCGTGTAATAAATTAATTACTCTGAGACTTAGCACCTAAAACAGCAAACATTTGTTATTCACGGCTTCTCTGTGTTAGGAATTTGGGGTCTTCTTGGTCGGGTAGTTCTAGCTTATGAGATTGCTAGATGTGACGTTCACAGGGCTGTGGTCTCATCTGAAGGATTGGTTGGGGCAGGGGAGGATCTACTTTCAATGTGGCTGAGTCCCATGACTGTTGGCAAGCGGTTCGAATCCTCACCACTTGGGGCTTTCTTCATGGGCTGCTCTCATGTTGGCACAACATGGCATCTGGCTTTCCTCAGAGCAGGGATCCAAGAGAGAAGAAGCCACAATGCCTTTTATGACCAAGTCTCAGAAGTCACACACTGTGATTTCTGTCTTATTTATTTTATTTTATTTTTTTAGATGTTTAATGGTTATTTATTTTTGCGAGAGAGAGAGGGAGACCACGCATGTGCACAGAGGGGCAGAGAGAGTGGGAGTGCAGGAGGGGCAGAGAGAGGGGGAGACAGAGGATCTGAAGCAGGCTCTGTGCTGACAGCAGAGAGCCCGTCATGGGGGTCGAACTCACGAACTGTTGAGATCATGTCCTGAGCCAAAGTTGGACGCCTAACTGACTGAGCCACCCAGACATCCCTCACAGACATATTTTTTAAAAAGTAGCACACCCAATTTTGTTTTCATAAAAAGTAGTACACTGGAAATACATTGGGTTACATCTTGCTTTCTTTACTTAATGGTATATCTTAGATATCATTCCCTGTTGTACCTGTAGCTTGATTAAATTCTGATCGAGCTAAAAATTTAACTCTGATCGAGTTAAAAATTTCATAGTTTTCTAGTGATAGATGTACTCTGTGGTCAGTCTCCCATGGGTGGATATTTAGATAGTTTCCTTTTTTTTTTTTTTTTTTTTAACAGAGAGAAAGCATGAGCTGGGGAGGGGCAGAGGGAGACAGGAACTGCAGGGGGCTCCGTGCTGACAGCAGAGAGCCCAATGTGGGGCTTGAACTCACGAGCAGTGAGATCATGACCTGAGCAGATGTCCAACGCTTAGCCTACTGAGCCACCCAGGTGCCCCAGTAGTTTCTTCTTTTGGATGTTAAACCACCCTGTAATGAATATCCCTCTGTGCATATGTAATCACATATGGAAGCTCACTTCTTTAAAAAAATTTTTTTAATGTTTATTTAGTTTTGACAGAGAGAGAGAGAGAGGGACAGAGCATGAGCGGGGGAGGGACAGAGAGAGAGGGAGGCACAGAATCAGAAGCAGGCTCCAGGCTCCGAGCTGTCAGCACAGAGCCCGACATGGGGCTCGAACTCACAGATCACGAGATGATGACCTGAGTCGAGGTCGGACGCTCAACTGACTGAGCCACCCAGGTGCCCCAGAAGCTCACTTCTTAGATCATATCCCTTTTGGTGTATGTGTGGTTGAGTATACTTTTATATTTAACAACTACTGACATCTTTTTTTCTGTGAGCAGCTCGCTTTTGTCCTTTGCCCATTTTTCAAATGAATGTTTGACCTTATTTTTCCTAATTTTTGTATTAAACAAGTTAGACCATTGTCTGTCATGTGGGCTGCATATATTTTTATTGGACCGTTTTGACTATTTGTACTGGAGTAATTTATCCTTTCAGTCTCAGTAACTTGTTGGAATTGATGCGCAGGAAAACAAAACATAGGCTGTGACAGCACTCTTAAACTCTCCAACTTCAGGTGCGCCTGGGTGGCTCGGTTGATGAAGTGTCTGACTCTTGATTTCGGCTGAGGTCGTGATCTCACAGTTGGTGGGATGGAGCCCCATGTCGGGCTCTGCACTGACAGCGTGGAGCCTGCTTCAGATTCTCTGTCCCTCTGCTTTTCTGCCCCTCCCCCGCTCTCTCTTTCTCGCTCTCAAAAATAAACATTAAAAATAAAATGACATCCCCAGCTTAGTTTACTGTAATCTTTTTTTTTAAATGTTTGTTTATTTGTGAGAGAGACAGAGTGCGAGTGGGGGAGGGGAAGAGAGCGAGGGAGACACAGAATCCGAAGGAGGCTCCAGGCTTCTAGCTGTCAGCACAGAGCCTGACGCGGGGCTTGAACTCATGAACCACGAGATCATAACCTGAGCTGAAGTTGGCCGCTTAACCGACTGAGTCACCCAGGCGCCCCTTAATTTACTGGAATCCTCAAATCCTCTGTTTTACTTTATATTCTATAACTTCTTAAGTCCTGAGGGATTAGGTATTTCAATTCTTGCCTCTCTCCCTTTCTTTTTAATTAGCACGTTACACTTTATCAAGCACATGCCCTTTGAGAATTAAGTTCTTTCTTACATGGTAAGAATTCCCGTTCAAAACAAAATTTCAAATATCTAAGATAGCGGGATCATTTCATGCCACACGGCTACATCACTCTGATCTTGGCATGCCACCTACTGGAATGTATTTGAGTCCTACAAATAAAAACCATCGTGAAAAGTAATCGTCTGTGATGCAGTGATATCAAAATATCATTTCTGAGGTTGTCTCCTCGCCAGATGTTCTATTTCTGCCTCCATCTGTCCAAAGAATTGACCAAAACTTACAGAGAATGATGCCATAGCCTATTTGTAGGGATCCAGTGAATTGTGGAAGACTGCTCAGAGCTTATGTTTAATTAGTGGGAGGGGGAACTGAAACACTCAGATATCAAAGATCATTCGGGGAGATACTTTTGAAGCTTTGGGGGAGGGGGTAGCTCTATGGAGAACAGTTGATATATACTTAGTCACACAGCAAGGGAAGTCAAATCTTATATGTTTGTGTAAGAAATCATCAGATTAAAAATATTCTCTAATTCTAGATTTTTATTGGGTTTATGAGCTCTACCCCAACTCCCTGGTTCTCCTCCCTTGGGTGCTTGGTTGGCCACATGAAAGTTGAGTGTTTTGCCGTGGGGAGAGGTAAAAGGTGCCTTTCAGTCTTCTAAACTCCAGAGTGGTGTTTTGGACTCAAGTGGCTATTTAAAGCAAATATTGGTTGAGTGCCCGCCAAGTAGCAGACCCTGTGTTTGGGGCCGGGGTACAGCAGTGACACACAGTGATGAACACAGCCCCTGCTTTTCTAGAGCTTTCAGCCTAGAGAGTGATCCAGAAGCAATGGCTAGAGTGAGGAAGGGGAGTGTGTGTGTGTGTGGGGGGGGGGGGGCGTTTGCTGGAACAGGTGGGAGAAATAGGGTAGCAGGCTGGGCAGTGATCCCTAAAAGGGGGGGATTTGGCCTCTAGACCTCAGACAGCCTGGGCTCTGCCCTTCTGCTGCAGTCTCTTGCGTTGGGAAGACTGTGCTGTGTGTAATAGACGGGTAAGTGGATGATGGTAATGTACACGCGTGGCTACCGCATCAGGTACAAAGAATTGGGTGGTCAGTTTGCAGAGTGTAAATTGGGTCATCTCGTACATTCTCAGTTAGCCGTGAATGCCTCACGCGTCACTTGGCACTCGCAGACATCGGCTTGTGTCTGAGCACAGTAATCGAACAGCTGCTCAAGCCGGGTGCATGTTGCAAATCATCTTTGGCTTTCTATTTGTGTGGCAGGAGACTATAGGACGCGGTACAGTGAAAGCACAAAACGGGGGAGATAGACGGAGGTCACTCGGTGGTGTTCAGCTGGTGGGGGGGCCGATCTGAGGGGTCCAAGGCAGCTTCGCACACGTGTCCACTGTCCGGGCAGCGTGGCCGGAAGGCGGGGCTCAGCCGGGATTGTCAAATGGAGCACCTGCAGGTGGTCCCTCCAGCTGGTGGCCTCCAGACACACAGTGGACGAGGCAGCAGGTGCACAGCCTTTTATAGCAAAAGCCACATAGCATCGCTCCCACCATATCCTACTGGTGACCAGGTGGTCCCCAGGGGGCTGGCCAGATTCAGACCCGGCCTCTCGGTGGGAGGAGGGCGAAAGAATTTGCAGCCATCTTTAGCCGATCGCGCAGTCACGTGATTTCACGTGACGTCAGAGGGTGCCGAAATGCTCAGATCGTTTATTTATAGATCCAGTTCTTTACTCACTTGAACTAGGAAGGTGTCAGCGGTGCCTAAAAGCAACGGAGTTATTTATTTATTTATTTATTTATTTGTTTACTTATTTATATTCAGCGATGGACAGAGCAACCTGTCTGCACGATTTACTACAGCAAATGTCACTGCCATATAATTACCGTAATTACATCACACGGACGAGGCGGGCCTCGAGCTGAGATCTGGGCCACTCCACGTGTCCTTTCTACAGTCATTTCTTTGTCATCTCTACGAAGCGGCCATTCATGCTTATGAAGGAGAAGGGTACCATGCCAATTAAATAGAGACTTGCCCCCACACCCCCTTTTGCTTCTGAGCGTGTGAGTCCCACGCGGTCCTGGAGTGGCAAGAGGCTTGGGTCCCCTTTCAGAAGCTGTGCTATCCTGCCTTTGGGCCAGCAAGACTCTCCCCCTAGACGGCGTGGCCAGCTGCAGGGAGAGGAGAAAATCTGGACCCATTCTGCCCAAGGCGTTATCTTTTTTTTTTTTTAATGTTTATTTTATTTTTAAGAGAGAGAGAGAGAGAGCTAGTGAGGGAGGGGAAGGGGGAGCAGAGGACCTCAAGCAGGCTCTGCACTGACAGCAGACAGCCTGATGTGGGGCTCGAACTCATGAACCATGGGTTGATGGCCTGAGCCTAAGTCTGGTGCTCAAGTGACTGAGCCACCCAAGTGCCCCCAAGGCTCTATCTTTGTGTTTTTCTAACCTTCCTGGGGCCTTAATATGCTGTGGTCCAGGAGGAAGAGCCTCATTATGCACCCCCAGCATCACCCCTTGGGTGCCCCAGGCCCACCTCTAACCATGGTGGGTGGAGGGAAAGACGAATTGGGGCAGGAAGTCGCTGTTCTCTTCCCTGAGTGGGGGCACACGAGGGGACTGATGGGGCCCTTAGGACAACAGCCAGAGGCATGTCTAAGACACTGCACATCACAGACATCACATGCTTTGAAGCCCACATAGAATAAAAGCGCTATTGGTCTGGAGATACAGGGACATGGGGCTTTCTTCCTAAATGAGGGAAATTAATACCTTTTTGGTGCCTTTGGTGTCAGGGAGGCGGTGAGTTCGAAGAATCTTGGACTGACTTAATCCCTACCCCCAACTTTGTTCCCTTTGTTTGAGCCCCGGGCTGGCTGCCTTCGATGCTATTCCCATAAAAGGTCAGACTGGATGAAGTTTTGGGTTGCAGCTCAATGGTTTCTTTGTGTCGTTTAACTTTACAGAGAAATTAATGCTTAAGAAAACTCAGAGGTATTAACACATCAGATATGAGAAGGACATTTTTTTGTTAATTGCCACTTTAACCGATATATTATGACCCTGAGTCGTAAGCAGCGGCAATAAAGTGAGATTGTCACTCTCCAGATATTGACATTTGCGGTCGTAAATTCTGCACAGATGTTGCTCTGCCCATCACTGAACATAAAATAAATAACTCCCCTGCTTTTAGGCACTGCCGACATTTTCTTAAGCCAGTTCAAGCGCGTAAAGAACTGGGTCTATAAATAAATGATTTGAGCATTTCCGCACATCGTGCAATCACATCTTCAGGTGGTGGGTTAAGGATGGCTGCGAATTCTTTGACCCTCCTTCCACTGAGAAGTGGGGTCTGATTCTCCTCCCTCTGAAGGTGGCCAGACCCTGGTGACTGCCTGGTCACCACTAGAATATGGTGGGAGTGATGCTGTGTGGCTTTCGCTATAAAAGGCTGTGCACCTTCTGCCTTGTTCACTGTCTGGCTTGAGGCCACCAGCTGGAGGGACCACCTGCCGGTGCTCCATTTGACAATCCCGGCTGAGCCCAGCCTTCCGGCCACGCTGCCCGGACAGTAGACACGTTTGAGAAGCTGCCTTGGACCCCTCAGATCGGCCCCTCCACCAGCTCAACACCACTGAGTGACCTTTGTCAATGCCACATGGAAAGGAAGGATCACCTAATCCAGAGCCTTGTCCAGATTCCTGACTTATGAGAGCACGAGAGATTAAAAAAAAAAAGCAGCACCCTCTGTTAAGTTTGGGGGTCATTTGTTCATTGGCGATAAGTAACTGGGATGTGTGGCTTATGTGTCTTCTAAACTGGTGAAATCTGGTTGGGTCAAAAGATAGGACCATGGTGAGAGGTATGGAGGGGTTTAAGGCAGGTCCAGGAGACACAGGAGGTTCCGTGTGGCCAGATCTGTCTGCCGCGTGCATTTTTTCCCTGTGCAGTCACTGCAAGGATTGGAATATTCTCATCCATTCAAGAACGCAAACCACCAGGGTATATAAAAACAGGCTGCATTATTAAGCAGGCTTCCCAGAACAAGATGTTCCTTTGTTGTAATAATTCCTTGTGAGAATTTTACAAGGAAATAAGCTTTTCAGGTCCGTGTAAAAGCTTCAGTTGGTATCCGGCCATATTATTAAATAAGGATTAAAAATAGCCCTGGAGTTTTTAAAGCATAATTCGTACACGAGGATAAATAGTAAGTTCCATTCTGTTCGTCCGTGTACTTCTTATGACTTGATTCCACCTACTGTGACAATGAATGTGAACACGACTAAGCCTCTGGCCAGAATTTAAAGCTAAGAGCAATTTGATTCAGTGATTAAGTTATGTGGGTCAAGGGTGGCCAGCCACCTGATCCGTGCAATAATACATCGATTGTTATGGCTGTTGAAAAGAATAAATACTATACATACCTGGGAGCGTAGTTAGGATTAATAGGCTTTTTGAAAGGTTCAGATCTATGTTTCAAAAAGTTCTAAGACCGAAAACATATTTCTGAGGATCCAGGTATCAACGGTGCATTAAATTGTTCTTAAGTTCTAAGGGTGGGAAGAGTGAGAAGCACATTTCAAAATAGAGCATATCTTTTTTTGTGTGTGGACCGGAGTAAGAAACTTAATAAACCTAATAGATGAATAAGGTGCGGCCGATGGGCCCATCTCTCCGCTCCACTGGGGACAGACAGCCTAAATCATTGGCTGGATATGCCAACAAAATCAGTCTTGGGAAGCGTTACCAAGAGGGTAGGCTTGTATTTATGTAAGAAAAACAAAATACTCAATTTTCCTTTTCTAAAATAGGCTTTGCTGCACTGATGATACATTTGTCCTTTATAGGCTTACAAGAAGTGGGATGCGTGCGATTTGTGTCACAGGATATGCTAGTATAACGATAAACTCTACCGACAAAGATACGAAAGCGAGGGGCTTAACGGCCTCTCGCTTCATTCCTCCTAAGTGTGGTGAAACAGAGGGTCTATCCGTGTGGTTCCCATTCTGCGAGGACCCTTCCTTCTGCCCTAGAGTTGGTTTGTTGCCGTCCCCACTGGATATCTTGTCGCACCACTAGATGGCGGAAGAGGGAAGGCGAGAGACACGACAGTGGGGCCGAAGGGGTGGTTTCCCGTCCAAGGAGCGTTCCCTCTCTGCCTTGCAGAAAATGTAAAAACCAGAAGCCTTCCGGATGGTCTGTACCTCACAGTAGTCATGGTGACGATGCAGCGGGAATTATTGGAATCGCTGGCTTTTTGCCTGCAAGCAGCCGATAGAGCCCTTCCTACTGACCTTGGCAGTTGCCTTGGCACTGTAATCGGTGGCGATAACAGGAGCCCAGCAGGGCACGGTCCGGCTTTCTGCTCAGCTGCCCACGGGCCCTCTTCCCTCCCAGCTGCAGGTGGCCAGCTCCCCGGCCCCACGCTGCCAGGCTCCGTCCTGCACCTAACCAAGAGGTGGGGGTAGGACCCGTGAGGACTCTACTTCGCGGGCACACATTGTAGAGGAAGACGGGAGAGGGCGATGCTGAGCTGAGAAAAGCTTGTGCAGTGGGTGCGGGCAGAAAAATGACCAGACGTCAGCAAATGGCTTGCCTTGGACCTGAGCTTCAAGAAGGCTGGTTTCCCTCGGTTGAAAGGGAGACTGGAAAATAGGGACTCCACCGTTAGAGCAGGGGATATCGGATGCTGTGGCTGCCCTGTCAGAATCTCCCCAAATACAGAAATTGGGAAATGAGCCAAGAATTTAGCGCCTTGGGGACCGGCACTCTCTGTCCCATTTCTATTGGTTTTTCTCATGTTGTCTCTGTCACCCGCTTAGGGGGTTTATATATCTTTTAGAAAACTTTATCTTTCATAGGCTCCTCCTTCCCCAATTTTGTGGTTGTTTGGGCATTTCTATAAAAGCTGTTCCGTTAGTTCTGGGCCAAGAAAATAATCTCCTGTTGTATCATTGTGTCCGTGGGAAAATCAGTCAATATATCAATTCAACTCACATCATCTTTCCCAGGAATGAAGTTTCCTTATTAAGCATGTCCTTCCCCTAAAAGGTATCAGTGAGTCACATTTCAGTAATGGATTTTTTTTAAACCGGTAGTCCAGATTTTCAGAACCACAAGCCTATGGCACACCTTATTCTGATGACCTAGGTGAATTAGCTATTCAAGGTTTGTAGAGTATTTTTAAGTTCTTACTTCCTGCACCGACAGCATCTGAATCCAAATGGAAAGAGTTAAAAATCCCCTGAAATTATTCAACGTATTCACCGAGAATACTGTGCGAAGTGGGTTTACGGCTCTGTATTTCTCCAACACCGTCCACTGTAGGCGGGATTTCAGAATGTTCTCGGCACAGTGCGTATCAACACTAGGTCAGGAGTAGAATACAGCAAGCAAAACTCCAGAGGCTGACCCTACTCTGGTTGAGCCTCTCTTCTCGCCCCAATGGCACCGTCCCCTAGAGCTTGAGGATGTGCTGACAAGTCAAAAACACTGGAAGCCTGGATGCTTCTATTCACAGTGTGGTAGTGTGCTAACTATCAGTGTGTTTTGGGGATCCCCGATCCGTGGATTGACTTCTGAGTTCATTCGTTGGCTCAGCAAGCATCCCAAATGTCCTAAAAGAAAATCTTCTTTTATTGTTTCTTCTACAATTTCATCTTTCGGAATGGGGCTTCGGGTTTTCTGGTTAAGGGCACCCAGTGTTTTGTGCCATTTCTACCCTTGCGCCTTATTTTATTGAGTAGATCTTTATTGAACAGACTCATGGACAAGATAATGTTAAACCAAACCCTTTTCAGCTCCCTCTTCTCTTGGCTTTAGTCGGAGCGTCCCTATGACCATGGTTCTGGGCAGTTAGTGTGGTTTGGGACAGAAATGGCATCCAGGGAACCAGAGCAGGGCTGGTTTAGGTGATGCCTAAGGGTGGGCTGGACGAGCTGAGGCACCTAACCCACTTAGGGTCCCGTACCTAAGACATGGCCAGTGCCCATCCCTCCCGCCCGCCCTTATTCCCCTGAATGCCCTTCTTTTTGTGTCTGTGTAGATGCCTTTATTTCAGCAACAAGCGAGAGCCCTCACAGAGGCCTGAATGTAGGGCACCGGCTCTTAATCCCATAGGACCTTTCTTTCCCATAACTCGGGGCATTTTTATAAAATTGCCTTCAGTGTGGGGTGGGGTGGGACAGCTGCCTGGTGGTTCAAAGGGAGAGCAAAGGGCTCACTCTGCTGTCCCTCCCTTGCCTGAGGGAGAATTTTTCCCACACTCCCATCTCTAAAGCCCTGTCTGTCCTCCTTGCCCCTTCCAAGTGGGAGCAGGGAGAAGGGTCTCAATTTCAAAAACCAAACCTCTACTTTGGTTTCTCACCCCTCTAGTGGTCGTGGTCAGACCGATTGTGGGGAAGAAGTTGTCAATACTCAACACAATCCAACACAGGTGTGTCGCAAGGGGGCTGTCCTCAGAGAAGGCCAGGTTGACTGGTGTTAGCAGAGATTTTGTTCAAGAGGGATGCTTTTCCTGTGGGGATTGGGAGGTGGGTGCAAAGAAAACCAGGGAGGGCTTCCAAGGTCTTTATGCTTCAAAGCACGTGCCTTGCACATCACCGTCCATTCTGAGTCTTATATGGTATGATCCTTTTCTGGTTCTCGTTTCTGGTTCATTTGCTTCTACGGAAAGTGCTGGATGGAGCAGGGTTCTCATTTGGTGCGTTAAGGGGTGTGAGGTTCTTCCTTTTTTTTTGACCACTGTCTCGAGGGGGATTGATGTCGGTGTCCCTCAGAGTTGCTCTGCACCACTCCGCGAGACCCCCGGCACAGACTGGAGCACGAATGTGTCCACAACTGTCGTGCTACGTGGCCTTCTCTGTGGCTCCTGGAGATTTTTCTTTTGGCTTCCCTCCCCTAGGTTTGGTAAAAGCTTTCAGACGGTTCCATTTGTCGACTCTGACATTTCCCTGGTGCTTTTTGCTTTTTGCTTCACCTTCGACACAGCATAAGATTATACTCCTTGCTTTCCCTCAACCCTCCGAACAGATGCCCGCCACCCGTTTGACCAGCCATCCTGCTCCTGGCTCTGCAGTCATGGGTCAAGACAAGTTTCTGCTTCCCTCTTCCTTCGGACGACCGTTCCCTTGTTTCCTGTTTCCTATAAACAGATCATGGAGCTGCCCCTATAAACAGCAGGGGCATCCAGACCGTGGTAGGCTCCCGAGGGACAGACCTGGGGGCTGCAGCAGAGAGAGACGCCTCTCTGATGCTGCTCAAGCTCATGGTGGGTGAGGGCAGAACACGCCTGGATATCCAGGTGCCCAGGATGAACCGCTGGTGATTGGTGGCATCCCCCGAATCACCGCCAGATTATCTTCGCCTTCCCTTGTCTTCCTGAAATGGAAGGTGCTGGTCTTCTCCTGTGTCGTTATTTACCTACGGGCACCCTCGCGTGAACTCTTTCCAAGTTATTCTATACCAAGAGTCGTATTTTGTTGCCTCCTCTCCGAATTCCAGGTCCCCAAGCCCTACTTTGCCCCTCCACGCAAACCTGACATACGGCAATTCTATATTGGATTTAGGGTCATAAATGACCATCTTTGGAAAACCCCAGCCTCTCCTCTTGTGTCAGCATGTCTGTCTCCACGGGGCAGATGAAGTGACTCATCACCCTGACATTGGATGGCTGCGGCCACAGGACGATTTGCAACAAATTAGGGACACCAGTTTCCCGGCCGCTTACCATAACTGCCCCTTTTGAAAACAGGAGCCTCGGAATGGTTTGTTCCTGGGCCGGTTTGTGGACAACTCTGTGAAGCTGATCTCTGGCTCACTGTCCTTTTTCGAGCGAAAGGGTCAGGGTTAAGGAATCCTGAAATAGTATATGCCCCTCCTTCTCTTTTCCCAGGGGTGAGGGTGGTGAGGGTGGGGATATTTGCCAGAAAAAGCATGTGGCACAGAAATGACTTCCTTATAATAAAGCCAGGGCGTTAGTCTCAGCCTCGGCCAGCCTGTTTGCTGTTTCTCCTTGTCTGGAGAGAAGCTCGTGCCCTTGGCCTTAAGCCACAGGCCTTCCCTGTTGTGTGGGTCAGGCCAGGGCACGGAATACAAGTCTGAGGGACTGGCGATGAGGAAGTGGGGAAAGGCAACGCTTCCAGATAATTCTGTAATGTCTGAAGCCCCCAAATCTCCCCATTTAAATTGCGAACATCTACAAGTCAGTACTGCGTGTCCCTGCTCACTGACAAAGAACTTTAAAATTCGGCACATTTGCTCTCCGTGACCTAGGAACTTGTAAGGAACACACCGGGGCTGCAAGGAAACGCAAAATAAAATCTAACCGTTACAATTGGGGTAGTTACCTTCCTGAGCATAGTTCCGGTAACATTTCGTCATTTTAATAAACTCTGTATCTCTGTATGTATATGTATATGTGTGTGTGTGTGTGTGTGTGTGTGTGTGTGCGTGTGTGTATTTATATGTGTGTGTGTGTGTGTGTATAAAATGTGTGTATTTTGGACTCTGCCTTTGGTTTTCTTGCTTTTGAAGCTTAGAGCCAACCTTTGCTAATTTATACCTGATGGGATTTGGGGTCCCCCTGTTGATTCTTCTGTCTCCTCTCACCAATGCCAAATGATAGTCTGGTTTGAGCCCAAAGCTTGCGAAGCCTTTGGTTTCTTTCTATTTAGTCATGCGGGCTTACCTTCAGATCTCAGTGGACCAACAGGGTGGGTCAGGAAAAACGAGCAAGTTGGTGTGGCTCGGGTTTCTTATTAACCACAGAGATATAGGACAGAGTTTACTAAATTTGCACTGAAATAAAAATACCATCCCATTACACCCTGGATCTGGCCTGGGGTCCCATAGCGCCTTAGGCGATGACCTCTCTCCTCTACCAGAAGTTGTGTTTTGTGCTGGGAACTGTTCATTCGTTTCCGATTCTTGCTGAAGTTCGAGAGCCATGCGGGGATAATCCGTCATCCCATTAGGGACAACTGCAGGAGAAACTACCTAATGCCTAGAAATGGCTCCTACGTAGTACCCTCGGTTGCCATTTTCAGTATACCAGATGTTTTTAAAAAATTATTTAAATATAGTTGACATATATGTTAGTTTCAGGTGTGCAACATAGTGATTCAACAAGTCTGTACGTTATGTGATGCTCGCCACGGTAAGCGTGGTCACCATCTGTCCCTTATTCCCTACACTGTACTTTTCATCTCTGTGACTTACTTACTTTATAGCTGGAAGTTCGTATCTCTTAATCGCCTTCACCTGTTGCGCCCACGAGTTCTCTGTATTTAAAAGTCTGGTTTTGCTTGTTGGTTTGTTCATCTGTTTCGTTTTTTAGATTCCGCACCTCGGTGAGATCAGGTGGCGTTCGTCTTTCTCTGTCTGACTTATTTCACTCAGCGTGATACCCTCTAGGTCCGTCCGTGTTGTTGCAGATGGCAAGATCTCATTCTTTTATGGCTGAGTAATATTCCATCATCGTATCCCTAGTGACTTAATTTGAAATTGTGAGTATCCTTCATAACTCTAGCTGTGTAGTATAGCTATAGCTGTAGTAATTAATATGGCTTCTCACAAGTGCCTCGAACCTTTTGGAAGGAGATCTAAGAAGCATAACTTTATAAAGTGACATTTAATAAGACAAGAGTGTTGATCTGGTTTCGCCTCTTGAGCAAACGCTTGTAGGAAGGTGCAGAAAGGGTCACCAAAGTAGACATTTTCCTGTTGTGTATGAGGAAATAGATAGCGTCAATTTGTGGGAAGGTTAGTGGTTGCTGGGGCTGGTGCCCTCCCGCGGAAGAGAAAAGTAACCACCACCACTTATCTTAACAGTCTGTGGCTTTTTTCTAGATGATTCTCTGAGATTTAGGCTTTTGTGGAAAGCTGGTGTGGGCATTTTGGGCCAGGTGAACTCTTCCGGATGTCACAAATCATGCTGCACAGGTGAACCTTCGCCTTCTACCTGAAAGAGTAACCACAAAGCTTCTGATTTCTGCCATAATTTGCAATTTTTTTTCTAATGTTTATTTTATTTTGAGAGAGAGAGAGAGGCAGAGAGAGAGCACAATGAGTGGGGGAAGGGCAGAGAGAGAGAGAGAGAGGGTGAGAGAGCATTCCAAGCAGGCTCCACACCGTCAGTGCAGGGCCTGACGCGGGGCTTGATCTCACGAACCGTGAGGTCACGACCTGAGACAAAACCAAGAGTCGGATGCTTAACAGACGGAGCCACCCAGGCATCTTTGAAATATTAAAAGGAAAGCATCCTAAAATCCTCATTCATCCTAAACTCTGTCTCACAAGAATTCCCTCCATGACCGTTAAGATACTTCTGATTAATTGGCTAGTTCAGCCTGAACAGAAAATTCTACAGAATGCCTAGTCCCCTTCCCTGTCCTGGTCAATAGAGCTTTCATATGTTGACCAACTGGTGTCTCTGAGGCCCTAGACGTTCTTCTCTGTAAATAGTTCTAGGCCTTTGTCTTCCTTAAAACTTATAGACATTACAAAGAAAAATAAAGACAAAGCAAGTACCTCTTTTGTTTTTCAGGAAGCTACCTGTTTCTAAAGGCTTTTGCAAAAGAGCTACAGAAATCTGAGCAAATTGAGAAAAGCTGGATGAGGAGACTGCTAGAGAGAATTAGAATTTTTTTGTTTTTTGTTTTTTGTTTTGTTTTGTTTTTTTTAGATGTATAACAATTTTTTTTTAACATTTTTTATTTATTTTTGGGACAGAGAGAGACAGAGCATGAATGGGGGAGGGGCAGAGAGAGAGGGAGACACAGAATCGGAAACAGGCTCCAGGCTCCGAGCCGTCAGCCCAGAGCCCGACGCGGGGCTCGAACTCCCGGACCGCGAGATCGTGACCTGGCTGAAGTCGGACGCTTAACCGACTGCGCCACCCAGGCGCCCCAGAATTTTTTTGTTTTTCATTCTGCTCTCCTACCCACTGTATTTCCTCCTTCCTCTCTGCATTGTTCTTCAGTGAGAATCGAGAAATACGTTACAAATCATAAATGGTTGTTTTCCTAACATGAGCGAAGCACACACAATTTTGCTGCTGATCTCAAGTCTGGATGCCTTTTTAAAAGCCATACCGTTCAGCTCCCAACTGTGTTTGGGACCTGGCTGTCGCAGTGCCTAGGACAGAAAGACAGTGCCTTCTTTGGTGGTTTTAATGTGGGGTCTAAGAGGGAACTCAAGGGTAGGGAGACCAGTGCATCCTAGTTTATCCAGGACTTTGCTGTTTTTTTCTTTTAGTAATTTTTAAAATGTTTTCTTTATTATTTTTTTGAGGGGGAGAGAGAGAGAGCATAAGCAGGGGAAGGGCAGAGACGGAGAGGGGGAACAGAGGACCTGAAGTGGGCTCCAAGCTCTGCACTGACAGGCTGACAGCGATGTGGGACTTGAACTCACGAACCACGAGATCACAACCAGAGCTGAAGTTGGATACTCAATCGACTGAGCCACCCAGATGCCCCAGGACTTTACCGGTTTTAAAATAAAAAAATCCAGGGCGCCTGGGTGGCGCAGTCGGTTAAGCGTCCGACTTCAGCCAGGTCACGATCTCGTGGTCCGTGAGTTCGAGCCCCGCGTCGGGCTCTGGGCTGATGGCTCAGAGCCTGGAGCCTGTTTCCGATTCTGTGTCTCCCTCTCTCTCTGCCCCTCCCCTGTTCATGCTCTGTCTCTCTCTGTCCCAAAAATAAATAAACGTTGAAAAAAAAATTTTAAAAAAAATAAATAAATAAAAAAAAAATAAAAAAATCCAGGTAGCCGGAAAACCCTGAGCGTCTGGCAGATTGGGAAGGTTAAGTCCCCCACAGGAGCGAAAAACTAACCTGTGACATTTTCCATCAGCACCTAGTCAGGGATGGATGGTGGGCACGTCTGAATGTGAAGGTGGACAGTCCGAATGTGCCTCTTAAGACCACGAGGGGGCGCCATCAGCCTCCTAAAATTGTTACACAGCGTGATGTTACAGGGGGCTTTTGAAAAGGCAGGTCCTAAAATCCGATGCGGGGCTCAAACTCATGACCTGAGCTGAAGTCAGCTGCTCAACTGACTGAGCCACCCAGGTGCTCCCAGGGCATGCATTTCTGATAGCCTTAACCCAGCTCCATTTTCTGTCCCGACCAGTTTGTCCCTTGCATTTCTACTATGCATTTTCTTATTATTATGGATTCCCTTGAACTACCCCCAATGCTTACTGAAAGGAGATGGGGTAAAACTAACAGGCAGACCTTTACTCTGAGGAAGGACTTTGCTGGAGCTCCATTTAAACAGAGGCCAGTGTCCAGAGTGGGTAGCCGAGGACGAACTCTGGCCAACTCGGGGCGGGGGGGGGGGGGGTGGGGGGGTGGGGAGCTCAGATCCTGCTGTGTGGCCTTGGGCAAGTTACTCTACCTCTCTGTGTCTTAGTTTTCTCACCTGTCCATGGAGATAGTAATGGGACCTACGTCTAATAGGCTCGCAGTCAGGCTCTACATCTAATAGGCTTGCACTGAGTTAATCCGAGTCAAGTGTTTCGAACAGTGACTGGTAGAGTGTAACAGTGACGTTGGTTGTTACCAACAGCATCTTTGTTTTGCAACATAGCCACTCTGTTGGTGATGCCAATGGGAAAAGATTTGCAATCTGTGATCGTCTTCAGGACTCAGGCGAGTTGTTTTGAGAAAATGCATTCAATTATGTGTCTTCTTTTGAGATGGAGAGGTGGGACAGAAATTCTCAGGCAACACTTCCTGGCAGTACTGATCTGGCCAGTCTAAATCCCAGGAGACAGACGCTCCAGCGCGCCGGACTCTGTCCCCAGCGGCTTCTGATTTCGGGGAGACTGGGGCGATTTCCCTGCTTGATGGAGGTTCTTACTTTTCCTTCTAATCCCAGGGGTTCTATGGAGGATGAGAGAGAAATGGTGGCCTTTGTCGAGAGCGATACAGGGATTTGCAGATGAGGAGATCCTGGTTTCTGGCCCGTTTCTGGGCCAGAGGTGGGCCGTTCGGGGGGTGGGTTTGCCCCGCGAACCCCACCGCTGATTTTAAACTGCTTCTCTTTCCCAAAGGTGCCTTAACAGCCGGGAGGGGAAAGAACTTGGTGAGTTGGCCAGGCTCGTGGTAGTTCCCGCCTCCTCTCCCCACCCCTGCAGGCCTCAGCCCCTGTTTATCTGTTCACTCTTCCAAGGACCTTATAGTTGCAAGATTTCAAGGTATCAGCTACCTAATCTGAGCGGTTGATTACATCAGCCTCTGCTGATGTTCTGCCTAGGGAGGAGCAAAGCCCTGCCTCTAGACAATCTGTGAGGACATTTATAATGTTGTTCCTCCCCCTAAAAAAAAAAAGGCTCTCATCTGGGCACAGAGTATGGTGACCAGCTGTTCCAGCCCGCCTAGGGCTTGGAGGCAGGGGTGGGGGGGGGTGTGATGGTGCTGAATTTCCAGTTTGAAAATCAGGGCAGTCCTGGGCACACCAGGAGGAGTTTGTGACCCAGAGATCGTCATTTTGGGTAGGTGGGGAAGGGAGCCCCGTGACAGGCAGTCTGGGGGGAGATGCTTGAGGACAGAGGAGGCTGGCCGCGCTGCTGGCCCCGTGGGTGGGTGTTCTCGGGGAGAAGGAGTGGTTTCGCTGTCTTTAAAGGAACTGCAGGGGATGAGGAGTTTGCTAGAACTTCGGAGGACAGTGGCCGTTTGCTCCACCATGCGAATTTTTGTGGGTTTTTTTTTAGTGTTTATTTTTGAGAGAGAGAGAGATTGGGGGAGGGACAGGAGAGAGGGGGACAGAGGATCCGAAGCGGGCTCCGTGCTGAAGCAGAGGTGAGTTTTTATGAAGTGCCTTCCACAGGCCTGGCTCTGTGCTGTGGACGCTGGTGGGGGCATAGGCAGAATAGGAACAGTGTCACAGACACTGCAAGGGGCCACGCAACCACCTGTTGTGCTCAGGAGGCTGACAGGGTCCGCCCGAAGGAATGCAAACCCACAGGAAACAATCCATAAATAATCTGGTGCTCAGCTGGGCAGAACTGACTCCCCTGGGAGCAGAATTCAGCAGAGGGCAAAAGAAATGCCCAGCAGAGAGTCAGGGAAAGGGAGTCCCTACCTGTGGGGAGGCAGGAGTTGGATGGTAGCCAGGTGGACCAAAGGTATTGTGGGAGGGTGACATGGGATAAATAAGAACACGGCAGTTGGCCAGAGAGAGAACAGCATTTGAGGAGAGTGATTAGCTTGACTGGTATGTTAGACAGTGGAAAGTGCCAGCCTTGAACACAAAACAGCCAGTTATTTCACCAGCAAAATGGGTGTATTCGGGAATGGCAGAGGGATTGCAATTTGGGACATGCAAGTTATGGCAAAACCTCGGGTGAGTCTGGAGAACAAAGGAAAGGAACACTACGTTAGAGAGAAAAAGGAGGGACTTGCGAGGGACTGCTTTGAGCGAAATTCTGTTGGAGAAAAGTGAGAGTTCTGGGTGGTGACGGTTTCTCATTGGCTGAGTTGTGGCAGTTTCTCACTGGCTGGGCTGTTGCCGGGTCGAGAGAAAATCTTCTCCTGCTGAGGTAGTAAAGCTGGCTTCTTCCTGTGGGAAGGTGCAGGGGATACTTCTTTCTATTGGGTCTGCAATGGAATTGGTTGGGCATGAGAACTTTTTTCTTTTTTTTTTTAAGTTTATTTTGAGAGGGACAGAGAGAGAGGGAGAGAGAGAATCCCAAGCAGGCTCCACAGAATCAGTGCAGAGCCTGATGCGGGGCTCGAACTCATGAACCTTGAGGTCATGACCTGAGCCTAAATCAAGAGTTGATGCTTACCAGACTGAACCACCCAGGCTCCCTGGCATGAGAACTTTAAGGTTTCTTTTATTCAGGTTCACAAAAGGAGGAGAAAGAAGGAAGGAGGGAAGGGGCAACAGATGATGGAAAGTTTCCGTTTGTCAGGCATTGTTCTCTGTAACAAGTAGTTAATTCTCACCCAACCTGAAGAGGTAGGTACTGTTATCCTTACATTGTAAATGAAGACCGAGCTGTAAGAGGTTGGGTACTTTGCCTTGGTCACACTGCTGGGAGAGCACTGTAATGTGAATTTGCATTTGAACAACATTCCAGCAGCGTGATCTAAGATCTAAGGAAAATGGCATCTTGTCTGGGTGGTTCTGGAGATAGAAAAGATCAGAGGGGCTAGGATCCTTAGGCTGACAGACCAGCAGGAGACTGCTGCAGGAATTTGGGTGGGAGGCTCTGAGACCAAGGCAGGAGTGATTGCAAAGGAGGAGCCATCGCTGTGCTGGGGGACAGACTGATGTTCAGATAAAGGGTAGGAAAGACTGGGTTTCCATCTTCAGGACCGGGAAAGACGTTTGGGACCATTGCCTGGATTCAGTTTGGGAGAATAAGAGAAATCTTTGTTCACCTAATCTTGTCCATGTCTTCAGGGCAAGTTACTTAGCCTCTCTGAGCCTCAGTTTCCTCCATCTGAAAAACGGGAGTAGTAAGTAGGCATCTTACAGGAGTTTGAGAGGATTAAATCCGATAATGGCTGTAAATGGTTTAGAACCATATTTAAAATCAGAGCAGGTGTTCAATGAGTATTTGCTCTTATCAGTTTTTTTTGTTGTTGTTGTTTTATTACAGCTTTTTTTTTTAACGTTTATTTATTTTTGAGACAGAGAGAGACAGAGCATGAACGGGGGAGGGTCAGAGAGAGAGAGGGAGGCACAGAATCTGAAACAGGCTCCAGGCTCTGAGCTGTCAGCACAGAGCCCGATGCGGGGCTCGAACTCACGAACCGAGAGATCATGACCTGAGCCGAAGTGGGACGCTTAACTGACTGAGCCACCCAGGCGCCCCTGCTCTTACCAGTTTTGCAAAAACGTCTGATTTTGGAAGACATTTCCTTCAAAAACATTCTTGTTCGACAAGGCAGTGATAGGCTCATTTGTTTCTCTCCTACTTGGTTGTAATCATTTTTCTTCATTTGATCTGCAGCTCTAGCGTGTGGGACTTCAAATCCTGGTGGGGATTCTTCCACAGTGTGGAATTCACTCTCTCCCAGTGACAGTGGATGAAAGACAGCTGGCAGGGCTCTCGTTTCCTTAGTGCCAACTGCAAAAGTGAGAAAGGAGACCGGCTTTAGCTTTATACAAGCAGAGACCTTTGGTGTCGTTTCCAGAAAAGACTGTTCCCTTGGGCTTGTCGGCCCTGCCATCGTTCAGGGCGAGCACAGCTCTCCAGATGTTCTTTCCTCTGGACCTTTCCCCAAGAGGTAACTCCCCAAGACATGAGTGCCAGCCCCTTTGCATCCTGGCTGAAGATGTGTTTGCTTTTGCAATTAAGAAAACGACCTCAGTTGTTAATTTTCACTTGGAATACATAGAGGAGGCGTTACTTTTGGAGGGAAAAATATCTGTGGCTTTTTAAGGACTGTACAGTTTGGCATGAAAATCACACTAATTGAGCCTTGTTAAAAAGCTCCCTAAATTCCATAATTGTCTGTTCTGATGCGCCCCAGTTTGGAGGAGTAATAATGCTGATGCTGTAGATGATAATGACAATAATAGCCGCCTTTATTGGTGCCCGGGAGACCCGAGTGTAAAACGCCAAGATCCTGCAAGGCATAGGCCTCCTTATCCCCGTTTTTAAAATGGAGAAACTGAGGCTCAGGGAGAACACATGAACTGCCCAAGGTCACACGGCCAGGGAGTGGGTCACAGCGGCTCTCCCTGGCTCCAAGGTCTGCTGCACTCATTCCCCTTGACCATACTGCCTCAAAATAGAAACTTCCACTGTCAGGCAAATGGAAAGAACTACACAGTTTTTTGTCTTTTGTTTGTTTGTTTGTTTGTTTTGTAATTGACAGGGGTATTCAAATCACAAAGTCTCAGATCTCTTTAAGTATTACATTTTAGGTCAAACCATTAGATCGAGAGACTTGGGGAAGACTTTACAGAGTAGCTCAGGCCCTCCCTCCCTCTCTCCTACCCCCTCACCCCCTCTCCCCCAACCTCCCTGCCTCCAGCCCCCTTCTATTCTCTTCCCTCCCCTTAGCTGTCCCTCTTCACGGGTAACGTCATAGTAGGAAGAATTGGGAGCTTCTGGAAGGGAAAAGTTCAGAAAAGTTGGCTTAGAAAAAAGTGAGCGGGGAGGGGCTGGGAGGCACTTTCTGAAGCCGACCGGGCTGCAGGTGTATGGGAGCGACTGGACTCAGCACCCCCCCCCCCCCGCCGCCGCCCACCCCAGTCATTTTCTAGTGTTTACTGCATGTCAGGAACTCTGTCGGGGAGTGAGGACGGGTCTCTGACTCCACACACCCCCCTTTTCAAGGATTAGAGCGATCCTAGTACCCCCCCTTCCCCGACTTCCAAATGGGAGCAGGAAAAGACCCAGTGGGACGCCTGATTTTGTACCATTTCCCACAAGGCTTTCTCCCTGGGAGGGGACAGTTTCCCCAGCCCAGCCCTCCAAATGGCAGGCCTCGGTGCAGACAGGGTGGGCATAGGCCGGGTGGCACGGGGAGCAGTCACCCACTCCCATGGTTGGCGCTTCTGGCTCTTTCTCTCTGGCGATGCCGTGTCCGGCCTTCCACTGGGGTCAGCTGCCACCAGAGGAGAGTCCCCGCCCATCCCTTCGACCACACTGTTCTTCTCAGAGGGTCAGGTGGCTGCCCACGGCCTCCCACTCACACTCTGCCTTCTGACCCCTGCCTCCTCTGGTCAACTACTGTTTGTGTTCTGCCGAAGTTCTTCCGGAACGCTGGAAACAGAACAGCCCGTCATTACTCACTGCTTTTCTCCAAATCCCTGTGACGGAGCCCCATGAGCTGTTTGCCCCCAAATCCCTCCTGGTTTCCTGCAGGGACTGGCATACCTCCCTACACACAAGATGCTCATCCTGCCCTCTTTGGTTGAAAGTCGGCCGTCAGAACAGGGACAATTAGAATATTACTGATTTAGGGGCGCCTGGGTGGCGCAGTCGGTTAAGCGTCCGACTTCAGCCAGGTCACGATCTCGTGGTCCGTGAGTTCGAGCCCCGCGTCGGGCTCTGGGCTGATGGCTCAGAGCCTGGAGCCTGTTTCCGATTCTGTGTCTCCCTCTCTCTCTGCCCCTCCCCCATTCATGCTCTGTCTCTCTCTGTCCCCAAAATAAATAAACGTTGAAAAAAAAAATTAAAAAAAAAAAAAAGAATATTACTGATTTATTGCCTCTTCCTCTACCTTCTCCCTGTTCGCCCCAAGTGTCTTTCATTACATTTGGGTAGAGTAGGGAAAGCGCTTACTCTACAGAAGGTGTTTCACGTTTAGGTCCACATAGAATTTTCTAGAAAGAAGGTAGAGCCAGGGGTGGCCGGCTGGCTCAGTCAGTGGAGCATGCGACTCTTGATCTCAGGGTGGTGAGTTTGAGCCCCGTGTTGGGTGTAGAGATTGCTTAAAACTCAAACAAAATCTCAAAAAAAAAAAAAAAAAAAAAAAGGAAGCTAGAGCCAAATAGAGAATCAAGGTGGTGGGTGTGTGGCCTGCTCTGGAGGAAAGGAGAGGGCGGGTGCTGAGGAGCTGCCAACAATACCTTGAAGGGGTGTCATCCCCGTGTCAGGTCTGGACCAGGATGCCAGGAGTCCATTTGGTCCCTTAAAGGCGGTGGCCGGGCAGGAGTCACTTTAGTGGAAGGTGGGGGTGGGGAGGGCGTCCCTTACATGCAACCCCAATGCAACACCAGAGAGGTCATTTGCTGGAAGCAAAAAGCAGTGGAAGGAAATCTGAAACAAACAAACAAAAATGTCTTCATTCCCCACATTCTGAACGTGCACAGGGTACGTGGGAGAGGTTCTAATTTGAAGAGGCCTGAGGTGAGGAGGGATTTTGAGTGTCATCTGGACCCTTCCGCCTCGAGCCCGGAGGGGCTCTGTGCCAGGGAGGCGGGCGCAGGCCAGGACCCGCAGGATTACAGAAATTCTCAAGGCCACAGGAACTTCTCGGCACGTGTCAGTGGCATTAATGTCTTCCTTTCGAGAATTCCCGTCACAGGTGCTCGGGAAAGTCGCGTTTGAAAGACAGATGTGCCATCCTGGGTTGTCCGGGTGCCTGGCTCTTCCCTGGAAACAAGACACTCCAATCTCTCAAGCTGCTTCACCTGATTTTTATCAGAAACGTATACGTACAAGAATCTCCCCCTGCGGGCCAAGAAACCCTGCTGAGACATTTTTTTGCCCAGACTGTAATTAGCCCGAGAGAATTATCAGCAACGGAAAGTAGAACTTTATACTGTAACACGTCCCAATTACGGTGACCGTCAGTTATTCACTCCTACCGTATGAGGATTTATCCCATCATCGCGTCTGGTTAATGAACGTGACAAGACGACCCAGTGTTCCTCCCAGTGTTGCTCAATCCCGGGCTGTGAAGATGGCCTATCTCCGCCTTGATTTTGGCTGGCGCGTCCCAGCACTGAAGCACATTAAAGTAATCAAGTCAGGCAGCAAGGCATCTTGGGAACTCCCACCATGTTCCCATGACCCCCTTCGTTTACGACAGACCGCGACAGGGAAGTGTTTTCAGAGCTACTTAAGATGAGACGCCCCTGCCTATGTAAATCCTGTGTTGGCAGTTGGCTGATTCTCAGAAACAACTGGCAGCTTCCAGTTCACTAGCCGTGCTGGCTTGTGACAGTCCTGTTTGGAGGTCACACGGGGGTGGGGGGGGCAGAGTGCACTTGTGGCTTCCCTCACTGCCTTCCAAGCTCTGGGCCCCGTGGCCTGCAGGCCGCTGCCCCCCCGCCCCCAGCCACACGTCTCTCTTAGGTTTGTGCAGTTCCAGAAAGGAACCTGTTACCAGGTTTCTGTGTGTGCAGAGCTAGGTGACAAAGGCAGGTTTTTTTTATTTGAGATGTTGGATGTTTTTGGATGTTTTAATTTTATTTGAGACAGAGAGAGAGAGAGAGAGAGAGAGAATATGAGTGGGGGAGGGGCAGACAGAGAGGGAGACACAGAAGCAGGCTCCAGGCTCGGAGCCATCAGCCCAGAGCCCGACGCGGGGCTCGAACTCACGGACTGCGAGATCATGACCTGAGCCGGAGTCGGACGCTCAGCCGACTGAGCCACCCAGGCGCCCCAGGTTTTACTTTTTAAAGAATGTATTATCGCTTCTGATCCCTTTACTCTTCCTGAAGAAGGAGGTGGCCTGAAGGACAATTTTGGGGGCGGGGGTGGGGGGAACGCCGACCTGAGCTGGGGACAACGCAGAGACGGAGCTAGGCAGAGACCCGGGCGATGAAATTCTGCGGCGGCAGAAAGCAGCCTGGTGCAGACGGGCCTGTTCCCAGACTTGGAGTTCTTTGTCAAGGTGAGCTGCGTCCACGCACCAGTGACGGCAGAGACGCACGGGCTCAGCAGGGATTTTGCCGCATTCAGGATGAGTTATAACAGGATCTCCGAGGTTAGAGAGACAAGGGAGAGAGAGAAAGGAGACGGTTACCCCACTCCACAGAACTTATCTTAGACTTTACTGTGCTTACTGTAACCACTATAAAAATAAGAGGTTTAGAAGCTGCCAGCGAGTCAGGACTGGCCAAAATATGTGGCTCTGTGTCCTTGTGATTTCATGTCCCCGCCCCCCCCGTTGGCTTGATTCTGCCCAAACCTGCAGTGGTGAAGAAAGAAAGCGCCATGATTTAAGAGGTCCTTGCAGCGAGCCGCTGGGGGTTTATGTAACTCAGCTCTGCTCGCTCGTCCGAGGGGCTGGGCTGGCCTTCAAAATGGCCTTGGTAGGGGTGGGGTGGGGGGGACCCCGAGGCAGGGAAGGCGGTCCAGCAGGGTGCTGCTTCAGGGCCCACCTGCTGGGGACTTGCAATGACCACTCGATGGGGGTGTCCTGACCGGCCACCTCACCACCCCTCCAGATCCCGAAGCTTCAGGCTCCAGGTGGGGGAGTCCCCAGCCTCTTCTCACTCATAGGTGGACAGGCCAGCACATGCCTGGAGGGGGAGGGAGAGTGCAGGGGGTGGACAGGTGTGAAGAGAGTGCTTGGAGCTTAGGGGACTCTGAATTCAGTGCTCTGAGTCTGTTGGTGCCATTTTACGGCACGATGTCTGCCTTCATGGGTCCCTGGCCACCAGCATGACACCATCTTGGGCCCGGCTTGTTAGAAATTCATATTTTCCCGGGCCCCAGGCAAGACTTGCTGACTCCAACTCTCTGCAGTTTTTTTTAATTAATATTTTTACTTAAAAAAAAAAAAAACTACCGAAGTAACGCATGCAGTCAAGTAACCCTATGTTAAGACTCCGCCACGTGAAATCAAAGAGAGTGAAATCTTGCCGTTTGCAACAACGCGGATGGAACTGGAAGGTATTCTGCTCAGTGAAATTAGCCAGAGGCAGACAAATATCACATGACTTCATTCATGTGTGGAATTTAAGATACAAAACAGATGAACGGAATGGAAAGGAAGCAAAAATAACATAAAAACAGGGAGGGGGACAAAGCATAAGAGACTCTTAAATACAGAGAACCAACTGAGGGTTGCTGGAGGGGTTGTGGGTGGAGGGATGGGCCAAATGGGTAAGGAGCATTAAGCAGGGCACTTGTTGGGATGAGCACTGGGTTTTACGTGTAAGGGATGAATCATTGGATTCTACTCCTGAAATTGTTATCGCACCATATGCTAACTAACTTGGAGGTAAATTAAAAAAAGAAAAAGAAAACAAGACTCTGCCACTTGAATACACCCGTGTAGCCACCACCGCCTTCAAGATGCAGGACATTTCTGGCACCGCGAAGTTGCCCTCCTATCCCTCCCAGATGAGAGTCCCCTCCAGGGACAGCCGCTCTTCTCACTCCCGTCATCTAGAGAAGCTTGCCTGTGTCTGAGCTCCTTTGAGTCGGCTTTCTTCCTCTCAACACTATGTATATGGGATTCATTCACATTGTTGCTTATACTAATAGCTGAATTTTCCCCGTTGTGATGTAGCGTCCTACTGTACGAATATACTACAGCTTATCTACAACGAATGGATAAGTTGTAGTATACATATATATTTTAGTATTTTTGTCTTTTATTTTTTTCTGTGCTTTTTAAAAAGTATTTCTGTCTTTTATTTACTTATTAATGTTTATTTATTTTTGAGAGAGAGATAGAGAGAGAGAGAGCGGGGGAGGGGCAGAGAGAGAGGGAGACGCAGAATCCAAAACAGGCTCCAGGCTCCAAGCTGTCAGCACAGACCCTGACTCGTGGCCCGAACTCACCGACTTCGAGATCGTGACCTGAGCCGCAGGCAGACGCTTAACCGACTGAGCCACCCAGGCGCCCTTACTCGTTCTACTCTTGATGGCATCCGGCCTGTGTTCAGGTTTTGGCTGTTCTACCAAAGCTGCTAAGAACATTCCTATGAGTGTCTCTCGTGCCCATCAGTACTCTGCTCCGTTGGGAGTAGAATCGCTGGGTCGTCGCGTTTACGCTTACTTAACGTTGGGAGGTTAGTGCCAAACACTTCTCCAAGGTAGTTGTGCTGTTTGCACTCTGGGCAGCAGTGAATGGCGGGTCAGTTGCTCCGCACCCTTGTCCACACTTGGTGGCGTCAGACCTTTTCATTTTGGCCGTTCCCATTTTGGCCATTTGTGTGGCCCCGTCCCTCCGTGGCTTTGCTTTGCGTCGCTCTGTTGCCTAAACATGTTAGGAACATTTTCATGTGCTTATTGGCCTGTTTGGGTTTCGTCTTTGGTAACGGGGCCGATCTTTGATTGAAAATTGGGGGTCTCTTCCCCTCTTGATTTCTAGGGACATGTGGTTATTAGCAACCCCTCCGGGTGACTTAAGCACCCCGCCTCTCCGAAGGTCCGGTCTTCTCGCGTCTCTCTTTCCCTTTCTTCAGTCCCCAGGCCAGCAGCTCACTTCCTGCCTCGAATCCTCCGGGGACGCAGGTTGCAGACACAGTGCGGTCTCCTCCACCTTCTCTTAACTGTGCGTGGCAGGGATGGGCCTCTCGGATTGACCGTGGCTGTGTCACCGAGGTCTGGCTGGGTGCAGTGCTTGCGGTCTGGAGATGTGAGGAGTACGGCGAAGCCACCTCCTTGCCTTTTTCAGCAGGATTTTGTTAGCGCCACGAGCTGGTCAGGGACGTGCGGCCTGGTGGGGAAAGATGGCAGGAGACAGAAGGGTTTTGGACCTTCCTTTGTTGGCCTTGCTTCTAGCCCTCCGTTTCCCAGGGCTTGGGTAGCCGGGCGTCTCCTCTGTCTTCTCCAACCCCCGTGCCTTCCTTCTCGGCCACAAGCCCACGAGGAGAAGGACGTGTGTTCCAGACGTGACTGCCTGTGTGTGGGAGAGGCGTGTGTGGGTGTGACCTGCTCTGGGTCACCGGGGAGCGGCCGCCCCACCCTCAACACCTTCTCAGTACGAATGCTTCCCATGTTTCTGCCACCCCATGAGTCAGAGGAGGGGACATCAAGGTGTGACAGTGTCCAGGAGGGATGGTGTCTCGGGGGGAGAGTCTGCTGGCGTGTTTCCAAGCTGGAGCATCTTGGAAAGAGCACGTCTTTCCTTCGCACATTTGGCGACAAGGAGAGCTCCCGCCTGCCTGTCCTTCCCTGTGGGAACCGTGCTGCTCAGAGGCCCAGTGTGGCAGGAAGGGGTGAGCGGCGGGAAGGAAGAAGGAAATGCTCCATGAAGCCTGTTCGTGTGCCCCCTGCCCCCTCCCCGAGGGGGTGGCCGACTGGCTCAGAGGCTGAGTGAAACGGCCCCAAAGGCTAGTGGCAGTGTCGTGACCACCAACGCAAGTTTGTAACGGGTTTGTGCCATGCCTTGCGGAATCTGGCGCTTAGAATTGCGAGCCTCGCTCTGATAACGATTTCTTTTCCCACCTAGGCTGGCTACGATGGCGAGAGTATTGGGAATTGCCCCTTTTCCCAGCGCCTCTTCATGATTCTCTGGCTAAAGGGCGTTATATTCAACGTGACCACAGTGGACCTGAAGAGGTAAGAGGAGGTTTCCACGTTGTTGAGACTGGCCCTGCCACGTCCCCCCCACCCCTGCCCCCGCGCACGTCTTCCCACCCACTCACACCCCACGCTCCCATAACCCCCACACACGCCCCGCACTCACACACTCCTAGAGCCCACAGGCGACATCGCGGCACGTCCATCCACGTCGGGGCCCCGAACTGAAGCCCGGGTGTGGGCTCGTCAGTAATTACAGGACCCGCTCAGACATAACCAGGGAGGAGTTGGGGGCACCGTTAAGGAACCTGCTCCCCAAGCTCCTGGTCAGCTGAGCACCTCTCCAAAGCCCGTGTGAGCAGCTCTCCTGTGACCCACAGGGGAGAGAGTTGGCTTTCTTACCTCTGCGCCCAGACAAGAGCCACGCTTTCACTGTCGGTAGGACGTCTTGGGAACCCATGGTCTCCCTTGAACTTCTCAAGGGCTGCTCCTCGTAAACCGGGGGGGACGCGGCTAGGCTTTGGGGGAACGAATTCAAACCTTGGCGACCGTTCACAAAAGCTGCCGCTCCCCTCCCCCTCCCCCCCCCCACCAGGAAACCCGCAGACCTGCAGAACCTAGCCCCCGGAACAAACCCTCCCTTTATGACTTTTGATGGTGAAGTCAAGACGGATGTGAATAAGATCGAGGAGTTCTTAGAGGAGAAATTAGCTCCCCCGAGGTAGGCCTCATAAAACCAGCATTCACCATCTGATCGTCCCTTTGCCCCTTTGCAGACAAGCCTGAAACTCGTGGCTTCGTGTATTTGGTTTTTTGCGGCCGTGGTACGTCCGTCCTTCCTTAGCCGTGCCGCGGTGTGCCGCAGAACACACAGCAAGAGCAGAAGCCTTGGGCGACGGTGGCCCGGGTCTCTTTGCTTCGTTTGCACCTGCGGTGGGGCAATTAGGGTTTGGCAGCAGGAAGCGGGGAGGAGGCGGGCCGATGTCGCATGGGTTGGCCACTTCTTAGGTCTGTGGCTGGGAGGGGAAGGAGTGCACGTTAGCGTGTGATGTCGCGGGGCGCCGGATCTAGAAGGGAATCTTCTAGCACAGTTGGAGGTGCGGGTGGGCGGCCGTGTCCCGGGAGAACAGCAAAGGCCTTCTCCCCAGACTGTGCTGCTGCCACACCTTGAACACAAAGAGATTAGAAAACCATCCGAGGGGGAAGGTTTTTCACTTTTATATCCACTCAGAGAAAGACATGTTTGCCGCCCCCCGTTATCTGTGCTATTCCAATTCTGAATTTTTCAAGGTACCCTAAGCTGGGGACCCAACACCCTGAATCTAACTCTGCAGGAAATGACGTGTTTGCCAAATTCTCGGCATTTATAAAAAACACCAAGAAGGATGCCAACGAGAGTGAGTACCTGCCGTCTTCCTGTTCAATGCTCTCCACCTGGGGTGCCCCTCGGCCTCTGGTGTGGCTTCTTCTAAGGTCCTGGGAATTCTGACTGATTTCCCTGGGGGTAGGGACCTGTGTCTAGAAATCAGGAAAAAGTACCTTCGACGTAGAATCTGCACGTGCGTTTCAAGAGGTCAAATGCTTCCCCTGGAGGTTGGGAGCCCAGAAAACAATAAGCTTAGGGGCGAAGAATCACCGCCACGAATTCCCCTGCCGGACCGCGGGAATCCGTTTCAATGAAGCTTCTGCCACTGCTTACCTCATTATGGGCCTCCCATAAAAAGTTTTGAATAAACGGATGAGTTCTAGAAGGAGCAGTGTTGTGTAGACAGCAGAAGTATTTTCCAGGGAGGAGTGAGTCCTTTATTCAGATCTTAGAAGTCCACATCCTTCCCTCCCAATTCCCCAGTGTGGCCCAGCCATGTGTCGGGAGGGAGAGGAGATCAACTCCTCGTTTCACGTCGAGAGAAAGGTAACGCTAACTCATACGGCTGGCTTATCTTGGTCATTTCTGGCCTTTCTGTTTTAGTTTATGAAAAGAACCTGTTAAAGGCTTTGAAGAAGCTGGATGATTACTTAAATAGCCCTCTGCCTGATGAAATAGATGCCTACAGCACTGAGGATGTTGTCGTTTCTGGAAGGAAGTTCCTGGATGGGGATGAGCTCACGTTAGCCGACTGTAACCTCTTACCCAAGCTCCACATTATAAAGGTTTGACGTTCCTCCTACCGTAGCTGCTGAACACACGAACGGGGCCTTATTTTATTTCGGCCGGACATTGAAACAATCTAAAAGGCAGACTCCTGAATTAAAGAGTCCGTTGGTTTCTGTTTGAGGCGGTCAAATCCCAGACGTCAGATACATGGATATTCTCAGATATGCTTTAGGTAGTCTCGAGAAACTTCTGGGAAGTTGGGCCCCACCCCTCCATCCTCACTGCTTCTCATTTCAAGTCTTGCCCCCACATCCTAAAGAAAAGTTATATGAGAGCAACTTGAGGGCAACATTGATTATACCTGGCATTTAATGCTCGAGGTTTGGAGACAATGCATGGAATCTGGGAGCACTGCAGTGTGAATTCAGTTGTTGGTGATAGAAACAGTTCTGTCTGGGGATGGCAGAGATGTGTCTTCTCAGCTCTTAATATCACCCCCCTACAGCTAGGGAGCAGCTCCTTGGCCGGGCCTCTGCTAGATTTGGCATCCTGTCTTGCCAGATAGTTGAACAGGAAATCAGCATTGTGGGTCATATATATTAGGGTTTAAAGTCTCCCTAGACCAGTGGCTCTCCACCATTAGTAGGCATAAGAATTATTTGGGGAGCTTTCTAGAATTGAAAATCCTCCAGTCCAGCCTCTGGTCTACTAAATCAGAACTTCTAGGGGTGACCCGGAGATTCCAAAGTAGATGGCCCTACCCCTGGCCTCTGGAGTTATGGTGGTCTCTAAGTAGTGCCCCCAGCCTTCACGTCTCATCAGTTGTTATCATCATTATCACCACTGCAATGTTCTTGACCCTCAGTAGCCTCAGAGGCCCCAGGAAGAAACCCAAGCCTTGTTCTGGGGCATCTTGATGATTAAAATCCCCTCAAGTTCAAACCTGGGTCCTCGGTATAAAGATGGGGGAGATGGGCAAGAGGGGGATACAAGTCAAGGACCCTGTAATTTCATAACTCATGTAATTGCCAGTTAGAAACTCACAAATGAGGATCACATAATCTGTGGTGCTGATGTTCCTGTAGGCTACCAGCTGCCCCTGGTTGTCTTGCCTTTCCTTCCTGTATTTTCTTCTTCCTTCCTGATTCCTTTCCCAACTCTTGTCCCATTTCTCTTCCTTCTTCTCTCTTCCTTGTGGGGCTTGAGGGATACCAACTTGAAATCCAAGCCTTGAAGATGTGGCTGAGCCCTCAAGCGAATGTTTTTTTCAATAGCTTTGCCAGGTCCCCGGCATCTAAAATGTAACAAAGGCATCTCAACTCGTCAAAACCTCCTCTGTTTGGGGGCCAGTTTCCAACCAGATATTCACACAGTTGTGTTTTGGTTTAGCCCCTCTAGCGAACGTGTTGTAGTCATTGCCATGACCAGTGTAGCCTCACAGCAGTACGTGGAGGTTGGGGGAAGCAGGAGAGATGCTCCGACCGTTCAGCACTGATTGCCACTTGTTCATCTCCTATGAGGAAAGAGTATTTTAGATTTCGGTAGAACTAAAAGGGGGTAAACTTGAGAGTCAAATAAAACAGCCCAATATTTGACCCAAGAGCCAAATCTTCCAAAGCCATTGGACATCCAAAATACCAAAATAGCTTAATAATCTTTCAGGATGGAATACCTTCTGAAGGGAAATGAGGCTCCGTCTAAAAGAATGTATGATAAAAGATGAGAGAGTAAAGGAATTTTTCATCTATTCTCCTTCTTAAAACCCAACACAAGCAATAGGAAAAAACAGAGCAAAGCTTCATCTTTCATAAAACTGGAATGGGACAGGATACCAGTTCAGAGACTAAGAAACGTTGTCCGGTGTGAGGTGTCACAGGGCTGAGGCAGGTTTCTCTCTATCTTTAGTGAAGTTCAGGTTTCTCTAAAAGTAAATAGTACAGTCTCGAAATGCCCAACCCAGACTTCTTTGAGGACCGGGGCCATGAGAAGAGAAGCAGGAAACAGCCCCACGCAGATCATTTTCCATCTGAGGTCTCCAGGGAGGCAGAGTTGAAGGAGGAACCATGCAGAGGCGCCATCTTTGTGTGCTGCCGTCCATCCCCTAATCTGAAGGAACAGGGAGAGGAGATGGAGAGAAGGAATGTGCTTTTGGCTGCTGAGCAGAGGAAAGAAACAGTCCTGGAGCCCGTCAAAAGAGGGACTGTAAATTTCCTGAGCTTTATTTTTAGCCGTGGTGACCTCCTGCCTAATCTGAGAGCCTCGGAGTGGAGGGTGTCCTAACTCTAACCTTGACTCTGACCTTGACCCTAACCCTAATTTGTCTGTGGAGCGGCGCATAGAGCAGTGTTTGGTGAGAGAGTGTTTGAGGGTAAACATCCAAATTGGTCTTCCAGCTACCCTGTCTCACTCTCTTTGCCCTCCACAGTATTTTTAAGAAGTGATAACTCCGGGGGGGGCCTGGATGGCTCAGTCGGTTGAGCAGCCGGCTTCGGCTCAGGTCACGATCTCGAGGTCCGTGAGTTCGAGCCCCGCGTGGGGCTCTGTGCTGGTGGCTTGGAGCCTGGAGCCTGTTTCAGATTCTGCGTCTCCCTCTCTCTCTCTGCCCCTCCCCCGCTCGTGCTCTGTCTTTCTCTCTCTCTCTCTCTCAAAAATAAATAAACATAAAAAAAAAGAAATGCTAACTCCAGTAGATCTGCCTCATTAAAAGACGATTAATAACCAGAAAGAATCCAAGTGGGACCTCTATGTGGATAGAGATGATCAAGAGGGAGAGGGGAAAAGAGAAAGAGAAGGCACAGAAAAAGGAAAAGGCAGGTGAGAAACACATTTCTGATGAAGCACTGCTCCAGTAGATGAGAATACATTCGAGTCAGATACTTCTCTGTGGCCTCTGACACATGAAAAAGAACATGGATCTTTCGAGAAGAAGCTCAGAGACAGGAACAAGATATCAAAAAAATATATATAATATCACAGAGGACATGAAAGTCATGAAAAAAACCCCAAACCCTTAAAGACAAATGAAGTAACTTCAGGGGCACCTGGGTGGCTGTCAGTTAAGCGTCCGACTTCAGCTCAGGTCATGATCTCGAGGTCCGTGAGTTCGAGCTCCGCGTCGGGCTCTGTGCTGACCGCTCAGAGCCTGGAGCCTGCTTCAGATTCTGTGTCTCCCTCTCTCTCTGCCCCTCCCCTGCTTGCGCTCTGTCTCTCTCTGTCTCTCAAAAATAAATAAACGTTAAAAAAATTTTAAAAATAGCTTCAGAAATAAGGTACATTTAAGCGAGACATAGAACAAGACATTGCAGAAATTTGTCAGGGGTCTGGAGGGTAAGCCCTAGAACAGTTTCCAAAATTGAATGGACAAGCACAGGGATAAAAATGCTCAGCAATTTCCCAGATGTATATAATCAGGAGCCAGAGAACAGGAAAGGGAAAAGAAAAGGAAAGGAAAGAAAAGAAAAGAAGAAGGGAAAATTTATTTTGAACTAAAGGATGATCTGAACCTTCAGTTTAAGCAACATGCCATGTTTGGAAAAATATAGTCCAGAATAATCAACACACGATGACATACCTGATAAATTACTGAACTTTAGGGGTCAGATAGGACACTCTGGGTGCCCAGACCATAATAATAATAATAGCAGTAATATTAGTAATAAATAGTAAAGCCGTCTCCAGGAGGAAGAAATTCAGACTTGCCTCTTATGTCTTGATGACCACATTAAAACCAGAAAACAGTGGTTTAATAGTTACAGAGACTTAAAGGAAAGAATGCGTGATGTAAGAATTTCTTATCCAGGTAAATTGTTTTTAGCTGGGCTTCTGGTCTTAACAAATTAAGTACTCCTGGGCTGTTTTTTTTTTCTTTTGAAAATAAGGTTTCTTTATGATGAATATGATAATAAAATGATACTGAAAGTAAGAACCCCGGAACAGAGAAGGTGGGTGGTTAAAAGGGTTGGTGATAAACATAGAACCTATTTAAATCCAAAGACAGAACTAAGACCAAACAATGTTATAATAGTTACAGAACAGAATCAGAACATAGTCAACTTGGATGTTTTTACAACCAATGGAAGGGAGATAAGGAAGAAGAAATACGAAAAACTGTAGTTGTACTAATTTCCTTATTTGTCATAATCAGGAGTGAGTAGATACCATCTAAACTTGACAAGTCAAGAAATAGAGAATCTCTGTTATTTAAAGCTATGTAGGGAGAGAGACCGAGTACAAGTCGGGGAGGGGCAGAGAGAGAGGAAGACACAGAATCTGAAGCAGGTTCCAGGCTCTGAGCTGTCAGCATAGAGCCTGATGTGGGGCTTGAACTCGTTAAAAAAAAAAAAAATCGATAAAGTTATATAGGAAACCACAGGAAGAGTTAAAACAGACCATAAGCTTCGAAGTTACCAGAAAAAGAAACATACACAAACACAGAAATAAACACAGAAAGACAGAAAACAAAGTATTAAATTCAGAAAATGTACCATAAAAAGAAGATCACTTCTATAGGTGGCAGACACTTAAAAAACTTGCTCAGAGGGGCGCCCGGGCGGCTCAGTCAGTTAAGCGTCCGACTTCGGCTCAGGTCATGATCTCACAGTTCGTGAGTTCGAGCCCCGCGTCGGGCTCTGTGCTGACAGCTCGGAGCCTGGAGCCTGCGTCTCCTTCTCTCTCTGCCCCTCCCCCACTTGTGCTCTGTCTCTCTCTATCAAAAATAAATGTGAAAAAAATTTTTTTTAAAAAAAACTTTCTCAGAAATGTTAAAAATTAGGAGCGCCTGGGTGGCTCAGTCGGTTAAGCTTCTGTTTCCGGGCTTTGGCTCAGGTCGTGATCTCACAGTTCATGAGATGCAGCCCGGCATCAGGCTCTGTGCTGGCAGCGTGGAGCCTGCTCGGCATTCTCTCTCTCCCTCTCTCTGCCCCTCCCCCGTGTGTGTGTGTGTGTGTGTGTGTGTGTGTGTGCATGCTCCCTCTCTCTCTCTCTCAAAATAAGCAAATAAACGTTAAAAAACTGTTAAAATAAAAAAAAATAGGCAAAGATAAAAAAAGATAAACCAGGAGTAATAAATAAAATAATACATAAAAGGAATTCTTTTTAAATAGATTTTTTTTAATGTTTGTTTACTTTTCAACGTTTATTTATTTTTGGGACAGAGAGAGACAGAGCATGAACGAGGGAGAGGCAGAGAGAGAGAGGGAGACACAGAATGGGAAACAGGCTCCAGGCTCTGAGCCATCAGCCCAGAGCCCGACGCGGGGCTCGAAGTCCCGGACCGCGAGATCGTGACCTGGCTGAAGTCGGCCGCTCAACCGACTGCGCCACCCAGGCGCCCCTATGTTTGTTTACTTTTGACAGAGAGACAGAGAGAGAGAGAGAGCATGAGTGGGGGGGAGGGGCAGAGAGAGAGGGAGGCACAGAATCGGAAGCAGGCTCCAGGTTCTGGGCTGTCAGCACAGGGCCCGACACGCGGCTCGAACTCACAGATCACGAGATCATGACCTGAGCCGAAGTCGGATGCTCAACCCACTGAGCCACCCAGGCGCCCCAAGGAATTCTTTTTTTTTTTTTTTTTTAATTTTTTTTCAACGTTTTTTATTTATTTTGGGGACCGAGAGAGACAGAGCATGAACGGGGGAGAGGCAGAGAGAGAGGGAGACACAGAATCGGAAACAGGCTCCAGGCTCCGAGCCATCAGCCCAGAGCCCGACGCGGGGCTTGAACTCACGGACCGCGAGATCGTGACCTGGCTGAAGTCGGACGCTTAACCGACTGCGCCACCCAGGCGCCCCCCCAAGGAATTCTTAACATTAATATCCCTAAAGCTGAATTGAAGCAAGATATTAAACGATTGAGGAGGGTTTCTGACAGGCATCTGGTCTTGTTTTGCTGCATCAGTGGCTTCTAGCAAAATCTGCATAATCAGGTCCCAAGGTCTTCTAATTTGTGTGACGTCCCATATTCAGTTCATCCACACATCCCAGAAACCAATGCAACAGGAGACAACGCAGAACAGGCCTTTGTGGCTCTGGGTTCCTGTTCGGGGATGAATTGCACTGCCTCCCCCACCCCCATTCATATGTTGAAGTCCGAATCCCCAGCACCTCAGGACATAACCTTATTTGGAAATGGTATCTTCGGAGATGTAATTCGTTAAGATGAGGTCATAGTGGAGTAGAGTGGGACCCCTATCCAATAGGACTGGTGTCCTTATAAAAAAAAAAAAAAGGTAATTTGGACACAGAGACACACAGAGGGAGAAACTACCAGAAGCTGGGGAGAGAAGAGACCTTTCCCTAGAACTTCCGGAGGGAATGTGTCCTGTTGACTCCTTCATTTTGGAGTTCTGGCCTCCAGGAGCGTGAGAGAAGAAGCTTCCGTTGTTCTAAGCCACCCAGGTTGTAGTACTTTGTCACAGTGGCCCCAGTTAACTGATAGCGTCTCCCACAGTATCACCCTCCTTTGTGGCGAATTCCCCAACGGGGCCCTTGGAGCCAGAGGAAGCATCCCCCACTGTTGTGGTTCCCATGATGCTCACTCTCAATTGCCCTGTCCTCACATCTACCATTTCCGGGAGGACAAGGATTTGTGTCCATTTGTTGACAATGAGGTGATGTGTTCAGTGACAGAATGATGGAAATCTGCAGAAATAATATGCACAGATATCTGGGATTTCAGGAGGTGAGGCTCAGCAAGTAGGAAAAAGAGAGCATTTCACGGTGATCCCGGCACAACCTAAAGGGAAGATCTTCACGAATCTTTAGGCACCAAATAACACAGCAAGCAGAACACACAAAGTCAAAACTGCCAGCAACACGAGGAGAAGTCCACCAGAGTAGAGACCGAATTCGTACCAGTGGATCCCAATTCATCTGGGATAAATTGGTGGGCAGGGCTGTGTGGAGTCTCTGTTTTCAGCCCAGTACTTTCATGAGCTTTCCCATCGCCCGTGTGCCCTATGCAAGGTTGACATGTAATTTGGGGTAACCTGACTGGCTTTAGGAAGAATGCGTCAGGACTTGAGAAAGAGAATACATCACACACCTCCAAAGAATGGATTGATCTGATGGCCTACACTAGTGGGTTTTTCCTTTGCTGATTATTTCCTCTTGATTTTCAGATCGTGGCCAAGAGATACAGAGATTTTGAATTTCCTTCTGAAATGACTGGCATCTGGAGATACTTGAACAATGCTTATGCTAGGGACGAGTTCATGAATACGTGTCCAGCCGACCAGGAGATTGAACATGCATATTCAGATGTTGCAAAAAGAATGAAGTGAAGCTGTCTTATTTCTCAGTGGTACGAGCTAGGCTGTGATGAGAATGTATTCTTTGTGGGGCGCCTGGGTGGCTCAGTCGGTTGAGCGTCCGACTTCGGCTCAGGTCACGATCTCACGGTTCGCGGGTCGGGCTCCGTGCTGACAGCTCGGAGCTTGGGGCCTGCTTCGGATTCTGTGTCTCCCTCTCTCTCTGCTCCTCCCCCACTCACTCTCTGTCTGTCTCTCTCTCAAAAATAAACATTTACAAAAATTAAAAAAAAAAAGAATGTATTCTTTGTGAGTGGTCTTTTGTTTTCCTTCCAATAGCCATCGTGCCCATATTTTAATAACACCATATCGTAGTGAGATCCACTCGACCCAGATGATACATGGCCTTGTGACTTGTCAACTCACTTGTGTATCTGAATAATACCAGTATCTATTGTGACACATACCAGTTGTCCAGTTGACATTAACTTACTTCTTTGGCATTCGCGGACACTGTAACCCACGATGTTGGGGCATGTGATTTTGAGTTTCCAGTTTCTTTTAAGTTTTTTTTTTTTTAACGTTTATTTATTTTTGAGACAGAGAGAGACAGAGCATGAACAGGGGAGGGGCAGAGAGAGAGGGAGACACAGAATCTGAAACAGGCTCCAGGCTCCGAGCGGTCAGCACAGAGCCCGACGCGGGGCTCGAACTCACGGACCATGAGATCATGACCTGAGCCTGAAGTCGGCCGCTTAACTGACTGAGCCACCCAGGCGCCCCTTGAGTTTCCAGTTTCAAAGCAAATTAGATTTGGGTTCAATTCCTCCTTCAACAGTTAAAAGATTGGTCTGTCCCTGATAGTTTTCATAGTCATATACAGCTTGTTTCTCTCCCCCAAAATAGGAGTTTAAGTTTCTTCAGAATGAAAAGACTGTTTTTGTAGTCACACGATGATACATGCCTATTTTAATATTTTTAAATGATGTCAGAGAGTCTAAGGAAGAAAAACCATCGCCTAAAATTTCACTCCACCTAAATAACTGCTAATAACTTGTTGGTGAACCTCTTCCCGTTTGTTAGTCTCTCACAGACACTCGCACGGCATACGACTCCACTCATATGAACTTGGTGACGGGACATGTTAGTAATGCCTTGATGATCATTCATAGGGGACCTGAGACACACAAAAAGGTTCGGCACCGAAGGGCTGCTGGAGGATGCTTTCGAGCAGGTTCCACAGGTGGAGAATTGGAGTCCAGAGACCTGCAAGGACCCACAGGGACCAGTGGGGACCGGGAGCCGTGGGGCGTCCCTTCTCCGCCTTGTTTCCACCCTGGTGATGCCAGCTGCCTCTGGGTTCAGGGCAGGCAGGAGAGGAGAGGGCCAATCATGTGTCTTTTGTTCCAGTTTCCTTTCTGATGCCTTCTCTCGCTCCCCCCACCCCACTCAGGAGACCCCCCGACTCATGAGGTGCAGCTCACAGCTGCACTTTGGAGAATCCTCCCACCCTGGGATGAAGTGTGGGCCAAACACGCTTCGATTCCTTCCAAGGGTCGCCCTGTCTCAGACCCAACACTGGGCTTCTTCGGCAGTGACGCGGTGTGGGGCTGGCCTGGTCGTCGTTGTTTCTCTGCCCTTTACAGTGGCATTTTGACGTCGGGCAGGGAAACTCCAGAAAGGCTGGATTCGTGGTGACTACTCTTGGGCAGTTCTGGTAACTGGTCAAGTTGGGGAGGAAGTGGAAACTATCGGCTCAAAGAGTGCTCTGGTGTACCTGTGGCTTCCCCGCCACCGTCCCCTGCAGCCAGCCTTCCACCTGCCGTGAGTGTGGGCTGGGCTTCCTGGCTCCACCTGAAGGCGAGGAGACAACACGGCAGGTTCTGTACAGATACTCACCAAGAGCCCTTTGGGTCTGAGCATTCGCGACCAGACTGTGTGCCTTTGACGTTTATATACATTTTACAGAAATCCCCTTGTCCAGTTGGCTGTAGCATTTGGTTGATGCTGAGTGCTCAAGTTTCTTTTTAAGCAAACATTTGTTCTCTGGGCACTTGTACATGAAACCAAGATCTTTGATCTTTTTTCGCTTTGCCTGCCTCACTTAGATGTCAAGAAACAAAATGGACAGGGACGGCTTCCTTTAAAACGATGAGAGCAACGTCAAACCAGAGATTTGGTTGGTAACGAAATTAGAAATAATCTGTATTTGTATTGTGAGCCACAACGGCATTTTAATGGAGACTTACAGAGGTCAGAAAAGACACGTGTGACCCGACCTTGTCCAGGTGGCCACAGCCGAGGTCCTCAGACTGTTCTAGGTTTCACTGTGGTTGTAGGAAAGTGGGTAGTCCCTGGCCAGCACCCACTCCTCTTTCCTACCTCCATGGCCCGTTCACCGGCCCCTAAGAGGCTATTCCTTTGTGGGGAAGGTGAGAAATATTCCAGGGCTGTTCGCTGGCTTAAAGTCTTTATCACAATGTCGGTTCTGAAACAAAATACGCTTGTTTTTCAAAACATGCCGTACAGAATGCAACTGAGGGCACTCAGTGAATGAATCCCCGCTTTGAGGCTTCCTGAGAAGTTTCTTGATGACATCTGCTCCCCGTCTCTTCCTCCCCCTCCCCTCCGTAATGGGTTCCCCGATGTACTCCCGGGCGAGTGGACAAGGCCAGTGGCCATCAGAGGCTGGCCGGGGATTACCCACTACTCAGCTAACCTGCTGGGCTCTGTCCCCGGCAAAGCCGTCCTTCCAGTTGGCTAATGCTTGGGAACCTGAGTCAGGCTCCTTTCTGAAGCCCCAACCTTCTACTACTAAATACTTTCCGTACACCTGCTAGAGCCCTGGGAAGCCGTTAAATCTTCTGGATTCCCTGAGGGCCCCGGATCATCATACCAGGAGGAGAGCAATGGTCATTGCTCAGGACATTCCTTAGTTTTGTAAAAGGGTGTTCAAATAGCATTGAGGTTTGTGTTTGCTTGCTTGCTTTTCCCTTATCTGGCATTAAGTGCTAACAAGTTCAACATGGTACTAACCTCTTCCCTGTGAGGAGCTTTGAAGCAGGGGTGATGTTTAAAAAACCCAAAAACCAAACAGCAGCAGACGCAGGGTCCTAAATCTGCCCTCGATACCTCTGACACGTCTGAATAATCATTTGATCTCTCTGGAGTCTTGCTCTTCTTATCTGGAAAATGGGAACGATAGCTCGAGGTCAAGGAGAAATCGGTGTACTTAGAAGTTCTCCACGAAAGCTGTAATGCAGCTGGCTGCATACGCCTAATTTTTTCTTGTATTTTCTCTTATATGGGTCCTGTCAAAATGGACAGGTTTATAGGACCTTGAACTTTTCTCCAGGAGGGGAAGGCAGTTATGCCCTGACCTCCTGCTTCCGGGTAACGAAGCCCCCTCCCCATCCCCCAACTCCCCATGGGATGGTGGCCACTAACTGCTCAGCTGTCCCCTTTGGTAAGTCACTGTGGGCTGGTCCAGATACCTTGGGAACCGGATGGACTCCACAGTGGGCTGATGGCTCCATCGGGACCCTTCCCATCTGGCCCCGAGACACAGTTTTCAGTTGTGTGACATGTGCTTGAGGCCCTGAGTCGTGGAAAAGCAGGTAAATCAATGTGAGCGGTGCTCAAGCCACAGCCGGAGGTCTACCCAGGCCCCGTTGTCCTCATTCTCACCACTAGGTGGCGTTTCCTTTCATGCCCGGAAGTGGGCAGGGGGCGGGGGTCTCATCCCACCCCGGGCTCCAGGCAGGTACCAGCTGGGTTGACCCACATCCTCCCCCCCCCCCGCCCCCACCCTGGTCTGATGCAGATTCAGCTTCAGGACATCATACCCAGTCCAGCCTTCCTGGGGTCATTCAAGGGCAGCCCACCCGTCAAAGGGGCTTTCCAGGGCCAGAGAAGCAAAGCGTAAAATGCTCCTGATGGTCTCTGCCCAGCTTCCAGAAGGTCCACACCCAAGTTGGGCTGTATTTTCTGATGCGCTGCAGGATGTCTGTGGTGGGGCTTCTGCTCTCTCCTGTGGCTTTCTGTCCAACCACGGAAAGTGCTCTCGAGGACAAGAGGCTCCTGGTCAAGACTACCTCAAACACAACTCAGCCACTTCCTGTTTGTGAAACCAGATGGGGGTGGGGTGGGCACTGCTTCATGGGCTTCAGGAGCCAAGGCCCCTCGGGCCCCTCCTTGGCCTCTTCCTCTCCAAGCCCACGAGCCTGGTGCTCCCTCCTGGAGCCCAACGCCCTGACGGCTCAGAGATACATGAGGGTTTCATGGAAGGGACAAGTCCCTAGGATCATGAGAAACCTTGCGGCGTCTGAGATTTCCGCTTCCTCTCCTCACCAGCCCTGGCTCTCAGGCCGGAACATCTCCCTGAGCTGCCTTGTGGTCTGCTCACAGCCCTGGGCTTGGAAGGAGGGGGCCGTGGTCGGTGGGGGCAGGCACTGTCTCACCTCCATGCCCGGGCTGTGTCCCCACAAACCTCCGTTCGGTTACTCGCCCGCACCCAAGGATGGAGGGCCTGTGCCTTGGGCTGGGGCCAAGGGCTGGGGCCAAGTCTGACAACCTACTTAGTTGTTCCCCAATCAGTTGCCAAGCACTCAATAAATCCATCCATTGATTTCACCATAGAACTATATCAAAAAGCAGCCAGGGAGCCTGGACGTGGCTCCCACCGACTGGCCCCCAGTCCTCAGACCTGCCAAGCGACCCGGGGCTCAGCTACCGTGCTGCCTGAGAACGGGAAAACCCCGGTGACCGTTTTGCGACGCGGTGCTCAGCCTCGACCCTCCCCGAGGTGCTTTGCACTGTTTTGCATCCTGGGGTGCTGATTTCTTGGAAGTGCTCCTTAGTGAAGGAAGGCCGTCGGACAGCCTGTGGTCAAACCGGAAGGCACCTTCCTTGCAACCACACAGGAAGTGGACCAGGAAGGGTTTTATCCACAGCCTTCTGCTCAGAAAGAATGAAAGAGCCGAAAGGGAGGCAGACCTTGGATTTTTCCGGAAGAGGACTCACAGGAAGAAGAAGGTGGAGGAAGGGGAAGAAGGGAAAGGAGGAAGAGGGAAGGCAGGGAGGGGTGAGGGACTCCCCGCAGGGGTGGAGGTGACTGTGGCTCACACCACAGGTATGTCAGTACTTTCTGGTGCCTGAGGGGTCTTTCAGGAAGCCCAAGAAGTAGACACAGCTACAAATTGCCTGGTGTTGAGGTTTGTGAACGGCGGGCGTGGGCTCCAGAGGCGCTGGACGGCTTGTGAGCTCTGGGCAGTGCCGGCTGCCAGGCCCTCTCTGGTCACGTGATGTGCCAGAGTTTTTGAAATGTATGCGCGCGGTGGTCTTCTTAAACACGTGCACCCACTTTCCCAACGGTGTGGACTGGAGTAAAAGAAGCAAAAGAAAAACAGAAGTTATCTTAACAAGGGTTTTTGCCTCTTGACCTTTCGGTCTGTCCGAGGCTGAGGTGTTGAGGCCTGGTCCTGTCACGGGGCTCCCCCTCCTCGTCATCTTGGGTTCGACCAAGTTCGGAGCCAAGAGGAAGGAGAAAATGGGTTAGGGAGGCATCTAGGGTTGGAAAGGAGACGGGACGGCGGGCCTGGTCTTGCCTCCATCGGAATCTTTCCATTTCTATTTCGTCTTATTTTCTGTATGTATGTATGTATGCGTGTGCGTGCGTGTTTCGTGTAGTTCACAAATGAGTCACTAGTCCCGAAAGAATATTCTTTGAAAGGAAACGTTAGGGTCATTTGGCAGTGCTTTGGATGTTGGATGGGCCTCCAACGTATACTTTGGGATTTTTTTGCTAGCTCAGGCAGGGGGAAAGAAGAATTTGTTGTATCGAGTATGATCCTGGAGTGAGTAGGAAAAAAGATGACAAAGAAGTGAAAAGAAATGTTTCTTGCTTTTATTTCATTTTTTAAAATGTATTTTAAAGTTTTGTATTTACTGAGAGAGAGAGAGACAGAGAAAGAGAGAGAGAGGGAGAGAGAGGGGGAGGGGCAGAAAGAGAGGGAGAGAGAGAATCCCAAGCAGGCTCTGTGCCGTCAGCCCAGAGCCCAATGCAGGGCTTAAACTCCTCAACCATTGACGCTGTGACCTGAACCCAAACCGAGAGTCGGATGCATAACCAACTGAGCCACCCAGGCACCCCACTTCTTGCTTTTAAAAAACGTGTGGTTACAATGAGAAAAGAGAATGGTGGCCAGAAAGATGCCTAAGAATATGTACAATGGAGACCAATCGGGCAAGTGGGCACTTAGATGTTTACAAGGTTGCTGAGGGGATGTTGCCACAAATGAAATAAGAGAAGTGATAAAGCACATTCATATAGCATTCACAGTTTGCAAAGCCTGCACAAGCGTATGCGGTCCCCTAGGCCCTGGGTGTGCGTTGCAACGCAGTGAGGGGACGGCCATCTTGCCTCGTGGGCCTGGAGGAGCCTTACTTGCTTCTTTCTCATGAATGGAGGGTGCAGACCACCGCAGAGACCCTGTTCTGTCGACTTCAGGGCCTTGTACCGTCTAGAGGGAGCGGGACATTCCGGTCAGAGAACTGGCAGCTTCCAGTTCGGAGATAGCAGTGAATGGAGGGGAGGGAACGGCTAACCTTTTGCCTGCTCCAAGTGTTCGTCCGAAAAGTAAGCCGTTGGGCTAGACTGGTGGGTTTTCAATCTTGACTTCATGTTAGCATCCTCTGGGTAGCTTTAAAAATGATCGACTTGCAAGCCACACCTCCGACCAGTCAAATTGGAATCTTTGGGGCTGGGTTTGGACACCGGTGTTTCCAAAATCTTCCCAGGTAATTCTCTTGTGCCTCCGGTGGATGTTCTTTGAGCTATTTCCAAGCCCAAAGTCTCTAATTTCTGGGTCTGGGTGACGAGTCCTGGTGGGGGTGGGTCGGGGAGGGGAGTGATGGAGGGGTTGCACCTACAGTCTATCTCTACTCTCAGGGCAGCTGGTTGAACTAGCCTTGAGCATACATATAACACGACTATACCAGCTTGAATAGTGTCCCTCCCGATGCGTGCCCACTCAGAGTCTCAGAGCGTGGCCTTATTTGGAAAGAGGGTCTTGGGAGATGTAATTAGTAAAATTAAGATGAGGCCTTATTGGATTTGGGTGTCTTATTGGATCTGGGTGGACCCCAAAGCTAATATGACTGGTGCCTTTATAAGAACAGAAGACGCTGAGACGTACAGACACGGAGGGAAGGGGCCACGTAAAGGTGGAGGCAGAAACAGAAGTGGTGTAGCCACAGCCACGGGCTGCCCAGGCTTGTCTGCAGCCAGCAGAAGCCGGAAGAGGCAAGGAAGGGTCCTCCCCTAGAACTTTCAGAGGGAGCACGTGTCTGCCAACACCTCAATTTCAGACTTCTGGCCTCCAGAACAGCCGGGGAATTCATTTCTGTCGTCTAAGGCCCCTGACTCCGGGGTACTCTGTTACTGCGGCCCCAGGAAGCTTTACCCAGTGAGGTCTGGATCTTGGAGTGACCGGGCCATTTCGTCCTTACATAGTTCCTGGGGATTCCGGAGCTGACAGCACAGGCAGAGGGAGGCAAGTCGGCCCAGGGGAGCCGGCTTTGTGCTTCCGGAGCAAGGACGGCGAGGTATAGACTGAGCCAGGGTCTGTCTGCTTGAGGGCTGATTTAACCAACGGGCAGCGCTTGGGTCATTTTGTGCTAGAGGAAAGGTGACCACGGGAAATGGCTGAGAGCCCTGCGGGCTGGTCCTGCCCCTGCTGCTTCTGACTGGGGTGGGGGCTTGGGAGAGGCAGCCAACCTTCCGGGGCCTCAGTCTCCTCCTGTGTCCAACGCAGGGATCGGATGGTGGGTAATCCCAGGAAGTTGCCCACCGATGAGTTGTCAACCCTGAGCCAGCGAGGCCGTTAAGCGCCAGTAACCACAATGCTTGGGGACAAGGCCTCCCCGCACAGACGAGCAGCCTTTGCCCCAGGTCTGGTTCTAAGCTCAGGCCCGTTTAGCTGCCTGCATTAGTGATTACGGATAGATGTTTTGCTTTCTGGTTAGAGTCACTTGCCCCATTTAGGAATATCTCTGCAGCCTGTGACTACACTAGAGATATCTAGTCACCTGGTCATTTAATATGAAGGATGGTAACCCCCCACAAAGGGGTCTAATGAGCTACTTTTTCTCAGAACGCCTTCTACGGCATCAATCGGACTTTCTCTAACCCAAAGGTGCCGGGTGTAGCGACGTTGGGAGGCCTTCTCAGTACCCGCTCCCTCATCCATACAGCAGCCTGCTTTGAACATTCGCCTTGACGGGGAAAAGTGGGCCCAGAAAATATGGATACGGAGAAGCGGTGGGGAAAACGTCGGGCGCATTTTCTCTCTGCAATTCTAGGGCGATGTACGGGTTTTCTCTGCCACCAGCAGATGACCTCAAACTTAGCAGCTTAACACGGCCCATGGTTGCTGACTCGTGGCAGTCCCACAGCATGGCAGAGCTGGGCTCTTTGCTCAGGGTCTCACAGGCTGCAGTCAAGGTGTCAGGCAGGCCTGTGATTCTTAGCTGAGGCCCGGGGATCCCATTTCTAAAGTCACTGGTCGTTAGCGGAATTCAGGTCCTTGCGGTTGTGAGACTGAGGCCTTCCGCTTTGAGAGACCATCCGTCACTGCCCCCTACGTAGTTCTCTCCTTAATGTGGCCCTTTGCTTCTGCCAGGTCAGCAGAAGAATGTCTCTGCTGCCTGAAAACTCTCTGACTTCTTTTAACTCTGACCTGTAGTCCCTCACTCATCTGATGAAGTCAGGTCCATGCAAGATAATGTCCTTCAGGAAAGTTGACAGAGCAAGGCCTCTAATAACACATGCAAACTCCCTTCATCTTTGCCATATGATGTAGCCTGCTCAGATGAATGACACTCCACCGGTGTTCACGGGTCCTGTCCGTCCCCCCCGCCCCCCGGCTAAGGGTGGGGGAATTATGCGAGGCGTGCACACTGGGGTCTAGGGATCCTGGGGGCTATCTCAGGATTCTCCCATCACTGATGACTTGGAGAATCTGTAATGGCCTTTCCGGAAGAAGTCTGCCGCCCAGTACCCAACCCACGGGTTGAGGTCAGCTGAGAAGGCATTGTACACGTCTCAGATGGCCCCAGGCCTCACCAGAGCACCAAACGTCTGCTGCATATGTTCTTGGCAGGCTTCCCTGATATCCTTCTACTCCTAATCCTTAGGCTCAAGCACCCATGGAGCGAGAACGTATGGTGTTCCCATGAAGTCCACTGACTTGATTTCCAGGTTCCTCTGACAAAGCAGGAATCTGTTGACCTTTAAGTCCTGGCACCAAATGTACCTATTTACCCAGGCTTTTGCCAAAGGGTGGGGAGAGAGGGTGAAGGAAGGATTCTTTGCAGTTGGTCAATACTGTGCTTTGTTGTTATTTTGCTCCATGGTGCACAGGTGGCCAAGCGTCCCACGTACAAGGCAGAAGGATTTCTCCTCCTTGGCCTTCCCTGCGTTCAGCCCTGAAGCAAGTTGTGAAGATAAAAATAAGAAACAAAGAGAGACAGAAAGGGAGAAAGAGGAAAGACAGAGAGAGGGAGAAAGAGGGATAGAAAGAGAGAGAAAGAGACAGGGAGAGAGAAAGAGGGAAAGAGAGAGAGAAGGAGATAGAGGGAAAGAGGGAGAGAGAAAGAAAGAGAAAGAAAGAGCAAAAGAAAGAAGGAAAGAAAGAGGAAAAAAGAAGGAAAGAAAGAAAGCGAGAAAGAAAGGAAGAAAGAAAGAAAGAGAAAGAAAGACCCACCACAGTTTCTCCTGTGGTAGAAAAAACAGTCTTTAGAAAGAAACCAATAGTCTGAAAGAAGTTAACATGGACTTTGGGAAAACAAAACAAAGACACCTAACCATCTTCTATTCTCTTTGAGTTTCATTGTGTGCCATTTGTCCATGCCTATTTGATGGTGGCACCTTGTGATGCAGGGCAGGTTTTTTGCCTGTTTTGCTCGGGGAGACTCCCGGCTTATCTGTCCAAACGGGGCAGTCTTCCAAAGGACGAGACCGGATTTGCTTTCTCTTGCTTGTGATGAGGTCCTTGTGATGAGGTCCTAGGCCCCTGGACCTCAATGGAAAGTGAGCTGTCTGCCAGATCAGGAATGCCGAGTGGGGGAGAGGAGGCCAAACCGGACCTCGGGGCCTGTGTGCACAGGAGAGTCAAGAGAGGCCTCCCGGCCGTATGGAAGGTCACCAGAGCAAACGTCAAACGGCTGGAACGCTGGTCCTCAGGCCCCGGGGTCCTTACTGCCAAGAGAGGAATTTAGTCTATGTAATCTCCATCGTGGTTTTCAGCAGCAAAATGCTCTGATTCTGTTCAGCGTGCAGTCCTTCACGTAGCCCGGTGGCTGTGACATGACTCCCCAGCTTTCACGAGAGACCACTGCCACATATGTCATAGAATCATGGATATCTCACGCCGGGACGAGCGAGAATGCGGCCGGCTTTCAAGTTGGGGTTGGTGCGTTTGTTTTCCCTAGGAGACCTCGCGAGAGATGTCTGTTACCTCATTCACTAATGTTAAATAAGCTAAAAGCAGTTTCCTGGTAAGAAATGAATATACAGTTTCAGCCACAATGTGTCTTCACAGATGAAACGATATCTATCTTTCTTAAGAAGCACATTTTCCAAGGGCTCTGGGCCTCCCTGAGGATGTGATCTTTAAGGCAGGACGACACATTCACCTCGTCCTCAGGACCAGACCCCGGAAATACTCTCCGTGAGCACAGGAGGGATTTGATTTCGTTCCACAAAACCTTCTGGAGAGGGATGATCCCTAGAAATACCTGTGTCTGCAATGGAGGAGGTGGGACATCTCCCCGGGAGACCTCGACCAAGGAAACGCCTCATCTCTCGGAGGCATCTTAGGGCGGCCCTGTCCGGAAGCGGAAAATGGGCTAGGCCATCTAACAAAGCGCCCCAGATTTCAAGGATGTTACTTTTCGATGAGAGCTTCTACTTGATATTTCTGAGAAGTCTGAAGATCCATTTCCATTGTTAAGGAGGAAAAATTCTTTTGTTTATGTATTTATTTTTGAAGAGAGAGAGAGAGAGAGAGGCAGAGAGAGAATCCAAAGCAGGCTCCACACTGTCAGCAGAGAGCCTGACACGGGGCTCAATCTCACCAACTGTGAGATCATGACCTGAGCTGAAATCAAGAGCTGGACGATTAACCGACGGAGCCACGCGGGCCCCCCAAGGAGGAGACATTTTGGAAATGCAGTGACGCTCACAGGTAAAATTTGGGCCCCCCACCTTGGGAATGGCCATGTGGGGGCCTGGAAGACAGCCACAGAAGCCCTGTGGTGTTTGCCGGGAGGCTGGGGGCTGGGTTGGCCAGTACCGATTTGCCAGCCCAGGAAACTCTGTCCTTACCCGCTGGAGTCAAAAGAGGTCTTCCCAGTTTGCTCCGTGGAGGCCGGCCAGTCCCGGCTCTCTGGCACACTGTGTAACAACTCACAAAGGAAGTTTGCATCTAGAACCCAGAGCCTGATTCACGATTCACGCCCGAGGCTCATTTCTGTGTGGAATATTCCAAGTACTAGCAGGAGAAAGGCAATCCCCAGCTCCCCAGCTCTCCCCTCGGTGCTCCCCATCCCGAGACCCTCCCGGGCTACCGTTCGTACGGATTTGTGCGTGTGTATGGCCAGATCACGCAAATGCAGGTGTCAGGTCCACGTCTTCATAGGAGGCGAGGACAAGGAAGCAGACGTGGATGGAATCAGCAGACGGGGGGAGGGTTTCGGATGGGTGGGAGCAGCAAGACTGCTCAACACTTGGGTTTTTGATCAAGGGATCTTAGTAAAGAACAGTATAGCCTTTGTGGGGCAGAAAATAAAAATGCAAAACAGAAGCCAGTAGAGATTTAATAAGCAGAGCAATCAATAGGACGCTTTCAGGAGGACTTTGTCGCAACGACTGTTTTAACCCTGCCGAGAAGCGCCGTGGTGCCTGGTCTGTGTTGATCTCTGTTGACACGGTCTCAGGCTGGCCCACGAGTCACTGCCGGAAAAGTTGGGTTAATTTGGGCGATTAACTCTTGCAAGCAGTAGTCCCCGGTATTAACGTTTTCGATGAACTTTCAAGAAGCCGAAAAATGTTTTTCAGGGTCAAATTGCTCCCCCTTTTTAAAATGCTTTCAGAAATGACTCGATGGGGGCGTGTCTGGGTGGCTCAGTCGGTTAAGTGGCCGACTTCGGCGGAGGTCACGATCTCGAGGCTCATGAGTTGGAGCCCCGTGTGGGTCTCTGTGCCGACAGCTCGGAGCCCGGGGCCTGCTTCGGATTCCGCGTCTCCCTCTCTCTCTCTGCCCCTCCCTCACTCGCACTCTATCTCTCTCTCTCTCTCAAAAATAAATAAACATCAGAAAAAATTTAAAGAAAGAAATGACTCGATGTACTCGAGTGAGCAGCATAAATGTGACCAGGGTGGGTGCTGAGATGACCCCACAGTTGTAGCTGTTTTGGTGTAGACGATTTCACGCCATTGCTGGTCAGCCTATCTCCCGATGGCGGTTTCTTCCTACGCCAGCCCCCCACCTTGTTTAACCAGGACTTCAGATTACCGAGCAAACTGCTGTATGGCCTTGGGCGAGTCCTTTAACTTTGCTGAATCTCAGGTTGCTCGTCTGTGAGAGGCTTCTTTTTTTTTTTTTTTTTTTTTTTTGTAATCCAACTCTTGGAACGTTTGTGAGAGAATACAGGCAATTGCCTGAAAATGTGGAAATCTAGGTAAAAGCAAACATTATTATTCTTTCTGCCTGGTTACGGGGCTGGGCCTCAGAAGGTAGAGCAGCCTGGTGGCCAGGGAGCTGGGCCAGGAGTCAAGTCACTTCGTTGGTTGGGAGGCCTTGAACATGTGACTTTTTCTCCCCAAGGCCAATAAAGGTCACACCTGCCTTATTGAGACTACAAGAGGAAATGGAGGTGAAATCATACCGACTTCGTTTAAAAAAACAGTGTAAGGGGAGCTGGGTCACTCCAAAATATTTCTTATGTTAACCACCTTGCTCTGTGCCAGGTGCCCTCTGTCCCTGAAGTCACCCCAAGAAGTCTCCATGACAGGGCACCTGGTGGCTCAGTCGGTTAAGCATCTGACTTTGGCTCAGGTCATGATCTCACGGGTCATGGGTTCGGGCTCCACCCTGGGCTCCGTGCTGACGTCGCGGAGCCTGCTTGGGATCCTCTCTCTCCTTCTCTCTCTGCCCCTTCCCCTGCTCTCTCTCTCTCTCAAAATAAATAAACTTTAAGATAAATCAATAACAATTAAATAAAACGAGACTTTTCCTGAAGTCCGTTAAAAAAAAACAAAAAGAAGGTTCCGTGACATGCCATCCTGCAAGGAGGTCCCCTCTGGGTCTGGGGTTGCTTTGAAGCCAGAGCAGCCACGTCCAGTCTGATTTACTTCCTCCGGTTGAGAAAACACACGAAGGGCCTTGCGAGGCACAAACCACGTTTCAGGCTTCCTGCTTTTAGCCGTTTCCATTTGGTCGTCTGCATTGGGACCCACCATTAAGCATGACCACGGATCTTTAGAGAAGCCCATCATCACCGAGCAGTCGGGATTACACGAGATAACTCCTGGGAAAGCACTTTGAAAACTGCAAGCTGCAACACAAACGTTCCTTCTATCAACAGTTACCTGGTCAGCCGCTACTTTCTAAATTACTTTAATTGAGAAACTTTTTAAAGTACCAGAGGAGAGATGAACAACGTCTAAGAGAAAATGCTGACGACAAAAGCACGAAAACCCTACTTGCACTTGGCTCACTTACGGTTGAGAGCTAAACCACACTCACCTCTCAGGGGTAGTGAGCGGAAAGATGAGCTCTTCAGCAGGCGTATCAGCAGCTCCGGTCCTGAAGGGTGTGCTGACTTTACCCGGGAAGCAAGAGTGGCAGGCTCTACGATGGCCAGGGGATGGCTGAGGCTTGGTCCCAGAGGCTGGCACGGCCGGAGGACGGGCTGTGGCTGAAACCCTGGGTATTCTGACTCAACACTAAAGTGAAGAATGGGTATTGCATGAGATGCGTTGAGCATCCATGACCATCATGCCAATGTCCTAATTTTGCATTATCATCTCCTGAAGATAGCCATGGGGAACATGACTTTTCGTCAACATCTCTGTAGGTCAATATTTTGCATTGGTCCTTCTCTTTGAGGATATGAAAACAATCTTGGTCATTCTCTAACTTTGAAGGTTCCCCAAGGGCTGATATCTCTTCACATACTTTCATGGGTAAAGATCCCATTCTCGATGGAGACCCTCTACTTGGTGATGCCAAAAAACAAAATAGATACCACCTATCTGGGAACATTTTGAGGCATCTTAAGGGCAGGGAAGAACCACTTGGCTATAAAATCTGGTTATTCTCTCTTGAGACCTTGGCCATTGAGCCAATATTGGGCTCTGTGGAACCTGCCTTTGCTGCTTCCTAAGGAAATCCATCATCCTTTGGGGCCCAAAGCCCATGAGAGCAACCAAACTCAGATCAGGCTCTAATTCCACACAAGAATCTGACCTGGCTTTCTTCAGGGCTGGCTCTTGCCCCGTTGGGCTCCAAGTCTCTGTGCTGGTTGGCGTCAGTTTCCTCCCCTTTCAGCCTTTCAGTGGAACCCAGTGTGACTTCGGACTAAACTCTTGTGAGTCCAAGATTGGAAAGGTGGTTATTGTTTTGACTAGTGCCTTTGTTGCCTGAATTTCATGAAGATCAGAGCATTGTAAGTGACATCGGAAGGGTATGTTAGACTTTTTGTCCTCAGATCATTTTAGAGCTAAAAGTAAGAGCAATCATACAAGGAAAATTTTGTTTCAGGAAGCCTGGAGAGTTTAAATTACTTGCCCCAGGTCTTTGTCCATCTATGGTAGAGCTGGGACTGGTGTCCGACCCCCTGAGTCATAGCTGAAGACCATGCGTCCAAGGCAGTGTTTCTCAAAGTGTGATCCTCAGATCACTAGCATACGCATCACTCGGGAACTTGTTAGAAATGCACACTCTTGGGGTGCCTGGGTGTCTGAGTCGGTCAAGCATCTGACTCTTGATTTCAGCTCATGTCATGATCTTATGGTTTGTGGGTTCAAGCCCCATGTCGGGCTCTGCACTGACAGCATGGAGCTTGCTTGGGATCCTCTCTCTCCTTCTCTCTCTGTCCCTCCACTGCGCAATCTCTCTCTCACAAAATAAATAAACTTAAAAGAAAAAAGAAATGCACATTCTGGAGGGCCTTTGAATCCGAAGCTCGGTGATCTGTGTGTTGACGTGTCCTCTAGAGAGTTCTGATGCTTGTGAAAGTTTGAGAAGCACTTTCCATGGTATGACAAGTCAAATCTTTTTGGGGGGGCAGGTGGTGTCAATCCAATACTTTTCATCATGTGTAGAAGAGTTGAGTGCTGAACAGTGATTTTTATCACCCTTTATTTTGTTCATCTATACATTCATTTTGAGTGCCCATTCCCACATCAGGCACCACATGGATCAGAAGGACATATTGGGGGGCACCTGGGTGGCTCAGTTGGTTGAGCATCCGATTCTTGGTTTCAGCTGAGGTCATGATCCCAAGGTTGTGGGATCGAGCCCTGCACTGTTCTCCATGCTGAATGTGGATCTCATTTAAGATTCTCTCTTTCTCTCTCTCTCTGCCCCTCCCCTGCTCTCTCTCTCTCTCTAAAATAAAAAAAAAAAAAAAAGAAAGAAGGACATATTGGGTATAAATATTTCCTTCAAGTAGCTGATGGGGAGTCAGGGCATAGCCAAAGTTTTTATATTGGAATGCAAGACAGAATGTGATTGAATCCTTGAATGATACAGACTTCCGGGGCAACAACCTGAGTTTGGAAACTTCCTGAGGTGCAGAGGTGAGGCTGGAAATGCCAACAGGGAGAGATACCTAGCAGTCATATGGTGGAGATGGGCCTAATGAGTTCTGGAAACGGTAACAGTAGCCTAAGACCGGTTAGGTGAGAGGAAAGAGCTTGGGCTGGACGTAACATGATCGAGGACCCCAAAGGGGCTGGCCTTAGCGCCTGAGGGGGGATGGGCACTTGACCTCAGGTGCATTGCTCAGTGATTGACTCTGAAACCTTCCACCTGGTAGGGAGGTATTTTCAGACTCCTCTACAGTACCAGCCTCAAGCAATTTGGCATGACTCAGGTGGTTGGGAAACAACCGTGCTCCCAGGGACGGCCTGACATGTCACGTGAGCAGCCGCCTGAGGCCCAGCTGTTCTTTTTAGGAGGTATGGGCTGATTCTGAACTTGGAAGGGAGTCCAGCCAATGGCAAATGGACACAGAAGGTCGAGTCACGAGCGCTTGCCTCGCCTAGGCCAGTCTTCCCTTCCAAGCGTGAAGCCGACCGCAAAGTCAGATTAGCTTGCAAACATCTGTGCTTTCAAATTGTGGCAGTAAATTCTCTGCGATCCACTCCGTTCCGCGGCTCGGTGCATATCCCCGCGTGGTGCACACCTGCCTGGATATCAAAGCGGGCGTTCACAGCGAGGTGCCCCTCGGTCCCTGACGGCTTTCTGGATTGGCCAAGAAAAACGCCTAGTTGAGTAGCCAGCTCCGGGGTATTTCATCGCGTTTTAATTTTGGAAACGTAGCAATTCTTTGGTGACACATATCATAAATCTAGTTACCAGATTGTTTGATCAGAACACTTTATTATCAACCATGCTAAATAATAGAGAATTATTGCAGTTACAACTACTCTTATTTTTGAAGATAACCCCAGCTAACAGTGATCTAGGACAGTCATTATTTTGTGTCATACACCTACGCTACGAAGCAAGCGTTCTTATCGTCATCTTACAAGTGAGCAAACCCAGTCACAGAGAGGATGGTGACATCTTCACAGCTCTGCAGTAAGTGGCATCTCTCTCTCTCTCTCTCTCTCTCTCTCACACACACACACACACACAGCCCATGCACACACACACACACACACACACACTCATAATCCTGGTGGGATAATGGTATCACATCTTAGAGAGAGGTAGGGATTCAAGCTAACATGGGGCAACTGAGTTCGGACAGGCTGAACAACTTGGGGAAGCCACTTTTAACTCTTACAGCACTGACTGTCTGTTTGTTGACACGAAGTCCCTTCCCCACAGGTTTGTGGTGAGGAAAAAACTGAGAGAATCCGTTGAAAAGTTCTGCTCTACAAACGATCACCTCCCCCCTCCGCCTCTCTTTTTTTCTGCCCGTCATATCCAGAAGTCAGATTTCTCTGGAAGGCCATGGATGCAGACCTAGCCTCAGGGCCCCCTGATCTAACTCTCTTAGCCCAACTCAAATGGGCCGAGTCTGCTTCTAACCTGTTGGTTTAGTTCAGCAGAATCGTCTGTCTGTCCAGGTGACCTCGGCAAGCAGTCGACTGGCCACAGGTTTCCCAAGGACCTTTTGGGACAGCTCAGCGCTCTGACAGGTGGATGCCAAGATCCCCACAAATAAAGATGTCTTGTCTTGGGGTCTGTGCGTTTCGTTACTTGAGCACTCTTCCACCCTGGGGAAGTCACATCTTCCTCTGGTTCCCCGGCAGCCCCTGCAGCCAGTGGTTTCGGGCCCCGGGGTGGGGGTGGGGCTCCATACTTTCTCCAGCACCCAGTGTTTCAGGTACCCACTGACTACACCCCCTGACCTCCCATCCCGCCCACTGCCACCCTCACTCGCTGAATTTCAGTGCTTGATGAATTCGTGAAATAGGGCTTCCCATGAGCTTGTGTCTCTCAAGGGGTTCACGAAAAAGCTTTATGCCTGCAGCAGAAACAAACCCGTGTGCTCCAGCTTTCTAGAATGAGTGAGATGTTGGAAATACTTCTCGAATTAAAAACGATCCCCAAATGAAGGCCTGTGAAATTAGAAATGTAGCTGTAATGATAGTTTTTGTTTTTGTTGGTTTTTTTTACTCTTTTATCCTGGTATAATTGATATAACATCAATGTTACCATTAGTAACATTTACTACATTCCCAAGATTGTGCGGCCGTCACTATTATTTATTTCCAGAAGATTTTCATCCCCAAAGGGAGACCCAGGGGACACCTGGGTGGTTCAGTGGGTTGGGCATCTGAGTCTTGATTTCTGCTCAGGTCATGATCCCAGGGTCCTGAGATCAACCCCCGTGTTGGGCACTGTGCTGAATGTGGAGCCTGCTTGAGATTCTCTCTCTTTCTTTCTCTCTCTCTGCCCCTCCCCTGCTTGCACTCTTGATCTCTCTAAAAATAGAAAAAAAAGACAGACCCAGAGGGCAACAGGGTGGCTTAGTCAGTTGAGCATTTGACTCTTGATTGCAGTTCAGCTCATGATCTCATGGTCATGGGATTGAGTCCCTCATCGGGCTCTGCACTGGGTGTTGAGCCTGTTTGGGATTGTCTCTCTCTGTCTGTCTCTCTCCCTTGCTCTCTCTCTCTCTCTAAAACAAAAAAAGAGAGACCCATCAAACAATCATACTCCATTTCTTCCCCTGCACCTCACCCCCCAGCCCCTGGAAACCACTAACCCACTTTCTAGTTCCATGGATTGCTTATTTGGGATATTTTCATATGAGGCAGACAAGTCTGCGAATTCAAAAATTGCAACATGCTATGCATTCACATTTATTAAAAATAGAAAAGTCTAGAAGGGCTTCCTTTCTTCCAACCCGGCCCCCATCAGTCCACATCCCCTGTCCTTTCTTCTATGCCTTGGTCGATTCGTGTGTGATACAAGTTAATATGCCTATGTTATCGTCTGCTCCCTTTATCCCACAAAAGGTAACATTCCATACACAGTATTACGTACCTTGCTTTTTAGTCACATAACAAAATGTCCCAGAACTTTATCCGTATCAGCGCACAGAGAGCTTCCTGCTCCTTTGTGCGGCTGCGCAGTGGCTTGGACGGGCCGTGCTTTCTTTAACGCATCCTCTCTTGATGGACAGCTGGGTTTGTTTCCAGTGGTTTCCCCTCGCCCCCCCAAGCCGCAGTGAATCATCTGGTACGCGTGTCCTCTCGAAAGTGTCCCTGCGGCACAAATTCTCAGAAGCCGAGTGGCTGGGTCAGAGGGCGTGTGGATCTTAATTTTGTTATCTTTTGCCTAATGAGCCTCCGGCGGGGTCGTGAGGATTCACACTGTCTCTGGAAACCCGGGGGAACCTCCCAACCTCCACCACGCTGTGTCCCCAAATGTGAGTAGTATTTTCAGTCCCGGTGTATAGATTTCATTTGAATATCTATTCACATGCTTAAGAAATAGGATGTAAAGAACAGTTATTCTCTTTTTGTCTCCTTTAGATTTTGTTTGTTTGTTTTTATTTATTTTTGAGACAGAGAGAGAGCGTGAGCAGGGGAGGGGCAGAGAGAGAGGGAGACGCAGAATCGGAAGCAGGCTCCAGGCTCCGAGCTGTCAGCCCAGAGCCCGCCGCGGGGCTCGAACCCACGAACCGTGAGATCCTGACCTGAGCCGAAGTCGGACGCCTAACCGACTGAGCTGAGCCACCCAGGCGCCCCTCTTTTTGTCACCTTAAAGGAAAGGAACGGTTGCCTGTTTGGCACCTCAGGTGACATCCACCAACGCCTGCAGACCCTTCCTCCACCCGGAAAGAACGGCCCGTGGAAGGTCTCCGCTTCCCTGGGCCAGAGGTCAGCTGAGACCCTCTCTGTTACAAGGATTTGGTATTTTCAGGATAGATTTCTTCTGCGTCCAACCTGAGCGTGCTTCTCGCATTCCCAGGCAGAGGCTGTGAAGTCCAAGCTGTCACTGTTGACTCCGCTCCCCGCCAGGCACCTGCTCTCAGAGCGCCAGGCCAGGGCTCCAGGAGTTCATTACAAAGCATGGGGAGAACGCTAATTATGGAGGTCAAAGCCGTGTGGGGTGCGGAGCCGGGCTCAGGTTGAAAGGGCCCCTTCTCGGCTCTTGCCCATGGCAGTAGAGCGCGTGCGTGTGTCGGGGGCGGTGGCGGGCCACCCCCAGGCTTAATTTTTGGGGCCCACGTGCCAGCAAAGGGCGAGAATCCCTGCACTCGGGCCCTTTGACTGTTCCTTTAAAAAAAAGCTTTAAACGTGTCTGGACAGAGGGACTTTCAAGTTGCTTTAGGCTTTGGAGAATCCTATCTCTCTCCTTAATTAGGAGTCAAAGACTCCATTGAAAACTCAGACTTTTTCCGTTTGCGGTCATGGCCTCTGTGCGGCTCTCTGTCGGCTTGGTGGGCACGCAGTGTTTGCCCCCGGTCACCTGCCCCAACTCCTCAATGCCTGGGTACTGGCCCCCCCAGGCACTGCCGGCCAGAGCTGGGAGCGTGCACACTGGTTAGCTGTCATGGTCAGCATCTGACTGTCCTTGAGGGACAGCTGATGGGCAGCGACCTTCCATCCATCATTTCAGACGCGGGGAAATAAACTCAGCCCTTAGGGAGACCAAAGAGACCGAGCGTAAGGTGAGTCCTCAGGGGGCCGCGTTCTCTGGTTTACAAACGGTGCAGGTGAGACCCTGCGTTCCTTCCCGCCCCGTGAGCCCCACGTGAGCAACCCTGCCTGCCGCGTGTCTCACTGTGCCTCAATGGTCCTTATTTAAGCATTGAATGAGGAGTGGGCCGGAGGTCTTACACCGGATAGCTGTGAAGCAGGGACACCTCAGCTCCCTGCATGTGCGGCTAAGTGCATCCCCTACGTCCCCTAATCCGGAGAGCATTTCCTGTCCTCCTCTGCTTCTTATCCCTTAAATTTAATACCCTGAGCTCACTCGGCCATCCTCCCAAAGCCAACCCCGGTCTCCGGTTCCTGGCACAGGGCTCTGGTGACCAGGGAGGTCTTGGGAGGCAATTATAGATGGTCAAGTCCCTTCTTGGTCATTTATTTATTAAAAAAAAAAGTTTATTGGGGCGCCTGGGTGACTCAGTTGGTTAAGCGTCCGGCTTCAGCTCAGGTCATGATCTCACAGTCCGTGAGTTCGAGGCCCGCGTCGGGCTCTGTGCTGACAGCTCAGAGCCTGGAGCCTGTTTCAGATTCTGTGTCTCCCTCTCTCTCTGCCCCTCCCTCGCTCATGCTCTGTCTCTCTTTGTCTCAAAAATAAATAAACATTAAAAAAAATTTTTTTTTAAGTTTATTTTTGAGAGATAGCATGAGCGGGGCAGAGGCAGAGAGAGAGGGAGACAAAGGATCCTAAGTGGGCTCTTTGCTGACAGCAGATAGCCCGATGTGGGGCTCGAAAACACGAACTTCGAGATCATGACCTGAGCTGAAGTTGGAGGCTTAACTGACTGAGCCACCCAGGCGCCCCCAAGTTCCTGCTCGGTCATTTAAAGTCCCGGAGTACTTTAATGTTTCCAAAATTCAGTTACATCACCTGTAAAATCGGCTAGCAATACCAATATCCAACAGCAGTGGGTGAGGACCGAAGGACACATTTGGAAAGTGCCCGACCCCATAGAAAGCGCTTTTGGCAGCCGTGAAATGTTCCGCCGATGGTTGGTGATGAACTCATTTGCTGCTCCTCCGGACCCACCACGAATGTGTGCAGAGCCACACTTGCCACGGGCTGTTCCCAGGCGGTGACCGGGCATCACAGGGGTGCTACGACAGGTGCATTCCCGAGGGATGTGGGCTTCCTCTGTCAGACAGCTTTGGCTCGAGGACATCCCACAGGCTTGGCCAGAACTTCCTTAGAACTGTGCTACAGACAGACTTTGTGTGTCGGCTCCCCCGCCCTCCTTCCCAGGGTCAGACAGGCATCTGCTCTGCTGGCCCTCCCCCTTCTGGATCTTTCCCTTTTTGGCCATCACAGTGGCATCGACTTCCATCTCGGTCCCTGCTTCTTAGAGACCCCACACTAGTATGACACCCAACACATTTTAGTTCCCTCTCCTCTTTGCCAAACATACAGCTCAAAGGCCATTTCCCATCTAGATAGCATTTACGGGGATAACGATATGTGTTAATTATTTACTTTAAAATTATTTTCTCTCAACCTGGTGGACATCCCTGTCGGTACCTTGGTGACCGTGAATCCTGGGACTTCTTTGAGCATCAGCATTTGGGGGAGCTGCTTCACACGCAGACAAAAGTCTCAGACAAAAGTCTTCCTCCCTTGCTGACCAGGGACTAGGTATTTTAAAGTGTGTTTTTCCCTACATGAAGACAAACGAGCAATGCTCCCACCTCTGCAAGTGCTGTGCTCCCCAGGACCAGCGGCTGTCTCCACCGAAGGTCTAGAGGGCGTGGAAAGGTCAACCGCAGGCCTGGGAACCTCTGGGTGTGTGCACAGAAGCACCTCTGTCTGTTTCTGGACTCAGCAGGCAGTATTCCTTTCTTCTGACTTTGCCTTATCTGATTTTTTCTAGGAATCTTAGCTTCTTGGTGATGATAGGGGTGAGAGACCCCCCCCCAACCCTTACTCCATTCACCCCACAAATCAGCCTGGGGATCTTCGGCAGCTCAGAGTAATGAAACCATAAAAACATGGGGTGACAGACCATGGAGGGGTCTTAGCGACCATTAAATTGACCCACCTCATTTGCTAGGTGAGGAAAGAGGCCTAGGGTGCAGCAGAAATTGTCCTTCCTTTTATTTCCCTTGACTTCCAACCATCCATCCATCCACCCACCCACCTATTCACCTACCAATCCATCCAATCATCTATTCATCCATCTGTCCATGGATCCATCTACCAATCCATCCATCCATCCGTCTGTCCGTCCATCCATCCATCCATCCATCCATCTGTCTGTCCGTCCATCCATCCGTCCATCCATCCATCCATCCGTCCGTCCGTCTGTCCGTCCATCCATCCATCCATCCATCCGTCTGTCCATCCATCCATCCATCCATCCATCCATCCATCCACATATCAGGGTGAGGCTCTGAGAATTCAAAGAACAATACAATGTGGTGTCTCTCCATGGAGGCTCTCCCAGTCTAGCATTTGCTAGATTTCATTCCTTAAAAAGGCCCAGTTCAACCTTGTCCCTGAAATAGCCCAACTATGTCATCCATCACTCAACCTCTTGCAGTGGAAACCTTTCAAATTCCATCAGCAACACTTTGGCTGTGGGTATGTAGGTCACGAAAAACAAAGTCAGCAACACACGCCTGCCCATTTCTTCCCGGAGGAAGGGACTCTTGCGCCCAGAGTCTAGGCCGTGGGGCGCAGGTGCCTCCGGGCTTGGGAGCCTCTCCCAGCAGAGAGAACCCGCTTTTAAAGTTCTGCTTCCTTCCAATCTCCTCCCTTCTCTCACCCCCACCCCATTGCCCCGGTAACTCAGCTTTCTCCACCCCGCCCCCCTCAAGCACGACTGCGTTAGGGCCATCCAGCAATGGGGTTCCCTTTATGGCCCTGCTTGTCTCATTGCCCTTCACATCGGAGACCCTTTCTCTCTTTGAGCAAACTCATTACCCTCTGTTAACCCTGCTTGCATAGAAGAGGCTCTGATGTGTGTTGTGAGGGCTCAGGAATGGAGGGAGGAGGGTAGACACTCAAACACACTACACATTCAGATCCTCAGCTGTGAGACGTCTAGTTCTTTCCTTAGAGACCATGAATGACCATGGCTACATCTGTGCTGCTCGTGACGGTGAAGAAGGCAAGGGTCCCTTGGGAGGGTTGGGCCCATCCCTTAGCTCTGCCTTAGACCTGCTTCGTGATCTTAGGAAAGTGCTTCCTCATTCAGGTAGGAGCAAACCCGCTGATCATCAGCTAATATTCACGGCTTGCTTTGTAGACAACTCCTACAGTGCCTGAGCACCCGGGGTTTCCCCTATGGCTGTAAAGCTCGGTGACCAAAGCACGGCCGACCTACCATCTGCCGTGGTGATAGGCAGATGCCACGATGCTGCTTCCTACCTCGCGTCTCCTTCTGAGTGAAGAGCTGCTGTGCCTTCTGGTGCATTTGCAGTAGACGTGTGCCAAGCCAGGTGCTGGCTCATGCGGGTGTCCTTGTGCCAGCGGTGGGCGTGCACCAGGGTGCCACGGACCTCGGGGACGTTCTGCAGCGTGCACGTACTTGGGAGTTTGGGTTGGGAGCCAGGCAGAGCAGCAGGCTATCGTCCTGGAGCCCCGAGCCCTACCTGCAGGATCCAGAGACATCTGCAGGCGCCCTGCTCCTACCCCCCCCCATTTTCCCTTTTAATCCCCTCCCCGCCTCCAGAAACATGGTGATCGCTGCCGACCCTCATCTTGCGATCTTGGCAAGTCACTGATCTCCAGGAGTCGCAGCTTTCAAATCTGAGAAGCGGAGTCATAACCCCATGGACGTCACAGGGTAGGTATGGTGATTACACGAGGCCGTTTTTGTGAAGGTGATTCGCGAGCGGCTTCTCCCGTGTTATTTTGGCAAAGATGGGTTATTTAAGGTGGCTTGTGAGGGAAGGGAACGGAGGGCGAGGGCGCATTCCAGGACTCCGCTCTGGCACCCAACGCTTCCCTGAGGGTCCACGTAGAAGACGGTCCCAGCCCCGAAGGAGCCCTTGATGCTGATACACCGTAGGCGCAGTGTGGACACTTCCGCGTGCCCAGCGTCATCTGGCCCCCTTCGTACCCACGGAAGTGAGCCCTCGGCTTACAGAGGAAGAGACCAGAAAGGAGCTTCTCCCGGAGGTGGTATCGTCACAGTTGGAACCCAGGCTGCGTGGTTCTTGCCCCGCTCTGAACCACGGCTCTGCTGTACCTACTGGATGCAGGACGGAACTTGGGGAAAAGCCCACAGAGCCCCTTCCTGCTGGCTTGTTCCCGTGGTCACCCTGCCACCCACTGCAGCCATGAGGCTGACACATAAGGGACACCCGAGGGCTCTGGCTCACTGCTCCCTGCACGCTCAGCATGGGCAGCACCCCCCCCACCACCCTTGGGATCCCCCCGAGGGCCTCATGTCCAAGTGCGCGACCGAGGAGGCCCCGGGCGTCCCTCCAGCCCTGGGTGTCTGTGACACGTCCGTCACCGGCTGTGTTCGTTTGCTAGGACGGCAATAACAAAGTTGCACGAACGGGGTGTCTTAAAACAACAGCAGTGGATGGCCTCACGGTTCTGGAGGCCAGAGGTCCTAACTCAAGGTGTCACCAAGGCTGGCTCCTCCTTTGGAAGGATCTGTCCCCAGAGAATCTGTCCCGGGCCTCTGTCCTAACTTCTGCTGACGGCCGGCGACCCTGGGCGCTTCTTGGCTTGTGACAGTGACTCTGCAATCCTTGCCTCTGTCTTCGCGTGGGCTCTGTGTCTCCGACTCGTCATGTGGATGGCTCGCGTGCCACTCTTTTTATAAAGACGTCCTCGTACTGGACGAGGGGCCGTCCTACTCCAGCACTACCCCGTCTATACTAATCACATCAGCAACAGCCCTACTTCCAAATGAGGTCACGCTTGAAATACTGGGGGTTAGGATGTCAATGTATCTTCTTTGCGGGGGGAAGTGGGGGACACCACCGATCCATAACATCACTTTTGCATAAAACTGGCCCAACGGGTGAGCATCTTCTGTCTTGTCTGAACTTCCTCGGGCTGGGTGAGTTTGCAGAGAGGTTACAAGATTCCTCCGGCCTCAAATATCCAGAAGGTGTCTCCTCTGGGGCTACGGGGGAAGCGCTGGGTGGGGGGATTGAGAGATGTGACCCGTGTCACCCGTGTGGTTTCACCTGCGAAGCCAGGCTTCCTCAGGGGTGCCCTTCGGCTTATTAGGACTTATCAAGGCCACTTTTAGGGTGGGATGGAGCTTTATTAAAAACCACAGGTTGTGGGGGCGCCTGGGTGGCTCCGTTCAGTCGGGTAAGCATGCAGCTCTCGATCTGGGCTCACGTCGTGATCTCGCGGTTCGCAACTTCGAGCCCCACGTCGGGCTCTGTACTGACGGCACGGAACCTACTCGGGATTATCTCCCTTTCCCTCTCTCTCTGCCCCTCCCCTGCTCTCTCTCAAAATAAATATGAAAAAAAAAATTACAGATTGCGGGGGTGAGAACTAGAAACCTGTTTTTCCTGGCAGGTATTACAGGTTAAATAGTGTCCCTCAAAAAGACACGTCGCCGTCAGAATGTGAGCCTATTTGCCGGTGTAATTAGGCAAGCTGAGGTCATGCTGGGGTAGAGCGGGCCCCCGATGCAATATGACTGGTGTCCTTAAAAGAAGAGGAGAGACGCACACACGGTAAAGACAGCTGTGTGATGACACAGAGACACGGAGGGAGAAGGCCACGTGGCGACAGGTAGAGATCGCAGAGGTGTGGCTGCGAGCCGAGGAAGGCCAAGGCCAGTCGCTCCCAAAAGCTAGGACGAGGCCTCGGAGGATTCTGCGTAGTCTCAGAAGGAACCAGCAGTCTCTCGCCCGCTTCCGGTGTGGGCACCGTGGGGACACCGTGAGGCGTCTTCCTTCCAGGTTCCTGGGCCCGACACGCTCCGGAAGCGGGAAAAGACGAGGAGACACAGACGGCAGCGGGTGGGAAGCACGACCCGTGTGCCAAGCGTTTTATACATGCCGTGCTCTCCCGGGGCCGAGATTCATAACCTTGTCCCCACTTTGCAGATGGGAAGTGAGGGAATTTGTCAGAAGGTTCCCGGCTGGTAAGCGGCCAGGCGGGGCTTCCCACTGGCGTCTGTGGGTCTGACCTGGACCAGCTCTCTGCAGGGGTTCAGCAAACGCCCTCGAGGTGGGTCCCCGAGAGGCAGAAGCTGCCCTCACCGTTGCCTGCTTGGTGTGGTGCAGAGTTCGGCGGGGGCGGGGGGATCTTCCCCACCCTTCAGGGCAGCTGGGCTCCGCCTGCTGTCCCCTTCTAACGCCCTACAGGTGACACCTTTCTCAAACCTCAGTATCTCCCTGCCAACTTAAAGAGCAGCCCCAACTCAGGGCCACGGGAGCGGCCCCCGGTATGTCCTTCAGTGGACATTGATTACGCTCGGGGCCAGGCAGCATACCCGGGACTCTGGGACAAGCCAGACAGTCCCAACGTGCCCTGGCCCTCAAGGAGGCGCAGAGGCTATGACTTCTGCATGCTTTCCTAGAAATGCCCCCCACTTGGGCCTTACCGTCCTACGTGGGGCGTCCTACGTGACTGTGAATCGCGTGCAAGGTCTCCTTGCAGCGACCTTGGGCCTAGCAAGACTCCTCGTCAGGGTAGGTGTCAGGTCTTACACACTGCAGGGCCTTGGCGCCCTCCCCGTGCCCTGTTTATGGGCCTTAGTTGTTGTACAGTTTCCCGTTGCCCTCGGTGGCATTTGCCCCTTTGCCTCTCTCTTGTCTGGTAGCCAAATCCGATTTTTCTCCAGGCCTTATCTCCGGGAAAACTGTAAAAATGAGCTCAGGTCAGCCAGCGCAGGCCAGGCTTCTTCCCCAAAGCCTTGCTCTGATAGCTTTTGGGATCACTTTGCTTTGTCTTTTTGGGCACAGGAACGTCAGGTTGGTGCCCGTAGTAGCTTCCCTTCCGTTTATCAAGAGCTCTCAGGCTCCAGACTGGCAGACTGACCTTTTAGGCAGATTTCCTAATTTAGTCCTTGCAGCCATCCAATTAGATAAGCACTCTGATGCTTCCCATCTTCCAGATAAACAAAAACAAAAACAAAATGGAGGCACAGAGGTGTGATGTAACTTATCCTGACTTTCAGAAATCGGACTCTAAATAACTTACCCAACGTCCCTTAGCCAGTGACTTTCAGAAATTGGACTCTAACCCAGGGGGACTGAGAGTGCGTAATCAAAATTCCACGTGGCGGCTTGAATGAGACACGTGCATGTAGGTAGGCCCATACGTGATGGGTAATGTTAGATCGATAGATCGATCGATCGATAGATAGATGATAGGTAGATAGATCGATAGATCGATAGATCAATAGATGATAGGTAGACGGATAATCTCTAGACATAAAAGGCTGGGGACTCCTACCAGAGAAAGATGTTGTTTGTTATGATCATATTTTCTCCCACATCAGTCTTTCAAAATTACCTTCAACCCACGCACCCAACCTCATGATGGCCGCCTTCTACAGGAGGAAATAAATGCCCAGAGAAGTCAAGCTTGTCACTCAGGTTCTATGGCCCAGGGGCCTCCACATGGCCATGCTGCATGCCGACCGGTCCCCCGGAACGCCCTGTGGCGTGGGGCTTCGTGTGTCCCGTGTCAGGGGTGCTGGCGTGGGCGGCAGGGGACCAAGCGTCTCCCTTAGAAGTACCCCCGAGGCAGGGAGCCTCAGGACTCCACCTCACGTCTCCAGGACACTGGACTTTGGACGTGAGGCCTCACCCCCGGAAGCATGTCCCTTACAACAAATCACCCCCTCTGGTGCCAAATCCCCACGTGCCCTGGGGCCTGCAGCCGGGGAGGGGGAGGGGCTGGAACGGGGAGCCCCACCCGGGGAGGCTGGTCTGGGGCTAGACTCACGGGTTCGGGTCTGCCCCCCATCCACCGTGGGGGCCGAGGCTGGTCATCCAACCTCTTCCGCGTCCTCACCTGTAGCACAGCCCGTGTCCCAGAATGTTTCATGCGGAGAATGGGTTTCTGTGTGAAAGATGCCTCAGCGGTGTGTGGATGTGGTTGTGTGCGATGCCCCCGGGGTGCTGGAGGCCGACCTTTGTGCCCCCCCCCGCCCGGAGGACGATGTCTGCCACCAGGGCAGTTGCTGTGGCTAAGTCAGGCCCCGGGTTTGTCTTGGCTTGACTTGTTTCCATTTTCAATTGAAAATTAAATTTGGATAGACTTCAGCCTGACGAGGTCCGCTCCCTGGGCCTCGGCCAGCCAGCTCTGAGTAACTGCAGACAGGGTGGGGTCACTGGGATTTGGTTATTGGATTTTTTCCCCCCTGCGGTTTCGGGCAGCCTCTCCGCGACAGGCAGCGTCGTCGTCTTAAGACTGGACTTTCCGGGAGAGCGTTCGGGTCACTCCAGGCGTCAGTTGGAAAGGGCTGCTCGTGGACGGGGTCACGGGCCCGAACTGGGAGCTGCCTCCTTCGGACCTGCAGCCTCCGAGCCCATCGAAGTCTAGGTGACACCCGGCCCCAATAGCTGTCGCTCCATTGCTGGGCAGTGGGCATTGCTGTTTCCGCGTCAGGCCTGGGCTGTTCCTTTGCGATCATCTCTCTGCTTCCCTGGCCGCTGTCCCTTCGCCAGCCCCCTGACGCCTCACCCACCGGAGCTCTGGGGGAGGCAGAGGGGGGCGCCCCAGCCAGCCACGTCCCTGCTCCAGCTACGCAGCCCGCCGACCCCCACCACAGGGTCTCCCTCCCCGGCTGGGATTCGGTTAGCTGGGCTGGGGCGCCCACCCTTGGCTGCTCCCCTGCCGTCCCCAAATGCGCTGACTGTGACCCGTCTCTCCACGACCCCCCTGGAACCACTGCAGACCGCTTTCCCTGACAGCAGCCCTGCCCAGACGGGGAATCCTGTGAATCTAAAACTTGAATGAGGGGTGCCTGGCTGCCTCAGTCGGTTAGATGTCTGACTCCTGCTTTCGGCTCAGGTTCGCGGGTTCGAGCCCCGCATCTGGCTCTGTGCTGACAGTCAGTGCGGAGCCTGCTTGGGATTTTTTCCTCTCCCTCTCTCTCTGCCCCTGCCCTGCTCTCTCTCTTTCTCTCTCTGAAAAAAACAACTAAACTAAACTAAAGTAAAAAAAAACTTGAAGGAAGAGAGCTTAGTTTGGGGCGCGCATCGCAAGGTCGTGTGTGTGCGTGAGGGGGCTTTTTATGTGTCTATTTAAACATTTTTGTCTAGGGCAAGAAGTCACTAGATATGCCAACCCCGGGGGCACTAAATCATGAGAACACGGAGGCCAGACAGCCTTTAAGGTGTAGACGGAAGAGTCCCCTTGGGATAATCCAGTTTACTGGTCTTCTAGCGGACGGAGGCGCCACAGTCTCCTGAGGTGACTGGGTTATGAGCAGCGGGGGGCACTCTGCATTTCGTCAGCGATGTAGGGACGACACCCTCTTCTGAGCGCTTTATGAGGCTTTGTACCATGCTGGGCCGCTGGCGTCTGATCGAAACAGCTTCGATAATGCTGCAAAAAGTGGCCAGACGATTTATCCCATTGGCACGAAGCCTAGAATTATAATCAGATCTTGACTTCTTCAAAGGCTTCTCGCTCCGGACTTTCCAAATCGAAAATAAATATTGAGGGCAATTACCCTCCTTTCGTCCTCTGCTGTGCGAAGGGGAGTTTTCATCCCTTAGTTCCAGTAACCTGTCATTTCATTCGGAAGGTATTAGCCCATGGAATATCAACACGGTCCGTCTAGGTTTTGACTGAAAGGAGGGAAGATTTATTATGCCCCGGGTTCATATTTTCCTCTCTTTAAGAAGTCCTGGGCACGCCAGACACTCCTTTTCAGACAAAATCGGCTGTTTTCTTCCCATTACTGGTTGCATTGTTTGTGTGCCCCGTTTGCTTGCTATACTCAGAACTCCCTCAAGGGGGCAGCAAACCACAATGCCTGCCGCGTTTCTGGGGCCGCGCCTGGGGTTGCGGAGAGGCCTTGGGACTTGCCTCCGGAGGGGGAATGATTACTGGATTACTGCTCGCCTTCTCAGGAGCTTCTCCGGGCTTGACACGAAAGCACTTCTCCCGGAGTGAAAGCCAGAGCTTCCCCAGTCTCGTTTTTTAGAGAGCTGCAAACATGACCAGACCTATTAATTACTTAATTGAGGTTCTGGGCTTTGAAGATGAAAAGTGTGCTTAAGTGGTGAGTTCTGTTGTTTCCAGACTGGGAAGTTCTTTACTGAGGGGGGTGGGGTGGGGGGAGAGGTCTCCTGAGCGTCTCTCCAAGTTATCAGGTCCACTCCGGTGACCCTCTCTGGTGACACGGACCACCCAGTCCTACGGCTGTGCATCGAGGAAGTGTCTCCTAGGTGAACCCCCTTGCAAATACTTCCTCCATCCATCTCAAGCCACACCAGGCTGCCCGCAGAGTCCCAGCAAAGGGTCTGGTCGCCCTCAACGTGTGTCCCTTTCACCCTGATCCAGTCACAGGCCCCCCTGTGGTGGCTGAGAATCTGTAGGGGGTGCTGGTCCATTAGGGACCCTGCTTGGCTGCGAGACAGACTGACGCGGATGCCCCGGTGGCTTTGTGGCCCTGCCGGGGGCGGAGAGTACTGGTCACGTAAATGAGCAGCGCCTCCAAGCACCAGGCCAGCTCCGCCTGGGGCGAGCAGTGTCTGTACCTGTCTTCGCCCATGGGGATGGGGGAATGGGAGGGGAGATGGGGAGGTCTCCCCACGGGGGCCCAAAGTCATTGGTAATAAGGGAAGCACTGCAATGTGGCATCGATGCTCTGGTTTACGGAGAACTTTCACATCGACATCATCTCCTGGGAGCCTCTGGAAGGCTCCTGCGAAGAAGCTGAGGCCCGGGTAGGAGACACCCAGAGCAGGCGGAGGGAGGGGCAATGCAGGAGGAAACGCCCCAGGAAGGCTTCTCGACTCCTCCAGCGTCCCTCCCTCCCGACCCTCCCCCGCTCCTTCCAGACTGGCATGCTCAGTGGTTAGAAGGCAAGCACCCCACAGCGGCGCCCTAACCTGAAATATTAGCCTTCATGTCACCAGCATTTGAAATTAATTCCTGCCACGTGGGGTGCTGGTCACGCTCCGCTGCTCTGCAATTCTTGCCGACGTGTAAGTAGTTTTCCTCTGCATCTGAACCCAAGCACAAGAGAAATCACTGAGGAAAGTCAAAAGTCTAGACTCCCCGCGAAAGGCGGTGAGGGGAAAGAAACCCCCAAATCCAGGGCGACGCTTCCTCTCCCGCGGGGACAGGTGTCTCCTTCCCTGCGTGGATGTCCCTCGCCCGGAGCCCAGGACCTAACACGGCTGGGCGAGTCGGTTTCATTTCATGTTTCGAGAGGGTGTACCGCCCTCTTAGCTGGAGAATGACGACCTCCAGAGCAAGTCCAGCTGAAAGTCCAAAAAGCCCCCCGTGGTGGTCTGCCTGTGGCCTGTCTTCCCCAGAAAGTGGGCGTGCAGGTGAGGGCGCGGGAGGAAGGAGGAAAACAAAACAGCCGTGTAGTCGGCGACGTCCTCTTGGTTACAAACCACAGAAATGGATTCTGGCTTATCAGTTTAATCAACATGTGATCGAAGAGGGGCGTGTATGGGAAAGAGACGGAGGTTTCACGGGCCCAGGGTGGCGGGCGAACTCAGCTAGGTTGGCCCTTCCATGCCGGGCTGTCGCAGTCACGGGAGAGGGGTCCTTCAGGTGGCCTGGCCTCAGCTCCTGGTGCCTGGGTCTTGCGGGTCCAACCTCAACCCCTCAGGAGCCCGGATCTGATTAGGTGAATGGGATGAAGCCAGTGGGTCAGAGCGTGTATATTTCTGTGTGTGTGTGTGTGTGTGTGTGTGTGTATGTGTGTGTGTGTGTGTGTGCATGTGTGTGTGTGTGTTCGTGTGTGATGTTAGACAACCAGTAGCTTCTCCAGGCGAGGGCCACCATTTGCTTCACGTGAACTGAATGTTACGCGGGGATTTTCTTCAGCTAAAGCTGAAGCACATTTCTTACAGGAACGGCAACCTTTCTTTAAGGGTTACCAGGTTTTCTGTTAATAGTTTAAAAATAGAGAAAAATACCGAGAACAAAATTAACTTTGTAATACCACCATTCGGAGAGAGCAATCGTCACGTTTGGGTCATATCCATCAGATAGATAGACAGACAGACAGGTAGATAGATGATAGAGATATATAGATGATGGATAGAGGTATACAGATGATAGATGATGGATATTATACATAAAGTATATACATACTTTTAATAAAAATGTGATTTTAATGAGCACATTGTTTGGTGATCTTTCTCTTCATTTGCTGAATGTCCTTTTTCATTACATTTTTTCCCCATTATTTTTAATGGGTCCTTATAATATTCTGTCAGACACATGTGGCAAAATGTACTTACTCAGTCCCCCCCGTTGAACAGTTAGGTGCTTCAAATGTTTTTTTGCCATCATAGGCAATGAAGCGATAAACATCCTTCAATAAGTATTTTTGTACATCTGTGTGGTTATTTCCTTGGGATAAATTTCTTCAAGTGAAGATAACTGATTAAAGGTGGGCCCTTTTAAAGTGTTTGGGTTAGGAGGATCACCTGTCCTTCTGAGATGTCCCCGGAATACTCCAGCACGCTAAGATGCCCACGCTGAGTTTATTCATTTCCCAAATACTTTCCTATTTTACGGTGACATCTCATTGCTGTCTCAACTTTTCTTCCAGGTTTTTAAAATACTTTTTTATTTCGGTGTAACATATAAAACACACAGATCTTTTTTTTTAATTTTCAAGTTTATGTGTTTATCTTGAGAGAGAAAGCGTGAGTGGCGGAGGGCCAGAGAGAAAGGGAGAGAGCGAATCCCAAGCAGGCTCCTCACTGATAGCTGATAGCACGGAGCCCGACGTGAGGCTCGAACTCACAAACCGTGAGGTCATGACCAGTCAAGAGTCAGATGCTTAACCGACTGAGCCACCCAGGCGCCCCAACACACAGATCTTATATGTACAACTCAGTGAATCTGTACGTATAGAGATGCCCACGTGACCACCAGTCTGATCAAGACGTAGAATATTTCCGTTACTCCAGAATGTTCTCTGTGCCCAGATAAGGTCACACTCACAAGTACTAGGGGTTAGGAAGGGGACATAAATTTGGGGGGCTACCATTCATCCCAGTATATTCTCCTCACTGGATTACTTCCCACAAGTAGCTTACCTGCTGAGGGTAAGCCAGCCCACTTGACCTTCCCTCAGATTACAAGCGTATCGTTGTGTTTTACCTTCTTAGACACCAGGAAGGGGAAGCGTTCCATCTTCTCCCCTGTGACACGTCTTGGTCCACAGCTGGCCTGGACTCTTGCCTGTGTGGTTGGGACATAAATGTAATAAGCTGTGAATCAGCCTCTCTGGCCAGGGGTGCCTTATGAAGAGAGAGCATCTATTTGAGCAAACAGGTATCTTTAATTTGGGGACGGCATTTAGCAAAATGACGCGATGATAACAGGGAATATGTTTACGAGTGTGAGTGTTGAGCTATTTAGACACAAGCACCAGACCTCTAGGTGGTTGCCGATAAGTTACCGTGTGTTTGAAAAAAGTAATCTGTGTTTTTCCATTCATCCCTTGAATGAATAAGGAAGCTCAGACAGGTGACAGAAGTGACATTGATTATCGAGTCTTAATTTGGGTTTGCCTTTGTCCTTTTCAGTTCTTCAACACTCGATTAAAAATGGCTTCTAGGGGTTCAGTTATCTGCGATGTGTAGCACCTACGGCAGGTGTCAGACGTTCCTGTGCACGGTGATATAAAGTCACAACTTGAATCGTTGGAGTACGGTATTTAAAATTTCGGCAGTTTTGAACTTAAAGTTCAAACATCCAAAAAAGAAATTAAGATGGCAAAGCATGCACGCAGACGCGCGCACACACACACACACACACTCATGCATGAGCACACACAGGCACAGGCACCCACATGCATGCACCCACATACACGCCTGCACACACACACATGCACGCGCACACACGCACACGCAATGCATGCACACGCACAATGCATGCACACACATACACACATGCACACATGTGCCGCACCCATCCTAGGACCTGCTGCAGCCTGAGGGCGGTGCCTGGGCCTGGGAGTTGGGGACCCGCCCCGCCGGGCACTGTCACTGTCACAGTAGAACCCTGTCTCCCATTCTCCAGACCCTGTGCCTCGGCTCCTCCTCCTCTCAGGGCCTGGTGGCCACTCATCCTGTTCCTGCTGGAACCACCCAGATCCGAGGCTTTCCCACTGGCCCCTAGTCTCTTCTAACTGCCCCTCCCTGCCAGGCCCTCTCCTCTGAAACCAATCCTTCAAATCCTGCCTGCATTCGCCTTTAAACAACCACGTCAGCAGTCCTTACTCAAAAGCCACATAAAGAAATGTGTTTTCGACTGCGACCCACTATTGTGTAAGTACACGCATATGTACATACTCGTACGCATACATATATATGCACCACCCCCGAAAACCACAAGACAAGAATCATGAAATAATGTTTACCTTTCTTATATGGAACCTTCTCTGACATTTGCTAGTCCATTTCACCCCATCCTGTTTTATTCTATTCCGTTCCAGTTGACTTGATCCCGCTTCATTAAAAGTAATGCTTCCGGTGCCCCAATACCTTTATCTCACGTCCCCTTAATGGCTTGTAGCCGTGCTTCCTCTCAGAGGGCAAGTCTGAAATCCTTAGCCTTGTTCTCAGGGCGGCCTCTGCCACTTGCCCCCACTGTCCCTTCAGCCTTTTATTCAGGACTCTGTGTAGGAACCTCTAGGATTTATTTCCCCAAACCTCTCCACCCGTAGTGGCTCCTGAAGTTCAATGCTCATTTCTGCCTGGCCTGCTTTGTGTCTTTCTCTACCTCCTCCTGCTGGTCCCGTGGACCCAGGTCAATCCTTGCCTCCTCTCTGAAGCATCCCTGACCATGAGCCCCCGCTCTTGTTTCCTGCCCACACATCTGGCATCTAGATCAAGACGGTGAGCTCTGCTTTCATAACCCTTCATTTACGAACAACCCACCGCGTCCGGGCTGGTTTCTCAGTTCAAATAATTGGCCAGGAGAAGGACACTTAGCGCTTCAGCAAGTTACTGGGACCTTGAAAACCCAGCTCTCCCTTCGCCCAAGCCCCTGCCCTGGGGCTGCCCGTGGTGACGGGGAGGAAATGGGAATGTTTTGGTCACAAGTTGGAACCAGAAGGCACTTTCCTGCTGAGGTTTCATCGCTAGATAGGCGGGTGCACCTGAAAAGGTGTTTGGGGTGCTGTGCTTGGTACATACTTTACGGTTACGTTGGCTTTTATGAGCCAGTCAAACAACCTACCCTCTTCTCAGAATGCTGTTTCTCACAGAAAAATGCATTACATTGCATACAAGTCCTACACTTGATCTTAGCCAAAAGGCCGAGAAGCGATGCATTGCACACAAGTCCTGAACCGCTGACCTACCGACAACTCTGGAACTCTCCCTGCCCTGTGGTCGAGCACCTCCTGTACTGCCTGGTCTCACCGCCTTTCCATGTGGACATGTCTTATCTTCCCCACCGGACGCCGAGCCTTGGAGCACAAGCACTGTGTCCCCAGCCTCCCTCCATTTCCTACAGGGCTGAGCGCGGCGGCTCGTGCCCGGTGAGCTCTCTCCATGATCACTCGTCGGGGATATCCCCGGCCGCACCCCACTCCCGGCCTGCTCTGTCCTCATCTTGGTTTGTCCCAGAGGGAGCAGTTCTCTATTGTTTGGAAGATTTTAAGGGATACTAAACAGGCAAGAGAGAACAAAGGGAGAGACGGGGAAGGGAGTGGGGCGGGGGTCGGGGGAAGACCAAGAAAAGGGATGGTGTCCATCCAGGAGGCCCAAGGGACAGAAAGGGACTGGGGGGAGGGGAGGGGTGGGTCGCTGGGGATGGGGTGGGGGAGGGTGGGGGCAGGTTATATTCTGCAAGATGAAGGGATTATGGAGATGCTTGCACAACATTGTGGGTACATTTAACACCCCTGACCTGCACGCTTAGAAATGGCTAAAGAACGAGGGAGATGTCATCATGAGGAAGACCCAACCTGCGTGTGCTGGATTTGAAGAGGGAGAAGGGGCCATGAGCCCCGGAAAGCGTGTGGGCTCAGAAGCTGGACGAGGCGAGAAAACGGATGCTGTCCCCAAGCCTCTAGAAAGGGACATAGCCCTGCGGATACCTGAATTTTAGCTTAGTTAGACCCATTTCAGGCTTCAACCACCAGAATACATTTGGGTTGTTTTAAGCCACTTAGTCCGTGATATTTGTTACAGCAGTCACAGGAAACAAATACACACGTGAATCTTTGAAAATCTACTTGAAAGGCTCAAAACTCTTTAGTACGTACAGGCACCATGAGTACCTTGCTTTTGGGCAGCCTCTGACTTACGTGTGTGTGTTTCAGAAAAAATACAACCCTGATAATTGTCTACAGACCAACAGGCTAACCATTGTGTTTTAAAAACAGCTGTTCACTAAGTTCAGTTGAAAAGTTCTAATTATTTTCCAATTAGTTGGGTGTGTATTTGTGTGTACGTGTCACCTCAAAGCCACATTACACAGGAAACTTGAGGGGTGGTCTAAACTACGGAGAGCTGTGGAAAGTCAAAGATCGTCTGGGGAACTGCAAGTGTAGACAGTCATTTTCCTTATTTGCTGCCTTCCCACATCAATGAAAGCCTTCATCTTCCCCTCGGTGAAGAGCTGGAACTTCCAGAGTTGTAATTCTTTGGTTCAGAGAAGCTTAGAACCAAGGTTTCTGACCCCGGCTGCCCGTTAGTACCCAGAAACTTCTAGGAAGCCTGATGGCCAGCCCAGAGCACGTAAATTGGAATGTTTGAGAATGCCACCAGGTATCGGTACTTTGTGAAGCTCCCCAAGTTCCTCTGGTTCCTCTGCATCAGCCCAGGTTGGGAACTGATGCATTAGGAGGATGTGGGGAGCAGATCCCAGGATCCTGTAGGGACATCGAGGCAGCCTTGCTTCCTGTGGACTGGTTGCATGGACAGAGGCAGAGATGGGGACAGTGAATGGTATGGGGCTGATTGGAAACCTACATGACAAAAGAATGCAGATTCAGGTCGCATGCGGTATACCAAATATTAATTAAGGATGTAAGAACGCTTGTGAGAAAACCTAGATGCCTTGGGAAGGTTTCCAACAACTGCTTCCTCCACCATGAGCCTCAGACCATGACGGTCTTCGGGACTCAGTACTCAACACAAGGACCGGGTGTTGACGAATGCCTGTTGACAGATAGAGCTCACAGAGGTAGAAGTCCCCCAAGAGGTTCACAGCCGGGGTTGACAACTGCCAGGTGGCTCATGGTTGTCACCGTATCCTCCTCGGTTACGGAAGTCCCTCCAGTCCCCCGGCTTCCCTGCTTTGTACGGTTATGGGAGACAAGATGATGAAAGTCCCCTGTCAGAGAATGATGGTCCGGACCCTCAGATGTCTGTTGAGCAAACAAACAAACGTGGACTTGGAATTGTGTTGTTATCCCACGTCATTTTCTCTGCCCTCAGAAGAAACTAATTGAGTCCAGGCGCCGTTCTTTCTTCCAATGTAATTGTCAAAAGAAATCCAGCTATAAAATGCTATTTTCCTTGTATAAATAAGCGGGAACTTCCTAACCCTGAGCAAGTGGAAAGTTGGAAAGTTTTCTCAGTAAAAATCTGGAGGGACAGGAAACTTTGAAAGAACGAGAATCTCTCAGGTGCCAGTCGCTGATATCGCTCCAATAGTATTAATTTGGATTCTACCAATTTGGAACTTGTAGTGATTAATACTTGTCCCACTAATTCTTCTTGCAAAAAAATGTTCAAGATCATTTTTTCCCTGATGGAAACAGCACGGAGTCCAAAGCTTGGAAGCCTGGGGTCAAATCCCAGATTGGCAATTTATTAGTCATGTGATGCTGGAAAAGTAGCGGCCTCTGTAAAACTGAAATAATAATCCGTCGTTTGTTGTGGGCATAGAGGTGATGACACGATAGGCAAACTGTAGAGGGCTTTGCAATTGTATAGAGTCCGTCTTAGAGTCCAAATCTAGTTCGTTAGTTCTCTCTTAACCTCAAGAGGCATGAGATTCTTTTAAGAGGCTTCAACTTCTGGGCTTAGCAATTCTTTAAAAATTTTTTTTAATGTTTATTTATTCTTGAGAGAGAGAGAGAGAGAGAGAGGGAGAGAGAGACAGAGTGAGCAGGGGAGGGGCAGAGAGGGGGGGGGGAGACACAGAATCTGAAGCAGGCTCCAGGCTTCGAACCATCAGCACACAGAGCCCGACATGGGGCTTGAGCTCATGAACCACGAGATCATGACCTGAGCTGAAGTTGGACACTTAACCAACTGAGCCACCCAGGTGCCCTAGGGCTTAGCAATTCTTTATAAATACGTTTATCATTAGAGTGTGTGAGGTAGAGAATTTATAGGCACCACTTTTCTTTGTCAAATAGACCCTTAAAACCTGGGGATAGTGTGTCTTTAAAATGTATTTGATCATCTGGGGCTCCTGGGCGGCGTAGTCGGTTAAGTGTCTGACTTTGGCTCAGGTCATGATCTCACGGTTCATGGGTTCGAGCCCCGTGTCAAGGTCTCTGCTGACAGTAAGAGCCCGCTTCGGATCATCTGTCCCCGGCCCCCCGCCTCTGTCCCTTACCTGCTCACACACACACACACACACACACATACACACACACACTCTCTCTCTGTCTCTCAAAAATAAATATTTAAAAATAAAGTGTATTTGATCATCAAAATCACCGAGGGAACACACACACACACGTGTGTATGTGTGTGTGTGTGTGCACATCATGTGTAGGTGTGTGTATGTAGGTTTATGTGCGTGTGTATGTGTAAATGTGTGTATGTATAGCCAATGTATATATGTGTACATACATGTACATGCGCATATATATAATATATAGGAGTATTTATGAATCTATGCAATATATAGAAATATAGTATGTGGTATATAAATCTTTAAATATGCCTCTACGTTCATATATAGGTATGCATGCACATATACACATTTATATGCGTATACAATATACAAAATGTACGTATATACTATATATAGTAATTGTATGGATGTGTGTATATAGCCATGGATAATATATGTATATATTAGGTTTACATGTATATGCATATGTGTGCCACAGTGTCCTATCTTCTGATTCAGTAAATTCTGGGCGAGGCCCAGGGATCTATTTTTAAGTTACACATTAATTCTGATTATCAGCAGTTTAGGGGATGACCCCCGTCACTTTTTACTCATGAAGAAACAGAAGCCCCCAGAGCTGCTGACTTGGCTGAGGTCGCACGGCTGGTTAGAGGCAAAGCCGAAAACAGAACCCTGGTTTCCCGGTTTTCTGAACTGATCTCCTGATCTGGCTCCTTGCGGATGACAATGAACCATACTGTCACTCACTATACTCATAATTGAGCTCTAGAAATACCATGTCTGGCGTATATTTGGCTCGTCAGACTAGATTCCTCCGCCCTTTCTGCACTCAGTGCTTGGATATCAGGAGCAGCGAGTGCTGTGCATGGAGGGGCCGCGACCCCACCCCCTCCCCGCTTGCTCTCCTCAGGCCCAGCCCTCTGCGTCCCGCTCTGAGCCTCAAGAAGGCAGGGGGACCCCTGTCCTGGGGACCGTCTTTCTCCCTGGTGTGTGAGCGTCCCCGGGGAGACTCCATGTCTGGAGCAGGCCCTAGCATTCCAGGCCACTGGGACGGGAGGGCACTGGAAGGTTTTAGGCAGAGGCGTAAAGACCAAATATAGTCTTTACCAAGGTCTGCCTGGCACCAAGTGGAGGACAGACTTACTGGGAACAAGAATGGAGGCGGGACAACTGCAGAAAGATGTTTCAGTACCTTGGCAAGGTATTTTGGTGGACAGCGGGGGTCTGTTAGCTACAGCCATGGGTCAAATCTGGCTGGACACCTGTTAAGCCTGGAGAATGTTCTTTTTTTTTTTTTAATTTTTAAAAATGTTTATTTATTTTCGAGAGAGAAGGAGACAGAGCATGAGCAGGGGATGGGCAGAGAGAGAGAGAGAGAGAGAGAGGGAGACGCAGAATCGGAAGCAGGCTCCAGGCTCCGAGCTGTCGGCACAGAGCCCCATGCGGGGCTCGAACTCATGAACCGTGAGATCATGACCTGAGCTGAAGTGGGACGCTTAACCGACTGAGCCACCCAGGCGCCCCAGCCGGTGAATATTCTTGATTGATTCGATGGCAGAGAACACTAGCTCTGAATCTCAGTTAAGAGGAATGTTATTCCCCCACAAAAGAATTCTATTCTTCTCATTTGTTGACTTGCATCTGAAAAAAAAATTGCACCCCGTTGTTAATATCGTTATGTTCTACATTTCACAACAAAAATGCATGGAAGTATATTTTCTCTTTTGTTATGTAAGTAGCTGCATGATGTCTTTGATTTTGCCCCTTTGTCCACAACACCTAAGACATTTACTACCCGGCTCTTTCCGGGAAAAGTTTGGTGGCCCCAGAGCCAGGTGTTGGCACTGAGGCAGATAAAACGGATGGACTGGGATACAGTTTGGTGGGAGAGCCCATAGGACTTTGATGTTCAACGCCGGCAGAATATAGACCGTGACGCTGGCGGGTGGTGTGACATTGGGTTATCTGATCCCGAAGACCGCTCCTAAGACTGGGAGGAGCCAACGGGCAACAGCCTCTGGGGTCAAGAGGTCCCCATCATGGTCGCCAAACAGCCCTGACCGTAGATCACTCTCGGCTGGATCCTTCTGGCTCTTGCCATATGCAGGCGGGGCCTGCAGGTCTCATGTGTGCAAACAGCACTGTTGACGGGGACAAGCCGTGCCTGGTGTGGATCTTGGGTGCTCCGTGGAACAGCCAGTACACAACGAGGTATGTTTTGATCAATTATTATCATTGTCAAGTTTCCAGCCACCTCCCTACCTCCCAATGACCAACACGTTGGCTCATGGTTGGCACCAAGAACGAGCGGCTTAAAAATTTAATCAGGTTCAGGTAACAGGTAAGGACTGGTTCTCCAGTGAAGGGAAAAACACAGCAAATAGTTTGGATTAAACTATGTGTGCTGTATCTTGCTGGAGCTTGCAGGCCCTTTGGAGGCTCTCAGACGGCTTTTAATTAATTGCTGGAGCCAAGTAGGGCAATCTTGTGAACGCGGCTGCTTTTGCTAATCTGATCCAGCCATGCTCAGGGGGTGGGGGCAGCACTGGCCTTGGGTTTGGGGGATGAGTGGGGCAGGCTGGGGCGTGGGAGGAGCTCAGCCCAGATGGTTGGGACAAAGCTTGGAACAGCCAACCTGCTGGTCAAGGAAACAAACAGGCCTTCCCTTCTAGGCTCAGTTTCCTGGCTTGGCAAGGAGGGATCTGAAATCGAATCCTAGCTCTGCCACTAAGTGTCCCGGGGACCTTGGGCCAATTAACGCCTTTGAACTTCAGTGTATCATGTGTGCAATGAATATAGGATTACAACCTGCGGGATTGTTGTGAGAATCAAATAAGATGACGATGATGGCATGTAACCCAAGCCCCGGGTCCAGCCCGGCAAGGCCACTGATTAGCTGGGCACGTGAGCAGCCAAAGGCAGTGCTGACCCTGGAGCGGGGAGACGGGAAGAGATCTAGGGTGGGCACATTTCTTGGAGAGCAGAACAAGCTGTAGGTCCCAGGGGCACCTAGGTGCTGGGGGTGGAGGGTTGCCGGTCCCGGGGACCATCTCCCCGACTCCTCCGTAGCAATGGAGGCAGCTCCTGTAGAGGTCGGCAGAACTTGGGCCTGGGGGAGGTGTTCCTGTCTACCTAGCCTGGGCCTCCAGCGGGAGCAAGGGGACTTTCTCTTGGCCCTGGTCCCTGTGGGAACCCATTTTGCTTTCACTCCTCGTGGTGTGGCCCATGCCCTGGTCACAGAGCTTGAGAGTTTCTTCCCCATGCTCCCACAGAGGGCTACAGGTAGAACACAACTCCTGGGGAATCAGGATGGGCTGGAGCTCAGGGAGGGCACATGTTCAGCTGCATCTGCTACACTTCTCTGGCCCATGCTGATGCTTCCAGAATCCATGGTGCTTGGGCTTCCCTCCTGGGCCCCGGTTATGCCTTTGCTTGCTCTTCTCTTTGCCTGGACGCCTCCTCCCTCCCCCTTCTGCTGCAGAAAATCTTCCCTGAGCACACAGGTTAGGGACCAGCACTCCCGAGAGTCACTTCTGTTGCCCTGCCACATTCTGTTGGCCTTGTGCTTTTCTTGACTGCCTCCTCCAACCAGTCCTCGAAGTGCTTGAGGGCAGGCACTGGATCTTAGGCAGCTCCGAGTCTCCAGGATGGGAGTCACCTCCCAATAAATATTTGCTGAACTGAACTGACTCCTTTCCTTATAATGTAAGAATGGAAGCCAAGAGAGGGATGGTGACCTGCCTAAAGTCACGTGCTACTCAATGGACTCAACCCTATTTCTGGCAAGGTCAGACATAACCTTGATTTGCATCACGTTCTTACAGTATTGAAGTCACGCTGATGACTCAATGAGATCAGATGGGGTTAATCAGAAAACACTCCTTGGCCATCTCAACATGGTGGATACAGGTAGAGCAGGCAGTGAATCTTTACGAGTCTCAAACTCAAGTGTGCAGAAATGCAACTTTACTTTTTTTGTTGTTTTTCAGTAGATCACACGATCATTACATAAAAGCAAAACAGTATGAAAAGGCTACACCTTAAGATGTCTTGTTCCCATTTTATTGGTTTGTTGTGGATCCTTTTAAAATAGAACCAAAGGTGAAGATATATCCTTATTACTCCCCTTTCTCATAAAATGTAATACGTAGTCCTTTCCTTTACATATCACTATGTAGAGAGTTTCATCATTTTTTTTTATAGTCATAGACTATTTCATTATTGATTTAACTGATGGCCACCTGGTTGCTTTTGATTTTGTTGTGGATCCTTTTAAAATAGAACCAAAGGTGAAGATATATCCTTATTACTCCCCTTTCTCATAAAATGTAATACGTAGTCCTTTCCTTTACATATCACTATGTAGAGAGTTTCATCATTTTTTTTTATAGTCATAGACTATTTCATTATTGATTTAACTGATGGCCACCTGGTTGCTTTTGATTTTGTTGTGGATCCTTTTAAAATAGAACCAAAGGTGAAGATATATCCTTATTACTCCCCTTTCTCATAAAATGTAATACGTAGTCCTTTCCTTTACATATCACTATGTAGAGAGTTTCATCTTTTTTTTTTTATAGTCATAGACTATTTCATTATTGATTTAACTGATGGCCACCTGGTTGCTTTCAATTTTTTTAAAGTCTTTGTTTAAACTCCAGTTAGTTAACGTAAAGTGTAACATTAGTTTCAAGTGTACAATACGGTGATTCAACTACAGTGAATAACAGCGTGCATATGTCGACTTGCACAGAGGAAGTTGGGTTCATAGAAAAAGTTCTGAGAAGTGGAATCACTGAAATACGGGGCAAATGTTTCTGTAAGTTCTGTGAATATTTCCAAACTCCTCCCCACGAGGTTGTGCCAATTTAGACTTACACTAGCCCTGGAGAGAGTGCCTGCTGGCCACAACCCCAACACTATGTCAACTCAGTCCTTGTTGGAAGCTCCCTTTCTACCTAGTGATAGCACCATGCACTGACTGGTGTCTCCCCAAATTCAAATGTTGAAGTCCCAAGATAAGACTTTTAGGAGGTATTAAGGTTAAGTGAGGTCTGAAGATTGGGGCTCTGATCCAATAGGATTGGTGGTCTTACAAGAAGAGGAGAGAGACCATGCTTTTTCTTCCCACACGTGCACCAAGAAGAGGTCATGTGAGGACAAAGTAGCCATCCACCAATCACGAAGACAGCCCTCCCTGGAAACCGAACCCTGATGGACCTTGATCTTGGACTTCCCGCCTCCAGAAGTGTAAGAAATGAATGTCTTTTTTTTTTAAAACACCCAGTTTGTGGTATTTTGTTATGGCAGCCTGAGCAGACTAATATGGGTAGAAAAAATTATGTTTACTTCAGGGTAACTTATTCGGTTAGGTGTTTCGTTTTGCTTTGTTTTCGGTTGCTTTGGGAACGTGCTTGGTGAGAGTTTCTGCCTTCCCCTCCTTCCAGGGCAGCATCTGCCTATAATCATGGCATCTTGTCTTTGGCTCCTGCTGAGATGTCTGTGGTCTTGTCATGGTCTTCTCCAGGCAACCAGCGCATGGGCTATGTCTTTCTCCTCCTCCACTTCCTCCTCCTCTTCCTATTTTTCCTCTTCCTTGGATCTCAGGAGCACATGGTTGGATTAATCACAACTCTTGCTTCATACCATACCCTCACCATCACCCACTTTCATTGCACTAGTTACTTCTAATAATGACTAAGACAATTGTGAGATGGTCGTGTCCCCCTAAAGTCTGCAGTTGTCAGCTTGTGACTCTGTTTCTTTCTTGTTCACACTGTGAGGCCCTGTGCACACCCCTCTGAGGAAGCAAGGAAACTTCTGATGCTCTCTGATGCTGTGTCAGATCCTCCCTTCTAGTCCTGCTGCCCTTTCTACCCAACTGCTTTTGGGGTGGAGGCGGAGGAAGCAACTCTGTGAGGTTGCAGGCTCAGCAGTGCTGGTAAATGTCTAACAGTTAGCTCTGGTGCTGGGGAGGGGAAAGGGTGCAGAAAGGTCCACACTTGTAGCTTTGCTGGATGCAAAAGTGTGAAAACTAACTCCATGGCCAATTTCAAGCTGCTAACCTCAACCAGTTCATAAAATTTCTGAAAATTTAACAATTGGCTGCAGGCATGAGTGGGTTCCAAGCTCACCATAGGATAGGGCACAGGGACCCTCCTTAGACACCCACAATTTTTGCCCCTTCTGTCCCCTTGCTTAGGCAGCCCTTCTCCAGTGCCTAGGTAAAGGGTCATCTAGTTCTCATGTGTTCTCTTTTCAGCCCAGTATGGTTGACCTGGGCTTGCCATTCTTTGGAGATCACCTTAAAAATGTGACTCTGATCTCTGTACTCTGCAAGAATAGGGGAAGAGAATTGTGGTGAGGACAAGGCAGTATAGGGGAGAGTTCCTCCACCGAAGAAGCGATTTTGATCTGTTTTGTCTCTGTTGCCTTCCTGGTTGGCATATTGTTGATGTGCAATAACGATTTGTGGAATTAATACGTATCTAAAAATCCTATCGTGCTACTCAGAGAAGTAGAAGACATAGTCTTTGTCCTCATGAAACTTACAGTTGGTATAAGACAAGGAATGAAAAAAGTGACAGATGGCCAGTGCCGAACTATGGTCCAGACAGTGAGTTTTGGTGGTTGTCTGGAGGATGGAGACATTGTGATGGGCCAGGATGCTCAGAGAGCGCTTCATGGGGAAGATAGGATTTGCACCGAGCTTTGAAGGATGCTGTTTCTGACATAAACCCCTTAGCAACTAATTGAAAGCACCTAATTCAACTTGATCTGCCTGTCAGGGGTGTCTCACAGAAAGCCAAAAGAATTCTTCCCGCTTGGCCAAAAGGCATATGCACCACATCAGTAAGAAGCAGGTTTGTTTGGTGCACTCTTGAATTTAGCTCCCCCCAAACAATCTGTGGCTCAAATTGGAGAACGGTCATGTCAAGGTGATCACTGAGTAAGGAAACAGGACTTGAAAATGTATGAGGAAGCTCCCTATTCTCTGAGAGCTACCAGCCTAATTAAGAAGATCCTGACATACTCGATTGACAGATACACGAGCAATGTCAGGGAAACGCAATTTCCGTTATTGTCCATCTCAGCACGGATGGGAAACTTAGGGATGGGAGGTGTGTAGGGAGATCATTATGCAGAGCCTCCCAGGATGTCCCACACAGATATCCTAACTCTACACAACCCAAACTCAACCCACTACCTTCCTTTTCACAGATGTCCAGTCTTTTGTGTTCCTTATCTCCAGGCCCAACGGCACCATTTGCCTGCCTGGGCAAATTAGAAAACGTAACAGTATTCCTAGTTTGCTGTGTGTTGTGTAGTAAGCACTGAGTCCATAGTTTCTTTCCCTCGCTTATTCATTCATTCATTCATTCATTCATTCATTCATTCATTCAATAAACGACAACATGATCTGTAGGGAGACGGTATAGTGTCTAGACCAAAAGCCTGGGCTCCAGAAAGGGATTACCTGGGTTGGAACCCTGACTCTGCCACTTACTAGCTGTGTCGCCATGAGCAAGCTGCTTAACTTCTCTAAGGCTCGGGTGCTCTATCTGTAATATGAAAATAATAATGTACCTCTCATACGGTTATTATAAAGACTAAACGAGATAATCCTTGTAGAGTAGTTCATAAGGGCTAAGCACAGAGTTAGCACTCGATACATTTACTGTTTTATGACTGCTACTACTTCCATCATTGCGTTTGGTCTCAGAATTTGGTAGGAGGATGGATGAATATGACCCTGGCCTTGTACCTTTAGCGGAAAAATTTCATCGCTTTTTTGGAGAGGGCACATCTCCCTTATCAAAAGGGTGTGTGTGGTCCCTTTAATTAAATTATCTGCTACAGGTAGTGTCCACCAGGTAGACCTGAGTCTTAAAGGGGAAATGTGATCCCCTTTTATGTCTCCCCTGTAGACCCACACGCTGAGGGCATCTGTCTCCATCCTTCTCAATGTCTGAATGAGCCCTTAACTCCTACCTTAAATACTTCTGTGTCTGTGGGCTGCCCCCATCCTCGGCTAGGTTGACTTCAGCTGCTTTTTTGTGCCTCATCTGGTGCCCCCAGCCTCATTTCCAACAGTAGGATGCCAAAGGATGGTCCAAGACTTGCTCTAGAAACAACCACCTCTTGCTGAAGAGAAAGGATGTAGGCAGGCACAAGGGGGCCAAAGAGGTAATCATGAAACTCGGGTTATAGCTAATTATTGAAGCCCAGGATCTATGGCAAAGGCAGGGAGGACAGTGCCACATAAACCACCTGGAGAACACACAAAGTAGCAGTGATTACATCATACTATCCAGATTTAATCAACTGTGATATTTGAGATGACCAGGCCACATGGATGTGTTTATCAATAGAACCCAGGTGGGTGGCTGCTAAGCCAACACATGTTGACCCCGGTGGGAAGAGACTGAAGCATCTGATCAGAGTCTACAAGGAATAGGTGGCTTTGAGGGAAATTGGGTGGAAGTTCTGAGAAGACAAATAGGGAACAAAGTCCAGGAAATTTGAGATTAAGTAACAGTGTCAGGTCCACTTTTCTTCAGGAGTGAAGCAAAGGTCAGCTACATAGCTACTAAGAAGGCTTCCTGTTCCAACCCCACGTCGTCCTCACTTGCTTTCCTTTAACAAGGGGCCACGCCTCCCATAATTCCAGGGATTCTTGAAATGCATATCCCATCGGGAAAAAAAGCACTATGGTGATTCCTAATCACACTAAGCAGTATAAGTCATTGGCCCAGTGAGGGGTAGAACCAACATGACTGAAGGCCAGTTGCTTTCAGGCATCATGCCGGGCAATTTTTCCATGTCATCTAATTTACTCTTCACACAACCTTATTGGGAGGCGAGTTATTTGTCTCACTTTGTAGACGAGGAAAGCAACGCTGAGAACAATGGAGTACCATGTCCAAATTTACACAGTCCATTTTTGATAAGGTATAGATTTTTTTTCCTCCCAGGTTTGATCTTACTTCAAAGTCTATGCTCCATCCACCTTTCCACACAGGATGATCTGGCTTTGTAAAGCAATGGGAAAAATGGAATCTGTGTAGTCACGTTCATGAATTCCACTGGGGTGGTTTAAACTGAGCTTTGTTAAATTGGACAATATGGTCCAAATATGGTCCATACTGGACAATATGGTCAATGGTTCAATCATCCTGGATTGTTGTTAGATGTTGGCATTGTGATAATAGCATTTTGGATGAGTCACTGAACTTTTCAATATTTCAGTTTCTTTGTGTAATGGGGATAATAACCATGACCACCTACACACCCAATGCTACCTCTGATGACCGGAGTGAAGAGCAAGTAAGATAGTGGATAAATGCCCTCTTTGGAATTGTGTATATGCCAATTTTTATTTGGTATAACTTGGTTTATTAGGTCTTGGATGTTTAAACGTCAGCTTTCAGTTCTGATAGTCAAATCCATTTAGATGCAGAAAAATGCACAAATTGTAACCAGTGATTGGCTTGATTAATTACTACAAAATGAACATACTTCTAAGTAATTACCGCCTATATCAGAGATAGAACATTATCAATACCCTAGAAGTCTTTCTGATTCTTCCTCCAAATCTTCCTCTTCTTTTCTAGAGGAAGTAATCACTATCCTGACTCTATAACCTTAGATTACTTTTGCGAATTTTGAAGTCTATATATACGGAACCATACAGTATGTACTCTGTGTTTAGCTTCTTTTTTATATATTTTTAAAAATTTTTTTAACGTTTATTCATTTTTGAGACAGAGACAGACAGAGCACAAACGGGGGAATGTCAGAGAGAGAGGGAGACACAGAATCCAAAACAGGCTCCAGGCTCCACGCAGTCAGCACAGAGCCCGACGCGGGGCTCGAACCCACGGACCTCGAGGTCGTGACCTGAGTCAAAGTCGGACGCCCAACCGATTGAGCCACCCAGGCGCCCCATCTTTGTTTAGCTTCTTAACTAAACCTGATGTTTGTGAGAAAGGTCTTGTTGCTGTATCAGCGGTTTACTAATTTTCATTACTGAATAGTATCCCATACATAAAGAGGCCACAGTTTATACCATTCTCATAGATTAGTTGATTATTGAATAGTAAGCCAGTTTGAATTCTTGGAACAAACACAACTTGATGTGATGTATTATCTTTTTTAAAAAAAAGTTTATTTATTTGTGTGTGTGTGTGTGTGTGAGAGAGAGAGAGAGAGAGAGAGAAACAGAGAGAGAGAGAGAGAGAGAGAGCAAGAGAGAGAGAACACGAGTGGGGAAGGGGTATAGAGAGAATAAGAGATTCCCAAGTAAGATCTGCACTGTTAGCACAGAGTCTGATGCAGGGCTTGAACCCATGAACCATGAGATCATAATCTGAGCCCAAATTGAGAGTCAGTGCTTAACCAATTGAGCCAGGCACCTTAATTATCCTTTTTGATATTGCTGAATTCAGTTTGGTAATATTTTATTCAATTGCTTTTCCTCTATTGCTTATGAATGAGATTGGGCTATCCTTTTCCCGTTTTTGCATTGTTCTTGTCAGGCCTTAGTGTCAAGGTTAACGTTATGCTGCTTTTAGAAAATGTGGAGGAAATGTCTTTTCTTTTATCACCCGAAGAAATTTGTTTACAATTGGTGTTCTTAATTTTAAGAAATTAATTTAAATTTAAATACACTTAAATAAGTTTAAATTTAAGGAAATAATAACACCAATTGTAAACAAACTTTTTATCAGTGAAAGATATATCCAATTATTTAAACAGACATGAGATCTATTTAGAGTTTCTATTTCTTCTTGTGTCAACTTTAGAAGTATTTTCTAAGAATTTTCCCATTAATTTGTTTCTACATTAATTGGCATTTTGTTCTTAATATATGTTATTTATTTAATATCTGCAGTGTATTTTACTGGTGGATTAATCCTTTTATTACAAAATATCATTACCATTATGACATGTTCCTCTTTATGTTATAGTAACACTCCCTGCCTTTCAGACTATTTTATTTGATATTAACATGGCTATGTACACTTTCTTTTGGTTACTGTTTGCATGAGGGTCTATTTCCATTCTTTTATTTTAAATCTTTGTGTATTCTCATTTAAGGTGTGCCTCCTATAAGCAGCATATTTTTTATCCAGTCTTACAGTCTTTGTATTTAATTGGAATATTTGGTTTTCATATTGAATAGTTTCTGGTATATGTAATTTTAATTTTTTTATGTTTACTTATTTTTGAGAGAGAGAGAGAGACAGCGTGCGAGCAGAAGAAGGGCAGAGAGAGAGGGAGAAACAGAATCTGAAGCAGGCTCCAGGCTCTGAGCTGTTAGCACAGAGCCCGATGCAGGGCTAGAACCCACAAACTGGGAGATCGTGACCTTAGCTGAAGTTGGACGCTTAACCAACTGAGCCACCCAGGCGCCCCTGATATATGTAATCTGAAATCTACTTTTTGTATTCTGTTTTCTCTTTGTCTCACCTTCTATGATTCCTTTTATCTCGTTTTTTCATGGCATTAAAATGTGCCCACAGATTCTTTGATATTTCATCTTTCAAGAGATGCAGCTTTATCTTTCTGCGAATGTGCCCTAGACATACTGACTCAATTTTATCAAACAGAATAGGCAGAAATGACAGTGAATCATTTAAAAGGCTAGATCACAAGAAGAATGCTATTGGGACTCTCAAACATCCACTCACATGTAGTGAAGAACTAAGGTTTCCTGCCAATAGCTTTATAAATGAGTCATCTTAAAAGAAGATTCTGCACTCCCAGTCAAGCCTTCCTATGACTGCAGCGCTGGCTGACATCTCGATGGAAACCTCATGAGAGGCTCTAGCTGAGGCCACCCAGCCAAGCAGCCTTCCAAATTCTAGACCACACTGTGGAATATTATTGTGCTGTTTTAGCTGCTAAGTTTCTTTAGCTGCTAAGTTTTCTTTAAGCTGCTCTATTTCTTATTTTATCTGGAGTAGTTACTTCTTATCATTCCTTTTTTCTGTTAAGCATTTGTTGGTTATATATTCTTTTATTCTGGTTTGTTTTGTGCGGGTCTCACCCTATTGACAGAGGTGCTATTGGCTAGAAATGCCTGGGGGCACTCACCTGGGCCTATGGCGAGTTCCTCACAGACATCTTTTCTTTTGGACTCACTGTTGTGGTGGGACCGGCCTTTGTAATTTTTATTATGATTACAAGATGACCTCAGGAATAGCCAGTTAGAAACCTTGAGAAAATAGACGAGACTTATTACTCCCAGGTCCGGGGTGGGGGGTGGTGGGTGGGGTGCACATGGCGCTCCTGGGGCCATCCAGTGAGGACATGGGAAGGGGGGGGTGGGGCAGAAGCAGCCCTGGAGTTCTGTTTATTATACTACATGGTTACTCTAGATTACAACACACATGTTTGACATTGAAATCTACCGTAAGTTAGTAACTTTTTTTTTTAATCACTCATGGATAACGCAAGGAACACAGGGCATTTTAACTTTATGTCCTCCTGCCTTTGGTGTTGTTATTACTACGTATTTTAATTTTCTCTATATTGTTTAAATCTCACAAGACATTATTAGTGTGTCATACACGCATACTTTACCATTTCCATTCTTCTTAATTCCATTGTAGGCTTCTACATGGAATCCTTTCCTTTCTACCCAGAGGCCTCTGTTTATAATTGTTCTGTATTGCAGTTCTGTTGGTGACAAATTCAATTTTCATTTGTTTGAAACTGTCTTTATTTAAAAGTGTTTTCACTGAGTGAGAAGTTCTAAGCTTGCAATTATTTTCTTTCACCACTTGGAAAATGTTACCCCATTATTTCCTGGCTTCTACTGTCTTGTTTAAAAGATATTTGTCAATCTTACGGTTGCTCTTTTGAAAGTGTTTTGTTTTTTTTTCTCTCTGACTGATTTTAAGAGTTTTTTCCCTTTGTTTCTGGTTTTCAACAATTTTACTATGAAGTACTTAGGTGTAGTTTTCTCAGTATTTAAACTGCTTGGTGTTTTTAAAAACACTTTTAAATCTGTGACTTGATGCCATTAGTTGTGGAAATTTATTGTCATCTCTTTGAATATTTTTCTTACCTACTCTCTTTTTCTTCTCCTGGAATTGTGATTACATGTATATCAGACCTTTCACCATGTACCTATGTGTCCTGTGCTCTGTTCTGTATGTTCTGCTTTTTTATTTTTAACTCTGTATTTCAGTCTGGTCATTTCTTTTCTTTTTTCTTTTTAATGTTTATTTTTGAGAGAGAGAGAGGTGGGAGGGGGGGAGGGAGAGCCAGAGATAGAGGGAGACACAGAATCCCAAGCAGGTTCCAGGCTCTGAGCTGTCAGCACAGAGCCCGATGTGAGGTTCAAGCCCATGAGGCGTGAAATCATGACCTGAGTCAGGGTCATACACTTAACCGACTGAGCCACCCAGGAGCCCCAAGTCTGGCTATTTCTTTTGACCCGTCTTCTAGTTCATGAATCTTCTCTTCAGCCCTCTCTCCATTTACTATTGAATTCATTGGTTAAGTTCTTAATTTCAATTCAAGTACTTTTCAGTTATAGAAAGTCCACTTTTTTTTAATAGTTTTGAGTTGTCTACATATAGCCATCTAACTTTCTTGCATTTATTGGTTGCATATATTTTGAAGTCCGTATCTGACAACTCCTATGATTTCTGTGACAACTATCCGTGATTTCTCTTGATATTCAGTTATTTGTTTATGTCTTTTGGTGTGTCAAGTAATTTCTAGTTGAATAGCTAATATTGTGTATAAAAATTGTTTAGATAATTTGAGCATCTGTTATGCTTTGGAGAGCATTTGGATTTAAAGTAACTAAATCTATGCAGATATTGAGGTGATTTGAGTCTGTGTTTCAGTATTTGTGAAGCTGCACTCCCAGGTATAGCTCTTGGAGCATTTCAATAGAAATCCTGGGTAATTTGTCAGCGCCTCTCTCCTGTCTCTTTCTTAAATGGCCCTGAACCTAATTTTTGTCCCTGTACCTCGAAGCTTAACCAAAAAAAAATTTTTTTTTTTTTTTAGTTTTTTAGCAGGCTTGAGAAACAGAAAATGCCTGGAAGGGAAAAGCAAAAGTAATGCCAAATGTCAGACTCATATCACTTCTCACTTCTTTTCTACTTCCCTTGCTTTCTAGGATATTGACCCCTTAGGTCCCTGTTTACCTTGGTTTGATGTCTTCAAACACACACACACACACACACACACACACACACACACTGACGTTTTGTTAGTTGTTCCCTATGGGAGTGTTAATCTGCAACATGCTACTCCCACCATGATTGGAGGCAGGAATCTTTCAAAATATACTTCTCACATACCAAATGCACAACTCTTCTTAACCTCAAGCCAGGCAGCCTACTATACTTCTGAGAATCAGGTCTTTGAAGACCTAAAGTATGTTTAGATTTCAGAAAATGTATCAATTTAAACTCACTTTCTGGTTTTTAATTTCTTTACCCTCCCATTTTATTCTTGCTCTTATTTGTTCTATCTTAGTCTATGTAAGAAATACGTATGCTGTCCCAAAGTTCACATTTGAACTCAGTGGAAATTGAAGGCATTGCCAAGAAAACACAAGATACACATGTAGGGACAATGACTGTTAAGCAACGTGACCTGGGCTCCAGGATGTTCACGACTTTGGAGCCATTCTTTAAGTGTAGGCACTACCTAGAGAGACAGTGCCTGGTGAGTTCTTAACTTTTTTCCTACCCTGTGAAATTCTCTTTTGTCAATCTGACCATTTGATTTTGAAGCACAGTTTTGGCATCTTCAGATCGAAACATATGGAAGCTTAGACCTGCACCCTTTAAAATTCAGCTCTATTAAATGGGAGGCACTGAGCTTTTTAATATGTTGGGGACAGAATCGAACCCTCTATTAAGGGCATCTCTTTACACAAACTGTAGGACTCATTGTTAAGAAAAGATGGGAAGAGTCTCCTGGGCTGTTCTGAAAGGACTACCCGTTAAATGGTAAGGTACAGTATGTTTCAGAGTGACAAGCCCAACAGCTGAAAACGACGCTTTGATCTTTAAAAGGCTCATAAACAGGGGCAGTGTACTTGCAGACCTATATTTATGTGTTCAAATATTGGAGGAAACTCCAAGCAGAGTCTCAGTATGCAGGAGTTAGTGGTTTAGACAAAGAGACCAGGGAGAGGGGCAATTACATCAAACTTTTTACAGCACGAAGCAAGCTTTCTTCCCTCCTTGCTAACCAATGAGCTGGGATCTTGTTAAGGGCTTGTGTTTTAAGTGAGGCTTGAACCAATCATTACATAGACATGAGGTATTCATGGAGACAGAAAGAGACAATTGAAACCAAAAGAAAGACTGTTTTGTTTCTGAATTAAATTTGTGGTTATTGTCCCCTTCTTTTACGTTTACTATTTCCTACCCCTCGGTGCCACCCACATGCACGTATCCCCCTCCTTAGTGTTGAAATCATTAACCACATGTGAAGAGTTAATTTGTGGACAACATGGCTATTTCCTCTGTTTTGCGGAGCAACTAGTGAGGGTTTATAAATAACTTCAGGGGCATCATCAGGGCTTTGAGGATGGTTGCTGTTAAGAACCAGCCAAAGGAAGTCGAATAAATATGTGATTTTCCCCCGTGGATACTTTCAGTCCTATTAACATGTTGGCGTTTTTTCTTCCTCTGACCCAAATGATCTGGATATAAGAATGACAGGCATTGGGGGAGGGGGTGGTGCCTGGGCAGCTCAGTCAGTTAAGCATCTGACTTTGGCTCAGGTCATGATCTCACGGTTTGTGAGTTCGAGCCCCACGTCGGGCTCTGTGCTGACAGCTCGGAGCCTGGAGCCTGCTTCGGATTCTGTGTTTCCCTCTCTCTCTGCCCCACCCCTGCTTGCACTCTGTCTCTCAAAAATGAATAAATTAAAAAAAAAAGGAAAAAAAAAGAAAAAAAGACTCACAGGCACTGGAATGGGGGGATCTGAGCTGTGGTTCCAACAGCAGCCATTTACTGCTTTACCTGATTCCTATGGTGACCACGGGTATTTGTCACATGATAGGTTGACTCATGGGATTCCAAAGGGGCCTTGGACAAGAGCGGTTGATCTAACGTTGAGTTTTGAGCTCATTAGCAGTTTAACTGAACCAAGTTCTCTCTATATGATTAGATAAAGATGCATATATTCACCACCTAAGCTAAGAAATAATATAATATCCCAGAATCTCTTATCACCTACCTAGTGTAACCAAGTATCCTGAATTTTGTGTTAATAATTCCCCTAATTTTCTCAGAACACCTGTGTATGCACCCCTTAAAATATTCTGCTCGCTTTTGAGCTTTATATAAATAGAATTACACCCTGTACATTCTTCTGATTTTTTAGCCCCGTGACTCATTTTGCTACATGTAATGGTAATCCATTCATTCATGTAATGGTAGTCCATTCATTCATGTAATGGTAGTCCATTCATTTTCATCTCGGTATACTCTTCCATTGTAAGAATATAACACAGCCTATTTATCCATCTTCTATCGTGGACATTCGAGTTGTTTCTAGTTCTTGCTAGTACAATTAGTGCCACTTTAAGCAGTGCAACGCATCTTTTGGTGCATAGGAGGAGTCTGTCAGGTATTTTTAAAAAAAAATTTTTTTTTAATGTTTATTTATTTTTGAGACAGAGAGAGACAGAGCATGAACGGGGGAGGGGCAGAGAGAGAGGGAGACACAGAATCGGAAACAGGCTCCAGGCTCTGAGCCATCAGCCCAGAGCCTGACGCGGGGCTTGAACTCCCGGACCGCGAGATCGTGACCTGGCTGAAGTCGGACGCTCAACCGACTGAGCCACCCAGGCGCCCCGTCAGGTATTTTTCTGGCAGTGGACATTCTGGGACTGAGGGTGAGGCATGTGTTCAGTTCTGTGAGGGTAATGTCAAATTGTTTCCCAAAGTGGTGATGCCAATTTATACTCCCACCTGCAAAGTAAGAGAGTTTTCATTGTTACTCATTCTCTCCAACATTTTCTGTTGTCTTCCTTTTAATTTTTTGCCAAACATATTCATTATTAATACTAGTTAGATTGAAATGGATACTTTTATTTGTACCTCACAGGTGTGGCAGCTGAAGGTTGGGAATTTCAAGTCCTTGGATTAGGTATAAGGAGACTAGATTCTGGAAATGCCGATGTGTAGGGAGGAGATCATATCACTCAAAACCAATTTATAGAAAACCAGCCCGTGACTAATCATCCAACGGCCAGTTCTGTTCAAAATTCACCTTTGTGAAGGTTTTTCATCTGTTTGGGAGCATTTAATGTGAAATAAAATACAAATAAACATAGCTAAACAAAATTAAATTTTAAAAAACGGTCAAAATTTGAGAAAAGGATCTTCAAAAAACCTGGCTAAAAAGTCCTTTGTTTATTTACAATGAGAAAAAGGACACCCAAATTGAAAAAAAAACCACATTATCCATAAAACGCTGTAAATCTGATGGTTCCTTATCAAAGCCTTTTTTTTTTTTTTTAATTTTTTTTTTCAACGTTTATTTATTTTTGGGACAGAGAGAGACAGAGCATGAACGGGGGAGGGGCAGAGAGAGAGGGAGACACAGAATCGGAAACAGGCTCCAGGCTCTGAGCCATCAGCCCAGAGCCTGACGCGGGGCTCGAACTCACAGACCGCGAGATCGTGACCTGGCTGAAGTCGGACGCTTAACCGACTGCGCCACCCAGGCGCCCCAAGCTTTTTTTTTAAAAAAATGGCAGAAATGCCCTCAGACCATATTCATTAAAATTTTTTTTTTTCAACGTTTATTTATTTTTGGGACAGAGAGAGACAGAGCATGAACGGGGGAGGGGCAGAGAGAGAGGGAGACACAGAATCGGAAACAGGCTCCAGGCTCTGAGCCATCAGCCCAGAGCCCGACGCGGGGCTCGAACTCACGGACCGCGAGATCGTGACCTGGCTGAAGTCGGACGCCCTCAGACCATATTCAACAGTTAGAAAGACAAGATGGCAGACGAGGATGGGACATGGAAGAAAGGCAAAAACTCTGAAGCTGGATTGAATTTTAAGGAAACTTGACTATCAGGCAAGGGGATCACAGGCAAAGTGGTTTTTGACAACCTGAGCTAAGCACTTTTGGGTCGTTACAAACAGGGCAGAGTGAGAGATGAACTCGCAGTGGAGCCACGGGGCTGTTCATCCTGGTAGATTCTGGAGCAACCCTGCTACCTCCTTTCACTTCCTCCTTTCTCTACAGTCCCCACACACCCGGAAAGGCCCTTAATAAACTGGAAGGAATCAGAGTTTGGGAGAAGAGAAAGCACTTCCCCCAGTCAGTGTTTCTGCCCGAGGTGGTCATTTACGTGTGTATGGCACTTAAGATTAAGTTTGTCTGCAGTGACAGAAAACCCCACGTATAGGTGGCCTAAGTGAGAGGTAAATGTTTAGTTTTCTTTCACGGGGATGCATCCAGACATAGGCAGTTCCAGTGGGATGGGGACAAAGACATTGGACCAAACTCTTAATGGCATCCACCCATTGGGGTGTAGCTCTCTTCCACGGACCATCACCTCCTTATTCTAGGCAGCCAGGTTAGGGAAGAGATGGATAAGTGGGGGCAACATATGCACACCCACTCTTCATTAAGGAGTTTTCTGGAAGCTGCCTCCATTTAGATAACATTGGCCAGAAATTTGTCACATGGGAGGCCAAGCTGTAAGGGAGGTGCAGTCTTTCCTCCAGGCAGTCATGTGACCAAGGGAATCTATTACCAAGGAAAATAGATATTGGGGTAGGCAACTGGCAGGTTTTGGCTTCCTAAAACTCAGGGATGAAAGGAAAGTATTCAGCTCTAGGAATCTGTCGTTTTTGCAGGTTTCAGTGCGTGGGTCATTCTGTTCGACAATCCAAATCAAGGCACACACGGACTCAGTGAAATCCTCTCTCCATCCTTGGGGGCTAACTGATTGGCATAGGGAGAAGGTGAAGCCTACAGTTAAGTCTTGCTGTGGGTTTCCCTCCCCGTGGGCAGTTAGGCCAAATGAAGCGACAATTCCTCACCTCCCGAATTAAAGAATGAGAACATAGTTGCGGAGTTGGGGGCGGAGTTCAGGGATCCCCCTGCTTTTGCAAAGAGATCTCGATCACAGAATACTTGTGGGAAAATGGGATGCTGCTTTCTTACTAAGCCATGTATATGGTTGGCAAGCAGAATTCCTAACAAGCAAGGGAGACCCATCTTTTTATTTATTTATTTATTTATTTTTCAACGTTTATTTATTTTGGGGACAAAGAGAAACAGAGCATGAACGGGGGAGGGGCAGAGAGAGAGGGAGACACAGAATCGGAAGCAGGCTCCAGGCTCCGAGCCATCAGCCCAGAGCCTGGCGCGGGGCTCGAACTCACGGGCCGCGAGATCGTGACCTGGCTGAAGTCGGACGCTCAACCGACTGCGCCACCCAGGCGCCCCGTCATCTTTTTAAATCTACCATAGCTTCTGTTGCCACCTGGATGGATCCTTCATTGTTGGAAGAATCTTGAAGAGCATGTAATGCATCCTCCTCTTTTCCTGACCCACCAGGAGATGGGGTCTCTGGACAAACTCACTCCTTCCCAGATTTCCACTTCAGGGAATGCCCACTTCATTCATCTAGTTTCTCAGATCTAAAACCTTGAAGGTATTCTCAATTCCTTTTGCTCCCACATGTCATGTTTAATCCATCAGCATAGCCTGTTGGTTCTACTTTTGTGTGCTGCACAAAATCTACCTGGGGCACCCAGCTGAGTAGGTGAATGGGACCTGAAATCCAGCTGTGTTCTACTCATTGAACTGTGTCCTTTGCTCCAAGGCTGCATCTGTTTGATAGAATCACCCTCGCCAGCCTCTTAGTCTTGGACTTCTGGTTTCTAGAATTGTCAGACAACAAATTTCTTTTGTTTCAAGCCATCCAGTTGTGGTATTGTGTTATAGCAATCTTTGGAAATTAATATACCATCATTTTTTAAAGTTGATTTATTTATTTATTTTTGAGAGAGAGAGACAGAGAGAGAGAGAGAGAGAGAATATCCCAAGCAGGCTTGCACTGTCAGCACACAGAGCCTGATGTGGGGCTCCAACTCATGAACCGTCAGATCACGACCTGAGTTGAGATCAGAGTCTGATGCTTAACTGACTGAGCCACCCAGGCGCCCCAATATACCATCTGCTAGACAATATGTTATTGTTGATTTGTTTAGAGTCTGCCTCCCCCAGGAGGAGGGAAAGACTGTTGTTCGCTGCCATAGAAAAGATTTTTGATGAAGGCAGCCATTTTTTAAGGAAGACACTGCAGCTTTTAATTGCCTGCAGAAACTCTCCCACAATCACCAAGGCGAGGAAAGAAAATGGCCTCGTACAACTATTTGTAATAACAAATAATCATACTTTGTATGCACGTAAGACTTTTCATCTTCAAAACACTTTCAAAACATTAATTAATCTTTACAACAGCATCAATGAAATGGAAACGAGGGAGAATTTGAGGTATGCAAAACGTAATTACCAATATTAAAATTTGGCACACAACGAACACCCCTCTTCTGCGGCAGTAAACACATTCCATGACACCTTCTCTCCCTTTGAAAACATGAGCAGGGAACTTAATCCTATAATGTATCATGAAGGAGGCAAGGCTACTCTTGAGAAACCCTAAGGGGAGGGAAGGGTATATATGCATCAAAGAGAGGGGGGGCATTTGCTTACTTTGGCGTTACCTTAGGATTCTGGGATCTAGGATTCTGAAACCCCACTGAAAGGGGGGATCATGGACATACAGTGTGCCGGTTTTGAACAAAGATATGGGAAATTCTGTTAAGTCGTAAGATAAAGTTCAACCAATGATCACAAACCTAAAAGAAAGAAAGACAGAAAGAAAGAAAGAAAGAAAGAAAGAGAATTTGAAGGAAAGAAAAAAGAAGGAAGGAAGAAGGAAAGGAAGAAAGAGGCAACTTTTTGGCGTCCTGAGCCACATTGGAATACTTTGGTGAGGACTCTCTCAACATCATTTGGAAGGAAAGGGTGGAGGAAAACTTGGCTGTGAACAAAGACAGTGAGCCCAAAGTGACTGGGCAACATGGAGCTTCTAGAAACCTGAACTTTTGGATTGTCTAGGCTAGAGGGGGCAGAGACCGGGTGCTCCTACACTTAGCGGGAGGGGAGCTGGTCGTCTTCTCTGGAGCAGATCTCTCTGCTTCACACCAGGGGCCACGTGGCCACAGATGGTGCTGTCCTACTGCTCTCAGCCAAGGACTCCTGCCTCCTGAAGGGAGAAAGAATAAGGCTTCATTTCGTTTTTATTTTCTAATGTTTCTTTTTCTTTATTTTTGAGAGAGAGAGTACGAGTTGGGGAGGTGTAGGGCGGGGGTGGGGTGGGGGCAGAGAACCCGAAGCAGGCTCTGTGCTAACAACAGAGATGCCAATGTGGGGCTCGAACTCATGAACTGTGAGATCGTGACCTGAGTCACCCAGGCGCCCCAATTCTTCATTCCTTAAGTGTGGCCTGTGTGTGTTGACTTTTTTCCAAAGAGTACAGTATGGAAAGGGGGGGATTGAAGGGTAACTTTACAGAGGAGAACGTGACAAACACTTCTACCGGCTGATCAAGGTCAATGCCACTAGGCATCAGTCATGTTGATTGTATGTGTCCTTAATAAGATGTGATAAAAAATAGTACGTTACTTCTGTGATCTTCCTCCTCAACACCCACAACCCCCGTCTCATCATGAGAAAAAAAAGTGGCAGAGAAATTCTCATAGTGGGGCAGCCCGCAATATACCTGACTGGTACTCTTTGGAATTACCGATATCTTCATAAACAAGGGAAGCCTAAGAAAATGTCACAGCCAGGAGGAGCCTAAGGAGACGTGACAATTAAATGTGCGGAATCTTGGAACAGAAAAAGGACATAGGTGAAAACTAAGGAAATCTGAATAAACTGCGGACCCTAGTTCACAATCACGTATCAGCAGTGGCTCATTAATTGTTGCAAAGGCACTATACCGACGTTTAAGATGTTTAAGTCACAGGGGAAATTGTGTGCTGGTGGCAGGGGGCAGGGGGACGGGGGAGATGGAAACGCTCTGAAGTGTCTGCTCACATTCTCTGTAAATCTAAAACCGTCTTTAAAAATAAAGTTTCTTAAAAATAAGCGAATGAAGGTCGGAATGGAGGTGTGGAGGGTTCCGGCCGAAGCTTTCGCCCACATCTCATGGGGTCTGCCCGAGACAGTCATGCAGGGAAGATGCTTTTCACTTGGAGCCTCTCCATGATGGGGAGGATGGAGCAAGTGTGAACGATTTCTTCGGAAGCCCCTTGGGCTCCCCCTTTTCTGGAAACTCTCATGTACTCATTTCTCCCTTCTGCTTTTCAGATGAGCAAGAGGTAGGCATTCTTTGAAGAGAAAGTCACCCATGAGGGTTTACTCAGCTCTTTTGTCATCGACGAATGTCAGGGTTGCTCAGAGCCTCAGTCTAGAAAGCGGTGGAGCCGACGAGTCCTGAACCAGACTTCTGGGGCCCAAATCCCTGCTCCTCCACCGATAGCCATGGAGCGTGGGCGGACTGCTTAACCTCACTGGACTTCAGTGTCCTTGTCTGCAAAATGGGGACAACAGGATCTCCCCCACGGGGCCACTGTAAGAACGGAATAAGCTAGTGTGTGTGCAGTGCTTTAGTAAGAGTCTGGCTTTAGTGAGCACGTCCATATAATTTGTTAGTTTTAATTTAGTCCTCCCCTGGAATGCTTTAAGCACTGCAGAAAGTACAAAACCTCTCTGACCCAAAGGTCCGGTTTAAACCCTGCTCCCGGCCGCCGTAATCGAGCATTTCCCTGGCAAGTTTCTGTTTTCTGCCTCCTAGCACGTGGCCCTGACCCCGGAAATCTAATTCTTTTGAAAGAGCATTCTGGAGGGATCTGTCAAAATGTAAAATCGTTTGGAACCCACAGTTCCTTTTTATTTTATTTTATTTTATTTTATTTTATTTTATTTTATATTTTATTTTATTTTATTTTATTTTATATTTTATTTTATTTTATTATCTTATTTTTCAGCAGTTCTTCTTTATTTTTTTCTCCTTTTATTTATTTATTTATTTATTTTTTTTATATATATGAAATTTATTGACAAATTGGTTTCCATACAACACCCAGTGCTCATCCCAAAAGGTGCCCTCCTCAATACCCATCACCCACCCTCCCCTCCCTCCCACCCCCCATCAGCCCTCAGTTTGTTCTCAGTTTTTAATAGTCTCTTATGCTTTGGCTCTCTTCCACTCTAACCTCTTTTTTTTTTTCCTTCCCTCCCCCATGGGTTCCTGTTAAGTTTCTCAGGATCCACATAAGAGTGAAACCATATGGTATCTGTCTTTCTCTGTATGGCTTATTTCACTTAGCATCACACTCTCCAGTTCCATCCACATTGCTACAAAAGGCCATATTTCATTTTTTCTCATTGCCACGTAGTATTCCATTGTGTATATATACCACAATTTCTTTATCCATTCATCAGTTGATGGACATTTAGGCTCTTTCCATAATTTGGCTATTGTTGAGAGTGCTGCTATGAACATTGGGGTACAAGTGCCCCTATGCATCAGTACTCCTGTATCCCTTGGATAAATTCCTAGCAGTGCTATTGCTGGGTCATAGGGTAGGTCTATTTTTAATTTTCTGAGGAACCTCCACACTGCTTTCCAGAGCGGCTGCACCAATTTGCATTCCCACCAACAGTGCAAGAGGGTTCCCATTTCTCCACATCCTCTCCAGCATCTATAGTCTCCTGATTTGTTCATTTTGGCCACTCTGACTGGCGTGAGGTGATACCTGAGTGTGGTTTTGATTTGTATTTCCCTGATAAGGAGCGACGCTGAACATCTTTTCATGTGCCTGTTGGCCATCTGGATGTCTTCTTTAGAGAAGTGTCTATTCATGTTTTCTGCCCATTTCTTCACTGGGTTATTTGTTTTTCAGGTGTGGAGTTTGGTGAGCTCTTTATAGATTTTAGATACTAGCCCTTTGTCCGATATGTCATTTGCAAATATCTTTTCCCATTCCGTTGGTTGCCTTTTAGTTTTGTTGGTTGTTTCCTTTGCTGTGCAGAAGCTTTTTATCTTCATAAGGTCCCAGTAATTCACTTTTGCTTTTAATTCCCTTGCCTTTGGGGATGTGTCGAGTAAGAGATTGCTACGGCTGAGGTCAGAGAGGTCTTTTCCTGCTTTCTCCTCTAAGGTTCTGATGGTTTCCTGTCTCACATTCAGGTCCTTTATCCATTTTGAGTTTATTTTTGTAAATGGTGTGAGAAAGTGGTCTAGTTTCAACCTTCTGCATGTTGCTGTCCAGTTCTCCCAGCACCATTTGTTAAAGAGGCTGTCTTTTTTCCATTGGATGTTCTTTCCTGCTTTGTCAAAGATGAGTTGGCCATACGTTTGTGGGTCTAGTTCTGGGGTTTCTATTCTATTCCATTGGTCTGTGTGTCTGTTTTTGTGCCAGTACCATGCTGTCTTGATGATGACAGCTTTGTAGTAGAGGCTAAAGTCTGGGATTGTGATGCCTCCTGCTTTGGTCTTCTTCTTCAAAATTCCTTTGGCTATTCGGGGCCTTTTGTGGTTCCATATGAATTTTAGGATTGCTTGTTCTAGTTTCGAGAAGAATGCTGGTGCAATTTTGATTGGGATTGCATTGAATGTGTAGATAGCTTTGGGTAGTATTGACATTTTGACAATATTTATTTTTCCAATCCATGAGCAGGGAATGTCTTTCCATTTCTTTAAATCTTCTTCAATTACTTTCATAAGCTTTCTATAGTTTTCAGCATACAGATCCTTTACATCTTTGGTTAGATTTATTCCTAGGTATTTTATGCTTCTTGGTGCAATTGTGAATGGGATCATTTTCTTTATTTGTCTTTCTGTGGCTTCATTGTTAGTGTATAAGAATGCAACTGATTTCTGTACATTGATTTTGTATCCTGCAACTTTGCTGAATTCATGTATCAGTTCTAGCAGACTTTTGGTGGAGTCTATCGGATTTTCCATGTATAATATCATGTCATCTGCAAAAAGCGAAAGCTTGACTTCATCTTTGCCAATTTTGATGCCTTTGATTTCCTTTTGTTGTCTGATTGCTGATGCTAGAACTTCCAGCACTATGTTAAACAACAGCGGTGAGAGTGGGCATCCCTGTCGTGTTCCTGATCTCAGAGAAAAAGCTCTCAGTTTTTCCCCGTTGAGGATGATGTTAGCTGTGGGATTTTCATAAATGGCTTTTATGATCTTTAAGTATGTTCCTTCTATCCCGACTTTCTCAAGGGTTTTTATTAAGAAAGGGTGCTGGATTTTGTCAAAGGCCTTTTCTGCATCGATTGACAGGATCATATGGTTCTTCTCTTTTTTTTTGTTAATGTGATGTATCACGTTGATTGATTTGCGAATGTTGAACCAGCCCTGCATCCCAGGAATGAATCCCACTTGATCATGGTGTATAATTCTTTTTATATGCTGTTGAATTCGATTTGCTAGTATCTTATTGAGAATTTTTGCATCCATATTCATCAGGGATATTGGCCTGTAGTTCTCTTTTTTTACTGGGTCTCTGTCTGGTTTAGGAATCAAAGTAATACTGGCTTCATAGAATGAGTCTGGAAGTTTTCCTTCCCTTTCTATTTCTTGGAATAGCTTGAGAAGGATAGGTATTATCTCTGCTTTAAATGTCTGGTAGAACTCCCCTGGGAAGCCATCTGGTCCTGGACTCTTATTTGTTGGGAGATTTTTGATAACCGATTCAATTTCTTCGCTGGTTATGGGTCTGTTCAAGCTTTCTCTTTCCTCCTGATTGAGTTTTGGAAGAGTGTGGGTGTTCAGGAATTTGTCCATTTCTTCCAGGTTGTCCAATTTGTTGGCATATAATTTTTCATAGTATTCCCTGATAATTGTTTGTATCTCTGAGGGATTGGTTGTAATAATTCCATTTTCATTCATGATTTTATCTATTTGGGTCATCTCCCTTTTCTTTTTGAGAAGCCTGGCTAGCGGTTTGTCAATTTTGTTTATTTTTTCAAAAAGCCAACTCTTGGTTTCGTTGATCTGCTCTACAGTTTTTTTAGATTCTATATTGTTTATTTCTGCTCTGATCTTTATTATGTCTCTTCTTCTGCTGGGTTTAGGCTGCCTTTGCTGTTCTGCTTCTATTTCCTTTAGGTGTGCTGTTAGATTTTGTATTTGGGATTTTTCTTGTTTCTTGAGATAGGCCTGGATTGCAATGTATTTTCCTCTCAGGACTGCCTTTGCTGCGTCCCAAAGCGTTTGGGTTGTTGTATTTTCATTTTCGTTTGTTTCCATATATTTTTTGATTTCTTCTCTAATTGCCTGGTTGACCCACTCATTCGTTAGTAGGGTGTTCTTTAACCTCCATGCTTTTGGAGGTTTTCCAGACTTTTTCCTGTGGTTGATTTCAAGCTTCATAGCATTGTGGTCTGAAAGTATGCATGGTATAATTTCAATTCTTGTAAACTTATGAAGGGCTGTTTTGTGACCCAGTATATGATCTATCTTGGAGAATGTTCCATGTGCACTCGAGAAGAAAGTATATTCTGTTGCTTTGGGATGCAGAGTTCTAAATATATCTGTCAAGTCCATCTGATCCAATGTCTCATTCAGGGCCCTTGTTTCTTTATTGACCGTGTGTCTAGATGATCTATCCATTTCTGTAAGTGGGGTGTTAAAGTCCCCAGCAATTACCACATTCTTATCAATAAGGTTGCTTCTGTTTATGAGTAATTGTTTTATATATTTGGGGGCTCCGGTATTCGGCGCATAGACATTTATAATTGTTAGCTCTTCCTGATGGATAGACCCTGTAACTATTATATAATGTCCTTCTTCATCTCTTGTTACAGCCTTTAATTTAAAGTCTAGTTTGTCTGATATAAGTATGGCTACTCCAGCTTTCTTTTGGCTTCCAGTAGCATGATAAATAGCTCTCCATCCCCTCACTCTGAATCTAAAGGTGTCCTCAGGTCTAAAATGAGTCTCTTGTAGACAGCAAATAGATGGGTCTTGTTTTTTTATCCATTCTGATACCCTATGTCTTTTGGTTGGCGCATTTAATCCATTTACATTCAGTGTTATTATAGAAAGATACGGGTTTAGAGTCATTGTGATGTCTGTATGTTTTATGCTTGTAGTGATGTCTCTGGTACTTTGTCTCACAGGGTCCCCCTTAGGATCTCTTGTAGGGCTGGTTTAGTGGTGACAAATTCCTTCAGTTTTTGTTTGTTTGGGAAGACCTTTATCTCTCCTTCTACTCTAAATGACAGACTTGCTGGATAAAGGATTCTCGGCTGCATATTTTTGCTGTCTAGCACCCTGAAAATCTCGTGCCAATTCTTTCTGGCCTGCCAAGTTTCAAAAGAGAGATCAGTCACGAGTCTTATAGGTCTCCCTTTATATGTGAGGGCACGTTTACCCCTTGCTGCTTTCAGAATTTTCTCTTTATCCTTGTATTTTGCCAGTTTCACTATGATATGTCGTGCAGAAGATCGATTCAAGTTACGTCTGAAGGGAGTTCTCTGTGCCTCTTGGATTTCAATGCCTTTTTCCTTCCCCAGTTCAGGGAAGTTCTCAGCTATTATTTCTTCAAGTACCCCTTCAGCACCTTTCCCTCTCTCTTCCTCCTTTGGGATACCAATTATGCGTATATTATTTCTTTTTAGTGTATCACTTAGTTCTCTAATTTTCCCCTCATACTCCTGGATTTTTTTCTCTCTCTTTTTCTCAGCTTCCTCTTTTTCCATAACTTTATCTTCTAGTTCACCTATTCTCTCCTCTGCCTCTTCCATCCGAGCTGTGATGGTTTGCATTTTGTTTTGCATTTCATTTAAAGCGTTTTTCAGCTCCTCGTGACTGTTCCTTAGTCCCTTGATCTCTGTAGCAAGAGATTCTCTGCTGTCCTGTATACTGTTTTCCAGCCCAGCGATTAATTTTATGACTATTATTCTAAATTCACTTTCTGTTATATTATTTAAATCCTTTTTGATCAGCTCATTAGCTGTTGTTATTTCCTGGAGATTCTTCTGAGGGGAATTCTTCCGCTTGGTCATTTTGTATAGTCCCTGGTGTGGTGAGGACCTGCAGGGCACTTCCCCTGTGCTGTGGTGTATAACTGGAGTTGGGGGCGGGGCCGCAGTCAGTCCTGATGTCTGCCCCCAGCCCACCGCTGGGGCCACAGTCAGACTGGTGTGTGCCTTCTCTTCCCCTCTCCTAGGGGCGGGATTCACTGTGGGGTGGCGTGGCCCGTCTGGGCTACTTGCACACTGCCAGGCTTGTGATGCTGGGGATCTGGCGTATTAGCTGGGGTGGGAAGGCAAGGTGCACGGCGGCAGGGGGGGCAGGCTTAGCTCGCTTCTCCTTAGGTGATCCACTTCAGGAGGGGCCCTGTGGCAGCGGAGGGAGTCAGATCCGCTGCCGGAGGTTTGGCTCCGCAGAAGCACAGAGTTCGGTGTTTGCGCGGAGCGAGCAATTTCCCTGGCCGGAACCGGTTCCCTTTGGGATTTTGGCTGGGGGATGGGCGGGGGAGATGGCGCTGGCGAGCGCCTTTGTTCCCCGCCAAACTGAGCTCTGTCGTCCGGGGGCTCCGCAGCTCACCCTCCCTTTGTCCTCCAGCCTTCCCGCTTTCCGAGCAGAGCTGTTAACTTATGACCTCCCAGACGCTAAGTCGCGCTTGCTGTCGGAACACAGTCCGTCAGGCCCCTCCGCTTTTGCAAGCCGGACTCAGGGGCTCTGCTTGGCTGGCGAGCCGCCCCTCCGCCCCGGCTCCCTCCCGCCAGTCCGTGGGGCGCGCACCGCCTCGCCGCCCTTCCTACCCTCTTCCGTGGGCCTCTCGTCTGCACTTGGGTCCGGTGACTCCGTTCTGCTAATCCTCTGGCGGTTTTCTGGGTTATTTAGGCAGGTGTAGGTGGAATCTAAGTGATCAGCAGGACGCGCGGTGAGCCCAGCGTCCTCCTACGCTGCCATCTTCCTGTCTCTGTTTCAGCAGTTCTTCTTTAAATGTACAGAAATTCAAGCATGAGGTCATAAGACACGTGCAGGGAGCTGTTGTGGCAGCAAGTCACTGGGGGGACCTTCCAGCCCATCAGTAAAGGAAGGGGCAAACTGACGAGTCCAACCATCCCATTTTCTGAGGTGCTGTCATTAAAAAGAATGAAGCAGATCTAAGTGCGAAGGACACACACTGTGTATCAAGTGAAAAGGCTGTGCAATGTAATGTATCGTAGGATGCCTTTTTGCGTGGATGAGATGAAATATGTGGTGTATAGGGGCGCCCCGGGGGGGCTCAGTCGGTTAAGCGTCTGACTTCGGCTCAGGTCATGATCTCCAGGTTCGTGGGTTTGAGCCCCGTGTCGGGCTCTGTGCGGACAGCTCGGAGCCTGGAGCTTGCTTCGTTCAGATTCTGTGTCTCCCTCTCTCTCTGTCCCTCCCCTGCTCGCAATCTCCCTTCCTCTCTGTTTCTAAAAATAAATACACATTAAAAAAAGATTAAAAAAAATATGTGGTGTATATCATGGGTACAGAAAAAATCTGCGATGGCAAACGTGGACCAGTTAGCAGTAACATCGAGGCATGGATTGGGAAAAGTGGAAGGCATTTTAACTTTTTATTTGATCTTGGTTACGTTTTTACTAATGAGCAGTACTATTCTGCGTATTTCCATTTACTGAGCACGTATTACGTACCAACACTTTTTATTATTTTATTATTTTCAATGTTTATTTATTTTGAGAGAGAGAGAGAGAGAGCATGCAAGCAAGGAGGGGCAGAGAGAGACAGGGAGAGAGAGAGAATCCCAAGCGGGGTCCACACCATCAGCGTGGAGCCAGATGTGGGGCTTGAACTGCCGAACCCGTAAGATCACGACCTGAGCTGAAATCGAGTCGGACGCTTAACCGACTGGGCCACCCAGGCGCCCCAACATACCGACAACGTTTTAGTATGTTTCACATGTATTAAGTAATTTAGATCTCCTAACTTCTAGCATCGTTATCTCTATCTTACCGGTGGGAAAGGCTGGGCCCACAGTTTAATCTGTTTCCTAGTGTGAAACAGAACCGGAACTCAGACCCAGGCGGTGTGGCTCCCCAGTACGTGCTCAGCGGCTCCGCTAGGCCCCCCTCTCTGAACACGCCTAACCTGAGCTTCCCACCCATTTCCTGCCTCGGCTCATTGGCCATTATTTCTTCGGATCCCACTTGCTTTGTGTCCTGACATTCTTCATGACCACCCTGCGGGCCATCAAAGACCACGACAAGGCAGTGACAAGAACCGCGAAGGAGTGTTAGATGGTGGTCCGTGGCTGGGAGGTAACTTGGTCACAGAGTCGTGAGACTGAAATACTAGCGTTGCACGGGGTAGGTGGTGAGGGAAGAACGTGAAACAAGTCACCACCGCTACTCAGGGCTGACTCGTGTGGTTTCAAGAAATGGAGGCGGATGACGGCGACCGGCCTCTTGTTGAACGTAGGTGCACCTTTCCCACTCTGTGTTTGCAGGTCCCACGTAATTCTTTCAAATCAGTTATTACTTTTATATAGGCATGAGAGCGTGCTTCCTTGCCCCTTCGTGCCCAAAGAAGCAGCGCCGGGGGCCTGGGCTTGGCCTCGGCGCTCATGGCCTCAGAAGCCAGGGTGTGCTGGCCCCCCAGGGGAGGAGAAGGCACGGACGCCAGCCCGAAGGCCAGCCAGCCCGTGAAGAGCTTGCCGAAGGTGTTGTGCGTGCCGCGGGGCCTTCCTTTGGCTTCCCGGCCCTCCATCTCCGAAACAGACAAAACCAGTGTGATGAGGGTGTATGTACTTGCCAAACTGTTTATTTGCCATTCGCTAAGCGAGGAGATTGGATTTACAGAAGAGACTGTGTTACAAAGAAAGTAAGGCTCCCGTGGTCCCCGGGCAGCAGCAGGCCAGCCGCCCTGCACGGGCTGGGCCCGGGGAAGGCTCCCGGCAGAGGGGAGGCGGCCCCTCGGACAGGAGCCCACGCACGATGGGGGCCACCCCCCGCCCTACCCCGCCTAGAAACACCTTGGAGAGGGGCTGGTGGGGGTGTTCTCTCATACCGTATCTGGTTTAAAACTCGAGATTGACAGTTTCCTTTTGGGAAGGATGCAACGCGTCAGTACCGGGGAGAAAGAAAGCGCACACTTTTCCAGGAGGCTTTGCGAACAGATCCAGTAACCGCCGCGCAAATAGACACTAGGTGGGTGGGGCCTGTTGGAGTAAGACTGCGTTTCCCATTGTTAGTTTGTCAATAGAGGTGTTTTACTGCTGTTTCAATTTGGAAGTTTATTTTGTTTTCCATTGATTTTTATACATCCAGAATAGCACAAATAACCAACAGTTCTTTTTTTTTCTTTTTCTTTTTTTTGCACATTCATTTCCCCTAGAACAAAAAGTGAACTTAAAAAAAAAAAAAAACAAAACAAAACTGGAACCATGCTATTAGCTCTTTACAAAAGTGAATAAAAAGTAGCTCATCTTTAAGTCTAAAATAAACAAAGTAGAAAGAAGCATTTTTTTGGTCTACAGTATTTAGCAAACATAAGAAAAAGTCCTTAGAAACACACACAAAAAAATTGAAAAAAAGTTATTACAGGTATTAACAATATTTTATAATGAAGCTTAAAATCTATTTACATACATAAATACAATTAACTTTGTTGATGCAACTCTTCTGGAAGGAAAAAAAAAATGCCAGTTGATCAGCCTCATCAATACTGATCTGGCTAAAAGGAGGGGGGGAAACTCCAAACAGACAAACAAAAAAACCCCAAACGATTGTATCCTGTAGGTAAACAAAAAGGCATTTGTTCAGATGTAAAAACGTTTTCTGAGATTATCGTCAAACTGATTTTTCATGTATAAAAGACCCCAAATATGTCATACCCCAGAAAACAAAACCCGCCAAAAACAAGAATCACCAGGACGGAATGTCCTAAGGAAGCAGGTATTTCAGGACAGAAATCTGCAAGCATAAATTGCAGGACATTTGAGTGAAACCATTCATTTCCTTTCTAATCAGAGCATTGCTGTTTATCTGCACAGAAACCCGAGGCAGCAGAAAGGCTGTCTATTAACTCACTGATTGTAATTTGCCCAGGAAGGCTTCTGTTGCTGCACTTGGACAGCAGGCAGATCCAAAATGGTTGGCAAGGTCTCTGTTCTGCTGGAAGAAACCCATGGGCAGGAGAAAGGCTGACTCACCATGTTCCTTTATGCAAAGGGAGGAGAACGGCAGCTCCCCGTGTTCTGGACATTTGGTGCGGAGTTGGGGTGTGTGTGCTGTCTCCTCAAATAAAGCGGGAGAACGGAGGAGGAAAGGGAAGCGAAACAGAGGAAGATGTTACAGGCGCAGGGAAGGAAAGAAATAGAAGTAATGTAAGAAATACAAGTAATAAAAGAAATATAGTGAGAAAAATAAAAAGAATGAAAATGCATGTTCATGTTGAAATTATAAAGGCACGAATGAGCAGTAGAAATGGCTTAATCTTTCTTCTCTTGGACCAATGTTTCCAGATACATCCAGTTATGACATTAGTGGCTTAAGGGTCTCCTCGATTAAAGGGACACCTTAATGTACCTGAAGGCAACGAATGCAACTTCTCAGGAGGGGGAAAAGCATTAAGTGTGATGTGAGGCCTATCTCCAGAACAAGTAACATCTGACTTAATTTTTTTGGACCAGTTAAGTACTACATTTGCTGGTAAGGGACTGTGAAACTCCGAATGGCCAAACCAGTGGGTCTACAACGAAGTGACAAGCCCTCCTCATACATGCCTTTGAGAGTAAAGATTCAATGTGGAGGATCCTCTGATTCCCCTTCTAGGGCATTAGGCTGGTTTTGAGTTGGAATATCTTCAGGTACCGGAACTGAAGTGAAAAATGTGGAGGATCCTCTGATTCCCCTTCTAGGGCATTAGGCTGGTTTTGAGTTGGAATATCTTCAGGTACCGGAACTGAAGTGAAAAATAGGAATTGTTTTTTCCTTCATTTCCCCCCCAAATTTTGTCAGGTCAGATACGGTCACATGTGCTGAAAAGAACGCTTCAATTCGATTTGGTAAATGGGCTAAAGGTCCCTTTCAGAAATAAAAAAAACCCCAACACTTAAATTTACTGACATTCAAGGGTAATTTTGCTGTAAAAATGTGATACAGAATCAAACATCAAGTTGAGTTGTGGAGAGAGGATTATGTCTAAGCTGAAAATGAATATATTCTGAGTTTCTCCAAGATCTGTTTTAGCTCTTTTCTAGATAAGAATGACCTGACTGACAAAACAAACTGCTTTACTCTTTCTTACCAAAGTGCTACTGCATCTATGTAAAACAAATAATCAATATATATATACATATAAGAAAACTCAAAAACAAGTTGTTTTAAATAAGACCAGCTGTTTTGCTGCCTGCAGCCAAAGATCTTTCTAATTTGAATCCTTAAATTTATAAAATAAAAATCAAACACTGTTCTGAAGTCCTGCTTTCAAATACTCTTCAGAGTTGACCTGAAATCATTTCAGCTAACGTCAGAGGTACATTAAATAACAACCAGATCATTTTGAGCACACATATGTCAAAATCAGCAGTTAGCATTTAGGAGTTGTACAACAACTGCATTCTGACCGAATTCTCCAATGAAAATAGTGCCATAAAATTTACAGTGACATTGGATACTTTTGAATCGTAGCCATGGGCAGCGGTGGCGCGAATTTCTCCTGTCCCGCTGAGGCACGGAGAAAACTGCACACACACACCCCACAAGGTAGGTGAAAGCAACGCGAGGGTGGGCGGTGGACGGGCAGCGTGGGTCGGGAGTCCGGCTCGGGCGGGACAATGCTTTCGCATGCGACTCCACCTGGGCACACACAGGAAGACTGGCCTGTTCAGGTCTGCCTCTAGGCCCACCCTCTGAAACTTCGGCTGGAGACCTGTGGGCATCAAAGGCCCCCGGTCTGTAGTTTCTTCCACTCCCAGCCTTGGGGGACAGCCACACGTTTTGTTCTGCATCAACGAACAGGGACTGTATCAAACACGACTATTTTCTTGGAGCTAAAAAATCTGAACTCTGGATTCGGACGATCTCCTTACTACCCCAGAAGGGAGCAGTTAAGGAACCCATAAATTCATTCACTGGCTTCCCATGTGGATACTTCTCTGCCACACAGCTTACTTTGGATTTGTTCGGTTATAAAGCATGTCTGACATCATCAAGAGCCCGTGGAGGGAGCAAACTGCTAGGCAGAAAATAAATCCTCTCCAGAGGTGCAATCATTGGCATCTACCTGAACCCTCTGGAACCAGATCTGACCTTCTCTGTTCCAAGGGAGGGAGTCAGATAGGAGACCCTCTGTTGAGCTTGGCAGAAAATTCCATACTTCAGATCCTTTGAGTGGCCCTCAGTATCTAAAAAGCCTATTAAAAACATTGCTGCATTAGCTACCAACTCGTTTGATTAACATGAAAGGGAGTTTAATGTAAACAATATTTAGATAACCCGGTCATCTCAATGCCTGTCCTTTTTTTCCAGCCTTCTTCAATGTGACACATTTAACTTTGGCTACTATCAAAAACAAAAATGTAGTACTTGATATTTTTCTTCTTAATATAAGTACATTTAAATAATAATAAAAAAGTATCAACACATAAGTAAGTGTCTAAACATCAAGATACATAAATATCTAGGGATTCCTTGTGGGAATACAGTAGTTGAAAATGACCCAAAGCTGTAGCTGTTTCTCTAAAAGAACAACTACACGAAAGTCCAAAAGAAAAGTTAAATAAAACTTACAGAAAAAGGAATCATATTTCTTTCAATTGTCAAAGCAAGAGAGAAGCAAGCTCAAATTTATATATATATATATATATATATAAAAATAAAAACCACCCCAAATGCAAATACGCATTTTGCAATTTATAAGGTGCTGGAAAAGAAAATTAAAACTATGAATTAGATACCAAAACAAGAGGAGCTGCATTCCCCCACCCCTCCCCGCCCCAAACCAAAAATTCCATTCTTTGGAATAGACAACTTGGTTAAAAAGTGAAGTCAAGGGTATAAAATCTTTCTTTTATTCACAGCATCGCTAAATCAGAAGCATTCACAGTTTCCCTCTGGGAATCTTCCTGTTTGCCTTACGACGCGTCCGCGTGGTGGCGGAGCGGACACCCTCGCGGGGGTGGGGGGGGAGGTCGGGTCGGGTTCGGAAAAGGGGAGACGGGCCCACACGACGGCGCTCCGCACGTTTCCGGGGGGCGGGGGGCGGCGCGGAGCGGGGCGAGATCCCAGGGCCCCGGGCGCGGGGCGCGCTCCCCGCCCCGGGCCGGCCTGCCCGCCCAGGCGGGCCGGCCGTCTGCGGCCAAGGCCGGGCCGGGGCCGGGCGCCCCTCCCGCCGGCCGCCGCGGGGGCCTCAGTAGGGCCGCCACACGGCCTCCTCGAGGCGCGCGGCGGGCGCCATGTTGGTGGGCGAGTTGCTGTGGCTGCCCTCGGCCTCCACCACGTCGCTCTGGTTCGGGAGGCTGGGGTTGAGCAGCGCCGAGCCCGTGGACGCGTTGGTGCAGGGCGGCAGGATGCGCGGCGGCGAGCGCTCGCCGCCCACCATGGAGAACTGGTAGGAGCCGGCCGAGGCGCCGTAGTACAGGTGGTAGGAGGGCGAGCTGGCCTGGAAGGGGCCGCCCTGCGCCTGCGACGAGCCGGGGTAGGGCGGCGGCAGGTACGTGTGGTAGCGCGTGGCCGAGCTCATGGCCGACATGCCGATGCCGATGCCCGACGTGACGGGCGTCGGGGAGTAGGTGAAGGCGCCGGGGTAGTGCATGCGAGGGTCTGAGATGGAGGGCAGCGCGGGGAACTGGCGCGGGTCGCCGAAGGCCGTCAGGTCGGGCGCCGCTGCGGGGTGGGGGGGGAGAAGAGAAGCGTCAGGCGCTGGTGGAGGCCACGCCCCTCCCGCCACGGCCACGCCCTCCCGCCCACGGCCACGCCCACGTGACTACCCAGAATGCTGCTGTCCCCGGAGCCCGGGGCCTACCCAGCATGCTAGTGGGCAGGGAGGTGGGTGGACGGCCGTATAGGACGACGCGTAACGTGAGTTCGTGTGCGATACCACGTTATTGTAAACGATGTAATGTAACATCCAATACGGTAGATACGATACGTATGATTGGATATCGGTGTATCGGGGTTGACAAGCCCGCCTTCCAGCTGCTACCGATTTTCGCATGGCTCACAAGCTTACTTCTCTACATGGTTGAAAGAAGTGAAAAGAAGAGTATTTCCTGACGTGAAGGTCCCGTGAAATTCAAATTTCAGTGGCCACACTGACCATTTCGTTGGAAGGAGCTTTGCTCATTCTTTGATGTATTATCGGGGCTGCCACCGCCGCAAAGTTGAGTGGTCGGGACACGGACCGATCGTGGGAGCCAGAAAGCATAAAATACCTACTATCTGGCCCTTTACATTAAAAAGTTGGCAGAAAGCGTAAAATACCTACTGTCTAGCCCTTTACATTAAAAAGTTGACCAGCCCTCTATCATCAGTATATTAATATGCCAATATTAATAGAAGTGTAACCTGTGATATGAACATAATAATAACAAGATGTAACTTATAAAATTATGCAATGCTAATGTAATGGATGCATGAGCAGATGAATATTAATGGAATATATCCTACATAATATGACACTGTGTTATATTAATATATAATAACATAATACATTATACATAATATTTAGGTTGAATCATAGGAAACTGCTGTTTCTGTAGGCCTCAAACAATTAAAAATTGGCAATTTCTTATGATTTGCTCTAATGCGTGCCATACTAATGACTTGAGAATGAGTGGCAGTGAATATCACCACCGCTCTCTCCCCTACGTCTATCTTTAGACTTGTTCCACATTGGTAGAAAAATACAGCCTCAGTTTCACCTGGTTCGCTTCGTTGGTTCTGTGCTTCACTGCTTTGTTAACACAAGTGGCCGCAGGGCCTTGATGTATATACTCCATTTTTGCACACGTTGAAGTTTTACCAGGAATGGCAAAGCTTTGTCTATAAAACTCATTTTGTTAGGGTCATGCATTTCTGGTTTCAGAAACCGGCTTTGACCTTCCCTGCATCCTTCTGCATTTTTCTCAACCACAGGCTGCCCTTGGGAACTACTAGGGGGTCTGGATGCCAGGAAGTGCTCCCCGTGTCCTGTAGATCAGTTTCCCAACAGTAGCACTATTGACATGTGGGGCCAGATAGTTATTTGTTGGGGCGGTGGGGGGCTGTCCTGTGCATTGTAGGATGTTTGGCAGCGTCCTTGGCCTCTGCCCACCAAATGTCAGTGGTGCCCCCACACCCCGCATGGCGACAACTAACAATGTCTGTAGACCCTGCCCAATGTTCTGGGGGTAGGGTGAGGGGGGCAAAGCCACCATCTCCCCCGCCCCCACTGAGAACCACCACTGTAGATGCAGGATGGTGTCCTGGGGTAATTTCTGTTCTTCAGAAAGTGACATCAGCAAATCCAAAAGAATGAAACGTTTTAAAATTTGTTAAGTTCTGAAACCAACGTATAAAATAACTCCAAGCTCAGGATGGCATGTAGCCTGTGTCCTTTTGTGTTCAGGCCCATAGAGCAACTTAACGGAGCCAAGAGTTTGCTCTGAAAGGAAAGCTACCAGGGTGGATTAATCTGTTTTTGGAAGGCATCCGGGGTTGATCAACTTCCTCATATTTCAAGCCTATTATTCCAGCAGGGAGAGCTAGTGTGCTCCTCTCTCTGCCTGTCTCTCTCTCCCTCTCCCCCCCCCTCCTTCCCCTTCTCCCTTCTCCCTTCTCCTCCTTCCCTCTCTCGAATGAACTCCTCTGTAAATTTGGGGTGAACGTGATGAGGAGGTCTATACTCCTCATCAGAGAGGTAATCAAAGTTTATAGAAACAACCGAAGTCTGCAGCCAATGTCTCTGCTAATGAGGAAACCAGGAGTCTGCCTTTCAAACAAACACTGCTGTTAATCTTTTCAAAGCGAGTCAGACATGTGGGCAGGGAAAACGCTGTGAACTGACAGTGGTTCTAGAGCTGCCCTTCCGTGGCCACGCTCTCGCTCGTCCTGAAGCCAGGCCGCACCTCATTCCACAGCGTTCGTCCCTGCCCGCTTTCTGGGGCCGTCTGTGAGCAAGCTCTGTGTCACTTGTTTTTGCTCACACGGAGAGCCGTGACAGGAAGCTTGACTCCATTTTTCCAGTGAGATTTCTATAGTCGAGGGAGAAGCATTAGGCAAATGCAATCAATTTGTTGGCATCTGATGCAAGAACTCTGGACACAGGCTAATGACTCTGCCCATTATGCCTCTTGCTCCATTTGCCCTGAGACACAAAGGTGAATCCACTGGAAAAATGAATGAAAGGTCACCCTGTTTCATGGCGATGTCTGGACATGTTCTGCCAGTGTGTTCCAGCTACTACGTGGTAACCTGGTGATGGTACCAAGTTACCGTAATCCCGAGCGAGTCCGCGGTTGGTCACGGATGTAAGTAATGGAATGATGTTACGGTCTCAGCTGTCAGGGGAAAATAGCTCTTTCATTTGTGGGCAGGATATCTGAAAGCTCTTCAATACGGCCCGTGGTTCTTCTTCCAATGCCACTCCACCAGAGGCCATCTGTCTGGTCAAGCCATCTTTCCTCACGCATTTTGATAGAAAAAGAGCTGCGGCCCTCTAGATACGTTCCGATTCAAATGGTCTATTCAAATATTTGTTGCCATTTTTTACGTCCAGTCTGACATTTCCTACCAAGCCCCGCCGCCATGCACCGTTCACCCCACCTGGCTGTAGCTCATGTGTCCCTTCGGCTGGCCCGGTGCCCCCTTATTCAACAGCGTGTGGGGGTGGCGACCCCTAATAGTCACAGGGAGCTCTTAAGAAGTAGGAAATCTAGGGATTAGGAGGTTCAGGTATTTTCGTTGGAAATGTTTCCCCACCGACGGGGCTAAATATTTGCCATGACAGCTCAAGTGTTCGTTCTGCAGCTCGACACGGATGAAAGCTGTCCCACTCAGGCCCCTCCCACTGCCCCCAAAGGATTAAACAGCCTGAGCAGATAATGGCTGCCTTAAAAGGATCTTTTGCATGACTCAGATTAATGCATGCTGTCTGTCGCCCAGGTTGGCAGCTAAACATTAATTTTTTTTTTTTAAGAAAAAAAAAAATAAAGGAAAACCTCCAGATGACATCTCTTTTCAGACAAGGTGTGGAGACTGTCTGCAAAGGAAAGAGGGGGAGACCAGAGGGCAAGGCCCCTTCGCAGAAGGAAGTCCAGGTGGGGCTGGGGGCGGGGAGAGGGGCAGATCTCAGAGCTCTGGGGCGGGATTAAAAGGAAAAGCAGTCAGAGCAGTGTCAGGTTCTCAAAGCTGGCAGCCACTTTTCTTTTATGTGTCCCAACCCCCCACTGCCCCCAGGCATATGACAACACGTTGCAGGCCTGTGCTCCAGGCTTGAATTCTCAGAGGGAGATCTGCCAAGTTGAAGAGCAGCGTCCCATGCCCTTCTCTGCCACCGGGGGAAAGCTCATCTGGAATCCTCTCCGGCCCTCCCTCCAAGACAGTCTTGGGCACTGAAGTGGGACGGAGTTTTTGTGTACTTCACACCCTCATGACATAAGACGTCCTTCCTTACTCCTTGGGTAACTGAAGTCCTGGTTATTCAGAAGTGTAACAGCGACACGGGACTTGGGAGGGCACGCTACTCATTCCTTAAAAAAAAAAAAAAAAAAAAAAAAAAAAGCCACCCTCCCATCTGAACCCTGGTCAGTTGGAGCAGCTGTCTCCTAGGGCTCTAGAAGGTGCGGATCTTGGGTGCTGACCAAGTCAAAAGTCTTATGTAATAAACTCCAAGGGACCCACAGCAGGCACATTTCCAAGGAAAACAGTAATTGTTTCAGATGTAGAGAGCCGAGCAGCGCCACTGAGAAGAATCAATAAAAGTTGACAAGTGCCTTTGGAATCAAACTAGTCCTGAGGGAACAGAACTTCTAAAACAACAAGCTGAGCAGACGTCATAATTCCTAGGCTACTTCCTCAACTCCTCAGCCCCCACCAGGTGCCCTGAAAATACTGGCATTAATAGTCGAAAATACTGTGGGAAGTGGGCACCCAGGTTGGCTCTCCCATTTCACTACAGTGCCCGAGAATACCCGAAGGCGGTGGTTCTCAGCTAAGGGGGCAGTTTGGGACCTCTGGCTATTTGGCAACGTCTGGAGACATCCTTGGTTGTCCTGATGGGGGGTGGGGGGTGGGGGACGGCTGTATCTAGAGGCCAGAGATGCTGCTAGAGATCCTACAGTGCACAGGACAGCCCTCCACGACCAAGAATTCTCTGGCCCCAGTTGTCAGTGGCGCTGCAGTTGAGAAGCTCTGGGAAGAAGCCAAAGCGTCTGGTGAAATCTCGAGTACTCACAACTGTCTGGAAAACACAGTGTTACACAGTGTTTAAAATGGCGGACAAGAAGCCTTGGCCCCTTTGCCTGCCCCCTGATCTACTCTAATCGGATCTCAAGGGCTGAAAGGCCAAAACCACCACCCGCTTCCCAACACACGTGAAGTGCGCTTGCGGGCTTCACAACGCTGAAGCTCTCGGAGCTGTTTTCACAGTCTGGCCCAGCTCCAATTCCAAAGCTCCAAACGGGGAGTTTCTTCCTTTGCTTTTAACAAAGGAATTTTTCTCTCACTCCGATTTCCCTGCCCACGAGCAAAGGTGAGTGCCAAGCCCAAAGGTCTCATAGGTTACATGACTAATATTTAATGAGCTCGTATTAACAACAATTATGCTAACCACGACACCCAAGCTTTCCATTCTGCTCCTCTAGTCTGGTGCGAACATCCCTTCATTCGAAATATCTCACGTGGGGGCGCCTGGGTGGCTCAGTCGGTTCAGCCTTCGGCTCAGGTCATGATCTTGTGGTCTGTGAGTTCGAGCCCCCGCGTCAGGCTCTATGCTGACAGCTTGGGAGCCCGGAGCCTGGAGCCTGCTTCGGCTTCTGTGTCTCCCTCTCTCTGTCCCTCCCCTGCTCACGCTCTCTCTTTCTCTCTGGCTCTCAAAAATGAATACATGTTAAAAAAAAAAAAAAAGAAATCTCTCACGTGGGGTATAGCACGGGTACCCCAGTGTTGTTCACATGGCCTCTGAAAGCTGGCCACCACCAGATGGACAGTTCCATCAGAATTCTAGAAGCTGATTACTTTGACCTTGTGTATTATTAACCCTTCAGCTGCTACCTTTGTCTGCCAAATGTGAGCAAGCCCAAAATGCCCACAGAATTCACTTCTGCCTTCGCATTCATAATCCCTGTCTCAAGGTGTCAGGGAAAATCCGTGCACGGGTGTAGGACTTAGACAACCTTGTCTTTAAAGCACAAAGCACATTTTACCCGCCCCCTCCCAAATGACTGCCAACCCCTTCAGGCATCTCCAGTCTCTCGAACCTTCCACTCTAGCTCGACTTCAAAGAGTGTGTTGGAGCAGCTTACTTGAGAGTCGACTGGAAATCTCTGCGGAGAGGGTTGTCATGCCGCTGGCCCGTCCAGGCGAGATAGGTGTTGCTGGGTGTACGGAAGGCGAGGCGATTGATCCCAGGTACTGGTAGGACTGGTCATAGGACCACGGTGGGGACGGCTGGATCTGCCTTGTGTCTGCAGAGGATTGGAGAGGTCAGTCATACGTCAGGTGGGGTGGGATTGAAGAAAAGAAACCTTTTAATAAAAAGCTAGTCACCTTTGTTTGTCATACGTCCTGTGGCCTGTTGACCGGTTTGTATTAAGTCCAAGTATTTGCTTTTGTTCGAGAATCTCCCCCCTCCTCCCAAAGTTACTGAATTATTGTTTGTGTGAAATATAGTTTATTCTCGAAGATTTCCCCCGGATGACTGTTCCTCCCAAAGGTTTCACCTGATCACGCTCATAACGACGGGAGAGGTTGAAGATGCTTTCCAGGTAGGTGTTCCCACCCACCTGTTGAACTATCACATGTACTGGCCGCCCAGCTTTACCGCGAGTTACAATTCTCATCCTCCGAAAGCTTTTATCAACTCAGGTGATCACCTATCCATCTGTAGTCAGTAAGCAAAAAAGAACATAGAGCTTTGATTTTTTTTTTTTTTTTTTTGGACCTTTGGCAAAAATACTCCAAGGGCTTTTAAATGTCCCCCGTTTACGCAAATTCTCTCCCAAGGATGACAGAAAAGAGGGTCTGGCTGGGAAGCTGGTGATGGGGCGTGGGGACTAGTTCACAAGCCCAGCAGTAGTGAGCTAGCCCTACCAACCCAGACCAACAGGTACCAACCCAGACCAACAGCTGTCCTGCATGTTTTCAAGACCTCCAGTTTGCCGTGTTTAAAGGGCAGAATGTTGAGCAAGTATTTTATAGATGGCCAATAAATGAGGCCTGGGATAGAGAAGAGACAAAACTCTGACTTCAGAAGATTTAGGTAAAAAGGACTTTGTAAATTTGACTCCAGCATTCACAGGAGTCTTAGTTTCAAAAGCATCACACTGTTTGCAGATGAAATGGAGGGGAAAAAAAAGGAACAAACCTTCTATTCTTAGGCAACACGTGTAAGCAAATTTAAATGGAACGCTGGCCCGCCAGAGATAGCTTTCCATTTTTTTTTTTTTTTAGGGCTAAACATCGATTTTCTCTTTGTGTCCCACCTTCTCTGTGGACCACACCAGTCCCCAGGGTCCTCATAGCCCGGGCTGCATGAAGCCGGGAGTGAATCTAGAAAGAGCAGTGTTCCTCAGGAAAATACCAGCCGCAAGCTGTGTATGTGCCAGGACATAAAGAAGTGAGTTATTCCTACTCGTTATAAAACGTCCAGTTCTACTTCCAACGGGGAATTTGCATTTCCAACAGTTTAAGTTTGCTGTTTTTGTTGATCTGTTGGAAGCCGTCAAAGCAGGGGTTTGGAGACCCAGGTCTCCTCCCCCACCTTCCTGCCCGCCCCTTCCCCTTTCCCTCACGTGGATCCATTTCTTTCTTTCCTGTAAAATAGCTCAATTTTGGGGGCACCCGGGTGACTCAGTCGGTTGAGCGTTCCAGCTCTTGATTTCAGCTCAGGTCATGATCCCCGGGTTGTGGGTTTGAGCCCCGCTTTGGGCTCCGTGCTGAGCACGGAGCCTGTTTGGGATTCTCTCTCTCCCTCCCTCTGCCCCTCTCCCCGGCTCGCGTGGATGCGCTCTCTCTCTCTCTCTCCAAAAAAATAATAAAATAACTCAATTCTTTAAGTTTGAAAACTCTGGGGAAATATTTTAACTTAGAATCTCTGAAATCTAATATGAAAGAAGGGCCCTCATGTCATTCTGAATTTGGGGGAATTGGAGCAGAGGGCAAGGAGTAAGAGAGCTGGTCCATTCTAAACTCAGTGGAAATGAATGTTCAACTACAGCCAAAGATCCTGCAATCTTACAGACAACAGTGTTTCCAATAATTGTAAGCAAATAGCAACAGCAGGATGTTACTGCAAGCGTTTTCTTCCAAGTGAAGAATAAAGTGTAGACTCAGATATTTTTGTAAGGCATGCATATGTCTTAGATGTACACATTTGCTGCGGGAATATATAGTACTCAAATATTTTAATCATTTAAGAAACAAACAAAAGAGGTTTTATAATTGTCATAAAGCCCTCCAGGGTGTGAATTGCGGTTCAGTAATTCATGCCTTGCTGTGTAGACAGCCCAGCTTCCCCTAACCCCGTGTCTAAAACCACAGTAAGCATAAAGTATTAGGCCATGATTCATGCTCTGTCATGTTTTACTGTAGTGAAAAAGTTGTGCTAGGCTTTTCTAAACTCATAATTAAACCGTGCAAACGTTGCATAATGTTTCACAGCCTTTTAAAAATATGCTTTGGTAAAATGATCTTTATGATTAAAGTCCAAGTTCTCTGATTGTTTTTTTTTTTTTTTTAACCCAGGGTTTTAGATTCAACATTCTTACTCCACACACAACGTAGCTTTCCAGTGTGGAGGAGGGATAACACTAAAAACCCAAAGGACCCCCGTCCGATCACTTTCCATTCATATGACCGTAGTGAATTGGGTTTGGGTTCATTGCCAGTGATGGGCCAGAAGGTGGTGATGGCGAGCTGCTCGTGCCAGGTTTTTGGGTGTTTTCTAATTCTACAGGTATTATTCATAAAAACCCCAAAGCAAAAAATAGAACAGAACACTAGGGCCAACGATATGGTATATGCTGAGTTTACCGCTCAGTTACCATTCTTGCTCTGATGGGGCCGACGTGAACACAAGAAAGCAGAGAAATGGCAGTGCGGTGGGCCAGCACTGGAAGACAGGATATGATCTCCAAGCCCCTTCCAACAGTAACAGCGCAGGATTCTAATTCAAACAGGTCCTACACAGTGTTTCTCTGCTTCACTTGTATGCTAATCAGACTTAGGAAGGAATCAGGTGGACGCGTGGGGTGAAGAATGGTGCTCTTAATAATAAAGGCAGCCATTCTGGGACGAGGAAGTAGGCCGGGAGAAGACGGAAGTGATCCAGAAAAGACCACAGGCCGAGGAAGAGAACCACTGTCAGTCAGTCATTCTCCAGAAAGTAGGGCGACTTGTTCTTGAAGGGAGGGCCTCCGATAAGTCACGCCATCAAAAAGGACCGAAGTTTTGTTTTGTTTTGAAATTTTAGCGTGTGCCCCGCATGGGCTAACTTAGCTAGTAGTAGCCTGATGAATAAGACCAAGGTGGCCCCTGCCCCACTGGAACTTCTAGGCTGGTATCCGTGAAGATCCTGAGAGCAGATGATGCTTGGGAAGGTTTCTTGCTATTGCATGAATCGTCATGTTGAGAGTTTTTTTCGTGTTTTCATTCACACTGATTGGTTCGTCCATTCATTCATCCATTTCATAGGCTAATGAAATTATTCACATCCTCATTCGTTCGTGTTGCCCATGAGGATTTTCGCTTTGCTAGGGTCACTGTTCGGGGGACTCGGTAGTGAGTGGACTGTAGTCCTCGCCTTTAGGGAACGACAGCTCGTGAGGGACCTGTGTCCAGGCGAACTGATGGATGGTCTGTCTAATCTGGGCTTGCACACAGCTGTTCCCAGGCCAGAGCTACCCTGATGGTGTTCATTATACACTTCGGTTCCGCCTCAGAGGAACAGGCTAGGGAAAGTGTCTAATTGAAGTCCTAGAATAGATTCCAGCCCGAATTCTGCCTGTACCCTGGGCAGGTCATTTCTTTTCCCTGCTACGTAGTTTTCCCACTTCAAAAAGTAGTGGCGAAGGGTAAGTGAGGTAAGCTATATATAAAGCAAGTAACCCAGTTTGGGGCCATATGAAATGTCCAATTAGTCTGAGTAAGTTTTATGATTATATTATGAAAAAGGAAAATAGGGGCGCCTGGGTGGCTCAGTCGGTTAAGCCTCCGACTTTGGCTGAGGTCATGTGAGTTCGAGCCCCATGTTGGGTTCTGTGCTCCCCTCTCTCTCTGCCCCTCCCCTGCTCACGCTCTCTCTCTCTCCAAAATAAATAAACATTAAAAAAAAAAAAAAGGGAGGGGCGCCTGGGTGGCTCGGTCGGTCAAGCCTCTGACTCTTGGTTTGGGCTCAGGTCATGATATTGTGGTTCATGAGATCGAGCCCCGTGTCAGGCTCTGCGCTGGCAGCGAGGAGCTTGCTTGGGATTCTTTCTCTTCTCTCTCTGCCCCTCCCCTGCTTGAGCTCTCGCTCTCTGTCCCCCCTTTCTCAAAGAGAAACATTTAAAAAATAAAAAAAATTTGAAAAAGGGGAAGTGAGTCCATGCTAAGGGATTCATCTGATACATATTGGTAAGGCCATGCGCACCTGCTCTAGAGCGAGGCTCAGGTAATACTGTGCTGTTCACTGATAACAGGGCTTGCCAGCTGGTCTCCAGCACCAGAGAGGAACTGGGCTTGGACGATTAAGTGGTAAAGGGCAAGAAAACCGGATATTTGAGGTAAGGATAGCGGGGCAAGGATCCACTCTTAAATCAGTTCATGTTGCCACTAAGAAAACTACCGGAGGGGCGCCTGGGTGGCTCAGTCCGTTAAGCGTCCGACTCTCGGTTTTGGCTCGGGTCATGATTTGACGGTTCGTGGGTTCGAGCCCCGCATCAGGCTCTGCACTCTCAGATCCCTGCACTCCCAATCCCTGCTTGGGATTCTCTCTCTCTCTCTCTCTCTCTCTGTCCCTCCGCCCCTCCCCTGCTCGCACGCGCTCGCTCTCTCTCTGTTTCTCTCAAAACAAATAAATACACTTACAAAAAAACCACTGGATTAGGAAATTTAAATTTGAGCCTTTCTGCCTCCTATGTTTTTCAGGGAACATAATGTTTTGATGCAGCTGCTCTACTGAGGCCATCTTGTGATGGGTTATTTTCAGCTTTTTGAGCATCATTCCTTCCGTTTGGAATGAGGCCAGAGAAGGGGGATGTTGGGGATCGGACGGGGCAGAAGCAAGAGCTCAGAGAGCTCCGAGGCATACGCCACTCAGTAAGAAAGCAGGGCGCTGTCGCCTTTTGGTGCAGTGACATCAAAAAGTCGCCAGAGTGGGGCGCCTGGGTGGCGCAGTCGGTTAAGCGGCCGACTTCAGCTCAGGTCACGATCTCGCGGTCCGTGAGTTCGAGCCCCGCGTCAGGCTCTGGGCTGATGGCTCAGAGCCTGGAGCCTGCTTCCGATTCTGTGTCTCCCTCTCTCTCTGCCCCTCCCCCCTTCATGCTCTGTCTCTCTCTGTCTCAAAAATAAATAAACATTAAAAAATTAAAAAAAAAAAAAGTCGCCAGAGTAAGAAGTGACCCTATCAAATAATTGCTGTCAAGGTGTTCCGCTTCCTGCTGCACCTCTGAAACGTAAAGAGCGTCGGGGGCCACCAGTCCCATCCCTACAAGAAAAAAAAGCTGAACAGACCGATAATCCATGACTTTTCGTAGTCTATTAGAGAATTGAGACTATAGGGCAAACCGCCAGCCTGAGGTCCTGAGGGGCACGCGACTGTAGAAATTCGCAGTGAGGGTCTGCGTGCCAGGAACAGAAGCTGCTGGGGCCATAAACTGGTAGGAACATTTACATGGTAATTTTGATAAATTGTTGGAGACTGAGTATAGGCACCTGTGAGAATAAGAAACCTCTGGGGGCTGTAGTCTTATGTGTGTGTGTGTGTGTGTGTGTGCGTGCACGTGTGTGCATGTGCGTGCGTGGGGGGGCGGGGACACTCTCATGAAGTTGGCCTCACAAACTCCTCCAGGTTTCATGGGATCCAGTATAATAACAGCGGGTCACAGCTTAAAGACACCATTTAGGGAAGTGTTCTTAGGGAAGTCCAAAGACAACAAGGGAGACAAGGACATTAGAGGAATTTGAATCCTCCGGCATCGACAGCTTCAGTAAACATTATACGCAGCCCAACTACTAGCGAGATGCACATAAAATCTCACACTGAAGACCTGTTTACCTCCATTCCCATGACCCTGATACATCAGGCACAGCTTTCAAATTAGACATAACAGGGCATATGCCAAAAGGTAAGAGAAGCAGTCTGAAGAGATACAGTTGGCATCAGAACCAGACTCAGATATGACATAGAACTTGGGAATTCCCAGACGGGGGATTTAATTATGATTAATATGTTAAGGGCTCTACTGGAAAAAGGAGACCGCATACAAGAACAGGTGGGTGATGGCCTACGGAGATGGAAACTCTCAGATACAGGAGGAAATTCTGGAAATTAAAAACATTGTAACAGAGGTGGGAAATGCCTTTGACAGGTTCATCAATAGACTGGACATGGCTGAGGAAAGAATCAACAAGCTTTAAAATATGTTAGAAACTTCCCAACCTAAAAGGTGTACAGAGAGAAAAGAAAGAAAAACCAATGCAAACAAACAGAAAAAACCCAAACAGAACATCCATGAACTCTGGGACAATTTCAGAAGGTCTGACATATGGAGAGTGGAAATACCAGAAGGAAAACAAAGAGAAAACAGTGGAAGAAGCAATTGAATTATTAATGGCCAATAATTTTTCTTTTTCTTTTTTTTAAATTTATTTTTAATGTTTATTTTTCAGAGAGAGAGACAGAGCTGGGGGAGTGGGGGAGGGGCAGAGAGAGAGGGAGACACAGGATCTGAAGCAGGTTCCAGGCTCCAAGCTGTCAGCACAGAGCCTGACACGGGGCTCGAACCAACGAACCACAGGATCGTGACCTGAGCCGAAATCAGACACTTAACTGATTGAGTCACCCAGGTGCCCCATAATGGCCAATAATTTTTCAAAATTAATGACGGACATCAAACCATAGATCTGAGAAGCTCAGAGAACACCAAGGAAGAGAAATACCAAACAATCTACAGAAACACCTTACTTAGCAAGAAGGATAAGACTTCCAAGTTCTCTTCGGAAGCCATACAAGCAAAAAGAGAGTGTAGCAAATATTTAAAAAGTGTGAAGAAAAAAACCCCAAAACACCACCAGCCTAGAATTCTATACTCCACAAAATTATACCTCAACAGTGAAGGAGAAATAGACATTTTCTGACAGGCAAAAACTGAGGTAACTTATCCAACACAACAGCCATGCAAGAAATGTTACAAGAAGCTCTTAGAGGAAAAGGAAAGTGTAGGTCAGAAACTTAAATTGACACAGAGCAAGGAAGAGCTTCAGGGAAAGAATAAATGAAGGTAAAATAAAGTCTTACTTTTCCTGTTCTTAGCTTATCCAAAAGATAACTGTCTAAAATGACATTAGTGATATTAGATGTTAGAGGGAATACATACTGGATGGTCACAGCAGATGGACAAAGGATATGAGTTGCAGTAATGACAGAGTGGAAGGAATGGTGTAGTGTTATTTAATGGTGGCTTCGATTCATTATACATGTGGTTTGCAAACTCTAGGGCAAACACTAAAAACGGTAAAAAAAACATTTTTTTTAAGTTTATTTATTTTTGAGAAAGAGACAGCATGAGCGGGGCGAGGGGCAGAGAGAGGGAGAGAGAGAGAATCCTAAGTAGGCTCCGTGCTGTCAGCACAGAGCCCGATGCGGGGCTTGAACTCACAAAATCATGAGATCGTGACCTGAGCCAAAACCGAGAGTCGGACGCTTAACTGACTGAGCCACCCAGACGCCCCTAAAAACACTTTTTCTAAAAGGTGCAATTGATAGGCTAAGAGAGGATATAAAATGGAGTCATAGAAAGTGCTCCGTTAAGACCAGAGAAGGCAGAAAAAGAGGAGAAAAAGAGAACAGGTAAATACATATAAAATAGTACAAGCATGGTACGTATGAATCCAACCATATCAAGAATCACTTTAAATATGAATGTTCTAGGGGCGCCTGGGTGGCGCAGTCGGTTAAGCGTCCGACTTCAGCCAGGTCACGATCTCGCGGTCCGGGAGTTCGAGCCCCGCGTCAGGCTCTGGGCTGATGGCTCGGAGCCTGGAGCCTGTTTCCGATCCTGTGTCTCCCTCTCTCTCTGCCCCTCCCCCGTTCATGCTCTGTCTCTCTCTGTCCCAAAAATAAAAAAATAAACGTTGAAAAAAAAATTAAAAAAAAAATATGAATGTTCTAAACGCACCCAGTTAAAAGACAGGAACTGTCAGAGTGAATTAATAACAAGGCCCAACTATATGTTGTCGACAAGGAACCTACTTGAAATGTAAAGACCTGGGTTAAAAGTAAAGAGATGCACAGACGCCATGCTGACAGTAAGCCACAGAAAGGCAGGGTAGCTCTAATAATTTTATACAAAAGTGGCTTCAGGAGAAGGAAAAATTTCAGGGATAAAGAGGGGAAATACGTGATGATGAATGAGTCAGATCTCTAAGAAGATGTAACCATCCTTAATGTGTGTGCACCTAACAACAGAGTGTCAAAAAACATGAGGCGAAAAGTGACTTTGAACTACAAGAAACAATAGAAAAATACTCTTCTAGCAACGGATCCATCAAGCAGGCAGAAAATTAAGGCACATTTGACCTGAACAGTACCACACCACCAACAAGCTTGATGCAGTGAACATTTATAGAAGATGCCATTTAACAACAGCAAAAGACCCTTTCTTCTCAACCTCACAGGGAACATTCACCCAGAAAGACCACATTCGGGGCCATAAAACACCCTTAACAGATTTACAAGAGCAGAAATCATGCACAGTGTATTCTCAGACCACATGGATTTAAAGCTAAAACGACAACGTCGACAACGAAAGTTAGCTGGAAGAAGTATTTGGAGCTTCTTCGACAACACACCTCTAAATAACCCACGGGGTAACGACAAAGTCTCCAGAGAAATTAAAATGCACTTTGAATGAGATGAAAATCCAGCTGATCACAATTTGTGGGATGCAGCGAAAGCAGCGCTCCGAGGGAAATTTATAGCATCGAACGCATATATTAGAAAAGAAGAAAGATCCAGAATCGATGATCTGAGCTTCCACCTTAGGAAAGTAGAGGAAAAAGAGCACGCTAAAGTGAAAGCAAGCGGAAGGAAAGAAATAACAAAAATGAGGGCGGAAATCGATGAAATCGAAAGTGGCAAAGAAAATCAACAAAACCAAAGGCTGTTCTTTGAAAAGGTTAAGACGGCCCACTTTGTCCTCGGTCCTCAGACCCCCGCCAGGCCACCCAGGAGAGCCTGGCCAGAGACCCCTCTTGGTTCTGCTCTGACCAGCCACCTCTGGGGTCTTTAACGCCCACCCTCCAAACCCGGATTCCCAGCAGCGCCCCTGAGCCCAGGGCGTCTTTTCTCAGCCGGGGGCCAGGAGGTCACCAGCTCTGGCGGCTGGTATAGTTAGAGGGCCCTTCCTTCGGCCATCCAGCTGATATCTTTAAAAGTTGCGACCTTTTGGTAACCTTTCAGAGCCATTTAAAAACAGAGACCAGACAGTTATGTATGTCATGGGGCCCCAGCATCTATTTTTAAAAGGGCCAAACCTGCTTGGTGAACATACAAACCCTTGGGGCTGTCCTGGTTTTTTTCCCTAGAGGATTTTTTTTTTCTTTTCTTTCTTTCTTTTTTTTTTTTTTTTTTTTTTTTTTTTTTTTTTGCCCTCTTTCTGTTTGGAAGACGGCAAGGTGCTTCCCAGGGTGCTCTTCAGATTCACCTCAGTCATGGGGAGCTGGTGTAATGCCCTCTTGGATGCCTCCAAACGCACAACAGGATATGACTCAGGGCTCAGAGATGTGAGTCAGTTTCCAGGGTGATGTGTCAGGGCGGGCCCGGTGGTGGCTTGCGTTTCCTTGTCTGGGACCCTTGGGAAGGAAGATCGGGGCTCCCCTGCGAACAAAAGGCTGCCCCCCCACCCCCCAGACACCCTGCACCTCCCTTCAGAACCCTGTGCTACTGGCGTTCGTGGCCCCTGGCGTTGGGTGGTTCTCTGTCCTGAAAGAGGCATTTCCCCGAAGTCCCACTGTCTTCCAGCTGTGTCCTCCCATCTACGAGGCCTGCAGTCAACGCCACACAGCCCAAGAGGGCTGGCGGGCGGGCGGGCCGTCACCTAGAAGTGCGCCCAGGTAGCTGACCCCACAGTGGCGACTCGTTGCTATCAGCGAAACCCCAAGATGATGTGAGTCAGCTCCCACCAGCTCTGGATCCTGGAAAAAGCGAGGTTGTGAAATAGCTCTGGTATTTGCCAACCGTTGTCTCTGCCGGCTACAGACATCTTGGTTAGTCATGTACAGCTAAGATGCCTTCATTGTTCCAGCAATTACTCCGGAGGGAGGCATCCAGCACCAAGCCTGGGCAGAGACCTGCCCGGGGATGCTGCGTTTTAAAGGCCTTCAGGGTTTTGAGGGGTCCCGTCCGGATCGGGGATGGCGGAGGGGGGGGGAAGAGGGCACGGCAGAAGGGAAGGAGGGAGCCGGAGCCCCGTGGCCACGTCTCCACCGTTCACGGCCTCCGGGACCCGTGTTCCGAGCCCCGCCAGGGGGACGGTGGGGAGGCTCCGGGGCTCTGCGGTCAAGGCCACGGGGGTCGGGGTCGGGGCGCCGGGAATCCAGGAGGCCGGCTCTTTGCAGCAGAGCCGCCCCCAGCCCCTCTCCTTCCAAACCTCCGTTTCCTCATCTCTAAACTTGGGGGCAGCCGGCCTCACCTGCCTCACAGGTGTGAGCGTTAATTAATGTTTGTGGAGCCGCTTTGAGAGGCACAGATGAAAGGCGTTCTATAAACGCAAAGTGCCGGTCCTCATTAGAGTTGCCAGACGCTTCCCAGGGGAAACAGCTCAGCCCTCGCCACGAGGCCTCTCCTCTCAACGTCTGGGGAAAGGCTCTGGACTCCCGCACGGTTGTCTCCGAGGAAGGGTTTGGGAGGGGGCGAGTCACCGGCTCCTAGAAAAGACGGCCGTGTGGATGCACACCTACTCTTCCCCGCCCACACTGTGTCCCCGAGGCAGAGAGAGAGAGAGAGAGAGAGAGAGAGAGAGTAGCCTTCGGTTCACACGAGGTTGGAGCCGGGGGGGAGGGGAGGGATCACGGTTTCGAGGGGACAGAAGACACCTTCTAGTCCTCCTCTGTCCTCCCCTGCAGACGGATTACGTCCCCGTACTTTGTTAAGCAAACGTCCCCTGCAGACACCTCTCCCGGAAAGATTCTCTGCATCTCGGCCCCTGAACACACTTGCCAGGTCCGAACCGATTCTGCAGGTGGGCTGGGTGAACTTCTGTAAGGCCAGCCCATCTGCCATGTTCAGATGAGTCCACGGCCACCCTGTTATTTTCCCTCCATTCTTCCATTTCCCTCTCCTCCAACAAAAATCTCAAAACACGGAGGCTAAGGATGGCTTTCGGTTCCCATCCACTCACTCTAGCCCCTTTGCCCTCCTTGTGGCTCCTGGAAAAGGAAGAAATTCCGCGTCAGCAGCTGGGAGAGCTCAGGCAGCCTCTAGCTTGCACTCGAGCCCTGGACATAGAACGAGGACCCTCACTCACAGGGATCAAATGACAGACACCTCGAAGTGGGAAGCTACAAGCGGGAGAGACAGCATCACCTGGCACAGCCCAGAGCTAAAGAAACGGAACCTTTTGAGGGAACATTCCACGGGGCTGGCGCATGCTCTAAAGAGGACCGTACAGGTTTGAGCTTCGTTGGTCCACGGCACAGGGCGGGAGGCTGTCGAAGCCAAGCCACGATCCGGACTGTCGATGGGAGGCCAGGTGCCGATGAGGGGGAGCCCATAGGACTTGCCAGAGGGACATCGGTGGTCTGACCAAGCAGATTCAGGAGGAGCCGACCCTTGAGCAGATCCTACTAAGTGAGGTGGCCAAGCTTCGCTAGGGTCCTTGTGATGCCTCAGGGTGGTGACAGGCAAGGAAAAAAAAAAGGAGTGATGCTAGGTCTAGGGCCGCGGGGGCTGCAGGGCCACCGGCCCCTCCCCCGTGAGTTGTCAGTATTGGAGAGCACGCTCTTGAGCCCAGCTCAGAACGAGATGTGGCACTCAACGGCTATCGCTCCTGTCATTCTGCAGCCTGGCTTCCTCGGAGACCACTCCATCCAGCTCTGCGGCCCCCGGCCCTCCGTTGTCAGCATGCCGTTCTCCAGCCGACAGCTGGCGTCCGACACATCTCTGGTGGGGGACACAGAGGCAGCACGGGGCAGAGATACCTGGAGGCCGCCCTCGCCACCAGCCCGGTGGTGGCTTTCCCGCGGTGCGTGCTCCCGGCTGCAACCCTAGATTTCACCTCAGCGCTCGTGCGGTTTTGTAGAACGTTACGACTGTTGGGCAGATTTTAGAGGGGCTGAAGCCGTTCAGGCAGCCTCTGTGTCTTCTCCCATGTAGCACAGGCCCTGCTGTGTCCTTACTGGAATTTTAGGCCGGACACTTCTGGTTTTACGCAGCAAACTCTGAAGCATGGCATTCTAATAAAATCAGGAGTCCTAGGGGCGCCTGGGTGGCTCAGTCGGTTAAGCGGTCGACTTCGGCTCAGGTCATGATCTCTTGGTCCGTGAGTTCGAGCCCCACGTCGGGCTCTGTGCTGTCAGCTCGGAGCCTGGAGCCTGCTTCGGATTCTGTGTCTCCCTCTCTCTCTGACCCTCCCCCGTTCATGCTCTGTCTCTCTCTGTCTCAAAAATAAATAAACGTTAAAGTCAGGAGTCCTGTAGATGGGGAAGCAAGAACGCGACACAATATGATCTAGAGAGTGCTGGCAGGGGGCGGAATGGAGGCTTGATGAGCCTTCCGTCTGTGTGGCCCCCAAACGTTTCCGGGATTTGGGACTCGCGGCCTGGGGCTGTCCCTCAGGGAGTCGAGAGGGCCTGAGGAAGAGCATAGCAAGGGTGTCTGGGAGCCTGAGAGATTAGGGCTGAGCCCGGACTCACCCTTCACTCACCATGTGCTCGGGCAAGTGACTTAATCCCTTGGAGACTCAGTTTCCCCAGCCATGAGGTGCAAAGTGCCCTCGAGCCCCCCTCCCCGGGGAAGACGCGGTTTCACGGTGAGCCCGTGAGAGGCTCCAGCAGGCTGCACACGGCAGGTTACTGAGAGGAAACAGAAGCCCTTTCTCCTGCCGAGCACCAGCCTCCTTCACAGGGAGCACCGCGCCACCTCCCGCCACCCCGCCCTGCCGGCCGCAGCACCGAAATCCAAAAGCCGAGCTTGGCCAATGGAAGGCGCATTGTGCTTTCACCTCCCGAGGTGGGACTCCCGTTGAGGGGCGGCAGCTCTTTGCTAAAGAGCTCCCATTCCGTGCTCCCGGCCTGAAGCAGAGAAGAGTAAGTTTCCCAGGCCGAAGGGCCTGGCCTCCTTCCATAAACTGCTGGCTCGGTGTCTGCTTCAGCCTTCTTCTGTTTTCCTCGCGCTCGCTCCTGTCTGTGCCGTCCCACCGTGACTTTTCTTCCCCTACCTGCACCCCACTTCTTGTTTTCCTTTCCCACCCGTCAGGCCCGGCTCTGGGAATTCCCAGCCGGGAGGCCAGCGCCCTGGGAGAGCCGCCCCTCGGCCCCTCTAGCACCTGCCTCCCAGCAGGTGTGGGGCGATTCCCGGCCCTCCCTTGGCCTCCAGTGCTCTGAATGGACATAACCATGAACTTCTCCCTCTTGAAGGGCACTGCCAATTCCACTGGGCCTCGGACCCTTCAATTCTCCCACTCTGCCGTGTCGGAAATAACGGCAGGCCAAGCGCACAGATTCTCTTCACGTAAGAGGGGCGTTCCTTCCCCGCCTCCCCCGCCCCACCCCCGGCCACCCTTACCGGAGACACAAGACATCCATGGTTCACGGATTGCCTGTCTTCCGCTGGTGGTCTCAGAGACACAGCAGGATAGAGCTCAGCATCATCTTTCATTCCTAAAGCTCAACGTGCTCCTGACCCCACCAGCTCTGGCTTATTTTTCACAGACCTGTTTTTGGAGGAGTAGTGTTCGCTGCACTTCTTAAGTTCAAGGCTTCTCCATTCATAAAAAATCCGCCCCCCCCCCCAAATGGCTGTCTAATGCTGCTCTTTGTTTTTCGGCAATTGCTAAAGTATTGGGCTATTTGCCATCAGAGCGACGGAGTGAAGAAGAACAACCCCAAACAGTTTCCTTAAAACGAACAGGTTCCCCCGCTGGTTTCTTTTTTTTTTCTAAAGTTCACTTATTTTGAGAGGGACAAAGACAGCGCAAGTGGGGAGGGGCAGAGAGAGAGAGAAAGAGAGAGAGAGAGAGAGAGAGAGAGAGAGAGAGAGACTCTCAAGCAGTCTCCGTGCTGTCACCGCAGAGCCCGACGCTGGGCTCGATCCCACAAACCGTGAGATCACGATCTGAGCCGAAATCAAGAGTTGGATGCTCAACCGACTGAGCCACCCGGCCGCCCCGTCCCATGCTGGTTTTGAGTTCTTCAGAATAACTGGGTTCCTTTGGCTTGTGAGCCAGGGGGACTTGCTATCAATTTCCCCTGCGGTAGCGGACAGCCCCCTCTTTGGTCTGATGCCTCGGCCGCAGCCCTCTCCCCAACCTGGGCGCGAGCTCCGTGCAGGAGGAATTTGTTCACTTAAGTCTGCAGCGGCTCCGCACCCCCCCAAAGGACTGACCTTCACGTGAACTAATTGGGACTGCAACAGATTAGTAACACAGGTTGTGGAGGTGCGCTTTTGCTGCATAAAGGAGACCTTTGAAGATAAGAGCTGTGTGCTTTCACAAGCTCATCCCTGGTGCTCTGAACAAAGGACACAAACTAATAAAGTCAGATTCATCTAGGGGCAATCTACACTCGCAGAGGAATATCACCCCAAACGGATTCAGAAAGGCAAATGGAAATCTGCCGGAATTCTTTTAAACTCCCAACACAGATCTCGATTTAAAAAATGACACACACACACAAAAACTCTTGGTAATAAGCAGACCTCTGATGATCTAAAGATCCACAGTTTCATTTATTGACTTAGAGAAAGTAAATGGCATTTCAAATACAACCTTCATACTTTAATAGATGAGGTCACCCTGAGAAAGATGATACTGAGCCCGGCGGTGGGAAACCTCCCTCCAGAGAACGGCTTTGATTTACAAGGTCAAGGAAAGCTTTCTCGGAGAAGCAATAGGTTTTTCAGTGACTTGGGACTAACATGGAAGAATTTAGAAAAAACAAAAAAAAAGTAGAGTTTGAGACAGCAGACTAGGAAACTCTTGCTCAAGAAAAGGGAAGACCTGCAGAGAGCAGGAGTGAAGAGTCAAAACTGATTTGTTACCAACTATAGAACCCTGAGATCCGCCCCCTTGTTGCAGGCATCGAGGTCCTGTGTAGACGGCGAGATCTTTGTGAGTTTCCCAGACTGGCCTCAACAGGGGCTGTTTCTCCTCCAGGGGACATTGGGCAGTGTCTGCAGATATTTCTGGGCGTCACAACTGGGGTGAGGCGTGCTACTGGCACCTAGAGGGTGGGGGGGCCAGGGGTACTGCTACACATCCTGCAAGGCACAGCATGCCCCTCCCCCACGGCAGAGACAGATCCGGACCCACGTGTCAATGGTGCCTTAGGAAAACCCAGCCCGGGGTAGGCACGCACCCCAGGCACAGCACAGATGAAACCGAGGGGTGTGAGGAGATAAGGGGTGTGGTGGGAACCTTCCGGAGCCCTTGTGGGAACCAGGGTCGCCGGAGGCCATTTGTCTGCCTGCGCGGCATCAGCAGTCACGCCGTGCCCAGGGAGAATTCCGTCCCCACGCCAGGATCTGGGACGACTCTTTCTCACAGTCTCGTGCCCAGCATCCAGACTCGGAGCTGGCACGCCGCGTCCGGGGTGAGACGCAGGTGTAAACGACCAACGAGATCACTCCCGAGCTGACCGTCGGCTTGGCCACCTGGGAAGGGACAGGCTACCGCTTGCCTTTCCCAAGCTTCCCGGGCATGAGTCACATGGAACTAGATAATGATGCAAATCACTGTCAACATTTCTAAGGTTTCGTTCCAACGTCTCATGGAATGATAGTGCAGAAAGCAACCTCAGAGCCTTTCTGAGCCAGCCCCGTTTCAGAGAACACCGAAGCACAGACAGGTCAAGTGGCTCTCTCCGTTCTCTGGGGCAGGCTGGTGACAGGGCAGGGACAGACCTTCTGGCTCTTTGTAGAGTGCTGGATTTTACTATGCGATCATTGAAGCCATTACTGCTCCCCTGGTCTAGTTACCATATACTAAACACAAAAAAAAACCTGGTCTGGACTTCAAAAGGAAGGAAGGAAGGAAGGAAGGAAGGAAGGAAGGAAGGAAGGAAGGAAGGAAAGGGCTGGATGTGATGGCTGAGCACAGAGCCCAGTGGACACAAGGGAGGGGATACCTTTTCCTGCTTACACGTCTGGGATTCTGAGCTCTGTGGGGCTGACTGGGAAGTCCTTACACCATTTCTATCTCCTTTCTACCCCGAAACGAAGCCCAAACACCCCCAAATCTCAAACGAAAGTCGGTGTCTATGGCCATGAATTCATGAACGACCCAAGTCAAAATCAGGGAGGGAAGGTATCACTTCCCCCCATGGCCCCTGTGTTTTGGGGTGTTCGTGGGGAGGAGGCAGGCTTCCAGAAACCAGGAGGTGACAGCAAGGATCCCACCCTCGCCCTGGTTCCGCCTTTTCTTCTAATGGCCTTAAACGCGCCGATTTTAAACCCTTTTATGGAAAGCGCCATACCCTTTTCTGCTCACATCACTTAAAATAATGAGCTAGCCGCACTTGTATTAGTCTGTCTTTCAAGTGGATTAAATTCACGGTCTCGTTCTCCTCCAGTCTCGCAGGCTTTGGCCTGGCTGTCTGAACCTCCAGATTAGACCAAGGAGCACACGCCAGACAGCAATGAAACGCAATTACCTAGGCAAACTTTTGAAGGATTCGAGCCCTGGGGCACAGGCTGTTTACGAAAGACTAAAAGCACCGTTTGTACTGAGCAGGACCAATTGCCTGCGCCTTTTTGAGTTCCGGATCCTGCCTGCCGCTGGACTCCAGGCAGGATTTCTAGGGGCCAGATAACATCAGGCTTCTGTCCGCACCTCTGCACCTCAGGGTCTCTGCTCTGTTTTTCAACAAGAAAATGCAAGTACCAACAAAACCCTATTCTCACATCTCCTTTTGTGTTCACGGACTCTCTCTCATTGGTTTATTATTATTATTATTTTTTTTTCGTATTGTGTACCACCCTGAAAAAAGGGCAGCAAGAAATCATCCTATAGCCACTTGGCTCTGTAACGTCTTTGGAGACGAACAACCTTTCCCATAAACAGGAACTTCCCGTCTTTGGGGGGGGGGGGAAGAACAAAACAGCAAACCAGTCTCAACGACACGTCCAAAGTACTTTCCCCTTGACTGGAACAAAAGAGGCTTTCGGAGGAATTGAGGGAAGAGGAGGTGAAGAAAGCGAAAGGGAGGTTGACGGGGAAGGGTGACAAATGGCCTGCCCCCCCGCTGGCCCACATTCTGTTATTTTTGCAGATAGGCCTGTGGCCCGCATACGCTAGCTGAAGCCCGTGATTCAATGGCACAAGGCGGGATGGGGGGAGGGGGCTACTTGGCTTTCCTCATCCACCTCAGGCACAGAATGAAGCCACTGGGCATGGAGGGGGTGGCTGTTTCAGTGCTGGGGGACCTGAGGCCCTGAGGCCCGTCAATGGGTCAGTCGGGGGAGGGGAGAAAAGAGGCTTGGTTCCAGGTGGCCAGGGTGGAGGGCCACCAAGGTCAGGAGTGAACTCGGAAGTATGGGCTCGGAAAGTGCCAGAACCAGGAAGAATCAGGAATGCTTTGAGGGAAGGAGGCGACCCCTGGACGCACCTGAACATGGGGGCTGGGGCAGAAGGCAGGTGTCTGGGAGACAGCAGGGACACAAGAGCGGCTGGCCTGGCGGGGGGTGGGGAGGCAGCAGAAGGAGAGGGCAGCTCACCAGCTTCAGAGAGCAGGGAGCTGTAGAAGGTACGGGGTCAGGGGGTCAAGGAGCACAGACACTTCCCACCTTTTTCCTTGTAGCAAAAGGGAAAGGGGTGAGCGTGTTGGCACCTGGGCGGGACCACCTGGGCTCCCTCCCTCAGGCCCCCAGCCGGGCTCTGGGAGGCCGAGGAAGAGTCCACCACTGAACCAAGAAGCAAGGCTCCACCCTAGCACGGGTGCTTTGGGAGGAAGGAAATCATTCCGGGAAGAACATTTTAGAATTGAGAATAAAACCGGTTACTGACCCGTTTTGACCTGCTGTCCCCAGAGCAGGCACAATCTTCCTCAGGGCCTGCCGCTCACCCCTTACCCTGGAGATCTGGGCTGGGGCCGCGGGGGTCTGGAGGAGGAGGAGAGACGCTTCCTGCCTGCCGGCCTGCGACTCTGGGGCGAGCCTGTCGCTCTCAGCACCATGACTGGAGATGAGGGCGACAGGAGGCAGGTGTTCAGGGCTGCGGGGATGCTTGGGAAACATCTCATCAGTCGGTTTTGATGATCTCAAAGCACAGAGGGAACTCTCGGGTGCTCGTTCCCGGGAGCCCATGACAGCCGGGGCGGCGGCAACGTGTACCCCACTGGGTAACAGTGGAGGGCAAGGCATGGAGATTTGGTGGAGTGCCAGGCCCTGATGGATGGGACCAGGAGTAGAGAAGAGGGGCCGGGTGGATCATCGGAGGGCAGGAAGATGTCCTGGAGGAGATGGGGCAGGCCAGGCTCCCTGAAGGAAGGCAGGACAGGGGAGACGGGGGGTGGGGGGGTGTTGAGAGGCCAGAGGAGGGGGCAGGTGAAGGCAAGCAGATCGCAGCGACCTCAGTGCTCCAGCCTCTCCCCGCTCGCTGGGTGCACGTTTGGTCACCTCCGAGCACGGATGGCTCAGGAGGGGAGTGGAAATCTTATGGCCCAGAGCAAGGCACGGCAGGACAAGGAGCTAAGAAACCAGTGGGTGAAGTGATCTCAGTAGGAGCATCTGTGTCGGGTCCCCCTTGGCCATCAGAGGGCTTGAAAGGCCACATCGGCTTCCTCAGCCACCATCCCCCGCAGGCAATGCGTTCAGACAGAGGGGCCTCAAGGAGGAGGCTGTGCCCACTCTGGCCTCCCCGGAGGCCATGGTCTTAGCAGTGACGCCCCCTCCCACGGCACAGGGTCCTCACGTGTGTTGTCACTCAAGGTCACATACAAGGGGTTCGAACCCAGGCAGCAGGCAGCCGGAAGTGCGCCAGGTTTTCTATCACTCGTTGCCGCTTCCCAGGCCTCACTCTGCTTGCTGCCTCTGAAAGAGTCCTGGGGGAAGCTGGCCGACGTGCATATGGAGAAACCGGGGGTGGCTGAGTTCAAAGGGATGTGCTCTAGGAAAAACGGATGGGCCCACTTCGTCCCCAAAGTCTCGGGGCTCAGATAAAGCAAGCAGCGTGCACATTTTCCTGCTGTGCCTCTGAGGCTGAAGCTAGCGCCTGAGTCGTTTTTCGGAGGTGAGAGGACGGGGCCCTGCCCGTCTCTGGTGGGAGGACGAGCAGAACGGAGTGACCACTGGCACCCAGATGCCTCCCTGCTCAAGTCAGAGCCTTGCGAATCGAGAAGGAAGCGGAGAGATTCACTGAGCTACTCCAGCCCCCAAAGACGGGACAGTTGCACGAGAGGGGTCACTGGGTGCTGGCGTGGGGCCTACGGTGGGGTCTGGCAGGAAAGGGTTGCTTTCTTAACTCCCGGAAACCCTTCTCTTGACTTTCATCCCACATTGTGCGGTCCTATGCAAAGCAAGTCATTTCAGGGTGGCTTTGACCGAATAATGATCACTCACAGCCATCAGCCTTGAGGGCCGCAGACCTGGGCCCAGAAGAGGTCCTGCCCAGTCGCTGCCTCGGGTCAGGGTCTCCGGAGAGCAGGATTTGCAAAGGGTCCACAGACGTTTAAGTGCTGGTGGCCCACTGGTGTTCTAACAAGGGACAGGAGGGACAGGAGGGACACAAGCTTGCCAGTTCATCAGTGAGTAACACAGAGCTGGGGAAGACTTCCCCTCTGCTTACTGCCCCAGTCACTGAAACGTCAGCAATAGAAGGGAAAAACAAGAAGAGAAAATCCTTCCTGCACAGACCCCTTCGCGTGGAAAAAGCTCAGATTTCAGCTACCCGCCCCCATGCCCCCCACCCCCACCCCCGCTTCTCCACGGTGTTGTTCAACCCCCTTGATGACTGGGAATTTATTCTCCAACGGGCCTCAAGCTCCCTGTTTTGCAGTAGGAAATTCTCCTTCATAAGAGGGCTACTGTTGGTATTGTTTGTTTGTTTTTAATTTCCAAAAATAAGGAAAAGTTTATAAAATGGGGGAGGGGGGAGGTGGGCAGGGAAGAGGGGGAAGGAGAGGGCAAGGGAGGCAGCTGACCCCAGCATTTCCCAGTCTCGCCTTGGCTTCTCCCCAGCCCCAAGGTTTCCCCCCCCCCCCACCCTCTGTTCTGAACGTGAAAAATAAGCAGCCTGAGCCGCCTTGACTGGAGATGTGTCTAACAAGGCCCTCATTGTCTCAGACAGGTGTGAGATTGGACTTGATCTGAGGCCAACACCTCCAGTCCCGGAGCCAGCTCCGTGAGCTGAAAACATGCACCAGCCCTCCAGTAATACCACTGCAGCCAGCCAGAGTCTCAACAATTTAAGGCTTAACACACACAACATAAATCAGTGAAGGATGGACCAGCCGACCGGCAGCTTCTTGGGCGGATGCCTGCAGACTGTCTGCAGATCAGACCCTGCCTGTTTGGGTTATTTGAGACCATTTTTTTTTTTTTTTTTTTTATAATATAAAGAAGAGAAACTGGGTGGAGCAGTGTGCAGGCACACTGGTGTTTGCCCTATCTTGTTCCAACAGCCCCTCTTTCACATAAGTGCTGTTTTGCAGGGACTTCTTGGGAAGCTTCACTTTGCTGTGTCCTAATACTAGAATGTGTCCCAGCTGGGGAGGATGGGCGGGAAAGCTGGGCACGTGAGTATAGCAGCTGGCTGTGTGATCTCCGGCAAGTCGCTTAACCTCTCTGGGCTTCCAGTGTCTCCCCTATTGAATGAGGCGGCGGGGAGGGGGGGCAGGGGGGGCTGGCCATCTCATTCTCGTCCGGCTTTCTAGGATTCACTCATTTCCGTGGTCAGAAGTTCAAAGTCACTGTAAGCACTGCCCAAACCAGGGGACATCGTTCCCCTGGCTGGGAAAACTTCTGACACCACTGAATGCTATGTTTCCGAATGGCTCTGTTCTTCTGAGCAACAAAAAGGGCCATTTCCCAGCATTTCCTTTATCGCCCCCTCTTCTGGTCTGTTCTTTAGAAACCTGTGGTTCTTGGACCAGCCCTGAGAACCTCCAGTGCGAGGCCTGGAGCTTAAGCACCCCCCCCCCCCCCACCCCGCCCAGGGCTATGGTCATAACTCGTCAAGAGTCAGGCGCTGTGGGAGGCGAAGCCGGGAGGGCCGGTCCACGTGCTTAGTCAGTGCGGGGCCTCAAGTCCCTGCTTCTCTTGATTAACCCTTAACTAAGGTGCACATAGGACAGGTGGCCACCAATGCAAGGGGGCCCGGAAGCCACCCTCGATTCAGCGCCTCTGAACACTTGGTATCTGCCCACGGGATTCCTGTGAAGGCCCTGGGTGGCTCTGGTCTTGCCGTCCGTGACCCTGACTCTGAAATCACGGTGGTGGTCAATCGCGGGGACGCCTGTGTCTGGCCCTAGCTCCCTCGTCCGCGCGGCCTAGATGCAGAAGTTGGCAGCGGTGTCCTGAACTGGGACACGGGACTGTCACTGAGCACCCGTCCCCAGCACCCCCCCAGCCCCGGCTTTGCCGAGTTCCCACAGCTGTGGCTGCCCGGCCCCGCCCCAAAACCCTCGCACACCTGTCTGCAGGCCTCCTCTTGGCCCGCCAGCCCAAGCCGCCAGCAGGCTTTCAAGGCCCGGGCCTGTGGGCGGAATCGGCCCAGGGAGGTATTTACTTAAAATCACACAGGAAGGTGAAACTAGGTTCAAAGAAATCCTTTTGTAGATGGTTCGTTAAAAATGCCAAAGAGGCTGACCATTCACATTCTCTGAATGTGTCCGATTCATGCAAGTAAGGGACGGGTCGGGGTTCATCCGCGGCTGCTGCCCACGTGGGCCCTGTGGTCACGGAGTGTCCCGTCAGCCCTTCTGCAGCTGTTTGCTGTCCCCCAGGGAGCTGGGCTGGGGGGTGCTCTGTGGGGCTGAGAAGGACACAGGGTGGCCTGGAGACGGGTATCCTAGCCTTGCCTTTTCGCAGAACCCCTACGCAAGTGTGGAATTGAGCATTTTGCAAACGGAGACACAAAGAAGCACAGGATACGGGACCCGATCACGCGGCCTATCGTCTCGTTGAGGAGACCGCACACTTCTAGAAAAGGGCCGCGGAAGGCAGAGCAGGATTACGTGTCCTAACGAGGGTTCCATACCCTATATTCCGTGGCCACCTCCGAGGGGGGCCGGACCAATGGGATGAGCACTGGACCAGGAGTCCCAAGACTTGGAGTTCAGGTCGGCCTCCGACTAGGCCAATCCCTGTGATTCCCTGGGCCTTGGTGTCTCATGAGTAAAATAAAGGGCACGGAGCAAAGAAGAATAAGGTCCCTTTCAGCTACAACAGTTTGCCGTTCCCATTTGACCTTGCGGAGCAGCAGTTATGGGCTCTCCTGTTGGAGTTCACCCAAGGAAACGGGACAGGACTCGAAGACCCTACTGAAACCACCACAGACAGGGCTCCTGTCCTCCTGCGGAACAAGGAGACACAAGGTGAGTGTCACAGAGTGGCTCTGTGGCTCATCCGAACCGGGCAGGATGGACGGATATGTGACACCCTGGTGATACACCACTGCCACCAGCACGAGGACAATAATAGCGTTAAGAGTAAAGCAAATGACACCAACCACTTATTTAGTGGGCGCTGTGCTTAAACCCTTGACGAAAATATACCTCAATCCCTGTGGCAAACTCCTGACGTAATAGGAGTAAATACACGCGACGCTCCCTGCGGGCCGGGCATATGAATGGTAACTCATTTGTCCTCACAGCTCGCCGGTGAGTCAGGTGCTAATATTACCGCGCCCATTTTACAGATGGGGAGCAGCGGAACAAAGGACTTCAGTAATTTTTGCAAGATCACATAACTGGGAAGCAGCCAACCTGGGATTGGAATTCCAAAGTCCGTACCCACTATCCGCCATATAGGTTTTAGTGCTAATTTATAGATCCAGATTCTGCTTTCCTGAGAAAGTACATTCTTGGCGGGAGGGGGGCAGGGGGGCTCCCGTGTTTTTTTCTGAGTCTCTTCTGATGATAAGATGGGAGGAACAGCTGTATCTGCCCTGTCTTGACATCTCCAGGCCGCTGTGTCTCTGTCTGAGGGAGCCATGAATGACCAGGGAGAAAGTTTGAAAAATAAAAGAAACTCCTTATAGACCCCCTAATGTATCCACCGCCCCCGCCCCCGACCGCCCCCCTCCCCCAAGGCGTGAAAGAATCAAATGAGGAAATCGGGAAGAGATTCTGGAATAAGACTAACAAGATTTCCTCTCCCGTCCACCTGAATTGGCCATCGGTAATTTTGCACAAATTCAATTTTAAAGTCATGCTTTGTAATTTGTGGAAAATCATATTAAATTAAACAGATCCACGTCTGGGCAATGGCTTCTCTCATTTAGCAACATATGGTGCCTCAGAAAGCTCGATCTCACAGCAAAAATATTACCAAAAATAGAAGGAAGGAAGGAAGGAAGGAAGGAAGGAAGGAAGGAAGGAAGAAAGGAAGGAAGGAAGGAAGGAAGGAAGGAAGGAAGGAAGGGAGGAAGGAAAGGTGGCCTTTTCATCATAAGCAACCGAGTAGAGGCATTCCGGGACATCCCTACTGGTTTCCCTGAGAATGTTCGGCACGACTGGTAATCTCCAGGAGCTGCAGTAGCCAGAATTATAGAATATTAGCGTTGAAGACCATGTCTGTAATTGCTTCTATGAGACGGGGGGGACCTGGGATTGGCGGTAAAGGGAACGGCGGGAACTGATCACGTGGAGGCTGTGTGCCTGTGCGGGCCCACTAGGCGGGACCCTCAGGACCGTGCCCTGCGCCTCACGGGTGACAGGTGGTGGGGGTTACATGAACCAACGACACAACCATGGGCTCCATTTTGTTATCGCCTTTGGTACACGCGTGAACCAGGCAGCGTCCTCGTCATAATTCACCGCAGTCTGCTCCAATCACAACCCCAGCATAGACGCCGTCACCAACCTACGCCACAGGTTCAAAACTGGCGGGGGGGGGGGGGGGCTGACATCACTGCGCGTTTCAAAAACTTGTGCTTTCACCCCGAAGACACCAACCCTCTTGGACCAGCCACAGAATCACGGCCGAGAATTCAGGCAAATGACGGTTCTACAGAGCTGGCAATCTACAACAACGTCCGGATGAAGATGAACAGACCTCGAGAGGGGCGATCTCAATAAACCACTTAACGGGCAGAAATGCCGAGGCGAGCCCTTGAGCTTGTGCTGACTTTTCCAGATATTTTAATAACTTTATCATATAATTTGCCATCTGATCTTACAGAGAGATGGGCTAATGCAGCGTGAGTGGCCACACTGGGTACAAACCCCATGAGACTTAATAAAACAAGTCTCTTCCACATTCACTTCCCCTTGTGCGACCTGCAACTCCAAAGAGCGCTATCACTGGTCAGGTTATTTCTTCCTCCCTTTTTACCTTGAGAGATTCTTCGACCTCCCCCACCCCCACTCCTGCAGGTCAGCGTCCACATGCGACCTTCCTAAAGATGGCAGGAGTTGTTGGCACAGCGTAAGCTCCCTGGGTCTTGGGTCCGGCCTCGGAGTGACTCAGTTGAACACATAAAGCTGTAAGTAAAGACAGTTCCTCCGTGGGAACCAGCAAGTTATAGATCTGGGAGATTTAAATGTCCCGGATGGGTGAACTGCTCACACCCAGGGTGGTGCCGACGCAGAGGCTTTCTCTAGGGATGCTCTGCCTTTACGACATCACTGGTGGCCACACCCAAAGCCCCACAGCAGAAGGGTCACGGTGCATCGTCCCCCTTCCCCCCAGCGGGACTGGGCTCGCCACCCCAGCAGCCCAAGTCTTGTTCAGCACGATGATCGCACTGACTTATGGAGGCGTAGATTCAGTAATGTCGGCTGGAAGACCAAGATGGTGAGCAGGAATGAGCTCCAAGTGTGTTCGTGCTGTGTGTTTTAAAGCTCAGGTTTCACGGCCACGCGACAGCCATGAGGTGACATGAGACGCACTGGTCAGTTCTCTCCCACCTCCTCCCCCATCGCGTCCACACTCCCTCCAGGCGGACAAACAGGGGGTTCCATCTTACAGAGAATCCCCTTTACAAAAGGGTAAGAGTCCAACTTCGGCTCAGGTCATGATCACATGGTTCGTGGGTTCGAGCCCTGCGTCCGGCTCTGTGCTGACAGCTCAGAGCCTGGAGCCTGCTTCGGCTTCTGCGTCTCCCTCTCTCTCTCTGCCCCTCCCCTGCTCGTGCTCTGTCTCTCTGGCTCTCAAAAATAAATAAACATTAAAAAAAATAGAAAGGAAAAAAAAAATCAACTGGGTAAGAAGTACTCCCCCCCACCCCCACCCCCCCCGCGGTCAATCCTCAGGCGTGCACAAAAAAAAAAAAAACAGAAAATAAGCATGACTGGCCAATGTTTGTTTTTCGGGTGAGTTCTATACCATTTTTTGAAATTATTTTGTTTTATTTACTGTGGTTGGTAACTGAATCTCTGGTATCAAAACATAAAATGTTCTGCCAGAAAGAGATTATGGAAGAAAGGTCTGTGGAAAGAAACTGGGTTTGTCAGTGAAGATTTTATTTACAGGTGTTTTGCAATCCGTCCCTTTAATCTCCATAACAATTGGGCTGTTCTGCTTTGGAGGCAGATTATTGTTCAATAATCGGAAAGCTCCAGAGGGGCGAAGGCTACGGACGGACGTAAAATGGGAGGATCTGAGACAACTACGTACCGAGGCGGCTCCTGAGGTCTGAGAAGCCCTGGGTACACTTTCCCCCAAAAGGCCTGACAGTGAGGCCCCGAGGGCCAGAGAGGAATAAGGAGAGGCAGAAGTCGTTAGGGTTCCTCAGCATTATTTAAACCCCATGTGCTTTTAAACAGCCCCTAAAAGAACTGAATTACAGCAGGGCCTGCCTTGCCGCTCCGCGACGTGAGGAAAAATAACGCCCATGAGTGAAACCAGCTCAGTTTGGGGAACCACCCCTTACAAGAAAGCACAGTAGCTCTCTAACCCAGACCCTGCTTTGCTACCAGAGAGTATGGTTTGTTCCTCCCTGGGTGCAAACTTTGGGCAAACTTGGACACGACTTCGTGGCCGTAGTCAAAGTTTCTTTTTTAAATATACAAATGTGAAAGGCTATCTTCGGGTGATTTGTAAATTTGGGATTATGGGGCATGCAAAGTGAATCGCCAGCCTTTCGAAATGTGTGTCCGGTCAACAATGCCTTGCCATAAAGCCATTTTTCAAAGAAAGGCAGCTTGTCCCAAATGACAGTGATACGCCTAGCTCTGGGGAGGTCCAGTTCTTGAGTCCGTCCCAACTGGCTGGCTGTGGTCTTCCTGTCGTCTTCTGAGCCCATGCTTACCACCATCCACAGCGTCATGAGCTGTTGGGGGCGAGGGCAGAGGGCACCCAGGCCTCCAGTCTGCTGGTCTGCGTGGTTCCCATGAGACAGGGCAGAGATCCCCCCGACCTTTCCCTGCCTAGCACTGCTGGCCCTCTGGTCCCATCTGCCTACGTGCGCTAGAAAATGTTAAGAAATGTCTGACTTCACATAAAAAAAAAAAAAAAAAAATCCTATGTTTTCCTGCCTGGGAGATAAAAGTACCATGATACTGAGTTCCAGCAATGACGAGCTGACCTGCTGGCCAGAAGAGATGATGGAGGCATTTAACGTGAGACACTGTGTCCATATGTCCCCTGCCTAAAATATCTGCTCTGGGGGGTGGATGCAGCAAAGTTATTTCTAGACTCCTCTGCGGCCTCCTGTCCTTTCTACTTTGGTGTAATTGCTAGAATGGTGCCCACCGGCCCTTCCCCCGCCCCCCCCCTCCCCCCGCCGCCCCCGACCAAAAAACGTGTGTCCACGTTCTGAGCCACAGACCCGTGAATGTGATCTTATTTGGAGAAACAATCTTTGCAGATGTGATTCAGTGAGAAGAGATGAGATTCTCCTGCTTTATCTGGGTGGGGCCTAAATCCAGTGACAAGTGTCCTCATAAGAGACAGAAGAGGGGGATGACACAGACGAGGAGGCCGTATGAAGGTGAAAGGGGAGCCTGGAAAGGGGGAGCCAGGAGCCAAGGAACACCCGGAGGCACGGATTTGTGTGCTCGAGGGGTGGGGGAGGGGCACAGAGAGAGGGAGACACAGCAGGCTGTCCACACCGTCAGCACAGAGCCCGATGCGGGGCTTGAACTCACGAACCGTGCGATCACGACCTGAGCCGAAATCAAGAGTGGGATGCTCAACTGACTGAGCCACCCAGGCGCCCCTAACGGTTTTAAGTGCTTTCCATGGGCTGAATCTACGGCTCACCGCTTCATGCTTCACGATGGCCCTAGAATCTCCAAGCATAATTACTGCTCTTGTTTTGCAAGTGGAGAAACTGAGGCTTTAAGTGGTTAAGAAACCTGCCAGAGGTCCCAGAGCAATACACGGTAGAGGCCGGGGTTAGGCCAAGGTGGTCTGCCTGTTGAGCCTTCACCCTTAGCCACTGTGCACTGTCTTCCTAAGCCGTTAGGTCCTCAGCTCAGCTCTCCCTCTCGCCACTTAATCATCGGTACCACGGAAGTGCTCCAGCTAGAGTTTTATTAAAACCTTGCTCTTCTGAGCAAAAACTCTGTATGTGTGTGTGCACCCACACACCCGCATGCCGGCCTGTAGATTACCAGAACGAGGGGACTGTTCAGAACATATCAAATCCTCAGAAGGAATATTTTATCCTTAAGATCAGGCCCTAAAGTGAACCCTTCTTTCTTGTAATTAGAAAAGCATTAGAAGAGCATTGCCAACACGCTCTGGAAAACACGGTCCGATCACCTTGAACGACATCCATGGAAACGTTTGGTCTGAAAATGTAGTCCCGCTAAAAATGTGGTTTATGATTACGGGTGCTGACAGCTCACGAGGTCGGCGGCTCCTTTGAAGGGCTGGTTTATTAAGTACTTAGCTGTGCGGTGCTTGTAAATACAGTGCAGGCATTTTGAGCCGTGCCGTTCAAGGGGGTTCTGTGTCGCTAACCATGCCTCGCCATCAACAGAGCGCGAGAGGAACTCACAGGCCGTGAATGGAAATCAAGGGTGTTAGACACACGGTAGCCACATTCAACTCAAGCTACAATGGCGAAGGCCTTACGGCCTTTTTCTCGAGGAGAAAACAGACTTAGCTTTCTTCCCATCCCCCTTTCTCTTTTTCTGCATGTCTACGACGCGATTCATTGATATGAGCTTTTCAAACTTTCCTTAAACCTACAGTTTACATTGCACCAGCCAAGAACATGGGAAACAGTAAACTGGGTTCTCAATTCCTGCCTTAAGAATGCTTTCAGCTCTGTTAACTCTAACCCCTCCGCCTGCTCCTGAGAAGAGAGGACAGGACACAGCAGTGGCACCTGTCAGCTTGCTCACCCACACGTTAACTCTTTTTTTTTTTTTTAATTATTATTATTTTTTTTACATTTATTCATTTTTGAGAGACCGACAGAGACAGAGCACAAGCGGAGGAGGGGCAGAGAGAGAGGGAGACACAGAAGCCAAAGCAGGCTCCAGGCTCCGAGCTGTCAGCACTGAGCCCGACACGGGGCTCGAATTCACAGACGGCGAGATCGTGACCTGAGCCGAAGTCGGACGCTCAGCCGACTGAGCCACCCTGGTGCCCCTCACACGTGAACTCTTCATTCTGCATCCTTTCCACTGTTTTCCTTTTCCCTCCCTCCCTTCCCTCTCGCATTTATTTATTTTTCTGTATTCACGGGGACACCCGATTCAGGCTTGATCTCAATCGTGTTCAGATTCTGACGTCGTAAACCTCTAAAGGCTCTCAAGTTCTACCACGCTAGATAAGAGTGATTTTTAAATCATTCACTTTTCACCTTTACCGCATGGCTTCTAAGTCGATTCCTAGCGCCCTGACTAGTTTGCTTTATCGTGTAAGCATTAAATGACCATTTGTAGATTTACATGCGCAAACCCCTCTGGCTTTGGACTATATAGTCCCCCACCCCGCTCTGATTTTGAACTTCTAGAAGAAAAAGGAAGGAGAGAGAGAGAGAGAGAGAGCGACAGAGAAGAAGTGAGGAGAAGAAAAGAGAAGTTTGATATTTTACCCCCAAGGCTGGAAAGGGGATTTCTCTCACCTCCTACAGGGAAGTAGAAAGGTTTTTTTTTTCCCTTTTGTCAATGTGGCTGATAAACACTGACATATGTAACCGGATAGCTGAGGAACAAAGTCAATTCATACCTCCAAAAGCTTCACAGACAACCGTAGCCTTTCCAAAGTAACTTTGACTTTTGGGGAAAATCACCATCAAAACAAAAATCGTTTGGAATACTAAAAATCAGGAGGTGAATCTGAGATGTCAGGGCCTCCACTCTCTGGCCATACTCTCAACTCTCGGCGAGAGGCACGTGCATACTCCTCAAGGCTGATGAGAGGTGGCCGGTGTTGGACGTTCGGAAGGTTCCGGCAACAACGGACCCCAAGAGAGACAGACTCGTACATGCAGGAAGGCCGGGCCGCTGCCCCAGGAAACAAAGAGCAGTTGGGAAGCCCTCCTCGTCCTTCGTTCCCTCACGCTGGAGACTCATGATTCTGAGTTAAGTGTCCTTTTGTCCTCAGCTTGGAAAATCAAGCCCCCCGCTTGATGCCCCCCGCCCCCCAAAAAGATAGTTTTTCGAGGTGCCCACCACAGAGTCTGGCCCTAAGGTTATCATCATCAGCAACATCTAATGCCAACAGAAGGCAAGTGAATGTCCAGCTCAGCACTCCTCCCCTCGCCTCTTTGAGGATCTTTTGACCCTGGTCAGGCTTGAGTCTAATGGATCCTTGATCCAACAGAACCTGCCACCCTCGCAACACTGGCTCCGTAGCCAGAAAGATCTGGGTTTGAGTCTAAGTCCGTCACTTCTGCTCTTGGAGAATCTGGGCAATTGTTAGCCTGTGGGGTTTATCCCCTCTGTCTACAACCCGCATCAGGGGATTGCGGTGAGAGCGGAATAACGTGTACAAAAGGTCTGATCTGTGCCAAAATACATCCTAACGGGTTAAAGAGCTAAACCTCACGCCAACATGCAGCAGAACTACAAAACTTTGGCCCCTTCCTTTCTCCAGTTTCTTCAGATGTGAGTCTGTCTACCTCTTCCCAGAAAGGTGGGGGTTATGCAGCTGTAAATGTGGTTCATCAGTTCTGGTAAATCAGGAGTCAAATTCTTAAAATGACTTGCTTGGGTCGCCTGGAGCCATCTCTAAAGGAGTGCGTGTGACCGATTGAGCATCGGCGACTTCATCTTGCTAGAATCTGTCCTGTCCCATCTTTTGAAAGGACACGTGTCCGTTTTCCTTCCCATGACTCTACGAGAATCCTAAACCTCGCCCGTAGCAGTTCGTGATGCTCTCTTGCCTAATCGTGTAGCCGCGACAAAATGGCTTTCTCTTCACTTTTAAGAGCTGGTAAAGTAGGAAGCTGAAATTGACCTCAGCCCTCTTAATAGCTAAAAACCTCACCAAACGAACAGTGGTTTGGTGGGGGGCGGCCTGCCCCCCTTTTCCCTTACCTTGCTTCAGATAATTTGAGATGTCTGTTTTGGGGGATTCTCAAGCACATCTGACTGCAGACAAACAGAGGCGTTATTCTACATCTGTGATTTCCTACGGGCAGAGTTGAAGGGGCAGGCGTAGCTCTCCGGATGAAGTCCCAGCCTCTCTGTCAGCCCACGATCTCTCCAAGCCCCCAGCTGCTGACGTTTCCAGATGCTGAAAACATTCACACATCTGTACGGCACCCTATTCAACTTCCATGACTACCTTTGGGATATTTTTCCTATAGCGATTGATGCCTTTTCAAAGAGAGCCATAAACACATGCTGAATTTTTACATAAAGCATCTTCTTAAATGTAATATGGAGTCTCCAGAGCTAAGCCAGGAAAATAACCATTTTCTTACTTGTCAAGAACAAAATGAAGGTTCTGGCTGAAAGAGACTTTACTATTATCCCTGTTAACTTTCTAATTTCAGGGAAAAAAATCCCCAGGGTCTACTCAAAACATGACTAAGGGAAAAAAACATTTCCTTATAGAAAAAAAAAAAAAGGAAGAAAGAAAAAGTAGTTTTACACGAATATATCTTGGGCGGTTATTTTTAAAAAGTTCCTATAATTTTACAAGTGATATACTGACCAGCAAATCATATTTTGGAAAGAAAGAGCATTAGCAATATAGTTAACACATTCTTTAGCATAGCAACCAAGCCTCTAGGGCCCTCTAAAAGCAAGTTATTATTACTTACATGTTGCAGAAGTAAAAAGTTTTCAAAAGGAACAATAAAGGGGTGATGCTCTGTGTTAAACCTGATACTCTGCTAAGCATACAGTATTCCAAAGAGCTGAAGAATGCCCGTCCACGGTTGTGTCTCCACCCAAGAGCTGCTGACTGCCGAGGACAAGAATTCAATTACTACCCTCCCCCTCTCCTTTTTGGTAAAAAAAAAAAAGAGCGTATCTGACAAGGAGGGAAATCAGATCTGATTCACTCCTCACCAAAACCGTCTGAAACAAAGCTGGCTTCAGGGTGACCATTTCAACTTGCCCCCGCTGTGGTTGAATTTTCCATTGCTTTTTTAAAAAATGCTGAATAGTTTTGCTTCCAATATTAGGAGAAAAAGGCAAGTCCCTTCATCAACCTAGTAGTATAAATGGCCCGGCATACGACGAGAGAATAAGAGAATAGAAATCTTCCCTTTGATGTCACAGATGGAGGTCTGCAGGTGACGTAAAGTAATTTCAATGGCCCTCAACACAAGATCAAAAAATCGCCTTGACAGTTTGTTCTATCTGGAAGGCAAGTATCATTTAACCCCTTGCCCATCGCTTTCCGTTAATGTGCCATTCGACCCAATTTACCGTCCACGCCTGCATTTTGGCATTAGAAAAGATCAGTGGGCGTATTTTTGAATGACTAGTCACGATAAAGCACCATAAACCTGAGGCTTTCACGGAGGCTATTTCTCAAGACACCTAAGATGAGTCTGTAGATGAGAGACAACCTGCCCGAATCAAGCTCTGGGTTTCTGTTCCGATACAAAGGGGCCACTCTACCCACAGGCCACTTAACAGCTGTGTGCCGAGCATCTGACGGGAAGCTGTCTTTGGGAATTTTCCACTCAAATAAAAGAACCGCCCCCAGAAACATCATTATGAGAGCCTGGGACAGGAGCCATCGAACTCTGGGCAAGAGAGTCAGCCTACTCTTCGAGGACCCCCCAAGTGCTAGCCCCAAAAGAGGGGTACTGGTCTAGAAACCTTGAAGAACTCACGAGGAGAGCACATCCCGCAATACGGCTCACACAGAGAAAGCACCCGGGGAAGCGAATTTTGGCAGTCTCGGGGGGCAGGTAGCGTGTCCCTGGCTGGCCACCTGCTCTCTCCCCCAGATGTGTCCCTTATCTCTCCCTTTGAGTCCAACAAGCCTGCTACTTGGAGAAGAGAATCTGACTGTGACCATATCACATACAGCTGTGTGCTGCACAGCACAGAGTAAGGGACTGTATTTCGGAAATTTGACATGGTATCACAGAGCAAATAACCATTGACGTCAGTGGTTTCTACGGTGCAAATGAACTTTGTGTATTATCTAATTTGGCACTGGGCATTTTATGCAATTACTGTATTTTACAGTGTTTTTGCAGTTGCTAGCTAAACCCCAGGGTATGCGTGTATGGCTGTGTGTGTGTGTGTGTGTGTGTGTGTGTGTTAATCTGCACTCTTTATTGATTGCAAATTTATTTATTGTAAATAATACCTTTGATGTGATGGCAGCCAGACCTTCCTCGTATTTCTTTATATTTTCGTAAAGGACATATATTAGGTACAAGCCCCACCAATGATCTGAAGCCCACAGGAACTTGAAACCTCCTGACTTTCACCTCGCTTGGGGTGCGTGCGTGTGTACGTGCGTGTGTGTGTTCTAGCCTAATGGGTAGGGAGGAAAACAGCATAGCCAAAGCTAACTCTTGAAAACATTCAAGATATTATCTACGTATAGATAGATATCTCTCCATATCCTAGGCAGCAAAGCCTCCGGATCTGGGGATCTCAGTACAAGGCAGATCTGACTCAGTAGGTCCGGGCTGGGCCAGAGACCCTGCGTGTCTACGAGGCTGCTGGTCCAAGGACCACCCTCAGCGCAAGGAGGAGAAAGAAGCCAGGACTGGTCTGGGGGAGGGGGTGCGGCCCGAGGGCGAGGCGGGAAGCGGGCTCCCTCCAGGTACTTACCCTGCATCTGACTCTGAGGCTGAGGGTTAAAGGCAGTGGAGTGGTTCAAGGAGGCCCGAGGGTTGGGTGTGGGGGCTGGGTGGTGTGGGCTGACCCTCATGGCTGTTCGCCGCAGCTGCTCCAGCTCACTGAGCCGCTCGGAAAAGGACAAGCTCCCGGGCTTGGTCTGATCATCTAGTTTCTGACGATGTCCTATTGTGGGGAGGGGGGTGGGGTGGGGAGGGGAGAGGGAGGCAAGGAAGGAGGGAGGGAAAAGATCAGAAAATGTATTGTGGATTTCCTGACATCCGGGGTTTTCCTGTCTTTCCCCTCCCTCTCCCCTCGCCCCCAACGTGGCTTCGCTGGAGGTCTGCACGCTTGGCTGGGGCGCCCCGGGGGAGATTCGGGGCCCCCGTCATCCCAGGCCACTGGGTGGCCCACCCCGTGTGCGCCCCGTCTCCCTAACCCCGTGCGCCCACCTCCGCTGGGCAGAACGCGGTGGGCGCACCCGCCTTGGTGACCGCGTCAGGTCGAGAGGGAGAGAAGAAGCATCCATCGTTGGCGCTCGGCCGCACACCGCGGGCGAAGCTGTGGCAGCCAGGAAAGGTGCCTTCCCTGTGGCATCGGAACGGCCGCTCCCTACTGCAAATCCAATCACCACTGGCAGGTTTTAGAGGCAGCAAAGTGGGCCCTGGAGCTCAGCGCACGCCCCTTCCAACAGGAAATGAGGTGTGGCTGCAAACCCACAGTCCTTGGGGAGGTCCGATTTCCTGCTAAATGCAGGGCTCGGGCAGCCCCTCGGCCCCTCTCCTCTCCCTCTCCTCGAAAGCTTTCTACGGGCATTCTTGAGCATTCCTTCCTGAAGCCGACTTCCCCAGGTGCACCCTCTAAGAGGGGGGTGGACCGGAAGGTGTAGCCTGGGCCTCATCGGGTCCAGTATTCCCAGCAGGCTGGGCCCACTGGAGCCCAGAGGATGTGCCAGCAGACCGGATGAACTTGCCCAAGGGCTCAGGAATCCAAGGGGGGGCGTCTGTATAGATGGTGAGTGTCCTTGCCTTGTTCCCCATCAAAATCACTGTCACCACCACGCAGTGAGCAGAGGCCATTCACATGGGACAGGCCGGGAGGGTTGGGCCTCCTGTTTCCTTCCTTAATTCCTCCAACAAAACGTCTCTACACTGGAGACGCAGGCCTGTCAAGCAGAACTGAGGCTCGAGATGTACCGATCTAGCCACCGCGGGGCCAGGCGATTCATTCCCCTTTGAAAGACGATGTGCCCCTGCTCCTTCCTCACCCCTGTGGTTCGAATAAAGGGTCACTGACCAATTTCACACACCGACCCCCCCCCAACCCCCTCCGCCATTGTCAGGCGGCCTCCAAACAACACTGGACCTCGTTGCCATAAACTGGGGCTGCTTCACATGCCCTGACCCAGCCCGCAGTTAGAAAGAGAATTCCAGGAGTCTACTCTCCGCGGCCTGGGGGGCAGTGGGGTGGGAGAAGTGCATTTCAGCCCAGCTCCCGATCGCTACAATTACAAAATTAAATTTTATAACTTGTATTACGGCTCCAAATCTCCGTGGCTTGCCGTTTCTTCCTGCTGCCAGGCCCCTTGGCACAGTGGATGCAGTCTCAAATTCCAGACCAAAAAAAGGACCCACTATACTGCAGTGATTTTTATCATGGACAAGACCTGTTTGGCTCCAAAATGAGGAAAACGACTTAAGCATAATATTTGTGTAGTTCAAACGCAACGCTCCCTCTTTTCATGTGTCACCAAGGCAAATCTGGACTCTGATTCAGCCCCGCAGCCCACAACACTCGACCTGAACACAAACAGCCTGAGTCACACAGGGCCAGCACACATGTGAGAGGCCTCTTACCGGCTGAGTATTTTAAGCACTGGCCTTGTGGGCGAAAGGCCATAGGGCCAGGTCCCGGAACAACTCCTGTCATCCCTTTCTCTCAGAAGTATGAAAATGTCTTTTTCTAGAACATTCTATTTCAGTGGATCATGGTGTAATTCAGTGTCTCTGGATGGATCTTTCCCTGACTCCTCCCTCCTTTTTTTTTTTTAATGTTTATTTATTTTTGAGAGAGAGAGAGAGAGAGAGAGAGAGCATGAGCGCACGCACGCAAGTGGGGGAGGGGCGGAGAGAGAGGGAGACACAATCCGAAGCAGGCTCCAGGCTCTGAGCTGTCAGCACGGGGCCCGACGTGGGGCCCGAACCCACAAACCGCGAGATCATGACCCGAGCCGAAGTCAGACGCTTAACCGACTGAGCCACCCAGGCACCCTGACTCCTCCCTCCTTTTATATTTGGGACAGATTCGTAGCTTTCCGCTGATCAGACTGAGAAATCTGGTATTCCTACAAGCAAAAGAATTCCAACTCAGAAGCCATTCAAAGCAGTTTTAAATGCCTACCACGACCTAATGGTTGGTATTAGGAGTCAGGGAGAGAAGAGGGCAGGACAAATGATTCTGGGGAGTTCCACTGCCTCAGAAAGAATGCCGGTTGGCGAAATAATGGTGCAGAGGCTTCCAGCAGGTTTTGTACCCGTTTCAAAACTTCACATTCCTTGGGCACCCAGTGGCATTTTTGAAGACCACCGTGTCAAGGACAGAGGGTGATCCAGAAGGATGATGTATACGAGATCGTTGTGAGTACACAGCATTTGGCAATTTGGACTCTACGGTCTGCCTTTGAAGAGCGGCTGTCGGTTGTGTCCGGCTCGGTCCCCAAGGTTGGGGATCACGTGCCACCAAAAACATGGAGCAGGAATAAGTCATTTTAGGTAAGCCGCGACTGTGGCCAGGCACAACGTGAGATGATTTGTTTGCATTAGTCCCCTCTCATTGCCCTACGTCTAAAAAAACCAAAAGTTTTAACATGTGAGCAATTTCTGTATCAGCTGACACCTGCCAAAATCGTAGTCATTTACAGAGATTAACTGATGACTGCCTGCTTTAGCAGGAATGTTCGGGCATAACTCTCAGAGAAAACAATTCTTCACTCGCAGCCATTTTCTAAGCCCCGAGAGTCGGGAGGCTGAGTTCAATGCCGGAGGAGTGGGGGGAAGCATTCATTCCTCGCCCTCCCCACATGTGATCCTGGCGGTAAGTAAGAGCCTTCTTATCTTTGCAGGGAATCTCCCCTCACCAGTCACTTCCTCACCAGGGTGCTAGAGGGTCCTAACACCAAGGCACGGGGGAAATAAAAAGCATTATCATCTGAAAGGTGTGGTTCAGATGCATTTATAAGCTAGATCAAAGGAACACCTAATTCTTCTTTTCTGAAGCCATCAGAGTTCATGGGCCAAAGAGGCATATTTTGTATGAAATACAGGAGCTTCCGACATAAACTTTCAAGCCGGGGAAAATGGATGCTTTAGGTCTCCGGTTTCCTGTATCTGCGTGCAATTAAAATGTCAATTTGCCCCCTGAATTTTAAATATGGGAAATGTTCACTATCAAGCTCCCTTTTCTTCTTTCTTGCTGAGGACTGGGCTTCAGAGGGCAGCAGGGAATTCAACTCTGGATCAAATCTAGTAGAATTACCATGCAGCGCTAAGCATGCACTTTTGGTAGTCTGACTTTTTGAGCCCACTGTAAGCAAGCTGAAAATGTTGACACGGTGGCCCTTAAAATAGTGGCTGCTTTAAGATTTCATACCAGGACATCTCAATGACTCTTGAACAGAGTTGAAAAGGATACTTAATTTTGTTTCTCTCTTACTATTCCCACATTCTGGAAGAAGTATTTGATTAGGATTTTATTATATACATAGTGTCATAAAAAGCCAAAAGAAAAAAAAAAGGAATAAAAATAAATTAATCCCATCTGCGAAATTTTACTTCTTCATTCCAGAGATATACGTCCTGTAGCTTTCTGGGATAGCTGCCCACAAGGCATCCCTAAATGTTATGATAGCCATGATGGATAATGAGACCAGCTTTCAATTTTTCTGCTATAAAAACTAGACTGAGTAGGTATGCATCTCTCTTCCATAACTGAACTATATTTTTTAAGAAACCGCGGTTGAACTGTGGAATATGATATTTTCTCCTTTAAAATTTTTTTTAAAGTAGTCTCCACACCCAGCCTGGAGCCCAACGTGGGGCTTGAACTCACGCCCCTGAGATCAAGACCTGAGCTGAGATCAAGAGTTCTGTGCTTAACCGAGCCACCCAGGCGCCCGAACTATATTCTTCTCTATCACAGAAAACAAGTAAGGCTAAATTGTCACATTTTCCTGGAAAATTTTGGCCAGAGAGAATGATTTTATGGCAGCTTGTCAGCCCATGTTTCTGGTATGGGTTTACTACTTTTCTTGATAGGTTCTCAGCAGAAAAGGTAGGAAGGCATAGATTTGAAGCATTGTCATGATGAACAGTTGAACAAAATGTATGCGAAATGATAATACCAAAAAGATATCTATCTATATATGTATAGATACATATATTTGTGTATGTCTATATATGACCTTGTGAGTCTTCTAAAAGCATACAATTCTAAAAGCATACAATACAATTCTTTTGCGTTTCAAAAGATGCTTGCTGGTCAATCTGATACTAACAACATGGGTCTGGATATAAAAACCTGGGTATCTCCCCCTTAATTTGCTACGGCTTTAGGACTATGGAAAAGAAATTGACGTGTGTAGACAACAGCTCATTTTTCCTGGTATAACAGTCTAAACTCTAGATTCCGGGGTTATTAAAGTCTTGAGGACAGGAAAGTAATCATACCGAATGTGAATGTGATCCTTCCTTAAAGCACCTTGCAGGTGATGAAATAAATCTTTCTAATAGCAAAACTATCTGTCTGCTGGCTAATTTAATGCTGGACAGTATTGTCCCATTGTGTATATATATATATATACACACATACATGTATGTATATATCATGATATCAAATGTATATGTATGTTAGCATATTCTATATTAGGATACATATTATATATTCATGTTTATAGACTGTCCAGTGCCATATAAACTTTGGTAGCCTAACTTCTCCCTCTAATTTCTCCCCATGTTGTCAAACTAGGACATCCTTGCAAAGTTAGAGTACTTCAGAACTGGAGACGTGCCGGAGAAATCGGCTTTGTTTTTTAACCCACGTGTGAGAAGTGAAGTTCAGACCGGTTATGTCATTTATCTAACCTCACACGGCCAACGAGAGAAGGAGGGCAGGTCTGAAAACACACCCACTCCCTTAAACAGCTGCCCACCCACCGCCCCGCAATCTTGCTCCTATCCATACCAATTTCTGTGTGCCCCCCCCCCCCCGGTGGATCGATAGGAGAGTGAACAGTGTTAGGTAATTGTCGGTCACCGGGCCACCAGAGCACCATAAAGATTTGCACTTTCTGCCTTTACTGTCCCACTTCTGTTCCCAGCTCGTGTGTAGAGCCAGAAGTGTATTGTGACCCCACAGTAGACAGCTATGTCTCACACACCTGAATGGGCATCCGAGCCGTGGGGCATTCTGGCTTGGTAGCCCTGGGGTGTGGCCTGAGAATTTAGACGTCTAATAAGGCCCAAGCGATGTGACCACCCCCCCCCCCCCCGAAGCTGGTCCAGGGAACATCCTCGGGATTTGAGCGAGACAGGGGGGTGACTCCTCCCTTCAACGTGCTTCTAACTTCCCCTGGGCTAGAAATGAACACACCAAATATACCGGAACTGTGTTTAGACTAAGTATCCACGAGCGCCGAGTGACGAGTGACGGCCTTGTTTTGGCGACAGCTACCTGGTGGTCTTTTTCTTAATCTTTCAGCTCTTCAATGTATGCAGGACGGCTGTAAGTGCCAGAGGTCTGCCCTACAGACAGGTGGGTGTAGACCAGTTCCCTCCCGCCATCACTGAGCTGAGTCGGTGACTCACCGTGGCTGTGCTCAGGCTGACCTGCAAGGTGAACCCAGAGCGCGACTCCTGCTCTGCCGTCTACGGAACGACTTTGAAGAAGAGCAGGAAAGGGTTAATGAGGAACCTGTTGTTCCTTTCCAGTTCAAGCCTCTGGGTGCCCCCAAGGATGGGGGTGTTAAAGCAGATGCCGTAATCCTTCTCTCCGCCAGAGAAACAACATGGCACCAGGGAAACGTGACCGCCAGTCTGCCTGTTAAGAACCTCTATTATAAATCTGCTTTTCCACCCAACTTTCCTGCGGACACGAGCAAGTCTCTTCATCACCCAGCCTCCTTATCTGGAAGCCTGGAATTAAAGGACTAAGATGGATGACTCCGAGGGGGCTCTAAAAGCATTCACGGCAATTATATCTCAGCAATTAGCTACTCAACTCGTTCTGGTTGGGCGACTCCAAGCACAGGCTTTCTTGAACAACCTCATATGACGTTAGGACTTTCAAAGGTTTCTTTCTGTCTTTTTCTCAGCCAGACACCTGGCCTGTGGGAGCCAGTCCCAGGCTCAACTGTCTAATTGGTCTTTGGAGCTCTAGCTTGAACCTGGCGTTCTACCCGGCACGCACTGCCCTCCCGGGTGCTGGTGGTCAGCAGGTTTGCACAACATACCCCGAGAATTCACTCTCCCCCTGTCTCCTGCTGTTTCGTCAGTGGCCTTTCGGACAGTTACTAGTGACCTAGGACATCACGGTTCTCGGATCTTCTCCTCTCTCCCCTCAAGCCTTCACCGAGCCTTTCCTGCTACCTTGCTGACTGGGGCATCACATTCTGGGTCTCGGCCCCTTCCCCCTCATCATCGAAAGGGTGCATCCAGAGGGAGTGGGCCGTCAGACTCCCCTCAAGACCTGCTAGCAAGGAGTCAGCGGCTGCAGCTGGGAAGAGAGCCAGCCTGCTGAACCTTACTCCAGGGTCTCATTTCCCTGCTTCTCTGATGAGATGGGAAATAATGATACTTCTTGGTCCCCTGCCCTTCCCCTGTCATCAGTGGCAAGAGGAATGTAAGGCTGAGATTATTGCTCATTCCTCTACCTGTGTGTCTGTCCACGCCCCCTCTCCCATGTGTCCTGGGCACATGCCCTCCTACCTTCTACAGGTGGAAAATCACACTGAACCCTGGAGAAAAGTCTGTCGGGGTGCTGCTTCTTCCTAGGTAACGTGTTTCGACTTTCTTAGGGATCCCACAGACACGATGCTTTACCCCAGGAGAATCACCAATGGGGAGAGCGATGCCTTTGGTTGGGAAAAGCTTCGATTCTCTCGCAGGTGGCAGTAGGTAAGCGAGTGACCACAGGTCTGGTCGTGCGTGGGGCTTCCCTATCCTGGGTCTTTCCAAACCGTGGTCCTGCCTTGGCCCTCCATATGGCATAAAGCTCATGTTTTAGAGGCCAGCCTGGCATTTTGCTATGCCTGCTTTCTAAGGTGAATACCCCTTATTTTGAAACTAGGAGGCAGGCAGTGTGAGTTCTCTGCTCTGCTCCAGCCATACTGGCCACCTTGCTATCACTCCCAAATGTCTGCCTCCGGGCCTTTGCACTTGCTGTTTCTTCTGCCCAGAATACCCCTTTCCCAGATATCTGTGCACTGCATCCCTCCATCCTTCAAGTCTTTGCTCAGGTTTCACCTTGTCCCTGAGACATTCCTAAACACCCTAGTTTAAATTGCAAGCTCTCCCGGCCCAGTCGACCCCTTAGCCCTACAGCTTTGGTTTTCTCCATGGCACTTATTAACAATTACTTCTGGTCTGCCTGCGCCCACTGGACTGTGAAGTCCACGAGGGTGTGGGGTTTTACCTCTTTTCTTCAAGCGGGGTCAGAAAACTACTTGTGGAGGAAAAACATCATAACTGAGCACATCAAGTTTCATGTGGAAATGTCTCATTAGAAGTCATATTGTCTGGGTGGCTCAGGCAGTTAAGCATCCGACTCTTGATTTCAGCTCAGATCATGATCTCATGGTGTTTGGGCTGGAGCCCTGCGTCAGGCTCCTTGCTGACAGTGCAGAGCCTGCTTGGGATTCTCTCTCTCTCTCTCTCTCTCTCTGCCCCGCCCCGTTCACACACACACACACACACACACCGTCTCTCTCAAAATAAATAAATAAACTTAAAAAAAAAAAAAGAAGTCAGTGGGGCGCTTGGGTGGCTCAGTCGGTTGGGTGTCCGACTTCAGCTCAGGTCATGAGCACGAGGTTTGCGAGTTCGAGCCCCGCGGCGGGCTCTGTGCTGACAGCTCAGGGCCTGGAGCCTGCGTCCGATTCTTGGTTTCCCTCTCTCTCTGCCCCTCCCCCTGCTCATGCTCTGTGTCTCTCTCTCTCTAAAAAATGAACATTAAAAAAAAAAATTAAAAAAAAAAGTCAAATGGTCTGCAAAACTCGTCTTCTCTAACGTTTCTTTCATCATGCCAAAAAATAAAAAAGAAGAGATAAGAGGCCCTTGTGCTGAGTTGAGCACAACACCCTCATGTAAAGAAAGAGCTGCTTCGGCTTCCCTTGTTTGTTTGTTTTGTTTTGTTTTTTGTAGCAGCTTCACACACACGCAGACACACACACACACACACACACACACACACGCACGGTCCGACGGGCGAAGACCCAACTGCTAGAGACGAGTAGAAAAGGAAAGGTATACAAAGCAACAGTACCAGGGAGAGGCAGAGCCAGCCGGGGGCCAAAGCCAGATGAAAACTAACAGAGACTCCGGCGGAAGGAAGGCCCACGCGAGGCCCGCCCCCCACCCCCAGCCATGCCCCCCAGATTCGCGGGACAGAAACAAAAACAAAACAGAGCTGCTCCCGTTCCAACCTCCGAGTAACAGGACAGTGGAGTTCTCAGCTCGCTCGCAGGAGCTCTTTGAGACCCGGACCACCCTGAAAGCAGAGTAGTCAAAATCTGTAGTCGCTGGTCGCCATTGGTTACCTCCTGTTTCTGTCTGGTGACTCAGGACCTAATTGTAGCTTAGGGCGGAGAACCCGTCCGGTTTCTTTTGCTCTTGACCAGAGGTGGCCGTCTGGGGGGGGGGGGGAGGAGACCCCGCAGAGGGAGGGGTGCAGGCCGCTCACAAGTTCAAGAGCCTCTCTTCTCTATGAGCCTGTAATTCCAAGGCTTATCCACTGTCCTTGATTAAGGGACTGTCTCCAGAAAAGCCCGTTAGGGAGCCATTAAAAAGTAACCTGAGAGCGGTTACTTTTACCCCAGGAGTTCCTAGCCCCCCTGGGTGGGCTGTGACTGGAAGGGGACTTTGGAGGGTATGTTTTGGTGGGGGCGGTACTGAGAGGTGAGTTTGGGCTGGGGATGCTGCCTGGAGCTTCTGAGCTGGTTCTGGAGTTCTGGTTCTCAGCAGAACAGGCCCCAGGGCAAGGCCTGCGGACAAGGAGAAAACCATCCCAGGGGTCCACAGAGGGCACCTGCCTCACTGAGTTGCCTGGGCATTCCTGTTGTCCACACAGGCCATCCACCTTCCCTGCGGGGGCCATCCACCTCCCCGCCGCACCCCACTACCCTGTGTGACCCGCAGAGTAAACTGAGGGCCCGTATGAGGTTAGACGGTACCTCGGGAACTGCTGGGTGAATGAATAAACGGATGAAAAAAAAGAGTGAATAAACTCCCCCTTAGTAGGCTAGATTTATCCTGGGATGTGCACTCAGCAGTGTGTACGATGCTCTCTACTCCTCTGTACTTCTGAAGAGGGGAAAGTAAATTCCCTCCATTCCTAAAAGTCCTGGGCCCCCAGGGCGGGTGGGGGTTCCCAGCAGCAGAGAGGGCAGGGAGCACCTGATTTCCACCTCTCTAGTCATAAATGCCAACTGACCTTGGGGCCGTCCTCATGGAAGCGCGAGATCGAGGGGCTGTCAAAGTCTTCTAGAAAATGGCTGAGCAGCCCCTCAGGTGCGTAAAAGGGCCACAGCACCCCGGCCACTCACAATCTCTGAGCCCTGGCTGGTCAGAAAACCAACAGTAACTAGTAGTTGCTTTTTCACGAGCTATTAGCCCCGCCTCATGCCATCCAGAGAAAAAACTTCCAGCTTGTCTGGGGGATGATGACCTCACTGAGGCTTTTATCCAGGCTTTTAAAAGCCTGTGTTGTCAACACACAGCTGAGAAGCGGCGACCGTCTGTAGGGGAGTAAATCTTCTGACAGTTACCTGAATGGGCAAGGGGGTATTTGCCCGGGATTCCCAAAGAGCCATGACGTGGTGACGAAAACACTAGTCCCACGGCTTGCCAGGTGACGTTGGGAGGGAAAAGCTCAACTTACTCCAACACACAAATGCCCCCTATTCACCCTGCTGACCACCTCTGAGCCAGTTATGGAAGGAAGGACCAAACGTGGGCAACCTTCTCCCAGCAAATCTTTCCAGATCTGAAAGGAAGAGGCTTTCTCCTCTTCCTCTGTCTTTACCTTGGGACCCGGCCTATGGAAGGCTGGCTCAGTGACCCCGGCTTCCCAGCTCCACTCTGCTCTGAATGCAATAGGACGCCTGCCTTTTCAACAACTGGTTTTGAACCTTCTCTCCTTTTAACTCCCTGAACAGTCCCTCTCCTGTATGAATACTCCGGGGTGTGAAGGCATCATCTCAGCTCAGAGGGAACGCACTCATAAACTATTGCAGATTATGGTGAGTCTTTCCATGGCCTGTGGGGCGCTCCCCCCCAACTCCTGCTCTGACTTTTCCCCACCCCCAGCTTTTTTTTTTTTTTAACTACTTCTGCTTCCTTCATTTTCTTTGCAGCTGCAGCAGAGAGATATAGTAAAGCTACTGTATAGGATTTTGCAAGCAGGGCCTCTGAGAGCTTTCCAAACTCCATACAAGCCGGTTATTCTCTGGCTTGTTTTCTTTGGCTTCAGGTTAGTAACACAGAATGAGTCAAACAGTATTAACTTTCAATAGGGAAGTGGTGTGGTCAACCAAAGCTGTTTGCGGCTAGATTGTGCAGATAGGTAGGGCAGGTAATAAAGAACAGCCCATAATGCTGCAAGGAGGTGAAGGAGGGAGGCAGGCCTCGCTCAGAAACATCTAGCAATTAAGTCAACAGGACTCAAACCATCTTTTCTCGTTGGTTGAGGAATTAACACGAAGGTCTCTGACCGGCCAGCTTCAGGAAGCTGGCCATGCCGGGATTCTGTGGTTTGCACAATTGAGCACTTTGTGGGTATAGGGATGTCTTTTTTTTCCCCTCCCTCTTCTTTTCTTAAATGATGCCAAAGCCATGGGAAATCTAGTTAGGCTGACTTCCCCTACTTGTGGCATGTCATTCTCGAGTGGACCTTTATTCGTTTCTTTCCCCGGCTTGGGGAGTGATAGATGCCCCCTCCCTCCCCCAGCTTCCCAGTCCTGGGCCTCCCCGGGATGGTGGGCTGAGGGCAGGGCCCCGGGCTCTCCTTCCCCAGGCCGGAAGACCATGCCTTGGAAATGTACCTGCTCCTAGCAGACATCAAGTCAGATTCCGAGAAGCCGACAAGGACCTTAAAATCGTCAGATCGTCTCTCTCGCTCTGCAGATAAGGAAAGGGAGGCTCTGGGAGGGGAAAGCGGAGCTTGGTGGAGCCAGCCAGGGCCAGAAGCTGCCTTTCCCAGGCCAGCGGTCTTTCCACTAGGTGGCCGCTCCCTTGCCCAGGGCTCAGGATTCCTTTTACAGTTCAACCGAGCGGCTCCCGAGAAGAGCCCAGCCCTGGAGACTCAAATTTCAGCAGTTTCCAGTTCTTTCTGCCTGCCTATTTATTTTGAGACTGGCTGAATCACCCAAGGAAGAGAACGAGTTTCTCCCAACCTGGTCCTGGCAGCCAGTCCGTGAAGGAACAGGACAGAGAGCCGGCCTCCGGAGCCTTGGAAGAGTCTCACCTCTGAGCTGTTGCAGATTTGACTCGTCCTGGGAAACTGGCATGGAGGCCCAACGGTGTAACATGTCACCTCCCTGAAATCTAATCCAGAAATCTCAGGCAAGCAGCATATGTAAAAAGCCATGGGCAAAAAAAAAAAAAAAAAAAAAAAAGGAACAGGGACTCCACCAGGAACTCTCTTCCCAAGCCTTTCACCGAGAGAAACCAGAATTCCAGAATCGTCGAGGAAAGGTGGCATTTGGTTTCGGAAAAGAAATACATATTTAAAGTAAATGCGGCTCTTTTAACTGTTAGGGTTGCTGCTTTTAGCTTCCAGTGTTTTTCAAGGGTATATAGTAGTAGGTAAAGAAAACAGGATATTCTAATGGCAAAAGGTAAAATTCCTAACAGTACGGATTGGCAGCTGGGGCTGATTTGAGCATCTCTATTCCTTTTCTACACGTTTCTTCCCCTCGGTTCTGAAAGGCCTGATGAAACAAAATCTACCCTCAAAAAAAAACAATAATTATTTAAGATCCCTGAGATTTTTGTATAGTAGATACAAAACAATAATCAATCTTTCTATTATATTTTTCTATTATTGCACTATAATCTATTAGATTTCTATTACCTAACTGGTAAGACTGTTTGCCAAGCATCTTGATATATATTATCTCAGTTCATCTGAAATAGTGCTAGGCAGTAGACAGCTCATATGATTATTCCCATCTTATAGATGACCCCGTGGAAGCTTCTAGACGTTGGCAGGCACACAGCAGCATGAGTGCTAACATTCAGTTAAGAAACAACTAAATTTTGATAAAATCTCTATTTGGAAAAGGACCACTTCTCTCCAGGGCAATCCAGTTAACAGGATTTTGCTTCAGTGAGGAATGAACTGTTGAAATCAGTTCAGTATTTGGAATTAATAGTAGATAGGGTGGAAGGTAAAAGAGAAAAAAAGCCCTTATTGAATTGTATGCTGGGGACCCAATCTGCCAGGAGTTTTTAAAAAATAACTTGGCAATGGGGTGCATGGGTGGCTCAGTCAGTTAAGCATCCGACTTCGGCTCAGGTCAGGATCTCACGGCTCGTGGGTTTGAGCCCCACGTCGGGCTGTGTGCTGACAGCTCAGAGCCTGGAGCCTGCTTCGGACTCTGTGGGTCCCTCTCTCTCTGCCCCTCCCCTGCTCACACTCTGTCTCTCTCTGTCTCTCTCTCTCTCTCAAAAAAAAAAAAAAAAAAAAAAAAGAATAAGCATTATAAAAAGAAAATTTAAAAATAAAAACTAACTTGGCAATGGCACATATTTGGTCCCCACTTGGGCAGAATTCCAGTAGTTTCCCTTGGTAAAGGCTAAGGGATGAGGGAAAGGGACCTGTGTCCAGGGCGTGTGCTAATATTTAAGGAGCTCCTCTGTGCCAGGCTGTGCTATCATCAATCTGCACAAGACCTCCCTCTCATAGGGATCTCACCCTCCTGGTTTTACACCCGAGAGGGCTGAGCTTGGGGAGGCTAATCTGATCATGGAGGAGAGGCGGGGTTGAAGGAAGCAGCCAACTCTCTAGTTGCCAACCCCCACTCTAGCCTGCCTCTCAGGCACACTCCTTTCACCTTCACACCCTCCGGCAAGGCAGGTGTCGCTAAGCCCATTCTTCAGATGGGGAAACTGATGTGCCACTGGTCAGTGGCAGGGATGACACCTGAAGCCGGGCTGGTCCAGCTCCAAATGCCTCTCTCACTCCCTCCGGCTCAGAGCTCTCTGCTCCGTTTCTGAAACCCGGGGTTATGCCCTGTTGGCAATGCTGGAGACAAACAAAAAGATGTGACTGTGTGCAGTTTTCTGTAGCTCTTTAAAGTGAATGAATTGGAAATATCACAAAACCACTTCAAAGCTAAGTAAAAATAAGGTGATCCCGGGAACAAATCCAAAAGGGGCCATAAATGCATACAGTCCTTAAGGATTTACTTATTTCAAAATATTTACATTTTATCTCAAATGACCAGAAGACTGACTTCTAGGCCACGGTGAACAAAAACAAAAACAAAACCAACCAAACACATAGATCAAGTGTTCGACATTTCGGTAAATGAAAGAATACCGAGAGACTTCCCTAACGGTCTCAGCTTTACTGAATACTGGCTTTAATGGAACCTGAGTAGTATATGTAGATCATGGAAGTAACAAGCTACTGTACTACCATTAACTTACTTTATAGGGGTCCAGGGAGTTGGCAGATTAATTCAGTCGTGTTCCTTAAAAAAAAAAAAAAAAAGAAAAAGAAAAGAAAAAGAAAAAGAAGGCAAAGAGAAAAGAACTTTGCTTTGGGGACCTAAATGATTTGTTTTTAGTTTATCCCTTCTTTATTGTCAACTTTTCATGGCAAAAACCCTTGAAGACAGCTCAATTATCAAGGACAAGCACACTGAAAGAACAGAACACGAAAATTGCAAGTGAGCCCAAATGAACTTAAATACAGATCTAGGGTGAAGGGGTGGCTTTTACTTATTTAAGCTGAACTTCTGGGTTTTGCTTTGTTTGGTTTTTTTCTCTGTGGTGATGGAGTTCTAGGAGACCCATTGGATCTAATTCTTACTTGAGGACTTTCTTGGCTACCTAGCTTACAGGAAAAAAACCCAAGCCTTCGGGAAAACTTGAGCAGAGTTTTGTTTGTTTGCTTTCTTTTCTTTTTTCAATAAATGTTTTTATTTACTTATTTTTTTGAGAGAGAGAGAGAAAGAGTGAGTGAGCAGGGAAGGGGCAGAGAGAAAGGGGGACAGAGGATCCTACGCAGGCTCTGTGCTGACATCAGAGAGCTCGGTGTGGGGCTCGAACTCATGAACCCTGAGATCCTGACCTGAGCTGAAGTTGGACGCTTCACTGACTGAGCCACACAGGCGTCCCTGTTAGTTTGTTTTCAAAACGAAAAGCGGAAGTGGCTGGTGTACGAAAAAATTCTAGATCCGTCCCACGGTCAAGAAGCCGATCTGATAATGCGTGCGGCACGGCCAAACCCAGTCCATCCACAGGCACAGGTCCACGTGCCGGCCTTGGCAGTGGCATTCACGGAGCTGGGGCCCACCTGTTGCTGTAGCACCCGAGGTTACCAACGCCCCAGCTCAGGTCCCCTCACAGGGCAACTGGATGCTACCCACGGACCTCGGCTGAGCTACTCCCCTCAGGCCACAGGGTCCGTGGGATGCTAACTGCCCCACCACGCCCACCCGGAAAAGTCTCCAAGTCTGTAGGGTGGGAGCACCAGGTCATTGAAATGTGCCACTGGGGGCGCCTGGGTGGCGCAGTCGGTTAAGCGTCCGACTTCAGCCAGGTCACGATCTCGCGGTCCGTGAGTTCGAGCCCCGCGTCAGGCTCCGGGCTGATGGCTCGGAGCCTGGAGCCTGTTTCCGATTCTGTGTCTCCCTCTCTCTCTGCCCCTCCCCCATTCATGCTCTGTCTCTCTCTGTCCCAAAAATAAATAAACATTGAAAAAAAAATTTGAAATGTGCCACTGAATGTCTTTGGGGGGAAATGAAGAAAAGCCCTATAAACAGATACCAAAATATCAAAAAAAAAACCCGCCAAAAACCAAAAAACCAAAACAAGTCTAGAAAGACACGATGGTTTAGGGTGGCTGAGCAGGTTTCCTACGCCTGCAAAGCTTGCCTGTGGCTGGCGGGTCCAGGTACCCCGGGAGGAGAGCTGCCTTCCTCTGGGGCAAGAATTCAGATTCCAGGGGCCTCTGGCGCACTTTGTCAGTTTTCTAGAACAGTACGGAAGAGCCTGTCCTACAGCCCTGTCATGCCTATATTGAAAAGAGCCCACACGTTAGATCTCAGCACCGACTTGTGATGTTACTCAGACAGGATTTTTCCCCTGGAATTTTTCACAAAGTTCAACATTCGGGAGCAAGAGGGACTTGGGAGCAACATTTTACCCAAGAGGGACTTAGGAACAGTGCCCGGAGTGTTTCAAGGGTCCATAAAAATGCCAGAAAAGAAATTTTGCTGGGTCTAAATACAAAAGGAAAACTGAAAAAAAAAAAAATCAAAATTTATAAATGTTTAATTAAATGTCTTAAAAAATGCAGCCTGATGGCGACTTCATGAATTTTTAAACTGAGGATTCTCAATTTTTTTTTTTTTTTGGCTTAGAGTTTTCTCATAGCCAAAGAACTCTAAGACCAAATGCAAATAATTTCTCTGTCTTCTGAACACTTACTGTGGGCCCTACACGTTCCACAGAGGCTGTCTTATCCAGCCTCCCAGCCATGTGAGGTTAATAAAGCCACTGTCCTTGTTTTATGGAGGCTCAGCCTCCCCTCCCTCCCAGGTATGGTCACCCACACAGTTAGCAAGTGAGGATATGGGGATCTCAGCCCCTGATTGCACTCACCTTGTTCATGGCGGTGAAATCGGGGCTGAAGGTAATAAAACAAGTTACTCACAGCCAGATAATTTCAAAAATAAATGACAAAATGGGGCGCCTGGGTGGCTCAGTCGGTTAAGCGTCTGACTTCAGCTCAGGTCATGAGCTCGCAATTTGTGGGTTCAAGCCCCGCGTCGGGCTCTGTGCTGACAGCTTGGAGCCTGGAACCTGCTTTGCATTGTGTGTCTCCCTCTCTCTCTGTCCCTCCCCCGCTCGTGCTCTGTCCCGGTCTCAAAACTAAATAAACAGTAACAATTAAAAAAAAAAAAATGATGAAAGCTCTTTCAAAAATTTACAGAAGAAAAAAAAAAACCACAATGGTATCCAACATATCACACATGTGGGTGCATGTGGATATGTCCGATGTCACACAGGACGGAGTCTCCTTCCCCCAGGGAAGGGGGCCCAGAGACTCGGCCTCGAAGGGGCCTTGCTTGTGTGGAACTTAGGGCTCTGCTTTTCGGACAATATTTTGTTACCCCTTCCAAGTGGGAGCTAATTTAGAGATTATCTCATCCCATCGCCTGGTTGGTCAGAAGAGGAAAGTGAGGAAGAAAGTACTTGGGATAATTGCTTGAGGTCACATCCACTGGCCTGATGGCGTCATGGTGAAACCCAGGTCCCCCGTTCAGGACCCAGAGACCTTTCTACATGTTTTAAGATTCAGAAATGGCAGCCTCGAGAGAGACAGATTCTTTTTTCTCCTTTTAGCACTTCATATAGTAAATTCTAACAAGGGCGGTGATATATTAGCTTAGATCTTGACCTCACCGGGGTGAAACTCAAGATAGTGCTTCGGTTTACAATGGCCTCGATGGAAAGAGAAATCCGAGGTAATGGTCTAAATTTCACTGCCTGCTTCCTCTCTCCTCTTTCTCCTCCATTAGACTGTGAAGGTGCCCAGATCGTTTCCTGGCATTCTCACTGGTACCTGGAAGGGATTTTTGCCCCTTCCTTTCTACAGCAATGTAAATACCATCTAGAAAATCTTAGTAACCTTGATATAAAATAGAGCTAGTTACCAAGAGGTCATAGGCCTCCCCGGGTCTTGGTGAGCACCGAGGAGGGATTATCCCTGTTTCCAGGGACAGAAGCATACTTCTCCCAGGATCTTCCTCTATTCCCATTTGTCCAAGGGACCCTTTTGGACCTGGGCCTGAATTAAGTCCATCGAAAACTCAAGGGTCAGGGAAATCTTTATATAAAAGTCTTCTTAATCTTGTTTCATACTACTAAAAATAACAAGCAGAAAGAGGTTCTAAAATTCATTGGAAACACTCAGGCACATTATTATTAATCCTTGAAAAATTGCCATTGCTAAGTCTTGGGGGTTGTTGGGGAACTCAGCGCATGAGAATTACAGTACCAGAGAAAGTCACCCCAGAATGTCCATCGTAGCACCGAAATGCCTCTCAGAGTGGGGGGGAGGGATATAAGGCAGTAGAACATTTCCTCTTCTTTGACCCTCAGCCTGTCTCTTACTTTATATCTGAGTGGGAGGGAAGATAGCATTATTTCCTTTTTCTTTTGTGGAGCCAGATTTCATCTAGAAAAAAACGGAGGTCCAAATCTGATATTTGAAAAATCCAGAGGATTAAGTAAATCACTGTTCATTAACTGGAAGAAATGCTTAAGCAGTTCTGAGCAAACAAAGCGACTGTAGACGGATACCTGCAATCCTGAGCTCACAGATCTGTAAAACGGCCTGGCCTTCCACTAACCATTTGGTGGCAAATGACACAAATTTTCATCTTTCCAGAGGGCTGCACCCGTATATCTGGACCTTCCAGGAAGCTCTTTGCCAAAGGTGGGGGGGCGGGGGCACAAGACTTGGACTGTTCAAGTGATCATTTTGTTACATTAAAACAATTCTGTTTTCATGTTTCTTTATTTTTGAGACAGAGAGAGAGAGAGAAAGAGAGCAGAGCATGAGCGGGCGACAGAAGGAGGCACAGAATCTGAAGCAGGCTGCAGGCTCCGAGCTGGCAGCACAGAGCCCGATGCAGGGCTCGATCTCACGACCTGGGAGAGCCTGACCTGAGCTGAAGTCAAATGCTAAGCCGACTGAGCTAGCTACCCAGGCACTCCTCATGTTGTTACCTGATTCATCTTTCCTGCATGCCAACACTGGAGGTCCCTGCTTCACGTCCGTCCCCAAGCAGACCCTGGTGACAGACGTGGAACCAACCATCGGTACCTGTGACCACACGGCCGTTCACCGGGTCCCGCCCTGTGCCCCAGGCTATATTGCATTACAACCTCATCCAAGGGCGAATGCGGGTTCCCTTCCTGTCCAATGACTGCCAAGGCTATGAGGCTCGGCTTTCTTGAAGACGGCTGTATTTGAACCAGAGTCGGATTGATACACTCTCCTAATAAAAAATTTCTGAAGCAGAAATTTCAATACAATGAAGCGCAAGGAGGGGTTGGCGCAGTTCTTCAAAACAGACCGTGGCGGCTGCGGACGGCCGCGTCTGGGCTGTTTCGTTTCGGTTCTCGCTTACTGACCCTGTGACCTTGAGCGAGGGATGTCTCTTCTCTTTGCTTCCACTTCCTCACCTGCTCTCGCAAAGATTAGATCAGTTGACGTACGGGAAGCCCTTTGAATGGTGTTGGGCAGACAATCAGCACTAAGTGTTAGCTATTATTGTTATTAGGTGTCTTTATGATTAAGAGAAAACAGTAGTTAAGGAAACCCTGTGCCTTAGTCGCAAGGGCAATCCGCAAACACTTCTGCTCATCCCACACTCTTCCAAGGAGACTCCATCTCAAATATGTTTAGGCTCGTTATCGCCACCGTGTACCGCTACCTTCCACGCGTTCCTGTTTTTCCCTCCAGACACACTCTCCATGTTGAAGGATCTTGTTTCTTCTGTCTATCGGAGATCTGCTGCTTACATTCAAAATCACAGAAGGAAATGTATTTGTGTGATGTGACCTCCACAGAGTCCTTAGCAAAGCAATGAATGGAGCGATGAAGAGTTAGGCCCTTCGGTGGACCTATTTTAACTACGATTCCCTGTTTTAAGGAAGCGAGCCGGCAAGAAGGCTGGTGCCCCAGAAAATGGCATTTTCCGAAGTTTTTCAGGAACGGCTCCACCTAGCTCCCTGTTATTGTGAATTCCAAGCCAGCACAGCAGTTACTGTGAAGGACTCCTTTAACCTGAGGGCAGGTGTTGTCCCAGAGATGGCCAATATTTGTTTTATTAATCTTTTCAATTTTTAATTAGGTTGCTCAATGTTCCAGAAGTTAACAGCTATCTGGCCAGACAGGTAATGGCTTGTGACATCAGAAGGACTCTCCAGTCCGCACCCCTGGGATCCCCACCCCCTGCCCGTCGGGTCACTTAGGGTCCCCGCTGCTAACTCTCCTCAATCTCTCCTTAGCAAAATGTCTTCCTCCACGGCCCTGGGCCGCCACACAAATTATTTAGTCAAACAGCTGCAGAGAATGTGCTTCGGTATCTCAGTATTATCATATCACAGATCCATGGGCTCGAGCTAGGAGTTTTCATTAGATCCCCTCAAATATAAAAAATACATCAAAAACAACTCTCGAGTACCGTTTTCCTGCAAAAGCCGGTCGCCCTGTCTCTCCCGCGTAACGAGAAGACTTTTTCTTTCAATGTGTTAACAAGCCACAAAGTGTGGTTCTGTCTCCGTCCTGGAAATGTACCGTCATTTGCATAACAAGCCACCCAGGATTGTTGCATCTGTGTACTATCTACATACTGCTGCTTGCAAGAACCGATCCCCACAGAGAAAATGCCTGCGGACAGTGCTCTTTCTCCATAATAAATTCAATTTTTCATCAACTGGTAATTTCTCTCTTAGTCTGACATGAAAAATAAATCTCACGGAGTGTGGAAAAAAAAAAAACCCAAGTTTTGACTCACTAAGTGGCAGGTCAGTTACTGCAAAAGAGCAAAGTAACCATCTGAAGTGAAAACGGTTTTCAGTTCTCTCTGGAATACATTTTCTGCTGTACCTTCACCACCGAAACCCAGGAAAGTGGGGTGGGAAGGACCAAGTTATCCCTTTGGCCTAGAAAAGTCAGCTGTGGCATGCTCTCTAATTCATAGTCCTTTTCTTTCTTTCTTTTCTTAACGTTTATTTATTTTGAGAGAGAGAATGCATGAGCCGAGGAGGGAGGGGCAGAGAGAGAGGGAGAGAGAATCCCAAGCGGGCTCCACGCTGTCCGCACAGAGCCTGACACGGGGCTTGACCTCACGGACCGTGAGATCGTGGCCCGAGCCGAAATCAAGAGTGTGACGCTTAACCGACACAGCCACCCAGGCGCCCCCACTGTTCTTTCCTTAATCACCTGAGCGTCAGGTTGAGTGAGATAAGCTTTCCTTCGGGTTCTTTGCATGAGTGTTTCAAGTTAAAGGCCTCCATGCCTGCAATGAAGCACCACCATTTGCCCCTTTCAGACCATCTTACAGCTGGGGTGAACGCGAGAAGCCCTATGAGCTATCGCCTCATTTAAAACACGAGGGTGAGAAGCCAGCTCAGAGACTTTGGCATAGGTGGTGGACAGATGGCCCAGGGAGATGAAGAGGTGAATGGACAGGTGGACAGGAGAACAGGATGAGGTACCAGGAGCCCCTCATTCTCCTCCTGCCTTATTTATTACCAACTACTTTTTCTCAACCAAGGCATCATTTCATTTCTCTGGGACTTTCCCTTCTCTCTGAGGCCACGAGGGCCGGAGGCTCTCTCTGCAGCTCCCCCGCTCTTTGATGCCATGAAACGATAGAACTTTTCAAAACGATTGTACTTGTCAATGCCAGGGCCACTTTGCCATAACTACATACTGGAATATCATTCAGCCTTAATAAGGAAGGAAATGCTGCCATTTGCAACAACATGGATGAACACTGAGGATATCATGCTACGGGAAATAAGTCAGACAGAGAAAGACAAATACGGGATGATCTCACATGTAAAATCTAAAAAAAAAAAAGAGAGAGAGAGAGAAGAACTCATGGAAACAGAGAGCCCATCAGCGGGGGCAGGGGCAGGGGATGGGGGTAGAATGAGTGCAGGGAAGTAGGCAAAGATGGTGAAGGGGTACAAGCTTCCGGTTGTAAGATGAACGGGTCCTGTGGATGTAACGGATAGCATGACGACTATGGTTGACAATACTGTGTCGTATAGTTGAAAGTTGCCAGGCAAACAGATCGTAAAAGTTCTCAGCATGCACACACGCACGCACACACTATTTGAGTGGATGGATCTGTTAACTCATCTTGCCGTGGTAATCGTTTTGCAATATACACGTACATCGAATCATCATGTTGCAAACCTGAAACTTACACAATGCTATAGGTCAATGACATCTCAATAAAGCTGGGGGGAAGAAAAAGCCAACCCTGTTCACTTTCTCATTAAAAACAAAATGGCTGCGAGCAGAACTTCATCAAAAAGTAGTTCCCACCTTGAATCGAGATGTTCACATAACGAGGAAAACAGCATACTAATATTAGCAGTGAGGGGCCCCACCCTTGCTTCCTGGGTGAATAGAAAAGTCAGCATTACTCAAGCCCCTCTGGGAGTCTGTGTGCATTTAATTCTCCTTCTAGAAGACCTTTGTGAAACGCGAGACTGTCTACTCGGGACTGTACCACCTCTCTATAGCATGCTTAGCACCTCCCATCTAATTTTTCCTAAGACCCCAAATTCCATTTGGCAGGAGAGACGCCATAAAAATGGATGCCTCTGGAGCAAATCCCTTCTGTCTGTTCAAAGAGCCCTTCTCAATCGTGACCGCTTTCTGGAGTTATGAAACAGCAGGGGAGTCAACTGTATACACAGGCAGGCCCTTACAATAGCATATTTTCCCCTCCGGCTGCCAATTCTTAACAGTCAGAGCGACCATCATTTGTTTTTCTCAAGTTCAGCCACCTGGATGCTTCTTTGAATGTTACAGGAAATACAAGCAGTGGGGCAAAAACCTGCCCTTTTTTCTGCATGAGAGAATAACAGAGGTAGAGGTATATCAAGGGGTCACCTGGTTATAAAGCTTCTTCCTCCAGGCAGGTCAGCGTTTGAACGGTCTGAGTCGAAACTACTGTTTCTATTTTTAAAGACAGAGATTCTACAACCACCCGAGTGAGCCTCTCTCACGACTTCGCGACCCCCAGAGTCATTTTCCTGACACCTCACAGCCGCCTGCATGCCCCCTGCCCCCCAACCCTGGGCTTTGCTCGAATCTAAGCCTGCTTCCTCTTTGGTCCTCTACAGAGAGCCAAGGCGCCTGCTGGGTGTTTCTGTTCCGTTATTAATATGACAGGGTCACTATGAGTCTTCAGTTTGCCACGCCTACTTTGGAAACCTACAAAGCTGGGTTTGGCTGTCACTGTGTGGTCCTGTGCTTGTGGCCTGGCTGTTCAAACACAGACTGGAATCAGGGGGATGCCACCAAAGTCCCAGAGTTTCCTGAGTCTGGGCATGACCCGACAGATGGTCTCCGTGACTTCAAGAGAAAAAGCGGAGAGGCGGTAACCGAGGTCAGAGATAAAGGGAGTCACACGGAGCAGGCAGGCTGCACCCAGGCGCTCCTCGTGAATGGAATGCCACATCCTGGGGGGCTCTTCCTGGCGGGTGTCGTTTCCCTGTGGGGTTCTTCCCTCTCTGGGGCACTGAGAAAGCCGAGGCAGCACATGGGATGGTTCTATGTGACCACTATGAGGCACGACTTGGGGTGAGCACAGGGTGACCTGTAGAGTCACGCCTGGGGGCGGCCTTACAGCCCCATGAGCACCCCCACCACGAGAAAGGCCCCTGGAGGACAGCCCCGCCGAACAGCAGCCGCAGAGGCGGGCAGGGAGCCCCTCCTGCGGATGGACAACGTCTCCCAAGTTCATCCTCTGTGCCAGGCACAAAGCGTTGTCTCTTCCTGTCTTATAAAAGCGGCCCTCACTATTATCTCCATTTTGCAGATGAGGAAACTGAGGTCCGGGGAGGTTCCGTAACTTGCTGAAGGCTTAAGCGCGTGAACCAGAACTCCACTTGTTTCCCCCCACCCCCAACACCCCCAGAACCCAAATTCTTAACCAGTCCGTTTTACGACCTTGCCTCCCCGCGTCTCAACCTCCAGGCATAAGCCCTGTTTTTGAATCTCTCCCACCAGAAGAGACAGTACTCATTTTCCACCCCGGGGACCTGATACGGTTTGGAGGCATGCAGATGATGGGTAGAACCCAGCCTCCGGCCCGGGGAAGGGTGTGGTTCTGGAAAAGAGTGTTACTCTTGTGTTTACTCAAAGATAGTCATTAAGTCACCGTGAAAACATCTTTCTGCAGACTAAACAACCCCACTGCTTTTTAAAAAAGCTTTCCTCACAGGAGCTATTTCTTTTTCTTTCTTTCTTTTTTTTTTTTTTTTTTTTTTGGTACCGTCTTTCTATATTTACTGGTTTTCCCCCAGGAATTCTTCTGCCCTCCCATTCTCTATTTTAATCAATCCTGTAATAAGATTCTGATCTATGCCACAGAAAAGACATGGTCATTTTCATAGTTTTCATCTCTGGCCTTAACAAATGAATAAAAGGCCAGCATGGATAGTAATCACTACTTGTGGTCCACTCTGACCCTCAGGTATTTTTTTTTTTTTTGGGCCACCCCTGCGGCTGGCCATTCTTCCATTTACTGTTCGTTTCTGATACTGTTGAACTTCACCGTGTATTTGAGGGACTAGTCCTTAGTTTCATGCAGCCCCGAAATGCTTCCAACACACATTTGACTCAAGCTGATTTGCTTCTGCCTTCTAAGAGAATGCTTTAAAAGGAGCCCAGTGCTCAGAGACAAACTTTGACGACTGTCAACGATAAAATTCTCTCTCCCTGCAGGAGCCTCCTATCCCTCTCTGACACAGGTTTTAGCCGCATTTGAGCAACGTCAGTCAAACCCAAGGATTCTGAGATACCGTCCCTGGTGCCTCAGTGTCCCAGCCCAGAGGTTTGCCAGCCCCGAGGGGGGGGCCCACTTACTTCGAGGTTCCCGGGGTCCATCCACGGTGATTTTGATGGCTCTGTGGTACGTGGCAACTTGTGGTGGGTTCGTGAAGACCGTGATTGTCAAAGTGAAGCTTTTCCCTGTTGGAACACAAAAGAGAACACACAAAACAATGAGGTGATGGCCTGGATATATCTGCTGGGTAGTTGACCATTAATTTATGCTTTCCAGCCATCAAACTGGAAAGGTGGCACTTCTTGGGCACAAGTTGGTGGTTTTTCCAACATTCCCTTGAGTTTGGCTTTGCTTAAATTCCAGAATGCACACCTTTGGTATTTGTGTAAGATGTTAACACTTCGCATAGTTACACGGCTTCCGTTTAATCATCAATAAAACAACACAGGATCAAGAGAGATTCAGCTTTGTTTTCTTTCAAGCCAAGACTCCAGGGAACATGGGATCGGATTGGCTGCTATCCACTCCCCCAGAGCTGGTCCCCAAGGAGTGAAAGAAACTGTATCCATCTTTCCCTTTTTTTTTTTTCAATATATGAAGTTTATTGTCAAATTGGTTTCCATACAACACCCAGGGCTTCATCTTTCCTTTTTAACATTGCTTGCCCCTTCAAGGATTGGGAAAGACGGAGTACCTGAGTTTGGGAATAGGCTAAATTCAAATTATTCTCTCTGTATTTCAAAGACACTAATTACTGGTGGACTTTAAATATTATTATTATTTAAAAATTTTTCTTAACGTTTATTCATTTTTTTTTTTGAGAGAGAGAGAGAGAGAGAGAGAGACAGACAGACAGAGTGTGAGCAGGGGAGGGGCAGAGAGAGAGGATCACACAGAGTCCGAAGCAGGCTCCAGGCCCTGAGCTGTCAGCACAGAGCCCGACGCGGGGCTCGAACTCACAAACCGTGAGATCGTGACCTGAGCCGAAGTCGGACGCTTAACTGACTGAGCCACCAGGCACCCCTAAATATTATTTTTAAATGCTAGATGCTATTTGGGTACTCATGGGATTGGCCAGACAAAATTCACAGTCAACGAACTGACTTCACAATATGTAACTGACAGACTGAGATTCAATAAGGACTAGAGACATATACACGCACGGGGATTTCCACCCAAACACTTCACATACATGCATGGGATGCAAGCACCTTTTTATAACATATGTCTACCGCCATGGTTTTAGTAACTTTTAAAAACTATTTTAAAATATATATATAGCTCAGAATACAGTGACTAATGTATAAATACATAAATAACTAACACAACAGAAATATACCAACAATTAATATTAATAATATAAGTTAATATGCACATATATTGATCATTGAAAACATTTTTTGGCTAGGTGGTTCAAAGGACGAACTCTTGGTTTGAACTTGGGCTAGCTGACCTTTGGCAAGTCCCCAGACCCCTCCGTGCCTCAGTGCCCTTACCTGGAAAATGGGTACATATAACATTTTCTACCTTATAGGGTTTGGAGGAGGTTAAATGAGTTCATAAGAGTAAAATCATTAAAATGGTATCTGGAGCATGATATTTGAAGGTGTGCGTGTGTGTGTGTGTGTGTGTGTGTGTGTGCGTGCGTGTGTGTGTGTTGTGCTGGCTTTTATTATTTTCCTTTTCTGTTCCTCAGAGTTCCCCAACAGGATCCTAAGGTTTGACTAAGCATGGTATTTGGACCACCCACATCACTGCAGTGGGTCTCTATTTAACAGTTTCTCCTCTTAGTCATGTATCATGAAATGAAACCTAGAAGAAATGAAAGGCCCACCCATCCCCCTATCTGTTCCCAACCCACGTAAGACTCAAATTGTCTTCCTCCCCCAAGTTAGAAAGAACAGAGTATCTTCAACTGTCATGCACGTTTTCACACCAAGGAAAGCTACAAAAAAGCTCAGTAAAAACACAGGTGACCCTTGAACAACACAGGTGTTAGGGGCAGCGACCCCTGCCCTGTTGAAAATCCATGTATAACCTTTGACTCCCCTAAAACTACCGACAGCCTACTGCCTATCTGAAGACTCACCGATAACGTAAACAGTCGATTAACACGAATTTTGTATTTCAGGTATATTACACACTGTGTTCTTATCATAAAGGAAGCTAGAGAAAAGGAAATATTATTATTATTCTTATTAATGCTTGTTTATTTTTGAGAGGGAGGGAGAACACAGGGGAATGGGGAGGGGCAGAGAGAGGGGGGAACAGAGGATCTGAAGCGGGCTCCGTGCTGACAGCAGAGAGCTTGATGTGGGGCTCGAACCCACGAACCGTGAGATCATGACCTGAGCTGAAGTCAGATGCTTAACCGACTAGGCCACCCCCACGCCCCGAAAAGAAAATATTATTAAGAAAATCGTAAGGAAGAGAAAATATGTTTACAGTCCTGTACTGTATTTATCAAAAAAAAAATCTGCATGTACATGAACCTGCATGGTTCAACCCATGTTGTCCAAGGGTCTACTGCGTAATCTTTGGCCACAGCAAGCCAGTGATTCCTAATCATGAAAAGTCCCCAGTGAACCATCCCCAAGGATCTGCCTACAGTGTCTGCCCCAAGGATCTGCCTTCGCTGTCTACAGTGAAGCCTGCGATAAGAGGAACAATGACAAGTAACCACTGGATGCTGAAACCGGCTTCGTCCGGCCTGGCTTTGCAACCACAGTCAAGGCTGACAGGCCAGGCGGCTCTCTAGGGAGGGGTGCTGAGGGGCCTAGAGCACTGGAGGAGCCCAGGAGGCCCGGCCCACAAATTTATCTTCCCATCAGCTGCTCTTCTCTCCTGGAACCCAGAGAGGATCCCTTTTGGGCTTTAGGGATTTGCCATCTTTAGGACATCGTTCAAATGTGGCCAGGCGATACCCCAGATCACTTCTCCCCTTGGCATCTCGCTGAGGTAGGGGCGCGTGCAGAAGGGGCTGCTGGTCAGGCCTGGCGAGGAGGGCACGGCGATGTGGAGGGAGCACCCAGTTCAACTGCCCATCTGGGTCAAGGGAGCAAAGGCAACTATGGCCCAGGTGGCCCGTCCACGTGGTCCTCTGAGCCCTACGGCCATCCACCTTTTGTCAAGAACCCACAAAGTGGGGAGGCGCCCGGGTGGCTCAATCGGTTAAGCGCCTGACTTCAGTTCAGGTCTTGATCTCCTGGTTCGTGGGTTCGGGCCCTGCGTCGGGCTCTGTGCTGACAGCTCAGAGCCTGGAGCCTGCTTCAAGTTCTGTGTCCCCTCTCTCTCTGCCCCTCCCCTGCTCATACTCTCTCTCAAAAATAAATAAACATTAAGGAAAAAAAAAGACCCTACAAGAGGTATGGACCAGTATTAAGACTGGATCCCACACCAGCTATTAGGACCTTCTCCCCGATGAGCCCCCACCCCGCGTTATTTCTTGCTCACTCTTCTCTCCCCCAGCTGGACTCATGGCCACGGGATTTCCACTCTAGGGTCTGTCTTCCTCCAGCCCCCTGGCCAGCCTGTCAAGGCTTCCTTGCTTTGCCCATCCCGCCCCCCCCCCCTGCTGCTATGTTCCTGGTTTCAAAGTCGGGCTCGTGTTTCAGGCAGCCTCCCCACATCTGCCTCCAAAAGCGGTCTTCGACTTTGATGGGGACTGAACGGGTTTGTGGCCGTGAAAGCCCAAGGACAGGGATGGTGGTCCAAGACCACCGTGCCTTTCTCAGAGGAAGGTGGCAAAGGATGAGGTGGCAGCAGGTGGCTTCAGGGTAGAGGGGGATTGAAATGGATTAAAAACAAAAAAAAAAAAAGACCTTGAGGACACAAGCAGTGAGTAATGACGTGGCCCCAGGGACCCAGCAGGTCTGGGCGCATGAGGGGCCGCGCTGCTCTTCCTTCCAGAGGCTTAGATACGAGTTCATGTAACAAACGCTGTGACCTCTCTGGATCTCAGTCTCCTGATCTGCAAAACAGGGAGCCCAGGGGTCGTGGGATACCCACAAGGTCACTTTCAACTCACGGTATCTTCTGAGGACGCAGCCCTCCCGGCGCCCATGTTTATGTGCATGTGTGTGCCTACATGTAGCTGTGCCCCCGTGCGCCTCCCCCATCGCCTGTAGTGTCAGCATTTCAGGGTCCGTGAAAATACTGTATTACTTTTCTAGAGCTGCTGTAACAAATTTCCACAAACCGACGGTTGTGGGGTGGGGGGAGGCTTAAAACAACTGAAATTTATTGTCTCATAGTTCTAGAGGCCAGAAATCCAATATCAAGGTGTCGGCAGGGCCGTGCTCTCCCTGAAGGCTCTGGGGCAGAATCCTTCCTTCCTTGTCCCTGCTTCTGGTGCTCGCAGGCAAGCCTGGGCTTTCCTTGGTGTCCAAGTTCATCATTCAGCTTCTGCCTCTGCTGTCACGTGGCCTTTGTTCCCCTGTGTGGCTTCTGTCTCCAAATGCACTTCTCCTTATAAGGACACCAGTCTTTGGAGTTAGGGCCCACCCTCGCCCGAGACGTCCTCACCTTACTGGATTACATCTGCAAAACCCCTATATCTAAGTAAGGTTGCCTTCTGAGGTTCCCCGTGAACATGAGTTTTTAGGGAACATTATACAAGCTAGTTCAAACACCGAATGTCGTCAGAGTTCCGGTCTTGACACTATGACTAACAAGTTCTCTACAGGCACCTGTATATTTTACCCTCTGAAATGGTCCCACTCCCTTGGTAGCCCTAGTGAATCATCCTATCCCTTTTTTTAAACGTTTATTTATTTTGGAGGGCGGGAGGGGGGAACGCACGTGCCTATGAGTGGGGGAGGGGTAGAGAGAGAGGGAGAATCCCAAGCAGGCTCCGCACTGTCAGCGCAGAGTCTGACGTGGGGCTTGATGTCACGAACGGTGAGATCACCACCTGAGCCGAAATCAAGAAGTTGGACGCTCAACCGGCTTAGCCACCCAGGTGCCCCATACGATCATCCTAATCTTGATTTCCTAAATGACGACAAAGAATTAGTTTTTATAATATTGGCATTTTCAGATTTGTGTAGAACTTGCAACCTTTCACGCATTTTCCTCTATACTATTGCACCGGGTCCTCGGAACGGTCTCATGAAGTAAACAAGAGAGATTTTATTGTCCCTCGTCAACAGGTAGCAGAGCCAAGGCTCGGGGAAATTCCGTAACTTGCCCAAGTCACACAGCCTGTATACACAGCAGAACCCAGATCTCTCAGCTTTACACCCACTGTTCTTCACGTTGTCGTCAGGAAATCCCAAAACCCGATTTGCAAACTCAGTGACAGCAGCACTAGGCCCAAATTCATTAAAAGCCGAGCATTTAATGCCACCCCCCCCCCCCCACCGGGCAACCACAGACTGGCCTGCTTAATCGGGAATGACATCCAACCAAGGTGAATACTTGTGAAATTGCTGCCCATAATTCTAACTCTATCATTTTATTTACGCCCATCGTTTTATGTGCAGTCACAAGAAATGTGACCGTCCGTCCAGCAAGAGCCACTAGCTGGGGCGTTCTGGCCCCAGGAACGTGCTGTTCACGACGGTGGGGATATTCCGCTTGCTCCCCTCACAATGGGCTCTTGTTTACGGCTTTGAGCACCAGGACATCTGCTCATGACCTCATAGACGGAGGCAATAAGTGATGACACTTTGTTCACAGGTGTGTGTGACATTTTTCCACTCTGGGAAAACTCTGCCTTCGACTTCCTTGTGTTCTTCCGATCAGACCTGGCACCGAGCTTGATCACTGGCGAGAGTCGGCCAGTGGGCACCCGTGACTGCCGTTCGGAGCCTCGGGACCCCCCACGCGCTGCCCTTCACCACCTCCCGGCCCTTCTTGGCTGGCACCTGCAGTGGTGGTAGCTGCCCCCCCCCCCCCCCCACCAAGAGCACACGCGCTGTTAGCCGGATTCCCTCATTAGAATGACCTATGGGCCTGGTATTTGAAGTGCGTGGGTGTGGAGAGTGAAAGAGGCTCAAGTGTTTTTCTCAGCAGACTGTAGCCAGACTGCTAAGTCAGAGGAGAGCAAAGGAGAACGGACCGGCTAAGTAACCGCCATCCCCGAAAGTGGCTCTGCAGGATGGAGTGCGGGCCTGGGAAGACGGTGCTGCCGTAGAGAGAGCTGATTCGTTCACTCGTGTGGCCGGAGAGGCTCGAAGTTTCCCTGCATCCCTGGCTTTGGTGCCAAGAGACGAGCAGAGGCCTTGGCGCCCCGAGGTGCGCTGCTCTCGGCTCCCGAGGGGACAGGCGGCAGGCTGCAGGTGTCCCGTGTGGGGGTCCACGGTGGAGCGAGCGCCCAAGGGGCGCACAGAGACCTTCCTTCTCCAGCTCACAGGGACCTAACTCAAACGGCAGCCTCAGCTCTGGCCAGTGGTCGGGTTCCAGGAGGAACCGGTTTAGAAGCTCAAACGCTAGGACCGAATGAGGAGGCAGGAGCTACACGACAGGGGACGGAAGGGTCGCCTTATGCTCAAAAGCTGCAAAAGATAAGGCACTGAGTATATAATCTGGTGGACGAGGGCACACGCAGAGTGTGGGCCCTGAAGCCAGAAATGCTCGTTTCCGTATCTCTGCCACATGCTAGCCACCTGACCTTGAGCAAGTCACTTAACCTCTCTGGGGCCTCAGCTTTGTCATCCGTAAAACGGGGGCGACACCAGTCTTTCCATCTCATCGTCTCATTATGCAAGTTCAATGAAGTAACGAATCAGCACATACTAGTTCAATTATCGTTAAAGACGTGAGCAAGGTGATTCCACGAAGACGGAGGTGTGGGCGATCCGGGGAGGAGGAGCTGGTGACGAGGCACGTCGAGGTCTGATGGGGTAGGTGGGTGCCGGGCAGGGGGCACCCTTGAAGCTCCACCTGTTTTCCCCAGGAGTCCCAGCAAACGGAGGCAGAGCACAGAGGGCAGCAGACGGGACAGCGGCCCGAGCCCCGCGGACACGTCAGGAAAACTGCACGTTCAACTGGAATGTCAAGTTCACTCCTGCCCCGCCAGCTGGCGGTCTTCGTGAGGCACAACTGTGGCTGGCTGATCCGCCTTATAAACAAGCTGGGCCAAATGCTCCCCGGCGACCATGTGTCGCCCCCCTCGACGCCAGTGTGCGCATCCGAGTGCCAGGACAAAACACTAACTGCTTTATTTAGTCGGGAAGAAGGTCACGGGTGAGTCTTCCCCGACGCTTTCAGGCGGTCCCACGTTTCCAGGCCTCGGGCTGCTGACCTCTGACAGCCACCTGTGGTCTAATAAAGCCGCAGCTGGACGCTGCAGTTCCTTGTGGCCCCAGCACAGACTCCGATTCCTCACCGCATCTGAGAAGTAGTCAAACCCAGGACTGCTCCCCAAGGGGCCGAGGGCGGGGAGGGGAAGACAGGGCGTAAAGGCCGCTCGAAATCGTTCCTCGCCCACGAGTGGAATAGCAGACGCAGAAGCTGGGGCCCTGTCACATCACGGCAGTGTCCTCCTATGCCAATGGCGTCAGGGGCAGCTCTCTCAGTCCTGTCCCGTTGTGACTGTCCCTCCCTGGGTTTGGTTCGTGGGTATAGCCCATCTGCCTGCATTGGCTCCTCGGCCGCTGGGCTGTGTTTCTGTCACTCTCCTTGGGGTAGGTTTGGACCTGAGACTCATCTTCTCCTTTTTGGGCAGTTTCGCTGGGATGTGAAACTTGCCCTTTGTCATGCAAGGGAAGGCTGTCCGCACAGAGGGCCGTCGGCCGTGGGGGCCAGAAGGGGCAGGGGGCTGCGGGGACACACCGTCATGACATCTTTCACTTGCGTGGGCATCTCTGCGGGAAAACTGGCTGTGCTCACGAACTTTAAACACAAGTTTAGAACAGTCAAACGAAGGAAAAAAAATGCAGCTTTAGAAAAGCAAGAAAAGCCCGTGAAGGCTCAGGTTTTGCTCTTTGCAGATTCTGGAAATCCCAACAGATTCTGAAATGTTGCAGGAAGAGTTCTCCTTTTACTGTAGAGATTGTGCCGGGTCTATTTTTCATCAAGGATAACTAAGTATTAAAATTAATGCACCCTCAGATTCCAGGGGAAATCTGAACTGGGGGTATTTTTCACAAAGCACTTTTTTTTTTTTTTTTTTTTTGAGACAGAGCGAGCGAGCGGGGGAAGTGGGGCAGAGAGAGAGGGAAAGAGAGTATCCCAAGCAGGTTCCACACCCTGCCGGACGCGGGGTTCCATCTCATGACCATGTGATCATGACCTGAACCGAAATCAAGAGTCTAATGCTCAACCGACTAAGGCACCCAGGTGCCACACATTAAACATTTTTAAAAGATGCTTATTTATTTTAAGAGAGAGAGAGAGCATGCATGCAAGTTGGGGGAGAGCCAGAGAGAGAGAGAGAGAGAGAGAATCCCAAGCAGGCTCTCCGTCCATCCCAGTGTGGGGCTCGATCTCACAAACCATGAAATCATGACCTGAGCCATAATCAAGAGTCAGACGCTCAACCAGCCAAGCCACCCAGGCGCCCCCTACACACAAAGCATTTTTAATTTACATTTCTTACGTTTTCCACCGGAACAGCCGAACAGCCAGAGTTCATGCTTTTGCTCTCATCCATTTCCTCATCTAAACACCACTATTTTTGACAGGGGAGCTGTCAAGTGATTTACATGAGGATTTCTGGATAGGGTACAAATCCTTCAAGTCGCACAGAATTTCCTACTTTCTCTAAATTGAACCGAAATGAAGACGTCCGTGTGTATCCACATGCGGGCAAAGGGCCCTGTGTGTTTGCAGATGTGTTGATCTAAGGTAAGGGTACCTGCATCCACACGGGCAGAATGCAGACGGGGGGCCCATGCTGCTGGTGCCCCCCCCAAAGTCTCCTGACATGGACTTCGAACACAGAACTCAGTTTTCCATAAAAAACAGCATTGGCGGGGGGGGGGGGGGAGGGAGTGACGGATTGTTTGAAAAAAAAGCATTGTTTTACGTACAGAAAGCCGAAAACGTGCAGAGCATTTTCTCTGGAAATCTCTGGAAGTCGAGGACAGGGGCAGCATTTTATTCATCTTTGTGTCTTGTTCCGAGGCAATAAAAAAAGGTTTGATCACTGGATCAGTGAATTATCCCATAAACTTTCAATCTGACAGCTGGTTCTTTACGGCGTCCGATTTCACTTTGAAGGCGTGGCTTTCCTTTTTCGTGGCACCAGTGTGAGCTCGGCCTGACCAGGGGCATGGATGGGCAAGCCTTCTTCTTCCTGGAGAATATTTACCCAACCCCAAGGCGCCACGACACTCATGTGACTTTGCATTCCTTTCCCCGGATTTCACGGTCCCTCCACGATCTTCCCTTTTCTTTTGGTGTCACGGTTCCTGGGCATCTTGGTGGAGGAATCAAGTTTTAATCCTTTTAGCCCAAACACTTCCAAGACCCTGAACTGCGGCGGGGGGAGCCCTCTGGTTGGTGACCCAAGTCCCCCAGGGGAAATCGAGCCAGAGGCTTACATAGTCGGCAGGTGATCAAGGTAGCCTCGTCCTAGCCCTGACTCTGATAGTGCGATGGCCGGCTGCCTCAAGGATACAGCCCAACCCCTCACGACGCTTCAGCAGAGACCCAGGAGTGGACATTTAGAAGGGAAGGCAGCGCTGGGGTCTCCATTCTGCCTCCAGCCTTTCAGACCCCACAGCGGCTGCTTCCGGGAAGGCAGGTGGTGTGGCGGCTGAAAGAAGGGAGAAGCTCCAGGCAGGACTGGGGGTGTGGCAGGCAGGGCCCGGCAGGAGCGGACTCTGGGGACAACGACATTCACCAAATAGGATATCTACAAACTGGGTATGCACACGTCCGAGGCTGCCTGCGGGCAGAAATGGTGGTTTGCGGTCTCGAAGGCCCCGAGCCTCCTTTCCCTTTCTACATCTGCAAGCTGCCTATCTTTCTGCACTTTGTATCTGCTGATGTCAAGTCCCTGCCTAAAAGCATGTGGGCGGTTCTCCCTTTCCCTGGGACCAGGCCCAAGTCCCAGTGTGGATGGAGGTCCAGGCCTTGAGCCGCTCTCTGGGTCTCATCCTCCTCCAAAGCCCTCCCCAGATGGCCACTGGTTCCTCCATCTTCTGGTTCCTCCACGGGCAGGTGTTCTTGCCCGCCCTGTTTCCTCTGCTCGGACACTCTTCTTGGTGCCTTCACCTGACATCCTGAAACGTCTCATCGGAGACGGCAGTTTGTCCGGGAAGACAAACTTCACTAGGTTCTGCGCGACTGCTCATCTGCTTGACTGCCGGCCCCTCACTAGCTCCCAAAGGCTGCGGCTTCTCTTTGGCTTAATCTTTGTATCTCCAGTGGGGACCCAGTGCCTGGAACACAGTAGGTGCACAATGCATATCCGATGAATGGATGAATGGATGAATGGGGGAATGAACGGAGTGCCCTCATTAAATGACCTCCGGGCGTGGGGGTGAAGTCTCAGAAAAAAGCAACGGACCCTCTACTTCCCACACTGGAAGCGTCCGAAGCCTGTGCGAGACTTACCAATTAAAACCGAGAACACAAGGTCCACCCCATGTCAAAAAATCCAGCCAATGTCTGGAACGATTATACTACTGTTATTGTATTTACTTATGAATGTTTGTGAAACTCCCGCTGTGTCTCAGGCACTCTCGTTTTATGAGGTTCTTAGCAGGATAAAGGAATTCCTCGCATCCAGAAGCAAGAGTGGAAAACAGCCTCCTTCCTAAGTGTCTGATTCAGGGACTCACGTGCTGACCTGCTCTCTTCCCACCTCCCTCCGTGCTTCTCACGGCAGAGGGAAGGACATGCCCGGGGAAGCGGGATCTCTTCTTCCTGAGTCCTGCCACACCCACATCATCTTGTTCCCATCATCCGGACACCCTTCAAGGCGTGCGTGAGAGGCACAGCCATGCCCACTGTACAGATGGGGAGACTGAGGCCAGCACATCTTAGCGAGCCCCGCAGGCCTCGGACCATGCCGCGCTACCTCCCGTGGACCCACAGAATCACCGCGAACAGACGTGTGGGTTCTAGGTTGCCCCTGTAAATCAGAGGCACACTGACTGGGAAGCAATGGCTTCGGTGTAATGCAGAGCCCGTGGATTTGGACAGAACGTGAGGCGACAGTATGTAGTAAGATACTTTGCCAAGCAATAGCCAGATTAATTAATTCTCCATTTATAGATGGCCAAAAGAAAGTGCACGAACGTTCGCTTGCAGTTTCTAAAAATGCTGTGATACAACCTTAAAATGGCTCCCGGTGGAACAGCCAGCATGTCCTTAAGTACGGTCCAAGTCCAAGGCAAGCCGCCGTGGTACTACTATAAAACTCCCCAAACTTGGGTGGAGTCAGCAATTACCGTGCAGGAAGAATGTGACGCTCCTGGGTGCCAGCCGGTGGAGCCCAGCGACAGGACAAAGGGATTATTCTGCTTCATCGTGAAAATGCAGTGTTTATTGTTAAAATACGGTGGGGAATTAAAGGGGCATGTATGAATCCTAAATATTTGCATGCCATTAATGTTTGCACAAAAGACTTGGAATGGCTAAGTTGGGAGAACGTCTTTTCCCATGAAAAACGTGCCTCAAATTACAGCGCATATTTAATTCCGCCTCCGCCACCGCTCATCTGAGATCTCAGGACCCGCTGTGTATAACTCTTTCGCGACCCGAGACCTCCACGCGGCCGGTGAGCAAGGGGAAGGGTTGATGTCCCTCCTGGAAAACTTGTCCACTTGGATAAACAAAACAGCAGGTCCCCGTGGCTGTCGTTTGTTACGAGCTCACAGAGTTTCCATCATCTGCTCTGCAGAGTTCCTGTCACTGAAGCACATCTACCGAATGCGAGGCAGTGACTCCTGCCGTGTGTCCCTTGTGTCAGGACATCCTCCCTGCACCCACCCCCGCTCCCGAGGACAGGGCCAGAATCAGGCCCAGAAAGGTCAAGTGACTTGCCCACGGATGCACAGCTCCGTGCCAGCGTTCTGCATCCGGGGCGATCCCCTCCCCTCCCACCCCCGCCCCCAATGGCACTTGGTGACACGTGCAAACATTTGTGGCTGTCACAGTTGGGAAGGGAGCTGCCACCGGCTACTGGGGCGAGGCCAGGGATACTGCTAACCATCCGACAACACCCAGGGCAGCCCCACAATAATGAAAACTCAGCCCTAGATGCTGATAGTATTGAGGGTGAGACACCTTCCTCAGCCGAGAATCCAGAAAAGTCCGTGCACTAACCACGAGGCTGTACTTCCCGAAGAGTCTGGGAGCCGTCACTCGCCGGAAGACGTTTAAGGAGACTCCGCTCTGTGCCAGGCACTGAGGATATCACACGGTGCTTTTCTAGAGCAGGCTCAGATCTTTTAGGTTTTTGGAAATTCTTGGGGGTCCACCTCTTGGGAGCGCCAGGCACATCCTCCCGTCTTTTTCGTGGTGCTTGGGTCTCAGTTACCCCCGCAGTGTCCCCGTGCATGCCACAGCTGTTCTTGAGCTCTTTCCCCGGCGACCTTCACTCCAAGCACATGGGCTCGGCACGGCCCCCAGCGCAGATGCTGCCCGTGAACTCCCATTTCGGCAGCCAGCTATCTCTAATTATTTGACATGCCACAGATCTCCACGCTGAATCTGGGGGATGGTTGCTTAACTGGGGGGAGCCTAAAGGGGAGCGTCCGTGGGGCAGGAAAGGTAAGAGTGGGGGTTTCCACGTAGGGCTAAAGCAAGCCAACGGAAACCAGGGAAAGCACTCCCGGCAAAATTTCTTTGAGAAATTCAGCCTGCAGCCGACGCGACCTTGATGCAGTTAAGAACCCCTTCAGATGTTTTTCAAGTCATCTTTCCCTGAATCTCAGGATGGGAAACAAGTGAGAGCAGAACTAATGTTGGGGCAGGTGGGAGAAAGTTCTGGAAGAGACCCACCTGTCTGTCTGTGGTACCTGGGAACCCAGGGCCATCTCAGAGACGGCCAGCAGATTGGGCCCCTTCTCTGCTGCTTTACGTGTTTCCTCCGTTTTTTTTTTTTTTCTTTCCCAAGGTGTGCAGACCACGCCCTTTCTGGTGTCTGTCAGTGATGCATGCCAGGACTTTGCTTTCAGCACTTTTTAGTTCAAGGGGACACTAGCCGTTCACACCGATTCATGTTCCCAGAGTGGTGGATCTGTGGTCCCGGACTGCAGCACTGTGCGGGTGGGGGTGCTGAGCACTGAGAAGCCAGCAGGGTACTTTCACTGGTTCCCAGTCCCTACACCTGTGGGACACTCCTGAGGGACCGGCTGCAGTATGGGGACTCTTCCAGGAAGAGCTTCTCCTGCCATGTGGCCCCACACGCAGCCACTCCTGGCCTCCACACGTCCCCCTGCCGCCCGGGGACGTTCATGTTCAGAGATGGGGCCGATGCATGCATCTAGAACACCCGTAGGTTTTCATTTTTAAAATAAGACTTTACTATTCAGTGATGTTTCCGAATTTTATTTTTTTTACTCTCTGTGAGCTTTTGAATGTAAGTTTGTCATGTATTTTGGGGACAGGCAGAAAGTGTTGGGGGGTAGGGGGTAAGGGAGGCATTTTGCCACTTCTCATGAATGAGTGTGATGCTGGATGAGCGTTCTCAGTCTCAGCACTACTGACGTTTCAGAGGCGTGACTCCATTGCCAGTGTGTGTGGGGGGGGGTGGGGGGTGGGGGATGGGGTGGCGGGTTAGCCTGTGCACCGCAGGGTGTGGGGCCCCATCCCTGGCTTCCACCCACTAGAGGTTACCAGCACATCCCCGTGCCAGTGGCGACAGCCAAAAATGTCTCCAGATGCTACCGAGTGTCCCATGGGGGTCAAAACCACCCCAGTTGGGAACGACTGAGTGAGCCCATCATCAAAATGGATAAGCAGAAAGACGGATAAAATACCGACTGTGGCCTGCCCTGAGGTTTCCAAAGGCATGATGAAGACAGAGCACCTGGAAAGACCCAGCAGTGTAGGCACTGGAGATACACCACTCAAAGGGGCAGCCAGAGCCGTATCATGGGATGAGTTTAGATCCGCTTCTCATTAATTACAAATAACTAGGGCGCCTGGGTGGCTCAGGCGGCTAAGCATCCGACTTCGGCTCAGGTCATGATCTCACGGCTTGCGGGTTCAAGCCCCACGTTGTCGGGCTCGGCGCTGACGGCTCGGAGCCTGGAGCCTGCCTCGGATTCTGTGTCTCCCTCTCTCTCTCTCTCTCTCTCTCTCTCTGCCCCTTCCCTGCTCGCTCTCTGTCTCTCTCTCTCAAAAATAAATAAACATTAAAGAATCAAAAACATTAACAGTAAATAGATACTGACTGTACTCCACACAATAGTTTCAAGTAGAATGAAGGAAAAACAACCGTAAAGACCCAAAACCAGTGCCTTGAGCGAGCTGGAATGTTTCCACCTCCCAACAGGCCCATCCCTCGTCGCCTCGTCTGCTGAGATCTGATAAGCACACAGATCACCAGCTGAGCTCAAACGCCCATACTCCTGTGCAGTGCCTTCGAGCGAGCCAAGGAAAGTCTCCTTTGTTTGCATAAGGTGACTCAGTTAGGGCCACACAGCACCCTGAGAATGCCCGCCAGCACTCGCATTAACCAGACCCAGGAGTTTCCTTGGGTCAGGAGGCTGCGGGAGGTGGAACAGTCTACGGCTGACGCCACCCACACATCCTTAATGAGTCTGAAATCTCGAGGTAAAAGCAAGGGATTCATCTAAGTTGAAAAATCAACAGGAAATTTACTTCCATCTTCTTTGAGAAGCACACAGTTTAAGTAGCTTCTAGACGCACGCTTCCACACCAAGGACATCGCAAGACACCCGTTCTGGCTCCAGCAGCTGAGAAAGGCCAAGAGCCTCTCCAAGAAGGATGTGGGGATCACTTCGTGACTTACGGGTCCTCGACCCCCGGAAACCCTCACTAGAGGAAGTTCTCCGACAACACGTGGAGCTCCTGTGTGGCATCTGTGCCCGACAGAGGCTGGGGACACGCTCGAGTCCCAGATGAGCGCGGGGCAAAGCGCACGCCACGGGGAGCTCCGTTCGGAACACAGACCGAACGTACCTCTGCCGAGCGAGGGACTCGCATCAGAACTGCTGTGGTGATGGGGGCCAGGCGTTGCCTGAAGTCCAACTAATGTGTGTATATGAAAATGTTTTTCTTTTTTTGGTTTCTTTATTTTCGAGAGAGAGCGCAAGTGGGGAAGGGGCAGAGAGAGAGGGGACAGAAGATCTGAAGCAGGCTCTGCACCGTCAGCAGTGAGCCCGATGCAGGGCTCAACTCAAGAGCCGTGAGATCGTGACCTCCACCGACTGAGCCACCGACAGGTGCCCCTACAAAAATACACATCTTGAAGAGCCGCGATATGTCCCCCACGCCCCGACAGTGAGTCGGCACATTTGGAAGTATTCACAGGCAACTCATTCAATCTACGCTGCTCACTTATTAATTTTTGGTAATCGCATCCTTTAGCATGCGTGTAGTGCCAAAGATAATTTGGTCCAAGAAGGCTTTTCGGTGGGGCTACATGGGCACACGCACGCACACACACGCACGCACACACACGCACGCACTGACTGAAAGCCCAACAGATCCTTCAAAAACACATAACCTCTTCATACTGACAGGACGTGACTGTTTATAAACACCCCCCGAGTGATCCGAACTCGTTTTATAATCATCAACAGAAAGCAAACAGTCAGACAGTATATTCTCTCTCTTTTCCGACAAGTAATTTTTCTTTTTCAAAAGAAAATAATAACACAGAACATGCTCTTCCCTCACCAATCTTCTCCACCCTCTCTTGCCCCTCGCCAACCGGCACAGAAAGAAAATACAAAACTGATTTATTAGAACCAGAGCAGCGTCGCGGCCGTTGGCCGGACCGCTGTTTATGTCTATAATGCTTGCCGCTGAAACAGGAAGCTCTAAAAATCATTCAACCATTATTTGTCTCGGAGGCGCTTGCTGATTGAGAGTCCCCTGTCCCCACCAAAAAGAACTGCCTTGGCCGAACGCAAGCTGGCTGGCACGGAAGGGGTGGAGGGCGGGTGAAGTCCAGCGTCTGCCCACCAGCTCTGAAATATTGCTCAGGCCATTCACTTCAATTTCAAAAAACCGTCTGACCCTATCAGCAACGTCTGGCACTTTGTAACACCAGCGAGAAAACCATGAAGAGATGAATTCTGAAACTCTATGCTTCAGGCATAAGCAGTTTCCAAGAGGGCTTTTCTCCTTGGTCCCTGCCACGTCTTAACAGGACAAGGACCACCAGTGGTGACAGTGGTGGGGGTGCTGATGGGAGGGCGGGGGAAGGAAGGGAGCAATCGGCTTTAAGAAAGTGTTGCATCCCCTTTTATTGGCAAATGTGAAACAGAATGAGAGAGCTGATCTCTAAAGATGAATTCCAGGGGCGCCTGGGTGGCTCAGCGGGGTAAGTGTCCGACTCTTGGCTTCGGCTCAGGTCGTGATCTCACAGGTCGTGAGTCGGAGCCCCGCATCGGGCTCTGCGCTGAGGGTGCGGAGCCTGCTTGGGATTCTCTGTCTCTCCCTCTCTCTCTGCCCCTCCCCTGCTCGTGCTCTCTCTCAAAATGAATAAGTAGACTTAAAAAAATTAAAAAAAAGAAAAGATGGATTCTACATCAGATCATGGACACGAGCTTTCGACCTGTCCGTCTAAAGGAATTATTTGCTAGGGCTTTGCAGGGCTTGGTGTATCAGAAGTTAAGTCTTTTTTTTTTTTTTTTTTAATCCATATTTGCCCACAGTGAAGTCTGAGAGCAGATTTCAGTGTGTGTACATGTATATATATGCTCATACACATATTCAATATATATATACTAAACATATGTATACTAAGTACGAATATAAATATATATAATATATAATTTTTAAATGTAAATAGCAACTGAGAAAAAAAGGGGAGAATGGGAGAGTTGATTTGAATACACCTCGTGTCTTTTTTTATATTTTCTCCAGGAGATCTGATTACCAGCTTATTATCTTGAATGTTACCCATGGAACAACTCTGGGGTTGTCAGATAAATTTTTCCTACCCCTCTTAGAGGACTCTGTGATGCAAGGGAGAATGACTTGGGTCCTATGATAATACTGTGAATCATTCGGACCATTTTTTTCCCCATAAAGATGCCTCTCTTTTCGTTCAGGATATCAGGACAGTTTATCCTCTCCTAAAGGTGCCTTCCTTTCGCGTCAACCGCAGTCTTTCATTCATCTGAACGCAACCTCCTCATGCTGTTCTCCAAATAATGTAAAATAACTTAAGAATGGAAGTGCCTTACGTAACAAACATTACATAAATACGCAATAACTCAGATAGTGACAGGGTAAATATTCTGCCTGGGAAGACATCCAGAGCAAGGACATAATGAAGGAATTTCATTTTATAAAAGCATTGGGAAGGGGTAACTGTTTTGAAAGTGGAGACTTAAGTTGCCAGGGAGGTCAACATACACATAAATTCCTCCAAGAAATTAAACCCCATTCTAACAGCCCAGAGAACTGGGGACCTCATGGGGGCTGAGCATGGAATCCACACTGCAGGGGTGTGGGGGAGTCCAGGCATTCACTGAGATGAGGCTCTGACAAAATGGGCCCCTTCCCCTTTCGAGGGACGGCACGTGTGCATACCTGATGGCCTTCAAAAGGTTTGGACCAGCAGTTCGAATGGGATCTATTTTCCTAATTATACAAACCAGGTCCTGGCTATAATAAAAACAGGTGTTACCAAAACACACAGGGTGCAAGAAGAATGCCTTGTCTGTTCACTTATTTATATTCCAGTTATCTACTATGTGCAGCCCCGTGCTAGGCTGGCCCTCCAAGGCAAGTTTCAAATTCACAGATTCTTGGCTTGGGCCGGGGCGGTCCACGGATCCCCAGAAGGTGACCACAAACGAGCCTCAGCAGTCCTGGAAAACGAAACTGTGCGGGGGGGGGGGGGGGGGGGGGACTCCGAGTATAAGCGCATATGCGTATTTTTTTTCCCTTGGGAGAAGGCTTCCAAGGGATTTTCAAAACTTTCTGTGATGTTCCCAAAAGATTAAAAATCACACTCTTAGAAGTTAGAAGGAAATTTACACTGGATTCTCTTCCCTCGTTTATGATGTGGTTGATGATACGGTCTGGTAGATTTCGTCTTTGGTTCTAAAATGAATTCACTAAAGCCGGTATTCCCTGATTGATCGATTTCTTTCCAACTGACTATGTACTCCAACAGGGACGGAAGCACTCACAGACCTCATTGCTAAAATTTCTTAACTGTCTCTCAGCTGCAGCCACGCTATGCTTTCCTGTAACTGCAAATGTCAGTGATCCCTGCCTCAACTGCCCATGTAAACTGATGGAAGCGACTGTTAATTCACCTCGCCAAAGAGAACCTCTTTTGACCCTGAACTTCAATTTTCCGGAGGTGAGGGATGGTCCCAGAACTTGTGGTTAAGTGAAAGGTTCTGAACAACAACCTGTGTGCTCTGCATAACCTCTCCTCCCCTGGGAGCTGCTAACTCTTCTTCCATTGTAAAGGAAGAGTCCATTTCTATGGAGACACCAAATCGAAGGGAGAAACTCCCAAAAGGGAAGTATACCCTGAACGAGAATTTAAACTGGCAAGGAGCAAAAGGAGGGAAGGGGAAAAAGAAAGACGGTTCAGACTGCTGAAGCCTTCACCAATATTTTTTAGGGGCCAGTGTTGTCAGCAAGGCCTTAAAAGCCGGAAGGGCAGGTTTCCCCAGTTGCACTGAACTTGAGGTTAGACGTTGTGTGATCCTGGATATGAGCCAGCACCCAGACAGATCAGTTTTGTCGAACAGAGAAAAACCCTTCCACGTCCAACCTCTGGCGATTTCTGTGAGGTTTTCCAATCTGCATGGACTGGCAGCTGGTAAAAAGAAAAGGGAGTTTCTTTTTCTACCCTTCGTTTGGAGCTGAGCACCAAGCCCTTTTGAGAATCCATCGGATCTGTGCTGTTTGACAGAATGCGAAACTGGCACAGAAATGTTTGGACGAGCCAATAGCCAGGACCTTCTCGGCCACTGTGGTGTGTTGATGCCAATGACGTGTTTTCAGGCACATTTTCAAAACCAGAAAATGAAACAGTAAATAGCCTGAAGATCGCCTAAGAAAACGTAATGACACTTTTAAAGGACAAGATTCAGTGAGGAAGATTAAGGCTAATTGTCAAAATTAGTAGAATCATCTGCTCTCTTCGTAATGGGAAGCAAATTACAAAAAAAAAAAAAAAAGATCTGGCAGGCTTCGATGTTGACACTTCCACTCGAGAGAGTAAAATCAAGTTATATTTTATAACTATGGAGAGACATAAGGACACAGAGTCAAATGGGGCCTTTTGACAGCCCGTTTTGTTTTGTAGTACTGACTAAAAACAAAACAAAACACACACACACAAGCACACAAATAACTCAAGACCAACAATCTACAGGATAACCATAATTGGGTCAAATGTGTAATTAGGGCTCCTATATTTTGGATTGCTTATTATCTCGCATGGGAAGCGGAGCCCATTCCAAACAGATATTGTCCCTTTATGGCATTTTAATCGATTTTCTTGTTCCAGGTTATCAGAAGACAGCCCGGCCTTGGTTCCAGCTATTTCACTCTCTGGGTTTTATGCAAACTCTAGGGCATTCTGGCACGAATCAGGCAGCCAAGTGCAAACAATCCACACCTTGGGGAAACAGTTCACTGTTCCCCAAGTAAACACAATCACCTATTAGTCACCCACTCAAAACAGAAATGGCCAATGGGGGACAAGAGACCAGCCCTCGATGCCAGAAAAGGAAGCATGCTGCTTTCAAAATCTCATTCTTTATGAGCACCGACTAACTGCATACTGCCTCAAAGCCACTACAGCGCTGCTTGTGGGGAAATGTCACCGGCATGATCCGTTCAAGTTTCCCACACTTTTATAACCCAAACCCAACACGCAGACCCCCATAGACGCGCACTACGATAACAGGACTTTCTCTGGAAATGCAGTATCGTGAGACTCAGCCACCGTTCCTGATAATGCACATCCACAAGAATTGAAGTGAGATGGCGAGGGAGGCTGGCAGGCAGGCCCCAGACAATAGATAGGGCCTTTGTGTTTTATTGGCTTCTCACCTACTCGGCCAGCCACTCATCTGAAGCCTTCGAGATGTTTTCTAAACACACATCTCTGAATCATAATGTGAATTCCATTTACTGAAAGGCGGGGACTTTTAATATAACAAGTGAACCCATTTAATGACTTTATGCTTTTATACATTACAGCATCTCTCATGCTTTCCATAAGTGGATATAATTTTCTTTGCATTACCCTATTATTAACATAGTTAGTATTATGAACATATGTATTCAATCATGTTATCTCTTTTTTTTTTCTTTCTCAACCTAGGATGCTATTTTAAAAATGCTCTGGACGGCTAAGATAGCAAAAATGATTGCCCCCAAAAGCAACACACCTTTCCTTCCCCTCTTTGACTAGTCAAACACAGATTTTCTTATATTTTGCAATGTCTTTATAAAGAGTAACGATTACTCTTATGTTTAAATGTCCATTGGTTATACTTTAATCTTTTTTTTAAATACAAGAGTCGTCTACTGTTGTTCAGGCCCTTATCGTGACTTTTATTATATTCGAAATAACTTGTATGCATTAGGTTATTCATTACTATATCGTGAAAATGAGGTTTTCAAAACAAACTCTCCTTCCTCTTCAATTAAACTTCTAGTACTTACTGCTATTTATAAAATATGACTTCAGTTCCCACAATGCAGAGAAAACACAATATTTGAAAATAATTGGAAACCAGAGGGGTTTACGGGCCAAAATTCCTCTTTCTGCTCTAATACTTCAGTAATGGGCACAGAAAAATAAAACACACAGAACAGTTCCTTTGGGTAATCCAGTCTTTAACACATTAGCACGAAAATGTTAACTGGGTCTGACCCCTCCCCCAAATAATAAGGCATCCAAATGACACGAAACAAGGAAGGTGGCAAAACGCCATCAAATCTACCAAACCAGAAGGATATCAACACCGTGTCTTCATATTTTGCCATAAAATGGTAAATTTGAAACCACATTTCAGTAACCATATATTGCATATCCCTTAAAACGATCAGAAGTGCTCATCTGAAACTTGGTCCCTTGTCACAGACAGCTCATGGAATCTAAGTTAGAGGCTTCTATTGTAGAGATTTTTGATAATTACCAAGTTGAGAACACCAGTTGTACGATCTCAGTTTCCATGATGGTGAGTTTTATATTTTTAAATTTTGGTGAGGACCTGAGGGATTTCCTTGAAGTTCACATTTCACGTTTTACATCTTCCAAAGCAGTTTTAAACCGGCTCAATAATAGAAGGCAACAATGAATCTTGAAAACATATTAAGTTTTAAATAAATATTTTTGAAAAGCTCGATGTAGTGATAAGAACAAGAAAGACTATTTCTGGGGGGGGGGAACTTCCATCACGGAAACTTCTAGAAGGTTTTGAAATTTGGGTCTGTTGCCATGTAAATACTTGTGTTTCAAGTTCAGTTTTGACGGATACATACCTCGTCCACTCCGACCGACAAACCTGAGGTCATTGAATCTTGCAACTTGGTTTTTCATGGCTGCGGTGGCATTTCTCAGTTCGGCTGAGTAGTTTTCGTCATTGCCTGCCATCACAGTGACCAGAGTACCATCTGGGACATCCCCCAGAGCCACCACCTAAACACCAGCCAAGGGACAAACGCAGACATCAGAAATGTTACAAACGTTGGTGTCTCCGGTGTAGTAATTGCTCTAAAATTAAACGTATATTAAGTGATCCTTTTTAAGTTTGCAAAGGAATAGCAAAATGACAGAAAAGTTATTCATGGGAAGAATTTCTTTGAATTCCATTATGCAGAACTAAATATAAATTTTCAAGTCCTAAAACATTCATCTAATAAAGCCACATCAGGTCACATGGCACAGTTGGAAGGAGACTGAATGCGGCCAAGGCTCTGGAAAGCTGTGCCTTCTCACGAATGCAATCATCTTACTCGTGCACATCTGAGAAACGCAATATCTTCTTTTTGTGACTATATAACCTAACCCATTTTTCGCTTGTCCAGACCTCCATTGATGGGCCTAACGGGGCCAACTTTGCTTTTAGGTGTTCAAACTTATTTCTGCCAAAATTGAATTCGATCATTACAACTGAATTGTTGACCGTTCTTGAGGGACGCTGTCCCTCTGCAGGTCATCTTTGAGACCCCCTGCTCGCTTCTCTTATTCTGATTGTCAGTAGCAGGGAATTCTGGCAGGCAAAGGAAAAAAAAAATCAGAAGTGTATCCTTTATTACTAATTCCAAAATCAACAGACGTCAGAGAAGAGGGACTCTCCCTGTTATGTGCTGCTCTGAATTCAGGAGTGGAACTAGGTGGCATTTTTATACCTGTGGGTCCCCCAGACGTGTCCCCTGCATCCTGATAGTTGACTGAGGTTTTCCCCAAACCCAGCTGACCTTGAAGAGGAGTTCCGCTAACGTAATTGCATAGGAATGGATTTCCTAACAGGGCTGGTGAACAAGACTGGTAGATAAGTATTTTTGATGCTCAGGTAATAAAAAAAGCAGTAATTTCCAAGGTAAAATGCTCTGAAGACAATGGTGTAAAGATGCTTTGTGCAGTAGTATCCCATCATTTGACCCTTCTAGAAACTATTTATTGGGGTTAGACAACTATTACCAGCTAAATTTCCATTGCTTCTATTTTTTTAAAGTGGTCATAGGACTTCCGATGAAAATACCCCAAGTTCTATCGTTTCTGATATTCCTCATGGTACTTTCTCAGTCAGTAGTGCATTTGTGTTAATCATGCCAATCATACAGTCACTTTTTTCATACTGTGTTTGAGTTGGAACAGCAAAGAATTCTCTAGGGATTATTTCTTCCCTGTGTTTTCTACCTCTTCATTTTTACCCCATTTGGGGGTTAATACCTATATTTTCGACCCTCTTTTCCTGTCTGCAAAAAAGGCTGCCATAGGCTCCCTGATAGCAAAGCCATGGTTTCTCGAAATGCCCATCTTCGTGGCCTCCCCGTGTCATCCAAGTGACCCTCCATTGCTTTTGTGCCTTGGGATGCTTCAGCTCTTGGGCTCTGAGGAGTCTGGCAGGGAGGACAAGCCATCTCACCACAAGAGACTATGGGACCGGGAGAACCAGCCCACACAGCAGTAGGTAAGCACATTCTTCATCTGTCTTAGCACACTTGCTCTCTCAAACACCGTCTGGGCCTTTTATCTTTCTTTCTAATCCTTTCCATCCCAACGCTGGGCATGTTTTCTACGAAGGAGATTTAAAAACACAGCTATTTATTCCCCAAGCACCCTCTAATTAGATATTTAGTTCCCATTAGAAGCGTGTTTGTTGCCTTTTAATTAAGAGCAGTAATATGACAATTCCCTTTTGTTTCGAAAACATCATTGAACTAAATCTCCCTGATCAGTTATTTACTTATTATTATTATTTTTTTTTACCACTTTTTCTATTCCCACAAAACGTGCTTGCTTTATTCTGCTTTTTTCAGTCTCTTAAAAATTTTTCCACTTTTTTTTTTTTTTCTTCACTATTTTCACTTCCCTCTGTAAAATTAGCTCACAGTGTTGAAATGCTCTCCTGGAACACATATTTTTACTTCCTCGTCCCCATCTCCCTGTGATGACCCGGCTTCTCTATTTTAATCCAACCTTCAGTAAGTATACAAGGACTGTATACTTGATTACACGGTTTTCAAACTCAATAATTCGCTCTTGGGGCAGAGTCTGCAAAGAGGTTGAAGTAAGTAAATTTGTTGCACAGCTTCCCAAACGTATTCTAAATCACCTTCCTCCCCCTGGCTCCTCTCACGATGCTCCGCGCCTCTCTCATCTTTCCAAGACTATCTTTGTCAGTAATTTGGCAAACTTGTGAGACCTTCATCAAGCGGAAACAAATATAGAGTAAAATGATCATGGTGGCTAAATATGAAAAGGTTGTTGATGTTGGAATTTAAGACCAACAAAATTAGGAGTTTAACTCCTACCCCTCCCTTTCTAAAAAAAAAATGCAACAAAAGTCAGAGATCTTTGGGTGCCTGAAGATCATTTATTTGGTCTTTTATTGATCTCAGAGGGATTTTTTTTTTTTCTTTTTGCTTTTGGCAGGAGGAAAGGGGAGAATATTAAATCCGGGGAAATTACAGTAATAACGTATAACATCTAATTGTTAACAAGCCTACTTAGCCTAGATAAAAAAATTAAAAAATTAAAACTAACACGTCTGCTAATTTTATACAGATTGTGTCACTGATAGGCAATAAGGAGAGAATAAAAAAAAAAATCTAACTTCAAACAGAAAGAAAGAAGGAACTGGAATGAAAAGCTATAAACAATAGGTAAGGAAACACAAACATTTACATTTAACACAGACCAAACAGACAAGAAGGGACTTGCTGGCCAAAGGATATCTCATATTTTGTTTTACTTCTCTGTTTTTAAAGTATCAGGAAGTTGGGCAAAATATCAGCCCTCCTAGGTACTCTAGTGGATCTCCCCACACCGCTCTTGGCTGGCCCGCTCACACATTCAGACTGGCATTTTAAACAACTCTAATTAGGTTGAAATTACAGTTACAATTCATTTATTTCAAATCCCTTAATTTTCCAGAGTTTCAAAGAAAGCTGTGCAGTGGAACCCAGAACTCAGCCAAGATGACATTTAATGCATGCCCAGGGACTGAAGTCTTGCCGATAGAAACATGACTTCTTTCTTTCTTACAGAAAGTATATGACTATTAGCATCCAAAGCCTCTGAACTTGTTGAAGGCATGTTTATGCCTTCGGACCCTGGTGAGCCAGGGCCTAAACAGACTGTAATATTGCAGTATTAAAAAAAAAAAAAAAACCCTAAGTCATCTAAATAGCTTTTTTAGGCTGCTTCTGTAAGTAGTGGGTAACACGTAGCAAATTTAAGATTTTCACAGTAGTAAAATATGTATCTTTTCTATGCTAAAAAATAAAGGTGTTCCATGGGAAAAATGAGGGGGGGGGGAGTTACATTTTTGGGGTCCAGGACAAGCAAATAGGCATATTTTAATCTATTTTAAGGAAACTTCGTAATCTGAAGTCTCCCTTCCATTTCAAACATTAAAGCAGGGGATTTACACATAGGATTTCGGAAGGCTAGTAAAGAATCACTTACATGCTCTTTTCATCAATATCATCAGACTTTATCATTGGTTCACATTTTCTCCTCCATATTACGGGGAAAACAATCATTCTTTACTGATTAACTTCTTAAAGAGATTGTCTGGGGCTTATTTAAAATCCACATTTTAAAGTAATAATGTCTACGGAAACTCTCTGGGAGGAAGGTAGGTGGCTACGTGGAGAGCGGAGCCAGGGATACACAGGGAGTCACGTTTTGAAGGCTAGCTTGCTTTCCCCCCCTAACCTTTGAGCTCGTTTCCTCGCTGGAAATTCTGTCTGCTCCTTCGGTTGTGCAGGGAGCAGGCTTCCTCCAGGAAGAGGCCTCTCTTGATGGGGACGCAGTGGTGACAGATACTACTCAAGTGGCTACATTTCTGCAACGTCCTTCCCTTTCCCCTATCTGTCCTCAAGACCCACTTGAACTTTTTTCAAGAGAACTCTACATGGGTCATTTAGGAGTCTACCAACGATCACTCAGTAAAACAAATGAGATTGAAAAAAAAAAAAAGTGAATCGTCAAAAGTCATTTTGAAAAAGAAATCTCTTTGGTTACTAAGATTTCTGCGAAAAAGAATTCCCCGGGTGGCTCATCAAAGCAAGTTCTAGGATTTTCTTTCCAGGCTTTTAGAAGAAAAAAAAAATATATCCATATATATATATTATACATTATATATATATATATATATACATATATATATACATATACATATGTATATATATACATATTTAGAGTAGCTTGAGAAACTATATCACTTCACCCCCTGAAGATTATTAATCACTTAGTGTTTTGATATATTTGGGCGTTGGTTCCCTGGAGGAGGAGGGGACATCCAGAAGAGATTCTGATTTCACCTCAAAGGAAGACACAGGGCTCTTACAACCCACTCCCTTGGTAGGTCAGGGGTATTGGGTTTAAATGACCCTTTGGCTGATTATCAGCCTGTCTCCTCCCTCAGCTCTTATCTGAAAAGTGGCCCCGGGGCCGAGCCCTGTCAAGTCCCCAGTCACAGAAGGGACTCAGTCCTGTTCTGCGGCTAAAGGAGCTTGTTTCTGTAAAGAGATTAGAATGATTGAAAATTGAAATGGACTCCCAGCCCAAATCTACAGAGATGCAGGACAGCAAGGAAAGAGTCCAGTGGCTTTTCCACCTCATCCTCACTCCCTCCCCCTCCAAAACTTCTGCTCTCAGAAAACGGAGGCAATTCTATAGACAGAGCCAATTACACATTTTGTTTGGTCTTAGAAATCATAATGTTAAGTTTAGAAGGTGTATAAAGCTTAAAAATAAAGAACTCCGACAGTACTGTATAAAAAACTGAACACTATCCATTGTAACTAGATCAAGATCCAGTAGAGGCCTGGAACTCTTAAAAAGCTTATATTAAATTAATCTCCCTGAAAGGGCACAATCTGATCTTTACAGCTCCCTCCCCACCCCCCACCTGCCTTTCTTAGTCCTCAAAATGAACAGGAAATGACTACGGATTGTACTAAAATGTTGGTTGCCCCTTCTTAAACCCACCCAAGACAGAAGAATAGAATCCCCACCGCCAAAATTAAATTTCTACTGTTTGCGGTCAGGGCTGGGGCGGGGGGGGGGGGGCAGTGGCGTTTAAAAACGCCGGGTGTTGTTGATAATATCCCGGTTCAAGGGCAAGGTTTTTTAAAGGCCGCTCAAAGCTAGGGCGAGATCAGGGGTGGAAGTGAACGAAGACCTCTCGGGCTGTTCAGCAGAATTTGCGGGGTCCACGCCACCCCCTCCCCAGACAGCAATGCGAGCGGATTAGACCCCGGCTGGCTCGCAGAGAAGACAGCCCTGCCACCTTTCGAGGCCCCGGGCTTAATCTAGGTGAGCCGGAGATAAGGTTCAGGAGGGTTCCAGGAAAAGAAACAGGATTCGCTACTTGCGGCTTGTGGCAGGCGCAGACTAGAAGCTGCAAAAAGTCTTCAGAAAACTTTTGCAAACTTAACTACGCCCTCCGCGGACTTTGGACATGCTAATTTCGATGGGACTGTTGAAGAGCGAGTGGGGGTAGGAAGCCCTGACAGTTTTCCTTGTCAGTTTATTTTCACTGACCCTAAAGTATAAAAGTATCTTTACTTCCTGATGCCTCCATCGGAGCGAGGCAGAATGGCTTGGGTGTCAAGCCAGCGCTGGGGGTGGGGGTGGGGGGTTGGGTGGGGGAGAAGCATGGGAGCAGACCGGCTGGCCAGGGCTGGGTTATAACTTTTTCTGCTTTTCTACTTTGTGGCAAAGCTAAGGACCTCTGTCAGGGAGGTCCCGACCGGCCCTCAGTGGACGTCCTTGGGGGGCATCCAGATCTTTGTCAGTCCACCCCGGAGGCGGCCCCTGCGGGTCCCCCAGCACACACACACACCGAGGATCGCCAGGGCAACCCAGCATCCCCGGTGTCCCGAGAGCAGGAGGATGGACCAGGGGCCGCGGGGGGCAGCGCCGGCCCCTTTCTAGAACCCGGCCCCGCCCGCCTGGCCGCTGCCCTCCGGGATCGCCCCCGGCCTCGGCCGGCCTCCGCCTGTCCCCCCGCCACCCGCTCGCGGCCCGGGCCGAGTACCTTGAAAGCGATGGGCAGGGTCTTGTTGCAGCGCCAGTGCGTGGGCAACACGGAGCAGAGGAAGTTGGGGCTGTCGGTGCGCACCAGCTCGCCGGGGTGGTCGGCCAGCACCTCCACCATGCTGCGGTCGCCGCTCCTCAGCTTGCCGGCCAGGGCGGCGCCGGCGTCCGGGGCGCCCAGCGGCAGCGCCTCGCTCATCTTGCCCGGGCTCAGCGCGGTGGAAGGCGGCGTGAAGCGGCGGCTCGTGCTGGCATCTACGGGGATACGCATCACAACAAGCCGATTGAGTTAGGACCCTGCAAACAGCTCCTACCAGACGGCGACAGGGGCGCGGATCTTCGGCGAGCAGCTCCAGGGAGACCAACATACAAGTTCAGGGGCCTTTATTGCTGCGGGGGGGGGGGGGGGGGAGGGGGACTGGGGGAGGCGGGAGACCAAGTTACTAACAGTCCAGGAGGGGGAAAGTTCTATTATGCCAGCCAGCCTCAGACCCGGCAGGGCTCCTAGCAACCGACCGGTTAGTGCTTTAAAAATTGGGCGACTAGAATCCAGAGTCAAATGCCAAGGGAGACTATCTTCTGAGTCTTGCTTTGAGAGTTTAACTTCAGTCTTTGGCTGTTAAAGAAAGTTCCCGGAGGCAAAATTCCCATACGCTTTCTAAAACATTTATACGGAGAGCGAAAAGACCAGCAAATACATAATTTGGAAGTTCCAGTAGGTAATCGCCTGTCAGTTTTTTTTTTTTTTTTACTTGTTTGCTTTTGCGGGTGAGTTTTGTCTAAAGTCCTAATACGACACAAAATATACGAGTGTCTTCCGTATACAGAGCCACTCTCACATGCAAAACTGGCTTCGGTCCTCAAAAGCAAGAGCTGCGACTTCCAAAGGTCATGCTACTAATGTATGTGCACGTATATATAAATATATACATATGCTCTACTTCATAAAATATTTACAATTCAATCTGTAGAGAATTTAAACACAACAGAAATCCATTAATGTTCGCTGCTGATTTTTTTTTTTTTAAGTAGCCTTGAAAATAAGCTTCAGTAGTTGAAGAAGGGCTGGGCTGGAAATACTTGTCATGTTCTCTTAATAATTTCTGGCAAAATGCTCAGTTCAGAGAATTCAGCTTTTCAAAAAAGAGCTAGTCTTAAAAAAAAAAAAAAAAAAGTTCCAAGTCGATGACAGTCAGGGTACAGCTCTCCACATCTGAGAACTCGGGTTTGGGGATGTTGGTTAAGTTTGTGGCTGATCCTGTGGTTGGTGGGAGTTGAGCAGCAGCCGAGTCACACGCACGCAGACACGCACTCTTCCCGAAGCCAGCCACTGTCTACATCGACTCGGTGAGTCAGCCCGACTTGGGCAGTAGCGAGACGATCTTCCTCCAACGTCGCCTCAGCGCCGGCTGGTTAAATGCCCGGACGCTCCTATACCTACGATCGCCGCGTAACCGCAGCAGGTGGAGCGGGCCTTGAGAGGAGGCTCCGCAGCGCAGATCGAAACAGACGCGGTGGTTCGAATTACACACGCAGTCACACTCCCACGCACACTCCCACGCACATGCAACTTCACGGCTCGCCTCGAAGCCCAGCACACTTTCTCCTGCAGTTGTCAAAGGAAACAACCGGGGAAAAGTTCACAGGCAGGAAAGAAGTTGAAACATCCAGCCAAGAAACCAGTTCATTCAAAAGTAAGAGAGAAAGAAAAAAAAAAAAAAAATCGTAGCTCCAACGCAGGTCAAGGAGAAGCAGCAAAGGTTGACTTTCTTCTGGCGTCCCCAGGAGGCCCGGGAAGAGGTGCCTGCCGGCGCAGGGCCGGGCAGCGTGGTGCCCTGGCTGGGTCCGGCCGCGGGGCGCCCGTCCCGCCTAGCGCCCGCTGGCTCTATGAATGAGAGTGCCTGGAAATGAACGTGCTTTTACTGTAAGCCCGGCCCGAGGAATTCCATTCCCTCAGCTCGTTTGCATAGGGGCGGCCGCCGGCCAATCACAGGCCTTTCCGGTATCAGCCAGGGCGCGGCTCGCGGCCGCGGGCTCCTGGAATTGGCCCGCGCGCCCCCGCCGCTGCCGCGCGCTACTGTACGCAGCCTGGGTGGAGAGTCCCGGGCTGCCGCGGCCTCCCCGCGCACCCCGCGCACTCGCATCCACGCACACACACGCGCACACTCACACATTCGCCCGAGGCCCCGCCCTGGTGCGGACCGCGGCCCTGCGTCTCTGCGCCCGTGCAGCGTCGCGCTGCCACCGGCCCGGGGCTGCAGTGCGCAGCGGCGCCACAGGCGGCCGCGGTCTGGAGACCAGGGAGGTGGAGAAAGAGGAGGCCGGCGGGCCCTGGGAGGGCTCGGGCCGCGCGCCGCGCCCGGAACGGCCCGGGCACGGAGACCAGCTGGAGGGAGGCGCCCCCCGCGCCTTGGAGATGAAGCGGCCGCCGCGAGGCTCCCGGGATCGGTACCGGAGCCCCGGGGCGGCCCCGGGCCCTGAGCGGCCACCCAGGGCCGAGCCTCTGCTTCCCCGGCGTGGGTGGGATTCGGCCGCGAGGGGGGCCGGAGGGCCGAGGGCCCGGCCGAAGAGCGGCTCCGCGGGGCCCCATGGTCGGGTGGGCAGCTGCAGCGACGTGACGCTGATTCATTTAACGAGGCCAGACGACTCTCGGTCTCCCCAACACGGTTTTGTGTTTTTAGTTTTCTCTCTTGGTTTGCTTTCTCTAATTGGTGTTTTTCACCGCGTCCGGGCTGCGGCTTAATTACGCAGCGCGCCTCAGTCTTGAGTGCGCGGTGCGGCCAGCAAATGAGTGTCCCGGTCAGAAAAGACCCCAAAGAACAAGCGACGGGAAAGAAAGTTGAAGGCATCCGCTGGGCTGGCACCCCGTCCTCGGAGCGTCGGCTCCCCCGCAGGCGGCACGAAAGCCCACCGCTGGGCCTAGGTCGCCCTAGCCCCGCACCCACCTCCGGCTCCCCGGAAACGGCGCTGGCTCCTTTCCCCGCCCCCGCGAGCCGGAGCGGCCTGGGGTGCCGAACCCACCCCGGCTTTGCGCGCCGGCGGGAACTTCCCTTGCGCCCGTCCCCGCGGCGCCGCGGGCATTTTCGCGGAGCTTAGAGGGGGCCCCGCCCCACCCCGGCGCCCGAGGCCCGTCCCACCCCTCCCCCGCCCCGCAGCCACGGGGCTCCCTGGCACCCCGCGGCACTCACCCCCCGCCGCGGCGGAGGGCGCCCACCCCGCCCCCAACACGGAGCCCTCAACTTCGACTCCCGGGAGCTGGGGTCCCTCACCCGCCCTCCCCCTCGCGCCCCCCCCGCGGGGCCCCTCCCTCCAGCCGCCTCCTTCCCCGCTGCGGGGCGCGCGGCTACGGTGCCGGGGACCGCCGCCGCCGCCGCGCGGGACTCTCCTCGGGCTCTGCCGCTGGGGCCTAACGGAGGCGTCGGCCAGGGCGGGCCCGCCGCGGAGGCCCTTCCCGGGGGCCCAGGCGGCTTCCCTCGCCCCAGGACCCGAGAGGCCGCACGGGCTGCGCCGAGCGGCGAGGAGGCGGGGGCCGGCCCCGCGGGAGGCGCTGAGGGCCGCGGACCCGGGGCGGACGCCAGGGGGCAGCAGCCGTCCTCTCTGCCGCCCGGGGCGTCGGGAACGCCCCCGAGGGCGCGGGACTCCGCCGGCCCTCCTCTGGGCCTTTGCGTCGCTCTCGTCAGAACTCCAGTTTGGGGAGAAACGACTGGAAACGGCCGCCGGAGTCAGCCCCAGCGGCCGCGTTGCGCCCCTACTATCCCGGCAGCCGAGCTGGCGGTGCAGGAACCCTCTGGTGGGAGTCGTGGGGGTCCCGGCTGTCCCGACAGGCCCGCATCAGGGTCTCTTCCCGAAACCCGTTTGCGCGCACACCGCGGTCGGCCCTCCCGCCACCACCGGTGCTCCCGGCGTCCCGGGCGCCGTCGCCCGGCCAGCGGCTCAGGCTCCCGCCTGCCTTTCCGAGCCTCTCCCCAGGTGGGCCGTCCCCTCGCTCCTCTCCCGGGACGCCCGGGACCTCCCAGCAAACTACCTGCAGTTTGTTTTAATGGGTCTGAGGTCTCAGCAAACCCCTTTGTGTTTTTCCTAAATGATTTTGAAGAGGCCCCATTTCAGGCATAAAGACCCCCAAAAGTCCTCTCTCCACCTTGGCCCGGCGGTTCCAAACATTGCGCCGTTGCCAAGCTTCCCCGTCTGCCGCCCACCCCCCCCCCCCCCCGGCCCCGGCTCCGCCGCCGCCTCCGGCTCTAGAGGCGAGTTGGGGCGAGTGAAACCCCTTTGCCGCCGCTCAAATACAACGCTCTAAGTGCCCACCGAGCGCTCCCGGGAACAGCCGCCAAGTGCATCCTTAGGGACCCCCGCGGACGCAGGGCGGGAGGCTCAGGAGTGCGGCAGAGGCGAAAATGGGCTCTGACTCGGGGGATGTAGCGGGTTGGGGTAATTTCGCCGCGCGGAAAGGTCAGAGAAGAACGCTCCTCTGGGGCTCCGGCGGTTTGAAACCCTAAACCCTGCGAGGGGGCTGCGGGTCTGACTCTCCGCGGCAGCCTCTCCGGCGGGGGTCAAGTTCCCTTCCTTAGAAAAGAGGTACTGGGATAGATGCGCCAAGGTGAGCCCTTCAACGGCAGCACCTTGGGCGCTGCTCGGCTAAGAGTTTCAACCAGTGCATCTCGAACTTGAACGTCGACGAGGATGATAAAAGCGAGAAAAGCTTTTGCTGATTTATTCTAAATCCGGCCGCCGGGCATTTCGGGTTCCTGGGACCCGCGCTGGCTATAAATGCGCTGTGCGGTGCGCACTTGAAAACGAGAAATAAAACCCTGCACTGCACCTTCCTTATCGAGGAACTAAAGCAGGCAGCATGAGGCTCAGCTAAGGTGTACCTCGAATCCCTTAGTCTGAAGGACTTTTTACAGAGCTTATAAAGTTCATTAACATCGCACGCGAAATGAAGAATTCCTTCCCACCCAAAGCGCTCATTTTAGCGGCAATACAGAATTTCCCTTCCTCTGCCTCTCTAAGAAAGGAAAGGAGACATTACCGCATTGACTCCTGGAACAATACTAAAATTTAACTCTTGTCATAATACAAAATAAAAAATACAACGAAGCGACGTGTTGGGTGGATGCTGTAGGACAGATTTTTCCAAATTTGCTGCGTGGGGGAAATTCCAATAATGTCCCTAACAGGAATGAAATGTAAGTTTTCAGAGGGATTTTTAAAAGTAGTATTTGGTTAGTTGGAATAAAAATAACAATTTCATTGGGGAAAAAAAAAAAAACAATGGCTCATTGACGTTTTTCTTCAGCGTTAGGTCAGTATATAACTGTAAGTGGTCTCAGAAAATATCTAAATATCTTACATTTTTGCTGTTTTGAAACCCTCTCAAAAATAAAATATGCCTGTAGGTAGGATTAGAGGCTCAAGCATTCTCTTAAATCAACATTCCCCTCTGTGGGTAACATCTTTTTAAAATTACATTTCTAAAAGTGTATTTCTAGAAAAAAAAACTTTCTATTTCAGTGACCACTTCAGTGAATTAAAACCAGGGCACGTATTTTGCTAGTGGTTCTGGAGCAAGCTGGTGCAATTGGTATAATGTCATAGGGATGGAGAACATTTTTATGAAGAGTAACATGTTAATATCCGTGCAGGTGCATAACCTGCCTTACACACAATCCAGTTTTTGACATTACAATTTGATTAAACATTTCCCCCCTTCTGGAGTGGCTCTGAGATTATTATCCTTTTGAAATCCAATTCCTTTGGGGACAGGAGTCTTTCCTTCTGCCACTATATCCTTCCCTCATAGGAATGTTTCCACAGGATGCACGGTTGATGTGTGATCTGTTCACTCCAGCATCATCACTGTGTAGCTCACAGGTAGCAAGCAGAAAGTTTTTAAGTTAATTTTTTTTTTTTTGTAATTTAGGATGCTTAGTAAACATTTTACCCTCGTAAAAATTTTGCATTGCCACTGCTGTAACAAAAGCAATAAACTAGGTTATAACAAGCTCTATTTTTTTTTTTTTCAGAGTCATGCAGAGTCGTTTAATAAAAGCAGAATGCACCTGTGGTAAACTACGCTGTAGAACCGAGGGTGTCATTATAGTTTCATTGGAATGTTTTATAGGGTTTGATATTTACAATATGAAGAGCAGCTTTTAAGTATTTGTGAATCAGCAAAAAAAAAAAAAGCCTTAATTATTTGGCTAATTTATGTCATACGTTGTAGAGATGCATAGATAAAAAACCATATGAATGTGCATATTTTATAAAAAAATAGAATTTGGGATCCAACATACCGTGAACATCTCTAGATGGATTCATTCCGTGTACACATTCTGAAAGAACAGAAAGTGGGAAAATAAAAACAATTGGGTAAATGTACTGACAGCAAACACTAAATTCACTGATAGTTGATAAATTTCATTCTAATTGCAATAATTACAAGCATTAGAACTAAATTTCCACCCCCCCTCTTTTTTTGTTGTTGTTGTTCGCTGATTGCCCCTCACTCTTTTTAGCACTGGGGAATTTTATAGCATATTGTCCAATTTGGGCACAAAAGTAGCTTTGAAACAGTAAACCAGCAAGTAAAAAATGAACTGTTACATATGCACATAATTTTATGTGACTTCAACCAATGTTTTCCATTGATAGCTAGTAGTGAATCTTTCTCTCTCACAGAATCACCTTTTTAAACCTCGGTATGTGAGGCCAATGTGATTTATTTATGAACATTAGAAATACATTTGGAGGAAGTAGACGTGAATCAGAATTCAAGGTGAAATCAAGACCAAACTCTTACTTCATACCAAAACACTTGCAAATTGGTATTACAGCAGAGGTGAAATGCAAGAGGTAAAAATACGAGTTTTCTTTAAAGCAATGAAGATAAACAATTTTAAATACCTCCTCTGAAAGAAACAAACTGATAAACATTATCATAATTTACTTCCAATGGGACAGGTTGGAAATATTTCCTCCTTGCTTGCTCTACTCTCCTTCCCTTTACTAATTTATCCTGATTTATCTTTCAGAGTATTTATCCTGAAACCTCTCATTCTTGACATAACAGATGATAGCAATTTTTATTGAAAATATCTGTCATACGATCACATCCAAATATGTGTCACTATATTGCTGCTGCGTGTCCAGTTATAGGTAAACCCATTAAGCAAAGTCATCTGAAGCTTCTTTTCCTTGAACATCTACAGTAATGTTCTGCTTTTGACATTGCTGGAACTGCCTTGTATATTGAAAATGCTCAGCACTGAATGCTTAACACGGAGGATACACCATTTTTCAGAGCCTTCGGATTTGAGCATTTGCAATGTCACAGACCGACTTTCAACCTTACTCCACAATATTAATGTAATATATCTTAAAAACACTTTAAAACTAAGAAAGGAGGTAATTATTTCAGATTTCCAGACGCTGTTTAAATAGGCAGGAGAACGAGATTTACAGCTCCTTAGTCTTATGTGTATATATATATATATATATATATATATATATATATATATTTTTTTTTTTTTTGCCAAAGCAAAAAGAACCACTAGAATAATAAGGGGTTCTGAAGGACTACCCTATAATGAAAGATTAAAGCAATTGAATAGGTATAGTTTCCACGGAGCATCCTCAAAAAACAAATCACTGAGAGATTGTGGTTTGCATGTATATAAAATGACTCTGTAAAGAGTTTTTTTTTTTATAAATAGAGCAGGGAAAAAAATCATTTGAGCTTATGAATGATAAATTAAGAAATATCAAATGTACCCTGAAGTTCGTAAGTTTACTTTTAATAGGCATGGGGGAGGGGGGATCCCCATGAGGGGGGTCAGTAATACTGACCAGACAGCTGGATTTATACGGAAGAGACCCAGCAAACCCTACCACCCTGGACATTCTCTCCTGAGACCCTGAGAAGCTCCCCCAGGTCAGAGGCTGGGGAATAGAAGAAGCAAAATAGAAAAACAAGTGTTCCAGTTACACAGCTAATATTTCCGGGATTCTGGGAGAAAACCCAAGATCTTTTTTTAACCTAAAAACAAAGGCAAGAGTGAGTGAATTTTGGAAGGTGTGCATGTCATCTGTTGGGAACCGTCCTTAGTTTGTCCTGTGTCAGTAGCCTTGAGGACACAGTGCTCATGCCATTTAGCCTTAAGCCCGGAGAGGGTGGGTCGTCTGCAGGAGAGGTAGCCCCTGTGGAGGTTGGCAGTCATTTGCCCAGAGGGTTGTGAAATGTGCTAGAACCTAAACCGCAAGGGAGGAGAGGTCTTGGGGGTTCATGGCAGCAAGAGCTCAATTTGGCTAACTTATCCACCAGCTCTCTCTCGCTCTCTCTTTCTCTCTCTCTCCCTCCCTCTCCTTGAAACTACTAAGTGCCAGGTAATGACCAAAATGCTTGTATATTCCTCGCTTCATTTAATCCTTGCCAGGATGCCATTACCAACCCCATTTTACAGACGGGGAGCCTCACACTTGGAGAGTTTAGGAAACCTGACAGTCACTCCACTCTATGTACACACACACACACACACACACACACACACGACACAGACGCATGTCCACCTATAGGTCTGAGCTATGTTTCTTTTTGATCACAACTACGTATTTTTATGGGTATCTTTTGGAGAGCTCTGAAAAACTAAACTCTGAGCTCATCTTTCAATTTACCCTCTCCTGTCTCATTGTCTCCATTAGAAACTATCCCCGAAATTCTTTATATTGCAAATCTCGAATACTTAGGAGTCACAGTCCGAGGTTATTTCTGGCCATCTGCAGACTTTGAGGAGCAGGTCAAGGTCCCTTTAGCTTTTCAATTCTTAATAAATGTTAAATGGCTTTCTAGCCCTCCGGCCTCCACTCATTCAAAATGGCATTTTGAGGACTTTCCCAGGTATGAAGTATTTGATTTCCTCCCTTCAGCGTATCTGTAAAGCTTTCTATGTGCCAGGCAGGGTGCTGGGCTGGTTGATAGCAAAGGACAAATAGAGGAGAGCAACAGAGCGTCATGGCTGTTGCTGAGTGTCATGGAGTGTCATGGCTCCAGGAAGATGGCGGGAGGAGACACAGGAAAAAGAGGGGGCATACCACCTGGCGGGGGTGGTACTTGGGTTGGTTCTTGGAGGTTGGGTAGATTTTTACCAGATGGTTGGCAGGGCTGGAGGAAGGTTTCAGGAAGGTGGGAGGGGACAGGGGAGAAGGCGCTCCTGGCAGAAGGGTCAGCATGAGAAAGACGTGAATTTCTGAAACAGACCCACACGTCACTTCTGGTGTCATTGGAGAGTAGGTTTGGGATGAGGGCACTCACAGAGGACACAGTGCTGGCAGACACGAACACAGGTCGTAGGCGACTTATAAACCTGCAGAAATTTGCATTTCAACCTGAGGCCACTGGGTTCTATCAGAGCCTTGAAGTCTGGGGAACATCGTGATTAACACCTGTTTGAGGGAAGTAAATGTGTCAGAGGTGGATGGGTGAGTAGGAGGGGGTAGAGATGAGGAACGGGGGAGCTACTGCAGTTGTCGGACAAGGAATTGTGAACATCTGCATTAAGGTGGGCACAATGGAGATGGAAGAGATGGCCGCAGAGGGGAGGAGAGGAGTCTCTCCTGCTTCCGGCCCAGGTGCCATTACTAACGGGAGGGAAGACCAGAGGAGGAAGGGTTTGGAGGTCGACCCGAGGATCTGGCTTTGGATGTACAGAACAGAGCTGTAGGTGCTGGTGGAGAAAACAGCAGTTGAGGGCAGAGGTCTAGGGTACAAGTAACGAGTGCAGAATCGTCACACATCTGTGGTGGTTTCACATCTTGCCGAGACAGTGTCTGGGGAGAAGGGAGCGCTGACAGAATCTGAGATTGTCAACATCTAAGGGGTTGATCAGAAAAAGATGGACCTGGACCGACCAAGGGGATTGAGCCAGGTAGAGAAAGAGGAGAATAGGGTGTTTGAAACAAAAGAAGATGGGAGTTTTGAGAGGAAAGGCATGAGTCTCAAAGGCCAAAGTCAAGGAGGGGCCAATGAGGATGAGGACTGAAACAATGACATTGGATTTTCCCTAGAGGATCGTGGTAACTTTTGCTAGAAGACATTCAGTGGAGCAGAGGATGGGGCAGTGAATGCATGGAGGGAGGGGGGAGCTAGGTGCCTGTTGGAGGAGGGAGGGGAAAAGGGGGGTGGCAGGGAAAGGGAAGGCCCAAAGTTGAGATGTGTGCGCGCGCGCGCACTGGTGTGTTGAAGACATGAGAGAAAATTAACATCTATCGTGTGCATTTTACTGAGGATCAGACCCATCAGCTCCCGCGCCAACCCAGCTCTTCTCGCTCTTTTCACCCTCCGGTCTCCAGGGTGGGATCCACGGATTTGCCTTTGACCTCATCCAGTCTGCTGCCAAGTCCTCTTTTTGGTTTCTTCGTTGTAATTTACCCTCCTTTTTCTATCCCTATTGCCATCATTCTGGTTCAAGTTCTCATGACTTCTCACCAGATCTCCTGCAAAGGTCTCCCACAAAGGGGCTTCTATTAATTTCATGTAGTACTTCCAGATTAATCTCCCATACCACTGCTCTGCAGACGTGGTCACAGAACACATGCCCTACGCACCCCAGCTTCAGAGCGAGCTCTTCTGCGCTCTCCTGCAGGATTAAGGACTACCCTTCATTCCCATCTTGGAGTGGGCTCAGATCCCTGTGCCTTGGGTGAAATTTTCCCTCAAGGGCCAAATATACTCTTCCTCATGGTCTCCGTGTCCTCTGGGTGGCCCTTGGACTATATTTTACTTTATGTTATAGCTATTTGAGTGTATCGAGGGTGGGGTGCGTAAGAGCCAAGTAATGGGACCAACTCTTCCCTGGCTTCTGGTTTCTATGTGGAGTGACATTCTTCGTTATAAAACTCTTGGCCTCTTGCCCCAACCTCGTTCATCCTCCACCATAAAAGACTGAATTGCTTGCTTAGTAGCTCTGGGAATAGAAACCAGGCACAGGAGGCAGAACCCTAAAACGGACCCTCAAGACTTCCCACCCGAATCTGGAGGACAGCGAATATGAGGAAATGTCACGCCCTGGCCATGTGACGTGGCAAAGCGAACTTTTCTGATGTGACTGATGTTACCAATCCGTTGGCTTCGAGTCAACCAAAAGGGCAATTATTCTGGAGGCCTGATCTAATCACATGAGATCTTTAAAAGCAGAGTTTTCTCAGGCTGGGGCGGAAAAGAGGTAGAGAGAGGGATCCGATGTGCCTGCATCGTTGGCTGGGTGATGGAGGGAGCCATGTGCAGGAACGGAGAGCAGTCTCTGTAGGTGACCCCTGGCTGACGGCCAGCATTGAAGCAGGACCCCATCTCGCAGTCCTTAAGGAACCGCATTCTGCCGGCAACCTGCAGAAGCTTCGAAGAATATTTTCCCCTAAAGCCTCCAGATGAGAGTCGGCCGGTCCAACACTGGTTGGTTTTTGGCCTCGTGAGTCCCTAAGCTGGGAACGTGGTTGAGCCCAACTGGACTTCTGACCTACAGAACTCTGAGCTAATAAGTAGGTGTGGTAATTTGGTAGTGTGGCAGCAATAGAAAATTAGCACTCTGAGCGTGCCTTTCCCTTCCCTTTTGTTTGGGATAACACTGCCTGTGTGCTAATGAGTAAGTGTCTATTTATGGGGTTCAATGGCAAGAAGCCATGTCCTGAGCTATGTTCTCTCACACTCCTTGGTGATAAAGCTGATATTTTTTTCCTTTTTAATTAATTAATTTTTAGTTTTATTATTATTTTTTAAATGATTTCTTTTTTTTAAATTTTTTTAACATTTTATTTATTTTTGAGACAGAGAGAGACAGAGCGTGAACGGGGGAGGGGCAGAGAGAGAGGGAGACACAGAATCGGAAGCAGGCTCTAGGCTCTGAGCCATCAGCCCAGAGCCCGACGTGGGGCTCGAACTCACGGACCGCGAGATCGTGACCTGAGCTGAAGTCGGCCGCTTAACCGACTGAGCCACCCAGGCGCCCCTTTAATTTTATTTTTTTAAATTTACATCCAAATTAGCGTATAGTGCAACAATGATTTCAGGAGTAGATTCCTTAGTGCCCCTCCCCCATTTAGCCCATCCCCCCTCGCACACCCCCCTCCAGTAACCCTCTGTTTGTTCTCCATATTTAGGAGTCTCTTATGTAAAGCTGATATCTTAATCCCTGTCTACTTGGCTACTTTGCCTCACAGTTGGTTCTGGATCACTGGGGAGCAAGGATATCTTTCATTGGGCCCCCTTAATGTCCCCTGTATAATTGTCTTATTGTCTCCTGATTCGCCCTCACCCCCACGTAAACACATCGCCTCTAGGTTTTGAACACCTTGCTGGTGAGGCTGTCCTCCTCCTTTGTGAATCCCTAGACAGTACTGCAGAAACTGAATATGTTTCTGAAGCCCCTGGGGATCTGGTTAAGTGCAGATTCTGATTCAACAGGTTTGGGGGGCGCCTGAGATCCTGCATTTCCAACAAGTTCTCAGCGCTGCTGCCTTTTCATGGACCACACTCAGGGAAGGTGAGAGCACCTGCTCAGTATCCAGCAAGTTGTGCCCCGCACACGCTAGACTGCAGTGTCTGAAAGGTTTTCTCATGTGGGCGGGGTTTTCATCACAGGATTAGCGCTCTTCGGAGAAGGGATCAGAGAGCTTTCTCGCTACTTCTCTCTCTCCCCCTGCCACGGGAGCACACGGTGAGAAGTCAGCCATCTGCAAGCCAGGGAGACAGCTCTCACCAGAACATGGCCATGACAGGCACCCCGATCTTGGACTTCCAGCCCCAGAACTGTGAGAAGTAAATTTCCGTTGTTGAAGCCACTCAGTCTATGATTTTGTGATGGCAGCTCACTACGGCAACAGAAGTTACCTTTTATCAGTGCACCCTCTAGCACACCGTACAGCAAGTGCTTTACACGTGCTCTTCCCCTTAACCCTCTGGTAACGAGCGGTTCATATTTCTTCCCTTCACTTTACCGCTGCAGAAACTGAGATTTAGTAACTGGCCCACTTTCGACCCAAGCAGTTTGCCTCGGGAGCGCCCAGCTAGAACCAGCCAGCTCAACGACACTGCAAGATGGTTCATATCATTATACTGTCCCCTGTCAAAATTTCTTTCCTAGACCCTGACGAGGTTCATTTAAACTACGTGGGCATTCTTTCTCATTCTGGGACAACACCGCCCAACGGAAATGTAATGTTAGCCATAGACACGATTTAAAACTTTCTAGTGGCCGCATTAAACGAGTGAAGAGAAATGGGTGAAAGTGCTTTGATGATATATTTCATTTCACTCACTGTGTCTCAGACATTTGCATTCCAACATGTCATCAATATAAAAATTATTGATAGAGTTTACATTCTTTGTTTTTTTGCAGCCAGTCCTTCAAAGTCCTGTGTGTATAGCAAGTCTCAATTCACCGTAGTCACGTTTCAAGTCCTTAAGGGTCACCTGTGGCTAGTGGTTACTGTTTTGGACAGTGCGCCTCCAGAGCGACCGCTCGAGACACAACCCCGTCTGCACGGCAATGTTGCTACTATTCTGCCGGCGCTCTAGCAGGCCCTGTTTTTAACTTTGCTGTCAGGGAAGGCCCTTAAGTGACGCATCTTTCCTGACTCACGTTCTCCCTCTGAGCTTTCCTGAAGCAAAGTTCAGAATTTTTATTACAGTATCACCGGATAGACTAACAGGCAGAAAGATACACACACACGCACACGCGAGCGCGCACACCCATACAGAGCCAGCAACTGAACTGCAAAAGCCTACCAACCGCTGTCAATGCCTTGAGGCGCGTCTTCACAGCCACGGACGAGCCACAAGCCGACCTCGTGCAGTTTTCGTTTCCACGTAATGTTTAGCAGCCACTGATGGCTCAGCCTATACAACAGCGCGGGGGTTCCTATGAGCTCTGAAAGGATATTACCAAAGCATCCCTTGCTTCTCTCTTTTACAAGATTCATTTTCTATGAATTTCATGTAAGCAGTGGGGATTAGAAAAAGAAGTTCTATTTTTCAGGGCTCGATTTCAAGACCGTGAGATCATGACCAGAGCTGAAATCAAGAGTTGGACGCTTAACCGACTAAGCCACCCAGGTGCCCCAAGAAGTTCTATTTTTAATAGGTCGTGATTTTAAAATAGAATTGTAAAGTAGCTAAATGATACTCATTCTCAAATAGCAATTCTTACAAACAGGCTTATTTTGAAATATAGCATATTTTCCTCCCAAATCACTCAAGATGTCAATTTGGTAACAATCTTCTGGTTAAAATACAGTAAGAGTTCAAATCGATGAGGCAGCTCCTGGTCCAAGTTAGGGAGTGGATCCGCCTCTCTTCCAGTGCTCAGAAAAAATAACAAAGGGGAAGATATGGGACCAGGTCTATTACCGAAACGACTGGCCCTACCTCACTGTTTTGAGTCCTCAGAGGCTGCTGGGAATCTCTGAAGGTCCCAGTTATCTCTTTAGGGCAAACGTACCTGGTTTCCACCCCTCAGTCTGGTGGGGTGAGTGCAGAGGTCAAGAGGCTGATGGGTGGAGACTAGAGAGGATGTGGATTTTCTCCACGGTTTCTTTGGCTCCATTAGCCGTGGACAGAAGGTGGTTTCCTGGGACAGGCTGAGAAACCACTCTGGGTGCATGAAACTGGTCTCCTCTTTGAATGGCATCCCTTATCCCAGCGCTATGGGAAAGTACCCAAGTATCAAGAAGCACCTCAAAAATCTACTGAACAGGGAAGCGAATTTATGTGCTTTCCCATGATTCTGAGTCCCCCCAAGTGGGGACGGTTACAGGAGTAAACTTTTCTGGTGGATGACAGGAGTCTATAAAAACAGCTTATAACTTCTACGTCTGCTTTACTTTAGGTTAAATTTTAGTCCATGCATTTAAAACCATCCGCCATGATGAGCTAAAACACAATTTTTCTAAGTTGGGTAAAAAAAGAAACGAATGAACGTAGGAATGAACGCACAGGAGCCTTTTTCCTTGTTTCCCACATCATTTCGCGATGAACTCTCCTCCCAGAGGGGAACAGTTTATTTTATTCTTTGTGTTTATAATTTACCTTTCCTCTCTCACTTGGGGAATTATGAAATAGGAACGTATGTTTTTCTTCCCCCTCCCCGTGCAACATTTACGTCTAAAAATAAGTAGGTGAGTTGATTTAACCCGTTCTTGAACTGTTAGACATAGGAAGGAGGGTTGGGGGTGAACTGTAGGTCAGTTTGATAAAATGAACCCAATGACCCCTTTCGAGCTGGTAGAGCAGTGGGCGGGCCCACGTGATGTTAAATGTGGACCATGGTGGGTAAAGGGGCGGGCAAGGAGATACATATATCTTCAAGTGATGGGATGATGGCTGGGTAACTGTTCACTCCCTCCCAACAGCAGAAGTTTTGACGTTGTTGATGGCATGATTGAATGAATGACCGGGTTGTTCGTGCAACCAACAACTCCTCCCCCCTCCCCCCCCCATATGGTTGATGGAGGAGGACCCAACTCATCTCTCACTGGTAGAGGCACACCAGAAAGGGGGCTTCAGCCTCCTCCTGCTACTAGCCACTTAGACACTTACACGGACCCAGCCTCAGTTTTCTCTCCTACAAAATAAGAGATTTGGACAAGGGGGCTTTTCAGCACCATCAACACTTACATATAAATGCCACCTGGAATTGTGAGAAATTGACCTGATCTGGTGCTGACCTAGGTCAGCACACGGCTGGAGTGAACTCGGGTTTTGAGTGGGGAGGGGAAAAGAAAGGAAAAGGGGAACCCAGAATCAACTTCGCAGTGTTTTCTTATCTGTGGTTCCCCAGAGACTGCGGAGAAATTGGCTCACAATTGTAGCAGAAATTATTAGAGAGGGACCGCAGCAGAAATTATTAGAGAGGGACCGCAGAAGTTTGAGACGAATCTTGATTGTCCAATCTGCCACCTGTCCTGGACATGGGAATCTGCTCAAGAATCAGAGTAAGCAGTGTAGTTCTCTGCGAGGAATTGCTGAGAAATCTACATCGATCGATTAAATAATAAATTGCCAAATGTTGGTCTTAGAGTGTGCTCCAGGCACTCAGATAAGAAGGCAAATCCTTGCATATTAACCCTGCTATCTGCAGATTTGGAAAACAGAATTATATACGAAACAGCGGGCTAACATTATCATTACTCTGCTTTGTTGTGGGGTCATGGAATTATCACACTCCACCAAAGCTTTAAAATACCACGCAGTAGCATGAAATAAAAAATAGCTAAAAAAAAAAAAAAGCAGCCATAGAAGTGATTATTCTATTCTCTAATTACATAATTACATTTTCTGTTTTATACAAATCCTAAGATCTGCATTGTAATAGTTACATATTTTCAGATTACATTAAGATTATACGATTATGTTCTAGTAATAATCACATTTTTATGAAGAGTATACCATACACATGATGAAAGGGAATATTAAAAGCTTTTGTGGAGACTTCCTATGAAACATCATTGTTTATTTCTTAACCAAAAAGTGTTAGTTAGGTAAGATTTAAACTTTTTGATGTGACTGCTTTGTGCTTGCTTAGAAAAATGTCATCATAAATCTATGTTTCAAAAAAGCACATTTTTCTACTTTTTTTTTTTTTGCAATGAATAAATGGTACTAATTCTGTACAGGTCATCTGTTCTTGAAAGGTAGGAAGGAAGGGCAAAAATAATTTTTAACAAAATTAAACAAAAATATCTGAAAAATAAACATCTGTTAGCTAGTTTCCAATTTATACTTGTATGTACAACGAAAGCAATATAAAGAGTTGTTAAAATTGTTAAAATTGTTAAATTGTTAAAATTGTTAAAAATGTTAAATTGTTAAAAAAGATTAAGCATACAAACAACACTCGAAGGCTTTTTAGCGCACATTTTTGCAGAGAAGGTAGTTCTTTAAAAAGGGTAATAACAAAGGAACAGAGGATTACTCCACCGTGAAGGCAAATGAGTCCCCAAATGAAGTCAAGTTTATTTCCAGTTAAACTGACCAATGAATGCACCGCTCTTTAGTGACCATAAAGCACCTCCATTTTTTTCTTGCTTCTCTAGGTCCCTTCATTCAAATGCATATGAAGCCATTCCTCCCGGAGGACAATTTCCAAAGCATTATTGGTTAATACAGCATTCTAGGGTAAGTTTTGAAAAAGGGCATGCAGAAAGTATTTCTATAAATGTGGGCCTAAAGAATTTTTAAGAAGCATTTAATTAGAAGATGTTCTGTACGTGTCAAGGTCTCCATTCAGGGGGCATCTTCGTGTTGAGAGAAACATATGCCGGATCTAGTGGATTTCCTTACCACTTCTAAAGTAGAAACTGTCTGTTTAGCCCAGAACGCTTTCAGTGGACACACTGTATAATGAAACGCACTTCTATCGGGAGGAGAGAAGCTTTTCCCAAACATGTCAGTAGGGGCTCCGCTGTTTGTCTACACAAACCACGCTGAGTGGTCAGAGTCTGGAGCCGGGTCTGGGGTGAGGTGAATGAAGGACAGATACTGTCCAGGAACCGCTTGGTGGGCCCCGTCTAAGAGACGCGGGCAGACCCCTTTTCCCGAGTCCCACCGTTCTGGAGATCATTATTTAACATGAACCTGAAGTGCAAGATGTAGATTTCTTCCCCCTCACTAACCAAGCCCACGAGAGATTTCATTTCTCGTCTTTTTGCCTCAGGCACGTGGAGGCTGGCAATTTTCATCTCGTTCCTGAAATGATTTCCACATCCTCCCCCCTTCCCAATTAGACTGGAAATTTATTAAGACCTCTGGTTAACCCCTTGAACACTAGGAATGAGAAGGAAATAAAGTTACATGGCAACTTAGTTTTCACTTTTGTGTATGTTTCCTTCTTTCTTCCTTTTTCTTTTTCTTCTGATCACAATAAAGGAAGGTTTGATTAATCATACTCTCCCCGAAAGGCATTTCTTTAACGAGAACGTGACACTGCCTTAAAGGTAAAGCAGCAGAAGAAAAAATTTCCTTAATGAGAATGTTATTCTGTCGCTAGTCATCTTTATATTTAAAAGTGTTCTGGAATTCTTGGGGCGCCCGGGTGGTACAGTTGGTTAAGTGTCCGACTTCAGCTTAGGTCATGATCTCACGGTTTGTCAGTTTGAGCCCCGCGTCGGGCTCTGTGCTGACAGCTCGGAGCCTGGAGCCTGCTCTGGATTCTGTGTCTCCCTCTCTCTCTGCCTCTCTCCCACTCATGCTGTCTCTGTCTCTCAAAAATAAATAAATGTTTAAAAAAATTTAAAAAAGTAAAAGTTCTGGAATTCTTACGAGTAAAATGAGTAAAATTAGAGACAAAGGCAGATACAACCTAGGACGTTATACTAAAGCAGCAAATGCATGGTGGAGAATGACTACCACACACGTGGAATGTTCTCTTGCCTTTTACTGAGCTCCAAGTATCTGGAACTAAAAAGGAAAAGTGGATTGAGTATCTAGAAACTGCTAGATCACCTGAAGCTTATCGAGTGGGTCTGCGATCCCACCCCTGACCCTCGCGTTAAAAAAAGCAAAAAACTTCTATTAAAAAATATCTTCTCATTGGTCTTTAAGATTTTGGCACGTTGAATTCCAAAGTACATATACCCCAAATAACTCCTCAGCAGCTACCTGTGAACAAGAATCTGTCAGCTGGAAGTCTGTGTATGTTGCTTTGAACAGAAGGAAGAAAGACACTTGTGACTCGCGTTATAAGTCAGCATTCCTGAGAAAAGCCAAGTTCCCCTCTGAGACAAAAGTTCGGATCTTTAAAAATAAATGTGAGCCTTTTCTATTTTTTGAAAAGACGCAACTAACATACAAGCATAGATCCGATTGACTTAGTAGGTCAAGGAAATAATTTAACCTGTCGGGAGCCGACTGGATAGCGTGCCGCTCACGAACGCGTTGGATTTGGGCTATGCTAGGTTTTAACACGTTTGGGATCCGTGGACCTGAAGTCGAGAGGCTAGGTGGTTTGACCTCTGGAGACCCATCAAATGATCCTAGTCTATGTGAACAGAGACAGCCATGGAATTGACTCATCAAAAGTGAAAGCCTTAGTGACGCTAATACGGTTATTATATATATATAATATATATGTATATGTATATGTACATACGGCAAATGTCAGTGGGCAAATAATAAAAGTCTCTAACAACGCGTGAGCTACTTCTGAGTTATAGGCCTTGTGGTAAGGGCTTCCCCGACATGATCACATTTAATCCTCTTAATAATCCTATTACGTTTGCGACTATTATCCTCTTAGGCTTAAAGGGTTAAGCAGTGTGGCCTCGTAGGGATGGAGTACAGAAAGTAAGAATTTGACCAGGTGCGTAGGAAATCAATCTTTGAATTGCGTGCTGTGGAAACCACGTGGCTCTTCGTACTTCTCATGCGAGAAGTTTCATAGACAATGACTTTCCGAAAGGACAGCCTTTGCTTCCGACAGTCAGCCCCTGCCCAGTTCAAGGGGCATTTGCAAACAGGCCCACTCGAGATGTCTGGTGCAAGGAAATGAGCTGCTTTAGAAACACTGAACCCAGATAGGTGGATAAATATTTCAACGACTTTTCCAGAATGTACTTAAGGAGCAGAGCCCATCTCAATTTGGGTTTGAGCCCATGGCCTTATAGTTTAAATATAAAATGCATTAAAGCCCTTTGTTTAGAGAGCCATATGCCATTTTTAGGGAGCAGCCCCAGTTATCCTTCTGACTTTATTGGGAGTACAGTGCAAACAGGTGTCTCCATATTGTCATTAGTATTCATTATTTATTAGGACTTGATGGTGTATTCAGAGCCGGGAGGGTCATGAGTTGCCTAGGGTGGAAAGCTTGACTCTAAGGACTGTGCCTCCTTTTTATACAGACTTGGGGGGCTTTCTACAGAGCGAGAAACCCACAACAAGAGAACCCAACTTGGTACTCATCTGTGGGTTCAGAACTCAGGGGAGTACATCTTATTTTCTGATTTGGGAAAAAGCAGGTCACTGTCATGTAAAAAGTTTCTGAAAAGTGACTTCTAAACCATATATTGTGGCCCACGAATTAGTTGTGAACTAAAAATAATAATAATGATTCTTGTTACAATAAAAAGAAAAGAGAGGAAAGGGAAAAAAAAATAGAAGAGAATAAATGGAAAATAGAGAGCTTTGCAAATAGTGAGAAAAAGTATTGCTTCCTGAAGCCCCTCTTTTGACCGCTAGACCCATTTCCTGAGTCGTGCATACAATTTTCTTCTTACTGTTGCTCGCCATTCAAAAAAAAATTGAAAGCCTCTGGCCTGAAATGTCTTTTTTTATCTTAGTACTCATTTTGTTAGGTGACCCAGTGTGTGACTCTCTGTGACTCTCAGCGGGGCTCCTAACCTTCCCGTGCCTCAGTTTCCTCACTGGCCTTGGCGTCCTGTCATTTTCAAAGTTCTCAAGAAGACAAGTGAAATCATAACGGCTGATGTACCTTGCAAAGCCAAGCACGGTCATCAAAGGCAAAAGGATTATTACAAAACAAACCAGGGGAAAATGTTTTGAAGGCCACCCCTTCGTAAACTAGCATCCAATCATTTCAAGAGGTGAAAACAGCCTTAGCAAACACCCTGTATACTCCATTCATGATGGAATGGAAAAATGAGTGATTTCTCCAAGGTCTCGAAATAGTGGTGGATCTGGGACCCCCTGACCTGTGAATTAGAATCTTTCCCCAAAACCTGCCGCCATTTCAACAGCCATGTTGTTACTTCTTGATTAAAAAAAAAAAAAAAAAAAAAAGGAGGGTCTTGTGAAATTTTATTTACAGAAAATTTACTACTCACGAAAAGTTAAATTGATTTCTTCCTTTTCAAAGTGGTTTCCTGATTGCAATCACATAAATTAAACTCCAGCCCTGAAGACGTTGTGGGGACAGAGTAATAAATCTTCCACGAAGAGATACGGGGAATCCTTTGAAAGTCTCAAGAATAATGCAGTAAAGTGTAAGCAGTAAATACTACTGATCTTCTGCCGGAGACGTCGATTGGGAAAGGCTTTTTAATTTTTTTGTGTAATGTTTATTTATTTTTGAGAGAGAGAGAGAGAGAGAGAGAGAGAGAGCACAAGTTGGGGAGAGGCAGAGAGAGAGGGAGACAGAATCCGAAGCAGGCTCCAGGCTCTGAGCTGTCAGCACAGAGCCTATGGGGGCAGGGGGGCTCGAACTCACAGACCGTGAGATCATGACCTGAGCCAAAGTCAGACGCTTAACCCACTGAGCCACCCTGGCGCCCCAATCGGGAAAGGATTTCTATACTCTGTTGGAAAGGTAGAAGGAAGAATGTCTCTTCCCTGTCTTTAATAGTCTAACCTGAAAGTCAAGGGGGAACCAAAAAATGTCACCAAAGTGTCATCTTTGCTCCTCCAGGGGGAAAAGTGGGCTGGAACATAGACTTCGCTGATAGGGCGAGGCCGTTGCTCAACGCTATGTTGTAACACTATTTTAACTGTCACCGAGGGCTGGGATGGCAAATGTTGCATCAACTTCTCTGCAAGGTGTTTCCTGGGTTTTGCAGACAGGATGGTTCTGGGGAGGTGCAATCTCTATTCTTGTGGAGGCCAGATAAAGCCTTACGCTCAGGGCCACTATCTTTGAGCGCCAAAGCTGTAGATAACAGGGTTTCACACCCAATGCCCAAGCGCTGCTTTCCTAATTGGTAGGTCTTTCTTGCTAAAGTCTTTTGTGTGTGTTTTATCAGAGACATTTTATCATCTTTCTCCAAACGTCCTTGTCAAGGTAGGCCTTTGAACTTCTTTTGCGTATACATTGAATGTGACCAATGATTCAGGGGATGTAAAAAGTTTATCTATAATTCTAAACGAAGAGGAACAGAGTCATTGATCTTTCTGCCGTGATAGATCTTCTTGGGGCTTGCGTGTGTGTGTGTGTGTGTGTGTGTGTGTGTATGTGCATGCCCGCGTATGTGCACACACGTGCACGCATGTGGGTTGGGGGACACACATATATAACAAGAACTATAATCGTGTTATTTATGTTTAAGGCGTTCTGCAACAGATTATCCCATGCAAATACTTTGTGCTTTTTGTTCTCCCACAAATTAGACCCCCACATGCTAAGGGGCAGCTTGTCTTAGATTGGAGAAAGTGCCCACGGAGGGCGGGCCTGACATCACACCCAGCCAGCTCTGTGTTCCCTTCCTGGTGCAGCTTGTGGGCAGAAGACAGCCAGAGTCCTCGTCAGACCCTTGCTTTGCTCTCAGTCGGTATGGGACTTTCTGGAACTGAGCACTAACCCTTGCAGGACGAATTAATGCTTGCTCATATTATTTATATCCCCTCTCTGTGGAAAACAGATGGAATCCATTTGGATCACATCAGATAGGTTTATAAGTTCACCCCTCCCCTTTTCATTTTTTGCACGTCTCATGTCAAGGTCCAGCCCGCAACTGTGAAATCAGACTAGAAAGGAGGAGAGACCAGGACAGATGCGGGAGGTGGCGTCCCTCCCTCTTGGCACGGAGGCAGCTTCCTAATGCCACTCACGTGCTGTGGCACGCCCGTCCTTACAGGGACCGCATCAAATCCCTTAAAAAGACAAACAGAAGAAAAAATAGGTGATGTTCTGTTTGACGTCCTGCACGTCTCCAGAAGGAGGTGTGAGCTCTGCCGCCGGGTCAGGAGGGCTCCCCCCTGGGTGGGGTCCCGGGGTCCTCTGGCTCCAAGCCTGGCCATCCTCCAGGAGAGGAGACGAGTTGACTCCGTAGCGGGAAAGTATAAAAGAGCAGATAAGGACCGGCAAGATTCAAACTTGATCTTTAGGACGGTGGGTCTTCTCCCCAGGATTCCACTGGCTCACACTACACCTTTCTCTTTTTCTTCACCCTTCCCTTCCTCTTTGCTTGAACCTTTGACCCACCGGGCTGTGAATGGGCGATCATGCGGGGTTCTGTGGTTGCCAGGAATACCCACAGGCCAGCGCGGACGCTGAAACAGGGCGACGGCTTCAGTTTTAAACAAACCAAGACTTCCGTCACCCGGCCCCGCGATCGACTTCCACAAACCAGCTCCGGGGCCAGCCTCACGCATGGCCTAGCCCTCTCTTCCCCACGGGCGCTTGGATTTCCCACTCACTCTCTGCCTGCCATCCTGGGAAACCAGCGCTGCTATCTGTGGGCCTGAGTCATGGCTTGTGGCTCCCCGATGTCTGGCTGTGTGCTCTCTTGCTTTCGCCCCACTTGCTGGAGGGCTCAAAGCTCTCCCCGGTCTCATTTTTCTCCTTTTTTGTAATTTCCTGATCGAATCATCAATGACGGAGATGATTTTCAAAACTTTTTTTCTTTTCTTTTTTTTCTTTCTGGCGGGGAATTCGTTCAGGCTGCTGGGAACTCAGAACAAATGAACTGTCTTTCTGAAGTCAAGAACTGCATAATGAAAGCTAAAGGCAAAGGCAAACGTCTCTCGCACCCTTTGTCCTCTGTCTCACTAGCCCCGGACAGGAGAGTCAAGCTCCCTTTTCCCCACCGGCCCCCAGTAGTGGTTCTGAGTGCACAGGACAGAGCCCTCTGGGCTCTGGACAGAATGGGAACCCATCCCCCACCCGGGCCGGTCCCGGGCCCTAGGGGGTTGGGGACGGCTTGTTCCTGACAACCGGTAGGGAATCCTAGTGCTCAGGCAAACGCTTCATTTCAATATTGCAAGAAACCTCAATACAAGACCTAGGAGGAGAATGCGGAAAGCCTCCAGTGGCCCTGGCCGAGGTGGGGAGGGGCGGTTCTTGTTCTTGATCAGATCTGTGAGGCACAGAGAGAGGGGGAGCTCTGCCAGGGTCATGCACCTGACAGTCACGTTTGGACCCGTGCTCTCTCTGACGGGGGAGGGGCCTGCAGTCTGCCTGGTGTTGGGCTTTTCGGCAGGGAGAAAGGGCGGGAGCCCCCTGGCCAGCCTCATTGCAATCACGCAGGCAGAGATCGTGGTTCTCCTCTAACCAGACTCCGTGAGGGCTTTCCAGGAAGCTCAGAATTCCAGGCTCTGGGCGAGCGGGTCCAGCCACCACTTTCACCTCACAGAGCACCTGTGTCCCGCAGCCTCCGTCCTGTGCTTCAGGTACGCCAAGCGCTTCCTGCCTCAGGACCTTTTCACGCGCCTTCCCTCTGCCTGGATCACTTGGCCCCTGGGTGTTTTCCCAAGCCTGCCCATGTGTCCTCTGCTAAAGCGACAGCTACAGTAACCCCACTCCCGACCTCTGCACTGCCACCCATATCAGCTCCCACACATTGATTTATTCTCATCATTGCATTTGTCTTATTTAACCTCTGTGTTCACTTGTTTATTGCCTGCCTCCACGCTTCAAGGGAATGGGTGCAGCGAGGGAGAAACTGTCCCGTTCGTTGCTGGAGAGCCCCCAGTATTAAGAAAAGTGCTCGCAACTGGGTAGATCTTCAAGAAATACTTTCTATGAATGGATGAATGAATGAATGAATGAATGATGGACTGGAGCTGCCGCCTCTCCAGCCTGGTGTACCCTGAGTCAGCCCAGATCTCAGAGGAAGGAGATAACTGCTTCCGGGTGTTAGATAATGGGGGGAAAAACACCTCCCCTTTGCAACTTGCTTTTTAAATCACTGGATTCCTGTAGATCTAGAAGCCTGGGGAACCTCCTGCCTCTTTTGTGGCTCTTGGTGCCTCCAGGCCTTTGGAAGTTGATGGTCAATAACCTAAGAAAGCACCTCAGGGTTTGGGAAGCAGTGAGAACCACAACCCCACCCTTGAAGGAGTTTTCTTCCTCACACAGGGTTCTGATGCTTTGGTGATGCAAATGTATGGATTTTCTCAGAAGGTAAAAGTTTCTGGCCAGATCAAAACCAAAGAAACACAGCAAGGGAGACTCCTTGACCCCTGTGCCCCTGCCTGGTGCCTCACTTAGCAAGTGCAGACCTCTGTTTCCACAGCTTTCTTAGTCTTTGGGGTGCAGGCTAAGTGGAACGGAGAGGGATCCTGTCTCCATTTGGGGAATCCACATCTGATGTGTATCTGAAACTTCAGGTCAGTCTTGAGTTGGCCCCAGATATATAGGACATAGACGGGTGAGTGTGACTGGGTCTGAGCCAAGTTTTCCCAGTCAACGGCAACAGGGGACAGAAGTCCCTGGCCTCCCACCCACGGGGGCCACCCCCGGCCCAGTGAAGGCTGCAGGCAGGTATAGAATTGGCAGGTGCAAGGAGGGAGCAGTGGGCTTTGCCTGAGTCTTTTTCTGGGATGAGCAGGGCTCCGGAGAAGGAAGGAAACTGTAGGGCTCTGACTCAGGGCTGCCCATCTGCCATCTGCAAACGGAGCCGTGCGGAGGGGGGCACATTTTCTGCAGCCATCATCTGAACAGGTAGGTGTACACGTTAGAGAACCCAGGACACAGAGTGTCACTGCTGGGGCAGCATTCAGAGGCACCGACAAGCTCGGACTGTTTCTAGGCACTATGTCTCTTAAGCCATGTCTCATTTTTGCGCTCTCTCTCTCTCTCTCTCTCTCTCTTTGTGGCCCCTTCATCTTTGCTCTCCTTTCAACTGGGCTTCAGGGCAGGATGCATGATTTGGTACCCATGACACAGGGCTTCAGTTTGGGGTGGGGGTGGGGCCCTTACATCAGATTCTTTAATAATTCACACGGCGGCATCGTAGGGATACTCTTAACTGCTTCTTAAAAGTAATTAATTGATTTTCTGACATCTCAGTTAACAATGTCTTATACTGACACAATGTTGTGTTTTGGGCTTTAGATTGGCCCCGAGGACTGAATGGATTGAATTCACCCCAGAGTTTCACTTCAGAGACTCTAAAAATACGCCTCTGAAGAGGAAGGGCTTTTTTACATGGGGTGTTGTCTAAAAATCTAAACCATATGTCTTTTCCGGGCCTGTCAATGGGGGTAAAATATAGGTTCGAGGGTGTGTAGCCGCTCAGACGTCGAACATTCAAGAGGCATGAAATAACCTAACGGTTACTCAATCGGCTCAGCACTCTGGAGGAAAAGTCACCCCAGCTCTGTCGAGAGAGTTGTCTCAGCCGGTGTGTGGCGGGAAGAACTCCATCGAAACGTGGCTTGCTGAGGGCTCTTGAAAGAGGCAGACCAGCTCTGTACGCAGAGTGGTCGTCTCCTGGCAGCTTGTCTTCTGGTAGCTGACTTTGCAAGATCCGTTCACTGCGGCCTGTGATGGAAGAACTCTCCACAGGGAGGATGCCCATCGGCGAGGCAGACTTTATTAATGGGGACATGAAGACGCAGACTAGTTAAGTGGCTTGCCCTAGGTCATGCAGTGAGTCAGTGAAGTGCTGGAAACAAGGACTCGCTGACATCTTGGCCTCTGCAGGGATTCGTGTGACAAACTTCTGCAGTGAATACAGCGTAGTCTTAAATGTATTTACCTGCCAGGGAGCCGCCATGTTTATTTGCGCACCTAGCGTGCCCACTGGATAGAATTCCTCAGAGTAAATGTTCAGGGGAGCCGTATTTCTTCCCCATTCCGGATGCTGCCTGTCTCAGGGACCACGGGGAGGCATTGCTTCTGACCTGTCTCTCCCTCTCGCTTGGTGCGCTGGTGAGTGTGGGAGAAGGACGTGGTGGCCGGGGAACTTGGCCCCCTTCTCTCCCTCCTCCTGAGGGTCAGTGGCTCCAGGAGGCACAGATTCTGGCCTGTGCTTTCGTGTGGTGTGTTTGAGGCCCAGCACTGGTTCGGCGGAGCCTGAGGCAGGTGGGGAAGTGTGTCTACTTTTGGAGTTCAGTGTTAGGAAGCCTGTGGTTGCTGGGGCACGACTGAGCCCCGTTCTGCAATCTGGCTTCAAGAGCAATAGAGCTGGCCTCTTGATCTGCAAATGTCCCCCTCTTTTTTGTCTTTTTCTTACTTGTTTCCGAATTCAGAAAGGCTGCCATTTATTGAACCTGCTTCAATCTCCAGCATCTGCAAAGAGACCTGAGTCTAAAGCTGGGGCATGGGGTGACAGGAGAGCAAACCCACTTAAACTTGATACACAGGGAGCTGAGCCTGGCTTCCTGGCTGTGTTACTTCCCTTGGGCTGCTCAGTTCATCTGTTTCCTGAATTATAGAGTGGGGATCATTTCTCCTTTCCAGCTCTGTTATGAGGATTAGATGAGATATCCCGTAAGACACTTCATAGACTATGTTTAGCCTATCTGTGGCCAATAAAGGGGACTTGAAGCCTTTCCTACTGCAAAGCACCAGAAGAAAGACAAATAAAAGTACTTAAATACCTTAAAACATTACCATAGTTTCGCTGTTTTACTTTTCACTAATTTGAGAACATCTTATGTTCTAACACTTCTCGGGAGAAAAATGTAGTGGAAAGATGGAAGACCTCATGAGGAAAAGGGAATGAACCCTTTAAGATGAAGAAAGGATCTAGAAACACCTCAGAGGTAAAGTCCAAACTCATCACCGATCTGGTCTTGCTGAGAATGGTACTTGACATTCCTTTGGCAATTATTTGTTACCATTCCTTCCTCCTTCCTCAGCCCAACCCAGGTAGGCATAAAGACTCCTGTTCATAGCACCTGCTTTGAATGCACAGATTGGTTGTCAGAGTGGCAGTAAAGGGGATCGGCATGGTAAAATCGTGGAGGAACCATTGCAGGCAAGCACGGAATGTTCTTATCGACATACACGTGACTATTTTGACTGTGTCTATTTCTATTACCATGGTTGCTGTTTCTTGGCAAAGTAGAAGGTGTTGTCAGACTAGAGAAATAACTACCAGAGATCAATATTGCTTGGGTAACTCACTTTAGAATCGTCTTCAACTTTTAACACTTGCAAATTCCATTTTTCTAGGTCAGTGTTATTTTGCTGACACGGGGAACAAATGCTCACGTTATAAAAACACGAAGAAAAGTATCCTCAGGGGCCCAGAGAGTTGAATATCAACAGCCTCTTCACATTCGTAATCTTGGGAAGTTAAATGCTTTTACCCAGAGATGTAGGTTACGTTCTTTACTTTTTTAAAAGTATGGTGACAAGAGGTCCAAGAGATTCAATAATGCATATTTTGAAAGTTGTTTAGGTAAAGAATAGGCGAGGTTTTGTAGGGGGACTAGGGAAAGCAACATGAATTATTTACTGTGTCTCTAGAGATGGAGGAAAGTCTCAGGATTTTGCTGAAGTCACTGATTGATTTTCTGACACAAGTGAAATGAAACTCAAGTGGCCCGTTGGTATCGCACACCAGACATGCAACCCTCTGCTAAAGGCAGAGCTTCATTTCAGGGGCTAGAAGTTTCTGTCTTCGGGGTGGGGATCGGGGGAAGGCGGTAATTTTTTGCTGCTTTATAATGAATACATCCTATAAAGTTCTTCAAGCAATCAACACCACACGAATTCCAGAATCGATTGATGTAATGCAAACACTTCCCACGTGCAACGACCCATCCCGGACATTCTTGGAGGGTAAGAGCCGATGAAGGCATGGCCCCACACCCTTAACAAATGCCCAGCTTGGTAGGGATGGCATATTGGTCACCCAATGCTGACAATTTGATGTGGAACGCAATGAACGTGGTAAGGGAGGTGTAACCAACAGTTAGGGGAGCATGGGAGAGGGGAAGGATGAGTTCCGTCTGGGAGAGTTGGGGAGCTTGGGGGAAGTGGTGATGAGGAGGCTGAATCTGGAAGGAGTGGAGGATGGGAAGAGAACTTAGGATAGTGCGCTGACATGGGCAAAGGAAGAAGGAAAGCCAGGATACGTCACGGAACGGTGCACACAGGATGCTGCTGTCACACACACTGGCACAGGGGGGAGAGGGTGTGGGAAGGCTACCAGGACGCAGGGATGCCAACCTCAGTAAGGGGCAGTATTTACTGAGCACTTACTGTGGGCTACCAGGCCCTGAATCTTGTGTCCACGTTAATCTAACTGAATACTCACAACAAATCTTTGAGAAATTCACCATGATTGTTCTAATTTTAGGAATAAAATAACATGTTTATATTGGGTCAGTGATGTACACAATGCCACTCAGATAGCCAGTGGTAGAGCTGGGACCCAGACTCAGGACTCTGGACCGTGAAGCCCCCTGCTCTGAAGGCGTGCCATTTCCCATACGATACCATCATAGAACTAAGTTCGTCACTCAGGGGTTGGGAGACCTCTTTCCCAAAGGCAGGTGAGCATCATAGGGGCATTATAATCCTAAGCACAGCCATGCTTCAAGGGCCGTGTCAGAGATCGTGAAAAGGATGAGTTTGAATGGGTCGGCGTTAGAAGCCCATAGACCCATTAGAAGATCCAGCAGTCACCTTGGTGAGGAGACCATGGCCTCCAGGAAACAAGAGGCAGATGGAGAAGGCGAGGTGGGAGAGAAGATTCAGAACTTTGGAACTGGACACTGGAGTGGGACCCAGAGACAGATGTCTGGGATTTTAGTCTGAGTGACTGGGAGACCCGTATTACCAATCCTTACGTGCCCTTCAGTTTAGCTAAAAGAATTAGAACTCTCTATTGGCATTGTGCATTGCAATTCTAGTTATTCGGCAGTGAAACACGTTGGATGGAGTCGTAACACTAAATCAAACCAAAGACATCTCTCCTGGGTGCGAAATGTACTGAAACGGTGGCATCCCTTGATATCTGTTTCTTTCTTGGCAGAAGTATTTCAAAGAAGACAGATAGATGCAAAGGTGGGCAGACACAAAGAGGAAAGGAGAGATTTCGCCTGGAGTGTTTAGCCCTCCTGTTAATGCTGAAATGAACGTGGAGCCCGGCGGGTAAGAAAGGCAAGCCGATTATCATCGCCGCGACTTGGAATCAATCTGTAAGACGGCTCAACTGGACCCCAGACACACAGCCAGAGGAATAAGAGATGGTTATAAAGGCCTTGGCGGTTGCCCAAGTTGTGATGCTATGTCAAGGTCAGGTTGATGTGCAAACAATCTGAGTTTTTCCCTTGAGGGTGCTCATGAGATGGGAAATACAGAGTGATGACGACAACTTTCACCTTGAAAAACTCAACATAGGTGTATGACAACCATCCTTTCTGGCCCAGGAGTTGAAAACAGTCTGGCTAATCACCAGCATCTCCAGAGAACATCCGAGAAGCGGTTATCCCTAGTCGCAGGGAGGACATGGAAGGATCTCTGTTTATTGGGTTATTTTTTACAATTTGCCTATTTTATATATTGTGCTCTCTTACCGATGGCCTGATTATATTCTTTGTTGAAGAAATATCATGGCTTTATTTATTGATTTTTTTTTTTAATTTTTAAATTTTTATTAGAGAGAGAGAGCATGAGTGGGGGAGAGGGGCAGAGAGAGGGAGAGAGAGAGGGAGAAGAGAGAGAGAGAGAGAGAGAGAGAGAAAGAGAGAATCTTAAGCATGCTCAGCATGTAGCCAGACATGGGGCTTGATCCCACGACCCTGAGATCATGACCTGAACCAAAATCAACCGTCAGATGCTCAACTGACTGAACCACCCAGGTGCCCCTCCAGAGCACACGCTCTTAATCAGTCTCTTGAACTGCCCTCTCTTTACGTGAATTTGCAAGTTCAGCCTTTGAAAAGTGATGACCGAGGAGCGAAGGGGCCTCTAATCTAGTGACCAGGAAGGACCCAGACAAGTAAACTCATTTAATATTGTATTTGTCATCTACGTCCTTTTGCTGGAGACCAGATCAGGAACCTGCACAGTTTTTTTTTTTTTTTTTTTTTTGACTCCTTGAGTCACTGACCTACTGCACTGTTTTACTAGCTTTGCTTGTAAGCCCCCATTGTACCTGCGTCTCACCAGGCAGCGCTGGCCTGTCCTTTGCTTCAGTGGGCCTGGTGGCCTGCCCTCACCCCTTACGGGCTTTTTCATTGCCACATTGCTGGCGTACACCCAGCACAGCCAGACTCTTCCGGGGGAAAAATGATTTACCAAGTTAGCGCGGAGATAAAAATACTTCCTCCTTCGATTGGGTGGTCTCCCTATAGAACTGAAACAAAATTAGATCCAGGAAGTGGCAGGTATTTTGAAACTGATACTTGATAATTGAGTATTATTAGACTTAGTGTTTTGGCCCTAAATGAGCTTTGTTGACCTTTAGGAAAGACTATTTCAGATGAACCTTTTTAGATGGGAATCGAATTGTAAAGAGAACACGTACATGCTGTATTAGTGTTATATTTTGGAAACATACTTGAGAAACAGAGTTAAGCATTTGCTCATTGAACACGTTGTTATGAGCTGGTGCACCTGGCCAGGCACTGTTTTAGGAGCTTGAATGAGACCAGTGACCAAAACAGCAAAAGCCCCTTCTCTGGGGAAGCTGACCTGGGTTCGGGTTCAGATGGAAAAATCTAAATGAATTCAAGTTCTATGTTTGACTTGTGGACCAAGGAAATGACCACTGTCAAAGGCAAAAATGTTCTTCATCTTTGGAAACTTGCCTTCACACCATTCTACCAATTTTGAGGATACCCCAGCTCTCTTCCTCCCAGGATATAATTTAGTATCTTATCTATGGCCTCATTCCCAGCCTTTTTAAACAAATGTCTGCTACTTTTTGTGTTTTCTTGGTCCACAATGAAAGCTTTCCCCAAAACCCCAGGCTTCCCTCCTTCTAATGTAAATTGTGATAAATGGATGGTGAGTGTCCCCGGGTTCTGGCCAAAGAGATGAACCAAGAATGAAAGCACTTGGACCTAAATTATGTTGTTGGTCCAAAATCTGTCTGTCTTAATTATATCATCATCAAGAAAGGGCCATGGTCCAAAGGAAATAAAAACCAGATATTGAAGACATTTGCATTCTTATGTCCATTGTAGCATTATTTATAATAGCCAACATATGGAAACAATCTAAGTGTCAATGGATGAATGGATAAAGATGTGGCCTATCTATCTATCTATTGGAATATTATTCAGCCACGAAAAAAGAAGGAAATCCTGCCATTTGCAACAACGTGGATGGACTTTGAAGACATTATACTAAGTGAAATAAGACAAACAAGAAGACAATTACTGCATGTATAATTTATACGTAAAATGGAAAAAAAGGCCAAATTCATAGAAACAGAGAGTTAAAAAGTGGTTGCCAGGGGGTGGGGGTTGAGGGGAAACAGGGAGAGTCTGTAAAATGGTACAAACTTTCATTTGGAAGATAAATAAGGTCTGAAGATTAACAACAACAACACAAACTCTGAAAGTACCACCTGCTAGGGGAAACACTTTCAACTGGAAACACGTGAAGAAATTCTCAATTTCGGACCGAATTGAACAGTCAGCAAAAAGTCTCACAAGCATGTCCCACTTCGTTACAATTATTTAAGCTGTATAAACTTACACTCCTGGGCATACCGGAAAATAGCTTTTGGGGTAAATCTCTGGAGAAGTCTTAACTCTTTGCAGAAGTGAAGGCCCTATCCAGCTCCTCACCTAAAACCTACAATGAAACACCTGGGACCTTGGGCTCTTCCTAATTCCCCTGATGCTTGGAGGTGGGCTAGGAGAGTTACATAATGTTCACACGGGCACACGCTTGCTAAAAAAGCCTTTTCATAATAAAGGCCAGGAGCTGTTTAAATATTCTTCCCCCCCCCACCACGTGTTAATGTGGTAAAATATACATGACACAACATTTACCACCTTAACCATTTTTAAGTACACAGGTCTGTGAGATTTTAATACAGTCAACTCCTCCTGCAACTGTCACCACCATTCATCTCCAAAACTTTTCAATCTTCCCAGATTGAAACTCTTCCCCCAGACAACACTAACTCCACAACCCCTTCCCCAGCCACCATTTTAAGTTCTGTGTACGGGTCTGACTACTCTAGGACCTCATGGAGGTGAAATCACGCGATATTTGTCCTTTTCTGACAGGCTTTTTTTCACTCAGCATAATGTCTTCAAGGTCCACACATGTTGTGGCACGTATCAGAATTCCTTTCCTTTTGAAGGACGTATGATACACAGTTGTACGCATGGGTCACACTTTGTTTATCCAGTCATCTGCCGATGGACACTTGGGTCGTTTCCACCTTTTGGCGATTGTGAATAATGCTTCTAGGAACACGAGTGGACAAATGTGACCAGTTTTATTCACTATCTTGATACAAGTGGATTTTTTAAAAAATGTGACAGGCTTCACTAAGGGCAAACCCTTTTGAAAATGTGTGGCAAGGTGAGATTTTTGTACCTGATTTTCCTTGACTACCTTTCACTCTTCCAATCGATTCCTTCGTTTGTTCAACAGAGATTTAGCGGGTGCCAGCTGTGCGCTGAGCACTCTACTAGGTCTTGGGGATTCCAGCGTCGGTCCCTGCTTTTCAAGGAGACGGGTCTATAAATGAGGGGTTCTAGCCTTGTGTTCTGTGGGTCTTCTGTAAGGTGTGATCTGGTTAGAAAGGAAGGGAGACCAGCTGTCTTTACCATTCCTGGGTGGCTAAGGGAGGTTTTGAGCAGTAATGATTCCAGAGCTAAAGGAGGAACCGTAAGATGTGCCGTCCCTGGGCTAGGTACTTAACATAGGCTGTTTTGTGCAATTCTCTCCATAGTTTTATGAGGTGGGTGCTTTACTGTCCCTACATTACTGATAGGGAATCAGGGCTCAGAGAGACTGAGTAATTTGTCCAAGGTCTCACACCTAGTAAGCAGCACTCCACTTGGTAGCTCTTAACTATTCCATTGTCCCGGTGTTTGGAACAGGAACCGACAAGGTAAAGGTAGAGGAGGGGTGCAGGGCATCCCAGGAAGAGGAAGCAGTGAGCTGGACACACGGACTGAGGAAGAAGCAAGGAGGAATTCAGAGAGCTGTCACCCTCTCCAAGTGGTTTCAAAAGAGGGTCACTGCACTTGTCTGCTGGACACCCCCAGTGTTTAGGCCTGGAAACGAGCCCTTGTCTCCCATCTGTTCCCCATTGTCCTTTTAGTAAGATGGCACCAGGGGCATCCAGAGATGTGGACACTAGGAAACCACAGGATATGTTCTGCCAAGTTTGGGTCCCTGTGGCTCAGAAGATTTTGGCATAAACACATGGAAAGCATCAACATCATTTTTGCTGAATAAATATGTATCTACCATTGATTTAATGCTTATTGTAAGCCGGACACTAGTCTAAGTGCTTCACGTGGATGAACATTCTAACTTTTTGCAACAACCCTTAGATGTTGGTTCTATGACCATTCTATGTTATTTACGTGTTCATTTCTAAGGAAGCTCTATGCCCAACATGGGGCTAGAACTCACAACCCGGACATCAAGAGTCACATGCTCTACCAGCTGATCCAGCTGGGTGTCCCATGATCATTCTATTTTATAGAGGAGGAAAATGAATCCCAGGGAAGATAAGAATTTGTTTATGGTAACATAGCTGGGAATTGGCAGGGTTATGATTTGAAGTCTACGGAGGTCCAAAAAATTGTAGATGGTCATTATCAATGTTCTACTGTGAGTCAGTCCCTAAATGTCACCTTTGTCTCAGTGTGATTGAGTGAGGTTCTTGTTCCATCGTCTCTGGGACCTCTTACCCTTGGCCGTTAGGACAGGTGGCTTAGAGCTCAGTGTGCTCAGAAAGAAAAGTAAAGACTATCAAGGACCCAGGAGCTGTTAATTCCCTTTCATCTTGTGCAACAGTAAAGATGAAATGTCTATATTTAAATTGTGTTCTTTCATAGGTGGCTGTCACTGTCCGTTAGCTTTGTGGTTTCCATTTCTTTCCAGTTCACAACTGGACTCCTGAGGAAGCCGAGTGGGGAGGAGCTGAGTCCTGCTTGTCCTGTGTCAGTCACATACATTTTTAGTTGTGAGGTCGTGAAAACCGGTGACACATTTCTAAAGAGTCAGAATTTGATCTCAAGATGAAATTCTAATTATAGCTGCTACCAAAGAAACAAACAAAACCCCCAAAATAAAACCCAGTCCCCACAACCTAGTTGTTAAATTTGTAAACCTAGATGTCCTGTGGGAATTCAAAGTACTGATGTGCAAGACTGAACTCGGGGCTGGCCTGATTCCTGCTGCGTTTCCTACATTTCCTTAATTAAATGAACAGCGATTCTGTCACCCGTCGCTCAAGGGAGAAATCTCAACTATTTCTTTCCCAACAATGCAACCCTGTCAAAGTGGGAAAAAAATCTCTTCCTCATGGTTGGTTTGTGTCTGTTACCTTCTTCCTACCACCAGTATTTCTTCTGCCCTGCGCATATCGTCTCTAGACTTTGCTTGGGCCATTCCTTGCCTCTGGATTCGACAGCACCTTTCCATCTTCCATGCCGCCGCTAAGCCATGTCTCTCAAATTCACATCTAAACCTATCTCCCTGCTTGAAATCTCTCTATAGTCCCCCCCACCCGGAGGCCCTGCTCACCGGGGCCTCCATCCATGCCTCCTGCTTTTTCCGTCTTGAATCTGATGCTCCTGGTGTATCGACTCTTTTTGTTCCCCCAGCATGTCAGGTCATTTCATAAGAAGGGCCTTCGCTCGTGGTGATTCCCCCATGATGTGTCTTGTCCTTTCCCCTCAGTCTTCAGCTCATCCACAGATCCTGACCCTTTGCACCACCCCAGTTAGGCTCATTTCTTCATCTCCTTTCAAATGAGTTCAATTACTTTCCAGTAAATGTTTGGTGACCATTTGCAGTGCGGGGCTCTCTGCTACGTATCGGGAATATGGAGAGGAGTGGGGCGCAGTTCTTGTCCTCAAGGCAGACCCTGCCAATAGTCAGTATCTTCCAGGCGTCGTGGTGGCATGGGGTGGGTGGGGAGCTTGTTCCCTAGGGGGGCCCAGGATTCCTGTAGTTGTGATGTCAAGGTTGGGCTTCTGGAAGGATGAATGGGCAATTGGTTGGTGGCAGTGACAGAGGTAGTGTAGGAACTGGAGGGGAGACAATCCAGTTAGAATAAGCAACATGTCCACAGGTGTGGTGGTACAAAAGCAGAAGGAGTCTGGGAACTTCTGTGTGGTTTAGCCTCACTGAGAGAGTCTCCTGTGACATGAGACCAAAAAGGAGGGTAAGAGCCAGATGGAGAAGTACCTTGTTTATTATGCTCAGGAGTTTAAATTTTGTTCCTTTTCCTGGATTGCCCACTTCCCCCAACCACCTTTCCTACCAAGATCAATCCAAGTGCAATGAAATTTATAAGCTGTTCACAAACTATCTCATCCTTCTAGAATAATTCTGTACATTTTGATAGCACTGATAGTTGAATTATATATCTGAAAACTTAATTATACACATCTTTTATTGTTCTCTAACTGGATAATATGCTTTTTTTTTTTTGCTTCCCCAATATTATGAGTTGAATTCTGTCCCCCCAAGAGATGTGTTGAAGTCTTACCCCCTGGTATCTGTGAATGTGACCTTATTGGAAATAGGGCAAGTGGGGTTACAATGAAGTTAAGATGAAGTCGTTAGTGTGGGTCTTAATCCAATATGGCTGGTGTCCTTAGGAGAAATGGGGAATGCTATAGAAAGACACAGGGGTAGTGAGAAACAACATGATGCGAGAGGCAGAGATGGCAGTGATGCACCTGCAAATTAAGGCATGCCAAGGATTTCCAGCAGCCATCAGAAACTAGGAAGAGGCAAGGAAGGATTCCCATGCTTTACAGGAGGGAGCACGGCCCTGCCGCCATCTTGATTTTGGACTTTAGCCTCTAGAGAATGTCAGACAGTACATTTCTGTTGCTTTAAGCTGCATAGTTTCTGGTACTTCGTTATGGCAGCCCCAGGAAACGAATAAATCCCACTCATTGTAAGTTCCTTAGACACCAAAATAGATGGAGTATTTTAGCACTATTACAGTATATCTCAGAAAGGTGTTCCAGAGATATTTACTGATTGATCGCAAATTAGGTACACGAAGCAGGGATGGGAGTTTACAGTAGTCAGAAGGGCACAGACTCATCTGTGTTCCCCAAATGCCAGTGCTGTAGTGGATTTTACTTGTGCATCTCATTTGCTGTGGAAAAGCTACGTTTCTCTGCCACTCAGCTATCCTCTTTTCTGGTCATTAAAAGCAAAAATTAGGGCAGAACATGTAAATAATTGTTAACAGAAGTTATTTCTAGAGGGTGATACTTTGAGTAATTGTGATCAACTTTTTGCTTGGTTGTCTCTCTTTTTCTAGTTTTAACAAAATGCACATGTATTCCTTTAATAATAAAAACACCTATTTTTAATTTTTATTTTTAAAAAAGATACGGTTTTTTGAAAAGGCGAATGTTCCGTGTGTCCAATATTAAGAGACAACCCATATTTCTTCCTGATTGATTAAATCTGTCAGCATTTTGATCCGCGGCAAAAACAAACTTGGGTTTTTCTAAAGCTCTTTGGGGTTTCTCATAAAGCAGGCTTTTTAACCAATGTTTTGAACATATCAGGTTAAGGTATGTGAAACAGCCTTTCCAAGTGGGATTTAATGTAATGCAATAAGAACTGAAGATTTAACAGGGGATTTCTTTCCTAAGCATGGGAAGAATCAGGTAGTTGTTCATCATTCTTTGAATGAGAGCATTTAGCTTTTACCATCAGCCAGACAGAAAAAACGGATGTTCTCCGAAGACATCGGCACCTTACGCAGAAAATCAAAGCTACTCAAAAGAAAAACACAAGGCTAGTGAGAAATGCAGACCCTGTCTGTAAAGGTGGTTCAGCAGCACTGGAGATGTTTCTCTCACTGTATCTCTTTCCCTCAGATGTCCTGGGGCTTTCGCTTGGCCTGAAGTGCCGTCACATGGTCAGCTACTGCAGTGAACATTTAGTTGCTCACCAAGAGTGGGTAAAAAAGTGTGACCTAGGGGCGCCTGGGTGGCGCAGTCGGTTAAGCGTCCGACTTCAGCCAGGTCACGATCTCGTGGTCCGTGAGTTCGAGCCCCGCGTCGGGCTCTGGGCTGATGGCTCGGAGCCTGGAGTCTGTTTCCGATTCTGTGTCTCCCTCTCTCTCTGCCCCTCCCCCGTTCATGCTCTGTCTCTCTCTGTCCCAAAAATAAATAAACATTGAAAAAAAAATATAAAAAAAAAAAAAGTGTGACCTAAGCATTTCAGAAAGCTTGACTCCTACTTTATGAGAACAGGGAGAAAATTCAGAAGAAAGGGAGCTCGTTAAAGAACAGAATTTACAGGATGCCAACATGGGAAGAGAACTCAGTCTTGGGACACACTATTAAAGAATGAATGACAAGAGGTTGGGCTTCGGCTTTGTTTTCTCTTGCCATGTCCCATGTACCATAGAAGGCATGAATACCAAGCCACATATGTGGTTTCCTTGGGTACATGAGTATGGGGTAACTGGATACTCCTTCGTTAATTAGTTTCTCATTTGGTGACTCTTATCCATGATGCAATTGGTTTTCCATAGATGATGCTTTGTTTGGGATAAAAGATGGCAGATGCCAAAGATGATCCCTCCTCCGTGTCTTGGGAAGATGGGGCAACTCATTTCTCCTAGGCTTTTCCTTTGACTATAGATAACTTGCTTGTAAATTTGGACTCTGAATTCAGTAAGGTTCCCTTGCCTTGAGTTGGCCATTTAGTTTTTGACACCAATGGTAATTTACAAGAGTGTAGTACCACACCAAGGATATTAAGGGTGCTATTAGAATAGATTAAACATGGTACCTGACATATAGTAGGTACTTGAAATATGAAAGGCCTTGCCTTGGGGACACAATCAAACTGTATATTGCATTATTGATATTTAGGGTTTGAATCCATCCGTAGTTAATGGATAGACTGGCCAGCTGGCCCTAGTAATGTCTCATCTAGAACAGCGATTCTCAGCTTTTCTTGTAAATTATGACTGCTCAGAGAGTTTTTAAAAATCATAATGCCCAGGCTACTTCTCATACCAAATTAAATCAGAACCTTTGGAGGTAGGACACAAGCACTGGTACTTATTAAAAAGTTCCCAGGCAATTCCAATAAGTAGCCAAGTTTGAGAACCATTTACTACCTTAGAGCTATAATATCCATAAGTAGCCATTAATCTTATGTGGTGATTTAAATTAAAATTAATATAATTTAAATAAAGTCCTTCAGCAGCAATAGCCAAATTTCAAGTGCTCAATAGCCACATGTGACTAGTGGCTGCCATACCAAACAGTGTGGAATTATAGAACATTCCTGTCATTGCAGAAGTTCCCACTGGTCACCATTACCATACAATATGGAGCCCTAGATTTATGTCTAGTTCTTTAATCTGAACAAATAATGAATGGCCACACTGTCAGCAAGAATTTTAAATAAAATGTTCCTGGGCATTGCCATACTTTATCTTGACAACCATCTCTGAAAGGGTCAAGTTACAACTAGAAAGCTAATTAAAATTATTTAGAATTCTCTGACCAAAGCTACATCCTTCTTGGGAGAAAAAAAAATATTTGATGTACTGGCCCAAACAATAGTGTGCTTTCTGGCGCCCATGGTTACGGTTGGTGCCCATGGGAGTTGCTGAGCCCATTAGAACAGAGAATCTCATCAGAATGTACCGGTGGGTTCTGGGGCTCAAAAAGGCCTCTACAGCCTTGCAAGTTGATTTCTCTAGCTCTCCTTAGGATTTCGCTTTGTGAACAAAACCTCTTTAGAAGTATAGAGGATTCTCTGCCCTGCATTCCTTGCAGCTGTGAGGAAGCATCTAGGCGTGTGTCCCTTATCCCAACTCTGTGCAGTAGTTAGGGGTCTTATTAAGCTGCCTAAGTTCATCATAATGTACTTATTTAGGGGTTTGATCATAAAATGCTCCTTACAGCAACACTACAGGGTGACCACTTTCAGGGAAAACACAAAGTGGAACCCAGTGGTTTACTTGGAAATAGCATGGCTTTGATAATATGACTCCACTTAAACTCATAGAAAAGATTTATTTCCGGAAATACTTTTCAGTAGGGAGGAGTATGGAGACCACAGACCAAGAGGTCATCCACACAGGATGCCGATCTCTCTGCTTCTTAAGACACATTCTGAAAGGGGCGCCTGGGTGGCGCAGTCGGTTAAGCGTCCGACTTCAGCCAGGTCACGATCTCGCGGTCCGTGAGTTCGAGCCCCGCGTCAGGCTCTGGGCTGATGGCTCAGAGCCTGGAGCCTGTTTCCGATTCTGTGTCTCCCTCTCTCTCTGCCCCTCCCCCATTCATGCTCTGTCTCTCTCTGTCCCAAAAATAAAATAAAAAAACGTTGAAAAAAAAAATAAAAAAAAAGACACATTCTGAAATATATATATATATGTATATATGGAGCTTCTGTGACCTTCATGTTTCCCAGGGTGCCCACACGAGTCTCCCCATGGAAAGACATTTGCCTGATCACATGACTACCAATGGAGAGACTGGTGCCGGTTTTGATAAAACACCAATGGGGAAAGAGTTTTTGTATTATTCATCTGAGAAAAACAAGTGACATGATCACAGACATTGGTTCTTAAGAGATGAAGCCCAGAACCACCTCGAGAACTGGCCTTAATACTCTTTACCCAAGTCACCCTCCTGTTGTACTTTTCTATGGCTTTCACCAAACACACACACACACACACACACACACACACACACACACACGTTCTTTAGAGCTCTGGACAGTGCTACCTAGGCGTTCTTTAAACTGATGTCATCCTGGAAAATTCTGAAACTTTTCTAACATTTAAGTTTTCATATAACCCCTTTTAAGTAATGATCACTCTAGCAGATACAAAGAAGTATCAGATGCAATTTTTTGTTCTTTCAGGATACGTGATGCCTCACATTGGGGTAGTTACTCAGTTCAAAAGTCATACCCATTTCTTTTTTATTTTTAGAAAGAAGATGATAGTTTTTCTCCCCAAGCCTGTCATGAACGAACCTGCCAGAATTCATGTTTACTCTCCTAAGAGTTAGCCGTGCAGACTCAGTGGCAGTGACCAAAGCTGGCTGGGAATCGGTGAGAAAAGCCCCATTTTTGTCATCCACTTGTTGTTTGGGTTGGAATCAGATGGGTTTTGTTGTTTAGCAAAAGGATTATCTAATTTATCTCTGAGTTTTTCCATGTGATTCTTGGAGCCCAGCCTCCTGCTGAATGTATAAAAGGAATTTGAAGTGATTTGTGGTAGGTGTCCTTACACACCTGTGCCTCCAGGTGACTCAGTCTTTTAAAATTCCTCCAATAATATTATTATTTTTCTAAGAGTCTGGAAGGTAGCATCTTCCAGATCAATCAAAAGGGATTGTTTACATTTGAAAACAAGTTAATCAACATTCAACATGCCCCTCCCCCCCGCCTTTTTTTTTTTTTTTTCTACAACTAACAACAGCAATTGAATAGTTTGAACCCAGTTAGATTCTGGTTTGTTTATTTGTTTGTTTTTCTGACAAGGGACTAGAGGAGGGATGGCCAAATGAGGTTCATCTGGAATCCCAATCCCGAATGGTTGGTATTGGCTGAAGGAGGGGTTCTGAGGCCATGACGGGACAAAGCAGGAAGGAGTGCTGTGATCATTTGCGGATGTTTTCAACGGGCAAGGGGGAAAGATGTAGCTACATACATACCAGACATTTCTGATCTCTGGACTAGAGGATTAAGCGTTTGGAGAGGATAGTGTGAGATAAAGCAGCACGGGAAGGTTGGCTCCATGTTGAAATTTGTACCTATTCCTTGGGCAGTGGAAAGCCATGGAAAACTGTTGACCATGATAGAAGCTACGATCAGATCTGAACTTTTAGGAAACCAAGCTGGACATAGGTGTAAGATGAAGTGAAGTGGGGCAGGGTAACTAATGAACTAGAAGTCCAAATAAGGGACAAGGACAAGGTAGATGTGAGAAAATTAGAATTGCCCAGGAGCCAGTGATAACCATGAGATTTCCATTTAGGATAATTGGTTTATAGAAAGCTTCATTATTTTTTCAATCTACTCCCAAACAGCATGTTTAATATGCCATAGACATTATAAAAATGGTTAATGAATAAGATATGTGTCAATGAATGGATGAGTGAGTGAATTAAAGTTAGGAGAAGGAGGTAGTTTGGAGGAAAAGGGGACAATTTTTATTTTAGACATTGAGTTTGGGGTGTCAGTAGAACCTCTTTAGAGGAGAAGACCCCAGGCCTCTCCAAATCAACCGTTGTACCATTGACAGATTGTAGAATCTCCCCTCTCAACAGCTGCTTTCTACACAGCACTTATCCTGCAGATGATCCAAGATACTTCTCTAGGAAACCATGCACCTGTCTCATACAATTACCATTTATTGAAGCCTCCGTTATATGGTATTATTTGTGATACAATAAGTGATTTGACCTTTGCAACTTTTTAATAGGGAGGAGAGTATTATTTCCCCATTCTACAGAGGCAGAAAACGAGCTCTGGAGAGGTTCAAACACTTGCCAAGGTCCACACTGATGGTTACTAACTCAAGTAGCAAAGCTGGGATTTACACCCAACCTCCCCTCCCTTTTAATTCTCTAACTGTTCCATTTCTGCACGCTACCTCTCACTACTAGGAGACGCATTCTAGAAAATGCCCAACTCGGGCTGCTGATGTCATGTTAAGGAATCATGCCTAGTGGATCCTGCATCACCTTCTACATTTTCTATCCTTTCCCGCTTACTCCCCAGTTTCCCTCATCCGTGCCTAACTGACCACCTAGCCCTTCTTTCTTACTCACCATACCCAACCGTGTTCCCAGCGCACGTGTGCCCTCTTTCCTGTTCTCACTTTCTACTTCTGTTTCTCTCACAGGTGCATGTGTGAACATGTGCATAAAGGTCATGGGCATTTGGAGTGGTTCAAGGAATTTTGTGGAAGAAAATGTGGGACAACCATGGCCGTATTGTGGTACGTGTTCAGGCAAAGTTGCTGGATGTAACCAGGGATTGTAAGGCAAATGCACAGCGCACAACTCTTTGTCTTGGAAAATGAGTGATTGGGACCATCCTAATGGCCGAACTGTTTAGCACGAAACAGCTCTTCGTCAGCCTGCGTACTCAACTGCCTTCTACAGGACTCAGTGCATGGGTCTCGTGAGATGTACGTTTGTTACTTGCTACAAACAACCCTGTAGGCAGGAATCAGTATTTCCAAATATCCACGCAACTGGGTCAAATGACATCCAGAGATAGGCTGTGATGCTCTGATGCTCTTTATATCTGCTTTTCATGGAACCTAACATTTTAAGTCACTAATAATGACCCTGACATTTGACATTGTGTATGAATGGTGAGTCGTTATCTGTCCTTCACCAAGTTTTGATGCACCTTTTTTTCTTGAGACTTTTGGCAAGTTCAAGTCGCTAAGATTTATGACCAGGCAAAGGGACGGATGCTGTTGTCTTACTATGTTCAATGTACCTGAAGTGCAGGCAGAAAATGGTCAAGACCTATGTTCCATCCCGGACCTTCTTGGCTCTTTGCCACAGAGCTTCTCTTGCCTCTGGGTCTGGGTGGCTTTGGCAGTGGCCACCGTCACAAAGCCGTGCTTTGCTGCTATTGCCACCACAGGCCAAAGAATTCCCATACGTGATGCCCACCGACAAGGGAAGTTGGCCGCGTCTGTGCCCTCCTGGGACTAGACTTCCAGATGCTCTGCTTCCCCAGTGTGTGCACGCAGTGCCAGGTGTCACCCTTCAAGTGCAAGGGGATTAATACCCCGGTGGGTGGATTTTTGATCGATGGGAGATAGTAGATGGGAAGGATCCAGCAGCAAGTGACCCACCTTCATTCCAAGACACAGCAGTTCCCTTCAGCCTTTCTGGATGTTCCGAAAGGCCAAGCACCGAGCTAGGTCTCTTGTAAGCTCTGAGCCAGATCAGTAATGCACCCTCTTGGATTTGCTTCCCCCTCCCATGACTCTTTTTCTTTCGTTTTCGTTTCCTTTCATTTCCATGCACACCCTGTGGTACCACCCCAGCAGAGTTTCAGCACGTAAGCTCCTGGCTCGCTTTCTATTCTCTAGGGATGTGAGGCTAAGACACTTGTTTGTCCTTTCTACTAGACTTGAGTTCCTGGAAGGCATACGTCAAGGTCATCTTTCTGTCGATAGTGCCTAGATCTTTCGCCCATGTTTGCTGAATGAAAATGTCTGGCAGGCCAGCCAAAGGGAGCTTCACCAAGGAGACCACAATGTCTCAGTTCAGCTTGGCTTTGACTTTCACGGCACGCTCAAATTGCCACCCTCAGGTTGGTCTAGCCTGTTAATATCTTGCCAGACGTTGGAAGGCTTGGCCTGGGAGACACTGAAGAGCTAAGGGGACTCCAAGATACGAACACATAGGTTGACCCACATGCTGGGGCCTTAGGGGTCATGAAAACCATTCTAGAGAAGCAGAAGTGGAACGTGCCCAAATTGACATTTTGGGCTGGATGGTACTGTGAATTACAGGAACACCTATGTGACCGCTGGCCCTGCAGGTCTAGCGGTGACAGAGGAGGGCATAATGGACTCATGAGGTCAAAGCTGTGATCGACCTTGACTCTCCTGGAAAGAGGCTGTGTGGGTATGAATCAGGGAAGGAGAGGAAGGCAGGGCGGGCAGGAAGAATGGGCAGCTGACCCAGAGATCGTGGAGGTGTCATAAGTGAAAGACTTTAGCCACCCACAAGGAAACAGCGGCCATTTCCTTCCATTTTCCCCTTCTTTCTTTCTTTCTTCTTTGTACTTTCCTTTATTTACGTCTTCTCTCTCCCTCACAGCCTTTCCTTTTTCACACTTTTGATTGTGTCTTTATTTGACATTCGAGGGCTCAACATACGATCTCTTTAGGCTTAATGAATTCTTAAAGCAGTGGTTTTTTTTTAAAGGAGTAAAATAAATAAAGAGGAGGAGAGAGGAAACCAAAATGCACAACTAATTTCCATAATTAAAAATCTGTGATTAAAATAACGTGTTACTCATGTGTCAGCTGCTCCTAGTTGATGTGCTCTTGAGGAACATAAAGAGACATAAGAAAGGGGATCTTGTAGCTGTGAGCTCCCCTTCTACTGCCGTGATTCTCCTTTATGGGGTCACGTCATTGGTGATTTCAACCAGAATGGGGTGTACTTACATCTGGGTTTAAAACGCTGATTCCGATGTTCAAACATGATACGACCTTGAGTTAAGTCCTTGGTTCCCTACTTTCTCATTTGTGACGTAGATGACACCTTCACCAACATACACGGTATGAAAGTTTAGGGGAGATAGCTGAAAGAATGGCCAAATAGGACTTTGAACAGCTTCAACAGCTCTCTGGGTTCAGGGATTTTAGTATCGGTGGTGATAACGTGATTGATGCTGGTGATAATAATTGAATTATCCCCTCAGTGAATAAGCTTGAGTTTCTTTCGTAAACCGCGTGAAGCAGCGTTTCTCAGTCTCAGGACCATTGACATTTGGGGCTGGATAGTACTGTGAATTATAGGAAAAACAGCAGCGTCCTTGGCTTCTACCTATTAGGTCCCAGTAGCACCCTTCACCCGTGGTATACCAAAAAAAAAAAAAAAGGTCACCAGACGTCGCCAAACGTTCCCTTGCTGGGCAAGATCACTGCCAGTTGAGAGCCATCAAAATACAGCATGTCCGGGACAGCTATAGTTTCCCTCCCCTATATCAACATTTTGAATATGACTTGGAAAGCAAACGGCATACACACCCCCCGAAACGGCGACGGAGGCTGATGCAGTTGGTGTATACGGCAGTGTGTTGGCCACTGTTTATCCCGAACCCATAGCTCTGCTTAGACACGACCACTGCCCTATAGATTTCAGAGTTTACTTTCCGTCCACGCCAAGAAGCAACTTACATGAGGGGACGAGAAGCTAGGAGACTCCCCTCCCAGAAGCCTCCTTCTGCATCAGAAGGCAGATGTGAGCTCCGCCTGTGAACTGATTTACAACCCAAACCCTATTTGTCCACACACATCACATAAAACCTGAGACTTGGAGACACGAGCTGCCGTGTTCATTTTTTCCCCTCAATTCTTTCGTGATAACCATTTAGACTCCAGCCCCTCTGTCTTTTTCCTTTTTTTTTTTTTTAACAATATAGCACGCTGTCATTTCCAGAAAATGTTTTAAATTAGTATAGAACTTGGCTAAATTTAGCTTTTATAGAAGAAAGAATAAAACATAATTAACTGTTTAAAGAAGAAAACAGAAACCACATGAAGGAATGAGGCTTGCTGGCGAGAAATCTAACGGTAGTGTTTGGTAGCTAACTCATCTCCTGTGCAACAGATGTTCACAAACTCAAATGGAAACAGGATGGCCATCCGCCTGGAAGGCATTGCTGATAAAAAGCTGGTAACCGGGAGCACGCGGGAGCCCCGCACAGGTGCGGCGTCTAGGCAGCCCCACTGCCCAGAGATGGGATCCCAAGAACTCCGGAACGGACAGGGGAACAGAAATCTCGGAAGAACGACCCACAGAGCAACGCTCGGCAGGATGCCACGTCAGTCTAGTCCGTTGCTAATAATTGCCAGCCCTTGGTGGAAAAGCCAGCCCTTGAAGCATTAGTTTCTGGTTTCAGCAGAACAGACGCTATCTTTTGTCATTTCTATATAAATACTTGCGAGTTGAGAGGCACTGTTTTTTTCTCCCGACGCAGACTACTCTTTATGGCTCTTCAGTGGGTAAAGGGGTTAGTTTGATTTAAAAACTAAAAATGATTCTCTGTTTGGCTCCGGGGGAGAAAAAAAAAAGGCATTACAAAAAAATTCTGCAGAGAACAGAGAGAGACAAAGGGTTCCATTGTACCACGGACCTAGGCGCGTCGTGTCTCTTCCCTCCCCGTGCAGACAGAAGGCCTGGCCCCAAAGCATGCTAGATTATGCGCAGATGGGTCCAATCTTTGTCACCTAATAAAGACTCATTGAATCAAAGGCCAGATTATCATTTATTCTGCCGGACTAATGCAACATTCTCTCTTTAGTGCAGTCTTTTCTTCATAGTCAAACAGTTATAGTTATTATTATTGTTGTTGTTGCTGTAATATTTTAAAACACAGATGGACCTGGTTGGATACCATTGTAACATGGTGGCCGCCAGCCAAAAAAACTACAACAATCTATTGTTGAGAGCTAGCGCGCCTTGGGTGACTCATAGAGGCTCCGGGGTAATATGTCTGAAATCATCCCAATAACTTAATCGGCGAGTTCTGCTTTTATTCCTCGGTTTCCACATTTTATCTCCCTGGAAGTTAACAAATAAAATTCAGAATAATTGAATTATGGGTTAATAACGCATGAAATAAATTCATGATAAATGGAATCGCCAGCAAGCACCTTGCCAGATGACCTCGTTAGCAGTCACGTTTTATTTGAGGTGGCTCTAAATATGATAAGAATGGTTTTCTTCAGTTGAAAAAAAAATCTAAAAAAAAAAAAAAGGATCGGAAAACATTTTGAGGCTCAGTGTGGGGTTCTGGGATTCATCTTTGACGTCATACCTCGTTCCACAAAGTGATATAGTTTCATAGTGAAAAAATTAGAAGGAAAAGTACTTCTGTTTCCTCGGGACGAGAGTGGAAAGGAGAACCCCCTAATATGTCAGGGGTCCTGCTTTTCACCCACATTTTCCAGGGTTTTCAATGGAAAACGCCAAGTGAGGTTGAGTACCGTTTTCTAAAATTGCTTCCTCTTTTTAAAAAAAATTTTTTTTAATGTTTATTTATTTTTGAGACAGAGACAGACAGAGCATGAGCAGGGAAGGGGCACAGAGAGAGGGAAACACAGAATGTGAAGCAGGCTCCAGGCTCTGAGCTGTCAGCACAGAACCCGATGCGGGGCTCGAACTCACGAACTGTGAAATCATGACCTGAGCCGAAGTCGGACGCTTAACCGACTGAGCCACCCAGGCGCCCCTAACATTGCTTCCTCTCTGACCCATGGCATTCATAGTCAGGCCCCCAGGCTCCGAAGAAATGAGAAATTAACTTTACCACCTCTTTTTTCAATGAAGTTCTCCCCAAAGATGCCAAACCTTTGGATGCAAGGCTTTGAAGGCTTTCATTATGCAGACATCCTTGCATTTCATGCGTGCTGAGTGGTAACTTATGGTTTCTAAAGTTTACATTTTGATTAAGAATAGCAAATAATAAGCCGTGTATCATATAATATCCAGAGGAAAAAGATCCAATGTTACCAAGAAGAGATCCAGACACTGAATGCCTACCCATGTTATATTTGATAGTTTTCTAAGTAGTCTAATGCCACTTATGTCTCTGGGAGAACGAAAGGTGTTGTATTTTTCTCCTTTCACTGAAGGATAATCGAGATCAAAAGTAAGCAAATCCTCTCTCTTTTTTTTTTCCGGTTTTTAATTTTATTTATTTTAATATGAAATTCATTGTCAAATTGGTTTCCATGCAACACCCAGTGCTCCTCCCAAAAGGTGCCCTTCTCAATGCCCATCACCCACCCTCCTCACCTTCCCCTCCCCATCAACCCGCAGTTTATTCTCAGTTTTTAAGAGTCTCTTATGGTTTGGCTCCCTCCCTCTCTAACTCTCTCTTTGGCTACACTATTCCAGTTTCTAATTATAACTAAGTTAGTTCTCATTGGTGTGAAAAATCGGAGTGATTGTCTTCTCCTTTATGCTGAGATAGATTCTCTTAGTTGGATCTCGTTCAGGGTCTGATGCAGACAAATTGTGTTTTGCAAGTTTCTCTCCCTTTTCTTCCTGCTCTTCATTGGCTCTTCTTTTTTTCCCTATATGTGGGGAATCTGTCTGATCCGCCAAATGCCACATCTGCCAAAATGCTGAACACACATTGTTTACAAGTCAGGGCGGATTCAGCGAGCGGCCCTGTAACAACCGGACATCCAGAAAAACTCATCTGGACACAGACCTCCCACTCTTCATAACCATTACCTCAAAGTAGATTACAAAGCTACCTGTAAAATGCAAAACTGTAAAACTCCTAGAATATGACATAGGAAACAGCTTGGAGGACCTTGGGTATGATGTGATGTTTTATTTTATTTTATTAAAAAAATTTTTTTAACGTTTTATTTATTTTTGAGACAGGGAGAGACAGAGCATGGACAGGGGAGGGTCAGAGAGAGAGGGAGACACAAAATCAGAAACAGGCTCCAGGCTCTGAGCCGTCAGCACAGAGCCCGACTCGGGGCTCGAACTCAAGGACCGAGGGATCATGACCTGAGCCGAAGTCGGCCGCTTAACCGGCTCAGCCACCCAGGCACCCCTGATGTGATGTTTTAGATACAACACCAAAGGTATGATCTATGGAAGAAATAACTGATATGTGAAGCTCTTATTAAAATGAAGATGTAAAGACAATGCCAAGAAAATGAAAAGACAAACTATAGACTAGGAGAAAATATTTGCAAAAAACGCATCTGAGAAAGGACCGTCGTCTAAAATATACGAAGAACTTGAAAAACTCTACAGGACACAAATGGATAGCCTGATGAAAATATGGGCCAAAGATCGATCTTAAATGACACCTCACCAAAGAAAATATACAGATGTCAAGTAAGCATAGGAAAAGATGTTCCACGTCGTGTATCAGCAGGGAAATGTACATTAAAATGACAATGAGCTATCACTATCCACCTGTTAGAAGAGCTAAATTCCTTAACACTGACGACAGCAAATGCTGACAAGGATGTGGAGCGGCCGGAACTTCCGTTCACTGCTGGTGGGCACGCAATATGGTACAGCCACTTTGGAGGACGGTTTGGCAGTTTCTTCCCGAACTCAACATACTCTTATCCGATGATCCAGCAGTCACACTCCTTGGTAGTTACCAAAGGAGTTCAAAACTTACGTCCACAAAAAACCTGCACAAGGATGTTTATAGCAGCTTTCTTCATTACTGCCAAGACATAAAAGCAACCAAGATACCCTTTGGCAGGATAAATAGACTGCGGTAAATCCAGCGGATGGAATATTATTTAGTGCTGAAAAGAAATGAGCTATCAAGCTATGAAAAGATGTAGAGAGAACTTAAATGCATATTAGTAAGTGATGTGACTCTGAAAAGGCTATATACCGTATTATTTCCATTACATGATATTCTGGAAAAGGCAAAACTATGGAGACAGTATAAAGATCAGCGGTTGCCAGCATTTGGGGGCAGAAAGGAGCAATGAATAGGTGGAGTACAGAAGATCTTTAGGGCAGTGAAAATACTCTTTACGATGTCACGTCATATACCTTTGTACAAACCCATAGAATGCAGAACACCAAGAGTGAGTCATGATGTAAACGATGGCCTTTGGGCGATTGTGATGTGTCAGCGTAGGCTCATCAATTGTCACAGATGTGCCACTCTGGTGGAGGATGATGAAAATGTAGGAGGCTATGCATGTGTACTGGCAAGGAAGGGTGCGAGAAATCTCTGTCACTTCCCCTCAATTTTTTTTTTTCAACATTTATTTATTTTTGGGACAGAGAGAGAGAGAGCATGAACGGGGGAGGGGCAGAGAGAGGGAGACACAGAATCGGAAACAGGCTCCAGGCTCTGAGCCATCAGCCCAGAGCCCGACGCGGGGCTCGAACTCACGGACCACGAGATCGTGACCTGGCTGAAGTCGGACGCTTAGCCGACTGCGCCACCCAGGCGCCCCACCCCCTCAATTTTTATGTGAACCTAAAACTGCTCTTAGAAAGTGAAGTCTCAATTAAAAAAGTAATTATGAAACTAACAGTAATAAAGAAGAATGAAAATCTGTGTAACAAATGGCCTTCCCTTTCTTCGCAACACATTTTTTTTTGTGCTTGATATTACCATTTGTGATCATCCTTCGTTATGTCTTTGCCTACACATAGAGCAGCAAAAAGGACTAACTTCCTTACGATAACTTTTAGTTGGATAGGGTTCTGAGACTATTCTGACAGTAAGATATAATCTTGGTTTTATTGATTACCTGGCAAAGTACTGAGACCGTAGGGACGTAAGTCTTCTACTGGTCACCACCATTCTTTTTTATTTTTTTTATTAAAAAAAATTTTTTTTTCAACGTTTGTTTATTTTTGGGACAGAGAGAGACAGAGCATGAACGGGGGAGGGGCAGAGAGAGAGGGAGACACAGAATCGGAAACAGGCTCCAGGCTCTGAGCCATCAGCCCAGAGCCTGACGCGGGGCTCGAACTCCCGGACCGCGAGATCGTGACCTGGCTGAGGTCGGACGCTTAACCGACTGCGCCACCCAGGCGCCCTGGTCACCACCATTCTAAGGGAAACTCATATTTATCACTATTTTTTCTAGACTCAGTTTATATAACGGTGCACTTCATGTTATAAAAGTCTTTGCAAAAGTTTTATAGATGAAATTTATAAACAAATTGGATGATTGATCATTGAGCATACTGTGTCTGTATTTGCTACTTTTTAAAGACAAGTAAATGGTCAAGATAACTTTCTCTATCAGAGAATCCTAATGGATCATATGATAGGTTTTCTAGAAAAAAATTGGAAAACAAACTTATCTCAGTGAACAAAAGAGTTCAGGAAAGAAAATGTAATGCTTCCTAGGCTCAACAGATATACTTATTCTAACAGCTGCTTCTGTAGACAATGAAAAGTGAACAAACATTATTATCTCAAGGTAAAAATGGTCACCTCTGTTGTGTCACTGATCGCCAATGGCATCAGTTTGCTTCTATCTTGTCCATCAATGACTTTTTTCTACTGCTACAGTAACTGAATTCTTCCATTGGAGAAGAGCATAATGGTCATGTGTGATATATATTGAGGGTACCCATTCATGACAGAAAACATATAAAAGAGACTCTGCCCTGATAAGCCAAAGTACACCTGCCGTGTCAGAATGAGGGGAGAAACAGGGGTTCCTTAGTCTCAGGCTTGAACATCTTAAACAGACATCACCACTCGGGCCTTAGGGTCTAGCCTCCCAGGAAGGTATTGAGCACCAAGAATACTACTCCCAAGACAGGGGCAAACTAGAGGCTGCCTAAAATTTTCTACCAAGGGAGCCTACATTCATCTGTAAAAATCGTAGCCTGTGGAAGCATGTAGCAGAGGGGATGCTAGACCCCAGCCAGCTTCTGCAGGGGTGGTTAGGAAAACTCTGGAACATTTCAAATTCTGTGATCTTTGCATCACTTTGCTTCTGTGTTTCTTTTCTTTCTCTCAGACAAGACCATTCAGGTTCGCCCGAGAATTGCGCAATATATAACCAAGTATGCCTCTCCCCTTCATATTTTCTTTTGTTTTTATTTTAAAGAGAAACCAATAGCCATTACTCATTTAATGATCGGCAGTGAAGAGACAGGAGCGTCTCAACCTCATAACTTTTCTGGATTCTTCTCAGTGTCCCCAAAAACCAAACCAAACCAAACCAAACCAAACCAAACCAAAACCAAAAGAAAAAACAGGTGCTAGCTGCTTCCAGGACAGAGTCAATTTCTACTGCTTGTTTTGTATGTCTGATGGGTAGCATGAGTTGAGGAACAATGCCAGAAAGTGGCTGAGGATCTTGTGGGGTGGAAGCTGCCCAAAGATGGAGGAACATTAGTGACTTATAAGATGCATTGATAATGGAAGCCACGGTCCAGAATTCTAGGGCTGTAAGGAAAGGAGTTGCTTATGGTCTATCGAGAGGTTAAGTATTTGTTGGTTCTTTCATGTCCCGGTTAAATGTGTTTGATACAGTCATCAAAATCTAGAATTCCTCGGTGCAAGTTCTAAACACACAGAAAATAATAAATGGCACTGAAAGGAATAATTATCCTCAGGATTTTTGAAATCAGCTCTTAGATAGCACAATGACCATGTTCATGTATGTGTATACACACACACACACACACACACACACCCTAACCCAGAGATAGATTAAAAACAGCAGTTTGCATCCAGTCTGTTTCTAAGCCCTGAATCAAAGTTGAGGGGAGAAATGAGGTCCACCACATTTAGTTTTGTTCTAGGGCGTGAGAGCGTGTGAGCTTTTCTGAAGCCTCACCTTCAGTCAAACCCACGTAAGCCTTGAATTGCTCTCCTTTTCAAGGGAAGTAAGATGATGCTTTTCCTGCAACTTTCAGGAGGAAAGGTAGGAACTTTCCGGTGCCTTGAAGAGTGACAATTAGTAGGCGTCTCTGTCACCGCGCTTGGAAACCTTTGATTTGTGCTTCTGGCTCCTTCCAAATACATTTGTGCCTTTCAACTTGAAATTAAAAAACAAAAAATGCAAACCTAGTGTGCCTTCTTGATGAGAGCGATGACCTAGCCCTATTCAAACAGCAGCTCAACGTCTCTCAGCATCAGGGGAATACAAATCAAAGCCACAGTGAGATACCACATCACACCTTCAGAATGGCTAACATGAACAACACAAGAAACAACAGGTGTTGGCGAGGACGAGGAGAAACGGGACCCCTCTTGTGCTGTTGGTGGAAATGCAAACTGGTGCGGCTGCTCTGGAAAACAGTACGGGGTTTCCTCCAAAAAACTAAAAATAGAACTACCCTATGACCCAGAAATTGCACTACAAGGTATTTACCCAATGATACAAAAATACAGATTCAATGGGGCACATGCACCCTGATGTTTATAGCAGCATTATCAAACAATAGCCAAACTATGGAGAGAGAATCCAAGTGTCCATTGACTGATGGATGGATAAAGAAGATGTGGTATACACACACACACACACACGCGCACACACACACATGCGTGCACACACACATACACATACACACTGGAATGTTACTCAGTCATCAAAAAGAATAAAATCTTGCCATTTGCAATGACGTGGACGGAGCTAGAATGCATCACGCTAAGCGAAATAAGTCAATCAGAGAAAGATAAATACCATATGATTTCACTCACACGTGGAGTTTAAGAAAAAAAACAGAAGAACATATGGGAAGGGGAGAAAAAGAAGAGAGGGAAACAAACCACAAGAGACTTTTGATGATAGAGAACAAACTGAGGGTTGACGGAGGGAGATGGGCGGGGGATGGGTTAGGTGGGTGATGGGTACTAAGGCGGGCACTTGTGGTGATCACTAGATGTTGCATGTAGGTGATGAATCGCTAAATTCTAATCCTGAAACCAACATCACCGCTCTATGTTAGCTACCTAAAATTTAAATAAATTAAAAAAAAAGAGCAGTACGGACAGCTGGAAATGTCTGATCCTGTTACGGCCATGGAAGCTAACTGTGGCTCTCAGGGCTCTGAACATGCCAAGAGTATGCAATCGTCCTTCTTTGGGTCCCTATATTCTAAATGTCTTAACTGAGAGTCATTCGGCCCCTTTCTTTAATCAACTGATCAATGTACGAACAACCAAAGTATCCTCCTGGCAAGTCTTAATCCAGAAATGTGACAATTTCTATGTTCACTCTGGCGTCCAGAAGTCAGTCTGGCTCCCTTTAGCCCCTGGGCCCCCAGGAGGTCCAAGGCAAGAGTGACAGGTTACTCAAGAATGCACTCTCCTGCCTCTAGGGGAGCAGGTATGCTCACGGGGCACTGGTCTACATAAATAGGGTGGGAAAGAAAGATCCCTGAGTTGGGAGTTGAGACCTGCTTTCTCCTCCTGGCTTTGCCACTAACTAGGAGTGAGATAAGGGGCAGTTTCCTCCTTGGGACTCAGTTTCCACACCTTCAGTATGAAGGCTATCCGGTGATATCCACGAATCACGACGGTGTGCCATCACCAGCTACCCTGTTCTCTCTTGGGGCGGTCCTATGGCATGCATTATTTCGTACCCCCACATGGTTCAGAATAAGCGAAATAAGTCAACTGACATCATTGGCACTCTCTGAGGGTGTGGAGGGTGTATGTGGTGGAAGAAGAGGGAACTGGTAGTTTCCTGCCGATGCGGATCATACTCGAAGCTACCAGGACCAAGTCTCCCTTCCCCTTTCATCCCAGAATTTTGACTTCTCTCTTCCCGTAGCTCTTCCTGGGGCACTTCCTAAATATTCTACGGGAATAGCTATCTATTTTTCCACGTAGGTTCAGATTCGTGTCGAGTTCCACACATCCCGAGAAAGGTATCTGACATTACTACACAGAAGAGTCTGCGTGTGACACAAAGTCCTACCCACACTCAGGTCTGAAGGAGCACGCTTTCCTTTGTGATTCTTAACATAATCTACCAATCAGTCTTTTCCAAACTCTTGTCTTTTCATGTATGACATGTTAAGACTTTTACAAAAGAACTCTCTTAAATGTCAGCCCAGAGAGTCTGCAGAAAATGTTTCAGCTCTATTTACCCGCATTCTTTTTTGCGCGTCATTTTACTAAAGCCAGATATCTGAAAGATGAACGTACGGGGATTTAATTTCTCAATGGTATGAAAGGCTATTAACGGTTTTATTGATGTTTAGCTATAGATGATGATTTCTTTTTCTTTCTTTCTCTCCCTCTCTCTTTTTTTTTTTGAGGCTAGGAGGCTTATTTAATGAGAGACATACGTAACAAGTTAAAGCTTGCTAGCTTACTTCATCTCGGTAATGGAGAAAACTCCTTCAACTGTGGATTTTCTTTCAGAGGGCATTCTGAACCATGCAAAATACGGTCTGATTCCTCAAAGAAAATTAGAAAACAATGAAGAAAAACTACCTTTAAATTTTATGAGCTCCTCACCCCTGCCCCTCTCCCCGCTAATCTCTGCAACCCAATCCAGGATCGAATGCATGAGATTCAAATACCAGAGATGTTACGGTTGTGGAATATTTAGAAGTCATTCCCTTGAGACACACACCTATGTTGGGGTGGACCACTGTTGTTCCTGGGGATAGAACATGGAACCAGTTCAATGATTAGGCTGGGTGACCTTCCATAGGTTATTTACGCGGCAGGTTCCCAAGATTTACAAGACTGTATCTTTGAACTTGCTCTAATGCACTCGGGGACAAATTTCCTATTCGTTTACTTATACCTTGATGACGACGTCGGGCAAAAATGTATACAAATGGGGTCGTGTGGATACCTTCACCGCATCGGAGTGCTGCGCAGGCTCCATGGTCACCTGACAGTCGCCAGGGGCCTCAAGGAGTGCCTGGCTTTCTTCACTCTGACCCAAGCTCAGGTAAGTGTCCGTTATTGCTCCAAAAGCTACTCTTGATTGTGCTTAATTGATATTTCCACTAATCTGATGAACACACATAGCATCAAATGCCAGGATTGGCCACAAATTGAGTGTGAGGCGTCCTTCGCCTCCGCATGGGAGGGTGAAGAGGGTTTTCAAGGCGGAGGAGGACATGGGGAGGACAATTAGCAGGGTTCACGGACCCTTTCCAGTGCTGAGATGGCACCAGATGCCCCTCTGTTGCTTGCGCGCAGTGCACGCTTAGGTCTATGCTTATTCACGGGGAAAATCAGCAAATCACACTGGTTTTGAACGCCAGAGGCTCCATTTAGCAGTGGGACAAGCCCATGCTGCTGAAATACAGCAGTGAGGCAGCAAGTGGGCTGGAAGCCTCCAGTCTGGTTGAAGGAAAGCTTCCCTCCCCTCACCCCAGCCAGATAGCCATGTCAGGTGTGAACCCCGAAGTCTTATAAAAGCTCTACCAACTGCCCCAACCGAACTGGGTTCAGAGCCCCAAGTAACCGCGTCAGCTTTTAACCCACTTTCCTGCCACTTGGGCACATTGTATGTCTCCAAGCGATTGGGATATATGGGAAGCATCTATGGAAAAGGTCCACGGGGGACAATCAGTCATGTCATCAAGATCACTTTCTGCAGCAAACAACCACAAATGTTAGAGTGAAAATAGACTAATTTCAGTCTGACTGTTCTACTGTTCTTGGTTTTATGACCATGTTTTTCACCCCGGGTGGAAAAATACAAAGAACTGCCCTGGAGCTAAAAACAGAAAAGAATCTGTTTTGAGGAACATTTTCCCCCTTGACTTCTCTGCTGCATTTACCAGATGTCCCCCATCGCGGGCTCCAACAAGAACCACACAATGGACTTTTCGGCCCATTCCTGCCAGCACCCAACACCTCAAACGCGCATTCGTGAAGTGTAAAAAGCATCTTTAATATCTTCCTGGCAAAGTACTTCACGTGAGTCACCGGCTTTCCAGTTGTTCTACCAAAGAGAGACAGAAGGACCAACTAATCAAACTCTATTGCACACACTGCCAGAGAGACAAATGATGACAGAAAGCCAATGTGGTTACGAGGAGAGAACATAGAACCAAATCTCAGTGTTGGTTCAATTATCGGGCCACATGGTCTTCCACGCGGCGTTTATGTTGGCACGTTCTCACTTCTCAAAGCAGGCTCAGAGATTTATAAGATGGTGCCTTTGGGTTTATGCTGATGTCCTTAAGTAAAAGTTACATACTGACTTACCTGTACATTGACAACTGGGTCTGGTAAAACTGGGGGGAGCAAACGTCCAACCCTCCCAAGTCCATTGTATACACATGCGATCCTCTTATAGTCACCTGTTAGGGATGATTGTGGTAGATGCTGGGGGAGATTTGCCTAAATAGAACAATTTGCTTATGTAATACCCTTTCTCGTTTCCCCACATCTTTTTTTCTTTCCTTTCTGAAACAAATAGAAAGAAAGGAGGTTTAGGGAATCATTTCGTGTGCTCCCTACAGTCCCCAACAGGTTTCTTACCCGTTGAGATTCTCAACCTTATGGAACAAAGAAAATTCCCGAGTCGCACAGCAATCAGGGTAAGATTGTGCGGACTCGGATTGTGCAACAATTCTTTTTTTTTTTTAGTTTATTTACCTATTCATTTTGAGAGAGAACGAGTGGGGGAGGGGCAGAGGGAGAATCCCACGCAGCCTCCGCAGAGCCTGACCTGGGGCTCGAACCCCTCAACGGTGAGATCGTGACCTGAGCCAAAATCAAGAGATGGATGCTTAACCGACTGAGCCAGCCAGGCGCCCCAGGATAGTGTAACAATTCTTTCTCAAACAGGCCTTCTGAGATTTAGGCGGGGAGAGTGTGCTTCTGATTAGTTAATATCGGGATGCACAGCATGTCAGCACACGAGATACGTGGTTAAATATTATATTGCTTTGGGTGTTGGGCTAATATCAGTGCTTCCTTAGCATGAACGTCATCTGGCAATGTTGATCCTCACAGTCCAATGCAGCCGGAAGAGGGCTGGCATCTCCTCTGAGATCATAAGATAGAGTCTGCACTGGGAATGTTAAAGGTGGAGACGACTGGGTCTGCATTTGTGCGATTAGGGAGTATGCTATCACAACCATGTTATGGCCGTAAAGAAAAAGAGGTACTTTACTTTCAGAAATGCCTGTGGCTAAGGGCGCATTTTGAGAATAAATCTATAACTCGAGCATCTTCTTTGCTAACGTTCGTGAATCAGCTGCTAACCAACTAGATGAGCAATGTCATAGGTAGTTTCGGTGTTAACACTTCCACTCCCGGAAGAATTGTTTGGCAGATGGCTTTAGACTTACTTGGGAACTGTTACAACATCAAAGCACGGCTTATGGAGCTTGGCAAATGAGGCATTGTATTTGAGTGTCATCTATTGTTTCCAACATGACTTTCTAAAGGACCTTTTTGATACCAAAGATTAATAGCAAGTGGAGTTAAATAAATCATGTCATTGAGAACAGGAATGCCAATATAGATATTATCAAGACACGTAATTTGCCAAAAAAATATCTGTTGGGCGTCTGCTCTGTGCCAGCCATGCACTGGCCAACACCTGCTAATCAGTCATGGACACCCGTGAGAATACATCGGAGTCTATATTTTCAGGCGGACTAAAATATAATTACAGAGAAGGCACCAAAAATAGCATTCTTCGGTTTTTCTTTTTCAAAACCCAATTCCACAATCTCACAGACGTACGCAGGCCCGTTTCTGTGTGATGAAAAACACGCTCGTTCTTGCCCAGTGGGTGTGCAATGCACCTTCCCTAGACCTCGTGACCTGCCTCCTTGACAGCGGATTTTCCTTACTCCACGTCTCCGCCGGATCCCCCACAAGAGCACCCCCACCTTCCACCTCCACATTCTTACCATCTCCTCACGTCCCAGCCCTGAAACCTGCTTTTTACTCCCACTGCTCTCCTGAAATTGCTTTCTCAAATGTCAGCGGCGTCAACAGTTGCTGATTCAATTCTTCCCTTCTAGACTTCTCGGCGATGCCCTGGCAACACTCTCGTTGAAATGTTCTCTACCCTCAGTGTCTCCTTGACCCTGTAGCAGCCTAAGACTTTTCTTCACCATTCTGACAGTTCTTTCGATCTTCTGTGCTCTCATCTCCAGACAGATGCACTCTTTAAGGCTTTCATTTAGCTGCCTGTACCGTTTCTTGTAGCGCTTGGGTGTTTCTTGGGCTTCAACTGCTGTGTCTATAAAGGTGACTCTCAAAACTCTTCCTCCAGACTTCGCTTCTCCTTAAACTCCAGTCTTAACCTCCCCACTTGTTAGCTGGACAGCTCATTTCTTGATGAGCTTTGACTTCTTCTCCCTGATAACCTTCCTTTCCAGGCTTTCTGGTTTTTTTTTAAAAATTGCTTTTAATGTCTATTTGTTTTTGAGAGACAGAAAGAAAGAGAGAGAGGAAGTTTGAGCAGGGGCAGGGCAGAGAGAGAGGGAGACACAGAATCCGAAGCAGGCTCCAGGCTCCGAGCTGTCAGCACAGAGCCCAACGTGGGGCTCGAACCCACAAACTGCGAGATCATGATGTGAGCCAAAGTCGGACGCTTAAGTGACTGAGCTTACCCAGGCGCCTCAGGGGCTTTCTGGTTTTGAACATGGCACCCTGTTTTCCCAACCACCCGTGTAATCTTAGATGTGGATTCTCTGTCTCAATTGGTTGCCAATTCTCTCAGTTCTGTCCTCATTATATCTACTGACATGTCCCATATCTTGGCTCATCCTGCCACCATCTCCATTCAGCTCCTCACGAATTCCCTCTGTGAGCTGGTCTTCCTAACCCCCATCTCTTCCCGCTTTCCAATGCCTTCACATCTCGCAAAATCTCTAGGATAATCTTCCCAGAGACATGATACCATGGTGACATTGCTTTCTTCAAAAATGCTCTATTGTGTTTTGACCCCTAAACTCATGTTCTTAGTCTTTGCTCTGCTCTTCCTCAAATATGTAACCATGACCTTCAGACCCAATGGACTCAGTGATAGGCCCAAATAACACACGACTTTCCCCTTTCTCCCCCATTGTCTGTGCTCATCCAGCTGCTTGGAATACTCTCCTTTACACATCTCTGCCCTTGTCATCCCTCCAGGGCCAGCTGTGTTGTCATATTCCCCCCAAAGCCTTCCCCTTATGGGGATGCCGTGGAAATCAGAATAGGGCTTTGCCTTTCTCCATAGCTTGGCTTGATTCATACACCACAGATACGAAAGTTATAGGGGGTCTTACATCACACAGCAACACGTGGTTGACAAATCATTGCAGGAAGTGGCTGTTGAGAGCAGAGGTTTGTTTATCAAAGGGCCCAGCTCTGAAGTTGAGTGTATAAGAACTTCCCTGGCCAGGGTCATTTGGTGCTGTGCAGACACAAGGCGGAGGTCACAAATGGGCTTGGGCTACGACATCCCAGCTGTCTGCAGACTCTCCCAGTCATCTCGAAGGAACTGGTGAGGCCCATGGGGAACTACAATGTGGGCATCACACACATAGAAGAGAAGAGGTCAACTTCTCAACGGCCCCTCCTCTATGGTCCTCTCTGAACTCTTGCTCTCTCCCTCTTCTGACCACACGTGGTGACACATCTGTGCCTCCATTGGCCTGATTACTTCCTGTATTTTAGCCTTGTCATCTCACCAAATAGATTAGGAGATTTTTGACTGGGAGAGTGAATTTGATTCGTTACCATAGTACCTAACATCGTTGTTTGCCCAGAGCTGGGATTTAATCAATGTTGGTTGAAGAAATACCGAAGGATAAAGTTTCAGAGTTTTGGGGCCACCGTCACTGTCCGATGTGTTGATACGTGTCCTATACGAACGTGCCTGCTTCTCAACCTACTGCTCAGATTAATGAGTTTTTATAGGGCTTCTGGATAGGGCAGCTTTCAGAATAAAGACCCCCCCTCCCCCATGCACGCTCTCACATGAATGACTAAATAATCTCAAACTGTATTATTTCTATAAATCCAAGGGAATATGCTGAAACTTCAGTTATTTCTAGAAGGTGGAAAGACTTGGCATTATAAGCAAGTCGATGTCTTATTTTCGTCATTTTTCCCCCCTAATGTGTTCACGAAGACAGGAACCCACAGCTAGTTCTCCGGCAGTGTGAACGTTTTCCACGGAAGCCCTATGTATTGTGGTAACTATTTCTTCTTCTCCACAGAGATCTCTGATTTTTCTCCCTCCATTCCCATCAGAGGACTGTCCACGCGCTGGAGGGACTTCGCAGTCGTGCCGCCCCTGAACACAGTCACGCTCAAAGCTTTCTCAGAAGTGTTTCCTCCGAGGTCTTCATAAAAATTCTTGTGGAGACTGTGGTACCTTGCTCACGTGTAGAAGGTATTTGTCACCCGGGAGTGCATGTGACAGAGAACGCTGCAGACCTCGGAACCTGGGGCTCTGTGGACATTTCGCCTCCTTTCCTAACATCAAAGGCCTCGATGCCAGCATCCAGTCAGGTTTCCTCCTCATGAGGGTTTTCATCTGTTGCTTCTTCTTCTCAGAGGCTGGTCAGGAGCCCGGTCAGCTCTACCGCCCACCCAGGCATTAACTGAAGACACCCCTTCTGTTTCACTTTCGAAACGAAGGTTGGTATTTCAGCTGAGATTTAGAATGGCTATCTCTCGTAAAAATTCACTTCTTCATATAAATGGAAAAAGGCACCACAAGAAAAGCCGTGGCAATAATACCTCTTCAATCATGGCCTCAGACAGGGCTGATTTGGGCCTCGTCTGACCTTGTGAGGCCAGCCAGAGGCCAAGTGCACCTGGGTTCCCTCTCCACCCAGACAGACTTTCATTTCATTCACGAGAGCTCTTAGTGTGTCCTACTCCAAAATAGTATGAAAAGTCTCTGTTCTAGATAGCGATAGGCTCTCAGGGGAACATTTCTCCGAGGAGGTTGCAAGGGCCCTGCTTAAATTACTTTAGTCCCAGACTCAAAGCGAAGGGGCCACGGTGCGCAGATTTTCATTTTGGACATGAAGAGTACCGAGGTGGCATCGAGGACTCACTGAGGAGCGCTTCTCTGACTGGGGAATGACCGACCACGAGGATGGGGCTATCCAGGTGGCCGGAACATGCGGAGCAGGCGACTTCCCACCTGACCCGATGGTATATAAACAAGCAAACACACAGAACTTCTTGCCTGCTGACGCTCCTTTATTCATATATCACTTCCTGCCCCACCCCCTAGGCAACCACGTTGGGCTTGTCTGGAGATTTGGAAGACAGGAGTAAAGAGGTATTTGGGATATTTTAGATAAAAGGAACAAATGAACCAAATGACACGCCAAAATCTTTTTTTTTTTTTTTTTTTTTTTTGGTCAAACGACCAACATCAGTACAGTGATTAGTTTGAATATTCCCAGTAGCCCACCTTTGAGGTTCACTGGAAGGTTTTACTAATGGCAGGATTTAAGACCAGTGACCTCTGTCTTCTTGGATACATGCTTTCCAGCTGCCAGACTATCAAGTGTATTTCTATAAGGCATATTGTGAGTTGTTTTTTTTTTAAACATGATTTTCTGTATTATAAACAGAGATCTGACCTTTACCCCAATGAGGCTGGATTGAACGTTTTGTCAGGGAATGGTGCAGGGGACTCTTTGAAAATGTAACCCCCAATGGGAGGAGGAAAAGAAAATTTTGCTCCCCAGGTTGGCCTCCTGGAGGCATGTTCATTTATATATATATATATATATATATATATATATATGAAGAAATATGAATGTTAATAGATTAATGAATGTTAATACGAATGTTAATAGATTTATTCCTAACAGGCAAAAACTGGAAACAGAATCTATCAACAGGTAAACATATAAACAATTTTTAGTGAAACTGCTAAGATTGGATCCACATGGGAACTGGCCAGTAATAACAAGAAATGAACCTACCAGTACTCATCAATCTGAAAAATCTTTTTTTTTTTTTCAGAGCAATGTCTTCTGCATTTATTTGTTTATTTACTTACTTAAAAGTGCCCTCCAAGCCCACCCAATGTGGAGCCCAACACAGAGCTTGAACTCACTACCCCGAGATCAAGACCCGAACTTAGATCAAGAGTCGTACGCTTAACCGACTGAGACACCCAGGTGCCCCTGTAGGCTCGTTGATTCAGCGCAAAGCCACGAGGGCAGCCCCAAGCCCAGAGATGACCACGCTAATGAGGAAAGGCCCATAAGACCAGTCTTGAGATTTTTAGCCTGTCACGGTGCTACATGAAATGGGGAGGGGGCACCTCAGTGCCATCAGCCAGCTTTGTTTAGCCAACCAATAGCTAATGCTTATTGGGCATATCCCTTCTGGCAGTATTGAGCTAGGCCCTGGGGGCACAAAGATGATTAATGGATGAGAATCTACTTCAGGGAGCATATAGTTCCTCCAGGTTAGCCAAGATGGCTGTCCCTCTGAACTAACTGGATATCAGTGAATGACACTGGAGTAGGCATCCCACTCGCAGACATATAGGATCTTCTTAACTGACATCATAGGATCCCAGAATTTTATAACACTGAGGGGCCTTAGAGATTTTTTAGCACGTTGACATAAAATTAAAAGATTATTGTAGTTCCTTAGAAACTGTCCAGAGCTGAACAGACATTGTTATCTGTCTAAGGGTCTCGGTTTATGAAGGGGAAATCTGACACAAAGCTAAGTGATCATTCGGGGTCTAATAGCTACCTCGTCACACATGTTGGGTAATAGTTACGACTCACATTTTATGTTTGTTTAGGATTCAAAACTTACGTCTTATTTGGTTGACAGAGGGAGGTGGGTGGGGGGGGTAAGCTAGATGGGGGATGGGTACTAAGTCAGGCACCTGTTGGAATGAGCCCTGGGTGTCGTATGTAAGTGACGAATCACTGGGTTCTGCTCCTGGAACCAATATTGCACTGGATGTTAACTAACTGGAATTTAAATAAAAATTTGAAAAGAAAAAAAAAACCTGTGTTATAAATAACAGATACATAGGCGTGAAGGAAACTGCACTAAGGAAACACGAAAATGCAATTTTGTTCTGCATATCTAAAGTATAACTAACGAGAATAACCTAAAAGCAAAAAAAAAAAAAAAAAAAGTCAAGCACTCGTAAGTATGAGCTTAGGTAATAATTACTTATTCGATGGTTTAGTTGCATTTTACAGACTACCTGTGGTAGGCAGGATCCTAAGACACTCCCCTCCTCCCAGGATTTCCCACCCTAATCCCTGCAGGTGTCTGCCTTTGTGCTAACTTCCAGCATGGTGGAGGGGAAGCATGAACATCCTGTAGAATCTTAGAGAATGTAATTAAAAGTTGTTTATAAATCCTTTACTGACATTTAGTAAATGATTACAGTACTACATGGTGCTTCATTCTCTAATATGATGTTCCTTAGAGAGGACATCAGCAATTTGTCAACAGCCTCTGGAAATCAAGTGACAAGTTATTTACATTTTACACTGTTGCCAAATGCTAGGTACCTCCTCCCAGGTGGGGATTCGTCATCAAGTTCGTTCACGGAGGCGGCTCAGAGGCTTTGAAGACAAGCCATAGTCAATTCTACAAGTCAACAAGGAGAATGACGGCAATCCCACCAAGAACAGGGACCCCGACACTCAAACACCAGAAGCTGCGTGGAATTTCTTTCGTGTCTTTCTAATGAACAAAAGAATTCTTATAAAAAAAAAAGTGTGGAATTGGCCTGTCCCCACACTGGCTGCCTGAGACTACATCTTTGCACCGGTTTGGCACCTCTTGTCCTTAAGTCATAATGTTGGGCATGGACCCGACTCAACGTATGGGATCTGAAGGAATGAATGGATTGTAAGTTTGTAATTGCTTTACGACTACTAAGTGCTCTTATTCATAATTATCTCCTTTAATCACCTAGTCCTCACCATTCTGGAGGGTTAAAAAATAACGCCCTCATTTTATAGGAAAAGAAACTGACGTTTGGGAAGTTTGATTTGTCCCAGGGGCCGCGTTCTCCTTTCTTTTTTTCCCCTAATGTTTATTTTTGAGAGATAAAGAGACAGAAAGAGAAGGACAGAGTGTGAGTGGGGGAGGGACAGAGAGAGAGGGAGACACAGAATCGGAATCTGGCTCCAGGCTCCGGGCTGTCAGCACAGGGCCCGACACGGGGCTTGAACTTACGGACCGCGAGATCGTGACCTGAGCCGAAGCCGGACGCTCAACCGACTGAGTCACCCCGGAGCCCCCTCATTTCTAATCAGACATTCTGTTTCCTGAACATCCCCAGGTGTTGCTGCCAGAAGGTGCTTTCCACACGTTCTGTCACCTCATTTGCTCCTCATTAATTAGACCCCCACACGATGATCTTTTTGTCTCCAGTTTTCAGATGAAAGGCTCAATGAAGTTACATAATTCGATCGAGTCACACAGGCCAGAACCGCTCACACTGGTCCTCAATCCCAGGTCTCTCCTGCTATAACCCAGCTGCCCTTCCAACTAGAGCATAAGGCTATTGCAATTTTCATTTTTTTAAAGTCAGAAAGGCACAAAGCACTGACTCGAGGCAGGATTAAAGCGATCGTATCTCAGTTGAGGAGTCTCTATTTTTTGGCAGTTTAAAAAAATGTGGGCTTTGGAGCGTTATTATGCAGTCCAATTGAATTGAACTCTGTGCAACAGGCTTTGATGATTGCCTATTTTGTACAAGTTCTGTGTGGTACCTGATGTCCATGCTCCCTTCTTCCCTAGAAACAGAGTCCCAATTTTGTTGAGGACAGCAATGTGTTTAGGTAAAAGATGACATTTCCTTTTTTTTTTTTTTTTAATTAGGCAGTCATGTGAGTACATTCTCCCGTTCTGGTTGGGCCTTCAGGAAAACTCTTTGAAGGGCTCTTTTGTCCTTACCCTTCCCTCTGGTTGAAAAGTGGGCATACTGTCCGGAGCTCTGGTAGCCATCCTGCATCATGAGACATCTTTGAGGATGAAAGTAAAATTGGAGGATGATAGGGAAGAAAGACATAGGGAGCCCAGACCCCTGGTGACAAGGTGGGGCAGCCGGGGCAGCCTTGGACTACTTATATCTGGAATCACCACGTGAAAGAAATGAATTTTTATCTTGTTTAAGCCACTACTTGCTTCTGGTCTCTGAGTACAGTGTGTAGCTGGTGGGCTAAAGGAGAGCTGAATAAACTACACTTGTTGGCTCCTAGAAAAGGCAAATACAAAATTCAGTAGAGTATGGTCTGAACATGATCTGATCCAGTAGAAACAAAAACCCAGTGGGGAAGCACGCCCCGCAAAGAGGAAAATAATTGTGCTAGGAGGAGGGTGTCCGGATAGACTTCTTACCCCTTGGATGAAGGGAGATAAGAAATAGAAGAGAAAATTCAGTGAGCAAAAGCCTGGAGACTGAGAAGCCAAGTTGAAGTAATGGCATTGATGTTTCAGAAATGATTTGATTGCAGTTCAGCAAAGCGTTGACCATCTGTTGTGATGGACCGAAATCTAAGCCACATAGGAAAGTGGTTTAGCAAAGTTTGTGTCCTTTGAGATACGGTCTACTGGCTCATTCAAGTTCTTTTCTTCAAACATATCACTTTGGCAGTATTTTGAGTTGTAGAAAGGGTAGTTCACCTTTATGCATTTGGCTGTATATGAGGAGAGATGGTTTTCATAGGATTCACAGTTTTTGGTCTGCATTAAAAAGGTGTCTTTGAGGTGGGAGGAGGAAAGGGGAGGAGAAATCCCGCTTATATGGTTATGGGATGCCGTTACGGACTGCATATTTGTGTTTCCCTGAAATTCATGTGTGGAAGCCCTAACCCCCAATGTGAAATGTAAGGAGATGGGCCATTTGGGAAGTAATTAGCTGTGGATGGGCTCATGAGGGTGGGGTTCCCGTGATGGGATTAGCACCCTTATAAAAAGAGACCAGAAAACTGGTTCTCTCTATCTCTCCCCCACGTGAGCACATAGCAAGAAGGTCCCTGTCTTCAAGCCAGGAAGAAAGTTCTCACTAGAACCTGACCGCACTGGAACTCTGATCTCAGACTTACAGCCTCCAGAACTGTGAGAAGTAAATGCCTGTTGTTTAACCCATCCCAACCTACCCAGTCTATAGTATTATGATTTTTTTTTTTAAGGCAGCCCAGGCTGACTAAGGCAGATGCATTTTATACTTGCTATGTGTGGCAGGGAGATTCCCTGACAATTGCATTCCGGGGGTCATGCTGATGGGTGGGAGAGAAAAAGGGCAGGATGCAGAAGAATGGAGAAATGAAGTTTCAATCCCAGTGGCTAATGAAACCTGGGGAATTTGAAGAGCCGATGGCAAGTTCCAGATCTCTCCCTTGGGTGTCCACAAAGTGTCCATGTGATCCTACCCTTCCGCAGCCTCCCTCACAGGTAGGCTGTGGCATCTGGCTGACTTATGGTCAATGTGCTGTAGGTAGAAATAACCTAACCCTTTCAGGTTGGGACCCAACGGTGTTCCATGTGACCATCCAGCCCTCTCTCTCCCACTGTGGTAATACTAGATCACGTATTCCACAAGATGTGACTATAGGTGGAAGCAGCCTGGGGCCCTGAGTCACAGCCTGGAGGAGGTCCTTACAGATGACGTGCCCTCAAAGTGTGTCATTGGGAGAGAAAGAGATAAGCTTTGGTTGTTTGAGGATATTGGAACTTGGGAATTATTTGTATTGTCAGTTTGTATTCAGTACTCTGACTCTGATATTATTGCTTGGCAGGGGAAATCAGTGTTACTCCTTCATCAAATAAGTGAGAGGCAGTGCACCTTTGGTTAGGAACACGGGATTTGGAGTCGGCATAACATAGGCTCAGTTTGATTCCCAGGTAAACTTGGGAAAGTTTCCTGCCCTCATGGGCCCCAGATTTTTACCTACAATATGGGAATAATACTTGTACCTACTTCTTTTTTTAAAATTTTTAAAGTTTATTTATTTATTTTTGAGAGAGAGAGACAGAGAGAATGAGATGGGGAGGGGAAGAGAGGGAGGGAGAGAATATCTCAAGCAGCTTTGCACTGTCAGCAAGGAGCCCGATGTGGGGCTCAGACTCACAAACCATGAGATCATGACCTGAGCTGAAACCAAGCATTGGACGCTAAACCAGATCCTGGTATCAGAAATACCTTACAGCACTGTTAAATTGCCAATCATCAGGTACCCACCTAGACTCCACTAAACCCAAATATTTGCAGGGTGAGGGGAGGTTTGGAAGCCTGAATTTTAAACAAGCTTCCCAAGTAGTTCCTATACTTACTGAATTTTGACAATGACTATTCTTAGAGGTTGTGGGGAATATGAACAAATGCACGGCATAGTATCTGGTACATGGTAAGTGCTCAGTAAATGGGAGCAATTATGTTTAGTACTGGAAAATATAATGGTATGAGACTCTAATTTACCTAGGGAAGCTGGGAAAAATACATGAAGGATCAAAAGAGAGAAGGCTTTGTTCCTTGTCACACTCATCACTTTGGCCTCCAAGGAAGCTATAAGAGCAGGCATTCTGAACATAACCCGATTTGACTTAAATGGAGGACCGAGGCAAATTGCTGTGATGTGGTGCAAATTCAGCAACAAAATAACAACCTGAAAACAGATGAAGGAGTAGGTCATTTGCCTAGCAGCAAAATCCCTCAAGACTCCCAGGCTTTAGGAAGGTGAATTTTTAAGCATTCATGGAGATTCGTTAATGAGTATACAAAAAGGTTGTTGCATGGCGGCCATCATGCCTGAAGCTCTGTTGAAAAATTATTGACAGCTATATTGCTTATTCCTGTAGTGGTCAGGAAATGAAATGCCTTTGTCTAATCAAGTAATTGCATTAAGGAACTACTGGGAACCTTTGGTTGCTTTTCTGGAACAGGCAAGAAGTCAACTGTACTCCAACCAGGTTAACTGTCGAGAGGAGTTTGGCTCAAATTTCTTTTAGTTCAAACAACATATTTTTTACCTCATACATATGCAAGGCAAGTATAAAAATAAAGTCAACCCATAGTAAAAACAAAGCAGTACGTTTGTAACAAGCCCTGTGCTTCCAAAATGGAGCTCAACAAAAGAGGTATTTTTGTTTTTTCCTTTTTGGAGGGGTCCGGGGTATGGGTCTGGACACAGTATGAAGGCCTGCGATGAGTAACGACAGAACCAGAATGAGAAGGATCTCCAATGACTTACGATAGGCCACTCTGCACCCAGACTTGACTGCAGGGAGGATCACTCTACATTGTGCTACAACCCAGGCAGAGAGAGACATTTTCTAGTTAAGCCGGTTGCCACTGGCAGCATTTTCCTGAAGACACAAAGTCCAAAGAGTTTGTCATTTGCAAGATCCAGTGCGGGAAAATTATGAGCACGCGAAAAACAATAACATAAGTAGACAGAGACGTTGTCAGTTTTGTTGAAGTTGTTATTATGCGATCTCAAGCCTCAAGCCTTTGGGTTTTCCAAAGGCTTCTTTTTATGTCTACACCTTCATAAAGATACAGCCACTAAGGGGAAACACAGTTACTAGGGCCCCTTTGTCCACATGATGTCAAATACTTGGCCAGTCCTAGTTGTCACTGAATTGTTGACAAGGGGTATTGCTTGTACATTACACGCTAGACCCAACGGGCTGAGTTTGTGTGTTCTTACGCCACTGCCTCTCTCACTGGCTGTGGTTCCAAGGCCCTGGACACAGAGCAAAGCGGGTCTGAGTTGCTAGCACTTGGCCTCACTTTCCCACATTCCTCCTCCTTATTGTCTCCCGTCTACACAGTCACATGCAGGGTATATTTCTACAGGGTATATACCAATCTTCCACGCTTATAAAATTACTTCCGTTTGTGAGGCAAACTCGCTCTTTTCCCCTAGCTTTGGATTTTCCTCTTAGGCTTGCTTTGAGGAATGGGCTCAAAAATAAATGCATGCTTTCCACGTGGCAGGAAGCAGGTTCTAGAGTTTGGCATGTGGCCCATCACAGGCACCCATATTGTTCTTGTTTGAAATAATGGTGTCTACAAAAGGATGCCAGGGAAGGTGACACCAGAAAGAAGCCGGCCATCATGCATCTGAGCTTTGTGACATTCTGCTCGCCCTGACCTTTGGCTCAGGGCACCTGCTCAGTGTCTCACAGCATCCAGGTGCCAAACAGGAAGAAAAATGCTGACTTGGCCAACGCGGGTGTCACACGTGTTGGCCAATATTTGCTGCCTGCTTTGAAGATGAAAAGTATCATGGGGCATTAAGTGCAATAATTATTAATTGCAAAGCCTCACAAAACTCCCTGGAAAATTAGTGACAAATGGGAAGGAAATATAAATGTTTGCGATGGGAATCCAGAAGCCAGGGTGGCTGTGAAATGTCAGGAGTGTCCTCACCTTGGGCCAGCCAGGAGCTCACTCGTCTTTGGAAGGTCAATGCTTCCTGGAGTCAAAGTAGTAATGTTGGAGGCAGGTGAGAGGGAAGGTCCTCTAGAGATCTGTCTTCGTAAGCACCCATGGGACTCTGGGCTGAGCGTGCCTTTTCTCCTCCTCCTTCCTGAGAGGAAGTGTGTCTGCAGCACGGTGCTGCCACATGGGTGCTATGAAAGGGACACCCCATTTGGGCTTTGGGCTGGGCTTCATCCTTTCTCTATTATCTGGAAGTAAGAGGGTCATAGACCCTTGGATGGTTCAGATAATCACTTATCAACGGCATGCTTCCTCTGGCCATCTGATCGCATTTACGAACTTGAGCTTTGTCCTCTCAGAATTCTCTAACCTTTTCTGGGTCATCTGGAGCCATCAGGCTGACGGTGTGTCTGGCTAAGGGCACATGTAGTATGGACAGGTGAGCCTACGGCTTCATCTGGGGGATGCCGGGGCAGGGTGTCTGTGCCCTGTTCAACCCTCTGTCATGGTGCCGTCGGGAATTCATCCTGCCACGGATTATCTACTCGAGTTTCTCATCAAACGCATCTTTGTGAAGGTTAATGGTGAAATAAAAATCCTCCCAATGTATCTTTTTTGAAAAACAGTGCAGAATTGGAGGCGTTTGTAGGAATCACAATGTATTTACCTAATATTAGATGAGGTGTTTTCTTTTTGTTGTTTTCTTCCTTTTTTATTTTAGACAGGGAGAGAGGGTGCGTGCTTTGGGGAGAAGGTGGGGGGGTGGAGAGAGAGAGAGAGGGAGAATCTTAAGTGGCTCTATGCTTAGCGTGGAGCCTGACGTGGGCATTGATACCACAACTCTGGTATCACGACCTGAGCCAAAATCAAGATTTGGGCACTCAACCAAACGAACCACCCAGGCACCCTGATAAGGGATTTTCTAATAAGCTTTTGTGCAGCTGTCACAGACGTGACATTCGCATTGCGGGAATGGACAGCACTGGGCCCCAGGCCTGACATCTGCTGGCAACCAGCTGCGTGGCTGTGGACAAGCTTCTCCATCTTTCAGAGGCTCCGCGTCAATACCTATAAGATGAAGTGTAGCTGGACCAGTGATGTTAAGTTCCTTTCTGGCTTTAATGACTCAATGTCCTTGGAGCTGGGGCCAGTATGGCACCATCAGGAGAAGGGACCAAAAAAAAAAAAAAAACTATTATGACTTGCACAGGAGAAACCACTAGCTGTGTGACCCTGGACAAGTTACTTAACCTTTCTGTGCTTTAGTTTTCTCAACCTCGAAATGGGGACAGCACCATGTGGATATGGATTCTGAGGCTTCCATAAATTAATATCTGTAAAGCACTGAGAGCACACAGTAAATGCTGTGTGGATGCTTATCAATAAATATAAAGAAACTGAACTATGAATCCCTTAGTTAGCTAGAGAGGGACAGAGTGAGCTGAAGGCCATAAAGACATTCAAAATAAGACCTGAAGAGAGAAGATAGAGAGGACTTCCTGAATGGACTGAGGAGGACAAGTGTTTAGAAAAACTAAGGAGGTGAAGGGTCTGGGTTTGAACGATGGGTGGGGGTGGGGGAGTTAATTTCTTCACAAACCTGACAGTCAGAGAGAGAATAAACTCAGGCCTGGAGGCAGGGCGGAGGAGATATGTCGAGGGCAATGAGTGGCTCGAGGTTTCTATGCAACGCTTCCAGGGGGATGGCCACTCCCAGCCAGGGCCCCATTGGTCATGAGCAGAAGGGCAGTGACCGCAGAGGGCACACTCATGCAGGTGGGCAGCCTACTAACAGTGTGAGGGGATCGCTCTGAACTAGGAGGTTCAATCAAGTGGGCGTAAAGATGGGCCAGCAAGTGCGGTTAGGCCTCGAAGGGGCCAGTGGGTGAGTAAAGGTAATGTAAGATCAACGTCCAAGACACCTAAGACCTACCCAGCCTTGAGCAGCAATGGAATGCCCTTTTGGCCTCAGTCATTACCCTGGAAGGTGGCTAAGTTCTACCAGAGTTTATGTCTCTTGATGGTGTATGATTTTTTAAGAAAATACTTATTTATTTGTTCTGAGAGCGAGCGAGCGAGCACACGAGTGGGGGAGGGGCAGAGAGGGGGAGAGAGAATCCCAAGCAGACTACACTGTCAGCACAGAGCCTGATGCAGGGTTCTATCCCAAGACCCATGAGATCATGAACTGAATTGAAATCAAGAGTCCGACACTTAACCTCCTGAGCCACCCAGGTGCCCTGACTGTGTGTAATTTTTAAGAGCCCCTGGTTGTCGACCACAACCAGATGAACAGACACATCTATGGGCACACTGCAGGAGGTGGGCGGAACAATAATGAGTGACGTATGGATACAGGGGCGTCGTAAATGTCTTCAGGTGAGGGATGAAGGGAAGGTGAGGGAAAGGTGGGGAGACGTCCTGCGAAGGTCCTCTATGGTCCAGGAATCACATCATCAGCTAACTCTTTTCTGAACTGACGACAACTACAAAGGAAAAACACTCTTATGGCCTAAGAAGCCACGGCAGCCAGGAGAAGCCATTTGTTAATGACAGGATTTTTACCAAGCCTAATATGTTTGAAGAAATAGGATATTCATTTGCTTCCTAAATGTTTTGACCGACCGCTTGAAAGAATGATAAATTGTGATGTAAAAAGAAAAATCTGTGTAACAACACTTCAGTGATAGACTTCGAAATTGAGTTCTCCTGCTACTCAGAGCCAGGAACTTTCCTTGACGACTGTATTAGCAGGACAGGGGACAATGACTTCAAAGCAAGCAGAGCTGTCTCCTATGTCTTACTAATAATGATAAGTAACCCCAGTCAGCCTGCTGTCGTAGTTTCTAGAGGGAGCAATGATTTCGTCATGTTGCGCAGACAATATTCTTTCCCAAATAAACCTTTCTTGAGAAAAGGCAGGGAACAGCCATATTGGGTGATTCAGGGATGAGCTCTTTTCTCAGTAAATTATGTTTCTGAACCAGGGTACTTCTCCAGGAATGCATTCTTCTGAGCCTCGAAGTTATTTTCCAGTTTAATGGAAGCTCTATTTATGTGTTTTATTAATTTATAGATTCTTGATGTCTGAGAAGTTCATTGCATTTTTTGCTCCCACTAAACATTTAAAAACATTTAGAAAGAAGCCGTGTTTTGCCAAAGGCAAAGGGATGAACACCCTCTAGTGACTTAAGAGTTTGCTTAGGACTCAAAACAGGACGTTCTGTTGGACCAAAAGAAATGTCTTTCTCTACTTTTAACGTTCCTGTTAACCCTTCCCTTTTGATAGAATTTGAGAGAAATATCAGCAGATTGCCAGTAAAGAAATGACTTACAGAAATTTGCAATAATGAGTTAGTTTCTCCCCTCTCTTCCTTTCTTAATAGTTGAGATTTCTCAACCACTGTTGCTATTGTTGGTGTTTGTATGCTTGTTTCTTTCCTGCTCCACTTGGTGTTTTGAGGCTATGCTTGGGTTCAAACAATTAAACCAAAGGATATTGACCAAACAACCCAAACCTAGATTTAAGAACCAAATAACTTTCTACTTCCTCATCCACAGACACACACATTCTCACTGCTGCCATTTTGCAAAGTGCGTTGAAGACAGAGAACATGGTGCTTCTTCTGTGCAAAAAATGAGTAATTGATTCACGGTTGTCACTTCCTGACGACCTCAGAGGGCTTGGCGGTGGAGAATTTGAATACGGGTTCTTGTGCTTTGCCAGTCAAAACACATTGCTGACCTTATGTCCCCCTAAGGGAGCCCACGCAAGCAGAGGAAAGGAATAAAGGCCACGACAACACCAGCACTTGGCTCTCCATATTTTTGAAAAGCTCCCATGGCAATGCCAATGTGCAGTCAAGGTTAAGGGCCTCGGTCACAGAACATTTAGTGTCTAGGTTAGGCTGTGATCCCCTGAGGGCAGCACCATGCTGTGGGGGTATTCATATCGGCACGCTCGGCTTCTAGGCAGCAAGGAAGAAGCATTCACTAAGCACCCACACTGAAGACACACCTTCCTCCAAGCCCAGCACTCTGGAGCATCCATGGCTTTCCAGGACAGCAGCAGTTTTTCAAATTCCCATAGAGCAGAAGCATTGGCCTAAGACCGGGGGAGCTGCTAGGTGAGGACAGAAAAGCCTAGAATGGAGCTACAGTCTCTCATCCAGCTTGGCCAGAGACTGGCTCAGTATCAGTACTTTCCTGGGCCTCAGTGTCCTCAAATGCGTGAGCCGGTTGCAGTAAGCGGTCTCTGAGGCCCTTTGTACCGCTAAAAACCCATCACTCCATTTGCTAAAATGCCAGGCCCGTCAGCCAGAAGGAGGGTTGGAAGGAAAGACCTGAAAGAGGGGAATTTTGACAACCAAGGATGGCCCTTGATTTTTTTCCCACCTGATGCGCTGTTCAAGGTCCAGACCACCCCCAAGAAATATTACAGTGAGGCAGATCTGAAAGCCAGACAAGACATGGATTTTGACAGTGGATCAATGGGACATTATTTAGCACAGCTGTTTCTGGTCATGGCGATAGAATAGGGGGACTTGGCACACAGTGGATGCAGAGGGCAGTTTCCTCAGTTGGGGGGGGTGGCTTTTGAGGGACTTGGCTGGGATTCACTCTCAGCCATGAAGAGCACTGAGGCTGGACCACCTGACAGAGCTCTTAGGCTCAGAATGTTCTAGAAGCCTGCTTTTTTCAACTTCAAGTAAATAGAACTTATGCATGTGGATGGAAGACTGGGACTGGCGTCCATTCATTCATGAATTCATTCATGCATTGACTCCAGGTCCTACCCCTGTTCCCACAGAGCAGACCAGAGAGGCTCCAGCATGCTTGGCTTGATGATGACCACAGGGGTAACACAGAGAACAGCCAACTCCCTCAACCAGGTGATCAGAGATTGTGATTCCAACATGGGCACCATGGAAGCTGCCTTCCTCAAGAAGTGAAGACCTACGTAGGAAGGTTGTGTGCTCAATGGCATGAGGGCATTTTAATTCTAACCCAGAATTACAGACACCCTTCTACAGTCTCCTGTTCCTCATGTGCATGTCCCTCACAGCAAGGGGGGAAGAAACCAGCAGGCGAGGTAGAGCAGTGGGGGAGCCAGCCATACTGGTGGTAGTGTCTCAGAGGTCAACCAAGAGTAAGACAAAGTCGCACGAAAGACAAGAAGGTGGAGGTGGAAATTCAACTTTCTCATCTGGCATCTGCCACCAACAAGCTTTGCGACCGGTGAGTCATGGCCTTCTCCCGGCTTAAGGTTTCTAATCTATGAATTGAATGCAAAATATGTCAAGTCTCGTCTGGCTTCCTCTGAGGGCATGATGGATGGCTAGCATGGCACCAACACCCAGGGGGCTTTTAGCACACACACACACACACACACACACACACACTTGTCACGTGCTTGCACGCACATGCTCCTGCCCATATGCTTGTGCATATGCTGGCCCACACTTCCCACTCACGCACTTCCATGCTCAGGCAGCACCCACACACATCTACTCATGTGCGCGCGCGCACACACACACACACCTTTACACGCACTCCGACATATGCCCACACGCTCTCTCGTGCACACAGATCTGAGTATATGCTCCACATTTCATCCATATTCCACACTTCATCTCCAAATTTTCAGAAATCAGGAACAGACTGGTCAGGAAACGAGAATAAAAATCATCTGGAGGGTATTTTTTATGGGCTTCTGATGATCTCGCTGCCTCTGGTTTAGTTCCTTTTTCCACTGCGTAGGGCCAGATACTTTGGTTTTTATGTAGACACCTCTTTCAGGGGGACATGGCATTAAGAGAAAAGAGCTAAAGCAAAGCAAAGTGTAATGAAAGAAAGAGGAGAAAAGCCCTTCCACCCCCATATAGGGAGGGCAGGGGGGTGGAAGGATGTTTGGAGTGTTCTTGCAGAATATTTGTATAAAGAACTTCATGTCCTTGTTTACTTTCTGTGGAGCCCCATTTCCTCCCTTGAATTCCTGGTGGTCATACTCACCAGCTATGGGGCTCTTCAGATGAAAATCTGAGACACAGAAAGCACACACACACTCTAGGGCAGGAGGACCCTGAGGGTCAAGTGCTCCTCCCTGAGATCTAGGGCATTTCCGGATCAAGTATCTCCCTTGCTCCTCACTGCTCTCTGACCTGGCCCCAGAGCTGCAAAGAAAAGCCAGGGAGGACATTTCTGGGGGTCACACCGAGAAGCACCTGGGGGTTACAGTTGAGGAGAACCAGGCAGAAGGCGAGCATCCCCACCTGTGCACACCAGCAAAGGGATTGGCCGACTACAACCCAGGGCACCACATTGGAATGGTCTCCTCTACTGCATTTCCAATGTCTTCCGGAGAAAGGGGAGCTCTGAGGTCTTGCCTTCAGTTTCAAAATGCTTTCCCATTGCAGACTCCACTTCACCGGCATACTTATGCGAATTAGGCAGAGCCCTGTTATACCGATAAAGAAACTGAGGCTTGAGGTGGTTAATTCGTCCAAGATCACACAGGAAGGAAGTAGGAGAGCTTACACTGGGCTTTGCATCTCCTGAGCCCCAAAGCTAGTCCTTTTACCACTGTATCATGGACAATAAAAGGATAATAAAAATCAGTGACAATAATAATGAGGATGATGATCTGGTATTTGTGAAGGGTTTACCAAGTACCGGCTGCCATTTTAAGCGCATTATAGCGATCAGCTTTTTTAATCCCTACATACCTGTGAGGCGGGCGCCTTCATCATCCTCAGTGAGCAAATGCCGAAACTGGGCCCCAAAGGGTCAAAGTTGCCTGAAGCCACATCCCAGTGAATGGAGAAGTGAACACTTGGGCCTAACCACTCTGCTGACCAGAGGAAGGCCTGGGGTCACCATCCCTTCCCGCGGGGTTCAATGAGCGACATTATACGCATTTTCCCCCTACCCAGACATCCATAGAGGGTTTCACCCCACCAATCAATGGCCGCCCACTTTCTCCCCAAGGATCAGGTCATTGATCTAATGATGAGTTTGCTGCAGAGGGAAATTAATGTCATTTGCCCTTCTATTTATTTTTGCTTTCCCCGCTGAAATTGCTATCATGGTTACATACGCCATGCAAGAATTGTGTGATGTTGTTTCTAAATTAATTTCCACCTAAGAGTTTTCGATTTTCACTTTTCACGGTGGTGGAGCCTGAGAACACGGCAATTACGGTAAATTGTTCTCGTCACACAAATGAACCGGATGAGGTGAAGCGATGACGGGCCAGGAGCCCGAGCATAAGGGGGCATTGCAGAGAGAGTTATTCAGACAGTTAGCCCGTTTCTTCAGGAATGGGGAAAAATCTTAGGGGTAAAGGTAAAACAACTTCACAGGCATATTTTTTTAAAATAGTGCTCTGTCTTTCCACTGAGCATTAGACTTGGACTGAGGCATAATTGGCCAACCGTCTCTCGCCAGGCCCCTTAGACTGTGCGCCTTGCAACCCCACAGCCACTGCAACCCCCCCAGCCACTGTCATGAATATGTCAGCGTGGGCATACCAGCTGGGGGTGGGGGGCTGACCTCCATCCCAGGAGCCCTGAACGCCGGGTCCCAGTGTTGTTGCAAATGAGACCTTTTCGTAGGTGTGCACGAGGTGTGTAAGAGTCATTTCTGGTGTTAGGTCGAGAAGGTCGAATTTAGAGTTTTAGACAAGAGGAGTCTCCAGGGGTGGGCGAGTGACGCACAGTTACATCAAGTAGAATGACAAGGCATGATGTGACCGTACCAGCTAGGGTGGCTGATGGATGCCAGCACCGGGATCCTCCGAGACCCTCAGCAGAGCCCTAAATGTTACACGGGAGGGCTGCCACGGGAAGACGGACCGCCATGCAACGTTCTCCTGGGGTTCCGGACATTTGTTTCCAAGCAGCTTCCATCCAAGAGACCCGCGATCCCCTGTGTCACATGACCACCTGTTTCAGAGAAACAGCTTCTTTTCCATTTCAGGTCAAATCCAGTTTTGAAGCCTCCTAAACTGCAGGTGCTAAGGCTGCACGAGCTGGAGAATCAGCGGACGTCGTCCCTCGACCCACACCCCCTTTCCCCAGTGCCTTCCAGTCTGAAAAAAAGTACTGGTCAGCATTTCTGAGCTGTTGAGTTTCTCCCTCCAGCCCCCAGCCCCTGGACTGAGCTCTCTGTAGGCTTCCCTGGGCCCAGAATGTCCTCAGGAGACAGGTTGCAGAGCCACTGAGATCTAAGACTGCGTCCTGACTCGGATGTGTCCAAATAAGCGAGTCGGTTCTAAGCTCTCTGCGGGGCTCTGGTGCCGGCTTGCTGCTTTGGTCTGGTGATTCTTCCAAAGCAGCTCACTCCTCAGCAGAGGCGCTGAGACCTGCCCGGAAGTGTGGGGTGATCCGAAGGGATGCTGGGAAACTTTCGACATCGAGGTCCTAGTTAAAGGGACGCTTTGGTATGGCCCTCCAGAGTTCGAATTTGGGACTCAGAGAGCAGTGGCTTAGGGAACCGTTAGTGACAGACCCCCGGGGGAAGGAGGTGGTTTTGCTGCCATTGACAAGACTGACTCTCCACCTCCCTCATAGAAGCCAAGTCCTGCTTTTTTTTTAAGCTTATTTATTTATTTTGAGAGAGAGACACAGAGAGAGAGAGAGAGAGAGAGAGCGTTGAAAAGGCAGAGAGAGAGAGAGAGAGAGCACATTGAAGAGGCAGAGAGAGAGGGAGAGAGAATCACAGGCAGGCTCTGCACCATCAGCACGGAGCCTGATGCGGGGCTTGAACTCATGAACTGTGAGATCATGACCTAGGTTGAAATCAAGAGTTGGATGCTTAATGGAATGAGCCACCCAGGTACATCCTGCTTTTTTTTTGAGAGAGAGAGAGATTGGGAGAGAGGGGATGGGCAGAGAGAATCCCAAGCAGGGTCCACGCTCAGCACGGAGCCGGATGTGGGACTTGAACCCAGGACCTGGGGATCATGACCTGAGCTGAAATCAGGATTTGGACACTTCACCGACTGGGCCACCCAGGTGCCCCCAAATCCTTTCTCAATCTCACCTTCTCTTCAGGAGGCCTCCCTGTGACTCCTGTTTCAATTCAAGACTAGAAGTGTCTAGAAGGTTCTTCCATCCCGAGTCCAGCTGACAATATTGGAACGGAACTGCAGAGGAGGACAGACCAAGTGGGACTTGCTCCCAGGCACTCCCTCTGCCAACCCCAGGGGACCCCGTGGAACATTCCAGCACTGGAGGCCGTCCATGAAGCATCTGGCACAGCGAGCAGCTGGCCTGACCTGTGGCAAACTTGAGGGGCTCACCTGAGGGCGCGTGACTGCCCTTTTGTGATTTGAAAAGGTGACGCGGACAGAAAGCTTTGTCATTTCTGAAACTGTGACCCCTCCTCGGCGAGTGCTACATGCATTGTCCATCAGAAAACCGTATTTGGGTTTACACCCAGCTCCAACCGTTCAGTAACCACGTAGGCAATTGGCCTGGAGGGGTGAAACCAAGCAGGAAAAGTTCTCTCTCCCTGTGTAGCGACTGTTGGGCAGAGAAGCCTAAGTCAGACATTTCATACCACAGTCTCCTGTCTGAGGAGGGGGTCAGTTCTCCTTGATCTCCGGTGCCCTTTGAAGTAGAAACCTCTGTCTGCTTAACGCCCTAAACCAGAGAGACTCCGATGAATTCCTTTTACATGAAACAAATCCAAGTCTGGAAAGGCAGTGATATTTCTAAACAAGTAAACCCAGCCACGATTTAGGCTTTTGCAGAGTTCAAGATGGTTATCCAGGACCGTCGCTAATGGACCAAAAATCAAACATGCATCTAGCAAGGAGCTGACGGAGGTGACGGGAGACCCTCTGACAGGTTTTCCAGCCAGAAACCCACCTCCTCTTTGAATCCATTGTACTCCCAGGGCCGCCTGTCTCCCTCGGGAACTGAGAAACATAGAGGGAGGGAGACGGGAGTAAAGGGAGGGCAAAAAAGGAAGAAAAGATGAAACGTGGAGAAAGAGCGAAAAGGAAATGAAAAGAACTTTACTGCTCAGTTTCTTCTCTTGCCTGACCCAATTATCAGATTTTGCATTTAAGTTTAAGACAGTAGATCAAACAGTAAGAGGCACTTTGTACTTCTGCCAGGAGACCATATGATATCTCTCAGTGGCTCTCCTGCATGCCAGGAATACGGAGCCCTGCCTCTCAGCCGGGCTTGCATATGGTGCAATGCGCAAAAAAAATAACAGGATTCGTAAGTGCCTGCGCTCAGGGGTGATGGGCAGGATTTATAGCACTTTATCAGTTACAGGGAAAAAGGCGAAGCGCAGTCTAATTGTAACTTTCCCCAAATGAGAAGCGAGAGAAGGCCAAAAGTCTCGTGGCAAGCTTACTTTGCAAGACTGATCATCTTTGGGGCTGTTTTGATGCGACCCAGAACTTTCTACGAGGTACGGATCAGATCCGTTCTGGGGACTTGGACATGGTTTGTGGTGGCGGTGTGTGTTCCCCGCAGACGGGAGGGCCTGGGGAGCAGACGTGAACTTCTTGGAGCCGCTCTGGCTCGCCTCCTGAGAGCGCACGCTTTATCATGCAGGGAGATGGTTCGTGTGGGCCACGCGGGGTATTTAAGCGGTTTTCGCGCCCTTGGACAGGGCTCTGGCTTTGTGCAGCCACATGAAATAGAGCCTTTGGAAAGGTTACTTCTCACTTCCGAGAACTGCGATAAGCACTGAGAAACCATGGCTTCCACTCCAGGGCTTGGAGTTTGCAAGGACACGGCCCAGAAGGATGTTCCGCTCTTTGCGGTAACAAGTTTTTGGAAGCCCCGTGGGTGACCTCTACCCCACTGATGACAGTGGAATTAGGTTGGGCACAGCGGCAACTCACTTTGCCAAATTAAATTAGCTAATATCTTTCAGAGGCTTTTCAAATCCAGCCCTTTCTCCGGGAGAAGGCAAGGTGGAAGGCAGAAGAGAGAAATCGGTATTTTGCTCTGATCCTGGATGGCTGGGCTTTTAAAGCCTGGCCTCAGAGGTCACTTCCTCTGTAGGCCTTTTCATCTCCCACTTCCCTTCAACCTCGGGGATGGGATCACTTCCTCCTTGGTGCCCACACTAGGCTTCGAAGTTGGCAGAGGTCCTGTTAGCCTTTGCTACAGCTACTCGTTTATGTGTCTTAGTTTTTATATCTGTGAGCTCGTTAATCTTCACAGGGACCCTGCGAGGTAGACACCAGTATTGTGCCCATTTTACAGAGTGTTATAAACCCCAAAGCACACTAATGAGAACCAGGGGCTCACGTAGCAAGAAGTGAGCAACTGGAATCTGGGTGCAGCGTATATAGAGGTTCTTTGTGTTTAGTCTTACAACTTTCCTGTATGTTCAACTCATTTCAAAATAACAAATTAAAAAAAAAAAAGTTCTCAGGAGTTAGGTAATTGTGTATATCAGTACTGGCTTGGCTACTTACTAGTTGTTTGTAAACTAAGGGCTTTACGTGTTTTAGCCCGTTTGATCTTCGTAATCCTATAAAGTGAGGTAGGTATTACATATTTATCTCAACTGTACTCAAGGGTAAACTGAGGCTCAGAGAGGTTGAAGAATATGTCGGAAAAAACCTGTGCTCATTCACAAAGCTTGAACTGACTTATTAACATAGTGTTAACCTCCCTGGAGCTCTGAAGGGATACAATGTTGGCTCAGTTCTTTCACCAAAGAAAATTTTATGGAACATACAGCAGGTTCCAGTCAAGGCTCTGACCTTAAAAGGTGCGGCACGTAACTTGAAATTCCTTAGCTTCTCTTAATTCGTTTCTAGATGATATATCAATAAGAGGAATCCAGGAAGGGCTAAAATTTTGGAACTTTGTTGATTTTATCCTTTCCTTATAATCGTTACAGATTACAGAATAATTCTTTTTACCTTATCATAAGAAAATATCTTAGTATTTTGATCACTTTAACATCTTCCAGGCACATTTAAAATTTTTGTTATATTTCCTTTCTTCTACTCATCACCCACCCATCCAGGCATCCATTTATCATCCATCTACCCAACCATCCACCTATCCACCCATCCATCCATCCATCCATCCATCCATCCACTTATCTTTCCGTCCATCCATCCATGAGTGCATCATCTATCCATCCATCCATCCATCCATCCATCCATCCCCTTATCCTTCGGTCCATCCAACCATGCACGCATCATCTATCCATCCACCCATCCATCCATCCAACCATCCATCCATCCATTCTCCATTATGTATGGTATCTGTACATTAACAAAGTCTTTGTGAGAAGGGAAGGTGCATATCTCCTGTTTCCTGAGTTGAAGAAAGAGATTCATGTGTACCCATGCCAGAAGGTAGGAAGCAGTCGGGTCAGTGAAAGGACGATAGAGAAGGTAAATTCCAGCACTTCACAGGAGGGAGAAATGATTCTTCTCTGAGACCCATGAATTGTAACAATCAAACCTCAAGCACCACATGTTTCACAGAACAAAGCAAACGACATGTTGTGTGGTTTGCCAGCTCCTTATAAAAGATTTCTGTGGCCTCTCTGGATGGAGCAGTGCTCTGATGTCTCTACTGGAAGAACACTCTCTGGGACAATTTTAATAACCCTTGTAGGCTTATAACTGATCACTTAGAGACCATAATTTTCTAAATACGATTTAGAAGAATTTCTCCTAAACACAAGAGCAGACCAACATTTAAGTTTATGTGGCATTTTTATCTCCAGTACCCAGACTTTTATATAGGTCGTTCCATTCGTATGGCACCTGAATTTTCTCTAGAAAAACTGGAGCTTTCACTGCTCACTGCTCCAACTACGAGGCGATTATAAAATATTGAACTAGAGGGCCCCACAGTGACCTCCGGGGCCTGGAATTAATACTTTTCATAAAGGGAAATGCCCAGTTGGGTTTCTGCCTCTACATCAATATTCTATAGCACGACATCTTCCAATTTCATAGTAATTAAATAAATAGAAGTTTTTACTAGGCTCTGTGCCAAAGAACCTTTGGAAGTAAAAATTGATTATAATTGCCGATCCCATTTAACCACTTGCTTATGATCTACCGAAAGAAATTTATAGTATGCATTGCCCTAAAAAACAATCAAAAAGAATCAAAAGTGAACCCATGTTCCAAAAAACGTGTGAGCAAATGCAATTTTTGTTTTGGGATTGGTGAAATGAGTCATGTGTTACCATCACTAAGGACATTTGCTCTTTGATAGCACTCCGTTGTGAATCTCATCATGAAAGAAACGATCCCCCTTGATTGCTCTTTTGTGTAAATGAGGCGCTGCCTGCACGTAGGGTTTGTTTATTATAGACTATCCTGTAGTGGAAAAGTGAGATGTGACTTTCTACTTTAAAAAGTGGTTTGGGATTTTGCAACGATTAGCTCTGCGGGGTGATGAGGATCTCCTTTCCGGTTCGGCGGTGTGTCGCCTTCGCTACGGTCATCATTGGCTAAGCCTGCTCTCTTATGCTGCCCCACATTATCCAGTTGCATAGACAGAACGTGGGAGTCAAAAACCCTGATGCTCCCTTTGACCTTCTTCTTCCTCGCCATCTCGCCTCCTCGACATCATTGACCTACGACCTTTACGTTAGTCATCCCCTGACCCATGCCTTCAGCATGGAGTTTCTTGAACTTCGAGACCAAATTCTGGAGAACCTGGAGAGTTCTACATGTATATTTTATGGGACCCTCAAAACCCATATACTTCGAACTGAGCCCGTCGCTTGGATGGATTCCCTAGCTCGCGGGAAGGCACCACATTTTAAGTCTTTTTTCCCCTTCTAAGATCTGTCTCCTAGAGAGCCTCTTTAGTTTTCAGTCCTGCCCCTTAACTCCTTAGAAGATACTCCCTCCACCTTGGCTCCTGACATTAGATTGCCCTGGTTGGTCCCTTTATCTCCCTTGTTGCTCAGTAAGCATGCCTAGATACGTTTGTGTCTGTAGAAGGAGATGAATGAGGGAAGGTCAAACACATGTAGTTTCCTGGCTTCTGGGCCTGGATTGGACAAGTCACATCATTTCGACAAGACCTACACAAGTTGCCTCACCAGGAGGTGCGGGGGCTTTGTGGGGATTCAGTGTGGTCATGTGTGGGAAATTTTGTGTGTGTGCATCTTACAGTATTCCATAGATAGAAGCTATTTTTAAGAAACTATTTATTTTCGGGGCTCCCGGGTGGCTCTTTTCCTTAAGCGTCCGACTTCGGCTCAGGTCGTGATATCTCGGTTCACGGCGTGGCTCATTGGTTTGAGCCCCGCATCTGGCTCTGTGCTAGCATCTCGAAGCCTGGAGCCTGCTTTGGATTCTGTGTCTCCCTCTCTCTCTCTGCCTCTCCCCCGCTCACGCTCTGTCTCTCTCTGTCTGCTAAAAATAAATAAGATGTTTAAAAAACTTTGGAAAAAAAAAAGAATCCACTTAGGTTGAAAAAAAGAAACTATTTTCTCTTATTGCTAATCTGTAAAATTTTGCATTTATTGATGTCGTAAATGTTTTACTATAGATCTGATCCATTTTTCATGTGTTCATTATGATGATCCTCTTAGAAATCTCAAGAACCTGTTTAATTTAATTTGTCAAGGTAACTGCCTTCCTATGAAGGTGGCTTCCTGTGATGTCATGGAAAACTCAGCTTGGAGTTCCTTCAAATCAGACCCTCTTTCCAAATGTTGTCACCACCCAGGACAAATGGCTTATCTGACACTGCTAGCTTCTAAGGAGGCTTTTAGTCTCTTTCTAAGGAGGGGGAGATTGACCTCATTCTTCTATATATATGAATATAACCTAGTTTGCCTTTATTATCTAGGTATTTCCAATAAGCGTGAAATTTTGGCCTGGGTTATTCTAAGAATTGCTTCAACCCTTCTCTCCTTCCATGCGTAGATAGAGCATTAGGCCATGTCTACCATCCCACCTCTTTTTTGACCCACTGCTTTCCAGAAATGTTCTGTTTTCGTAAAAGCCAAGTGCAAAGAGATGAACGAATTGACCGTATTTCTGATGGGTACGCCGGATGGTTTTCAGTCCTCTTCATGATCACATGAGCAAGATTTTTCAAACCCTGGGCCTCCCGAGGGCAGCCCAAGGAGTAAGTTCCCCCAGGCCGGCTGGCTGGAGGCGCTGATGAGGCAGAGTCCACGCCAGCTAAAGACTTGCTCATGCTCTGCCAAGAAACCCTCGTGAAAGTAGGACAAGCTTTGCATGAAACCCCGTTTTCAAACTGAAACCATGACAAAAAATGGTGGTTCGGTGTGGTTTTTACACAAAACCAGGTGAAGCTTTGTGGTTCAGCCAAGGTTTGACTTGGAGCCGGAGCGAACTCACTGCGCTTGACTGGATCTTGTTTCATGTTTCGTGCTCCTTTTGGTTCCGTTTCCCAGACCCGAAATCTGGTTCAGATGAGGGGTGCAGAAGGAAAGTGGCATGAAATCTGGTGCAGATGAAGACAGCAGTCACTTTATAAGGGCCATGCCCCTCTCCCGGGTTGCTGTCTGTTCCTGTTTTCTTTCCATATTCCTTCTGGAAAGGATCATCTGCACACTAAAGAGTTCCCTGAGATTTTCTTGAAAGAAGCAGAATTATTAACGCCGTAAAATTTAGCAAAGCCGATTCGGCTCTTGTTCTCTTTTCTTTTTCTCCTAATAGATCCTTTGCCAAATCTGTTTCTTCAGGTCAGCCATTGAAAACTCTTGGAGAAAACATTTTAGGCAACAAGTGGTGACGTTACGTGGGCATGGATTTATTCAGCAAGCTTGAAGCACCTACTCTGTGTTGGATACTTTAAGTTCTTAAATTCTCACAGCACATCACACTAGTTTACACACGAAGAAACTAGCCTCGGACTGATTGGGTAACCCGTCCGGATCCTAAAGGGAAGGTGAGCGAGGGCAATACTAGGTAGACGCAGCCAGAAGTGGTAGATGAAAAGGTTGCTCCCAGGTCTTTTTCTGGCTCTTTCTGTTATACCACGTGGTCTAGAAATCGTACCAAAGTTCTACCCTTCAAGAGCTTTTAACTTGGAGAAGGAACCAAATCATATAGTCTGTAGGGAAAACCATAGTATGTAGTAGAAGGAGCAAAGTGCCATAAGGCTTGTCCAGGTGGCTAGTTGTAGGAATTCAAAAAAGAGGGGAGATCAGTCCAAGCCGAAGCTTACACATGTTATATGTCAATTATATCTCAGTAAAGTTCAAAACCAATCTTTGTGAAAACTAACATTTGGGCTGCTTAAGAGCAGTTGGGGCGGAGTTGGTAGGGAGGAAGGGAAAATAGTCACGTGGTGAAACAGGGCAGCTAAAAGCCCAGAAATGAGAGTCCTGTTTTTGGAGTGAAGGTTAGGAAGGAGAGCTGAGGAAAGTAACTTTGAAAAGAGAGCTTGGGACTCAATCTTGGAGGGTCTTGGTTTTACGACTATTGAGTTGTATTCTACCTGCAGAGGGAAAGCCACTGAATATTTTTGAGTCGGGAATTGCCCAAATCAGCGCAAAACGCAGGCAAAAGCCCGGGATTTAACTCTGAAAGTCGTGTCTCATTGGAAATTCAGATAAGAATTAGAGAAAGTGTAGTAATTGGCCTTCAAAAAAAAAATCACTGAAGAAAAACTAATCTCTATACCATTTGAGCTCAACAATGAGATACACTTGGAATTACAGAATAATATTCACGCTCTTGCTTGAATTTCGAAGGTAGAATTTATTAGCACATATCTTCCACGAATATACTGTCTACTGCCTACTTCCCCAAACTGAAAAATGTCCCCAAATGTATGGCCTTTTTTTTTTTCCATTATCATTCTCTACTTCCTCCAAACTCAGTAGCAAAACCAAATTAAATTTAAATTCTCCTTCACGACAGAAAGGAAATACTAAGGGATAAGATTTTGTCAAGTACAATTGAGTTTGGGAGGGTCACAAGCCATTGTGATATCAGAGATTTTTTTCACCCCCTGAGAACCAATTTTTGTCCCCTTAGCATGAGATTCCCCCCCTTGGGAACGCATGAGACAGGCCCAAGCTTGCTTCGGCATTCTATTTTGATAGACACAGTGGAAGCTCGAATGTCTGGTGAAGTCTGTGCCACAGAAAAGGAGGAGAGATAACAACCTCCAAGCCGAATACGCTGACAGTTGACAGAAATGCCACCTGGGAGGTTAGATGCAGAGATCACACAGGACACGCAGGAACTATCAGGAAAGGCAATCTCATTGGAGCATCACGGTCAGTAACATGTTGGTGGATCATATTTCCCTCTAGCTACCAGTGCTTCCTGCACAATAATTTATACTATCATTTTTTACTACGCATTCGGCCAGGCGATGGCCACAGAAAGGCAAGAGAATGCTCCATGAACGCCCCACAAAACCAAACATGCGTAATATTCTTCTGAAGCCTCGAGATGACAGTGTTTCCAACCTACCTCACTCATAAAGGCGATGTTTCTTTATGGGACAGCTGCGAAAATATTCATTTTAACCAACTAGATAGGTGTCGTTTGGAGAAACCTCAGTTATAATGATTTGAAAACAACAACAACAACAACAACAACAAACGGTGATAATTTAGAAGAGCAGAGTGGTTGAGCGTATAGTTTTTAGCAACAATTTTTTGTTGTTGGGAGTGTCTGTTGTTTGAAGAATATCCGGGGTCTTCACTGGATAAAGAGTGCTCTATGCCCAAGGAACACTCTTCCAGAAATTCTACCACAGAGCCTTCCTTTCCGTTAATGAGCACGAGGGTGTTGCTTCTAGGTTAGCTTTCGACGGAGCTCAAAACGCAAAGGTTTTGAAATGAACGGGGATGCTGATTTCCAAAGAAAAGAGAAATGAACACCTTTCTTCCCCTTTCACCAAACATATATGACAAATATATGACAAAAAGCCTGGTTTTATTGTGTTGTTGTTTGTAGTTCCCTAGGAGCAAGAGATATTGTCTACCTTGAGGATTCTATTTTTTACTGGAATAATAAGATGTCACCGGGAGAACGTTACTTTATTGGGAAAAAATTTTTTTTTTGACTTGTCTACCACAGTGTCACATATTTCATAGCTGTGTGTTTCCTGGTTAAAAGGCACTAACTTTTTCAACGTTTGCTGCTCATTTTGTGAACCAGATCAGGGTAAGGAAATTGCAATATTTAAGAACAGCTGTAGACGGTAATTAAGGGATTGTCTGATTTTCTGCCAGTTCTGCTCATAACCTGTGGGCTGCCTTATTATTTAAATCTCTGTATGCATGAAGACTCTGATTTCTGATACTGAGGCACGTCTTCCTAAGCCACCTGAATACAAAAAGGGCTTTTTAAAGTTTTTTAATGTTTTTTTTTTTTTTAATTTTTGAGACAGAGAGAGACAGAGCCTATGCAGGGGAGGGGCGGAGAGAGAGGGAGACACAGAATCCAAAGCAGGCTCCAGGCTCTGAGCCGTCAGCACAGAGCCTGACGCGGGGCTCGAACTCACGGACCGTGAGATCGTGACCTGAGCCCAAGTCGGACGCTCAACCGACTGTGCTGCCCAGGTGCCCCCCCAAAAAGGGGTTGTTTTAGGTGACTGTGGGGTCTCCCCTGCCAGAGTTCTTACGCAAAAACAGTATTTATTTCTGGCCCAGTATTTATTCATCCTGGGCCAGATAGGCTCGTCCTGTCTTTCAGGAGACGGACTGTTATCTCTTGTATTGGAGAGAGTAAAGCTCCATGGCGATTGCCACTCTCTCCAGTATGTTCTGAGCACTAAAGGCTCCAGCCTTGCTTGGCCTGACTGGGGACTCTGAAATCTCAAGGATCCTGCATGTATTCCCATGCCCAGGTTCTGGAATAGCACCTGTGACTCACAGCCCATGGAGTGAGAGAAAGATTCTGGGTTTGGCTCTAAACTTTATATGCTATTGGGGCGCCTGGGTGGCGCAGTCGGTTAAGCGTCCGACTTCAGCCAGGTCACGATCTCGCGGTCCGTGAGTTCGAGCCCCGCGTCGGGCTCTGGGCTGATGGCTCGGAGCCTGGAGCCTGTTTCCGATTCTGTGTCTCCCTCTCTCTCTGCCCCTCCCCCGTTCATGCTCTGTCTCTCTCTGTCCCAAAAATAAATAAACGTCGAAAAAAAAATTTTTAAACTTTATATGCTATAAACTGTCTTCAACTTTTTCTATAAGTCACAGTCATTTTTTTTTCTTTTTTTGCATAGATTTGCAGCTCCGAGGTCATTGTAAGCACCCTCTATAATCGCCACAAACACTATTTGTTAAGAAAACTCTTCCCATGGGTGCTTTGCCAGGTGGTCTACAAAAAGAATTATGTAGGCACACCCATAATTTGGAGGGGTCCATGGTCTCATTCAGGCAGGCCTTGAAAAACAAATGTTAATATAAAAGCAACCAGCCTGATACTTAGCCGGTCTGTCTGGGGGTGGCTATATTGGTCATTTTATTGCTGCCTTCCTTCCTGAGTGGCTGTTACCTGCAGTGTATCTGTTGCTCGATAGTTTGATTATCTTTCCCGAAACATATGCATTATCTGGTAGGTCTCTGTCGTATCCGTTTTTAAGCCTCATCTGTTTTTAGGTGCATTTGGCAATAGTTGGATGATGTTCATAGTGATAGAAAAATACCAGCTTTGAAAAGCTGAATTTTCAGTAACACACTCTTCTCTCCTTGGTCCAAAAGCAACATAATCTAGAACAAAAGGTAGGACCAAGAATCAGAAGCACTGGCTCTGCACAGCAGAGTGGCCTGTTGAACTCGCCAGACCCTATAACCAGGTTGCTGGCTCCAAGCACAGTTCTGTGTTTTGCTAGTACACGGCCCGGGGCAAAGCTCCACGCTGGTAGATGGGATAAATATAACGTGTACCCTGCAGGGCGCGGATCATCGCAAGGATTAAATGAGTCAATCTACATAAAGAACCTAGAAGAGTGTCTGGCTTGACAGTAAGTGCTTTATAAAGATCTGTTACGTGGCTTTGATCCTGACTTTGTCACCGAGGAGCAGGTGGGGGGCAGACTCTCCAGGTGTCAATCTCGTATGAACAATGGCTGAAACCATTTAGCTTCCTAAATGGTTTTCTTTTCTTTCCAAATAAGGCACCTTGCAAACACCTAAGAGAAGTCACTCAGAGTAGGGGGAAAATGAATCATCAAAACAGGACACTCTGCAGCTCGAATGGAGATGCCGTTCATAATTAAGATCTCCGCTGGGACACAGGGCATTGGCCAGACCAGTATGGGAGATCCACATGGAGCAGGTAATGTCGTGAGCGTCCGTAGACAGGAGATGGGAGATTTTGGCTTTGGAGACATGAGGGGGTGGGGATATTGTTTCAAGTCATAAGAGTGGCATTCGAATGGCACACAGTTGAAACAACAATTGCCGAAAGGCGCCACACGCTTTCGCAACATTGCTCTCCAATTATTCCCAGGGCCACAGCTAGAAGGGGGATCAATATCACTAAAGAAACAGACTTGGATAAACATAAGTTATGTGGATTTTTTTTTTTATCTCTGCTGAGTTTTCTGTTATAAAGCTACCTTCACTATCCCGAGAGAAGCAGTTTTCCCCATTACTGATGGAAAGTTAAGTCTCCTTATAAGTAGGATTTCCCTTCCAGAAATTCAAAACGAGAAAAAGTAGCAGACCATGCAGTTTTGTGCCAGCGAACAGCTTTTTCCAAAGATTTGAACGGAATAATTTGTTTTTCATGGTTTATAAGTAGCAGATAAAACCTACATGGAAAATCAGACAAGAAGAAATGGAAAATAAGACGCAGAATCTGGAATCGTAACCTTAAAAAGCAATTTGTTTTATTTCAGCCGTGCCCAGAAAGCACTTGAGGTTAACAAGTGAGTATTTCTACTGGAAGAATCAGTTACAATCAGGTCACCAGCTTAGAGAAGACGTAGGCGGAAGTTTAGACACCAAGTCTATCATTTTAAACGTGCTTTGTCAGCAAAACTGTCAGGGACAGACTATTGACTTAAAGTGATTATGAGAGGGTAAAATATCAACGAGGAAGATGAAGCGTTTGTGGATAAGGCCCCTCTTAAGATGGGGAGCAGCCGAGGGTCTCCGTATGACACAGTTGCGCATTCCTTGGGGAGCAGGTTTTGAGCTCCTTGACTCCTTCCTACATCAGTCTCATGTGGAAAAAAAAAAAAAACCCAAAACAAAACAGAAACTAGCTGCCTCTTGAAGTCCTTGCTCTTGGCTACAGGGACCCGGGCCACACATTTAATCTGGTGCAAAGTGTTGTTTAGGATGACAGAGACATGGTAATACTTTTCTGCTTTCCCACCGCAAGCTGGATGTGAAAATCTGTAACAGTACTATTCGAACTTCTCATTGAACGATCAACAACAAATAAAAACCTAGAGCCCTCGACCCTGGCACCAATGGACAGATTCTGCGTGGATCATCGTAGCTCACCTGGGAATGGATTATTTTTTTCCTAGAAGTTTATTTGAGTCCGAAAGATTTAATTGTTAATTCAGTGTCTATCATCGTCTTACATAGGTGCTTAATAACGACTAGAGCTGACAAACCTTTGGATCCATATGAGCTGTGGAATTCAGAAGGATATTATTTCCTGCTATATTAGTAACTGAGTTTTTGCAGTGGGTTTTACTTGGTAGCTCATTTGATCCATTTGGTTTGATCATTTAGATGTTTCAAGCCACCAAATATGGCCTTAAGTTTCACAAATGTTGTGTCTATTTCCTTAGCAACCAAATGGTTCTGAGACCTGTTTTTTTTTTTTTTTTTTTTTTTATCTGTAGGTCATTGCCATCACTACAGGGGGAACTCCCCCCTCAAACTTTTCTTCTTAAATTGGAGCTGTTGCTTGAACAAAAGCCTGAAAGGATGGGTCTTAGAAAAGCTGCTGAACACGCAGCTGTAACATAAGGCTGAAGCGATCCATGTCAACAGTTAGCTGGGTGCATTCATTGGTTTGTGTCTGTGTTGAAGACAGCCTGTAGACAGAAGGCACTTGGTTTTAGCCCTAGACCATTCAGTGCCTTGTTCCATTTCCTTTACCGCATGCATGTTAGTGTTTATCTCTTTGAATCATTAGAACTATAAAATGCTGTCCCTTTTCCTATCAAAGATTTGAAAAATATCTTTTGCCACGTGTTAGGTACAGAGAATTCTTTTGGACACAGACTTTTAAATCCAGTCTTCCCATGGAACTACCATTGATATCAGATATTAAGATGAAGACAGTTTACTGTTCATGGAAGTGTAGCTCTTAGGAGGGCCCAAGGTCATCCCAAGGCTCAGTTGTAAAATCAGAAGATACTAGTGTGTGTGTGTGCGTGTGTGTGTGCCCGCATGCCTGTGTGTGTGCACATGTGAGACAGAGAGAGAGGGAGAGAAGGAGAGAGAGATTGGGTTGGGAAAGGTACCATCCACTGGATGTTTAGCCTCATTGTCAAGTTTTTCTTCTTTATGACGAAAAGAATCAAGCTCATGGAAAAAAATTTGATAATGTCTCCATTTTTCAAAATATGGCGTGAATTCAGAGAAGCTAAGTCATCTGCCAAGAAATTTACAGCCAAGAGGTGGTAGAACCAAGATGCAAACTCAGGTTGGCCTGTTGCCAAAGTCTAGTACACTATATGCTGTTTCCCAAGGAACATTCTAAGAACCGAGTTCTTTTCCCGCTTGCAGATGTCAGGTAGGCTGCGCAGGTAGAAGGTGCTAAATGCAGATATTGTCAACGGCAAGTGAGTGAGGTAGAATTTGGGGGAGATTAAAGCTTTACTGGACACCCGAATTACATCCTAGGCATAGGTCCTGTCTCTCAATATGGCTTCTAGAAATATTAAGCATCAGAAACTCTAGTGATGGTGTGAATCATAGGAAGTGCTAAGCTAAAATACTGAATGAGTCATTCTTTCCGGAAACAATGGCATTTATGTCTCTAAAACTCTTGGTGGGCTTCTGCAGATGGGGTAGAATAAGAACTACTTAAATTTCACCACCACTACCTACTTCTAAACACTAAAATAAACGTACTGCTATTAATACAAAATAGCTTTCCCTTTTTGAATAGTTGTTATCAGCATGTTGAATTATTTGCTTCTCAAAACACTGAATAGCATGCCACATGCCTTCTGGGTATAAAATAAATGTTAATGACAATAAATATAGTGGTACCCGATCTTTTTACTGTCTGATCTCACTCACACCATCCCTCTCGTGTCCTGGGTCTACAACAAACCTGGTGCTTGGATAGCTAGCAGGTTCTAGAAACTTGGGGGTGGGGTAAATAGAACCTAACCAGCAGTTGGATGTGCCACGAAGGGTGGGGGCATCAAAGTCAATTCTGAAGGTTTAGCCCTGGTGATAAGGGAGCCGGTGATGCCATGACCAGAAATAGGAAAGCTGGAAAGTCTGATAAAAGATGATGGATTCAATATGGGACACATTTCCCTTGAGGTTTCTGGGGGTGATGTCCTGATGGATGTGTTTGTGAACCCGTTGAAAACATGGCCAGACCTATGAGATGGGCTTGCCTGGAGGGCCAGTACTGCCTGTCATGGGCCTATGGCATTCGAGGCAAAAGTGGGGAGATTCCCAAAGGGGAAGAGTTGGACCGGAGGGGGAAGAGTCTAGAACAGAGTCTAGGATACATCTGGGGTAAGGGTGAGGGAAGAGGAGTAGAATTGTGGGAAACTGTGGAAGGAATTGTGGAAAAAGGAGTAATGATACAAGATCTGAAATCACCATAGGGTGAAAAGTAGGGCCAAGGGGTGGGATAATTTTCTTTTTTCTTTTCTTTTCTTTTCTTTTCTTTTCTTTTCTTTTCTTTCTCTTCTCTTCTCTTCTCTTCTCTTCTCTTCTCTTCTTTTTCTTTTCTTTTTTTTTTTCTTTTCTTTTCTTTTTTTTGAAGTTTCATTATTTATTTTAAGAATGAGGGAGAGAGAGTGCGGGAGTGTATGTATATGCACAAGCAGGAGAGGGGCAAAGAGAGCGGGAGACAGAGAATCCCAGACAGGCTCCACACTGTCAGTACTGAGCCTGCTGTGGGGCTCCAACTCACGAACGATGAGATCATGACCTGAGCTGAAATCGAGAGTCGGACACTTAACCATCTGAGCCACTAGGAGCCCCAGGGGTGGGATAGTTTTCTTTCAAAGGATGAGATGGTCTCATCCTTGTTGGCTCTAGAGTAGCAAATAAGTGAGCTCAATCTCAGTACGTCGTTGTGGACCAGAGTGTCCCATGCGAAGTCAGAAAAGAAGGGAGAGCATTGTTAAGAACCCCAGAATCATACTTCGTTTGCCACATAACTCATCTGTGGAGGAGAACGTCTCACTGGCCTTAACTCTTTTGGAGGAGACATTGTAACCCACTGTTCAGAAGGAAGTGGGGGCAAGGGGAAGAAGAAAAAGAAGATGGCAGCTCTCAGGGATGGCTGAGTGAGCAAGAAAGGCATTTTAAGACAAAAGACAGAGCAGGTGGAGTGGGACCAAGGGTGGAGGAGAGCAGAGAAGGAAGAGGGGTGGATAAAGAGCTGACATAGCAGTTCTAGAGGAAGCAGGGGTGTTTGAGCGGGGAGCACAATACTTGCTACATCTCTGGAAACTGATGGGGCAAATGCAATATTCCTTAGAAAGACGGCATGTAAGGGTGCAGCGAGACCACGTCTCAGGAAGGAAGAAGTGAACAGGTGCTTTCTTCAGTACTCACTACTCTTCTCAGGAGTACAGGAGGGAGAGGATTTTCTGAGAGGAGAGGCTGGCTGGAACCTAGGGTCGGGCTGAGAACAGCTCGCAAAGAAGGAGGAGCACGGTGGGGTGTTTCGCGTGGATAAACTGGATATGGGATGCAGGGGTTAGAATAAGATAATGCGTGCCAAAGTGGTTTTGGGGTTCCAACAATGCTTAGGATACTGAGAGTAAAAAGCAGAGAAAGTAAGTTGGAGGGATTGTACGAGGAAGGCGACTTGCGGCCATCGTTACGTGTAACCGAGTAGTGACAGCGAGGGACTTGGAACTCAGCTGAAAGGCAGGGGGGATTGCATGTGAAAACCTTTTATTTCCCCGTGGCCCCATCACAGTGTCGTGCAACGGGGTTGATGGGGAGTTACAGGCTGTTGGTGTGATGGAACCTAGGGTCTGGCTCATTATGGCCGGCCAATTATCAAGGGTGCTGGCTTGAGTGCCGGGGTGGCCAGAGGCATCTGGGGTCACCGCGGAGGCGGCAAGTGCAGTCAGTAGGAGTGAGGATGGTAGGCTGAAAGGAGTAGAAGCTGTGAATGGAGGAACATTCCAGAATGTGAGATTGCGGAGATGGTACCATTTTCACTTGGAGAGCCGGTAGCCCCCGGTGAGGATGAAAACACTTCTAGGCCGACTGTGCTTCACCCCCACCCTGATTCCCTATTGCAAAATTTACATTTCTCTAAATGCATTTAGAGAAAGGTGTCTGGTGGTCCATCTGAGATACAACTGTTTGACCAGACTCTTTAGACTGATCATTTACAACCTTGCACGCTGCCCACTGTTTCACCTTCTACCCTGCCCCACATTAACTTTCACTGCTCTTTCCATCAAATCACGCCTAGCCGTGTGTCACAGATGGGCACCGTTTGTTTTCTCAACCCTGGAAGTTGGAAGGTCAAGATTCAACATTGTGCACGAAGATTTCGGTGTGGAGGAGGTTCCAAAATCAAGACCAGGAATGACTAATTCCACAAGAGGGGGGCAGGAGGTGATGTGGAGGAAACAGCAAATGAGCCATGGTCCCTGTAGTGTCCCCCAAACGTTCATGTCTACGGGGCATCTCAGAATATAATCCTACCTAGAAATAAGGTCTTTGTAGATGTGATCGGTTTGAGTCACACAAGATCAGGGTGGGCTCTAAATCTAACGACCGTATCTTCGGAAGAAGAGGAGAAGACACACAGAGACACAGGGAGGGGGTCGTGGGAAGACAGGGACAGAGCCTGGGTATTGCACCCACAGTCCAAGGGGCGTCCACGATTGCCAGGAGCCACGAGAAGCAAGGAAGGGTTCTTCCCTAGAGCCTTGGATGGGGGCGTGGCCCTGCAAACACTTCGATTTTGGACTTCGAGCCTCTAGAATTGTGAGACAATACATTTCTGTTGGTTTAAACCACCCTGTTTTCGAGAACTCGTTCCAGCAGCCCTAGGAAACCAACAGAGTCCTCAGACCCTGATGACTAAGGTTTTCACTGCCCAGCTGGGAAACTTCTCCCAGGAGGCCACGTTGCCCCTGGAGCCTGTCCCGATGTAACCAGCATGATTTAAAGCCTCGGGAAGCCTTGCCCCAGAAGGCTTCATGCCCAGGTAAGTGTACTTCTTTGGCAGGCCCTTGTCATTACAAGCTTCTGGCTTACATCTTTGTTCCTTTGAACTTCAAGCAATGGCCGCCCCAGGGCCCTTGTTTTGACTACACTGCTGGTTTCTAAACTCCCCACTGTGTGGTTTCCAGGTCAGACAGTCAGGCTTTGTTCTGTGAATCACTGCCCGGAGAGAGTCAATTAAATGTCGCTAGGCTGCCTTGCGGCCTGGCTTCAGTGGCTTAGCGAGAACAGGGGCATTTAGCGAGTTCCTGAGGAAAGCCAGACGTGGTGGTGGGGGGGGGCGGGGGAGACGGGGCGCTGACATGGGGCAGGGAACACAGATTAGGGAGCTCAAGACGGCGGTGACGGATGAAGGCACCGGGAGCTCAGCTTCCTGGCTTGGGAAGCAGCTGTTGATTCCCGCCACGCTATTTCAGGACCCGAAAGGGAAAGTGAGGGGCTTTGGGAAACCTCTTGGAAGAGGCCTCGCGTCAAAGGGAGAGGAGGCATGTGTGAGCCTCGCCATCCTTCTGCTTCAGGACGGGGAAAGAGTCACAGTGTGCGTCTGGTCGGTGATCTTTCTGGTGGGAGGTTTCCTTTGAAGTCTGACATCACTGAAAAACTTCTCATAAAACCAAAAAGGAAAAAAAAAAAGAGGATCTCCTGCTGGCTAGGAGGGTACCAAAGAAAATGGAAATGAGAAACAGTTACAGCTCTCTGCAGAAACAGGAACGGGCAGAACCTGAAGTCAGTCGGGGAGAGAAAGGGAAAAGACAAGACAAGATTCCTCCACGGGCCTGTTGAGTGCTGCCTTTGTGGCAGGCTTGCTCCCCGGGGTGGGGGCAAGAGTCCTGCGTGAGACCAGGCATCCCAGACGGAGGAACGGGTCAGCTCCCACCCTGCGCGCACTGGGGTCCCGGGCAAGTCACAGAGACGCTCGGAACCTCGGTCTCTTCTTCCTAGGACAGGGGATTCCTGCCGGCCCTGCCTTCCCTCGCAGGATTGTGTAGGGCTCAGGGGAGACAGTGTGCGAAACCACTCTGTCACTTTCTAAGGATCCTGTAAGTATAGACGAAGAAGGATGGGCCCCCGCTGCAGCTGGTTCCAGGACGCCTTCGATATCCTGTTTGCCCGAACCATGTCAGGCGCCGGCTAAGGATCTCCATAGAAGCCCTGCTCCAGGAGCCCCGGTGGGTTAGAACTGTCTCTTCTTTCCCTGCAATACATTCATGACACAGCCAGTAGGGAACAGGGATGGAGAGAGAGAGAGAGGGAGAGAGAGACTGGCGAGGCTCCTTTTCCAGAGCATCATGAGGGCAGTCCCCTGCCCCACCATCTACCCAGGGGCCTCTCCTTTGGAGCATGAGCGGAGCCCAGATGGGCCAGCGTGGTGCAGACCCCAGGGAAGGGGATGCCCGAGGCCTGGCCACCCAGTCTTCAGCCCTGGCCCATGCTTCTCTCTGAGCCACAGCATCACAGAGCACCTTCGAAGACTGTGCCCTGAGCCCCCACTTTTCTTCCTTCAGCTGCAAGGGCCTGTCCTTTCATCTCTCTCCACCAACATCTCCTAGATGCTACCTTCTGCCACGAAGCCTGTCCCGAGCCTGCTACAGCACCTTGCGGGTCCTCCGGGTGCCGCCTCCTGTTGCTTCTGTCCACTGCTTGGATCAGCCCTCCCCTGCCCACGCCCTAACTGTAAGGACCGGTGGCGGATGATTCAGCTTATTATGATTATTATTTGGGTGGCCTTCTCCTATGCCCTAATCTTATCCAAGATGCAATAGCCTGCAAGTGATGGTTAATAGTTGGCGGATGCCGATACACTAGCTAGTAGCGGGCAGGGCAGCTTTGAGCCCCTGGGAAGGAGACTAGAGGTGTGTTTATGCAGGCTCCGGGGCTCCCAGGTCCCCAAAAGGGAGCGGTACCAACGGGCGTGGGTTCAAGTAAGTGGGGAAGTCTAGAACACTTGCCTTTGGCGCCTCCAGCTCTCCTTATACTGACCTTCTTTGGGGCAGCCTCTTGGTTCATACTAAAGTGTAAATGGCTAATAGTTTACCCTCCCCTGGGGGAGTCGCCTTCTCAGAGCTTACCTAAAGTTGAAGATGAAGTCCTGGGGCTGTCCTAGAGGTCAGTGGGGGGGGGGGCGGGGAGTAAAGTACTTGTCTAGGATGAGGAATTTTCCAGGCTTCTGAAATCACCCCCTTGGGAAGCTGCCTGGTGTGGTGTGCCCCTCAGTTAAGGTAGTTTCTCTCATTCCAGGCTGCTTAGGACACTGATCCCTTTCTCTCTGGACCCTCCCTACTCAGCCTAACTTGAAAGATACCAGATTCCCCCAAAACAGCTTCAGGGAAAAGTATGGAAGTCTGGGGGTGGCAGGCATGCCTGATGCAGCAGAATTTAAATGTCTTCGTGCTGTAAAACTTGGAACGTCTACTATGGGTTCTTACTGTGCTGTTTGGCTTGCGATAGGCACCGGGCGAAGGGAACGTCCAGGTTCACGTTCTAACGATGCTGCCTTCCCTTCTGCAGACCGCTGGCGACTCCCCGGGGCCCTGCCTTGCCACATCTATAGAATGGGGAGACGTGGCCCGCTGGATATGCTTTCGGGCATCAAATTACTTACCCTCTCTCTGCTTCGGTTTCCTCATCTGCCAGGGGTTCCTGCTCAGAGGGTGGCAGGAGGAGGAAAGGAAATGACATGCACAGAACACCCAGCTCAGGGGTGAAAGCACAGTAGGTGAGTTTTTTTTTAATTACAGTTGCTAGGGTCATTTCCTGTTCTGAGCTTCTGTGACTCTAGATTTATTTTTCTGTCTATGGACTAACTCGCGCTTCTGAGGTTCTATCCCTTTGCTGTTTTGCTGACCAACTCCCTTCCTGAGAGGTTGCTCTTAATATCACTTTCATTCCGAGAGCCCTGACCATCTGGAGGGACCAGATGGGGCAACATGTCAAGGTGGAGCATCAGTGGCGCAGGGGACATAGGAAGGTCCTTTTCTTTCAACCAGAAACTCTACGATGGGTTTGCTTATGACGCAAGTAAGATCTAGACTCTACCAACTATGGAGGGCTTGCAGACAAGGTGACTCCTTCTAGAAGCTTCCCCGGGGAGGAGCAGGAAGCTTCAGAATGGGAGAGCCGCGTGGGGGTGACAGCGGGTCACCTGCATGTCTAGGCTTCTTATCAAAGAGAATCAGGAGTGGGTGTTTGTTACGGTTGGGAGAAATCAGCAAATATGATAAGTCTAGTCATCAGGATAGATCAGAAGGATGGGTTTTAGTCAAAAGCTTTCAAGATGGTGAGCCTCATTTTCTGGTGGCTATTGTATCATGACCAGGGTCACATGTGCACACAGACACATGTCCGGGATGCCTCAATTAATGGACACGACGATGGATTTCTGTCGACATTTTCCCTAGAAAAGGACAGGAACTCAGCAACTTTGTCATGGGACGTATCGGCACGGTGTTGCATTTGGGATCAGAATGCCTCACGCAGCTCATGTGTTTGCTCCGAGGGCCGGACAATGCAAGAGAACGCTGGAGCATTCTGACCCACCAGGAGTTTCGGGAACTGTCGATGCCGCAGACTGAAAGAATGTTGTGCCCCTTGGCCCCGAAGTCATGCTATTTCCTAAAGCCCAATGGCATGGCATTTGGAGGTGGGGCCTTTGGGAGGTGATTAGGTCCTGAAGGAGGAGCCCTCTGCAATGGTATTTGTGCCCCTATAAAAGAGACTCCAGAGAGCTCCCTTGCCTCTTCCACCGTGTGGGGCTACAATGGCAAGACAGTCAGCCATGAGCCAGGAAGAGGGTTCTCCCTAGACACTGACTCTGTCAGCATCTTGATCTTGGACCTCTCAGCTTCCAGAACTATGAGAAATAAATGTCTGGTGTTCGTATGCTGTCCAGTCTATGATATTTCTGTTATAGCAGCCTGAATGGACTAAGACAGCTGAGGGCTAGACGTGACCTTGGAAGCCTCCGTGGGCTACAGGGCTGGTGAAGTCCAGCGTCCTGCGTCCTGTGATTCCACCTCACCTGCTTCTCTCCTTATATCCCAGCTGCACTCTTGTCTTGGGCTTTACCATCCCGACCAAGGGGGGCATTTTCTGAATATGCCAGCTCCCTTCCAGCCCCCAGGCCCTTGAACACGCCCTTGCCTCCACCGGCAGCTCCTTTTCCCTTCTCTTCCTTTGGCTACATTCTAGATAAAGGATAATCGTACCTGCCATCATCCCCTCAGACAGGTTGGGTGTCCCATCCTATGCTTCCTGGCTGGCACTCTGGGTCAGTTCTCTTGTCTGTCACCCCCCCACCCCCCGCAGGGTCCTCGATGACAGGACTGTCCATTGACATCTGTGAAGCATCTATGAGTGCTTACTTGGCTGAGTTTATCTCCCCGGACTACATAGCTCACCAATACCAGTGCCTTTAGCCCAACAGGGCAGTGCTACTACGCTTCTTCGTTTGCAGACGGGGAAGGAGAGGCACAAAGAGGTTATATGACTTGCCTGAGGTCACACAAGTAATAAGTGGTGTGAATGGGGGGGAGCACCTCTGGTGTCCCGATGGCCTGAACTGGGTTGGGTAGCGTCTCCCAAAATTCATGCCCACGCAGAACCTCGGAGCATGACCTTCTCTACATAGAGGGTCTTTGCAGGAGTAACGAGATAGAACGGGGTCACGCTAGGTCTGTATCCAGCGGCCGGTCTCCTCGTGAGAAAACAGAGATGACGCAGAGGGGAGAAAGACAGCCATGCTCACGGGGAAAGAGAGACCGCGGTGATGGAGTCAGAAGCCAGGGAATGCCATTGTTGGCAACCAGCAGAAGCGAGGAAGAGGCAAGGAAGGATCCTCCCGTAAACCCTTCAGACGTGGAGTGGCCCTACTTGATTTCCGACTGCTGGCCCCCGGAACTGTGAGAGAAAACAATTTCTGTTGTGTTCAGCTGCCCGGTTGGCGGTCATTTGGTACGGCGGGGCCACAGGAAAGTAATAAACTACCTCGCAGGGAGCGAAGGGAGTGGTTTCTCGGGGGGCTGTGGCATCCACACCCTCTCCCAGGAGCGGGGAGAGGGCCGGGGGCCTGCTTCCCCTGGAAGTTCTGCCCAAGGATGGGCGCGGTGGGAGATTCCCGCACCGCTCGCATGCTGCACAGGCTTGCCGGTCCCCTCCATGAGATGGGAGGGACATTTTGGGAGGGACACTGTGCTGGGCTTAAGATGGGAGCCTGGGGCACATTCCAGGCGGCTGGACCTCGGGGAGGCCCAAAGCAGCCCCCCAGCGCCTGTATTTTCCTTCTTAGCAGATGGGACCTAGACGCAAACAGGAGCCGGGCACTGTTCTGGGCACTGGGGGTGCTCTGGGCGACGAGGTTGACCGCGGTCTCTGTCTCCAGGAGATGAGGTTCTGGGGGACCAGGAGTCACCCAGAAAAGAAACAAGTGATGATTTCAGAGAGCGGTTAGGGATCTGAAGAAAAACCTCCTTCTCCAAAGATAAGGAGGTTTCACAAAACGCAACAGTATAAATAAAAACAAAACACCAAACCGAGCGGCGATGCCCTTGGCCCGTGTCAAGGATCACACACAAATGTTGGCGTGTCGGGCCGGGCAGAGCTGAGACTCAGACGATCCGTGGCCGGCCGGGCTGGGCTTCAGAGGACGGCCTACCTTGTGGCCAGGCTGGCCGTCCAAGTCACTTTCTGCATGGTGGGGCCGGCAATGAAAAGGATGACTGGGCAGGCAGCCTGCCCGGACCTCAGCGGGAGGGAGAGCCGAGACTCCCCTGGGCCGGTTCCCCAGGCCGAGCTGGCAACAGGGCCTGCAGTTCCCCGAAAGGGCCGCTCTCCTGCCCCGCCAGGAAGAGAGTGTGTGTGGGGGGGCCTTTGGGGAGCACCCGTGAGAGATGCCAAGCACTGGACATGACTCTTGCCTGGCAGATGCCATTCCCCCCCCCCCCCCCCCAGGGTGCTTCTTAGGTGGCTGCTTTGAGAAAGACCCATGGAGCACTTCAGGAGCTTTCAAAACTTCCAGGAAGAGCAAGACGCACACTTTCCAAACCTAACACACAAGCCTTAGAAATATCACCCATAAGCATGGATACTTAAAATTTTTTTTAAATGTTTATTTATTTTTGAGAGAGAGGGAGAGAGAGTGTGAGCAGGGCAGGGGCAGACAGAGAGGGAGACACAGAATCCGAAGCAGGCTCCGGGCTCCGAGCTGTCAGCACAGAGCCCGACGTGGGGCTCGAACTCGCGAACGGCGAGATCATGACCTGAGCCGAAGTCAGACACTTAACCGACCGAGGCACCCAGGCGCCCCAAACACGGATACTTTTAAATGCACGCAAAGCGACTTAGCTATAGAATAAGATCATTTAAAATACAAAGCACTCTTTTTTTATTTTTTGAAAAATTAAAAAATGTTTTACTGTTTATTTTTGAGAGAGAGGGAGACAGAGCATGAGCAGGGGAGGGGCAGAGAGAGAGAGAGAGAGAGAGAGAGAGAGGGAGACACAGACTCAGAAATCAGGTTCCAGGCTCCGAGCTGTCAGCACAGAGCCCGATGCAGGGTTCAAACCCACAAACTGTGAGATCATGACCTGAGCCAAAGTCGGATGCTTAACCGACTAAGCCACCCAGGTACCCCTAAACGACAAGGCACAATTAATGATGGGTAATAGAAACCATTATTTTAGAATAGAACCATTTTGGAAAGAGAAGCAATTCTGGGGTCAGACAAAACTGTGCATCAGTAACTTTCCACCTGATGTGCCTTCTCTGGTCAAACACCCCCCACTCCGATCCAGGGCAGAGTAGAAGGAGAAGATCTGTCCACTTGCTTGTTGTTAAACACAGACAGTGACTGAGGAGTGTGGGGGGAAAGACCTGGAATAAATGCAGTGCTCTACCTTTTCCCACACCAATCACTGAGATTCCTCAGTAACTTCCCTCAAAGCTGATTTTTCTCATCTCCTTTGAATATCTCATGGCTTTGGTGGAAGTCATGTTCCCTCTGAAATGGCTGGTGACACGTGGACAGTCTCAAGAGCCCCTTCAGCACCGGGAGACGCTCCTGTCCCCTTCATGAGTGGAGAAGGACAAAATGAAGGCTGTGATTGTAGGACACATGGGAAGTTGTCATTTCGACAATCATCCGATCATTTAAGGGTTCCAGAGCAACCAGGAGGAGCTAGCTTTCTTCACCATTGCCGTTTAATTTTTTTTTTTTTGAAAAAAAAATTAGAAATGATCTTTGAAGGGACGCCTGGGTGGCTCAGGCGGTAGAACATCTGACTCTTGATCTCAGGGTGGTGAATTCGAGCCCCGCGGTGGGTGTAGAGATTGCTTAAGTAATTAAAACTTAAATAATAACACCAACTAAACTCCAGTTAAAAACAATAACCGAGGGATGTCTGGGTGGCTCAGTCGGATGAGCATCTGACTCTTGATTTCAGCTCAGGTCATGATCCTAGGATCATGGGATTGAGCCCCACGTTGGGTTCCTTGCTGAGCGTGAGATTCTCTCTCTCTCTTTCTCTCCCTCTGCCCCTCCCCCTCCTCTCTCTCTCTTTCTCTGTCACTCCTCCTCCTCCTCTCTCTAAAATAATTAAAAAAAAGATAATAATCTTTGAAGAAATGTCATCAACTTGGAGGAAGGATAAGACATTTACTCGAGCTGTAAACTATTTAAATGAAATGATGAATTGTCTTTTTCCATTGGTGAGGACACAACGCAGGGTTTTGTATTCTAAGCTTTTGCATACGTATATTGACATTTTTATGCTTGTAGATAAATTAGCCAATGGATGTAGGTTGACCTAAAAAAAAAAACCAGTCCTGGCATTTTTTTTGTTTTGTTTTGTTTTGTTTTGTTTTGTTTTGTTTTGTTTTGTTTTTGGTATTGATAGGAGATCCCGGGCGTTCATTAACTTATTGCCGCAGACATTTCACGGCATATGTAAGTCATGTCACATGCTGGCCACCTCAAACCAAAACAGCCCTGTACGTCAGCTATATCTCAATAAAACCAGGAAAAAAAAAGAATGGAAGAAAAAACAACCACAGCAAAAAAAAATGGCATGAACTTCCAGCCTCCATACTGACCGGGGAGCCTCTGTCCTCTCACCCTCAGACACCTCAGCCACATTCTGGGGCGGTTAATTTGGTTTCCTGACTGGAATTGCGACACCCTTGCCACAGAGTGTCTTCGAGCTCCAGACAAGCCCGTGAACAGGGTGTCAGGAAGTCCGGGAAAGCATGAGTCAGCTCAGCACTGGCACCCGTGGCCCCCCTGGGCCTCAAAAGGAAACTTGACCAGTAGCCGAAGTCAACAAGGGGCACAGAGCAAGCCGTCCCATGCTCGGAAGGCGGCCTGGGGGAGGCGGGGGGCCGGGGGCTGGCTGGTGGGCACGGCCAGGGAGCCCTGGCCGGCGTGTCCCCGTGGGCCCTGCACACCAAGCTCCACCCTTCCCAGCAAGAGACTTTCCAGCCTTTTCGGCTCTGACCACAAAGGGTGGAATTTAATGGCCTGAGAACTCATTTCACGTTGGTTTTGGTAAACTCAAGATGACAGAATGAGTAATGCGTTAAAATCATCTTTTTCCCAATCGAAAAATATGTATTACAATTCTGTCTGCGACTTAACTTCTTAGCAATAAAGATTGTAACTTTCTGGGAGATAATTCGAGATCTGAACGAGTGCTAGACTCTGGGCGTTGTCCTATGTGGCCACGGGACACGGTTCGTAGCAAAGGCCGTTTAGGAAGCAATGTTCTCTTAGTTTCCTTCTCATCTCTTCCTGCGTCTCGGGATACACATATGTGTAGGTATGTCTTTCCGTACTTGGTTTCCTCTCTCCCTCATTCCCACCTTTCAGAATCCCCTGCTGCACCCTCAGTGCAGACGTGCTTTTCAGAATTTTGAACACTGAGAATTCCTGGAAGCCGCAGGTCTGTTTTCCCACACCTGGACCTTGAACCTGATAGGTCCGCAGCCCGCTCCTAAGCGTGTAGGGCAACGGAACCCCAGACGAGGTAGGGCCGTGCAGCTGTGGACTTGGGCTCCCCACCCAGGAGACGGAAATTCTCCCCAAAGCACTACTCAGAGCACCCCCGGGGGCCCGCCTGACTTAGCCGGGCTCCACATTCACTCCCACTTCTCAGCACAGTTGGGGTGGGGGAAGGGCCCAGATGTGACCCTCTGCCTAGGAGGAAGGGGGGGGGATTCATCTGTGGGGAAGTGAGAAAGGCCCACGATCCGATGCAGGAGAGGAAAAAGAAGAAGCGAGACGGGGAGAGGTCTCCCTATAAGTGGGGCTGCAGCCAGAGGCTGGGGGGGACCCGCTGAAGAAGGGAAGGTTAGAGAGATGCTTTCCTCTAGTTCCTGTCTCTGGTCCGTGACCCCTCTTCCTCCAACCTGGAGACCAGTTCTATAGGGTCAGCCCAACACACACACTGGAGGTTCTGCACGCGGCTGGGAAGGGGAAGACGAAAACTATAGCCTAAAAGCAGAGTTTCTGAAATAGTGTCGATACCTCTTAAATAGCAGCTAGCTTGAAAGAAAACGCCACGCTGTTCCTCTCTGTGCCTTCTCCCCGCTTTACTTCACAACCCATCTCCTCGCTACTACAATCTGTAAGCGGAAAAACTTAGTAGCGTCAAGATCTTCCTTATAGAAAGCATGCTGTAAATTATCTAGAAACTTGGGCATTTCTGCAGGGCTACTCTCCCCTGAGCTCGGCGCTTTTCTTTGCACTGTGAGGCCAGGAGGCTAAAAACAAAGCAAACCAAAGCAAAGAAAAACCACCCCAAAACCAAAACCAAAACCAAACCAAACCAAAACAAAAAACAAACAACAAACCCCCTCCAAACTAAAACAACAACAAAAAATAAGATTTTAGATCTTGAACAGTAGGACGAAGATACTATCAAAACATTTTGTGAAATTTAGACATTTTTTCCATATTTTCCACAGGGTTAAACTTTGAGATGAAAATCGACTTTGGAACTTTTGATGTTTTTTTTGTTTTTTGTTTTTTGTTTTTTTCCCAAATAAGAATTTCCTTAACCAAACTGAGGAAATTTACTTGGGAGAAGAAAATGACTAACTTGTAGTTTCCACAATGAGAAACACATTCCCATGGCCGTTGGCCACTTTCTGTCACTGTGTGATAGGCTTAAATTGCCTTCATTTATAAAGAGTTAAAAATATGAATGAAATATTTAAATTTGTTCAAAGAACATCACGGTTTCAACATCCTCCCCCAGAAAGAGAGCAAAGATATTAGATGGCAATTGACATAATGATCACTTCTGAGTAGCAACCTGAAGCTTGACTGCTTATATTTAATTTCAAACCAAGAGCCGCAATTTCGAAAGAAAGAAAGAAAGAAGGAAAGAAAGAAGGAAAGAAGGAAATAGCCAGCCTCTATTGCTGCAGCCAGATAGGGCCGCGTAATGGCCGTGAGCCTGTCTCTTCCTGCAGCGTTTCTGGCCTTGAGTCCACAGAGCCCCCGCCAACATCAAAGGAAGCTGTAGGAGATGGTGTGCGGAACACCAGATAGCCCGAGGAAGGGGGGACCCTTCCTTTGCCAAAAAGGAGTTGCTAAAATTAGACGGTGAGGTTGTCTCAGCCCTGGAGGGGATATTGCTGACCGCCTGCCTCCATCGATGATGGAGCCTTCACTGCTTTTGAGACCTTCAAGAGGCAGGGCTTGTGCAATCGGCAGGGGTGTCTTTCTGCTTCGAGATCCTTCCCTCCCCTCTCTCCTTGAGCGCCTGCTGCCGATATTTAAATCAATTTCCTCTTGCTTTGGGGCTCAGTGCAGATGGGGAGCAGCCGGGCGCTGCTCTGTTCCTCTGGGCTTTCTAAGATGGTTTTTATAATCCGAGACCAGCATTTGCCCTCCCCGTTCATCCGGGATGCTGTCATACGGGCTTCATTTTGTCCTTCTCTGTGCATTTGGGATGCGTGGGGGATGTGGGTTCTTGGAGGAGGGGTGGAAGGTCAGGGCCGGCCTCACCCTTGGGCTGAGCGTGTGGTCACCTGCGAGGTGAGGTCACCTCCCTCTCCACCTGCCTTGCCCCGGTGAACGGCATGTGAACACCTGCCGCTCGAGATTTACGCTTTGGGGTGAGCATTGTCCTCCTTCCATGTTTCTCTTTCAAACCCGGAGTCCCTCAGGAAGGGGTTAAGTCCCTTAAAATTAATATCTTTGCTGCCCTGATTTCCTCTCCAGAAATATGTAGGGAAGCGAGACGGGCTGGAAGAGGGGACGGAGAGGAGAAGCAAGGGGTTTAGGAAAGGAGACCTGAGCGAGGCCACAGAGATCAGCCCCCTTTCCCGGAGACCGTCCCCTGCGGCTTCCTCAGGAGGACCACACGATGTCCAGAGACGACTGCGTGACTTTCAGAGATAACAGGGACAGTTCCTGTGACATCCGCTCCCCTCCCCCGGCAACATCTGTCCCTCTCCTCAGAGGATCTCTCTATGGCTCTGGGCGCTGGGAGCCGCCGCTTTGCAGGGCGAGGAAGGAGCCAGAACTCCGGGAGCCTGGTCCTCATCTTGTCTGCTTCTTTTTTCTCAAGACCAAAACAAACCACAAAGCCCCTTGCCCCACTGAATATCCACCCACGGAGTACAGTCGAGAAATCTGTGTTCCAAAGCAAAACCCTTCTCTTTGAAGGATCCAGCCTTTCAACGGCCCCACCAACGGGAGGGTTAATAGACCTGACCTGAGGCAGGCATATGGCAGGAAGTAGGTCTCTTATGAGGGTGAGTGGGTGACTTGTGGCGACTGTCAGGCACTGGGGGCCTTGAATTCAGGCCTGTGGGTGAGCAGGGCACAAACAGCTGGGCAGAGTGGCCCTTAATCTCCTGCCAGCTGGACCCAGAGACGGGGCTCGGAGGCTCGAGTGCCCGGGCTGTTCTTGGCAGACGTTCCAGAAATGACTCTGGTGGCGAGAGCCTGTGGCTTCAGGCCTGCCCCAGAATAACACACTGTCAGCATATGTTAACAGGCTGCCTTTTCCCCAGAGATCACAAAATGCATTCCATTTAGTGTCTGTTTTGCAAGTGTTACTATCTGTGTTTTATGGGCAACGAGACCAAAAGACAGCAAGGCCTTTGAGCTCCGCCGGGTGAGTGTGAGTGGTTACGGGCTGTCCTGGGAGGCCCGTGCTTCCTGACTCTCAGGCTAGAGCACCACAGCTTTCCCCCGACCTCTCCAAACTCCTTCCAGAATGATCTTTCTGGCTTGCAGCTCTCAGGGTCTGGTGAGCGTTAAAAGGAACACGTGTGTTCTGAACTCCCTGGAAGAGAGAGCTGTATTAAACGCACACACACACACAATCTAGTGTTCAACATGTGAGGACATAGATGAAAGGGGACGGCCGCTTCAGTGTTGGGTTCTGTGACCACACATGGTGAGGCCTTCCCCCTTACGTTAAGCGTGAGACCGTGCAGATCCTGCTTTCTTCTTTTCACAACGTGGCCGTCCCATTAGACCGAACAGAACGAGGTACCTGCTGGTCTGATGCTAAGTGAAGTTTTCCGAGTTAGTTCAGCTCGCTCTCCCCAGGAGGAACTTCATCTCCACCGGACAGAGCGAGAACATTTTCTCCCCGAAGGTGTCGGAGCCACCCTTGCAATATCTGACGCTAAAACAAATGATTCTTGTTTTTAACCAGTATTTTTTTAGGCTGTTTATTTTTGAGAGAGAGAAGAGAGAGAGCGGGTGGGGCGGAGAGAGAGATGGAGCGAGAGAGATCCCAAGCAGGCTCCGAGCTCAGCAGAGCCTGACTCGGGGTTCCATCCACAACCAAGAGAGCATGATCGGAACCGAAGTCAAGAATTGGATGCTTAACCAACTGAGCCACCCAAGGCCCCCCTCCCCCCCCCCCAGTGAGTCTTTAATTGTAATCCCAGCGAGGGCAAATGATTTTCATGGCTAGAATTAGCAACATAAGACCTGGAAACATCACCACATGCGAGACTGAAAGATATCTAAGGGAACCTTTTCTAGGATAGACACTCAAGCAGTTCCCAGAAAAGGAAACTTCAAGTCTATACCGATTTTTTTTTTTTTTTTCAAATCTCAGGGAGACGGTTCCACGGTTTGTCACTGGGAACTAGTGTTTAACAGACAATCAGCAAACATTTATCACACACCTACTATGTGTAAGGTTCTGTGAGGGCACGAGGACGGTTATTTAACGGCCGGCCCGCAAGTTGACCGTGTTGACGGCCTGCCCCGAGTTGGTTCTCAATCTTTGCACTCGTACACGCGGCAACAACTACTCTCAATATTTGGAAATCCTACGTTATCTCTCTCAACTGTCTCTCATGTCTTTGCTTCCTAACTTGAGGGGAGCTGCTGTTGGATTCTCTCTCTCGATGGCAGTCTCGCGCATACACACAGGGGACAGTTAGTTGCCAGGTCGCTGCTGAGCCGCTTCATCCAAGTGCTGGGATGAGCCGAGGATAAGCAAAAAGTAGCCCCTAAATGCGTCCGAGTCCAAACTCGTGGTCTTCCCCCCCCCCCCCCCAGATACGTCCCCGCCCACCATACTCTTCCCTGCCTCTATGGAGACTGGAGTTTTCAGATGGCTTGTGCTACAGAACACTCGATTCTTCCACACTTTTTTTATTTTGCACCATCCAGACCGTCATCCAATAATGCTGGTTTCAGCCACTATTATTGTCCCTGCCAGGCACCCTTATTTCTTACTTCCATTTGCAATAGTTTCCTATTTGGGTTTTTTTTTTTTTTTTGAAGCCTTTAAAAAAATGTTTTTAATGTTTATTTTATTTTTGAAAGAGACAGAGACAGAATGTGAGTGGGTTAGGGGCAGAGAGAGAGAGAGAGAGATACAGAATCCGAAACAGTCTCCAGGCTCCAAGCTGTCGGCACAGAGCCCAACACGGGGCTCGAACCCACGAACTGTGAGATCATGACCTGAGCCGAAGTCTGATGCTCAACCGACTGAGCCACCCAGGCTCCCCAATTGTTTTTAAGCTTTTAAAAACAGCTTTATTAAGATATAATGCATGTACTACATTTCACCTATTTACGGTGTAAAAATCAGGGCGCCTGGGTGGCTCAGTCGGTTAAGCATCTGACTCGGTTTCAGCTCAGGTCATGATCTCAGAGTTTGTGAGTTTGAGCCCCTCATTGGGCTCTGCACTGATCGTGTGGAGCCTGTTTGGGATTCTCTCTCCCTGTGTCTCTCTCTGCCCCTCCCCTGCTCACACACACTCTCAAAACAAATAAATAAACTTCAAAAACTAAAGTGTAAAAATCAGTGTATTTAAAAACTACATTATTAATTTTTTGAGTTGTAAAATTTCTATATAATGTAAAATTTCTCATTTTTCACATTTTTCAGCATACAATTCAGTGGGACTAATTGTATTCACAATTGTTGTGAATTTATTACTGCCACCTACTACTAAAACTGTTTTACTACTCCAAACAAACAGTAAACTAGCGATAGGAGGGAACTTCTTCAACATAATACAGGCCGTCTATGAAAAACCCACAACTAATATACTCAATGCTGAAAACCTAAAAGCTTTTCTCCTAAGGTTAAGACCAAGAAAGACAAGGAAGCCCACTTTTGCCACTGCTCCGTAACATAGCATGGGAAGCTCTGGCCAGAGTGGTCAGGCATGGGAAAGAAATAAAGGGCAGCCAAACTAGTGAGGAAGATGTACAATTCTGTTCACAGACGACATGCTCTTCTGTGTAGACACCCTGAAGTCCACAGAAACCCCGCGAAATCTAATAAACGGATTCAGCCAAGTTGCAGGATAAAGACCGACACACAAAAATCAGTTGTATCTCTACACCCTTGCAATGACCCATCCAAAAAGGAAATGAAAAATCAATCCATTTACAATCGTATTGAAAAGCACGAAATACTTGGGGCGCCTGGGTGGCTCAGTCGGTTACGCGTCCGACTCTGGCTCAGGTCGTGATCTCACAGCTCGTGAGTTCGAGCCCCGTGTCGGGCTCTGTGCCGACAGCTCAGAGCCTGGAGCCTGCTTCGAATTCTGGGTCTCCCTCTCTTTCTCTACCCCTCCTCCACTCATGCTTTGTCTCTCTCTGTCTCAAAAATAGATATTAAAAAAAATTTTTTTTTAAAGAACAAAATACTTAGGGATAGATTTAACCAAGGAGGCAAAAGACTTGTACACTGAAAACTACAAACTATCACTCAAGGAAATTAAAGAGGCCTAGAATGAATGGAAAGACAGGTCACGTGCACGGATTGGAAGGCTTATTATCACGAAGATGACGGTGCCACCCAGAGCAATCCATAGACTCAATGTAAGTGCTACCAAAATCCCAATGCTGTTTCTTACAGAGACTGAAAAACCCATCTTAAGTTCCTGGTTGGCTTTTGCACGTCCTGGTCCCCCTGCCTGGTGCCCTGGTACCCCAGAGCCGCATGACCCTGTGTCACTTCCTTCAGGTGAGTCCGTCACCACCTCAGTCACATGCTACCTATCAGTTTCTCATTGTGGCCCTCCCTCGCCGCCCTTGTGCTTCTGGAACACTTTTATTTGTCTTCTTTTTGTCCCCGGCTGTTCATGTCATCTGCCCACAGAGTCTATTTTACTTATTTATTTTTTGACCCTCCCTCTTCGAACATAAAGTTCATGAGTTGGGGAATTTTTCACTGCTCCCTGCTACATGCCCAGCACTGAGAACATACCAGGCACAGAGTAGGCATTCGAGACAGATATTTACCGAGTCCAAGGACGACTGTAAGACATATAAGCAAAATGAATACATTTGGTCTATTGGTTTGGTAAGGAAGCAAGGCCAACAGGGATCAACTCCTGGGACCATTGCCTCTTGCTTTCCTTAACAAAACTCCATCTTACGGTGAAAAACAGTGGTGTGGGAGCAGTGCAGCTCCCTCACACACTCAGAGAAGTGGCCGGTTCACATGTTTTTTCCTAGTTGAAAATCATGTTCACTTGGGCTGGTTTCAAATCATCAACTGTCTTTCTAGCATACCACTCCCTGAATTCCAGTATCTTCGAAATCTCTTCCCGGCCTGAAAAAGCCATCAGGATGTCTTAATCCGTCCTGATCTTCAATGGCGGGGGACCCGAGTTCGTGGAGATGCAGTTATGGCTACCAGCAGGATGCCAAGCACTTGGCTTTGGCTGGGCGAGAGCAAATCTCGACACCCAGGGAGCAAACAGCACAGCTGGTAGGAAAATAACGGGTATGTATGCAAGTGAGCGAAGGGGACGGACCGTAACGGGAGACTCCCACAAGTGGGAAACTTAGTACGTGTAGACATAACTACATGCCAAACAAATTTACAATTTCACATGCTTAACTTGTGATTTTCACTCTGATGATGATGAGTGAACAAGAAGGAGAAAAGCTGTCTGTTCACAGATGACTCATCTATGTCTTATTTTAAATGGATCTTGGGAGTGTTTCCCCAAATTACATCACTCAGCTCCTGAATCCATGAAATCTCCAGATGAACAGCACAAAGCCACACTTCATCTGGAGGGTCCAACGTCGTGATAGCCCCTCACCCAGCCTCGATTCCTGCATTTCTACCCTCAGGGGACAGCTACTGCCCTCAGGAAGAGGGGCCCACTGCCTCCCTGAGATCAGAAAGGCGCACTTCCTGCCCAGAGACTGACCGGGCTGATGCCCCCAAGTGAGTCCCGTCGTCCCACTCATTGGAACAGTACCTTTAAAATATCCATGGGGTAAAATCAATGAAAACCAAACACATATGTTTCAACATTTTTCTTTCAAATACATCATTTTGGTAGAGTATAGATATATACTTTCCAACTTCCTATTTATCTATCTATTCATCGTATTTTCACGATAAGCCATACGTAGATACTCATTAATCCCACCCATATAAGATGGCTTTAAAGTGGAAAACCTTTTTCACTACCAATTGCTGTTGAGAAAATGAAGGGAGGAGTAAACTCTGGTAACTGCCTTCGGGAAATGGGACAGTCTAGAATCTGGCCATACAGAGCTAACACAGAGGCTGTTCATCCTGGCTGAGTCAGCCATGAGCCCTTGGATAAACTTGGGCCCAGGGACTGATTGGATGCCAGTCACGCTCATGAAGGCGGCATGCCACAGGATGGCAGAGGGGCTTTGGTTGCATCAGAATTTTGTTGCCTCAAATAATTCCAGAAAACGAGAGGCCCAGAAGCTCCAACTGGGACACGATTTTTGTATGGAATAACAAAAAGCTCAATTTCTCTGCTGTAGCAACTCCTGTCAGCATTTGAATTGCAGGTCTCAGCTTCCTGGCAAATCTCAAAGGGCCATGACTGAAGTCTGCTCCCCGCTCATGCTCCATAGAGAACAACATGGCGGTTTCCGGGCAAGGACGAGCGTGCATCGTGAATGAAGTCAGTAAAGCGCAGACTAGATCTCAGGAACGTTGGCCCTGTTTTTATCACCCCATCTATTGTAGAATTAATCATTTATTTTTCCCAAACGGACCTGGGATCATTTGCAATGGGGCCTTATCCGATCCCGCCTCACTTCTGGTTCATCCTATTGTTTCTGGGTCTGCGGATTGCATCACGTGATGGGATCATATTCGGGGGAAATAGAAGCATTACGTTTTTCATCTTACAAAGGAGGCTGCTCACAGGTCAGGCCCTCGTTTGTTACCTACTTCCTGGAGAGGTGACTGTCTCGTGATCCCAGGCCCGGCTCCCACTTGGGCTTCGACCAAAAACCAGGCCCCCCCCCCCCCGCCCCCTCAAGAGCACACCTTGGACATGACGCCCGTGTTTTAAATTCATATCACTTTCCCATCACTGAGGGACTTTGATTTGGTCCTTTCTGAGACTGGATTGGGAAATTTATTTTCTGATTTGAACTTCCATGCCTCCGTGTCTTAAGACCATTTCATTCCTGCCTTTCCCCACCGGTAGCATTGACCTCTAAACATGCCGGCACGGCTCAGTTAGTTAAAGAGAAATCACAGGTAGATTTTTTTGACCTCTACACAGAGGTAGAAATCATATTGTCTGTTAGGGTAGGATTTCTTCCTTATGCCAGCATGCTCTGTGCATGTGATAGAATGATGGGGAAATAGAGATGTGAGAGACAGGGAGAGAGAGAGTGAAGGAGGGACAGAGGGACAGGGAAGAAGAGAAGGAGAGACAGGGAAAGAGAGACACAGAGAGAGATGGAGAGAGAGACACACACAGAGAAACAAAAAGAGAGAAAGACAGACACACAATTCCCGCACCCCCACCCCCTGCCATGCACACATGGGGGGGAAGGGAGACAGGGACAGAGACAGAGAGGCTGCATATTACTTTTTAAAGGAAGCCCCCTCCCCCACCTGAGCCTGTCTACAGTCCTATAAACACCATTAGGATCCTGTGTGACTCATTTTATATCCCAGGAAATAGTCTCTTCTGTCTTCCAAAGTACCACATTTTCAATTCCAGACTTGAGTCAAATTGGAGTAGACGCCCACCCCCACCAATTATGTAATTAATTTATACTGAGAGACTCTATGTTATACATCCTCTATTTTTAGGCTTAGGAACTGACAGTTTTCCAAACACACATCCTACTTAAAACACAGTCTTCGCAATCCCAGCCTGGTCCTTGGCACCTGTTATCCCCTTAACGGACACTTCCTGTTCCAGCTGCCCCTTCGCTTCCTTCTGGAAGCTCAGCCTCCAGAGGGTGGGACCCTAAAGTATACCACGAGCACTTGCCAGAGGGGCACCTTTCCTCACTGCTGTGGATGCTGCACACAGAAGAGCTGGGCATTGGCTGGAGCCGGGACCTCCTGCCCACCTCATATCTCTTAAGCTTCCTTTGAATTTCACGCTCATAGCTGGAGTGGAGGGGTGGTGCTCTGATGTGATTTTCCTGCTGTGCCGGCAGGATTGCTCCGTGGCCTTGACATGTTTAGTTACTCCCTGTTCGACTGGAATGCGTGGCGGCCAGCACCCCCGCCCCCAGCCGGAATGCCTGGGATTGTATTTTACTGGCTCGGCCTCTTCACAGCTGGGAAGAGTCTCCCCAGGGGTCTCTGACGCTGAGTAAGTTTTTCACATCATCTTTGGCAGACTGACCCCGATCTGAAGTCATCCTCCAGGACAAGATCGACAAGAAGTCTCATCAATTATAGCCACGAGTTCTTTAAATGTTGAGGAGCTAAACCATCACTTAGCGGACAGGTGCTATATTTCATAGTTGGGTGCATTGTGTGCGAGAGAGGGGAGACATAGAGGAGATGGACACACACACACACACACACACACACACACTGAAGACTGGAGATTTAAAACTTAAATGTTCTTGGGGCGCTTGGGCGGCTCAGTCGGTTAAGCGTTCGGCTTGGGCTCAGGTCACCATCTCACGGTTTGTGGGTTCGAGCCCTGTGCTGATGGCTCAGAGCCTGGGGCCTGCTTTGGATTCCGTGTCTCCCTCTCTCTCTGCCCCTCCCTGATTCACACTCTATTTCTCTCTCTCAAAGACAAATAAACACTAAAAAAATTATAAAAATAAAATAAAAAAATTAAATGTCCTCAATGTTTTTATGGAAAAAATCTGCTTTGCCTCCACAAAAGCCTCAAGTAGGCTAACTGAACTCAATAACCTTTCCAGGAAACACAACTAGAAAGATCTGCCCTCTGGTAAGCCACATCACTCTCTCTTGCAAGCCTTCCAAAGCATTCCATGCAACCACCCTTCCTCCAGCAAACATGGAACAAAATTATCTGTATGGCTCAACTCAGTTAAGACCTGGTAACTGCAGACAACCAGACCTGGGTTTGAGTCCCTGTTCTGTGGGGCGACTTTGGCCAAGTTAGATACCCTTTCTGAGCCTCAGGAGGACAACAGTAATATCAGTGTCACGGGTGTCATATACTAAGGGCTCAGCCCTGCCCTGGGCAAATTCGTATTCAGGACATGTTAGTGACATTGTATTATTAACCTTTCCATGGAGCATGGAGATGGAACAGCGTCAGCAAGTCCTTTGATCCCAGGTCCCAGCCTGGTGCTTTACAAAGGCTGCGGGCAGGGCTTGTACGTGACCCATGGCCTTTCTCCACCAGACCGGAGGCACCGGCATGACAGAAGAGAGAAACAAGAGGCCTTCCAAAGGAACCTCGTGTCAGGGAGCACCGTCTGCCGGGACACTCTGGCTATGTCTTCATCCCTCCCACTCTAGGGAGTGCCCCAGGCAGGAGGACAAATTATATGTTCACTCTATGAGTTTCCCTCAGTAGCTTCCAGAGCTGCACCGGCCAATAGTGTAGCCACCAACAATATGTGCCTACCGCGCCCTTGAAATGTGGCTGGCCTGAACTGAGATGTGCTCTAAGTGTAAAATATACACCAGACCCCAAAGAGTTATGAAAAAATATAAATGATCACATCAATAACTTTTGCACGGAATACATGCTGAAAGGATAACATTTGGCTACCGTGGCTTAATAAAAATATAAGTAAGCTTCACATTACTTGTTTCTTTTCACTTATTTGATTGTAACGCATCAGAAATTAAACGTGGGGGCTGGCGCCGTATTCTGTTAGATGGCCCCATTGTTGACTTTGAGTCCTACGGATGGTGCACACGTAACTGTGCATTGGGCAACTGTGCATTGGGCAGAAGCTGTGGCCTACCAGTGGATTGTCTCTCGGGCTTTAGAGGAAAATGCCTTCCCCACAGAACTGCACTGTCATACCATTGGCTGATTGGGTCTCTACTCCTCAGTCCTAGCCTTTGATCCCGAATTCCCTCCAGGCTGCAAGCTTTCCTTTGTGCCGTGGTGGCTTGCCATCACATGGACGTCGAAAGGGACCCAGACTCAGTGAGTCCAAACACCACCGCTCATTCTCAAAGCAATATCAGCGAGTTCTTAACACAACCCCGAACTGTGTTATGTCCCAGCTTAGAAAATGTTCTTGACCCTCTACATTTCCAAAATCTTTATCCTGGCATTCAAAACCCTGGAGGATCCAGCCCTCCTGTGTGGATCCAGCTTTATCCCCTGTGAATTTCACTGCCTCTCTCACCTCCCCTCTCCCCACCGCCACCAGACCATGCTATTCAGCACGAACATGCCCAGTGCCTTGTTACCTCTGAGTCTTTAATTGGTATTGCCTCCTCCCCCACGCTATTTTCACTTTTTTATCTGCTTTGGGGGTTCTATGTAGCTCAGGAGTGCAGCTAAAAATCCACATTCTCTGGAAGTTTTTCCAGCCCTCTCCTAGCTGGCAGTGTTCCATCATCCCATATCCAAGAACATTTTGATCACGATACTGTGATAGCACATTCCAGTCGGTTCCGTGGTAGCATCGTGCAGGTGAGCATTTCCCTTGCCACCTCGAAGGTGGACCTACTTCTTTAGCATTTGGTGGTTCCTTATTCATCTTCTGACCCTCCCTCCTCATAGCAACTAGCCCTAATTTCCAACAATCGTTTGGAAGGTGCTAATCCATGAGGGCAAGTTAAGTCGATGACAAATGCACTCTGGAAGGGTGGCTGTCTGGGCTTGTCGCGGCTCTGCACCGGGAGAATTCTTTGGGGATTGATGAGGAGGAGTGAGACCAAGGTAGCATTTGGAAAGAAAAAGGAAACAATTAGGTTGTGTGCATCTTTGTAAGGAGACTCTCTAATCATGCCACGTCAAAATATTTGTTGAATGCGCATTTCGAGAAAAATTTAATCTGAAGATCAAATTCAGTGGTGGTGAGCCCAGGATGTGCTTCAGACCTGGCTTGTTCTACCATTTATCCCCTCTTTCCCTTCATTATAGATGTGACAGATGCCTAGAGCTGGACTCAGCTCGTCTAACCACGCTGATTACGGAACGATCATTACAGCCATGAATAAGGAAGGCTTCTGGAGAAAGATAAAATTACACTTTTATTAGGACATCAAACAGGACCTTGCATGAAAAGAGCTACTGATCCAAAGGGAAGGAAAATAAAGGGGGAAAGGACCTTGAGGCCCCTAACTGTAATGGAGAGGCTGACGCTGGGCTTTCAGGAGAGCTGGTCGTGTGTGTGTTGAATTACAGGCAATTATCGGTGGTCTCCCTGTTGGCCCTGAAGAATTTAGAACCACGTCAAAGAGAAACATGATCTATCAGAAGGGAAGTTCTGTTGCATCTTTTAACCCTGTGTCAACTCTGAAGCTCTCCGTGATGCGTTTTACCGTTGAGATCTTACAAATAGTTGTTGGTAAGAGTCCTGTGAGGATAACTTTCTCTCTCAGGTCACACGCTTTGATGGGGCCAAACGGGGGCTGTGAAAATACTGAGGGATGTTTAAGACTGAAATAAATTGTGTCAACGTCTTCTCTGCCACCGAGCGGTCTATCCGTAAGGAAGGAAGCAACATTTGTGCACAAACCACTGTGCGTTGTTCACCAAGACGATCTGGAGGTGCAAGACCATGAAGCGTGGTCTGATTCTTCAAAGACAAAAGTGACACTATGGTCAACACGATTTTAGTGTTCATCATACTTCATTATGTTTCTGGGATGTGGCGCATTTCCACAGGAGCATCCTGGACACCGGAACACTCACCACAGAAAAAGAAGGGAGGCGGAGACAGTTCAAATGCTCCATTGGGCCAGGCCAGCTGGAGAGCTGTGAACATTCCTGCATTTAATGCAGCATGCCCTGGGCTGATGAGAGCTGGCTCTCCTCGTGCTGGTCCCCAGCCCGCATCCATAGCAGGGACGTACGATGCTTGTGGCTCAAATGAAATAAAGGTTACTGAGTGGAAAAAAATGGAAGTCCAAACACTTCAAGGATGAATCTTTTTGGGTTCTTGTATTCCAGGTTGGATTAAAAGAGCTGATGCTAACTAAATGTGGAACGGAGCCAAATAGCTTAACATGTCCGTGGTTCGTCTCCTCACGTGCAAAACGTGAACAAAGTTTAAAGTTCTATCAGTTTATGTTGCAGCGATGTTAGACAACCCACATCTCTGCATCAATACTCTAGACGAGCGTCTCTTCTGAGTGTTCGCACGGAATTGCATAAAAGGGATGATGTCAAGAATGAGGTCCTACGTGAGAATTCCTCAGGGAGAGCATTTCAGTCTGTGATATACTTTTTGGTGGTATTAAGTTGGATTGTGTTTCATCTCTGGTTTCCAAGCATACGAGAACCATATCGCACGTTTGGAGATTTCAAGCTTTCTTCCCCTGATTATTTCAATAGCAAGGCATTATCACCCCATACACGTCAGGAAAAGTTACAAGAAATACCCAATACCCTAGATTTGGGGGTACTGGTAACCGCTGTTAGAAACTTAATCTGTTCATTCATCTCCTTTTCATTATCCTTTCCATCTTTATGTTTACATAAGCAGAGTCCCAAAGCACCAACAACTCACGTACTTAGTACGTTCGTACCATACAGATCACATAAACAGCCTGTGTTTATGAGAATGTCTTTATTTGGTGGTGTCCTGGATTTCTTTCTATTCCCAGCTTCTGGAACACTTCTCGGTAGAGAATGATGGCCACTGAGTTTGTTAAATGAATCAACGGGTGGAGGAACGGTGGAGATACTTCACCTTCTCAGACCTCCTCCCGTCCCCGGCAACTTTTCTGCTGAGAATCCTTCTCTGCCCCCAGGCCCGAGTCACTGAGACAGCCACCAGTGACTCATGAGTTGTCACTTGTGATAAAATCGATGTCTGGACTAGACATCGCTTCCTACGGGCGAAGAATACGTTCATGTATTGGGATAAGCAGATGTCTCGATGGGTGGAAGTGGACAAGAAGAGCCTCAAACAACTTGGCATTGGTCAAAGGAAGCAGGGGAATAGAGGTGATGTAACTACACTAACCAAAAATGCTAGATGGTGTTTTAGTGCCCTTGATAGTCACCGCCTGGGGGAAAATCCTCTGCTGCTTATCGAAGGGAAGTCTCTCACGTACAAGTGTCATCATTTCCATAGTGAATGGAATGGAGGCAGAGGAGCATTTACTACCGTGAAACAGAAAATAATTCTCGCCGACACCCTTGCCATTTGGTTGCAAGGTACGGTGAAATTTTGGGCACCCTCTCGACCCCAACTAGTTTCTTTCCTTGGCTTTTATGTGGGCAAGGTTGTTGTAATTTCTCCGTTCAAATAAAGTCTGTCAAAAGCCACAAAAGGAGATCTGGACCCTAAAGCTTAACGGATTCTGGAAAGCAGCTGGCTTGTAACATGAGTCATTCCAGTCAAGCTTTCTCTTTTGTATGTTTTCATCTGTGGCCTAAAGAGTTGGGTTATTGGATGTCTTCCGGCAGGTGCTATGGGATTAAGGAGGTAGCTGGTCAGAAACAAACTTTGAATTAGGGTTTTTAAAAAATAGTTTACTAAAGTAAATATGATCGTTAGCTTAATCCCCATATCCAACAGAAGGTTCACATTTAATAGCGAGGTTAAAAAAAATTGGTTGGCATGTGCATGTACAGGTCTCTGTGCTTTTGCTCCAAGATTTATATTTTAGCATTAATGATGAAATTTCCAGTACACTCCCATTTATCAGGATATAAGCATTCCAAAAGCTCAAACATCTACATTAGTTTTCCTTTTTTTGCAATTATGAGAGAACACCGAGTGGAATATTCATAAACTTACAATGGGAAATTGATTTCTTTTAAAGTTACCTTTACAAGGTGTTACAAGGTCTGTGGAGATTCAGAACAGACTCCAATACCTGTAATTTTGGGTCATGATAAAATCAATTTTCGCATGATAATTCTCAGGGATTTATTTTTTTAGTTAGAGAGAGAGCGCACGCGAGCAGTGGAGAGGGGCAGAGAGAGAGAGAGAGACAGACACACACACACACACACACACACAGAATCCCAAGTGGCTCCACACTCAGCACAGAGCCCGATGCGGGGCTCAATCCCCTGACCCTGGTGTCATGACCTGAGCTGAAATCACGAGTCGAATGCTCTACCGACTGAGCCACCCAGGCGCACCAACTTTCACGTATTTCTGAGGATGCTTCAGGTTTCCGAATCATTCGAGAAAGAGGAACTTAAACGGCAGATACTTTCAATGATGTCAACTCTCTCTCTTCATACACCTAGTACTCAAATTAAGAAGAGTGGGTAATCCATGTTGCATATATATGACATATACTACTTGTGCATGTTATTACCACCATCACAGCACCTAAGTTATCAAAGGGAAAGAGCCCATAAGGAGAATTTGGGAAGGAAATGACACGCACTTGCTGTTAAGGACAGACTAAAGAAGGGGCAAAAGAAAATAACTTTTTGTATCCAGGAATTATAAGACCCCAGATTTCAGGTCTAAAGGTCTAAATTCAAGCATCAGCTTCCCCTCACTTAAAGTAAGCATGACCTTGGACCCTAGTAATAATGCCTGCTCTCTCTCACAGGATGGTAAGGAATAAAGGAGGTAGTTTTTGTGAAAACCCTTCGCAAACTCCAAAGTCGAATATAAATCAGAGGTCAGTAGACTTTTTCTGTAAAGAGCAGACAATGAACGTTTTAGGTTTTGTGGATAGATCTCTAGCAAAACTGCTCAACTCTGCTATTGCCCCAAGAAGGAAGTTATAGACAGTGTATAAATAAATGGGCATGACTGTTTCAATAGAATTTTATTTACAAAATCAGGTGGCAGGCCAGAATTGGTCCACGGGCTATAATTTGCCGACCCCTAACGTAAAGAATAGTTTTTGTCATGACGGCACGATAGAAACGTCCACGGTAGAGCATGTTTACAAATACATCATCCCAGCGCATGTTAATGCATACATCTACATCATTAATCTGCATTAAAAACAATCTGCCTTTTTTCAAGCCACTGGGGCTTGCCAGTAAATGAAATTGTGTTGGAATTCTACAGGTAGAGCTGAATTTTCACACTTGCATTGCAGATGAGAGAGCCGGGCTGAGGCAACACATTTGAGAGTTGGCACTCGCTTGTCACAAAGTCTTACCTAGATAAGACTAATACATTGGCACCTTTAAATATACATATGAACCTAGTTTCTAATTGGATACCAACTGCTTTGTTCATTCTCTACTTTTTCATAGATCCACAAACAGTAGAGAATGGGAACCACAATAAAAGGCCAACTCTGAGAAGCTAAAATGAGAGGAGAAGGCTATCAGATGTGAGTGTGTTAAAGACATTCTCCCTCAACTTGGAGATAGGTTCTAATCAAAAAAGATAAAACAGAGCGAAGCTAGTGTCCAGGGATGGTGAGGATTGGGGGAAAACAGCCCCTTTTGGGCACAGGGGGTTGACGTGTAAATTGGTGTAGCTGTTCTGGAGGACAGAGTGCCAGTGTCAAAACTCTTAAAAATGTAGCCTCTGAACCAACATTTCCATTTCCAGGAATTTATCCCAAGGAAATAGTCAGAAATGCACCCTGAGATTATGTTCATAGATGTTCACTGCAGCAGTGATCAGGACAGTGGAACAGTGGAAACAATCTAAATTGCTAAAGATTTGGGGCGCCTGGGTGGCTCAGTTGGTTGAGCATCCGACTCTTGATTTGGGCTCAGGCAATGATCTCAGGATCATGGGATTGAGCCCCACGCTGGACTCCAAGCCAAGCAAGGAGCCTGCTTGGGATTCTCTCTTTTTCCCCTGCTTGGTCTCTCTCTTTCAAGATAAATAAGATAAACTTGAAAAAATTGCCAAAGATCCGAGACTGTTAAATAAGTAGCTGTGTTATATGAAAATCTATGCAAAATGAAAACATTTTAAAAGAATTTTTAATAGCATGGAAATGCCCACAGTATTTTTTAAGGGATAAAAGGTAGTTTATAAAGCAATACTTGAAATATGGTGTTGGGGCACCTGGGTGGCTCAGTTGGTTAAGTATCCAGCTGTTGACTTTGGCCTAGGTCATGATCTCACCGTTTGTGGGTTTGAGCCCCACATCGGGCTCTGACAGTGCCTGCTCGGGATTCTCTCTCCCTCCCTCCCTCCCTTCCTCCTTCTCTCTCTCTCTCTTCCTCTCAAAATAAATAAACTTAAAATAAGTAAGTAAATAAGTGAATAAATAAATAAGATGTCAACTACAAATATATTTTAAAAATAGGGAAAAAAAAGACACCAAAATGTTAGCACAGGACGGAGATAATTCTTAAGGTTATGAATGAGGCAAACTTCTTTATACTTTCTTGATTTTTTTTTTAAAAAGTCTCCAATAAGCCTTTGAAATAAGAAAGAAAAAAGTAAACATTATTTAAAAATCAATACCTTAATTAACCAGAGTCAGCTGAACTTCAATGAACCGGGTTATTTTTTAAGGGAAAGGGACAGTTTCCTCAGGTATCTGAGAGTCCAGTTTTCACTCCAAAGTCTACTATTTCAACCTCCTGCAGGTGCTGAATGATGTGGGGTTAAATCCTGATCAGGGGCTGAACTTGCTCAGGTGAAGCGTGTGGGACACACAGAGTTGAGTGGGAAGCAGAGAACCTTCTTTCCGGTCCAGGATCTGTACTTACCAGCCCTGTAACCTTGGGCACATTTCATAAGTTACTGAGTCTCAGTTTCGATACCTATAAAAGGAGTTAATCATCTCTGCTCAGTATACTTTCAAAGATTTGCCGGGAAGGTCAGGCATGATATGTAGGTAAACATGAAAAAAGGTACAGAATTAAAAAAAAAAAATCACTTCCCTCAACCGTAATAGTATTTTATAATTATTTAGGAAATTGAGCTCAAAGATTTTTGAGATGTGGTGGATAACAAGGTAGAATCAAAAGGAGTTTTCTGGCCAAGTTCAAGTCAACCATAGGATCCAATTTGCTAGCTACTTCTTTTCCTGAGACTTCCACTTAATGGAGGTTTTAGTACGCTGAGGAAAACCAGAAACCAAGACTCCTTTGAAACCCTAGTTGCATTATCTTCAAACTCATCTGCAAAGGTAGATCTGGGGGGAGTCATGTCTGTCCTGTGCCTCCTCCTGTTTGCACCTCAAGATTCTTGACTGACTCCTAGCCCCTTCCCTGGGGATACTGAAAACTAGTCAGGCTAGTTTCTTCCTCGCCGGTGGTATGGAAAACCCAGCCCCACCACATGTTAAGGCTGGAGAGCTGGGGGAAACCACGGGCCCAGGAGTTTTTAAGATACACGCTTTTGCTAACGGCAACCCATGGTGGCCCATCAGAGCCTCCCCTGCAACCACGGATTGAGCCCCAGCTCTCCCTGCAGAGGTGAGGAGACGTGCTAGTTGGCTCTCTGTGCGCTGAGGGCCTCTCACAGCCCTTGGGACGCTGCATTGTCATGACTTGTGTGTGTGTGTGTGTGTGTGTGTGTGTGTGTGTGTGTGTCTCAGCTACACAGGGAAGCGTCCGGTCAGAGCTGGGCCTACCCACCCTGGATTTCCGGAGAGCTTCCCTCAGGGTCTGGGCGACAAGACTCATCCTTTGGAAGCTGAGGAAGAGAGGAGGAAGGTATATCCATCTCGTCACAAGGTTGAGGAAGAAGGAGAGACAACAGCTTATAGAGGAGAGGAAGAGAAGGACTTTGGACCCAAACTGCCCGAGACTGTCACCAGCCCTGCCTTCTCCCACAGAGCAGAACCCCTTGGCATTTCGGTTTCTCACCCAGAAGATGGGGTTGCTGCGGGGACCAAACAAGTTGACGTATGCAAAGTGCTCGGTTCGGGCACCACATTGAAGGGGGTGCTATTGTCCCTGTTCTTGCTAGAGAGAAGCCGAGGGCGGAGAGTCAGGTGTGATGTCTGTTTGGTTGGCTTCTTCTGTTACCGCATTTCTGAGCCGAGAGGGGGAATGACTGATGGACAGTGGACGGTTCCCACACGCAGGCGGGAGGGCCTGGGGCCAGCCAGGGGGTCCGGTGAGCCGGGTGTGGAGGAAGCAGGTCTGCGGGCGAGGAAGACAGGTCTGGCTGCCCAATGAGGGGAGCAGGTGGCCCAGGGGGGGACCAGGAACAGTTGGAAGAACTGTGGTGGGAATGGATGGGCCACATCCAGGTCAAGTACAAAGAGCCTGCAAGCTGCGCCTGGAACCCACAGGCGGAAGGGCAGAAGGGACGGACTCCTGGACTGGAGCCAAAGAGCGGCCTCCGGGAGGCGGGTGCCCGGGGAAGGCTGCTGGGAGGCGCGGGCCTGGAAAGGACGGGCAGGTGGAACGCGGGACGGCCAAGGTCTGCAGTTTGCAGACCCAGCACGCAAAGGTCCGGATTGGCGAAATCGGAAAACACAACAAACAGGTCTCCAAATCTTCCAACATCCGTCTCTTCCCTGCCTTCCACGGAAGGTAGAACACAGACCTCAAAAGCCAAACCTTAGTCAAGAATGTTCCGTCTGACCTGTCCCTCCTGAGTAACCTTGACCTCAGTTGTCTCATTCCAAGCTGTTGTCACGTTAGGCCAGGGTCTCACGGCCCCCAAGTCCTTCCTGTTTTCCTTCTGTATCAGATCCCGCACCCAGCTGACTGATGGACTCACGCGGGCTCAGACACACGGACACCCGAGGGGCTTTCCCCTCAGGGGAGTCCGAGGGGAGGCTCCACGGCGCAGCCGGCCTCATCACTGCTGCTCAAGCCACTGAGGGACTTCTCTCCTGTTCCTCAAGAGGCAGCCTGAGTGACACATGGGACACCAACAGTGTGAACAGTATTTCTCGTTTTGTTTAACTCATTTGAGTATCCATTTTCAGATTCCAATGAATTGTGATGCCTTTTAAAAGCCAATCGGGGCACCTGGGTGGCTCAGTCGGTTAAGCGCCCGATTTTGGCTCAGGTCATAATCTCACAGCTCATGAGTTCAAGCCCTGTGTCGGGCTCTGTGCTGACAGCTCAGAGCCGGGAGCCTGCTTCGGATTCTGTCTCCCTCTCTCTCTGCCCCTTCCCCCGCTTACTCTCTGTCTCTCTCTCCTTCAAAAATAAGTAAACATTAACTTTTTTTTTAAAGCCAATCACCTTTGGAAAGAAGGTTTTCTTCGCCACCTCTCTGAGGGTGTTCACTAGAGGTTTATTTCCAAACGAGAAGATCACAAAACAGACCCCCTTCTGTATTATCTGTTCAGCAAATCCCAGTGTGTATGTGCCATGAGGTAATAGAGGGTCATAGGGGTTACTAAAAAAGAATAACGGAGGGTTTGTTGTTAAATAGGTTTGCGGAACAGACTCAAACATAAATAGAAAGTTACCGTTGCGGCAGACCTTCTCAGAGCCTTTAAGGTGCTAATGAACCTTGTTACACTTCCGGGAGAGGCTAGCTTCGCGGGCAGCAGAAACGTCTCTGCCATAGGCATCTCGAGAACCAATGTTCTGGGACTGTTCTTTGGAAAAAGTCTCTGTAGTGAGGGCCGCTCACATCAGAGATGAGGCACGATCCCAAGAAGATAAGGTGACTTAGCCAAGACGTGCAAAGCTGCCTAGCCACAGAGCTGAGATTAAACGTAGCACCGCTCTGAGGTGTGCTTCCCTGTGCCGTAAAGAGTTCCTCACTGGAAGCAATGCACACCTTTACAGAGGGACCGCTTCGTTGTGTCTTTTTTAATGTTTATTTATTTATTTTGAGACAGAGCATGTGAGCGCACGTGCGAGAGAAAGAGGGGTAGAGAAGGAGAGAGAGAGAGAGAGAGGAGCCCGAGCAGGCTCCACATAGTCAGCACAGAGCCCGATGCCGGGCTCAATCCCATGAACCGTGAGGTCAGGAGCTGAGCTGAGATCAAGAGTCAGAGGCTTAACCGACTGAGCCACCGGGCTGCCCCTCAGAGGGAGCACCTTTGAATGAGAAACACTGCTGTGTCTGTGCAGGCTGGTCCCAACCTGCCCATTGATTTAGGCTACAAGCGACCTCCTGAGCGGACGGGGTGAAGGCATAGGATGTTCTGGGCTGCGGCTTCCTTTGGGCGGCCAGTGTGGCCATCAGGACACCCAGTAGGTGCACAGCCAACTAGAGAGGCACAGAAGAAGGACGAGGAGGCTTTGCCATTTTACGACTTGCCCGTGTTCGAGAAAGGGAGCGGCCGCCCCTCCTTCTTCCTCCAGCACGCGGCTCCTCACCTCAGGATGCAGATCTTCAAGGACTTCTGCAGTTGGCATCGGGTGGGGGCCGTCCCATAAACCTAATTCCCACATGTAACCTTATTTTAATAGAAAACTTTATTCATGCTCCAAACAACTGACTCATCAGTGCTCTTGAGGAGAGAAGCTGTTTACAAGGAGCCACAGATGTCCTGCAACGTTGGCTCGGATGGGCCACTCCGGGCAGTAGAAATAAGTGAGGAGGCCGTGGAAGACGAGGCCATACTACGCTGCAGGTTGGGGAGCGATGGGAGCGTCGTTAACCCCACCCAAGGCCTGTCCTAGGCGAAGTCACAGAACAGAAGCCACTCCCGGGGCGCCCAGCATCCCGGCCCTGTCTCCTTCCCACTGAGGGGCTCTCTGCAAGTTTCCAGAGCCGTGATGAGATGACCAGGCTACTCGAGCAGTTCTGAAGCCCACACCGCCATGCATGGACTGCAGCGTTGGAATCAAATGGAACTCACAACAGAGTTAACTTAACACGCACGTGATGATTTCTGTAATTGCTCTTGGGCTGTAGAGTGTGGGGTAAATCAGCCGGTGCCCTGGAGTCAGAAAGCGCGCGGTTTAAGTCTGTGCCGTGTTACTACACGGCTCTTGACCTCGGGTGATCTATTCACACCCCCCCCCCGAACTCGGTTTTGTCATCTCTAAAACGGGAACCACACCTACCCCACAGAGTTCTCGTGAGGTTAATGGCACACGCACGCTTCTCGCTCTAGGACTTGAGATCGACCTCACTAAGGTTGGAAGGCGCAAGTGTTTGTACCAAGAGGACACGGACCGTCTCAGAAAGCAGCCCTAATCCTTCCAGTGTGGTCATCTCAGAGCCCCGTTGCTGGGGCCAGGAGGGTCCAGGCATAAAGGGGCCACGGGGCACTTGGGTGGCTCAGTTGGTTAAGCATCCAACTCTTGATTTTGGCTCAGGTCATGATCTCAGGGTTTGTGGGTTCGAGCCCCGGGTTGGGCTCTGTGCTGCCGGTGCGGGTCCTGCTGGGAATTCTCTCTCTCCCTCGCTCTCTGCCTCTCCCCCACTCTCTCTCTCTCTCTTGCTCTCTCTCAAAATAAATAAATAAACATTAAAAAAGTAAATAAAGGGGCCAAGACAGGAGCCCTTGGTGACCTCCCAGTGTTTGCCCAAGGGGCCCACACACCCAGGCCTCTTTTGTGGCTTCCCACAGAGGGGATCTAAGTTAGCAGCCTCGTGGGCCTGCTGCGTCCGAATCTCTGAGCCTCAAAGCCCGTGCACCTGTTTCCTGTGTGTGTGTATCCCTGTGGCCTTGGGATGGAGAGGGAGGCCGTGAAGCTCGGAGAGTGCTGAGTGATGGTCAAGAAGGCAGGGGGTGGGAGGGGACAGAGGTTCAAGTGGAAAGAGGGGAGGGGTGGGAAAGAATGATGGAGGTGGTCTTCCAAGAACTAAGCTGGGTTCACTGTGGTTTAGGAGCCCGAAGAAGCGGGGCACCAAGCCTTCCTTTCCCTGCATCCGGACCTTCCCCACTTGCTTAGGACGAGAAACGTCTTTGGTTAGGGGTGAAGGGTTTCATTCGTCAGTGAAATCAGAGCGCTCGATATGCAAAAGCTCGGGTGTGCTGACGCATTAGCACAGGATTGAGGGACATGATGCCCAGCATCGTAGCGGAGCCCTGAGCGAGCAAAGGGACCTGCACGATAGGCAGTAAGACCTAGAAAGCATCCATTTGTGGGTGGTTAGAAGGCTGCACCTTGCTGAGGGATCAGGCTCACCTCCATCCAGGCCTGAAGCAGAAGGCTGAGCTGGAAAATCTACGAAGGTACAAGCAGCAGGCAAAGGTGTAAGAGTATTCAACTGGAAATGAAGACGCCCACGTCTAGTTTTCATGCCGTCCTGTGTGGCTTCGGGCAAGTTACTTCACCCCTCTGGGCCAGAAGGTGCTCATATTTAAAAGAGGCAGGGAAGTATGTCCTGCTATGACTCGTTCTGGGTCTATATTGGGGGGATTCTCAAGCATGGGGGGGTTTCTGTGTTCTCAATCCTTCTCATAGTTTTGTGTTCTCCAATTTACTTTTATCGTAACCAGCTTTCGGGAAAGCACCTTTGGCCCCTTTACAGTAAGTATCAATGACCAATAACCCTTCCAGAGGCAGAATCAAAGAGTTTGGCTAAAGAATGGAGGGTTAACGGCGGAGCCGTCCACTTGATCTGGGAGGTCCAGTAGCTTCGGGGGCAGCAAGGACCCGCAAGGACTCTGAGATCACACCTAGTGTGATAACCAGCTTCACGTGCACACGAAGATTAAGACGCAGACCGTGTCCTTACAAACTTAAACAGGGAAGCAGCCCAGATCCTGAATCTTTGCTCACCTAGGACGCTGCTTCCCTTCTAAAGGAGGCTGCAGGAGCAGAACGAGGGCTGGGGAGGACCCCCAAGGCTCAGACCTGGAAGCGCTATATTAAGTCAAATGACTAATACGGACGGTAGGGTATATTGTTTTGGGCTGAATTGTGTCCCCTCTTAAATTCATATGTTGGTGTGTCAGGTCCCAGGTCCCCAGAATGTGACCTCATTTGGAGACAGGGTCTTTGCAGAGGTGATCAAGTTAAAGTGAAGTCATTAAGGCGGGCCCTAATCTGGTGTGACCAGTGTCATCATAAAAAGCGGAAATTTGGATGCAGGCACGTGCAGAGGGGAGGCGGTGTGCAGGCACAGGGAGAAGACAGCCATCTATAAGCCAAGGGCAGAAATCGGGAACAGATGCTTCCCTCAAAGCCCGGGGAAGGAAGCAACTAGGCTGACATCTTGATTTTGAACTTCTGGCTTCTAGAACTGTGAGAGAATACATTTCCATCGTTTGAGTCTCCCAGGCTGTGGCAATTTGCTATGACCGCCCTAGCAAACTAATACTTCTATCATGAAAAATGTTTTCCCTGGCGGGCTTGATGAGTAACTTGATTATTAGGGTGATCTGACATTTTCTTAATTACGATTCCCTGTGGGGACCAGATAAAGGCACTCTAGACATATGTAGGTCTGTGGGCATACAGTTTGGGGAATGAGTGGTCCCTTTCTTTGGAGAAGGCACCTCATCTTCTAGGCAGGCATACCCTATGCTGTGACTCTAGATTTGGCAAGTGGAGCCTCCGTTGGACTTCAGCCTACATTGTCCCCTTAACAGGTTGTCTTTGTGCAGTGCCCAAACTGCTCAACTGTGTTCAGTGAACCTACACGAGACCAAGTGCCCCTAAGGGACAGGGGCTTATCCTAGTGCTTTGGGGGCTCTAGGACTTAGCCCAGGGCTAGCTTTCCAAGGACTCTTAGCCAACTTTTGCTGTCTGAATAAAGGCAGCCTGATTTGCTCTAGGATTTGAAGGGAAGCAGGACACCTCCAGCTCCCAGTCTCTGTAAGTCTCCACTGCGTTGGGGAAGAAGTCCCTCTACTTGGCTCAGACTGGCCTAGACTAATTAGGACTGGCCCAACCAATCCATCATTATCTTCCAACACCGCATTCCCCTTTTAGTCAAAGTGATCAGCTCATCATACTCGACCATGCCCTCAGCACTTCCTGCCTTGCAGATGCTGTTCCCTTTCCTGGATTATTTTCCACTGCTCTCCTCTCCACGCTTAAATCCACACTTCGCCTGAGGCCTCTGAAATGGCTCCAGCCACATTGTGACCTGCCAGTCTTTTGAAATGCCACAGCATCTCAGTGTGTACCATTCAGTCCCAAGCGGTTTTAGGATGCGACCTAGCCATTCCGTAGGTGTACGTCTTTTGTCTCCAATGATACTGTAACTAAGGGGGGCAAACCCTACCCAATCCTCTTCTGTGTCTATAAGAGGCCCAGTATAAGATTGTCAATCTACAGAGCAAGCTAGCAACAAACTCATGTGGAACACTGACATTCACGAAGTCAAGATGATGCAGTGGGTGTTTTTCAAAGGCCTTAAACGTTTTGGAAAAGTATTGAGATTATGTACAGTTGGGAAAAGCGTTCTGGAATTGTAGTAAGTAAATACGGCAAAGTTCCTTGAGGCCCCAGGCCTTGGCGGGTCAGATGGGGCCATACGGCACACCCCCATACTCTAGAAAAAGGAGGACGACCCTATTCTCAGCAGCCCTCCAGGGAGGGGAATTGACGACCTGCCAGGCAGCCTCTTGCCTGGTTAATCATAAGCCCATAACCTGTGGAAGCCAAGGGCATCACCAGAACAAATTCTTTGGATACACGATTCACCGGCTCACTGGGAGGCTCATTGGCTGCTTTCCTGGGACCCAGCACCAGCTTCCTCTTGCGTCCAGAATTCTAGCGGAGAGAGGACTGCTATTCAGGAAGATGTCATTTTCATGACAAGCAGAGAAGCGCGAGCAGGTGCTGGGCTGTTTGCACAGTGTCAGGCTTACCAGGGCCTGTCCAGGACCCTGGGGTTTCCTAATTGCAGATTTTAATTGCTTTAAAGAAAACTTCAATGGAAGTCATGTCCTCCCCACAAATGATTCAATCCTACATAGAGAGCAAATAAAGAACTGAAAAAGTATCATTCTCTAAAGCCTTAAGAGTGGTGAGTGGTTTTTAAAGAGAACCAGCAGAAATTTGTCTTTCTCTATGAAAAGCTTTTGTCATTTCCTCCTAGACCTGCCTTCCGGAGAGCCGGGAAATACGCAGGACAATGGTATCTTGTGCGTGCGTCATCTCAGATCTTACATTTAACGGCGCAGGGACGGATCCGGGGCTGATAACGGCACCGGGTAGACAACACGGGGGCTTGGTGTTTGGGTTTGGTTTGCCCTCGTTTAGAAAGATGGAATGAGCCCTAATTTCTGGGGGGTGCTCCATCAAGAGAGCAAAGCACGCATGGACCGTGGCGCTCGAGGCCGGGGCCGAGAAAGGAAAGGGGAAAGGGAAACTGCGGATGTCACCTGCCAGAGCACCAACTTCTTCCTCTCACCCCACAATCCGTCTGTCTCAGGGTGCAGCCGGGACCGTGGGCTAGGCTGACGTGTGGGTGCAAATCACGATTTAAAAAAAAAAAAAGTAACCACATACCTTGAGCTTCTGGGTCCCTTAAATCACGCCCTTAAAGTTGTGACTCTTTTTTTTTTTTCTTGAAATACATTTTTTTTTTTTTTACAACTTTTGAAAGAGTGTACTTTGCTTCCAAGGAACCTCACAGAAAGTTATGACCCGAGTCTCTGTTGGTGGCCTTTGAGAAGGGTGGCGGGCGCCCCTCATTTCTCCTTCGGCTGCTCCCCTCCACAAAACGGGGGTTCGTCCCTGACTCATCAGAAAGCTTCCCTAGATCTGGCTGAGTGAGGGGTCCCCAGGGGAGTCTGATACCTCCCCTTTTTCCCTCCAGGATGGCGGTGGTAGCTCCTGGGAAGTGACTGCAGGGGAGTTGGGGGTGCATGCAGCCACAGTCTTTGCTCAAGAGAAAGTTCCATGCATGGCAGAGTCCACTGGGCACTTTGTTCTGTATCGGGGGCTAAGCGGACTTGAATCCTGGAGCCAGATGGTCTGAGTTGGAACTCAAGACCCGGGGCACCAGGCTGTGCGTCAGTTTCCTCATCTGTAAGATGGTGGTAATGACGGTACGTCCCATGGAAGGATTGCTTTGAGGATCGCAGGAGTTCTTATTTGCAAAGTCCTTACAACAACGTCTGGCACGTAGCAAGCACAGCCAGCGGTGTAGGAGTGTTTGTGAACTGAGTAACTATAAATAAACGAGATGGTCTATAACTTTCCAGGAACTGATACACCCTTTTCTCTCTTGGGCAAGTTTGGTTTGCTATTTGTGGAATACGCAACAATCACAGAAACTCCGTAGCAACTCGAACAGAGCACTGTGGGTGTTTCGTGTGTTTGTGCGTGTAAACAAGATAGAAACGTACCCACCCAAACAGTCCTGCCCTCTCCACTTCAAACTCCAAAGTGACAAATATACCCCAGAATCGAACGGACACGTAAGGGATGGGCCTTTGGCTTGTAGAGGTGGGTTAGAGAATACTCCGAGGACAGAAGACTACAATGAAATTGTCTCTAGGCTCCACCTGAGTGTGGACCGTGGAAAGGACCCTAGGAACCCTATAGCCAGCCGCAGAGGCTTGCACTGCCTCACCCCTGCCTGAGCCCCGAGATGGGGCTTAGCTGGGGAAGGAACAGGACCTCCGGAGGGCAGGCCCTGACTGGGGCGTCATCCAAAGAGAGGGGAGCAGAGGAAAAGGGACTCCTCCCAGGCCCTCCCATTGTAGGTACTTCTCCCCTCACAGGGCAGAGGGGGACAGATAAGAGGAAGCCCGGTGCCATTTGCTCTATGCTTCCGGCAATGGAGAGTTCCCACGTAAGAGGCTGGCGAGGGCTCCAGGATCAGGCAAAAACGGCCCCCAGAACACATCTCACAGAGAGAGATACTTGTTTTTATCCTGCAGCACCATCAAAGTACGTATCACAAGCAGCTTGCTGGGGGGTCATTGTCTATAATCAGACTGGGCACAGGTTAGGGGGTAGCTGCGAGGCAACGTAGATCATAGTAACTGTCCTCGAGGGAGCTGCTTGGGGACTCTGTGGTTTACTAGTGGCATTAAGCGGAGAGATGTGGCTGGCCTTTGAACAGGATAAGCAGAGTTGAAGAGTCTGTGTTGGGTGCGTGTAATCAGGAGATGGCAAGGGACAGAGCGGGGGCTCAGGAGGGGCTCCTTCTTAGCCTTGCCCTTGATGGAGCCTGGTGGTCCTCTAGCTGGTTCCACCCAGGATGGCCTGAAATGTTGCCAGAGGACAGGAACTGGCTCTTAACCTACCCTTAAACCAGCAGGGCCCTGGGGAAGTTCAGAAGCCAGCTGCCCTGCACAAAAAGCCTTGAGTTGCCTATCACATTTGCGGATTTCAGGGCTCACTACTGACGGGTAGAGTTGTGATACGGTGTTTCCGCTATTTGGAGACAACAGGCTTAGTAAATAACCCCCAGAGCATAGGTCATGTAAATCACAGTAGAATAATTCGGCAGTGACGGGTTTTGAGTATTTATTGCCTTTATTGTAAAATCATCCGTTGAGCCGTAAGTTTATGTAGTTTCGTACTTTTAAATATATTTTTAAAATATTTCCTTATTTTTGAGACAGAGAGAGAGAGAGAGAGAGAGAGACAGATTGCAAGTGGGGGAGAGGCAGAGAGAGGAGACACAGAATCTGAAGCAGGCTCCAGGCTCCGGGCTGTCAGCAGAGAACCCGACGCGGGGCTCGAACCCACAAACCGCGAGGTCATGACCTGAGCTGAAGTCGGATGCTCAACCAACCGAGCCACCCAGGCGTCCCTGTGCAGTCTCATTTTGAATGATGGCTGTGTTTAAAGACCAGCTTACAAAAGCCCTGAAAGTTTTGAGAGGATGCGAGCACGAAACCCCTGCAACCCGTGTGCCCTTGTTGTAGGAAGACGAGGCCAGCCTTCACCCACGAAGGGTCTACCTTCTGTAATTCTCATGTGCAAACGCATCTGGGTACAGATGGGACAGGAGCCTGAGTGTGAGGAAAAGGTGGGGACCATTGCTCAGAAATCGGGTCGTCACTGCTTGGTCCACAGGGGAGGGCTGAGTGCACATGACCGAGGATGGATGGACACAGTGTGAACGAGGCGAATATCTGCAGGAACCTGAGTGTCCTATAAGTCAGATGGTTTCTTTTGTGCATATACACAACACACATATATATCATGTGGAAACGCTAATCGGGTATTTATATTATATGCCATGTATTATGTACTAAATAAAATGTTTTATTATAGATTATATTAAATATATCAAATAGATTTATATAAAATATATTTTATATATTATATACTTATATTTATCTTAAGTATATATTAATATAGTAAATGTAAATGGATATAAATAAATAAATAAATAACAAATAAATGAACAAATAAATCCTTAATTTGGCATACGGCTGCCCAGCAAAAGAGCATATTTCCCAGCTTCCTTTACAGCCAGGCGTCCCCTCGTGTTTGTTTAGGCTCTGGCCAGTGGCCTTCGAGCAGGAGCGTTGTGGGCGAACTTCAGAGCTGCTGTTAAAGGGAAAGAGTAGGGGCGCCTGGGTGGCTCAGTCGGTTAAGCGTCCGACTTCAGCTCAGGTCATGATCTCGCGGTCCGTGAGTTCGAACCCCGTGTCGGGCTCTGGGCTGATGGCTCAGAGCCTGGAGGCTGCTTCCGATTCTGCGTCTCCCTCTCTCTCTGCCCCTCCCCCGTTCATGCTCTGTCTCCCTCTGTCTCAAAAATAAATAAACATTAAAAAAAATTTTTTAAAGGGAAAGAGTAGATATCCTCATTCCGTATTGTCTCCTCTGGCTGGAATGTGGGCATGTTATTGGGGTCTGAAGCAGCCATTTTGGGCCACGAGGGAAGAGGCAGGCATTGCAGAGGGCAGATCATCGGGGTAGAAGGCTCTGTGTTCCTAGTGTTTCTGACAATGCCGTACCAACCTACCCAGACTCCACGAGAGAGAGGAGTGCACATTTTTCTTGTTTGAGCCCCAGTAACTTGGAATCTATTGGAGGAGCCAAACCAGTATCCTGATATCACACAGTGCGTTTATCTGCCCGCGATGAACAATTAGAACATGTCTGAGGTAAAAGTAGACCTCTTAGCCTTCCCCCAAAAGACTTTGCAGAATTTTTTTTTTTTTTTATTTTTTTTTATTTTTTTTTTAAACATTTTATTTATTTATTTTTTTAATTTTTTTTTTTTCTCAATGTTTTTTTATTTATTTTTGGGACAGAGAGAGACAGAGCATGAACGGGGGAGGGGCAGAGAGAGAGGGAGACACAGAATCGGAAACAGGCTCCAGGCTCCGAGCCATCAGCCCAGAGCCCGACGCGGGGCTCGAACTCACAGACCGCGAGATCGTGACCTGGCTGAAGTCGGACGCTTAACCGACTGCGCCACCCAGGCGCCCCAAGACTTTGCAGAATTTTAATTCACTTTCTGCATCGTATTCTTTTAACTGTTTAGAGAGTGAGGGTCAGGTATATAGTTAAGTTCCTACCCAGTGCACCTGACGTGAAGACAGCTACGTCAGGCTGGCTGCTCTGTTTGTTTGTGTTTTTCTTTCAAGCAGGTGTTGCTGCAAGTTGAAGTTGGCGTTTTCAACCCTGCGTATTAGGCTGTGTAGTATTTCAGGGCTTTTGTGTATTAGTTGATGTTTTCAACCCTGTGTATTAGACGTTTAGGCAAGGTAATCTTGCCTCGTTCAACCTAGACGTATTTGTAACTTTGCATTATTTTCTAGTAATGCTAAAATTCTCAGCATCCCGGTACTCACAGGGCCGAGCACAGTCTCTGAAATCATCAGTGTCGGGAACATGGGCAATGGATTTGAGCTTTAGATGCAGCGAGAGCCACTTGAGACCAAGACTAGTGATAGGTAAGGGTAATGAAGCCTGGTAATGCTTGTCTTGGTCAACAGTGAAGTGCGATTTCAAAGTCAGGAGGCTGTCGTACTTGTTCAACCCCCAAACGGACGCCAGAAGTCACTTCCAAAGAGCAGCTCCAAAACTGGGAGCTGGTGACCTGCTGCAGATTTGCCCAGGGAACTACCCTGAAGGATACGGCCATGATGGATGTAGAAATTCTGGAATATGGAGAAAAATCAGATTTATTATTTTCCATTCGCTATCTTTTTATTCATTTGTTTATAAGAGCGCTTAAATGAGAAAGAAGTTCATTGAGGACATTTCAGTGATGTCTGCAAGGTCATGAAAATAAATAATCGTGCATCGATTTGAGCAATTGTCCGCCACAGAAGGTTCCTTCTTGAGTGTATTCAAAGCCCTCCATGGCCTGGAGAACCGTGCCCTCCCACAGAGCTTCCCGAGTGTCAGTCCGACAGGCAGCCTACGCTCCCAATAGACCGTGAACTTCACTGTTCATACCTGGCTCGTGCTAGCCTTGGCTCATCCTCTCCTCCTTCCCTAAGAATGAATTATCCTTTGACTTGAGTTTTTGTTTGAGTAAAGACTTTCATCGTCAAGTTGAGCTATTTATTATTAGAGTCTATACCTGGATTAGCCCACATGTATGGGGACTTCTATTTATTTGGCTCAGGCATAGCAGCTTTAATTGGGAGAACATGGCAAGTCAGCAGGAAGCATGCGTGAGATAAAGACTAAACGGTCACAGAAATGGGAAGATGGGCTTGCAAGGAAGAGTCTGAGGAGTGATTTCCCATGAGGAGCTGCCTGACAGGAGAGTTTACAAATTGGAAGACGTTTCTAGGGGAGGAAATGGGAAAATGATATGACTCTCTGGAAATCCTTACAAATAAGGGCAATTCTTATTCCCCCAGGGTAGTTGGTTATTCATCACGAACACAGGACGATGGAGGGATGCAGACGGTCTCTTTCTACCCTGTGTTTTTGGACAGTGGAACAGAAGCAAATCTGAAACTTCAGGAAGAGAACCTTAAAATGTATGGGTAGCTGGAGCGGCCCCAGCAAAGATCAGGACCCCTGGGATGCCCGGTGGCCTCCCTCTGCTGTGCTCTGAGGCAACCCCAATAGGAGCCATTTTCTGTGATTGGAGAGGGGTGTGTGTGTGTGTGTGTGTGTGTGCATGGCTGCACGCACGCGTGGGTGGGTGATTGTTCTTTTCACGCAGAGAAGTCTGTATCACCGATTTGAGAACACAGAATTTTATAGCTTTGTGTGAAACTATTTTCAGGTTAATTCTCAATTACACCCTTTGGCTTGGAGGGTCAAGTTGTTTGGTTTCCAGCGAATATTGTGGTTGTACCTGTGGTTACCCACTGACTTCTCATCTGCTTTGCTTATCTGATAACAGGCAAATGGGGAAAGAGCTTTTAATATCCCCCAAAAGGGGAAGATTGGTAATTAGTTATTCACCGCATGGAATCAGGCCAGGTCAGTTTACTCCAAGAAAGAAAACAATCTGGATACTGGACTTTGGGGTTCCTTTTCCACAAGCTTTTTGCTTACCACTGGTCTCTGGATCGCTTTTAGTTATTTCTTTTTTACTTTCTGTTTGTATTTAAAGGCAGGCCAAAGCATTAGACACTGCGGAAGAGAAAGCAACTTCACCTCCTCCTCAACTGTGCCATTTTCCTGGCAGGTCTTAAATTTCGACCCCACACCGGCCAGCCCGGGGTCGGCGCGTATCCGCTCCCCCGGGAGGGGGGGGGGTCGTTGGCCCCATCCCTCCGTCTGCAGGGAGCGGCAGCAAGGGCATCCTTGAGAAAAAGCAATGGGTGAAGTTAACCGAAAGAGAACGCAGAAGGCAACAGCCAGAAACGGCGGAGGGGGGGAACGAGAGCGGCGGCGACAGGAAGGGAGGCGGTGGCGCGGGTCCTGGCGCGGCGCGCGCTGCAGCGACGGAACTTCTGCAAAAGCTGCCTGCCCGCGTTATCAGTGGCGCGCAGGCCTGTGGTTTTCTCGCTCTCGCAACCCTGCTTTAACTGCCGGTTTATTTTTCGACAAACAGGATGCCTCCATCTGAGGCTGTCAGCATCCCAGGCTCAGAGAGAGAAAAGAGGTAGTGCAGCCCCACCCTAGAGGCAAGGCGGGGGGGGGGGGGGTGTCTGTTTTAAGAGGCTTCCCAGAGAAGAAAGGAGCCTGCAGGTGCAGCCGCTGGGAAAGCGTGGAGGAGGGCGGGTGAGGAGGCAGGAGGGAGTGAAACCCGGGGGCCCCCACCCTCTACCCTGTAACTGATTACACTGTTGCGCCTTTGCAAGAATCTGGAGCCGGGGAGGCCCAATCGTGGGGGCCAGGCTGCAGATTTAAGGACAAAGCTCCTTGAACGTCAGCGTGCCTGCAAATCCCCGGGAAGCTTTTGTGAAAATACAGGTTCAATCTGCAGGTCTGGGCCGCGGTTGGAGATTCTGAACTTGTACCAAGTTCCCAGGTGATGTCACTAGCCCCAAGACCACATTTTGACTCAAAGCAAGGCCTTGGGAGAGTCCTGTCTGGCCATTTGCCATACATTTCTTGTTCGGAGTCTCTGTGGAGGCTACAAGCCACGGGGCCCAGGGTTCCGCAGGAGAGTGAATCCTCACGGAGGCCTTGAACTTAACTTCAGCCAAGAGGCTTTTGTTCCATGGCTGTGCTTTAATGCCCGCCACCTTGCTACTGGAAAAGCGAATTCCTTCCTGCTCCAGAGGGAAGGAAAATTCGAAAGAGTTAAGGGATTTTTAACATCCCAGCTGGGACCACCTTCAGGGATTCAGGCGAGTCTAGGTTAGGTCCTGGGCCCACAGGTGGTGGGGGAGGGGGAGGATGTGACAAATACATAAAAAGCTCACACAAGAAACTCCAAACCAGCCAGGGGCCTCCTGTTGACTAGATGTGTTTGCATCTCGGAATTCCCACACGTCCACAGCTTTTTCAGAAGCTGTGTAGTTTGGTGCAGCGGGATAGAATCCGGAGCCCACGTCTGAGTGTTCTAGACCCGACTTGATCTCTCGCTAACCCTAGAATCCCATGGCATACGCTTTAAAGTACATATTTTTGAGTCGCAGGTAATAAGCAGTAAGTGCGATCTTGGCTCGGAGAGACCGGACTAGAAAAATCCATGGTATGCGAGAAAAATCACGAGAAGCCTCACCCTTCTGGAATGAATACGTCCCTGCAGAGCAGGCGCTAGCTGTCAGATGGAGAACTGAATCTGACTACACCCTGAAATTTCATGAAGATTCTATTTTGACTTCATCAAAGCCAGTCCAAGCCTTCCTGTTGCTGAGCATCTCTCTAAGTACTAGCAAGGTTACGGGGCTGCGAAGATGCAGATTCTGGGGCCTCTCAGGATCTCTCATGAGGCCCAAGAATCTGCATTTTAACAAACCCTGCAGCCGGATTCTTAGGTACTGCCAACTTAGGACCCCCCTACCCCCCCATCGGCAAGTTCGAGTTCGGCCTTCCTTCTGCAACATTCAAAGATCTAGCTTCAATTTTGCTGCTCACTGGTGAGCCAGAGTGGTCTCTTCATGGCCCATGAGCATCTCCTGAACCAGCTCGACTGGCCCCCTCATTTATGTCATCTCCTTCGTCCTCCCCAGCCCCGGATAAGATGGCCGCTTCTCCTCTGGACCCTCCACAGATCACTTCTGAGTTCAGCAACCAGTCATCTTCCTGGTGTGATGCTTCTCCCGTCTTTGCTGCACTCTTCAATTATCATTTTGTCCCCTGACTCTTTCTCCTGCTTGGGATTTGCCTTCTTTACCAGACAGTGAGCTCCCTGAAGGCCATTTCATGCCACATAATCTTTGCATTCCAGGCTATTTTCTAATACACGGTCACGCACATATCAGCCACTCAGTACATTCGCTGATGGGTCATTGCTAACATGTTCTACAGAGTGCGATCAACCAGGCACCCGGTGGGTCTGGGATCAGAAGAGGCTGGGAAGGAAAATGGGGGTGGTAGCGATATGGTCGAAAACCTGGTTATATAGTCATGAAAGACACAGATGGAGTGGGGAAAGGGGAGGGTGGACGCCCAGCTCATCGGCTTGCTGTGTGAAGTGGGGAAGGAGTTTCTTCTTGTTAAATATAATTTCCATTCTACTTGAAATCCAGATGATCAAATCTGCGAACCGAAGGATGGGTGTCTATTTTTCAAACTCATCCCCTGGTGGTGGTGACTCTCTTGAGTGGCCTCTCCCCACTGTCCCCTCTGCTCCAACTGACCTCTCTCCTTTTTTGCACAGTTGGTGGTCAGCTCAACAGCCTACTCCAAGTTCAAGTTAGAGGAAATTTCATGTGTTACATATAAGTAAACAGAATAAAAGTATGGGAGTACATCAATGATTTAGCAGAGAGCAGTAAACATACCTCAACTTTAATCCCAACATAGCTAGGATTACTGCTCACGCAGACTTGGCTTTCTTTCCTGGCCTTTCTAAGTTCTGAATTCTTACTGTTATCTCAGAGCCTCCATGTTTTCATTTTCAAACTCAGCTAACAATATTGGCTCATAAGGCATTGGGTGGGCAAGGGGACAATGTATGGAGACCTCCCGAGAGCCTAGGCACAGAAGGTGCTACTAACCCATAGAACCCTGTTCCTAAGTTCAATATACTTCCGGAGGAATGCCTCCTGGTGTTCCAGGCTATTCCTTGCTTCAGGCACCTTCAGTGCCTCTCAACCACAGCCCCATCGTTCTCCTCCAATCCTTAACTTGTCTCTTACGGGAATCTTTTGGCCTCAGGAGGAATCCTTTCCTTCTTGGGTTTCAGGCACATCCCTGTTAGCCGTCTGGTCACTCTGCTCACCTGTGTGGACGTGCCCCCAAACTCTGCTCCTAGGACTCCTGCCTTCTCCTTATCTCCTCTCTCCAGCCTATGATCTGGAGTCTCTATATGCTGTCTCTGGCGTTGTCTCTTTACGCTGGGTTCTCTTGTCTTTTATCTGTCTTCTTCCTTTTCCTCTGATACTCAAAGCCCTTATGATAGTCTTTAGAACATCTGTTTAAGGTGATAGCTTCCTCCTCCACATAGTAAAGAGATTAGGATCCTCTTTTGTAATATGAAGGTGCTTAGAATAGATACTGGTCTATGATATTGGTCCTTGGGAATCCCCAAATGACCTCTGCCACCATAATTTCTAAGGCCTTTCAGTTTTTCCATCTACCCTTCGACAGGTACTCACTCCCTGAAGACATGCACACTTGCTTCCCCAATTTCAGGGGGAGGGGTAGCACTTTGCAGAAACCAAAACACCAAGAGGATTGAATAAAGGGCAGAAATACATCTCTACAACCATAACTCTGGTGATAGATAATACGAGGTTGGATTATCAAGCTCGTCATTATTTACATTTGGGGCCTGGTCATTCCCTACTGTAGTGGGCTATCCTGTGCATTGTAAGAAGTGTGATAGCATCTTTTGCCTCAACTGGCTAGATCCCAGTACACTTCTCCTATCCTCCCGCCATTTGTGGCCATTACAAATGTCTCTAGACATTGTCAGATATGCCCCAGGGGCAACACTGCCCCTCACCTTGCACCCGCTCCCTCTAGTTAAGAACCACCAATTTAAGATACTTCATGGTGAAAAGCTTGGTGAAGAAAATGGGAAAAGAAATGGGAAATATATCTAGAAAGAAGGTTCCAATATATGGTCTAAACAAATGAAAAAGGAGACTGAACAAACAGATCCATGGGAAAGGAACCACAAGAACAGATCTTAAGGAAAAGGATGAAAATTACACATATAAGAAGGCATTTATTTGGACAGAGGATCCACTAAGGAATGTTCCTGAATGGAACAAAGAATGAGGGCCAAGTTTGACAGAATCCTTCCTAGCTGCAGATGTGGCTATGGGCAAAGCTGAGTGTATCCATGTGACCTGGGTCCAGGCCTGGCTGAGGGGCATTTAGGTGCAGATGGGCTTTGGGAGAATGGTCGGCGTGTTTAGGAACACAAGATACTCCAGTTGTTCAACAAATACTCATGGTTTCCGAACAGAATGGGGAACACGCGTATGCAACGTCACCTGGCCAACATTTCACTGAAGAACATTCCCCCTTTGATTGAGAGCTATGGAGAAAACGTGCTGCATCCACAAGACAGTCTCTGTGTCCACTCACCTTCCCAAGACTTTACCGAGAAAGGCAAAACCGAGACCTTAATGACAAATCTGCTGTAAGTTATTTACCAAGCCTTTTCTGGTTTTCCACTAGTTTTCTTTTTTGGACAGGAAAAAAAAATGGTTTAGCTTTCCAATAAAAAGGCCTTTTTAAACTGGTAACAGAAGAATAGAGGGCATCCCTTCTGTTGTTTTTTGTTTGATGTCTTAGAGGTAACTCGATGGGAAATGGAGTGGACCTCATTATCCATCCTGAGATAAGAGATTCTCTTGGTCATTGACATTTCTTTTTCCACAAAGGTATTCAATTTAAAGCACAAACCAGTCAACTCAGGAACAGAAAAAGCCCCTTCACTATGTGTTTTTCTCACGCGTTTCTTGTGTACTTACCCAGCCTCCCACAATGGACACCCACCAGACCTTCCAGCCCAACACCCTTTGGACAGAAGTGGGATCAGCCCCATGCAGCCTGCTTCTCCTTACCCTAATATCCCCACATACTCTTTCCTATCCTTAGCTAATCACAAGAGTTAAGGTGGGGAGCCAAGTCTGAGTAGAGGTCTTAATTTCTCACTCCCAGCTGTGGTTGTATGGCTGGAGAGAGACTATCGTGGCCTCTTCTGCCCATACAACTGGGCCTTCTATACCTAAGCAGTAAGCACAAGGCCAGTGGATTTATCCATCTATCTGTTCAGCTGCCTATCCATGCATCCATGAATCCATCCATTCATCCAAAAATTCATCCATGATCCATCTGTCCATCCGTCCATCCATCCACCCATTCATCTATCCATCCATCCATCCATCCAACCATCCATCCACCTATCCATCCATCCGTCCACCTATCCATCTATCCATCCATCCATCCATCCACCCATTCATCTATCCATTCATCCATTCATCCATCCATCCATCCATCCATCCCTCTGCCCATCCATCTACTCATTCATCCATCCACCATCCATTCATCCAAACATCCATCCATCCATCCATCCATCCATTCACCCATTCATCCACCAATCCATCTGTCCATCCATCCAACATTTGTTCAGTGCCCACATCTTTTCAGGTGCTGTGAGAAAAAGAGAAAAGGATTCATGAGATTATTTCTCAAAGAGCTCAGAGTCTCTGGGAGAATATGTTTAGAAACAGAAAACCTTGAATTACATTTTGGTGAGTACTGCTGTACCTACACGAACTGAATAAATAATAGAACCAGAATGTGCCTTGTTGCAGGAGACCCCAATGGGTACCCTAGAAGTCTTGGCTACCCCTGCATCACTCTGGTAGCCCAATGGCGTCAGGGAGCAAACATAGACTGTGTCCATCTATGTCTATGACAGGGGTGTGGGGATGCCTGGTCTTTTTCCTGCAGTGTTTCTAACAGACACACGTCCCACGACTTATAACTCGCACACTGACTTCCCTGCACTGAACAACAGCCCCATGGACTGGCTGGCTAACCCTGCTACCAGAAGTTATGGGAGCAATGACAATTGTGCAGAAGAAATCTTTCCCCAGAGAGGATTTGAAAATAATATGCAGAAAAGTGACATTGAAGATGCTTTGGCACTTCTGAAACTTTTGACTAAATCTTCAATGATCTGTAGGTCCTGGAATCTCTCCCTACCTGGTCTTTTGACTACTTTTCTCCTAGATATCTAGAGCCTTCATCAAAGACATGCTGAGAGTACCCATATGAAAAAGGAAATAAAATGGGTTGTTCAAAATCAGGATTCAGAACTGCAGCCTCCTGAGCTTCTAATAGTTTTGAAATCGTTAAGAGCTCTATTGCTGTCAAGTATTTCCCTTGATGTCTGTAATGAGAGGCTAAGATCGCTCATTTTTACTTTATTCCAAAGGACATGAGTGCCCAGGTCACACCCTCTCTAGAAGACTGTCTCTTAAGTATGCGTAGTTTAGTGGTTAAGCATTCAGGACCCCAAACCAGACTAGGGTGGTGCCCCACCATGCCACCTCCCAGCCGCGTGCACCTCGATGAGTTTTGTGGCACACTGTGCCCTGGTCCCCCATCTGCAAAACGAGGAGATTAACTGTCCCCACTGTGTAGGTGACAACAATGATGTAAGTGCCTATTTGTAGGCACCTAACACAGGGCCTGGCCCTTGGAAAATGCTACATAATAGTGCTTGCTCAATACAACTGGACATTCCCCAATGCTTTCTTGTCACTTCCTATGGGATGACTTCTTCCTGCTGAGCTTTAATCATTGTGTGTGTCAACCACAACAGCCTGGATGCATTGTCCCAGGAGCACCTAATTTTCCCTCTCTTGCCCTAGAAAAACTCTTGAAGGTCAGGTTAACAGGTCTGATTTCTTCTAGAAAGTAATCCCAATTTACTAATTCTTTCTTGTTTGTCCTCAGCAGACTGGAATCTTAAGGTACCCTTGATTCTCTGCTCTTAATTACGGCACCTATGGCTGCCTGCCCTAATTTCAAGGCCCTTGCTCACGGACCGTCCCTTTTGGTGGACAGCCTGAGCCAGCGCTGGAAGATGGGGACCAGCCAGGTGTGGTGGATACAAACGTGTCGGAGAACGTCAGAATCACCACATTTTTAAAATTTCCTGACCCATAAGTAAATGGGAAGCACCAATAATGGATTGGTCCCTAAGTTTTCTCCGGAGCAGTGGTTCTCAAACGAGGGGTGATTTCATCACTCAGAGGAGACGTGGCGATGACTGGAGCCGTTTTTTTGTTTGTCCCAGCTTGGGGTGGTGACGCTTCTGGCATCCAGTGGGTGCGGGCCGGGGACGCTGCTAGACGTCTCCCAACACACAGCACAGTTTTAACGAACCATAGTCTGGTCCCCCAAGTCAACAGTGGTGAGGGTGAGAAACTTTGCACAGAATTAACAGAAGGCGAATTCGCAGCCTGCACGATGCCTTTCACTCAGAAGGTCAGCACGGAAAGATCTCAAACATCCGCCCTCTCGTTTCCCAGGTGGGACCTGGGAGCGGAAGACCACGTGCAGGGGTGCACACAGCTGGAGCCGAGACCCGCGTCAGCCCAGGGCTCTCTGCCCCCCCTCCACACTGCATCCCATGCCTGCCAACATCAGGGTTCGCTTTGCAGAGTTCGCTTGCCGTGGTGTGTAAAGACGAAAGTGGGAAAATCAAGCAGAGTGGTGTCTCGCAAAAAAAAAAAAAAAAAAGGCAAATCAGGTGGGCAGTCGAAGCCCCACTACCCCAGGTGAATTCAGCTACGGTTTGCCGCGTATTCCGGTATTCCTAACTTAGTCCTCCTGGCCACCTAGCAGGTAAGCACCGCCACCACCCGCTGCTCAGAGGACGAGAGGAGGCCCAGAGAAGGTAAGCAGGCGGCTCAAGGTGACAGCGGGAGCCCTCTGACCCGGAGGGCCGTGACCACCGCCCGCCCTGTCCGGGGATACGAGTGGGTAAGCCAGCGACATCCGGGCTGGGCTCTGCCTCCTGCCAGCCCTGTGGCCTGGGCTGTTCCGTGTGCCTTTTTTATTGTTGTCAAATGGGGATTAAGAGCCGTACTTATCTCATAAGGTTTTTATTGAAAGGGATCATGGTGGCAATGTGCCTGCTGCTTCGTAAGCACCGGTGAGTGTTGGTGAATGTTGGTGAACGTCATTAATAAGCAGCCGTGAGACTGAACTGTCATCTGCGGCACAAGCCAGAAGCCTTCCCAGCGGGAGCACAGAGGGCACGTGACTGCACTGAGTCTGGCGGTGGGGGCTCCTCCCTCTCATCCTCCTGGTCCAGAACCTGTCCAGGGCCAGGCAGCAAGGTCCTTCCCTGCCTTCTACTCCTTCGGGCCACGTTACCGGAACGTGGAATGGACAGATGAGGCTGTCATTTCTGTGTGAGTGACAGGATCGAGGCTGGCCTGACGTGGTTGACGTGGGCAGCTAGGGCCTCCGAGGGAGGCCACTGGGGGCCTGGGGGCCAGGATTCCCCAGGAAGGACCAGAGCCTGCCTGAAGGTCAAGCAGAGATCACGGAGGGAAGACGGCGGGACGGAGAGAGGGAGGGAAGCCGGGCTGGGGCAGGCCGGGCCGGGCCCTGGGGTGCGTGCAGATGGCCCTAAGTAAGCATGCGAGGGTGTTTTCTGAGTCACAAGAATTCCCCACATATAATCTCTAGCGCATGGAGATTTTTTTTCCCTGTCATTTGCACACTCTGCATAAGGAAAGCAACTCTTTTGAGGTGATACAGAATCCTTTCCAGAGGAGCTTTATTAGTTTACTATTATTTTTTATTGCGGAGAATAATTAGCTTGAGCGCCTTTTAATTTGTTCCCATTAAGATGTTTGCATAGCAGCAATTAGAGCCTGGCGGGCTCCCTGCCTCCTCGGTGAGCAGGGGCCTCTCACTGGCTGCGAGCTGGCTTGGGGGGGGGGAATGTAATTAATTCTTGCGGCCTTTGCCACGTGGAGAGCCCAAGGAGAAAGGGAAGGAACTTTCTGTGACTCTGTGGTACTGGCTGTAGACTAATCAGATGGGAAATGCCTTTTTATACTAATAAGGTTAAAGAGAAAACGAAAACCTCAAACCCACCTACTTGAAAACAGGATTTGTAATGATGTCGGAGCACTGGCAACATGGACTTCTGAAATGACAAATGTCTCTGCCGAAGGGTGGAGAGGCTGTTCTCAAAGGCTCACCAACCAGTCAGTGGGTCTCTTGCTGTGCAGCTGGCCCCCGGTGACGTGGAGGGTCCTGTTTACAGGAGGGGTCGAAGCCACTTCTTGGTGGCACAGCTGAGTCTGCTGTTTCCACGGTAGAATTTTTATCTCGGCCAGGGGAATAATTGGATGTGGGCGTTTGCTGGGACCTTCACTGGAACCCTGGCCAGGGTCAGGGTCATGACAGTGCAGGCTTTGGGGGGGCTCCTTGGCTTCCTAAAGGATGAACTCATGTATGAGACCCCTGATTACTGGGCAGATCATTCTGTGGGCTCTTCTGTATGTGGGTCCCGGGACGTGGACCAGGATGCGGCAAGAGAGCCACCTAGGGCGCAAAGTTTAAGGAGGCGCTGTCTCTCGAAGCCGGGCCGGCCTGCGGGGTCAGCCCACCCGTGAGCAAGCACCTCCTGAAGACTTTTTTGCAAAGTGCCTTGCTGTCTCACCGGAGTGCCACCCCTGGCGGACTCCCAGACTGCTGGATTAAGACAGATGGCTGGGGAGAAATACTTAGGGCTGGTTTCTCCCCACCCACAGTGGCATCCCACCATTGCCTTGGGAACAGGCCATTCAGGCGTACAACCTAGTTTGAGCACCAGTGACTTAGAGAAGCGTCTCTCGTGCACTGCCCTGGAACCACATGAATGTCTCCCTTGGGGGCAGCTCTGATGGGGCGGGACCACCATGAGGGTCAAAGTGAGCCGGGCATCGGTGACGCGGATGGGAGGGACCCACGCCGCCGAATGCATCCAGAGACCCGGGATAATGGATGGTACCCCGGCTCAAGGCCGCCTGAGGTTCAACCTCTCCTCTCGCCCAGCACACACGGTGTCACCTGCTGTCCAGGGGCCTCGACTCGTCTCTAACTCTGTCGGGTGTCGAACCAAGAGAAGGGCAACCTCCCGACAGGCAGACCGTGGGCTCGGCGGTGAACTCCTCCACTTGCCCCTGGCTCCCTCATTGACATTCAGCCCCACCTCCAGCAGGTTACCTAACCTTTGCGTGCCACGCTTCCCTCGGTGAGAAATCTGATTAGCGATGAGAATTCCTGCTCACAGGTTTTCGCGGAGGATTTCATGAGGTGACACAAGCAAGAGCTTGGCACCAATGCAGTGCTGGTACATAGCTGATGCCCAATAAATACCAGCTTTCCTATGACCAGTTCGGCCTTGTTAAGCTCAGCCCTCTGCCACGAAGCACTAAGATCATTTCTGCGCTGTTACAAGAGAAGTAGAGCCGGTAATTCATCCCCGTCTGTGCCCGGCCACAGGGCCCCTTTCTGGGCTCAGCAGAGGTTTATTCTCCCGCCGTAGCCCCTGTTCTACACATCTTCGGTGGCATTTCTCGGGGCTACTTGTCACCTACTGGCTCATCCTGTGTCTGCTGCTTCATGTTTTACCTCAAAGCTTGACAACCTTCCAAAGCGGGGACCGTTGCCCCCACTTTACAGATGAGAAACCCGGGCCCCGCACGTTCGGGTAGATGGCTCAGATTCACGCAGGTGGTGAGTGCTGGTGATGGGGTAGAAACCAACCCCCTGACCTCAAGGCCCCGGGACCCCCGCACCACCCCTCCTGGCGGATCAAGACCTGGCGATCAAGAACACTTGATTCCTTCCGGAGTGAAGCTTATGCTTAAACATCCGTCGGAGAGTCCAAGTGAAGGAATAAAGGTCTGCTTGTAAAAGCGGAGTCCCAGTTAGCAATTTGTAGGCGTCCAGAACTTTTCTGTGTCAAATTGGGGTATTCTCGGAGGAGAAGGGAAAAGCATCACAACTTGCACTTTTAGGTGTATCTTATTTTAATTTCCATTTTTAGGCTGTCTTTTATAATGCGTAAACCATAATTATATCAGCACAGAAGGGCAGGCATGTAATTTATAAGTAAATCGCTATGCATAGGTTTTCGGGTACGCTAATTAAGTTTTATTTATGTGTCACATGATCGAGAGAGGTTGGAAGTGACTTTCGACTTTCAGAAGCTCCTGTTCCCCCTAGAAAAGGTTTTGTCCAATTCAGTCCATCATGGGGAGAAATCCCAGTGGGCTGTCTGAGGTGTGTGAATTTTGAGTGCTGGCCTCTGCGAGTGTGCGAGCGTGTATGAGAGAACGCTCGAGAGAGGAAAAAGCCTTTACTTTTCTTGAGAGAGGCTACTCGAGACCATACGTACTTTGAATCAGGAGTGTGGTGAGGACAGATCTCCCTGATGGGGGTTGTAGCCTGGGTTCAGATCTTGTGGGAAGACAGCATTCTCCTACTTCCCAAGGGTCCCTTCGAGAGCTGGAGGCTGGCAGCCTTAGCCAAACCCATCTCTCCCCTCTCTGAGTGAGCATGCACGCTTGCAGTTCCTCTGGTTTTTCAGATTTCACCAGAGACTCTCATTAAAACCAACCTGGTTAACCCTAAAATTGCTTAAGGGGGCGGCGGGTGTGCGGTGGGCAGCTTAGCGAAGGCACTGCTGGGTTTACCGGTAAAAGAGAACATGCAAACCACAGGGTGGGTGAGAACATCCAAATCACATCAGGGCAGAGGAGGCCCTTCTCTCTTCCTAACGCGCGCACCTCAGCTGCGGACTCCATGTAAATTCCTCTACTTAATGTGTCCCCACAATGAAAGGGATTTAGCCCGTAAAGGGCTGTGGCGTCTGACCAAGGAGAAGAGTAATTAAGGAGGATTAGGAGAGGTGTCTGCTAATTATTGAGACTCCCAGGTGGAATCTGCCACCAAAGTCCAGTGTCTACAAAATGCTAGGGGCCAGGGGCCAGGCAGAGCCAATTCCTGGGTCTTACTCAGGTATTGACCAGCTGTGACCCCTTAGAAAAGTGAATGTCTCTGTGGTCCTAGGCAGAGAGATGTCTAAGATCACTCCAGCCACAGTATATATTATATGTTATATGTTCCATGTGATGTGCTATTTATTATATATTATATGCATATATTATACATAGTTGTATTTATATATTTATGTATTATATAGTTATATATTATATATTATACACACAGTTGCATTTATATATTTATGTATTGTATATTATATATTTATATATTGTATATTATGTATTATACATATAGTTGTATTTATAGATTTGTATATAACAGATATTATATATTTATATATTGTATATTATATATTATACATACAGCTGTATTTATATATTTATGTATTGTATATTATGTATTTATATATTGTATATTATATATTATACATACAGTTGTATTTATATATTTATGTATTGTATATTATGTATTTATATATTGTATATTATATATTATATATACAGTTGTATTTATATATTTATGTATTGTATATTATATATTTATATATTGTATATTATATATTATACATATAGTTGTATTTATAGATTTGCATTTAATATATATTATATATTTATATATTGTATGTTGTATATTATACATATAGTTGTATTTATATATTTATATATTGTATATTATATATTATACATACAGCTGTATTTATATATTTATGTATCGTATACTATATATTTATATATTGTATATTATATATTATATATACAGCTGTATTTATATATTTATGTATTGTATATTATATATTATACATACAGTTGTATTATACATATGTAGTTTCAAATGCCAACTGAAACTATATAGAGCTATATATGTAAAACTACACACACACACAATTTAGAAATATTAAACAGGATGATGTCTCATAGTTCATTTGTTATTTAAACATATTCATACACCTCCATGACACAGATACAATGATTGCTTTGTTTTGAACACAACACAAAAAAAAAGGAGCTTTTTTTTTTTTATTTTTAAATATGAAGCAATGATGTAGGATGATTGGCAGCTGAACAGAATTTCCATTGTTGGCGTTTGTGTGTCTTTACATGACCCCACACCCTTCAAAGTCCTAATATTTGCTTAAGGTTGTTTAATACTTGTTCCTCCGCTCTAGAACTTTGGGAGTCATGGCCACCCTGATCTTTATAAATAGTAGATTCAATAATGAGAGAGTTGCCGCCTGAGTTTCTCTGTTCATCCTTGTCAGTGCCTATGTAATTTCATTCTTACCCTTTCCCACCACATTATGTGCTCCAGCCTGTAAAGGGCTGGGGGTGGACAGAAGTTTCCAGGAGGCCAGAGCTTTTTTTCCTTCCTCGCATTTTCTCCAGACCCTTGCAGGCGATTTTATACATGTATGCAGTTTCAGATTTTTATAAATTATACCCTTGCAAAGTGGGTGAGTGTCAAGTTCAGCTGTGGCCACTGGGGAGGTGGCTGGGGCCTCCCAGATGCAGCCTGCAGATGGTGTGTGGAATGAGGGGCTTGGTGCACGTAGTTCAAAGCGCAGCAGAAGCTGTGTAATAAAAGGCAGCAACCTGTGGTTGATGTTAAGACTGCTTCTGGAAAAAAATGGCCCTCAAGCCAGTGTACTTCAGCTCATCTATGTTTTCTTTTGCACATTTTGAGGCTACAAGAAAAAATAACCATTGAAGTGTATGCACGCTTAGAAAAAAAATGCAGAGCAAAAGGAAATTGTTCTTTCCCTGAGCAATGAGAGAGCAGCTCTGATGTTTCAGCTCCCTTAGAAAGCTCACCCCAGGGTGGCCCGTGAGCCCAGATTACCATGCAGCACGTTTCAGATTCTAAGTGACCCGTTTACTCTTTTAAACATACTTCCTTTTGTAGCAACGTGGATGGAACTGGAGAGTGTTATGCTAAGTGAAATAAGTCATACAGAGTAGGACAGATTCCATATGTTTTTACTCCTATGTGGATCCTGAGAAACTTAACAGAAGACCATGGGGGAGGGGAAGGAAAAAAAATGATTAGAGAGGGAGGGAGCCAAAACATAAGAGACTCCTAAAAACTGAGAACAAACTGAGGGTTTATGGGGAGTGGGAGGGTGGGGTGGGTGGGTGATGGGTATTAAGGAGGGCACCTGTTGGGATGAGCACTGGGTGTTGTATGGAAACCAATTTGACAATAAATTTCATATTAAAAAAAAAGAGAATAAAATGGTGACACAGCCATTCATATAAAAAAATAAAATAAAAACATAAACATACTCCTATGTGGCCAACTGGCTACTGCAATATGTTTTAGATATTTCTTTATGGTCAACAATAACAACAACAACAAATGTCTGAAACCCTACACATTTTCAGAAGAACTTAAGTGTTGATCTGATATACTAATATCGACTAATAGAGCTCTCCAGGACAGGTAGAAACAGAAGTTTGCTTTTGGTGCCCCTGGGCTAGACTGATTTCATTTCTTGCTCATCTAATGACTTCATTCTCCATCAGACATCAGAAAAAGTTTCTTTGGAAGAGTCACAGTCTTTGCTGAGGACACGTCAAACACCAGGAGTAAAAGTGGGACAGTCAGCCGGGAAGGGAAAGTAGCCACATGTTTGCAAATGTCACAGCCACATAGTTCTTTCTCCCAATGGACGTGGTTTCTTTCTTTTTTTTTTTTTTAATTTTTTTTAATGTTTATTTATTTTTGAAGGAGAGAGAGAGAGAGAGATGGAGTGTGAGTAGGGGAGGGGCAGAGAAAGAGGGAGACACAGAATTCGAAGCAGGCTCCAGGCTCCGAGCTGTCAGCACAGAGCCTGACGCAGGGCTCAAACTCACAAACTGTGAGATCATGACCTGAGCCGAAAAAGTCAGATGCTCAACCAACTGAGCCACCCAGGCGCCCCTTAATGGACGTGGTTTCAAGATTTGCCAAGTTGAGTCCTTGATTTAGAATCCTTTTTTTTTTTTTTTTTAATTTTTTTTTCAACATTTTTAATTTATTTTTTTGGGACAGAGAGAGACAGAGCATGAACGGGGGAGGGGCAGAGAGAGAGGGAGACACAGAATTGGAAACCGGCTCCAGGCTCCGAGCCATCAGCCCGGAGCCCGACGCGGGGCTCGAACTCCCGGACCGCGAGATCGTGACCTGGCTGAAGTCGGACGCTTAACCGACTGCGCCACCCAGGCGCCCCTAGAATCCTTTTAACACGGGCTGTGAGTTTATACAATGAAGCATCAGTTTTGAAATCAGTGGAGCCATTGAACAAACCTAACTAGCCAACTGAGATTTCTATTTTGGGGGCTCTTTTACCTTCGGGCCCCCAACATGCCTGGGAGAGCTCCCTGTTTAGAAAGAAGTCCATCTGAAAATAGACACATAAGGACCTCGGACCACTGGCATACACGAGATCAGCGGGTTCTCTAAGTGAACATCGATCATACAGCAAGATGAAATGAGAGATTTACATTATTGCTTATTTCAGGGAAACACTGCGTAAAGATTTTTTTGTTTTCCTTATTGAGGCACTGGCTTGCAGGGAGGTAGTTTGCATCCAGACTGAGGAAGTTGACAGGGCCGGTCGTTACGAAGCAGAAATAATCTATCACTTGCAGAAAACAAGGTGTGAATAAGTGCTCTATCTCTTAGATAGAGGGTTATTATCTGGTTGTTTTATTTCCGTCACAGATAAAAACGTCTTGAGGTAAATTTAAGGAGGGCAAGTTAAAGAAAAAGCTCCTCTCAAGAAATTCTATAGAAAAGAATCCTCTTAATAATAATAATAATAATAATAATAATAAAAGTATGGGGCGCCTGGGTGGCTCAGTTGGTGGGGCGCCCGACTTCAGCTCAGGTGACCATCTCATGGTCTGTGGGTTCGAGCCCCCTGTCAGGCTCTGTGCTGACAGCTCGGAGCCTGGAGCCTGCTTCAGATTCTGTGTCTCCCTCTCTCTCTGCCCCTCCCCTGCTCGAATTCTGTCTCTCTCTCTCTCCTTCTTTCAAAAATAAAACCTTAAAAAACAAAAGTTGCAGCGTGTCGAGTCGCGAGCTTTTGAGCATGCGAAGGAGCAGGGCGAGGGAAAAGTAAACTATTTCCAGTTACTGACAGGTACTTCGGCCCCCCAGGCCAGGTGTGGTGGCTGTCACATAAGCAGCACTCCCGTGGACGTGAGGCTGTCTGCTTGTCTTCTCTCACCCGAGAGGCAAGTGTGACAAAGAGAATAAGTGTGACCTTGACTCCCATTTAACCAGCTCCGGGCCCCGCCCCATCCCGTGTACCCGGGGTTGCCCCGTATGTATTTTCAAAGCACTGCCGACATGGAAAGGGTTGGGACAAATGAGACGAGATGTCATCAGGGAGCAGGCGGTCTAGGGAACAGCATTTGCTGTCCTGGAAGGTGCTGCATGGGGCTCACTGGACCCCCCTTCCCAGCTGCCCTCCCCCTCTGCTTCCCTTCCCTCTCAGGGCGGGAAAGTGACAACCCCACTGTCCCAGACACCTTCCAAGCCTGAGGTCTTGTGACCTGGGTCTGGCCTACAAGACATCCAAGGGGAAGTTTGCAGAGAAGGGCTTCTTCCTCTGCTGAACAAAAAGCCTCATGAAGAGAGGGTCTGGGCCCTCGATCTCCTTCCTGCCTGGACAGAGCTGAGGTTCAGGCCCAAACACAGGAGCACCCCGGCCCCTCCGAACCAGCCGTGGGTTGTCCTCCCGAACCGCCTGCCGCAGGAGATGGGCCAATACCCGGCTGCTGAAACGGCTGGAGTCAGCTTTTCCTAAATATGCAGCCAAATGTAATTCTCACTGATAAACTCTAGCAGGAGGTTTGCACTTTGCATGTCACTGTGATACAATTCATTACCGTAATCATCTTTTGGATACGTAGTTTATTTCTCTTAGTTTTTTCTCTTTCTTGCACGGCAGGCATCGTTGGGGGCATCATTGGGTGTTATCGGGAGAGTGGAGGGGAAGGAGAAGGGAGAGAGAGATTCAGAAAGCTAAGAGAGCAAGGGAGTGGGACAAAGAGGGGGAGTCTGCAATCCAGAGGAGTGTCGAAGCATACTTTTCGAGCACGCCAGTAGTAACTTGAGGTTTTGCGTTCGGTTACGTGTTCAGGAATCATCCATCGTTCTCCAGAAGCACTCTCTGACTGTGTGCAGGGCCTGCCAAGCTCTTAAAGGAAATGGTCCCTTTCGACTACTGTGGGCCATCATAGTTATGACATTTTTTGGTGGGGAAGGGACAGGCCCAGGAAGACACATTGCTTAAGCCTTATTTTACTCAGGAAATGCAGGGCATTGGTGGCACCCAGGAGGAGGGATGGGGGAAGTCAAGGAATGAGAGTCACAGGGCAAGTGTTATGCAGATTTTAATCTCTGTTCAGGGACCAGAGCAGCTTCTGGAGAATTCTCTAAAGGACGGGAGTTAGAAGGAAAATTTTTCAAGCCAATGTGGGAAAATGCTTTGCGTGTGCGAATTGGTAGGAGGACTATTTCCTATCAGGAAATAAAATAATTAAAAAAAAAATAGCTGCTTCGTATAGCCACAGAGGAGCCTCTGTGATGTGCTATAGGGCAGCTCTCTGACGCGTTCAAAGATTTTGAACAGGAACTTTGTAACTCGGAGGCCGGCGCGTCTAGAACATTACCAGCCCCTTTTGGTAGAAAACTGAGACACAGAGACATTCAATGACTCATCTAGGTCACTAGGAAGCTACCTGAGAAACTGAAAACGAGCTGGAGTTTCCTGTGCGGCCTCTGCTCCCTCCCCCAGTGACAGAAGCAGACAGGGCTTCTCCATCTCTGGGCTTTGATAAAGTAGGTGATCAGAAATGTCTCAGAGGCGCACGAAAATAGGCAGCCTCTCAGAGGCCTGGAGAACTTGCGTGGGGTTCAAGGGCGAAATGGCTTTTTCGTTAAGAAGGGCCTTGAGGAAAATCAAGCTACACCAGGGCTCTCGAGGAGGAGATACATCGGTCAAGGTTGATGTTACAACACACCCCAGTCAGCCTCCATATTTAAAAGCCACACTGTGGGGCGCCTGGGTGGCTCAGTTGGTTAAGGATCCCACTTCAGCTCAGGTCATGATCTCGCGGTTTGTGAGTTCGAGCCCCGCGTCGGGCTCTGTGCGGACAGCTCGGAGCCGGGAGCCTGCTTCGGATTCTGCGTCTCCTTCTCTCTCTGCCCCTCCCCTGCTTGCACTCTGTCTCTCTCTGTCTCTGTCTCTCTCTCAAAAATAAATAAACATAAAAAAATAAAAAACTATAAAAAAGAAAAGCCACAATGATTGAGTTGAGCTATACGAAGGGTCCAGGCTTCTTTCCTGTCCTCTCTGTGGGTACTTCCGAGTGAGGGAAGGGTGATGTGACGATGGGAAAGCCATCGGGCTGACTTACTTAGCACCTCCCATACCCCGCTGGGGTTCCCGCTGCGTCACCTCTGCCCAGACCGTACATCACCCCCCGCCCCAGCCTAGACCACCCTTCCCTCTCTCCTCTCAGTTCCCGCCTAATACTTAACTGCCTGTTTTTGTGACTGTGCCAAGCACATTACACAGGTTACTGAATTCAGTCCACACAGCTGCATTAGCCATAGGTACGACCACTACCTCCTTGTTTTGTAGACGAGGAAACCGAGGCTCCCGAGAGAAGCTGCTTTTGCCATTCGGCTAAAGCCAGAAAAATGGAAAGGAAAAGTCCATCATCCCTGGGCTGTCCGTGCCTGGTCCACCTACAGCCCACCGCCCCGCCTTGTTCTCTCACTGTTCCCATCAACTCCGGGCTCTCTCTACACCGACTCCCAGCCGAGGGCTGGTGTCTCTAATAGAGTCTCCGTGCGCGGTGGCCTTGGAGCCTTCCTCGGCCCCGGGTATCAGACCCAGCCCCGCTTTCTCTGTAAAGGGGCAGGTCTCTCCTGAGCACACATCTCAGGGCTAGTTTGAGCGAACAAAAGAACCTCCTGGCTCCTGATTTCTTTCCAAAAGCTCTCCAAGGGTTCTGGCTGTTTAGCTCCTGGGTCGGCTGCCGTTTCTGAAGACACTTCGGCTACTGCTTGTTCACTGGGCCTGCACTTGGTGTGCGAGCAGATGTGGGGCCTCCTGCGGCCTGACACCCTCCGCCACCCCCCACCCCCCCACCCCCGCCATCCACCCTCGCTGCTGAAGTGTGCCTTGCAAGGACTCTGAAATCCGGGGACAGTCCCCCTGGAGGAAACAGAACCGAGGCCTGGCTTCTTCTGGGGACAGCTTTTTGCTCTTTTAAAACTTAAACACTCCAGAATTGCTTTGTCATTTTCAAAGGTTTGTTAGCGTGCAAAGAAACTAAATGGCGAAACGTACGATTGTGAGTTTAGATCGATTTTTGGCACCTTTTTTCCCCCCCCTCTCAGTTTCAAAATGTGTGGGCAGTTTCAAGATGTGAGGCTCCGTTTCGCACGGGGTAGGGGGCTAGGGTCTGAGTCTTCAACATCCGGGAGGGGCCCTAGGAAGGGTATGGTTTCCTGGTGGGCCAGAAGCAGTCAGATTTGCTAAGACGCATGTCACGGGTTGAATTGGGTCCCCTCCAAAATTCAAAGGTTGGGGTTCTTAACTTCTAACACTTCAGAATGTGACTGTATTTGGAGGCTGGGTTTTTATAGAGGTGATTACTGGTAAATTCAGGGCGGACCCTGATGCCACAAGCCCGGTGTCCCTATAGGAAGGGAGATTGGGACACAGATATACACGGAGAGGATCACGCGAACACACGCGCGAGAAGACGGCCACCCGCGAGCCAAGGAGAGAGGCCTCAGAAGAAACCAATCCTCCCGGCACCTTGAAGCTTTCCAGAAATAAACCTGGACCAGACTTCTCAATGAGACTTCTGGCCTCCAGAGTCATGAGACCCTACATCTCCACTGTTTTAGCCACCCAGCCTGTGATGCTTCGCCATGGCGGCTCCAGAAAAATCATACAGATTTCACACCTTTCAAACTACGGATGCCCAAGTTAATCTATGGCTTTCTGTGATCTTGACTCTTCGGTCACGCCAGAAGCGTCTTGGCGAAGGTTTTTCTGAAAATAGTGGCACACGGAGGCTCCCAGAGGAGCACGCTTCACTCAGCCTTGTATTCTGCCATTCCCTTTGAAAGATACCCTCCAAGAAGACAGTCGTGAGTCAGCCTCGCTGAGATTTTTTTTTTTTTTTTTTTTTTTTTTACCTGTGGTTCTAGGAACTCAGAGGCATATTAGCATTCGGGCTTTGCATAGACTACTAAGCCACTTCTAAGAACAAGGCTACCTGAGGCATCGTGCAAAAGTTCGCATGTGCCACCGCTTTCCTCTTTCACATCTACCACTTGCCCTGGGGGCCGACGCCTTGGGCCTCGTGGGGGGGACACCAGTGTGGGTTCTGCAAGAACGCCGCGGCGCGAACCACGCGTGTTTGTTCCTCCCAGGGAACGTCCGTCACGTCTAACCTTCTCACCTAAGCAAATGAAGTGAGAGTGTGGGGCGGCATGGTGGGAGCAGAGAGGCATTCTCTGTGGTAGACCACATTCATTTTGCATGCCACTCTTTTAGACCCTTGCTTGCCTCTCAAGGCAAGGGAACAGTGGTTTGCTTGGTCCCACCCCTTTTGCTCCTCCCAGTTTCCACATGGATGTCTCTGCCGAAAATGAGCTACGGGTTTCCTTCTGTGAGGATTGCACGGACTGATAAAGTACCGTTCCGGGAGGAAAACCAGGCGTTGTTTCCCACCCCCGTAGTTCAGAGCTCCAGGGAGGGAACATTTGCCATAGATTTTACGTAGCAAGAAATGACCGCGGGGCTGAGCACTGCTAATGGCCAGTCTTTGGGAATGTGGCTAAGAACGCCGAGAGAGAACCATTTGCTGGAGATGACCAGACACGATTCTCCTAGCATCACGCTCTCAGGCAGGGCCCAAGAGGCCCCGAAAGCAAGGACCTTTGGCCACCCCTCTGGCTCCAGTGAGCGTGGAAGGCTGATCCCGACGATGCAGACCCTCCATTGGCGGGTCACCTTGCTAAAACTAACTGGGAAATTGCTAAGATTTCACTTTGGTTCCCTGAAATGAAATCTCAATGTAATATTATTCAAGTTAGAGACTGTAAAAGCCTCTAAGTTCCTTCTCCTGACACCGAGGGCTTTTTCCAATAGCCCTTCTGAGTCTTGATTCGAGTCTCAGGGCTCTCTCTCCCCCACTCACTTAAAAGCAAACTGCCCCTGTTCCTAACCTGGGGCGGCTCAGTGACCTGCATTAGCACAGGAGCTATGGGGCTGTGTGAGGGCCGGGCCTCCTTCTAGTTCCTGTATTTGAGCCGGTCCCTGGGTCCCTTCCCTGTCTCTGCCATCTGGCCGGTAAGGACAGCTTTGAAGGCAGCCTCACACCGTGCCCCAAATCCAATCTATTGCCCAATGGAATGTTTTCAAATTTCCTGACTCTGCCTTCCTGAGTTTGATAAAATAGGAAACAATAATTGTGTGGAGGGTATTGAAAGCGGAGTGAAGGCAGGAAGATCTTTCTTTCTGTTTTTCTACAAATATTGCTTCCTTTGCTCATTAGTGGCCCAGAGGAAATGCAGCCAGGGAGCAGCCTAACAGCTTCTCACCAGCGGCCGGCGTCTCTGCCCCAGGAGCCCGGCGCTGCTCTGCGACAAGGGCGTGTGACTCACACGCATCGCATGATTCAACTTCACTAAAATTTCCTCGGCTGCCAGTAAAGAAGCATTTGCAAACCCTCTAATTTGAAGCTTTGAATCGGTTAATGACTTGCTTTCTTCCCCTTCTCCTGAAATCCTCCCCCACCCCCCTCAACACACACACACACACACACACACACACACACACACACACAGCTTTGTCAAGTTTTTACATTTCAGGGACCCGGAAACATAGAGGCCCTGTGACATTCACAATAGCATTTGTTGTGACAAAGTGGCTGGCAGCCTTCTGCATTCCCCTGCTCATTTGGCTGTATGAACAAATAATGAGTCACAGATCCTATTTGGGTGCGCGCGAGAGTTTGTAGCCAGAAAATTAATTATTCCCCCGGCCGATCCCACTCCGTCCCCGCTCTGCCAAACCATCAAGCCGCATTTTGCAGGCGTCGGTCAGAGTGCGAGCCCCGACACACTGCTCTGCCTTCGCGACATTCTTATGTTCTTATTATTTCTGTTTGTTGAAGCACGGCCCTCTTTTCCCACCAGCGCCGCGCAAAACGCACACGCGCACGCGTACTCGCACACCCAGAGCCGCGGCCCCGGCGCAGCTTTGCACATTTGGCGAGGCTGCGTGCGAAACTGCAGACAAGCGTTTCCACACGGGCCGTTCCAATTGGGAAGCGCACCGTCTAATGACCCGGGCCGCGACACGACGCTAGACTTAGGAAAGGGTTTCATTGCTCTTTGCGCAGAGGGAGACAGAGATCTCTCCATAGGCGACAACTTGCATTTCCCCCTGCCCCCCCCCCCCCCCCCCCCACGAAGGACGCCGGCTGCCGCTTTGCACTGAGGCCACGAGGAGCGTGGCCCCATCCTGGTGGTTCTAACACAGACAGATCCGCCTGGCTCTCGCGCTCTCTCCCTTGAGGGGACAGCAGAGCTACCACTTTGCCCCCGAAGTCCCCAGGCTGGTCTAACGTGTGCCTGCCAGCCTGCCTCTGCCTCCGCCCCACGCTGGCACCAGCCCTCCCGGCCAGCTGTGCAGGTGCCCGCTACCCCCCCCCCCCTCTCCCCCCCCCCCTCCACCGAGGCGGGCCGAGTTCAGGACGCTCAGCCACCGTCATTGCAGGCAAGGGGCAGAAAAGCAAACCCAGACGGCTTCTTGCGAGCTTTATCATCTCTAGGACTTTAATCAGGAACAGCCCAACTTACTTGCACTTGACAAAGTTCTCACACACCGACTGAACACTTCAACAGCTTAGCTAAGTATTTATTAAAACATTTCTGAAGAGCTGCCATCTGATGAATAAGTAATCCAATAGCCTTGTAATCATACGCCTGAGTTTGAATTCCTTCCACCAAACCGACAGGGAATCGACGGGAGCTACGCGCCCCGAGTTACGACAAGCTGCCATTTCGTTATCTGCAAAGCCGAGCCAAAGAAGGTATCGAAAGACCAGAGCGTACTCACCTCTCATGAAGCACTGTGGGTATGAAGGAAATGACTCAAATATGCTGTCTGAAGCCATCGCTTCCTCCTGAAAATGCACCCTCTTCTGAAGGCGGGGGATTCAATGATTTCTTTCACCTTTGGAGGGAAAACCAAAGAAAGGTCACTGTCTTAACCTCACCCCCCCGACCGTGGCTCCCTGCCTTTCTTTCTTTCTTTTTTTGTTTTTTTTTGTTGTTGTTGTTGTTTGGTTTTTCCTCCCCATACCTCTGGGGCTCCCTGAGCCCTGCGAAACATGTACCTTGGCGAAAACAAAATATTCAAATTGTTCAAGATTTGAAAAAAAAAAAAAAAAAGCGGCGTCTTGGCTGTGGGTTGGTGATGTTCACCACTCTGTGAAACCCTGTGGTTTGCCGTCAGTGTGATTCGTCCTGCTCGCTGACCACTATGCCGGGCGCAGACTTCTGAGACTACCAGCCTACCCAACTTGTGGTTCTGTGGTTGTTTATGGGGCCCAAAGAAGTTTTCACACAACCCAAATTACAAATTTAACTGTTCCCCTTTCCACAGCCCGTCTTAATTGGTTCTTGCCAATCATGTGACTTAAGTGATGTCAAATTTCTTTTTTTTTTCCTTTCTTCTTTTTTTTTTTTTACTTTCTGAGCAATGCCCTTCCTTCCCCACCCCCCCCACCCCCCACCTGCCTTCCCCGAGGCTGTTCAAGAAAAGAGCCGAGTAGAGTCTGCAAGAGAGGGACCGTAGAGAAAAGTGACTCAGTCTCTTATTATATCAATGGTCTTTGCTGATGGAGGACAACTTGGGTCTTGCTGTTGTTACTTGTGGTTTTGGGAGCCACTCATTATTTTGATAACAGTTTCATTGCCGCTTATTCAATAGTAGTTCAACCTTGGCATCAGGCTCAGGCAGGATGTGGAGCCCATCACTTAAGACGCTGGGCATCAGCTCAGGACAATCCAGCACTTGGTAAAGACCAGGGCAGCGTAAGTGAAACTACGAAAGGAAAAACAAAATAAAAGGAAATGTTTTGCGGAGAGCTTGATCCCTTGAAAGGGTCTAGCTACTTGCTGGTATTGTAAAGCTTAAAAAAAAAATCAAAAAAAAGTGGGGGGGGGAGGGAAGCATTTGAGTTTTGTGACCAACAGGTCGTTTCAATAAAAGCAAAATTATGTGGTTTTACTCCCCCTAAACGAACAGCTTTTCGGTACAGAGGGGAAATCAGGGTTCTCTCCGACACACACACTCAAATTAGGAATCTACCGGAAGACCAAGAAAGGAGAGACCCTGCACTTTGAGCCCAAGCAGAAGGCTAACCTGCAACCGTTTGTTTTTCGTTTTCACCTGTGGAAGTTCACTGCATTGCCTTTCTCTGGTTCTGTTGGCATCGATAGGCTAACTCAGACCTGGAGGCAAAACGCAGGTTAGCCCGACGGGAACTACACTCCTCAGCAAGCCCCTTCTCATGGGGACTGAGCGAAGCAGATCGTAGCGCTCACCCTCCACCCCGGGAAGAAGTCAACCTGCGTGGAATGTGCTACACACAGGGTACTTTTGCACGTGGGCAAACCATTCCGGGCACACATAATAATTTCTCTCTCCTGCTCGTTGCCTTTAAGTGCTGACAAATAAAACGCCGTGTTTCTTGAAGTTCCAAGGTAAAGGGAGACTCTCTTCCCCTAATTGGTTTCTATTAACTTCGCTCTGCTCCGCGTACAAGCCTTCACGGCACCCTGTACACACCACATTTCGACTCACATGGTCAAGAGTGGTCGAGATGACGGGTCCAAGATGCCAACCCTGGATTCCAAGCTGCACGGGCACAAGCAGCGAAGGGGCTTCAGGAAGCCCGTAGAACCTGAACAACCCCTCAGTGTTTTCCTCACCTGCTCAGTTTCGCTCCTACCCACCATGATCATGTGCTCTCGGGCAAATGGCGCAGGTCTCTTTAAAGGAAAGGACATGATTTTTACTTACTCCTGTTTTGACTAGTGCAGGAATTGAAACTCAAGAGACTGCTTTCTCCCACACTTGTGTGAAGTTAGCTTCCCGAAGGTTGACACCTTATTAATATTTAAAAGAATAATAAGGTAGGTATTTCTTTTATGATGTTTATTAATACCCACGCCCGATGCACGTTTCCTGTTGCTTCTCAATGCAAATCCCTTGCGAAGGTAATTAAGACCGTGTTCCTGTGCTCTCTGCTAAACCTACGTGTGGGTGTGAGCCCACATCAGGCTCTTTTCTCTCTTCTGTATGTAATATTCCCTGGAAGGGTCGTAAGAGCTGAAGGCCGTAACACGCAGCTGTCACTTCCGAGCTGGCTCAGACTTATTAATGACTTAGCAATTCAAGTGGCGACGCAGATAAATTCTGATACTTCATTCTAGAAACTCCCCAGATGCTTTCAGCCTTAGGTGTCCAGATGCTTGAAGGGAGGCGGCCCTGGATGGGTCCGCTAACTGCCTGCATTCTTGGCTTTTCTCTGCGCGCCTCGCTAGAGCCAAACATGTATCCTGCCCAGCAGAGTCTTCCTAGAACAGGTCAAGGTTAAAGAGGACTTGTCAGGCTGGGGTTTGTGTTTGCTGAGGCCTCACCTTAACGCTGCGATCATCTGTAATCGCCGGGGCCGGACTTTCAACGGGGCACCAGGGGGCAGAGTTGAAGGCCTGTGCGCCGGGCTGCTGGCGTTGCCTCCCTCCGGGTTATCTGCCGTAACGGCCGCAGAAGGACCTCAGAGCTTGGTGAGGCAACAGTCAGAGTTTTTCTGGGCCTCCTCCCAGTCCTGACAATAAGTGAGGACCCAGCCAGCCGCTGGTGAACTTGGCCTTACCACTTCCCCGGGAGCCCAAGACGAAAAGACACATATGTCATCAGTGAGCCCCCTGGAGGAATACTCAAGCCTATCTTTGCTAGAACTGTTGAGGATTCTTTAAGTTTGTGCATTAACCCACACCCTGTGACCTACTTCCTGCGAGTGACTCAGACCTTGGGCTGCTCGCTTGGGAATTGTACCCAAGCGGCTACAACCGACTGTGGCTTTGCCAAGTAATTGGATGGCAGTTTTCATCCTCACTCAAATTGGCTACGGCTTCTACATGCCACTGTTGGGGGGAGGAATATGCTCAGGTGTCATTTTTAATGGTTCCATAAAAATACCACCAAAGGTGGAAAGATGCATGGTTGCATAACCCTGTAATTAACGTATAAACTTCTATGTGCGACCCAACCCAAACCTGCCCTTGGCAAACCCAGAAGTTCAGAATAAGCTGGAGGCCCTGTTGTTGCAGATCTTTCCAGGCCCCTCACGACGGCGTCCACGGTGGGGCGTGGCCATCTGACGCACGAGTCTCTCATTCTTCCCAGTAAAAGTAGAATTCGAACGGAAGCCCCCACAAGACTTTACTGTACAGCCAGATAAGAGTTTCAGTATTCACACCCTTACTTTCCCTGGATGGAGATACATTGCTCTGTGGAGAAATGGGACTTAAAGAAAAAAAAAAAGAAAACAGGCAGGCATTGAAACCCATCAATGAATCCTGTCAACCCATCCAATGAAAGCTGTCTAATGACATGAAAGGCTGTTTAATGACCATTGTTTGAAATCTAAGAGTTTCAACTGCTTCACTACTCGAAAGGTGGCCTGTGGGTCAGCAGCAGTGACATCACCCCGGAACTCGCGAGGGATCAGAATCTTGGGCTCTGTCCCAGACCTGCGTTTTTAGAGTCTGCAGGTTTGCAGCTCTCCAGGTGATTCCTGCACACATCAAAGCTGGAGAGGCGTGGCTCCGAGAAAGCCCTTGCATAGGTAGGGATTTGGTAAAGGATACGCTATGATGATTTCCTACAGTCTTTGTGATCTCCGTTTTCCTTAGAGCTTTCTGAAAAGTCGACCTTTTCTACCTTGTTGCCTTGGCACAAGTTTTTAAACTCTGGATGTTTCTAGACAGCAGAAACCCGCAAGAGGTGCGGCTCCTGTCCTCCGAGATAGAGCTTTCTTGGATGGTCACTCAGACTCTCCTCGCGCGTGCTGGGTTTGGGTCAAGTTTACAGTTTGAGGTTTGACACACAAGGTGGGGAGGCTCCCGTGTGCTCCGTCTCCCAAGCTGGTGACCACATGTGTATAAACAGAAGGCTTCTTTTCCTCCAGGGGCATCAGACTCTCAGTTTTTGCCTAGTTTGCATTTTGGAAACACATCAATCCTGTGAGTTCTTCCAGACGCACACCACGTGTTCATGTGGTAGCATTGCAGGTGGCCGCCGGTGTCCTGCCGTGAGCCGTCCTCCCCGTGGGATACCTGCCTCGGCTCTCCAGTCTTGGCCTTGCAGATGTCATATCCTATGCTTTGTTCCAAAACGAGGGACCCGGCCTTACACCGTCGCCACCTGGCTCGGCCAAACCAGAGTCCAGAGGACCCGTTTACGCAGGAGTCCAGGAGGTTGGCTACTTCTTTCCAATGCATCTGGATCCTTTCAGGCCTGCCCTGGGCCAGGAATCTTGTTTGGAATAGTTTCTCTTTCCAGAATGTTGGCTCTTCAGCTTCTGGTGCCGTTTGTCACCAGGAGGGTAAAACTGGAAAACTGAAACAAACCCTCTTTGAATGTTAGAAATGTTCAGCATTCGAAGTTTGGTCAAACGATGGAAAACATTCCGAGTTGGTACTGAACTTTCCATCCAGTTCCTCCAACCTTGAGGCTAATTTTAGCATGAGATCCAGGCAGGGAAAGCTAAAGGAAATGAAGCAACTAAAATTACTCTGCGTTGGAGAAGCCGGAATTTACGGTGGTTAGATAGTGTAAAATTCAATAATTCAGCTTAGGTGGCAAATAATGAGCGTCCCCAGTGTGATCAAAGCAGCTGGCTTTAGGAACTTTGGACTTTTATTGTAATTGCTACCCATTTTCCTGGTAGTAGGCAAATTAACAAACTTTCACAAGATTCCTTACCAACTGACACATAATAGTGCCCTTTGCACGGGGGTGCTGTGAGAATCAGTACTTTTTGGACTATGCAAAGCGCTGTTGAATGGAATTAAAAAGAGACTTGTGGTTGATCCTTCAATATGGGAACCTGTAGTATGTGAATTTTAACACTAGGACTCGCCAGGTGTCACAAACATATGGCATCAGGTCCCTAAATTAGAGGCCTGGATAAGAGCAAGTGAAAAATAGCCTCGGTAGTCGATACTGGAGAAGTCCTCAGTGTTCATCGCTTAAGTTTTGAATTCGATGTTCTTTGGGAAGAATATCATTCAGCGCTACCGATGCAGGCTGCACATTCTCACTGAACCTCAAAATGTCAAAATTAAAAAAAAACGTACCGAGAAAACAAAACACCGCGCTTAAAATTGGGCGGTGTGCATTTTAATTCCCTCCTGTTTCAATTCCCTTGCTCGCCTTTGCCATTTCAGCAGCTGGCTGGATTTCTGGGTGAAGAGCGGGAAGGAAGATCCTGCCTGTGTTCTGGTTCCGATTTCACGTTCTCAAGTTTTCAGTTCATTCAAAGCAGAGAGAAGAAACCAGGATATCACCACGCGCCACACCACTGCAACCGCACTACGGCTATCAGAACACAGTCCCTCAGCCTCTGGGGCCAGTCATGTCATATCCTCACGGGGACTGGAAGTGTATTCGTGACACATATACACATGCGTTCACTTGCCGATCCTGTTTATTTCCCACACGAGACTTATATCTGAGATGGTATTTTTTCCGGGATAAGAAAATTTGTTTTAACTTAAATTTTAGGTAGACAACATACAATGCGATATTGGTTTCAGGAGTAGAATTCAGTGATTCATCACTTACATAGAACACATCCCAACAAGTGCCTTCCTTAGTACTCGTCATCATCTAGCCCATCCCCCGCTCACCTCCCTTCGGCACCCCTCAGTTTGTTCTCAATTATTAAGAGTCTCTGGCGGGGGCGCCTGGGTGGCTCAGTCGGTTAAGCGGCCGACCTTGGCTCAGGTCATGAACTCGCAGTCTGTGAGTTCGAGCCCCGCGTCGGGCTCCGTGCTGACAGCTCAGAGCCTGGAGCCTGCTTGGGATTCTGTGTTTCTCCCTTTCGCTGCCCCTCCCCCACTCAAGCACATGCCCTCGCTCTCAAAAATAAACATCAAAAAAAGTTTAAAAAATTAAGAATAATAAAAAAAGCGTCTCTCGTGGTTTATTGCTCTCCCTTCTCTTTCCCTCTACCCCTTTCCCATATGTTCATCTGTTTTGTTTCTTAAATTCCACAAATGAGTGAAAGCATATGGTATTTCTCTTTCTTGGGTTTATTTTGCTTGACATAATACATTCTAGCTCTATCCATGCCACTGCATATGGCAAGATTTCATTCTTTTTGATGGCTGAGTAATATTCCACTATATTATATGTATATTTTGGTGGCTTTTGATTATGATGACAGTATTCGTCTTCAGTTTGTTTCCCTGGGCCTTTTACATCTTCCCATCACTCATTTACAATTCTCAGATTTGTATGGAAAATGGAGACTCAAGGACCTGAGTTTCTGCCCCCGTGGGCCACACGCTGTGAACTGGGACTCAGGGGCCGCCTCAAGCGCACAGTGGTTGTTCAGCAGATGTTGAGGGTTTCAGAAAATCAATGCCGTGAATGTCAACAGGCCTGAAATTGTAGCCAAACCGTCCGGGACTCTTCAAAAAGGCATTCTGAGCTCCTGGAGGAAATTGTCTCTTAGGTCTCTGTGAGGTTCCTTATCTATGAAAAGATGTTCAGGAAACATACAACTCCACCTGATTTTGTAAGTGACCTTTAACTTCTTCCTTCCATGCCTTTGTCTTCAAACAGGAATCCGCCGTTTCCCTTTGGATCCGTGTGCCTTGTCAATTCCTCCTCCTTTTAGAATCACCACATTTCCATAACCAGCGGCCTCCTTTCTCTTCTCTCCCCTTCCTTGGTGATGGTCATAGCCATTTATGTATGTATGAATGCACTCAGCTCTAACTTCACTCCGCAACCCAGGCCTAGGAGCCGTCTTCTTGCACCCTCCCCAGCTACGGGAATCTGTATCTGCGTTTCGGCCGCTCGCTCCCCAGTTGGGCTCCTTCTCCTTCTCTACACCCGGTGTCCAGAGAGCGTCTCAAGGTCACTCTACCTCACAGCGGAGCTTTCCTTGTTCCTTGAATTCTTCTGTTATCAAGGCATGGATTCGTGTGCCTTGGCAGAATCAGTCAATCCATCCTTTGTCCCTACATTTTTTGTGTCTTTCAACTTTTCCTTCTAGGCTTTACTAAATATCAGGAACACCTCACTTTCTCCACAACTAGTGACTCCACTGATATTTGAGTACTAGGTTACCTCCCTGAGTATATTTATTTCCTAATCTTGGGCTAGGCAGACCTGGTCCTGCTCAGAAGAAGGTTACGATCGTATGAACCATTCACATAAAAAACGAAAAGTTGTATCAGAATGACCCATATGACCAGCGTGGGGACGGGGGGAGAAGTGAGTGAGGCTCCCAGGATTCGTAGTTTAGGGAAGCGCTGACCGTCGGTGATGACCCTGAACGTGGGCGACCCCATGAGTGAGCGCTGCCTTAAAGGTGGCACCCTATGGGCCTCCCTTGCTTGACCCTAGTCCCGGCCCTGGGCATGGCTCACAAAACTGAACAGAGACCATGGGCTGGGCAGAGGGTCAGGAAGAAAGCACGTGGCTGCAAAGCCTGTGGCCACAGAATAGTGAGGTCCTGAGCCGGGCACTGGCAGATCCACACGTTCTGTTTTGTTGGCACTAGACACGTACATTTTGGGTGGATAAAAGGACAGGGAGAGCAGCAGAGATGGGCAGAGCTCTGAGGCCAAGGGCAAACCAGAAATAAGCTCTGTCTGCTTGGGTGCTGGCGACAAGCCCGGCCCGGCTGCCATATTTCAGCTATGAGGTGACGAGCACTCTGACAAGGTGGGGGGCAGGGACGGGGGTGGGGGGTGGGGAGGGGCACTCGACATTAGCTTCCTTGGGTTTTCACTCCTCCCTTTACCCTGTAGCTGTGGTCCCCGCCCCCCCGCCCCCGAGCTCAGTCTCAGAACTCGCTCTAACCAGTGCAGCAGGAACAAACTTGCTGGAAAGAGAGGCTTGGCAAGGTGCTTGGTCCCTTGAATGCTCCCCTGTTGGTGTACTGGAAGAGAGCCAGTGGTCCCAGTTGGGGCCATCCTGGATCAGCCAGTTGCCAGCTGGCCATCGGTCACTCGGGTGAGCACCAGCCTAACCCAGAAGAACCAACCAGCCGAACCCAGCCGCGACCAGAGCTGCCCGGCCTCCCCACGAAGTGTGAGTGGTAATCAATGGCGCTGTTTGAAGCTGTAGCATTTTGTGGTGGTTTGTGGCATCGCGTTGCCATGGTGGTGGTCTTTGACGAGGAAGAGGTAAAGGCGAAGAAGGCACCAGCACTGAGCTTCAGGCTGAGGCAAAGAGGCAGGATCTGGTAGTTCCAACGTGAAAGAAAGTCAGAAGCTCAAGACGAGAATTCTTAGAAGGGGGCAGGAGGAGACAGCAGCCAGGGGGGAAGGGTGGCCAGGGGAATGGGAGAAAGAAAAAGGAAGCTTGAACGCCTGGGTGCCTCAGTCGGTTAAGGGTCCAGCTCTTGATTTCAGCTCGGGTCATGATTTCACGGTTCATGAGTTCGAGCCCCACATGGGGCTCTGGGTTGACAGCACTGAGCCTGCTTAGGATCCTCTGTCTCTGTCTCTCTGTCTCTCTCTCTGCCCCTCCCCTGCTCAAGCTCTCTCTGTCTCAAAACAAATAAATAAACATTAAAAAAAGAAAAAGAAAACAGGAGTATGGTACAAGCCAAGGGATGACGTCTCAAGGGATGAGAGAAAAACAGGGTTAGATGCTGAAAAGAGAGACGAGAAAAACCAAGACTATGGGAAAGTCAACAGATTTGACAAGAAAGAGCCACTTGAGATCTGTTCCTTCATGACGCTCCTCAGACTAAACAGAAGAGTGACATCCAGTTGTGCTGGGTTGCAGACGAGCAGCTCCGCTTTGCTTGAATAGGGACTTAATATGGAATGAATCATTGCGTGTGCGTGTTTGTCTGAATGGATCTAAGTTGGTTATGTGACCTTTCCCGTCTCGATTCAATTCAGAAAACATTGATAGAGCAGCCACTGTGATAGAACGGGGAGAAACTACATCTCCAAAAGGAAGATTGGAGTATTTCTTGTTGTCACAGTGCACGACACAGCTAGATCCTGAGGGTATGTTTGAGACGGGCTGACGTGGGGCAAAAGGAGGTGACCAAAGAGAGAGACAGCCACCCTCCACGGCAGCCACAGGTATCGAGGCTTGGTGGGTTGCTGAAGGGGCTGCCCGTGCTACTGAGAGATAACAGATATTCCAGATCAGAGTGAGTGTGAAGACAGGACCATGGGGAAACTTCCAAAGAGATGTTCAAGGGCCCTGATCCTCAGTGGGGCCATAAAGGGTCAAGAGAGGACAATGGAAAGGAGGGTCTTAGGAGAGAGGGCTTCAAGTGTGGCTTCTCGACTTCTCTCCCCCATCCAAGTAACCAAGTCTGCCACTCTTGTCAAACCTGGAGAGAGGGACAAAGAGCATGTGTGACTCAGTCTGGGCCCTGACTCACCCCTGCGACTGTGAGTGGCCTCTTGTAAGGCAGGAGAGGAGCTGTAGTAGGAATCTCCAGCAACCCTTCCAAGGTGCCTCAAATATGGAACCCCAAGTAAGATGTTGGCTTGACGCTATTCTAAAAATATTTTTTTTAAGTTTATTTATTTATTTGAGAGAGAGAGAGAGAGAGAGCACGTACAAGTGGGGGAGGGGCAGAGAGAAGGAGAGACAGAATCCGAAGCAGGCTCCACACCATCAGTGCAAAGCCCTATGTGGGGCTGGAACTCATGAACTGTGAGATCATGACCTGAGCCGAAACCAAGAGTCGGACCCTCAACCGACTGCGCCACCCAGGTGCCCCGGCTTGGCTCTATCTTAAAAGGGATTCTGGGGGTTCCTGGGTGGCTCAGTCAATTAAGTAAGGGGCTCTTGATCTCAGCTCAGGTCATGATCTCACGATTCATAGGATCGAGCCCCTAGTTGGGTTCCGCACTGGCAGTGTGGAGCCTACTTTCGATTCTCTCTCTCTCAACCCCTCCTTTGCTTGTGCTCTCTCTGTCCCTCTCTCTGTCTCTCTTTCTCTCTCACTTTCTCAAAATAAATAAAGAAACTAAAAAAAATAAAAATGGAGTTAAAATTAAGGAATTCTGGGGGTGCCTGGGTGGCTCAGTCGGTTAAGCATCCGACTCTTAATTTCTGCTCACGTCATGATCTCGTGGTTCGTGAGATGGAGTCCCGTGTCAGGCTCTGTGCTGACAGTGCAGAGTCTGCTTGGGATTCTCTCTCTCCCCCTTTCTGTCTGTTCCTCCCTTGCTCACGCTCTCTCTCTCTCTCACACACACACAAAATAAATAAACATTAAAAAAAAAATAAAAGAGATTTTGCCCACAAGGTTGGACTGCCCAAGCAAGGAGATTTCAGCCTAAAGAGCTTATGGTGTAGACCATCGTGAGCAGGAATTGAGATGGCATTGGGGGCTAAGGTCCTAGAGAGGGACACTGCCCTGTGTGGGGAGTTGCGTCAGAAGGAGCCAGATAAGAGAGTCCACGAGAATGCACAGGAGAGAAACAACCCATGTTAAACAGCCACGAGGTCAGAGAGAGCCAGGATCGCTTAAAACAAAGGCTGCTAAGTGAGCTTCTAATCTCTCCCACGGTCTCCCTTTGCCCCCCCCCCCCCCCAGCACAGCAGTGTGCAGGCCGAGTTAGCAAGGACTAAGGGTGGGTGTGGAAGCACTGTAGGCAGAAAGGAGTCCCATGAACCCACCCAGGTAGTCAGCCCAACAGGTTCCAACTGCAGTGATGGGCGTCCAATCAGGTTGGTAATTTAGATGATCTGAGACTCTTGTACTGTTTACGGTGAATGCAATTTTTCTTATCTAAGCGAGAAGAAAAGAATCACACATACTAAATAGGGTTTCAAAATGTGAGAACACCCAGCAGATGAGTGGATGAACAAAATGTGATCTGTCTTTACAATGGAATACTTTTCTGCCATGAAAAGGAGTGAAATTTCGATATATATCACAACACGGATGGACCTTGAAAACATATGCCAGACCCAGTAGGACAAGTGTTGTGTGTGGGACTTATATGAGGTACCTAGAACAGGTAAATTCATAGAAAAGAAGGTAAAAGAGAGGTTCCCGGGGATTGGAGGGAGAGAGGAATGGGATGTCACTGTTTAAGAATACAGTGTCACTTTGCTCAGATTCTGTGTCTCCCTCTCTCTCTGTCCCTTCCCCACTCATGTTCTGTCTGTCTCTCTCTTTCAAAAATAAATAAACATGAAAAAAAATTTTAAAAAGGGGGGCGCCTGCGAGCCTGAGTCGGTTAAGCGTCCGCCTTTGGCTCAGGTCATGATCTCACGGTTCATGGGTTCTAGCCCCACATCAGGCAGTGTGCTGACAGCTCAGAGCCAGAATCCTACTTCAGATTCTATGTCTCCCTCTCTCTCTTCCCCTCCCCCACCCATTCTGTTTCTCTCTCCTTCAAAAATAAATAAACATTAAAAAACATTTAAAAAGGGGCGCCTAGGTGGCTCAGTCGGTTGAGCGTCCAACTTCAACTCAGGTCATGATCTCACAGCTCATGAGTTCAAGCCCCGCATCGGGCTCTGTGCTGACAGCTCAGGGCCTGGAGCCTGGTTTGGAATCTGTGTCTCCCTCTCTCTCTGCCCCTAACCCACTCACATTCTGTCTCTGTCTCTCTCAAAAATTAATAAACATTAAAAAAATTAAAAAAAAACATTAAAAAATGATACAGTGTCAGTTTGGGATGATAAAAAGTTCTGGAGAAGGTTAGTGGTGATGGTTGTATGTTATGAAGGTAATTATTAATGCCACTGAATTGTACGCTTAAAAATGGTTAAAATGATAGGGCGCCTGGGTGGCGCAGTCGGTTAAGCATCCGACTTCAGCCAGGTCACGATCTCGGGGTCCGTGAGTTCGAGCCCCGCGTCAGGCTCTGGGCTGATGGCTCAGAGCCTGGAGCCTGTTTCCGATTCTGTGTCTCCCTCTCTCTCTGCCCCTCCCCCATTCATGCTCTGTCTCTCTCTGTCCCAAAAATAAATAAAAACGTTGAAAAAAAAATTAAAAAAAATGGTTAAAATGATAAATAGAATATGTATATTTTACTACAATAAAAAAATCAAGTGACTTGTATAATTAAATCTATGAATTCTTTATGACCAAAGTAACTGTAACTATATCAATGATGGGAACTCTTCTGTATATCGGTCCCCACAGCTCTGGATGAGGAGCAGTGGGATTTATTTATTTGTTATTTTTTTATCCCCCTTAGCAATGCTCTGTTGACCAATTTAAAACAGATACAGCCAGGATCTGGATGTGACTTATTGAGTCAGGGTAGACTACCTAATGGCTTGAGACTCAAAAAGGCTTGTTTGAGTCAATGTATGACACAGTTAATATAGTACTTATTACCTGATAAACATTTACTAAATGTCTCTACTATTTTTACAGTAATTGGAAGCAATCAGAAGATTTTCCCAGGAAACAGGGTCTTCAGAAACTTTCTGACTCTGATCGCACCTTATGTGGTGCTCTATTTGTTCAAGAAGAATCTAAAGTTGTATCTTAGTAAGTTAAGAAAAATGGAATTTAACATGATTTTTTTCCAGCATCTAAATTGGCTTGTATTACATTTCTCTTCAAAACTATCTAGACCCGCACACTCAGATACACACACACACACACACACCCCACAGTTGAATCCAGGCTACTGATTTCACTAAGCTCTGCCCTCACTTGGCACCGATGTGCAAGCAAGCTCAAACATATCACCTTTCTGTGTTCCCTGTTCTTGTAGTTAGTGGACCACACAAAGGGCAGACCCAGAGGAGATAACGGATTTAAGGATAAATCAAATGATTCATTCTTTTTCCTTTAGCCTCTTAAGATGAAGGGATTAACTTGTTTGATGCTTGCACTGGAAATGTGCTGCTATGTGTCTTGAATCCTACACAGTACTAGCCTTTTTCTCAGGTCTGCTCAAGTGTTCATCAACACCCTTCTAAGCTTCTAGCTCCCAGGTCAGTTAGATAAAACCATGGAGTCATGCCGATTAAAAGCGTCTAATCCCTTTAGGATGGCATGCCTCCCAGAGTGCCCTTTACAGACATGCCAAAGGAAATTCAAAATAAGGTTGCAGGTATGACTCCGTGTTGGCAATTCCTCCCCCTGTGCTGTGTCAGGGACAGTGCCCTCCCTGGACTACCTAGGACCTGGTTATTAAGGTGATAAGAAGTGGGCGGTGAGTTCCTTTAGGCTCAGAACGCTTCAGCTACTAAAAACGACACATCTTTTAACTCCAAGGTTTTCATTGTTATTCATATCGCTTACCCAATGAGCAAATGAGCCTTAGCTCATTTCTCTTCTTTTAGCGTGAGCTGGAGACATTCGGAACAATTAGGTGATTTCACTGCACTTCAAGCCATCACCCGAATGGAGTGCTGTATTTTCAGTCTATCGCTTCCTGTCAGGTTCAAGTTTATCTCTACCGAATATATATACGCTTCTGTGATGCCGTGGGGGTCGGGATGCCAGATTTAGCCAAAAAATAAATAAATAAATAAATAAATAAATAAATAAATAAAATAAAAAAAGGAAGAAAGAAAGAAAAAAAAGAATGCACTGTTAACTTTGAATTTTAAAGGTAAAAAATGAATTCAGTTCCTAGTAAATCTCAGATAGTACATAGGGGATTCTTAAAGAATTATTCACAGTTGAACTGAAATTCAGATTTAACTGGGTGTCCTGTATTTTCTCTGGCCGTCCTCACTGACAGTCCAGATGTAAGACGTGCATGTACATATATCACCCAAGAAGCCAGAGACTTTGGGGTCAATTTAAGTATACAGGAGAAAATAATATAGTACGTCCGTGCACTTTGATCACTGCAGGCTGGGATGGACTTGTTTTTGGTTTTGTTTTTCCCTTTATCTTGTACCCTTTCAGGAGGAGTTCTTTCATACCGTGCCGGTGGTTTGTCCAACAGTAAGAAGCAATGGCGAAAAGGATCATTTACCTTTGCCTTTTTTTCCAAGCTGGATTCACCTGCTTTCCTGTCCAGGAGGACTCGCTGTGGTATTGTCCTCCCAAGCTTCTTTTCCAAAGGAGAACCCGGGCGTGCTAATTGCTGGGTGTCGGCGACACGAATGGAAGTGGACGACAGCTGGGTGCTGGGCCCGTTCTGCGGGGACAGGCTGGGGTTTCCATTGTATAGTCTGGCCTCCTTCCATCTGCACTGGCTTTTGTCTTGGGTCTCAAACAATTGGCTAGAGCCGAAAACATAAACACCTCCATGCCCTTGCCCCTTATCATTTTCTTTTCATGTTGGTTGAGGAAATGCACCTGAGAGACCAAAGGAACACAACGCACCCAGCAATTACCAGCCACCACGGGCAGGCGGCGAAGGCTCAAACAACAAAACCCCCGAGGTGGGCTGCTGCTGGCCCCTGGCTTTGCTCGGGGCTCCTGTCAGGGGCCAGGCTCTGGGACTGAGTCAAGGACTCCCTCCCCCTTCTGTCTTGGGACAGCTGGTTTCCTTGCTGCCAAAGATGGAGAACTCTGGAAGTTTCTGTCCTGATTTATTTTGCGCAAACAGCGGCCACAGGTCATGCCCGGTGCTGGGAAAGCTACTGAATAAATGGAAGGAGGCAGAACTTAACTAAATTTGTGTCATCCATGAAGCTGTTTTCTTTTTAAAGTTTATTTGTTTGTTTATTTCTCCATCTCTGTGCCCAACGTGGGGCTTGAACTCACGACCCTAAGATCAAGAGTCGCACGCTCTACAGACTGAGCCAGCCAGGCGCCCCTAAACTGTGCATCTTTGACCCATGGATGCATCTATGTAATCCACACCCTTATCAAGATACAGTATATTTCCACCACTTCACAGAAGTCCTTAGAAAATTCACAGCCCACCCCACCCCCACGAGGAAACCGCTGTTCTCCGTTTTCTTTCACTATAGTTTTGACTGTTCTAGAACTTCATAGAAATGGATCATACAGTACGTGTCTAGATTCTTTTGTTGAGTAGATCAGCTCTCCCCTCTTTATATTTGCTGAGTTATTGTTCCGTGTGAACATACCTCAATTTGTTTAGTTCTTCTACTGATGGACATTTGGGTCATTTCCAGTTTTGAGCTACTATAAACAATTCTGCTACAAATACATTTGCATAAGTGTTTTATGGAATTTTTTTTTTCTATGGAATGGATAACTTGATCAGAGTGACATTTCTGGGGGACAGGGTAGGTGAGTATCAAAAGGACTGACTACCCCGAATGTTTGCAAGGATGTGGAACACCCAGAACCGATGCATTGCTGGAGGAACATAAAATGGTACAATCTTCGGGAAAAGTTTGGAGTTTTGTGTAATCACCTATGAAATACTTAGTGGCAAAATTGTGAAAAGAAAGACTGTATCTCTCTCTCTTTTTTTTTTTTTTTTTTTTTGACCCAGGAAAAGCTTTGGTGGAAAAATCCCAAAGGGGCATTAGAAAGAGAAGGTCAAGGGGCACCTGGGTCGCTCATTCGGTTGAGCGTCTGACTCTGGATTTCCGTTCAGATCATGATCTCGGGGTCGTGAGATCGAGCCCTGCGTCAGGATGAATGCTGACTGTGGAGCCTGCTTGAGACTCTCTCACTCCCTCTGCCTCCCCAACGCTCTGCGAACTCAGAGTCTTTCTCTCAAAATAATAATAAAAAATAATAAAAATTAAAAAAACAAAAAGAGAAGGCCAGGGGTGAGGGTGTAAGGAGAGACATCTGAAAACACCACCGCCATTTCAAAACGTAGAGACTGAGTTCTGCACTCATTCAGCGCGTTTATTGAGAACATTCTGCGTATCAGGCTCCATTTTACATATACACACATTAACTCTTATTCGGTGGTAACTTTGTATTGCTATTTAACACAAAGCTGCCGATTAATAGGCTATCTGTGCTGTCTGTGGGAGCTGTTGTATAAATGATGAAGAAAGGGAAAGATGATTGCCTCTCAAACCTCATAGGGGAAGACTGAGCAGATTTTATGTTCATGCTCCCTCCCACAAATAGCGAACGACGTAAGCAAATTGTTCTTATTTGCCATACTCTAGTTTGGTCCCAAAATGCCAAAAGCATTTCTTTTAAGCAGTTCTGCAAAAATTATCAGAACAGTAACGATGATTACAGATGTGTGGAAAGAAATGGTTATCATTACCGAGCTCGAAATCAGAGTTATCTTGTCGGGTGATTGGACTGAACTATTGTCCAGAATATTCTCTAGGCTCTCCTGTGCCTCCCTATCACGTGTCTCACTCCTGTAGATGTCTTTCTCCCGTGAGACTGGCAATGCCGTGGCTCGGGCTGCTTGTTCAAGGACGAGGAACAGAGCCACCACCAAAGGGTAGCTGACAAATAAAGTGAGGACATAGCAATCTCTGTGGTTGTACGTGACCAAGATTTGGGTTGGTGGCCGTAATTGAGCCCCTACTGACTGATGTGCTGGCTCCAATCAAAACAACCTGACTCATTGTTCTCTCTTTCTCTGATACTACTTATTCCTTTTTTGATAGTTGGTTGATTTTTATAGGAAGAGTATATATTTCATGTACTAAACAGTTAAGGATTGCATCCAAAACAACCTCTGTTCCCTTACTAATTATTACAGATCTGCCGTACACAATTTATCTAAATTTGCCAATTCTTTTACTTATTCACTTAACAGACGTTTCAAAAGTACCCAATCCATGTTGCTTTCTGGGCTGGGTGCTGGGGGAAGCAGGTGGCAGTTTCCGGCATGGGTAAGACAGGGTTCCTGCTCTGGGGGTACTTATCAAAAGAGCGGAAAGTTTTGTTTTAAGGACACAGAGTTCTAGACATGTATTATGTGCTGTGCAGGGTAACATTGTGTTCTACTTCTAACACCTGCCTTCAACTTCAAGCGCTGGCCTCTACTTAGAGCATTTTCTGAGTTGGTATTGACTTAGTGGTTACCCTAATTTGTAACCTTAAAAATTGTTTTTTTTAATGTTTATTTATTTTTCAGAGAAAGAGACAGACGGCGAGGGGGAGAGGGAGACACAGAATGTGAAGCAGGCCCCAGGCTCTGAGCTATCAGCACAGAGCCCGACGTGGGGCTCGAACTCACGAGCTGTGAGAGCGTGACCTGAGCTGAAGTCAGACACTCAACCGGCTGAGCCACCCTGGTGCCCCTAGTTTGTAACCCTTGTAAGGGTTAAAACCCAAATCACATCCTTTGCCCTTTAGCTTACCAGGCTAACCGAGTACATTTAATTAAACTTATCTCTCACCAAATGTGTCCTTTATTCCTTAATAATATTAGTTACTCTTACTAACTTTTTTATACCTTAGTAGCTTTTCTCTTTCGGGCAGATATGTGAAATCTCTCTAGATTTTGACACCCTGTTATGTTGTTGGAGAGGTAGATAATGGGTTTTCGGGTGTTTTCCTTCCCCAAAATATCTAGGTGGGGAACACTGCAAACATATTTCTGATTTACATAGTGTCTGACCAGAACTTTCTACATGGGGGACTCAGTATCATTTCCCCCCCTTGTTATTCTTTTGCACTTGGAATTTGATATGCACTTGGGTTCAGGAGTAGGGAAGTAAAATTCCTTAAACTTGAGCACATGATCCTGAGTACATCATTTATATTATTAATCGACAAACGGCTTAACTCTGTTTTATTTATTTATTTATTTATTTATTTATTTATTTTTTTCAACGTTTATTTATTTTTGGGACAGAGAGAGACGGAGCATGAACGGGGGAGGGGCAGAGAGAGAGGGAGACACAGAATCGGAAGCAGGCTCCAGGCTCTGAGCCATCAGCCCAGAGCCCGACGTGGGGCTCGAACCCACGGACCGCGAGATCGTGACCTGGCTGAAGTCGGACGCTTAACCGACTGCGCCACCCAGGCACCCCATTAACTCTCTTTTTAATAAGTTCTTAAATCTGATAATAGACCTATACTCCAAAACAAAGTAGCCCAATGTTTCAGGTAGTTGTGGACAAATGAAGTTTTGCATCTCAACCAAACTAAGTAACTAGACTATAAAGACATAAAATAATAATAATAGCAAGAAATATTTCTTCCTGCCTTGGTGACCACATTTTCACTTGGAAAGATGTTTCTTTTTACGAACAGAAAGAGAAAAGAATGACTCTATGTATTTCAATTTTCAAATTAATGATCTTGGATAACTTAAAAGTACTTCTTATTTTATTTTATTTAAAAAAAATTTTTTTTTCAACGTTTATTTATTTTTGGGACAGAGAGAGACAGAGCATGAACGGGGGAAGGGCAGAGAGAGAGGGAGACACAGAATCGGAAACAGGCTCCAGGCTCTGAGCCATCAGCCCAGAGCCTGATGCGGGGCTCGAACTCACGGACCGCGAGATCGTGACCTGGCTGAAGTCAGACGCTTAACCGACTGCGCCACCCAGGCGCCCCAGTACTTCTTCTTTTAAAAAGAAAACAAAAAATATTAGGAAAACGCTGGGTGTTAACTTCACCAACAATTGAATTCATTAAAAGTTCACTAATTATACTGGTAACTATCATTAGTTCACTCCCCCCACCCCCCCACTAAGTGCCTTGTACTCAATTCTCACAAACGTGTATTTCTTCCCATTTTCCAGATGAGAAAACTGAGGCGTAAAGAGACTAAATAATTTCCAAACCACCTAGATAGAAAGTGGGGGAACCAGGGTATCAAGCCCAGGCAGGCTGACTGCAGATTCTGTGGCCAGTCATGACTACACAGTAGTGCCCAGAATATTCCACATCTTTACCTTTACTCTTTGTATTTATTCTTCATCCAAGAGTCGGCTAAAATGAGAAAGAGGCGATCTGTTGCAATAGCAATTCCGATTTCACATGCTTTGTAGCTCAGCACTGGGGTCATTTGCTAAAGGTTAAGAGAAATATTTTCACTAACATTCAGAGGGTCCGTAGGACGTGGTACCCGAGTTTCATGGTCTTTCTTGTCTCTACAATGTCCATTGCCTGTAATGTGTTCATGTCTACTACAGAGGGTTCATACGTTCCCGTTGGAGATTTAAACAGCATTTTTGAGGGATAATGTAAGTTGACCATGCCCAAGCCTGTGTTTGGGCGTGTCTTTATAAAAGATAGGATGCATTTAGGCCATATTAGATCTCATTCAATGAGAGAAGGGGATGATTTAGTAGATAACTAGATTGTCCATAAAGTGATTCAAAATGAACATTAAATTTTTCCTTCCTCCAAACACTCCGGGCGCTTTCGAACCACTCATGCAATGGGTATCGTGTATCACCCTAGATCAGAGTCGTCAATGGCCATGCCTATCTTCCCTGGCAGACCATAAAATTTGGAGCCCAAGGGCGTGTCTCATTCTTTGCTATGATCCCTTAAGAACTTAGAATGTGGTAGGAGCCCATCCCTTTTTTGTTGACTGGCACATCAGTTATCTATTTAAAAAAAAGTTAATGTTTATTGAGTTTTGAGAGAGAGAGAGAGAGAATGAGCGGGGGTGGGGGGCAGAGAGAGAGGGAGGCACAGAATCTGAAGCAGGTTCCAGGCTCTGAGCTGTCAGCACAGAGCCCCACGCGGGGCTTGAACTCACAGACCGCGAGATCATGACCTGAGCCGATCAGACACTTAACTGACTGAGCCACGCAGGCGCCCGGCATATTGGTTATCCATTGCCATAGTCCTACCTAATTAAAAACATCCCCAAATCCTGAGTGCTTCTAACAATGAACCCTTGGTGTTGGTCTCGGGTCTACAAGTCACCGGGGCAGTTCTTCCCATCTCAGCTGGGCTCACTCAGGCATCGCCTGTCAGCTGCAGCTCGGCTAGGCAGCTCTGGACCCTGGCCGGGCTCCCCCGTGTTGGGGCTCGGCTGGCTTGGGACGGCCTGTCTCTCTTTCATCGGCTGTCTCATCCTCCAGGCAGCTTCTCATGGCGCTGGAGGTGACAGAGAAGAAGGCACGCCGAAATGTACACGACTTCTGACGTCTAGGCTTCGAACTGGCACCCTGTCATTTGTACTGTAGTCTCTTGGCCAAAGCCAAGTCACAGGCCAGCCCTGATTCAAGGGGTGGGGAAAACGGGCTGCATCTCCTCCTGGGAAGGGCTGCAAAGTCGTGTGAAAAGGCATGAGTATGCGATCCGCCACGACGAGAATAAAGCAAAGACGCATCAGAAGCCGTGTCATGAAGGGGGAAGGGGGGGCGGTGCAGGGCAGAGTAGCCGGCTCAGGGTCCCTGCCCTTTCTACAGCTGCATGACCACAAACGTGCCATGTTGTGCCACACCGCGGCCTTAATCACAGTTTTAGGTCTTCCCAAGGTTGTCGGGAGACGCCGGTGAAATAAACACACTGACTTGCTTTGTAAATTGTAAATCTCAGTGCGCGTGTGAACCTACATCGCTGTCATCTCACTTGAAGTGAGAGAGACTTCTGGCAATTCCGGTTACCGACAGATTCTGAAGAAGCGCCTGGAGAGAATGTGCAAATCCCCATAAACAGCATTTCTCTCACTCTACTCCCTGACGGGATCTGATGCATCCTGAGACCAGCGTACCAGGCATCAGAGGCGCCCGCTCGAGAGGCAGGGACATTTTAGACCCTCGCCTTCCGGAAGAGCAGACATTTGTTCCCGCCCTGGTGGCTCCCACAGCGAAGGCGGGCGGCGTGCACAACACCCTCCTCCTTCGTTTGCCTTGCTTGAGGGATTAACAACCTCTTAAAATGAATTCCCAAGTCCCCTTCTTCCAGATTGTGTGATGTCACTGTGATTGGGCCATTCCCTCTTCGGCCGCCCAGGGTGATATCTTGGCGCTTGTTGGAGTGAGAAATGGTCTTGGGTGCCATTGGTAACAGCTTACTTTGGAGTATTTGAAAGGATGGGTTTCCCCCATCCTGTGGCACTCCTGGTGATTAAAATGGAAATAAGCTTTGCGTAAGGGGCTTGGAAGGAGTTTCCTCTCTACCCCAGTGGTCTGGCTCTGTTTAGGCATCAAATGTGAATGCAAATCTGTTGAACACGTTGCGAGAAGTGACAGTGGGGGAAAGGAGGGCCTAAACTGATTTACCGTGTGCGGTAGACAGTCCACGCCGGTTTTCCACACTTCGAGAACTTGTAGTCAGCCTGTGAGGCCTCTGAGACAATCCAGGGGCATTTACAGGGCCTGAGAACATGTGCGAATCCCAAAGGAGAAGAGAGAGTTTGTTGTTTTAGATCGCATCCTCCAGAAGCCTTATCACGGCCCGTCCAAATCCTTTCTCTTTGAAGTTTATTTATTGATTTCAAGAGAGAGAAAGAGAGGGAGCAGGAGAGGGGCAGAGAGAGGGGGAGAGTGAGAATCCCAAGCAGGGTCCGCACTTGGCAGCACTGAGGCCGACGTGGGGCTTTATCCCACGAACCGTGAGATCCTGAGTTGAGTCGAATTCAAGAGTCGACCGACTGAGCCCCCCAGGCGCCCTGCAGGTACACATCCCAAACCCCAGATTGCCTTAAATGGCATCACACACCGTATGCACCCTGATGGGATGCGAAACCAGCACAGATGTGTTTCCCCTTCTCCTTGGCATTGACAGAACTCACAGGCTGGACGAAGCCCAAGCTGCGATTTACTGAAAAGCCAACTCAAGCCGAGGGCGGTGCTAATTCTGCACATACCGTTGTTAATTTCTTTGAAATGGTGCTGCTTCATTCATTTGGGCTGCCTTCAGCCAGATGGAAAAACCGGCCGGCTTTTGCCTTCCTAAATGCCCAAGACACTTCCCTTTTCTTCCCCCCTGGCTCCGTGTGTCTCCCCCGTCTGGGGACAGGGGCTAGAGATTCAGAGGCGGCCTTGGAGGCACGGGTCCTCCACCTTGGCTCTCCGGGGGCCATGGTGCTGCCAGGGTGAGATGTCAGGGGGCAGGCTGGAGGGGCCCCGGGGGGTGATCCGAGAGCAGGCCTCTCTGACCAGCAGCAACAGCAGCAGCGATTTGCGGAGGAAAGACAGCACTGTCCTTTTTTCATTAAGTGTATTTATAAACACACTGCACATGAAACATTTTTCCTTTCTTCACAGTGATGGATGATTATACGTCTATGAAATGTTTTCATTTATTTGGCGCCAGGGTAATCAAAATCAGTTGAAACTGTCCCACTGAAGGGAAGGAAAACAAGTGGGTGTGGGACAGCCTGCGTTCTGTCCCTCGTGCTTCTCAAGGGTAGTAGCTGGCAGGAGGGCTTGCTCCTCAAGGAACACGCTCTTGGGCGGGTAATTACTCCCAGTCCTGCTCGTGGCCCCGGTCCACGGAGGCTGCGCGCGCTGCAGAACTTTCAAAGCACTCCGGAAGCAGTGTGGGAGCATCGGGGCCAGCCTGTGCGTGACTCTGTTTAGGCTGAGAGGGAGCTGGTCCCAGAAAACCTTTGTGAATGAAACGCTCCTGCTTTCATTTCTGCCCTGGCCCGTGTTCTGGGTCAGTCATCGTGATGTCCAACATCCTGTTTAAACGGGTGTTTTCCACTACATACAGAAAAAAGCATGTCTATTCTAAGCTCCTCATGACTGTGCAAAGGCAGGCAATGGAGATCAGGTAGGGAAGCCGGCTTGACCTGTCAGTGGGGAAAATGCAGAAGGCGGATGCCTGGCCCCTTCCCCTGATGGGGTTCTTTGGATGGCTGCAGGATTTAGATCTTTGTTTTACGAAGCCAACCTGAATGCGGGAAGGCCACCGTTTGGGTGAACGTAACCAGCCTAGCCCGCAGGATGGTTTAGCTCACTTCTGGTGATCTCTTTGCTTTATGGTTTGTGATGCAGACCTGTTCGCGGGCACGGGGGTTAAAATAATGATTTCCTTGATCTCCAATCGTCACCTTGCAAAGAATTAACTTGAATACTGGGGCAGGGGAAGCACATTCACCTCTTGAATAGATGTAGGAATTTTTTTTTAAGCGAATTGGCAGGATTTCTTTTTTTTAATGTTTATTTATTTTTGAGAGAGAGAGAGAGAGAGAGAGAGAGAGAGAGAGAGAGAGACAGAGCATGAGCAGGGGAGGGCCAGAGAGAGGGAGACACAGAATCAGAAGTAGGCTCCAGGCTCCGAGCTGTCAGCACAGAGACTGACGCGGGGCTCGAACCCACAAACCGTGAGAACCTGACCTGAGCCAAATTCGGATTCCTAACTGACTGAGCCACCCAGGCACCCCAAGAGGATTTCTTTATAGTTTTCTTATCAAAGCACACAGAGTCCTAAGTGATGTTTTCAAAGCAGGGTCAGAAAGGAATGAGTCTTACTTCCTGGCTCCAAGTAAACAGGGTACAGAGGACTTTGAGAAAGTCCTTTGGAACATACTTATATGGGGTTTTAAGAAAATTATAATTTCTACTACAGAAACTACTGTTCTAGATAAGCACACTGTGTTCTTTCTCCAGTTGTTGGCTATAGAAAATCTGTGATCTATCCTGGGGGCCACAGAACTCTCACGTTGGGGTTCCTGAACTCTAAGAAGGAAGCTTCTCTATCCTCAGGAGGATAAATTGTTTGATATACTTCACCTACAAGGAGGAAAGATTTTACCTTTGCAATGTGCCAGGACGTGAGATGAGCATTTGTGAGCATGAAATCTGAATAAAAATCATGACATTGAAAGTTTCTTGGTCCAAAATAGATACATACATCTTTTCTGTAGGGAGCAAGGGACAAAGGTGACCACTGAATAACCAGTGCACCTTCCTGTATTCTCTCAAATTCCCATTTTTAGCTGTGCACTTTGGAAGTACCCAATTTCTGAAGGTGAGGAAGATGAGAATCTCAAATGACAGAGCGTGTTTTTAAAAATATTTACGAGTGCTTCTGGAATGCTGGGGTAGTTTGAAACAGACAAATGTAGGTGCAACAGAATGGTTTCCATGTTTCATATTATCTTTCCCTAATTAAAAATTAACTGGGATGATTAAAAATGTGTTGGTGATCCTTATAAAAGAGGGTGTGAGAAGGGTACTCTTTGGCCCCCCAAAAGATGGCTTGAGCGACGCTTGAGGTGGTGATCCTGGTTTCAAATGTTTAGCTCTTCAATTATTTGGTGTGAAATCTGTTACTTCACTAAGAGAGGAACTGATTAATTCAGAAACTGGTAGCAACCAACTTCCTCCCAGTCAGATAAGATGACATCACCCCAAAGGTCCAAGGCAGTATGCTAAATACCATTTCAAAATAGCCAGTCATGTTGGCTGGAATGGAGTGGCCACAGCCAATCACTGGCACCCATCCTTCATTGTCCGGCCCCCAAAACGCCAGCCACCAGAGTCAGGGTGAGCAAAGCCAAGGGCAGCCAGCCAAGTCTTATACAAATGCCCGAGATGCCTTTATCTCCGGATAAATAGATCATGTTAAGGATTTCTGTGGCAGAAACGGATCCCATAGACAACAGACCTTTGGCGTCTTTTTAGCTAATGTTTTTCCTTTATAGACAGAGCCAACTGATTTATTTTAGGATGAGCATTTCCTATTTTTATAGGCGTCTCTTCCATTTTACTTAGAATCTTATCTAAAGTGTGAACAAATTCTCAAATGTTTAATATGAACTGAGAAGAAAAAGCCCCTTAATCAGAGTTCAATTAGCTGGTTTTGCTTGCCAGCAGATTATATATTTCACAAAGGCAACCAGCTGTCACTCCCACTTGGTTAATTCCGAGTGAGTTCGGATTCTTCTATTTCTGCCTGTAGTTTTTTCCAGGCTCAGCCAAACACACATACTTCCTCTCCTCCGCCATCTATCATTCTGACTGTAGAACATCCAGTTTCTTCAAATTTATGCAAGGCCTCACACACTCGTACAAGCACACAGTCATCTACGCTCGTGACAGACTATATAATTTGTGAGGCCCGGTACAAAGTGAAAATGCGGGTCCCTTGTTCAAAACGTATTAAAAATTTCGAGATGGTGACGACAGGCCATTAAACCAAGGGCGAGGCCCTTCTGAGAATGGAAATCTGTAGGACCACGTGGGTCGCATGCCCATGAGGCCAGCCCTGGCCATATTCAATACCTATACTCACACACCGCATCCCAAATACACAGCAAAGAACACACAGAGACCAACTGAACTTTTTACTTTGTGCTAAAACTTCCGTTTCCGCCCAACACCGATTTCCCATATCTTGGCTGTAATACGTTAGCAAAGAAAACACCGATTTCTGAAGTTAAGATTTCTATAGCTTAGTGCTATAAAACACTAATGCTTCTAAAGCACTTTTGTGTGGATTTTCTCCTTTGATCTCAAAAAGTTGTTATCTCCAATCTGCCAATAAGCGAGCAGGAAAAGTCACCCAAGGCCACACCACATAGTTGTTTTTTTTTCTTTTCTGATTATGAGTGTACTGTACAGAAAATTTGAAAAATGTGGGGGAAGAGAAAATATTTATTACCCATAAAATGCCATCAATTAGAGATAACTACCATGAAAGTTTTGGTATGTGTCCTTCTAAGTCCAGGTTTCTATGAATCTGGACCCAAGAGTTTGTGTAGGTTCTTGTATTTTTTCTTTTTTTAATATGTTATTTTTTTATGTTTATTTATTTATTTTTTTGAGAGACAACGAGCATGTGTGGGGAGGGGCAGAGAAAGAGCGCGAGAGTGAGAGAAGAAGAGAGAGAATCCCAAGTAGCCTCTGCACTAACAGTACAAAGGCCGATGCAGGGCTTGGACTCTCACGTTCCATGAGATCATGAACTGGGCTGAAACCAAGAGCCGGGTGCTTAACCCACTGAGCCACCCAGGTGCCCCAGTTCTTGTATTTTTTTCTTACCTCTATTGGGATCATATTGTACATACTGCTTCATAATCTTTCTCACTCAGTAATACGACACAGCTCTTTTCTACGTTATGAAACACTCTTAGGAAGCATTGTTCCTCATGGCCATATAGTATTCCATCATGATTAGTAAAGAATGCATTCAGGAATAAGTGAGCAATGATAAACAGAGAAAAGGTGGCCCAATCAGTGATAATTCCCTTTCCTACCGTATCTCTTTTACTCCTGACAACTGCCTTATAAACCAGCTGTTCTTATGTCCACTTTCATAGAAACTCAGAGTCCAAGAGTTTAAATCATTAGCTGCCGGCCACACACCTTGAAAGCAAAGCTGGCATACCCAGCTTTGCAGGAAGGCACATAAGGCAAAGCTGATACTCCTATCACTGTGTGACGGCAGGAATACATAATTTAGTGTTTTATTCTAATGAAAGGTCCTCGGGTTAGCACATCTTGTAGAGCCTCGGAGATTGTCGAGGTGTGGCGGTTTCTCTAGGAAACAGCATCTAGGAGGATCCATGGAATCAAGACAAGGATCTGGTGACACAGACAAGTAATGATCAGGAGCAACCCCCGGGCCAAAGAAATATCGCTCCGGAAATGATTTCCCGGTTCATGGGAATTCTTTTGGTCACAGAGAGTCAAATTTAAACTTCGCGGAGATGGTTGTACCTTGCAAAGAGCAAATGCGGGAGTGGGGGATGCGTCAATTTCCATCTTTAAGGCAACAGCATTGGGATGAATTCCTAAGCCATGTGTCTGTTGGACTGTGTGATTACCCTCTAAGTGAGGATTTAGGACAATTTTAGAAAGAAACAAAAAACAGACAAAAAAAAAGATGTTCCTTAAAGTTCTCAGGAGTGATCGCTTGAAAATGATTTCCCTGGTGTAATACTTTTTACCCATTTTGCTCACCCCCTCTGGCTTAGTCAGCGAGTTTCTCATTGACGTTCTGAGTTCCAGGAGCTGAGTCCCAGAGGGGAATGGAAAAGATTCCTGGCATATACATTATTAGATCAGGAGATGTTCAGGATGAGTAAGAATAGCCTACTACCCTGGGTCTTGACCACAAAAGGATCCCCCGAAAGGGAAGGCAATCAGTGGCTGTCTCACTTTTCTGAGACAGCTGTTCCAAGCCACCAAGTAGGTGGCTTAGAGTAACAGAAACTTATTCCCTTCGTAGCTCTGGAGGCCAGAAGTCCAAAATCCAGGGGTCAGCAGGACCACACCCCCTCTGAAGTTCATGGGGGGAATCTTTTCTTGCCACTTCTGGCTTCTGAGGACTCCTGGTGTCCCCGACTCAGGGCTCCGTCTCTTCGGTCTCCGCCTCTGTCTTCACGTGGCTTCTCCTTCTCTGTCTTTGTCGGTTCCTCTTCTGTCTCTTATAAGGACACAGCACTGGGCTTAGGGTTCACCCGGATAATCCAGGATGATCTCATCTGGAGATCCCTTGCAAAGATCCTTGTTCCGAAGAAGCTCATATTCACAGGTTGTTGTGGTTGGTTCATACACATATGTTGTTGGCAGCTACCCTCTACAGTGAGGGCAGCTTAGGTGTTGACGTGTCCCTGAGAGAGAGTCACTGAGTCTTTCCGGGTTTAGAGTTTGGGTAGGACCTTCTTTCCTGGATAAAGTGCTGGGAAGGAAGGAAGACCTCAAAACCAAAGAGCTGTTTGGGTTCCCAAGGCAGCCAGTTCTCTGGCAGTCTCTGTGCTCCCAAGTTCTAGATTCAACAAAATGGTGCCTGTGGGCCCCAGAGGGGCATCAAGACAGGCGAGGGAGGGAGAGCCATGCCTAAAGAGAAAGAAGCTCTGTGTGGCAAACACGATGTAAGGCCACGTGGGATGGATGACGGCCACGTCGGCAGACTGGGGCCCGGAAATGGAAGCTTACCCAAGACGCAGGGCCCGCCGTGGCATCCTGTGTCCTGGCCTGGAACAAAAGGCATAGCCTTGAGCTTTGACTCTGGGCATGAGGGCGCTGCTCATCTGGAGAAAATGAGTTTTCTGTCCCACTGAATGAGGAGAGGGTCAAAATAGAAATTGACGATGTACATTTTTTTTTTTTTTTAAGTGTGTTAGACAGGGTTCTCCAGAGAAACAGGACCATCAGTGGGGAGAAAGAGAGAGGCAGAGGGAGGGAGAGATTAATTAAAAAAATTTTTTTAACGTTTATTCATTTTTGGGAGACAGAGAGAACAGTGTGAGCTGGGGAGGGGCAGAGAGAGAGGGAGACAGAATCCGAAGCAGGCTCCAAGCTCTGAGCTGTCAGCACAGAGCTGGATGCGGAGCTCAAACTCACTGACCACAAGATCATGACCTGAGCCGAAGTCGGATTCTTAACCGACTCAGCCACCCAGGTGCCCTGGGAGAGATTAATTTTTTTTTAAATTTTTAAAAATTTTTAAAAAACCTTTGTTTTTGAGAGAGAGAGAGACAGAGCATGAACAGGGGAGGGGCAGAGAGAGAGAGGGAGACACAGAATCCGAAACAGGCTCCAGGCCCTGAGCTGTCAGCACAGAGCCCGACGTGGGGCTTGAACTCACAAACCATGAGATCATGACCTGAGCCGAGGTCGGATGCTCATCCGACTGAGCCACCCAGGCGCCTCTTGGGAGAGATTAATTTTTAAGGAATTGTCTCATGTGAGTGTGGGCCCAGCATGTCTGAAATCTGCAGGCCAGGCTGGCAGGCTGGAGAGTCAGGTGAGAGGTGAGGTCACAGTCTTGACTCCTAATTCCACAAGCCAGCAGGCTGGAGACGCAGGCAGGATGTCTATGCTATGTAGTCTTGAGATAATTCATTTCTCTCTTTGGAGAATCCCAGTCTTTGCTCTTAACACCTTCAACTGATGGGATGGGGTTCACCCGCGTTACGGGGAATAATCTGTTTTCCTCAAAGTCTACTGTTTTCAATGCTAATCACGTCCAAAAAAAAAAATGCCTTCACAACGACATCTAGCCTGGTGTTGGGCCAGACAGCTGTGCACCACAACCCAGCCAACTTGACGCTTAAGATGAACTAGCACATTTACATAATGGTGCAGACTTAAAATTTAGGCTTGTCCTTCAAATATTTCTGAGCACCTGTTAAGTGCCAGGTATTTGTACCATATGCTGGAGATATGAGAGTGGATGGGATAGCTGTGCCCCCTGCCGTCATGGAGTTTAGAGTTGACCCATCGATCTAGATCAACTCAAAGTGGCAGTTATAACATCCTGAGGCGCCTATGGGCAGTTGAGAGAACACCCACGGGGCCTCAGTTGATGTCCTGGAAGCCTGGGAACATTTCCTCCAGACTTGGAGGAAAATAGGTGTGAACCAAGGGAAATGAGAAAGGGAGAGGAAGGACAAACCTCCCTGGCAGAGAAAAAGCTTAGAGTAAAAGAAGTCCATGGGAAGTTTGAGAGACTGAAATAAAGTCATTATGGCTGGAAAATAGAATGCGAGGCTCATGATCATGGAGAGATGAGGACAGAGGGGTGATCTTGAGGACTGACCACGCCGCACCTCGGCTGAGATATGATAGCAGTCACACCTTAGGCTAAGAGCACTGGGGAGCCCCTGAAGGCTGTTGAGCTGGGGGGTAACATGACCAGACTTACCTTTCGAGAAGAGGGCTCTCGCTGTTCTGTCTAGGTGAGTTGGAGGTGGGGGTCAGGGCCTGGGTCAACAGTTGCAGGATCCCCGTGAGATGTGAGAAGGGCCAGAGTTAGGGGAGTGATAGCAGGCGAAGACACAAAGTATTTGCAAGAGTACAAGTCAACCGAGATGGTATCGGTTCCATTTACAGATGGCTGTTGGGGTTGGATGGATCGTCAGGCAGAAACACTTTGAAATTTGTTATCTCATGTGGGGACGGAATTTGACAGCCTTACTGCAATTTAGCGTCTCTGATCATCTCTCTACCTGCCTTTCCTCTCTCTCCCTATCCTTAGTTCTTGTGATTAGACTTAGTGATCTTCCTTTCTCAAATATTTGACGTCCAGTTCAGAGTAAAGTGGTTCTTTGTTTTTCCTCTTTTTTTTTTTAAGTTTGTCTTGTGAATTAACTTAATACAAAACGGGAAGAGAGGTAGATGATCGTGTCAATGTGAAATCTTCTACATCCTTCAATCCTTGCAGGGCTGTTTACATCCTGGGGAGAACCCCTTCCCCCGCCTCCCCCACCCTCCCAGGATGCTGGAATCTTCCCAGCTTACCTGGCTTCAGCAGCCCCTGGCCTTTCATTGAGAAGATGTAAATTGGAGTGCATTGTAATTGAAGGTTATTCAACCTTTCCATATTAAAGTGAACACGAGATCAAATTGTCGGTTTTTCCAAACTTTATGTCATTTTGTATTAGATTACTTTCCTCGTGCCAGGACATGGAGCTCATAGGAACCCAAAGTGGAAGGAATCTCCAAATTTTGCCAAGTCTATAATGTGAAGAAGAAAAAACCATGCGAGAGAGGTGCATTTGAATGTGAATGAAACCCCAGCTCTGCTTTGGCAGCAGGATGAAATGAACTCAGCCTGCACTTGGCATTTGGGTTGCTAATGTCCTGAACTACACCTCCCAAGCGGTCCGAATTCTATCAAACCAAAAACACGTTTTACCAGATGCTTCCCCCTCTCATTTCCAATATGTGTGCTTTGCGTGGAATGAAATCCATATGTTTCTTATCCATTTACACTTAAATCATCAAGATGTTGCTCAATGATGCCTCTGTGATTTACAGATCTCCTCAGTCTTTTTTTCTTTAATTTGCAAAAGGAAAATCATATTTTGCAAAGTGTAGACTTGAAACCACAAATTTGTACAATGAAGAAAAATGTGCGTCTGCTGTTTTCTTTCTTTTCTCTTCCAAGCTTCAAAGGAGGCATTGCCAACTTACAAACACATGACTTCCAGAAGCATCCATACCAACGGCATGCGCCCGAGTCTCCATGTCTCTCTCGTTAACTACTGTAGTCTCTTGTCATGGGAGTGTGTTTGTTGCGGGGGTGGGTGGATGAAAAGAGAATAATTTAGAGACAAATTGGTAAGAAGGAAAAAAAGGACGGAAGATACAAAGGGAGGGTGGGAGTAAAAGATTTTAAAGTTGGGAACATGTGGGAAATGGATACGTTTGGAGGTGAAGGAAGAGAAAACAGGCTCAAGGAACAATGTAAGGCAGCCAACTACTGAATCATCCACTTGTTAAAAAGATATTTGTGTGGTGCTTTCTACGTACCAGATTGTGCGAAATGAAGATGGTTGCAAATTCTTTGGTGCCTCCCCCATCAGGAAGAGGACCTGTTTCTTCTCCACTTGAATAGAAGGTGGCATGGAGCTACTTGGCCCAATGCGGTTTGGCAGAAGTGATGCTATGCCAGCTCTGGACTTAGCCTTTAAGAGGACTAGTACCTACTGCCTTGGCCTCTAGAACCTAGCTGCCACGCTGAAGCCATGTGTAGACCAAGTCAGCAGTGCTAAGTGACCACCGGCCAATACGGACCACGGTTGCCAATACTGTGAGTGGCCATCTTGAATGTCCAGCCCATTCCAGCCTTTAGGGAGAAAGATCGCACCAGCATTTCATCACCCCCTCACTTTGAGAACAAAGAGTTGCTTTCCTGGAAAAGTTTTGTTAACATCAGTGGTCAGAAACATTTGCTTATACCATAGTGTCTTTAAGATGAATCTTTAAAAATTTCATGCCATCACTGGCATATAGAGATGATGTATATTTTTCTGGGCCGTGAATCTTTTCCGTTTAATGACCTTATGTCCCAGCAGCCAAGGTGACTCTATTCAAAAGAGCTTTGCCAATATCTTTGCGTGTGGTCTTTATATTTCATACCTAGCCACTAACTGTTACTTTGCCTATCAGCTATCTATCTATCTATCTATCATCTATCTACCTATCTATCATCTATCTATCATCTATCATCTACCCATGCATCGCACGCAAGTCTCAAATTTCAACTGTATCTCACATATATCTAATACATACACGCATGTATTAACACTTCATATTTTAATTTTATAGTCCCTTGAATGGATTAAAGGATTCCATTTTTTAGCTTTTGATCTATTTTTCTGTAAGCTAGATTTGCTTTGTTCTCTAGGCTCATTTTCTTAGGCTTTGATGTAACAATGGAAGGAATGCACGAGTGACTTCTGAATTATTGACTCCCCCCCAACCCACACTGCTTCTTACGTTTTGCTTTCTTCCCACTAGTTTTTGAGGGATCATAATGATAGCTGCCACTTTTGCGTATTACTCTGTGCCAGCGGCGTTGCTGATAAGATAACATATGTCATCTCATTTAATTGTCATAACAATGGCTAGAGGTTGGCATTATTTTTCTCATTTTACTGTTCAAGAGGCAGAGGCTTAAATAAATTCAGATACTAGCTCAGGGTCATACACAGATAGTGATAGAGCCAGGATTTGAATCCATATTTCTCTTCTTTCTGATTTTTTTTTCTTTAAAAAAATTTTTTTTTTAATTTTTTAGAGATTGAGAGAGAGAGAGAGAGAGAGAGCATCAGCTGAAGAGAGGGACAGAGGGAGAAAGAGAAGGAATCTTAAGCAGGCTTCATGCTCAGCACTGAGCCTGACATGGGGCTTAATCCCACGACCCTGGGATTATGACCTGAACTGAAATCAAGAGTTGGATGCTCAACCGAGTCACCCATGCACCATCCTTCTTTCTTGTTCTCTCTTTAAAAAAATTGTTTAAGTTTATTTATTTTGACAGAGAGAGAGAGGAGAGAGACAGAGAGAGAGAATCCCAAGCAGGCTCCGTGCTTTCCGTACAGAGCCTGATGTGAGGCTAGAACTCTGAACAGTGAGATTGTGACCTGAGCCGAAATCAAGAATCAGACACCAAACCAACTGAACCACCCAGGCGCTCCTCTTTCCTGTTTTCTAAGACCAATTCACACAAAGGGGTTAATTCAGTCATTCATTTAGTGGTTTAAAAAATTCTTCAGACGTTTTCTGTGTTGAATAGTTTAGTGAAAGCATACTAGATAAATGGCCAGTAGAAATAAATAAGACATTCTTCATATGCATCATGAGTTTTCTGGGCAAGCATCTGAGTCTTGTTAGTTTTATCAGTCACATGGGACTATAGACAGTTCTTACCTTCCTTAATTTATCAATCAGGCTAGGCTGGGTTAGTTGCAGTAACAAACAATTCTACAATCTCAGTAGTTTAAAACAAGGTCGGTTTCTTACGCTGTTCAGCCTCTGAGGCTCGGGTAGTGGCTCTGCTCTATGTTGTCATTATTTTTACTCTGGGACACAGCGCTATCTGGAACATTTATATGGTCACTGTGGCAGAAAAATGAAAAGAGATCTCCAAAGGGCATCAGTGGGGTTAAGGAAATGCTCCAGCCATAAAGTGACACACTTTACTTATACTCAAAACACATTGGCCAGAACTAGTCATTCCCTACCACAGGGGAGCCAGGATAGGCACTCTTGCAGAAGGGGGAGGAATTAGAATATTTGGAAACCAGAAGCAATGACTACCACATTTACGGTAATTTAAGAATTCATAGCTCAATATGTGGAAGGACCTTAAAAACAGAACGCATTTTATGCCTGACATGTGTCAGTGCTTGATCAGTGTCATGGAATTCTATTGAGAAATTTGGTAATTCCAAGACTTTTCTTCAAATTCTGTCCTCCTGACTATCCTAAGTTGAAAAAAAAAAAAGTAATGGGAAGGTTAGTGTGAGTCTTTGTATTCTTTGTTTTTTTCAATCTTTAAGATAGGGCTTCAGCTAATAGCTCTGAAGGACTAGTTTGAAACAGACCAATCCTGCTGTCGAGAACAAAGAAGGCTTGTATAGAGTATGGTCACACACATGCATGTGCACACACACACGTATGCATAAAGAGTTACTAAAATGGACTAGATTTGAGGGTCTAATATCTTGGAGAGAAAGGTCAGTCACTGAGGGGAAGCTACATTCCGAGCTGATTTCTCCCTAAGGTGCCTGCCTAGTCATATCCCGGGCAAAGAGGCTGAGAAAACAAGGCAAGAATAACTCAAGGGTAAAGAGGAAGAGAATCTGAGCAGAGCTTTTGGTAATCCCATAGGCCTGGGGAGATAAAAATTGATGTTCAATTCTACTAAGGCAATCAGAACTCAAGGGGTCAAAATTTTGGAGAAAAGGTAAGCTCAGAGAAGTGAGACCCATGCCCTGAGCTGCTTTCTGCCTATTGGTTTTTATTGATTCTTATATAGTTCAGGTTGAGAGATAGGTAAGCAAAAGAGAAGTCAGTTGCTAAGAGAAAAACCCCACAGGGAACTATTGGATATCTCATGATCCTGGAGTAAAAAGAAATTGTAATACGAAGATTTCCAAAGGAAAGAGGCCTAGTTAGCAACCCAGTTGGGACCCTCCTTAAGCACTGTATTTAAAGAATGAAAGCAGGTCAGAAATTAGAGAAAACCCTGTAAAGACTAAAATCCAATTTCGAACCAGCTCCATCCCTCATTGGATTAAGGGATCTGCTTCTATGTTACCCATTTCCAAGGAGCTAAAGAGAATTCTTTTGAAGTTAGATAAGATCATCCAGAAATTTTGCATTTTTCCCCATAAGTGATGTTTAGGATTCAGTAAAATTACCAGAAATACTAAAAATAGTACCAAGAGAGAGGGAGAGAAAAGCAAACAGAACACCCCCACAATTTTGGAACTTCCAGATGCATATTAATTGAGAAAACTATGATTAATGTGTTAAACAAAACAGATGACAAGACAAAGAATTTTACCAAAGAACTAGAATGTATAACTTCAGTGGAAATGGGATTAAATAGAAAATCAGGAAATAAAAAAAAATCTGAAATTAATTATGCAATAGATATGTTTACTGGCAGATTATACAATTTAAAGGCAGATTAGTTATCTGGAATATTTGTCAGTAGAAAACAAGCAAATGAAAGCAGAGGAAAGATTATAAACTACACATTTTGGGGGGGAGAAATTGAAAAAGAGATAAATAAATGAAAATAAATACAAAACAATCATTAATTTTGATGCATTAGAAGGATCAATATTATAAAAAAATGACAATTTATTTAAACTGAACTTTCAAGTCAATACAACCAAATGAAACTCACAAATAGTTTGTATTTATGTGTGTGGAAATTGACAAGCTGATATTAAGATATGTGTAAAAATGCCAAAGGCCAAGAAAAGTCAAGTTTATCGTCAAGAAGAACGAAATTGGAAGATTTATAGACCAGATTTCAAGATTTATGATAAAGCTACAATTTTTGAAATGGTATGATATCAGTGTCAAGGTACGTAGTCTACATTAGCACAACTTATCTTGGAAAAATGTATGAATGGAAAAAAGAGAGAGAGAGAGAGAGGAGGAAAGAAGAAAAATGATACAATGGAAGTAAGCACATCCAGTGGAAAAAGGATGGTCTTTTAAATATTCGTAAGAATATCCACATTAAAAAAAAAATAACTTTCAACCCTTACCTCACTCTATACACACACATTAACTGCAGGCGAGTGGTAGTACTAAATGTGAAAAGTTAAATTGTTAAGCTTCTGAAGGACAACGTAAGATAATATATTCGTTGCCTTTGTGATCTAGGCAAAGATTTCTTTCTTTTTTTAAAAAAGCAATTATTTATTTTGAGAGAGCGAGAGCAGGAGAGTGGGAGGGGCAGAGAGATAGGGGCGGAGGAACCAAAGTGGCCTCTGTGCTGACAGCTGAGACCCCTACGTGGGGCTCAAATCCATGAAATGTGCAATCGTGACTTGAGCCAAAGTTGGATGCTTAACTGACCGAGCCACCCGAGGCGCCCCTAGGCCAAGAGTTCCTAATCAGGACATAAAAAATATTAATCATTAAGAAAACCATTGACAAGTTGGATGGCATTAAAATTGCAAGTGTCAGGGGGGATGAGGGGTTTTCGGAACTCCAGCTTTCCCACACGACTAGCGAGAGTGTGAGTACTATCATTTGGGAAAAATGTTTGGGGGTGATTAATAAAGTTGAATGTACACGTACCCTTTGGCTATAAATTGCACTCCTTTTTTGGGTACATAGCTGGATTGCAGATATGGGCAGGAAATGTCATGTAGAAGAATATTTATAGCGACATATCCCTGATGGCCTCAAATGCCCATCAGCAGTAGAATGAATACATTGCATATCCATACTGTGAATGCTATAAAATAATGAAAACAAATACATGAATTATTGCTGCACACACACACACACACACACACACACACACACATGAATCTTACAAATCAAATATTGAAAGAAGGATGCACATACCATGACAAGCACAAATTCCATGATTCTATTTATTTCAAGTTCAATAAAAGGCAAATTGAATCCATAGTGAGGGTAGTCAGGTAGTTGTTATCTTTGGGGAGCAGAAGGAGGTGGCTGGGAGGGACACAAGGGAAGATTTGGGGTGCTGAAGAATGTTCCATTTCCTGATCTGTATGGGTTTGCTCATTTTGTGAAAGTGTATGAAGTTTTTACCGTTGTAATCTGAGTGTGCTATACTTCAATAAAGATGCTCAGTTAAAAATACTAACAACTCTATAGGACAAATATATCCGGTGACTGAAAAGCACCATTCTTGCCACAGAATCTTTACAATGCTGGATATGGAATGTGGATTCGATTTTTATTACCGTGGTCACTGAGCCCTTGTGTCAAGCAGATACTACATAGTTATTTAAATGGTTTCTGTGATGCAGTCAGAAGTAAGATCAGAAGTAATGAAGCAAGATGAAAAATAAGAAAAAAAACCCCTGTGATTCTTTTATATTTTTATTTTGACTTGGCTCTTTGCTGGGTATAAACACAGAAACTAAAAAAAAAAAAAAAAAGATAAATTTGGGGGCTATAAAGGGACATTTTCTTTTGAACAGTGGAATCCATTTATTGGAAAGCTTTCTCGTTGTGCATTTCTGTGCTTTGTTATGTAATAAGCATCATGGCCATTCTTTACGGTTCCATAACCGTACGCACAGCCTCACTTTAATTTTGCCCCACTGTATTTTAAAAACTTGAGGCAATCCAGTGTTGAATCATCCCCACCGTAACCTTGTAAAGTGGGCTGGAGACAGTGACTCTACTTCCTTTCAGCGATGAGAAAACCACCGCACAGGAGAAGTTAACCTACTTGTCCAGGATCACACATCTAGCCAAGTACAGACCAAGGCCCAGATGCGAGTGCTGTAATCTTGATCGATACCAGTGTTTTTCCACTAAATTCATCTTTTCTTCCTCTCGGTCTTGATTTGGGTCAAGGAGGCTTACGATCATCGGTTTCAGGTCAGGCCTGGCAGAGAGAGAGACCAACGATAAAAAGAGAAGTTGTGTAACTGGACAAATTTGAACTGAGGTGGCTGAAAGGCTGGACTGAGGCAAGATTGGGCCCCAACGTCCATGGCCAAACCATGAGCCAAGAAATAGAAAAAAAAGACAATCACTGTACCATAGTTTTTATTGATTAACAAAAACCAGAATGTGAAAAATATGTAGAGTGAGATACTGAGAACTCAGTCCCAGACAACACATCTGTTTCTTAAAAGGTTCTATGATTTCGTGAAACCAAAACTTATAATCTTCTAACATCTCCCCACCTCCCTTCTAGTTCTGTTTTTCTGGGAAATTACTTGTCAGAGCTGCACTGTGGAAATTTCGTGTTTCCTGGGAAGCAGGAGCAAGAGAGAGCTCGTGTGAAGAAAACTTCAACCCTGCATCGAAATCCAAGAGAGCCAGTAAAGACCTTGAAGACTTTCAACCGTCTAGCCCTTTGGCTATTCTCCAAGGGCCTTGACTCACCATCCTTGCATGGATTTGAACTCCTAATTCCTCATCTCTCCATCTCTGCCTACCCTGAGGTGGGATAGGAGACGACACTACCATAAATCACATATCTCCATTGCATCCACTGACTTGGTAACCACAAGATGAACTGGCTGGGATACTTGGGATTCATAATTTAGGTACTTGGAATTAATTCCCCATGAGTGCAAGAAATGCTTTGTCCAGTTGCACCTGCCTTCCCTTCCCTTCTTACATAACGTGTCCTTCCTCTCTCCAGCCTCTGCTTTTGATCGTCACTCATTTGCTCCAGAAGCCAGAACTGACCTTTTATGCTGTCTCTGATCCTTTCCATTTCCCCACCAGTCCCCATCTCAGGGACTGGAATCCTTCCCTAGAATTCCGGAGGGTCTTTACTTCCTCCATATTCTTGCAAGTTCCTGTCCCCTCTCTACCTCTTTGATGAGCCTTGGGGGTAAGCCATTGCTAGGTTCCTACTCTGAGACCCCACACTGGAATCCTCTTTTGCCAGAGTCTCTGCCTGTATCAGTTATGATGTCAAGGAACAGAAAGAAATTAATGTTGGCTCAAGCAACATGGTTATTTTATTATCTTCCACTGCGTGTGAAGGTAAATGATTTCACCCTGGGTGTAGCAGACGGCTTGTGTCCTCGAAGACACAGACTCTTTCTATTTTTTCTTCTCTGGGATTTTGACAAGTTGCCTTTTTGTCTTCAGACTTGTCACCTCACGGTCATAAGATGGCTGACGTATCTCCAGATGACACATTCCAGCTACCCAAGCAGGAAGGAAGGGACTGACACAGAGCCATCTTCCTCATGAAGCTGGTTTTTTTTTTTTTTTTTTTAATTCAGATTGTGAAGGTCCTCCAGGGTACTTCTCTTTATGTCCTCCTTGTAGAAAATTAAGACATATTCCTATTTCTAGTTGATCACTGGTGAAGGGGATTGGGATTTCCACGGCTGGTTCAGACTGATCAAGAGTCATCCTAAACTCAGGATGGGATACGCTTCCTGGGGATGTTGAACATTTTGAAACAAAATTGGGAGGGCACAACTTTTGAATAAACATGGGGCCGTGAAGACTCAGTCTGAGTTTGGGCTTCATATTCAGGCATTCTAGAACCCAGAGAGTGGGTTCAGCTCTTGATTTCTCCTTTGCCCTGACCACTGCCCACGGTCAGCACAAAATAAACTTGGAATGTATGCAGGCGTCATGCATGAAGCGATGCACACACAGAGGAATAAATGAATGGCGTGAGTGAGAGTGTACATCCCTTTCTCCCTTATTTATGACAGACTTACCAGAACCTTCCTCTCAATCCTGGTATTTGCCTTTAGGAAGGGGTTACCTCGAGTTCCGTTGTTGTCCTGTGTTGCATCGTTCTGTCTCCTCTGTTTATAATCTAAATTCTTTGGCTTCCTGGAAGTGTGTCTCTTTTATGTTCCTTTTTCTTACGCTGGCTTCCCCTCACCAAACCCGTTCTCTTTCTTTGCCGTTCTTCCCACTCAGCAGTGTTCCTGCCTCTCTGCCAGTGCAACGTTTCTTATTATTTTAAAAAAAAATTTTATTGTTTATTTCTGTTTGAGAGCGAGACAAAAATGTGAACGGGAGGGGACAGAGAGAGAGAGAGGGAGACACAGAATCCGAGGCAGGCTCCAGGCTCTGAGCTGTCAGCTCAGAGCCCGACGCGGGGCTTGAACCCACGAACCGTGAGATCGTGACCTGAGCCGAAGTCGGACGCCCAACCGACCGAGCCACCCAGGCGCCCCTGTGTTTGCCTTTTTAAGGAAATGGCCTATGGTTTGCAAACTGGACATTCCATTTTATACTCCCTCTAATACATACGAGGATTTGAGCTTCTCCACATCCTTGCCAACACTTGTAGCTGTCTTTTTGTTAACTGTTTATTTATTTATTTTGAGAGAAAGAGAGAGAGCATGTCTGTGAGCGGGGGAGGGGCAGAAAGAGGGGGAGAGAGAGAACCCCAAGCAGGCCCCACGCTGTCAGTGCAGAGCCCGATGCGGGGCTCCATATCACGAATGGTGAGATCGTGACCTGAGCTGAAATCAAGAGCCAGTCACTCAAACAACTGAGTCACCCAGGTGCCCCCATCTGTCTTTTTTATTATAACTATCCTACTGGATGTAACGTGATATTTCAATGATGTCTGGCATTTTTTTTTTTTAATTTACTTGTCAGCTGTTTGTACGTCCCCTTTGGTGAAAAGTCTATTTAAATCTCCTGTCCATTTGTATACTGAGTTGTCTTCTTCTTATGATTCTAAGGATTTCCTATATATTTTGCCCACAAATGTTTTATCAGAGTATGTGACTTGCAAATATATTCTTTCAATTTGCTGTGGCGTGTCTTTCTGTTTTTATCATGGTATCTTTTTGAGCAGTAAGTTTTCATTTTGATTGCAGAGGAGGGTTGTGGCTGGAGAATGCAGGGTATTTCTCCCTCTTTCCATTTCTGTGGCCGTTCGGGCAAGGCCCACACCTCCCGGGGTGCTACGCCCTACCTCTGGTGACCCCACTGCTTCCCTTGTCCCTCCAAACCTAGGGTAGGAGTGGCTTCCCTTCGCTCGTCGCCGGGCAGCCCCGTCAACTTGGATGTTCGCCGCTTCCAACCTTTTTTGTAATTAGTTCCCCACATCAGAAGTACCTGCCTGTGGTACTCTGGTTTTCTCTCTGTCTCCTCACTGAAAAAAAAAAAACAAAACATCGCTGTCAGAGATATCATCTTAAAATGCCCTCGTATTGCCTTTTTACTGCTTTTTTCATATTGCCTAAATTCCCGTGTTAGATGCCAAAGGCTTCTAATAATCTGGCTTTTCATAAACCGAGGTGTTCCTGCTTTGCACCTGCTCCTGCTACAAGTACCCCTACCTTTAGCGCAATTCACTTCCCACTGTTATTTGACCACCTACTCGCTCCCCTTTCCTAGCCTGTGAGCAGGGGCCGTAAGCTACTTGTGTCTCTTTAGCCCCAGACCCAACAGAAGACTGCTGCTCCCCAGAAGGAATCAGTAGGTGATGGCAATGCAAGAAATGTCAGGGTATCCTCCAAGTGGAGAAAGGCCATTTTTGGGCTAGGCTTTGGTCATCCAGTGGCTCCTCCAAGACAAGGAGGTGAGGAAGGTCCCCAGAGCACAGGGGATCCTGATCTGATGTCAGCAGGAGCATCTTTCAGAGCTTCAGGGCTCAGAGCAGTTTGGTGTCCGATGTGGATAGAATGTGAAAGTTCTTTGCTACTCTTGCTTTATCTGCCATCCTCCCCCGCGTTTTCCCCACTCACTCCTACACTGTACACACACACACACACACACACACACACACACACACACACTTTCTCTCTCTCTTTTCTGCCTAGAAAATGCTATTTACTCCTAAAAGTTCAGCCCTTCGGTTTTTTTCTTCTGAGAAGCTTTCTGTAGACCAGTCGAGAGGAATTAACAGTTCCTTCTTCTGGGCTCCTCTAAGAATGTGGGCACATTCCTTATAAGCACAACATGGTGACTGTAATTAGCCCTTTGTGTGTCTCTCTCCCTCACCAGACCGAGGGTCGGTTTTGTTAGGGGTAGGACCACATCACACGCCTCTTCGTCTGAAAGGCTGACCCACAGCCTGGCAGGGAGGATGTTCAGCACACGCTTATTGAGTCAATGAATGCAATCTGTTTCAGCCTGATATACTTTTCACAAAGAGATGTTGTGGTGAAAAAAAGAAAGGAAGGAAGGAAGAAAGAAAGAAAGAAAGAAAGAAAGAAGAAAGAAAGAAAAGAAGAAAGAAAGAAAGAAAGAAAGAAAAAGAAATGAAGAAAGGAAGAAGGAAAGGAAGAAAGAAAGAAAGAAAGAGGAAGAAGGAAAGAGAGAAAGAAAGAAGAAAAGAAAGAGAAAGAAAGGAAGAAAAAGAAAGGAGGAAAGAAAGAAAGAAAAAGGAAGAAGGAAAGAAATAAAGAAAAAGAAAGGAAGAAAGGAAGAAAGAAAGCAAGGAAAAAAGCAAGAAAGAAAGAAAAAGAAAGAAAGAGAAAAAGAAAGGAAGAAAGAAAGAAAAGAAAGAGAAAGAAGGAAAAAGAAAGGAAGAAAGGAAGGAAGGAAGGAAGAAAGAAAAAGAAAGGAAGAAAGAAGGAAAGAAAGAAAAAGAAAGAAAGAAAGAAAAAGAAAGGAAGAAAGAAAAAGAAAGGAAGAAGGAAAGAAAAGAAAGAAAGGAAGAAAGGAAGACGGAAAGAAAAGAAAGAAAGAAAAAGAAAGAAGGAAAGAAAGAAAGAAAGAAAGAGAAAGAAAGAAAGGAAAGAAAGGAAGAAAGAAAGAAAGGAAAGAAAGGAAGAAAGAAAGAAGGAAAGAAAAGGAAGAAAGAAAGAAAGAAAGAAAGAGAAAGGAAGAAAGAAAGAAGGAAAGAAAGAAAGAAAGAAAGAAAGAAAAAGAAAGGAAGAAAGAAGGAAAGAAAGAAAGAAAGAAAGAAAGGAAAGAAAGGAAGAAAGAAGGAAAGAAGGAAAGAAAGAAAGAAAGAAAGAAAGAAAGAAAAAGAAAGGAAGAAAGAAAGAAGGAAAGAAAGAAGGAAAGAAGGAAAGAAAGAAAGAAAGAAAGGAAAGAAAGGAAGAAAGAAAGAAGGAAAGAAAAGGAAGAAAGAAAGAAAGAGAAAGGAAGAAAGAAAGAAAGAAAGAAGGAAAGAAAGAAAGAAAGAAAAAGAAAGGAAGAAAGAAGGAAAGAAAGAGAAAGAAAGAAAGAAAGGAAGAAAGAAAGAAGGAAAGAAAGAAAGGAAGAAAGAAGGAAAGAAAGAAAGAAAGAAAGAAAGAAAGAAAGAGAAAGGAAGGAAGGAAGAAATGCTTAGAATCTGAGCTTGGCTCTGTGCTGATTATTATCTAATTTCTATAGAAGTGCGAGGTGAACCAGGTCACAGCCCGTTTCAACTCCTTTTTTCGACCAGGGAAATAACTCCCCAGCCATTTGCAGCTTCTGTTGTTTCATTTGTCATCTGAACTTCTCCACCCTGAAATCTGTACATGTCACGATCACTGCCTTCCAGATTTCGAGAGCTTTCGACAGTCCTCTAAAATGCTTTCCTTTAGAAATTTGATACCCTAGGGCGCCTGGGTGGCTCAGTCGGTGAAGCATCGGACTTTGGCTCAGGACATGATCTCACGGTTTGTGAGTTCAAGCCCCGCATCGAGCTCTGTACTGACAGTTCAGAGCCTGGGGCCTGCTTCAGGTTCTGTGTCTCTCTCTCGCTCTGCCCCTCCCCTGCTTGTGTGCATGTGCATGCTGTCTCTCTCCCTCTCTCTCTTTCTCTCTCTCAAGAATAAATACACGTTAAAAAATGTTTAGGAATTTGATACTCTAGAAAACTCTTCTCCATAGTTACGATAAAGATAATTCTGAATCACGTGATCAGTCTTGTCTTTCTTACTTAATTTGTAGTTTCACTTAACTGCTTTCTTCTACCCATTGCAATGGTCATCAGTAGTTCTTCAAGTTCAGCTGACTAACCATCCAGAGTCACAGCTTCTCAAATCTACCCATCTACTCAGAGGCTACGGGGCAGGAGTCGTGGTTTGCCAGCGAGGCAGGTCCCAGCATTTCTCTCGGTGAGGACTCCTGCAGCCGTCCTACGCCCAGCAGGAAGATGAATCCACATCAGGCTCTCTTGCTTGGGCTTCAAAGCCTCCTACCCCCAAAGCGCACCAGTGTATCTTGTAAAAAACTCCAGAGGTATAGCTTCCAGGGCCCCCATAAGGGCCATGTCTCATTATAAGACTTATCACTCAGGGAGGCCCCCAAACAGGGCTCCCTAATTGGGTCCATTGATAGTTTCCCCCCGTCCAGATGTGGGCTCCCCATCAAGGTCATTTCTACTATAATGAATGTTGCCTAAGAACATAGCTGACATTTTAATTTTTATCAGGTGCCGGAGAAGAGAGCTAATCAAAGGTTGAATTTTTACGTAGTAGGTGAGAAGATTGGGTTTATTAACCCTTTGCCAGCACCCATGTAACATAAGGTCAGGTTCCTCAGCACAACATTCAAGACCATCCACAGCCACCGGGGTGGGGGCCTGTCGGGTTCATTCACCCTCCCCTTGATTCTGAGCATGCGTCACATCTGACGTCTCACCGTTTTCTGGAAACACGTTGTACTTTCAAATTGCCTAATCTCACCCCAAAGTTTTCCCCACTTACAGAAGCTCTTCCTGCAGCCACTTTACCCTCTATTTTTTTTTTTTTCTAATTCACGTTTCCTTGTGAAGGTCAAGACCAAATGCTACCCCTCTTGTTAAATGTCTCCCTGATGTGACTTCCCAGGTAGACTGAGTCATTTTCGTCCCTGCACAACAGCATTTTATTCACACCATGATTTAGATGGAGACAGACAGAAAGAGAGAGAGAAAGATTGTCACCTTGAATTTCAGCGAATTACATTCGCAGCTTCTGCAGAACTCGCAGCACGCAGAGCACGGGGCAGTGGGGGTGGGGGGTGTCTTCAACTTTGAGTCCCTGGACCTTGCAGAGTGAGGGCATGTTGTGGGTGCCCCAGAAATAATTAGGGAGGTCAATGAAATGGCCTTGATTCTAATTGTAGATCTCCTGGAAAAGTGAGCACTTATGGGGGTGAAAAAAGTTCAAGTTCACAGTGTTCTATGAAAGTTTACAGGGATCGAAAGCACTTCCTGAGTGCTTAATGTGTGGCCACAGTTCTCATTTTCTTCAGTTAATCCTTGCCAAAGCCCTGTGGAGAAAGGACTCTTCTTGTGCCCTTTTAACTGACAGGGAGACTCGGATTAGGGAGGTTGAGGGACATGCCCGTGTTTGTACAGCCATCAAGAGGAGGGGCTGGGATTCTAACCCAGGCAGACTGGCTCCAGAGCTGGTTATAGTATCTCTCTTACACCTTAGGGATGCCCGTGGGCAAGCTGAGGGCCAAGAGGATCTTTACTCTCATTTTCTGACAAAATGGGCACGTTTACGCTGCTCTCTCTGCCCATCTCCGCCCCAGAGTCCATGCAGCACAATTTCAAGGTCATCTGTAAATCTGACCGTGTGTAGTCCACTGGAACGACTGGTAAGTTGAGTAAAATAAGCCATTTACTCTCCTCTTGGGGTACTCTGTAGCGGTTGTTTTTATAACATCAGTCAAATACACTGACACATTTTGACTTTGGGCCTCAAACATTGTTTTGGCCACTTGGGTCATCATGATGGGAGACTGATATTCTTAGGCAGCACGCTCGTTAAGTGATTTCATACCCAAAGAAGCAAGAAAGGATCGAGGCTCAATGTGTCAGGGACATATTGTTCCTAGTGTTAGTAGTTATGTCATTGGGTTTGTGACTTTGCAAAGTGCTATGTTAGCAGAAACATCCCCTATCTATATACCTATCCCCTAACACATACCTATCTATTTGCCATGGTCTAAGCGCAATAACATCCTTTAAAGAGCTTGTCCAACAGTCTCTAATCAAGGATAGAAATCTGTGGTATTTTATCCTATCCCTTTGGTATTTTAAATCATATATTTTACCCACGTTTATATCCACCAGGTACAGTGAAATAGAAATATTTTAAATGATGCCTTGAAATATTTTGTGCAATTCAGTAAGGAACATGGGTCCTATTCCTGAGACCTTAACAAGAATACCCAAGCAAGAGGGTAGGATCTGTCTTGTTTCTGAGAATCTTCCAGAAGTTTCTATTTTTTTTTTTCTGGAACAGATGTGGTGTAATTTTATTTGAATGGTATTTCTGAGTTAGTTTTCTTAGGAAGCCGGAAATGGAATAGTCTGTATCTATCTTTTTGCATTCATTCATGTATTTATAGAGCCTCTTCGTCAGGCTTTCTTCTGTGGAATAAACTGTGACAATATTTTCTTCATCGCTTCCGTCTTGGGTTATAGTGCTATTTTCTCACTGGCCTAAAATTTGGCTTCAGACCTAAGGAAATCTGTTTTCCTACACCTTGGGATAGTAATATGACTGGGTGCACCGGAGGTAAGAAGACGATCAGTCAAATAAAAGGTAGGACCGTACAATGTTCTCCTCTCTAGCTAACTCCAAACCTGACAATACCTGATTCTGGTCTAAAAATACCAACTCTGGAGTTATAAAGGCTTCATGCCTTGGGTGTGACTGCCTACTGCCAGAGGGCTCTTCGGCTCAGGGAGAAAAGGAACAGGTGTTCGCTATTCTTGGAGGTAGGCAGCAAATGGAAACTTCTGTGATTCTTAGATGATTCTGCTTGTTTTGGGTAAGGACTGGACCCTTGGGGGTCCTTTAGGCTACATTCATCTGTCTGTCCATAGCTTCTGTCTGTCTACCTGTCTATCTGCCTGTCATCTATCTACCCATCTATCGATCATCTATCCATCTATCATCTCTCTCATTTTGGGTAATTCCTAACATGGATATAGCTGAGGCAGAGTAAACCTGGTGTGTGTTAGCTCTGGAGTCCTCAGGGTGACTTTTGGTCTTTGAGAAAAGGGTGGTTTATGCTGGCACCCACCATGACCACGTGGCCATGGAGAGAGGAAGGGAGAGGGGGTTATATGTACCTCGTCTATATGACGCTCCATTTGGTTACTCACAGGTCCTATTTCAGATTGATCTTTTCCAGTGAATTTGCATTTTTGGTCTAGTTGTCGGTTAAGTTATAACATAGGAAGGTTCAGGAAGAAATCAGAGGACCACTGGGGTAATGCTTTTCACCAGACACCTTGTTCTTTTTCTTTTGCAATTTAGTTTTATTTATTTTGAGAGGTGGGGCGAGGGGCAGAGACAGAAGGAGAGAGGGAGAATCCCAAGCAGACTCTAAGCTGTCAGCGCAGAGCCAGATAAGGGGCTCGATCTCACAAACCGTGAGATCATGACCTGAGCTGAAATCAGGAGTCAGACGTTTAGCCGCCTGAGCCACCCAGGTGCCCTGACATCTTTTTCTGGTTACAAATAAACCTCTCCTAGGTAGAGGAGTGTAAAAATCAGACTCAATGGCATGATGCAAAGAAAAAAATAAAAAAGGTAGCCGACACACTTGGGTGAAATTAAGTAAAAAAAAGAAAAAATGCGCTCCTTACAATTGTTCTATTTTCTTTATGCTATTATTATAAATTAAATAGTCCAGTGTCACAAGCGAAGCCTTATTTTTACAGCCTCCTTTTCCAGGCCTTTCAAAAAGATTAATTCCAGGGATTAAGGACTCGTCTGAGGAAAACATGTACTTAGGCCTTTCCTCCCCCAGAGGTCTCAGAGCCTAAGACCGAAGATGAATGTGGACGGGCTACTCCTTTTCCCAAAGCGCAACCTGCTCTGGGAGAGCATCATACACATATATGGTTTGCAAAGCATAATAAGTAGTTGAACACAGATCCCCAAGGGGTTGACAGTTCACGTGAGAGTTTACAGGAAACGTGTTTTTTGGCCGGTGTGTGCTCGAGTGTGAGCTGCATGGAGTTTTACACAGACTCTGAGAGTGGCCAGGGAACCAGGCATCCTCCCCTGCCTTGAGCTTTGCTAAACAAGGCGAAGATGTGATGTCCCAGTTTGAGTGTAATGAGGTCACCTCCTATCACAGCGATTTCATCTCGGCGTTGACTCATAGATGCTTCCAGTTAAGTCTGAGGCTCAAATCATCCAGTTCTTTGGTTCCTCCATTTTGTTTCAGACCATCAGGATCCGGTTGGCTTTCCTTCTTTCCTCCTCTACCCCAGGCTCTTTGATTTGCAGGACACCTTTGTTTTCAAGGGTAATCCCCTGTTTCTTCTTAGCATCCAAGAGCCGGTGAGATGCCAACTGGGAGCCCGCCATCTTTGGTCTCTTCTGTTCTCAACACAGCTGGGGAGAGTCACTAGGACCCTTCAGCCAGTCACAGGAGATGCACGTGGCTATTCCAGACCTCCAGCTCTTCCCTCCATGCTGCTGCCTCAGAGTACAGGCAGCACACGGTCTGGCCTCAAGTGCCCAGAGGGCCGTACCGTGTCCAGACCCATCTTAATTCCTGCTCCCCTTTTCTTCTCTCTGTGGCTGACCCCACCAGCTGGTCTGCATTGCATGTTCTTCCACATCCTGGAGAACTTTCCTTGGCCATTCCTTCTCTGTGCTGCACTCACATCTCCCTCTCTCCCAGGTCCTGCCCCTTAGCACGGAAGCAGGTTGAGGTTGTTCCCCTGTGTAAGAGCAAATAAACATAGCCATGATTTTTAAAAAATATTTCCATTCAATGCACTTTTCTTGACATGGTGAATTCCACTCATCCCTATCCTTCCCCCTGACACACACTCCCAAGGCCACACCCTAGCCGTTGATACAACCTGGAGTTCTTCTTCTTATGAAAACTTACATCCTGGTATCCCTCTTCCTGCCACAATTCTGTATTATTCTTGCTCCCCTATTTCTGTGTGCCTGCTACACATGTCCGTTCATCTCTTGAAAGATGTGTTTCATCGTAACTCCATGCTATTCTCACTTCTAGCACAAAGTAGCCTCCATTTCACCACCCATCTTCCATCCCCAAACAAGCTTATCCTTCTACCTGCTTGCCCAGAAGATGCCATCCTTGGGCCAGTACAACCACCCACTGTGTGTGCACCTGGACCACTGGTGAAACTCAGATGCCATGCAGACTGGTATCCCACACAGCCATGGTCTCCAGCCTGAGCTGGGATCTCAACTCTACCCAACTGTCATTCTGCAAACCCCATGACTGCTCCGTCTTGCACTCCCCCAGATAGTGTTTCTCTACAGTCTTCCAATTCCCCCTTGGGACTCCCTCCCTTCTCCCTCTTAGGGGATTTCATGTATTCTTAATTCCTTAAGAAATGGAGATCACTGAAATAAACCCTCATATTCTGCCTGAAACACTGATGGTAGGTGGACCTGTTTTCAGAGCCCTGAAATTTTCATGGAGAACCAACATCCACTTCTCACAGTTAATGTCCTATCCCCTATCTGCTTCCTCCAGGGTCTTTCCTTATCAATTCCCTCCTTTTATCTTTAATTTCCAGTGACTTTTGTTCTACTCTCCCTTTCCTCTAATCATAAAGCTATATTTAAGTTCTCCCCCCATGCATAAAAATTACAAATGAAAATTACAAGTATGAACAAAGCACAAAATTCACCCTTGATCCTATGTCTTTTTGGAGTGTCCACCTTCTCTTTTGCTCCCATCTGGGGCAAAATTTGGAAACAATGCTGTCTTCCACCTCTTCTCACAGACCTTCTAGAGACCTTGTTTTTGTTCCCAACTCCACCAAAATTATCTTAAGGTCACTAGGACCCTCCTATCAGCATAAATGACCGTTTCGTAGCATTCGACCTCGGCGGGGACTTTGCTGTTGGAAATTCTTTCCTCAGCTCGCTCTGATCATTGTCTGGAGGTTCTCCCTCCTTCCCTCAGTATTTCTTTCCCCCCTCCTTAGCAGGTTCCTCTTCCTCTGCTTTCCCCTAAGTCACTAGTGTTTCCCAGTCCACAGCCTCTATCAGCATCCTTCAAAACCTACCTCTACCTTCTTTTCCTTGGTGAAGTGTTTCCTACCTGAAGCCCCCAACAAATTGAGCATTCCATAGAATGCTATGGAAACCTACTATCCTGATGGATAATTTACTTCTTTGTATACTTTTTTGATCTGCTTTGTGAGTTTCTTGTTGGCAAAATCATGGTCCCATGCCTTGTAGTAGCTTACAGAGAAGATAGTTCGTAAATGCTTGTTTAATTTAACTGAGTTGAGTTGTTGCCTTTTCTCTCTGGTGTCTGTGTATAGTAAATGTCAGCTGCTTTTCCAGAAGGTCTATCCTGTCCTTACTTTTTCTGGACTCGCATTGTAGGCCTTAGCATATTTTTCAAACCTCTTCAAAGCACAAGGCTTCCTGACACTATTTCTCACCCTCCTTTATGTTCATCTTCATTCTATTTTTTTGTGTGCGTACAAATGTTTTTACATCTGACTTCACCAGATAATTTCCTGTTGGGCACCTCTTTAGATACTTCCCCATTTTCCCCCCAGTCAGAATTACACTCTTAACAAAGACTCTCCGTTCCTTTTGAAGCAACGTGCTATTTTATTCTCAAGTCTTAGGGTCCCACCGATCTTTGCTCTAAACTTCTAGAACTCTGCCTTCTCAGAACGAGGACATCCATCTGACAATACCCAGCTCAGCCATTGTTGGCTTTCACAGGCTCTGGAGTAACCTGCTTTTTTTTTTTTTTTTTTTTTTTCCAGGGCCCTGCTACTTCCTTGTTGGTTAGAATAGATCCAGAGAAGCAATTCTGCATCACTTCCTCTTTTGGCGAAGTTGATTCCTAGCAGATGTCCCCATGGCCTCTTCTCACAGAGCCCCCTCCCCCTGCCATCTCCTGGCCCCTTTAGTCCCATCTGTGCCTGCTGTTTGATCCATGCCTGGAAAACATCATTGCTTCCTCCATCTGGATGGGTGGTCCCAGCATATTCCTTCTCTGCGTTTCCTTTAATCTTCAACCAAACTCTGTCCTGCCCTATCCCCTTATCACAGTCACACGCTTCACCTCAGGTGTGCATGGCTTTTATTGGCATAGTGTGAATCTGGTTCTTTCGAACAAGGTATTTCCAAGATCTTGCTGTCCTAGGGCCTGACACCTGCTTATTTAAATCCTGGCGATGGTGAATAGCGGCACCTACATTCCCACTTAGAATCCGACATTTTATTGTTTTATTTGTTAACCATATTTTGTGCCTACCCATTTAGTATGTGGACATACCACTAATTCTGGGCTTCTTGAAGGTTGTTACTGACTGTGACTTGGCACCGTCTGGTAGTATTATTTTCTCCATTTTCCACACAAAATATTCCCAGTGTTTATTTGACTTTATACATTTTGCGGAACAAAGCTTTGATTCTTTTTCTTCTTTATTTTTTAACTATTACATTTTTAATTTCCTATTCTACTTTTTTTGCAAAACAAAGCTTATATTATTATTATTATTATTATTAGAACATTTTTGGCTGATCTTTGTGAGATATCAATTCTAGCCAAGGACACATATTTCAGTATAATTACTCTAGGATATACAAAACCAAATTTGGTTCCAACAATAATGTCAATAGTAGTTGTCCATGTACAACTAGCAGCAGTGGTAGTAGTAACAGCAGTTACCATTCATTCAACAAATATTAAGCACCTACTATATGCCAAGCAATATATTATATGCTGGAGAAAATCGTGATACATTCTCCAACTTTCCTGGCCACCGAAAGTCTGCTTTCTGTGAGGGACACAAATATTAATCAAATACCCACACAAACAAAAATAGAAATCAGCCCTGTGATACAGACATGGCAGAGATCACTGGTCATTCACCACCATCTGCAATCTCTTAGTGGTAGAACTTCTAAGTTAGCAGGACTCATGGCTGCCCCGCCGAAGGCATAAAGCCCATGTTCTCTTCCCTGCAGAGAGGGATTCTTCTAGTTAATAAGCACTTACATAGCACTGTCCGAGGGCCAGCCACTGTCCCCAGTTCCTTCCACACACCAGCTCATTTTATCTCCTTCAAGAAGGCTTTGAAGGACATACTATTATCGTTCTCTTTTCACAGGTGAGGAACCCAAGGAGTAGAAGGGTTGAATATTTAGTTCAAGGTCACACAGCTTTTAAGAGTTGGGACACAAATCTGGACAGTGCACTTTCAGATGCTCTTAACCATGGCACCAAGTTCTCTGCAGATCTATCTCCCCATATTGTCCACTTGTGTGTACGTGTGATTCATGTGTGTGAACACAAACCTGAAAGTCTGTGTGTCTGCGTGTGTGTGTCTGTATGTACACAGAGTTCTGTTATTTTGCTTAGAAATAACCAGTGCTTTGATGTAATACTGCAAATCCAATCCTGCCGTCCCCTATGGGGTCAACTGAATGGACAGCCACATTTAATGACTCTAGATACCACTTGATCAAAAAGCACAGAGGATTCTGGGGAAACTAATCTTGGTCATGGGAAGGAGGGACTATTCAGTGATCAAAGGCTGTTTGGTAACTCACCTCCTGTCTCCTTTTCCTCCTGCAAACAGGGGCCTAATGCCATTTTGGATACTGTAAGTGGAAGTATAACTGTGATAGCTTTTGGAAAGGTATTTTCCTTGCTAGTAAGTCACACGCTTCCTCTGAGAACAAACATAGGAGAGAAACACTGTTTTGTTACCACCCGATCTTCATGTGGTGGTCAGCTGTGCCCAACTGGACTTCACTGCAGACTTCAGGGCAGTAACTTCTGGGAGATAAGTGGGAGCACATGGCATGGGCAAGATAAGACCTCAGCAGCCTTAAATAAATGTGAACAACAATGGTCTTCTAAGTGGTCTTCTGAGAAAAGCACTGTTATCATCAGCATTGTTCACACTTATTAACAACTTTCCTTGGATGGGGCTGTCGACATGTTTGTTCTTTCAACCTGAATTATCTCCCGGGAAAGAAACTCTTCCCAAGATCGGCCAGCAGTTGTTTGCGTGGGTTGCGGCTCCCAGAGCAGTTTCCAGCTGTTGTTAGCACAGCAGGAAGGAGCCTGTGCCCAGATAGCCAGGGCCTGGAGCTGGGCCAGCCCTGCCCAGTAGGCCAGGCCTGAGGCACCACCAGCCAAGGCTTTTGGAAAAACCTATGATGAATCTTCCAGAGAGGTGCAGTAGATCTAATGGGATGCTACCAGGGAGAAATGAAGACAGAGGATATGTGGTTTGCTGCTTCTTCATTTTCTGCCTACCCCTTTTTAAGTGTCAGTATACAAGTGGCACCCCCACTAGCCAGAAAGGGCCTAAAAGTTCTCTGCCATATTCTAACACTAGTCAGTTGGGTTCTTACTGGAGCCATATTGAATATCCTACTGTGTAGCTTAAGCTCTTCAAAGACAGGTCTCACCATAATTTCTCTGTGACTCTCCAAGTCAACAGGTCTATGCAGTCAGTGTTAAAGAATATAAATGTTGGGGCACCGGCCTCAGTCGGTTAAGCGTCCGACTTCAACCCAGATCATGATCTCGCAGTTTGTGAGTTTGAGGCCCGCATTGGGCTCTGTGCTGACAGCTCAAGATTCTGCGTCTCCCTCTCTCTCTGCCCCTCTCCAAGTCACTTCTGTCTCTCTCTTTCTCTCAGAAATAAACAAACATTAAAAAAATTAAAAAAAAATAAGTGTTAAAGTGAATGGAAGATGCTAAATGCCACCACTTACCGTCATCCATGGACACATGTTGGAGGGTAATCTGACAGTGATTCCCATAGATGTCCTGGAGATGTCCACACAGCTCTTTTGAGGAACTAAATGTGAACTTTGAGGATGGAGAAAAACACAAGCTGTCTGTGGAGAAGCATCACGACTTTTGTTTTCAGTCCCTGGACCAAGTTTTCTTCTATTTGTTCATCGTTCATTCATTCATTCATTCATTCACAGGCTTTAGATTCAGACAGGCCAGGGCTGAATCCATCCTTTTATATTCTTGATGTGTGGTGTTGGGCAAGCCTGTGGTATTGCCCACCCTCAATATCCTATCAAACGTAAAACGAATTCGTTCAGTGAAGAAGTGGATTTGAGTCCCTCCTGGGACTAGCAGAGAATCCCTCTTGGACAGAGCAGAGAGTAAAGAAGAAAGACAGGGCTCCTTCCCTTATGGAGCAGCTAAAGATAGAAATAGCAAATTAGAAGACAGAGCTGAAGAAATGAGGGATTCTCTTACCTTTAACCGGTGTTTTAGTTTGCCAGACCGCTATAATAAAGTACCACAAACAGGTGCCTTAAAACCATAGAAGTATGTTATCTCACAGTTCTGAAGGCCAGAAGTCTGAAAACTTACAAAACCAGGTTTTGGTAAGGTCCTGGTCCCTTGGTAGCCTTCAGGTAAGGATCCTTCCCAACCTCTTCGTAGCTTCTGGGAATTATGGCAATTCCTGGAATTCCTTGGCTTGTAGCTCTCTCCAATCTCTCCAATTTCTGCCTTTGGCATCACGTGGGTTTCTTCCCTGTATGTTTCTTTTCTGTCTGTGTGTCCAAATACCCCTCTCCTTTCTTTTGTAGAGATACCAGCCATTGGACTTAAGGCCCACTCTGATCTAGTATGACCTTATCTCAACTTGAATATCTGCAGACTATCTCCAAATGAGGTCACATTCACAGGTGCTGGGGGCTTGGACTTGAACATATCTTTTTGTGGGGGGAGGCACTATTCAGTCCACTACAATCAGGGACCAAAAAATTTCTTCAGAAGCCCCCAGCAGGCATCCCTTCACATCTCATGTGAAGGCTCACCCCTTGCCCTGGGGCACACCCATCCTCTATGGATATAAAGAGCTTTCTGGTGGATATCTAACAAAAATTAGAGTTAAAATAGTAAGGGAGGAGAGCAGTGGGGCATACTTAGTACGCATGGGCCCCAGAGTCTGCCACGTAGGGAGAAAAATCGGGAATCTACCATACATAAATGACATGAGGTACTTAACTAAAAAAGAAAGGCATAATGTAGGAGCAATATTTGTAGAGATAGACTCAATATATCTTGGAAACTACAATTATGAACACAAGAGAATCCATGTGCAAAGATGAGAACAACCTAGAGTCTGCCTAGGAAATGAGAAACTCAGAACTTGACACTGAGTGAGTGAGCAGAGGGTATTTGGAGAAGGTGAGCAAGAACTGAGCTACAGAGAGACACAGGCACTGGTGAAGGTATAGCTCTATTTATATTTTCTTTTGTAACCCCCCACCGCCAGCCCTACACATTTGCTCATCTACTCATCAAACCCAAAGTGGAAAGCACATCCCCAGTTTCAGCGAATCCTTGGCAAGAGCAGCTCTCTGGGAAAATACCCAGCACATGCCATGGCGACTGGAAGGCTTCCGGATGACACAGTTACTCTTGTTTGGAAGATGAACATCAAGAGTGCTTGAGAAATGATAGTGGGAACTATTCCATTCTCATCTTGCCTATATTTGGACATAATAGTTTAACCATTCCTACGGTCCCATCTCCATCTACCTGAGTCGCTGGGGTGGAGACGTGCACGCTGGACTTTTCTGTTAGTCACTTGCCTTGGTCGGCCTCCAGCTGGAAGAAGTAATAGACAGTGTTGGAAGCTGAGGTCATCCCTTTGATTCTAGTAACCCAGCTGGAGATTCTGCACCACTGGAATCCGGCTCGTTCATTTCCAGGAGGTCAAGTTCGGTAAATTAGTACCTAATCTATTTCATTCTCAAATCCCCATCATGACAGCTTACATGAAGTTCAAGGAAGAACTTCCCAAGTGTCCTCATTTAAAATATACTATAGCTTTTATAGTAGCATTGAGAATTAATTTATCTCCATTTTCTTTACATTTTTTGACTTCTGAGTCAAAACTCAAAAGATGACTCCTACATTTTTACCCACACTCAACTTTCTACAGTGTTCCTTGGGATTGGGCCTGTAGGAAATAAAGCATAGTAATCCTCATCATTTCCCTGGCCCTGTTTATATCAGGACTTCTCTTGTTGACTCAAAGCCCTTACTTAGTAGTCTCCTCACTTGATAGGAGATAAAGAAACGCAGAGCCAATTATCCCCACTTTTCAGATAAAATGACTAAGGGACAAAGGAGTCTGAAGACTGACTGGTTGCCCAATAGCTGGTGCCCAGTCTGGGGGAAAATTACTGACCCATCCACCCCCTAATATGCATATGCAGCCTTTCATTTTCCCACGGGTTTGACACAGCATGGAGGAAGAGAATTCAAAATGTGAAATTACCTAAAATGCCCACAGATTGGATTGACATGAGTTATATGAAAACACTGGGGGCCATATCTGCCGTGTAGAGCATGATGTATGAAATTTGATTTCTTTCCTTACCAATCTTGACTGAAGTGCATAATTTTGTATTAACATTTAGATGCGGTACTTCGATGCAATAACGTGACACCACAGTTTGCTGATGCGAGTCGGAAATGATTTTCTCCACGCAGCTGAGCTGCGATGAAACCTTCCTTTGCCTTCCCTGAAGGCTGGCAATTTGTGTGAGGAGAAGGATGTGAGCCCAGCCCTTGTGTCTGTTTTCACTGAGACAACTGAGACTTCGTGTTAAAAAAAAAAAAAAAATCATCTGCCTACACTCGGGTGGGTGGGGAAATAAAAGTGAACTGAATTGTGAGGAACCGAGTCAACAGTTCGTGTTCCCACCCAGGAAGATTGAGTCCTGCATTTGTTCCTGCTTTCTTCCGGGTGCCTGTAGAACATATCACCCCTCTGCCCCCGACTCCCAGGTGAATGAAGATGATTAGGGAATAGGAGTTCTCGGTTTTCTTTCAAGTACTGAATTGTGGGGCTCAGTTGTGGGGCTCAAAATTCACATGGTGGAATGCTAACCCGTTAGCAGCTCCGGACGTAACCTTATTTGGAGCTAGGGTCTTTATAGAGGTGATCAAGATAAAATGAGATCATGAGGGTGCGTCCTAATCCAGTATGACTCACGTCCTCATAAAAAGAGGAAATTTGGACAGAGACATACGCGCGAAGGTAAGACCATGTGAAGACGCAGGGAGAAAATGGCCATCTATGAGCCAAGGAGAGAGACCTCAGAAGAAGCCAACCGGGCTCACACCTTGGGCCCGGGCTTCCCAGCCTTCAGACTGTGAGACGTTATATTTCTCTTGTTCTGGTCACCAGTCGGTGGTAACTTGCCATAGCATCCCTAGCAGCCTCATACAGAGTTCTACGATTCCACTGTTTAATTATGTCGTTACAGATTTAATACTAATGGGAAATGTTTTTGTAAATGTTTACATACATGTGATCTAACTGGAGCCTGACATTAACAGTGGGAGGTAGGAATCATTTTCCTATTCTTTCCAGGATTAGACGCTCCGCTCCAATGGGAAGACGAAGAAAGACAGGCTCGCGTGTGACTTGACCAGTCACCCAGTGTTGTGGGGCAGATCCAGGTCACAAATATGTGGCCCGCTCCCAAGATTCTTGGTCTATCTTCTACTACATGCTGCTACCATGTGAGGGGTTGTAAGAGCTTATCTATTGCTTAAAAAAGAAATTGAGATCGCAAAAATTAAGGTGGGTGTCCTGGGAACATACATAAACACGGTCTGAACAAAGAAAGTTAGGGTTGAGTCCATGGGCACCATACATGAATGGAGAAAATACAATAGGCACATTGACCTTATCAGTATATCTCATTTGCTGCCTTCTTTAGCCCAATTTGGCTGAAAAGATGATCATTGCTGCCAAAAGCTGCAAGACAAAGGAAGACACAAAAAAATTCTGAGTAAAATACCCCTAATTGGTTCCAAACTGTTAAATGTGCAGCTCCAGGGAACATCCTTTACTGCATGAAGACAAGTGTTTACTGCCCTCACGGGGAGAGAGGGGGCACACAGGCTGCTGGAAGGGTTGCAGGTTGGTAGAACCTTCTGGAAGGCAATTTGGCAGTATGTCTCCTTCGGCTCCACGGTCTTTGACTCTGTAATTCTATTTTGGGGAGTTTATGCTGCTGAAACAGTCCATTCAAAGGTAGGGAAATGTGTGGCTAAGAATGTTCTCGGCAGCTCAGGTGTCTGCCTCAGGGGACGGGAGCGGAGCAGGAAGCAGGGAAGAGAACTGGGGTTTGGGGCAACATGGCAGACTGGGAACCGCCATGGAGGGTCCCAGACCTGGCATTGCTTATCACGCATGCGTGGGGAAAGCTGGGGTGTTCATGTATGTCTAACACATGCAAAGATGTCCGTGACATGTACCAACTAAAAAAACTATAAAAATGATAGATGCAGTATGACCCTGTATGTGCATATAGGTACATGTATGTGCTCATATACACGCCCACAACATATGTGTGCGCACATGTGCACGGGCACACGCACACAAATGAGGGGTGGCAGACCTGAATGACACACACCAAATACTATGATTATCTCTGGGCCATGGATCATGGAAGATATGATTTTTTTCCCTTTTACTCTGCGTACATGTAATTTCTAAAACCTGTACAATATGCATTTATTAATTTAGTAATAGTAAGCGTTCGTATTGAACATGTAATAGTTTAGGGTCCATAATATTATCATGGCCAGTGTCTTTATTTCAGTTTATCCTCCAGTTCTCTGCAGTTATTTGATTATTAAATCTAGCACTGATAACTGCTAAGAACACCAAGAACTCTCTGATCGAATCTGAGATTTTGCTCTTTCTTTCTTTGATGCAGTTCGCCTTAACCCAAGTTCAGATGAAAGGAAACACTTGTCATCTCAGGCTCTTAGAAGCCTGGCCAATTATATCACTTGCCATCCTGCCATGTCCCGAGAGAGCTGATGGTCAGCAGCTTGCCTAAGCTGCAATGTCACCTCGGATGCACTATTTATTCATGGACGGCACCGGTGCTGTGCATTTTGTTTTGAATTAGGGTTCTCCAGAGAAATAGAACCTTCGTTGTCAAGAATTGGCTCATGTGATTATGGAGGCTGAGAAGTTCCAAGATGTGCAGGTGACGAGCCAGAGACCGAGAGAGCTGATGGTGTAGTTTCAGTCTGAAGGCAGGCGGGCTCGAGCCCCAAGGGCTGATTTTCCAGTTTGAGCCTAAAGGCGGAAAAAGGCCAGCGGCCTAGCTCAGCAGTAAGGAGGTGGGAGCTCCCTCTAACTGGGCCTTTTTGTTCTTTTCAGGTCTTCAGTCGATTATGTCTTGACCCCGCTCAAGCTGCTACATAGAACTCCATGGATGGAGGGCTTGAATGACAAGCAGTTACTTCTCACAGTTCCGGAGGCTGGGAAGTCCAAGATCAAGGCACCAGTAGATCTGCTGAGACCCGCTTCCTGGTTCACAGACGGCGGTCTTTTCATGATTTTCTCACATGGTGGAAACAGCACAGGAGCTCTCTGGGGTCTGTTGGATAAGGGCACTGATCCATTCATCAGGGCCCCACTCTCACGACCTAAACACCTTCCAAAGGCCCTACTTCCTAAATACCATCACACTGGGGCTAAGATTTCAACATATGAATTTGGGCGGGGGGGGGGAGGTGGACACAAATAGTCTATGGAAAATTGGATGAGGGCCACCCATATTGGGGGGGGCATCTGCTTTACTCAGTCTACTGATTCAAATGCTCATCCTACCCAGAAACACTCTCAGACACACCCAGAATAATGCTCTGTGCCAAATGTCTGGGCACCCAGTGGCTCAGTCAGGTTGGTATGAAACCAACGCTCAGATTGCCCAGCATACAAATGTCTCTCAGTGAGCATAAACTGCTGAGCCCAAACCTCTTCAGGCCCTGTTCCCGCCCATCCTGATGAGTCTGGCAGACGCCACGGGCTGACTTTTTCCCTGGAGTCACAAGAGACCTGGACGATACAGAAGACCGCGACTTAGCTATTGGAACATACTTGGGTATATTTGCTCTGAATTAAACTGTACAGCCAATGGACTCTATCGGAGCGAGACTATTCAAATTACAAACTTCAGTGTTTAAATTCTTCCCTGACCCTTACGAAGTATTTTCTCGCTTTTGCTACCAACTGGTTTAGTGGGGTGGGCACACCAAAGCAAGCCACCATCAGACTGGCCATCAGGGTTACCACCATCAGATTGGCCACCCTCATTGATGTTCCCTTTCGATTCGCATTCTCAAAAGCTGAGGGAAAGAGTTATTCACCCCCCTCTCCACCCCCACCCCCGGAGCGATCCACCCTGACAATTCTGACACCAGGAAAAAACGCCAGGGGACAGAGTTGGTTGTTTGTTCCTAAATTCAAGGATGGTGACTCTCTCGAGGCAGAACCGAGACCAGGGATGACATCTGCACAGAAGGGCTGGGAGAAGTGAGTCGGCTCTGGAGCAGGTCTTCAGAAATGCCAGGAGACAGGACAGACCGGGTCCCAGGGGTCCAAGCCCTGGGGTGTCAGCTCTCCAACTGCTCAGCCCTGGTTTTCCAATCTAGGGGTAGATCCCTGATGTGGAGAATCAAATGGGGCTCAGGACTGATATATGAGGATGCGGCCACCAGGGACCTGTGTTGATGGACAGCGAGGTCCAGGGTGGAGGGTAGAGCAGCAGAGAGGCGAAGGGGTCAAGGACAACACAGCAGGATTGAAGTCCAGGGTTTTCCATTGTGGATTATTTCATAAAGTCTGGGACGTTTTGGGGGTGTCACAATGGAGGGGGGCACTACCGACATCTTCTGGGTAGAGACCAAGGGTGCTACGGACATCCTACAATGCACCAGACAGAATGATCTGGCCCCTCACGTCGGCCACGCATACATATGTATTACGCGCATGCACACTCACACACACGCATGTGCACACACAAATGAAGAGTACTTAGCCTTACAGATGGGATAGCAGGAACTGGGGGGTGGGGCTCACGGGGGGAGAGCCGTGACTTGGGGCAGCTCAGCAGCCTGGGAGCAGAAAGCACCGGGGGCTGCAGGCTCGGCCCGATTCGCAGGAACGAGCGATGATCGGCAGCAACCCACTGTGACAAGGTTGTAAGCCGAGGCTGGGTCTGGGGTGTTCTAGGTTTTGTTTGTTTGATTTTGTTTTTATAAACACCCACCCAGCAGACTCCAAGGAGGGGGGAAGAACCTAAGATTACATCTGCTACTTCAGGCGAGAATGATTCAGGGAGGGGCATTGTCAGGGAACTCATTTAGGGGAGTTATGGGCAAGGCTGATGAGACAGGGGCCCTGGTCCCTAAAAGCGCGGAGAAGGACGTATGAAAACTCTCCACGAGGCACATTTTAAGGGCTTTCTCCTTTCCTCTTCGCCCCCCTCCCATACACAGGCTGTCTTGGCGAGGAGCAAAAGTGGTGGCCAAAGGGCCTGTGCTCTCCAGCTAGCCTGCCTGGGTTATCCTCGTATCTCTGCCCCTTGCTGGCTGGCTGTGTGACCTCAGGTGATCTAGTTCACCTCTCTGTGCTTTCAGTTTCCTCATCTGTAAAATGGGCACACTAAAATAGCCGTCATCACACAGAGACTACAGGGACTAAATGAGGTGCTGTCTGTCAAGCTGTGGATTCTCTGTGATAATTATCCTTCTCAGCTTCCCCAAAACAGATCATCTTTCGTTTTTCCACAGTTAAGCGTCTCACGCAACTGAAACTGGGAAAAATGCACGAGAGAGAAGTGAGGTCTTTGCTTCTGCTGTTCTTTTCTGACCACTTCCAGATTCCGGGGCGGCTGGGGGCGCTAGGGGTCAGGTGCACATCTTGTTCTCAGAAGGCAGTGCGACAAAGGGGACTGTGGTCGGGGTGTGCCCTGGGCAAACTGCTTCGGAGTAACATGGAGGGCATATTTCTTTTCCCCCCAGGGCTATAAACACACCCTGCTGAGGTTGTGGAGGTCACGTTTCCCATGTCCAGTCTGTCTTTCCGTATCACCTTGAGAGACTTGTCCTGAAGTCCTGAAGTCACCTTGGGAGACTTGTCCTGAAACCTTCCGCTCCCAAAACATTTTAAAAAGCGCAGACCAGAGCTTACAACAGGGGCTTACGACAGCATAAACTGTGTCAACACAGCACAAGGATATAGGGCGTCTTCCCAAAACGTTCCCAGAGCTCATCTCTGGCCCCCGAATATGGGATTGCCACCAAAGCCTCTCTCCAGCACATGAAAAAAAAAAATAAAAGAAAATAAAGAGAAAAGAAAACGCGCTGAGATTTATTTTTAAAAGGTCCGCTAAAGGATGAACAGGCACAGGGGAAGGTTTCTATTAAATGGTCTTCCATATGCAGAGAGGTATTTACACATTTCGCCAACTGCCTGACTAATGCATGCCAGCATGAGAAAAACTTTTTGTTTTGTTTTGTTCTGTTTCCCCCCACAAGCTCTTCCTGCTGTGACTCTGTTTCTTAGAAAGAGACGAGGCAGATTTGGTTGGCCAAGGCACACACGCGATGCCGGGGTGCGTGTGGTGATGTCCCTGCTGGGTCTGACTTGGTCCAATTGGTCACCTAGAAAGCGGATAAGGTGTTAGGGAACAGGCATAGAGTAAAAGAAAGTGGTTAAAGAGAGCCGCAAGTAATCTCTTACTCCCCACTGAGATTCCAAAAGCATCCGAGACCGCTCCCGACTACTGAGGGCTTTGTTGACAAATGATAGCTCTGGCCTCCACATAACCGGTGGCCCCGGGTACACGTCTCATCCCTGTGGCTTCGGGAAGGAAGTTTTCAATTGGAAGGTTTTTAGGCTGCGACGAATAGGGACCATGGAAGTCGCGTCGCCGGTTTCCTCTGGGTGATTTACACCGCAGTGCTCCGTACGAGCTGAAGTCAACCTTCAAAGCCCACATGGCCTCGTTTTACAGGGGAGTTGAGAGCCACTGAATTTATGTCCTTGTTCGAACCTCCACAGCCAATTAGTGTCAGAGGCAAGCCTTGATCATGTAACTGCTGGTTCTTACTTCTGGGCTCCTTCCCCCACGCTGGGTGGGTCCCTTCCTGCAGAGACATCTGCTCAGAAGCATTCGTGCCTAAAGAGTGACATGACATTTTTCAGCATCTATTACACTAAAAACTGGAACCCACTGTCATCCTTCACTTTGTTCCGGAAAGTCTTCATTTCCTACTTTGCTTTAACTCAAACCTCATGTGACGTTTCCAAATGCCTGCCTCAATCCATGCTGACCTTCAGCACCGCCAGCCCCACGGCGGTCATATCTCACTTCCCAGTCTGCTCCTGGGGAGAAGGACAAAAGTGAATTCTCAGGTTCCTCTTCTCCTGGTTCGTGTTTACGGCCGGGGATGCAGACAGGACCCATGCGATGCAATTTCTCTGTGACCATCCTTCCTTCGCTCAGCTTTGCTGTCCGCTGTCTATCCAATGAATTGCAAGAAATATGCCATTGCGGTTTTTAGAAGTCCCCCCCCCCAAAGTTGTAGGGATTAGTCGATTGTTTCTTTAGGGTTCACACTCACCATGAGTGTGAGCACGGCATAAATCTTGCCTTCAGCGGCCTAGTAGACAAGACAGATGAAAAGCCATTGGCTCATCTGAACAGGAGTAGGGACGAGAAAGATGGCACGATCGACGCAACAGGGAGTTTGAAAGTAGCGTGCGCATTTGTTCCAGAAGACTCAGGCGCTGGTCCACGGGAAATGGGGAATTCGGGGCCTGGGGAAGAGTCTGCCCAGTATTCTGACTTCCGTTTCAGTGAACAACTGTTTCCTAAGCACATTCTGAGCTGCCTACTGTCTTCCCATTAGCATGTCCGTGCCTGTCATCTGTGAGGGACATCTCTCCAAGAGCCAGCCATGAACACAGCTGGGTTTGTTGTGCTTTCGTTTACATGAGAAAGAAAAAAAAAAAGCGAATAAACATTTCCAGATCCCTACTTTGGAAAAGATTCTGGAGCCACCCCAATATTCATCAACTTCTCTGTTTAGAATTACTCAGATGTGTGGCGTCTACAGTTTCTTCACGCGATTGTTCTTTTGGTTTTGTTTCTTCCCTGAACATTTTGAGTGACGGAGGACGACCAAGAATCAATGCTTTGACCACAGTGCCTCGCCAGTTGCCACGAGGGATGGATGTGGCCAGATCCTCGGTAGCATCCATACTATGCATATTCTCCTTCTTAATTTCCTTTCTTAAAGCCCTTCTAGATCTCTACCATGAAGAAAGAAACGTGTGAATGTACTTAATGCCATTTAACTGTATATTTAAATACAGTTAAAATAGTAAATCTTATGTGATGCGTATTTTACTGCAATACGAAAGAAATACATTGTATTTTCTTACGTTATTATTTTATCTTTTATTTTCTGGGACAGCGAGAGGAAAGAAAGAGAGAATCTTCAGCAGTTTCCATGCTAGGGTAGAGCCCAACACAGAGCTCGATCCCACAACTCTGGGATCGTGACCTAAGCCAAAATCAAGATTCAGACACTCAACCGACCGAGTCACCTAGGTGCCCCTTGAAATACACGATATGTTTTAAAACAACAAACAGAATTTTAGCTGCGGCTAAACAATAAACTGTAAAAGGAAGGATAGTGGAGACAGAACTGTGGTGAGTCTGAATTTCTAAGCCCTCAATAGGCGTTTTACCCCCCAAACCAACCCTGGGAGGTCTTCAGATTCCTTATCTCTGTGCCTCAGTTATGTCAGGAAACTTCACTGACGCTTCTCATGAAACTGAGGTCTTCAGCTGGAAAGGGAGGCACAGTGCCAAGGAATCAATTGCTTCATTGCCCCTTGTTGCCATTCATGTGTGCAAATGACACAAATTTATCCCACTCTGCAGAATTTTCAACAAAAACAAATAACTTTCATGAAAAAAAAAAAAACCCTCACCTTCTGTCTGGTTTTCTCTTGAGAGCAAAGCTTTGCTTTTCTTAACGGGGATCAATTTTGCACTTCATTAAGCACCTTGATCTTTTCGACGCACCAGGCTTTAACGCAATAACACAATCTTAGATCATCTAGATTAATGATTACAATAAAACTGGGCATAAATCTTTGGAAGCCTGTGGAAACCCACAGCTGCAGATGCTGACGTCTGATTTCTAAAATTTCAGAAAGATTTCTTTCTATCGATGGATATCCTATGTTTTGGGATTGTTTGTTTGTTTGCCTAGACTTATCAAACTTCTAGTCCTAGAGTTGAACCAAGTCCTCAGGGGATAATTTGCCCCCTGGCCTAGTGTCCAACCAAAATCCTTCTGGTGGGGTTTACGTTCAGCCCTGACATTTCCATGGGAATCCTGATACTACAAGTAAGGGATGTATTTACCCATGAGATGGCATTCTCCAAGGTTCCCTACAGCACAGGACTGGTGCCCTGAATTTAGGACACAATGGTCAAGACTATTCTTTGGGGTGCCTGGGTGGCTCATGTTTAACCTTCTAGATCCTGGTCTTGGCTCAGATCGTGATCTCAGGGTTTGCGGGTTTGAGCCCCGCATTGGGCTCTGTGCTGACAGCGTGGACCCTGCTTGGGATTCTCTCTCTCCCTCTCTGTCTGCCCCTCCTCCACTTGCATTGTCTCTGTCTCTCTCAAAATAAATAAATAAACTTAAAAAAAAAAAAAGACTGTTTCAAACGCTAGAAGCTGCTCAGTCCATCTCCCCGACACGTACTGATCCAGGCAAGAAAATGTCTCCTTGGCCTACACATCCCAGCACGAGTGTGGGATTCAGTCCTTCAGACTTCCAAAGGAAACAGGGCAGCGCGCTGAAGTGAAGCCGCTTTTGTACATGTGTTGGCCGAGGATTGCCAAACTCTTCTTGAAACGTGGGGTCAAGACATCAGGGTTCCCTAACAAGGCAAGAAAAGAGAGACTTGAAAGAGTTTGATGCTTTCTTGGTTCTGTTGCACAGGACAGCAGCTCATGGTCCTACCAGGAGTTCCGCTCAGATTGTTCTAGAACATTCTGTGGTCCCACCGGTGCAAGATGAGGACTGTACCACTACTCCACCTTCTTTGGAGGAAAGTTTTCAGATGCTTCCCTGTGAAAGAACTCAGAAACAATTTATGCTTTATGGGTACCAGTGTTTTCATCCTCGTGATAGCAAACACTGAGCAGTCCACTTGATAGAATCCAAATGAGTCTCTGACTTTTGCATTCATTTTTTAAATGTTTATTTATTTATTTAGACAGAGAACGAGAGAGAGAGCGCGCAAGCCATAGAGGGGCAGAGAGAGAGGGAGAGAGAACTCCAAGCAAGCTCTGCACTGTCAGAACAGAGCCCGATGCAGGGCTCGAACTCACAAACTGTGCAATCCTCACCTGAGCCGAAAGCAAGACTCAGAGGCTTAACTGACTGAGCCACCCAGGTGCCCCTGACTTTTGCATTTTTTGTCCCCATGCATTGCAGCCTCAGCACGACACTAGTGATTATGTTGTGGGTGCCTATCTGGGAAGGACACGGGGGACATGGAAACTGGACAGTCCCCTGAGTCTAGTTTCTTGGATGAGCACTTGTGTTGTCCTTTCTCAGTTACCATCACTCAACGGGGTGCAGTTGTTGGGGGCTCTGGTCAAAATTAGAAGCCTGACCCCCACAAGAGTTGGGGGGAGCAGTGGTCAGGGTACAAAGGGATGTTGACCTCTCTCCCCAGGATGAACCATCTTATATCTGCCTTAGTAATCTTTGTAGATCCTGTTCCAGATGCAGTGGCTTAGGTAAGCCAATTTTCCAAACACCTGCCACAGAGGGGACACGTATCCAAAGATACGTTATCCAGAAACGTATCTGGGCAGAAGATAGTAAGGTGTAAGGAAATGACAGGTTCCTTGTAAAAAATGTAACCAGGAACCACCCAGTTCTACTCTAAACAGAAAATCTCCTTTCGGAAAAATTTAGCTACTGTAATTTCTCATCCGATTGGCTTAGGGCCGGTGATGGGAATGTTCTCGATGATTTCTGCCATGTCTGTGTTGGTCCCAAGGGCTGCTGGCACCCGTGAAACATTCGGAAGAATGTGAGATAAGTTTGCGATATTCCCAATTTTACTAAAGGCTCTGAGGTAATAAGGGAAGTGAACAGAGAACATCACGTATGAAGGAAACGTGAATGTCCAGCCAGGGCAAATTGTGGGCCTAGTTAGTGCCTTTGCCGGGGACCCCACAGAACTGCAGCTTGACCGGTATTTTCTCACCTGGCTCGTGGTCTACCTCCTGTGTCTTTCCACTGCAACCCAAGGGAGGGATTCACCCCCAGTGAGTTGTCATACCAAGAAAGAGAGATGTCCTGGGGGAAGCTCTTCCTCTCATGTGCAGGGATGCAGGCTACCCTTCGTTAGCATCAGTGCGAAAATCGTAAAATGTGCAAACCCATGCAAGAGGTGTGTACCAGACAGACAAGGCTGACCCATTTCTCAGCTGTGGAGAGATACCTTAATTCTCTCTCTCTCTCTCTTTTTCCATTGCTTTTAAATTTTTCCCTCAACAGCTCCTGTTTTCTCCTCCGGGAACTCCTATTATTTGTGTGAGGTCTTGCACTGTTATCATTTAGGAAGGGGAGATCTGGAAGCCTTCCTGGGTGTGGCGGTGGTGACAGTGAGGGAATGAGGACAGACAGGAGTGGGGGTCGCAGAGACAGGACCCGTAGCTCCTAATTACGGATAGGAGTCAGTTGACCAGCCCTCTTGGTTTGTCCAAGACTGCTGGGATTCCCAGGACACGGGGTCCTCCTAGGTGGGACTACCACAGGGTGGGGAGTTAGGCTCCCCCCTCCCCGCCCCCACTCACACACGGGTGGCACCCCTCCAAACTCCCATCTGTGCAGGGGACATGCTGACACCATCTTTAAGTTTTAATTCCTCACACCAGAGGATCAATCTTTTTCTGTTGTTGTTTTCATCTTGTACGGGCAATTCACTCATTCTGCATGATAGCTGCTTGGCATTTGCTTTAAATAGCACATTAGGCTGTAAGCTCTCTGAGGTCAGAGGTCATCCTTATGTCCCTCATCTGCCTGGTCTACCTCCCTCCCCCACTCCCCACCTGCCACCTTCAAAGTTACCTTGTCTGGAAGGGTTGCAGTTTCAACGCTGAGACAACGCGGAGAAGGTGAGTCCTTACCGAAACCTCCTGAAGAGGCAGAAAGGGGGGGTTTATGCTCCACAGAAAGACAGAGTGAAACCCTGTCAACATCCATTCTTCCCTCCAGTCTCTACCCACCTTCTCCCTTCTCAGTCTCCCTCAGGCCTCCTGTTCTTTTCCAGACCTGTTCCTTTCTCTCGTGAGTGACTCAGGGCCTTATGCAGCCCAGCTTTGGCCTTTTCTAATTCTCTTCTGCATCCCGACCACTCACTATCCCAGAAAGCCTCCAGAGTCCAGAGGCCAAACTTCTAAATTTTGTGCACGTGTTTGTTGGGGGATGGGGGGGGGGAGGTGCAGAGAGGCTTAAGGGCAGGAATCTGTGAACATTTTTGCCCTCATCATCATAATACAAGCATTATAAATAATATGTGCTTACTAAATATTTATTGCGCTGTGTTATTTCTCTATCATGCAGATGGACGGCTCTGGGAGGGAATTAGCTGTGGGTCCAATGCATTTTGCGATAATAGCCCCTGGCCAAGGAAAGAGACCCCCGACCCTCCTTGAGACTCATGGTGAAGTAGGGAATGGAAAAAAGGCCCTGTGCCCTTAGCAAGAGAAGTGAACGCTGTTTAAAGGGAGGCACTCAAGAAGGAGTGTTTGTGCAGGGACGTGTGGTTGTGCTCCTGTGAGTGTGTTGTGAGAAAGCTCCAGTCTTGGTCATACAGGCTCAGTGTGGTGAAAACGAAGAGTGTGGATTTGGGTCTCGGGTGCCTGCAACGTCGAACCAGCCCTGGAGCGATGTTACTATTTTCTCCCCGGTCCTTCCCAGAGCTCTCGGTCCTTCCCAGAGTTCTCGGGAGTCCTAAATACCCCGAGACACATCAAACGCTTAGCACAGTACCTGGCATATAGTAAATACTCAATAAACGACAGCTATTACTATTATTAAGATTGACCCCAACTACAGATGAGAGGCTGCTAAGGCCTCAATAAATCTTCACGAGAGGGGACCACAAGCAACCAAGGGTGTGCTGGCTTGAGTTTTTGGAACTGTCTTGATATATTTGAAATGTATACGGAAATCCAAAGTGCTGAGGTCCCCTGATAAAAACAGAAAAAAAAAAAAAAGTGAAAGCATATGGTGGTCTGAGTCTCAAAGAAGAATGACTTCAGTTATAGAAACAGGCTGTTGGAGAAATGCGTCTTTTCAGCTCCGTCAGTCACAAACCTTTTCCAAATGTTGACATTACGCATGATATTAATATACTATAAAGGATCCGCGTAAAACTGGAAAAGCACAAACACACCATGCAAAGCCAGAGTCACGCTAATGCCCCTAATGGACGAGAAACAAACATTCACAGCTAGCTTTGGGTCTTAGGGTTGGCCCTGGATTGTGTCAGGCCTGGTAACAGCCAGTCGCTGTCTACGGATGCGACAGAATCTGGAACGTCCTAAATGAAAGGAAACATTTTCTCATTCATATTCTTATTAACGTTTTACTTTATGTGACTCGATTATCAAGGACTGTTTGCCTTCTGCAACCCTTGTAGGTTTGGGGTGGGGAATAAATGCCCATTTAGAATAAAGGCCCCCCTTTTTTTTTACCCCCCAAGGTTGCAGGAGTTGCTCAGGCAGAGAACAACCTTTGAAGTTAAGAAACACTGTGTTATCAAGCCAGAATATGAAATAAAATCAGAAAGGGGCCCCTAATGCATTATGGAATATACGGTGCAGAATCTGGCCGAAGGTGATGCTAATTTCTGCTCTTGTCAATGAGAAACAGACGTCAGGACAACTTGCTGTGCATTCGTCTGAATCCTCAGGACTCCAGGTTGCCACATGGCGATCTGAGAGAGCTGGTGGGCCTGGCGGGCAAGGGGGGAGCCCCGCGAGGGGGTGCAGAGGCTGGCTCCTTTATTTTCTTTGGCCTGGCTTATGGAAAAATCAGAGAAAATGAATTTCAAATGATGGGTCAAAACTCAAGATTCGAAACACATTTCTTCTATCCTGTAGATCTCACGCATCCAGGAAAATGGTTTGGATACCTTGAACTCCGTTTCCAGCTGCAGGTATGTTGTTCGCGGGGTTCTAGTCAAAGAAATAGTTTCCTTTCAGCCACCTACCAGGCGATGAATCTTTCTAAATTCCGTAGAGTCGTGGGGAAGAAGTTCAAATTGGCTGCTGATGACTATACTATACTAATATAAAAATTATACTAATTTTTTTCCGCCCGTTTCTTGGCTCCTTTAAAAATGTCCTTTTGGCCTGTGGCACATTTTGCATCAAAAATGTGTGGGGGACGAAAGATCCACATTAACGCGGCAGCTGGGACGGGGATGTCACTCAGGCAACTTCCCCCTGACTCTATGCTGCTTTTGGAGACATTGTCAAAATACGTCGAGTGCTCGACCAACGTTTGCATGCTAAATGGAAGCGTAGAAATAATGTCTACTGTTTGGTGATAAAATCTTAGAAACTAGACAGATGTGTGGATGCCCTTATGGGCGGGAGAGAGGCAACTGCTTTACTAAGACGCTGAATTTTCAGAAAGGAAGGAGGTTGATGCCAGAAGCAGAAGGAAGGATGTCACTGTCTTCTGAAGAAGCAGCCCCCGCTACTCTTTCTGGTTAACTAGGCTATGCGGGCAGCTTCTGGGGAGGGTCGCGTGCCTTGTATTTTGGCATTAAAAAATCATCAGGATGACTGGGGCGCCGGGGTGGCTCAGTCAGTTAAGCGTCTGACTTCCGCTCAGGTCACGCTCTTGCAGTTCGTGAGTTCGAGCCTCACGTCGGGCTCTGTGCAGGCAGCTCGGAGCCTGGAACCCGCTTCGGATTCTGTGTCTCCCTCTCTCTGCCCCTCCCCTGCTTGCACGCTGTCTCTTTGTCTCCCTCAAAAGAAACATTAAACAATTTTCAAAAACAACATAAGGAAGAGCGAAATATCCCCACCATCCATCACCAACTTGAGCCCGGGGACCCTTGTCCTCTAGGCACAAGGTGTTGCTGCAGAGAATTGCAGGCTTTGAACTTGATCTTGCTCCTGCCCCCCGCTTCTGGGCTGCTGGCTTCTCTTCTTCTCCAAAGCCCGGGTCCCTACTGTCTTTTTGTCTCATCCCCATTGTCCTGGGCTTTCTTGCTCCCCCCAGGCCCAGGCTCAGGCTCAGGCCCAGGCTCATCTTGTTCCCAAACAGTGTCCGGTGGGCACAACAGAGCGGTCCTTGGAAGGACCCAGCTGCACAAAGACTCCCACCTGTGAGAAGGTCAGAGCAGGGTTTGCTCCAAACACACAGTGGAACTTGTGGGGGGCGGGGGTAGGGGGAAGGGTGGGGGGTGGGTGCGGCAAATGGCCTTGTCTCTTCCCATTCTGAGAGTCTACTTGGAGGAGATCTTCCTCCAAGAGTTAGGGATGCAGAGATGTTTCCCTGGGGCGAGGCTTTATGGAAAAATGGAAGTATTGAATTTAGGATCCAGTAAGGAATTTAAACTTGCCCAAAAAAAGGGGTCTGGTCTTTGCCCTTGGTTCCTGGGAGGTAATCGCTAAGCGCTTGGAATGTGCTGCCTGATAGGAGTGTCTATGTTTGCCTTGGGTCCTTGCACCAGCCAGCTAATAACAATGTGATTTTGGGTGGGGACCGTGAGCCGCACCAACATGCTTTAGGGTAGTAGGAGCTCTGGGAGCCTGGATGGTTCAGTCGGGTAAGGGTCCAACGCTTGGTTTCAGTGCAGGTCCCGATCTCACAGTTAGTGAGTTCGAGCCCCTCTGTCAGCACGAAGCCTGCTTGGGATTCTCTCTCTGCCCCTCCCCTGTTCATGCTCTGTCTCTCTCTCTCTCTCTCTCTCTCTCTCTCTCAAAATAAATAAATAACTTTAAAAGAAGGTGTTTTTTTTTTTTTTTTTTTTTTAAAGGATAGTAGGGGCTTTGAGCCCAATGGTATCAGCTTTGCCTCTTGAGGGGCTGGAGACTGAGATGAGTCACTCAGCACTGTCACGTGGTGGAAGCTCAGGAAAGACTCTGGACCCCAGGGCTCTGGTGAGGTCTCTGGGCTGGCGTGCTCTCTGCATCGTACTGCTGCCGCCTCATTTCCCCACTTCCCGACAGAGCCACTCTCCTTGACTCTCCCCTGCACATTATCCATTTACGTTATTTCCATTAACATTTTTTAAAAAATTTTATTTATTATTTTGAGAGAGAGAGAGAGAGAGAGACAGACACAGAGCATGAACAGGGGAGGGGCAGAGAGAGAGGGAGACCCAGAATCTGAAGCAGGTTCCAGGCTCCAAGCTGTCAGCACACAGCCCGACGCGGGGCTCAAACCCACGAACTGTGAGATCATGATCTGAGCTGAAGTCAGATGCTCAACCAACTGAGCCCCCCAGGCGCCCTGCATTACTTCCATTTGAATACTTATTTCCAACTAGCAATTACTTCCTATGATCTGCTGATAAAGTGTTAAAAATGATCTTATTAATATCTATATCTATATCTATATACACATGCATGTATGTACATATATATACATACATACACATACATATTTAATATGTATGTTATATATGTATGTATTATATATATTTATATATATTTATATATACACACATACACATACATATTTAATATGTATGTTATATATGTATATATTATATATATTATATGTATGTGTATATATAATATATAATATATTATATAATATATAACATATAAATTATATAATATATATTATATAATATATAATATATAAATTATATAATATAATATATATAAATTATATATAATATTTATATTATTTATATAAAATTATATAATATATTATATATTATATATATACACACACACACATTGGAATACTACTTGGTAATCAAAAAGAAAGAAATCCTGCCATTTGCAACAATGTGGAGGGAACTAGAGTGTATTATACTAAGTGAAATAAGTCAGAGAAAGACAAATGTCATATGATTTCACTCATATGTGGAATTTAAGAAACCCGACAGATGAACATAGGGAAAGGGAAGGAAAAATAAGACAAAAACAGAGAAGGAGGCAAATCATAAGAGACTCTTAAAAATCAGAGAAGAAACTGAGGGTTGCTGGAGAGGAAGTGGGTGAGGGGATGGGCTAAATGGGGGATGGGCATTAAGGAGGGCACTTTTCAGGATGTGCACTGGGTGTCCCATGTAAGTGATGAATCACTGCTTCTACTCCTGAAGCCAAGAGTACACTGTGCGTTAACTAACTTGAATTTAAAAAATAAATTAAGGGGCACCTGGGTGGCTCAGTCTGTTCAGCGTCCAACTTTGGCTCAGGTCATGATCTCACCGTTCATGAGTTCGAACCCCGCGTCGGGCTCTGTGCTGACGGCTCGGAGCCTGGAGCCTGCTTCGGATTCTGCGTCTCCCTCTCTCTCTGCCCCTCCCCTGCTCACACTCTGTCTCTCTCTGTCTCAAAAATGAATAAAACATTAAAAATAAATAAATAAACAAGCAAGCAAACAAACAAATAAATAATGATCCTATTAAGACTTCCATACTCAGGTGAAAGGAACACTTCTATGCTTTGAAAGAAAAGCACAGAATTGGAAAGCTTCGACTCCCTGCACTTGACACAATGTACAGGTACAGGTTCTCCAGGAACAGTGAAAGGTCAACCAAAGAACACACGATAGGGTCTCAGTAAATGTTTGTCCCCACCCGTATGAGTGTGCTGGGGCCGCCCTAAGAAAGTACCACAAACTGGGTGGCTTGAAACAGCAGAAATTCATCGTCTCCTAGCCCTTGGGCCAGAAGTTTGAAATCAGAGTCAGCAGGGCCGGGCTCCCTCTGAAACCGGCAGGGGACCCTTCCTCGCTGCTTCCCAGCTTCCGGTGGGTTGCTGGCAATCTTTGGTGTTCCTTGGCTTGTAGATGCCTCTCCCCAGTATTGCATTCTCACATGGCCTTTCCCTTTAAAAAAAAAAAATTTAATGGGTATTTATTTTTAAGAGAGAGAAAGAGACAGAGAGAGAGCAGGGGAGGTGCAGAGAAAGAGGGAGACACAGAATCTGAAGCAGGCTCCAGGCTCGGAGATGTCAGCACAGAGCCCGATGCGGGGCTCGAACTCGTGAACCAGGAGATCGTGACCGGAGCCGAAGTCACATGCTTAACCGCCTGAGTCACCCAGGCGCCCCTATGTTGTGTGTTGTTGTTGTCGTTGTTGTTTTAATAAGGACGTCAGCTCTGTTATCAGGGGCCCATTCTACTCCAGTATAACTTCACCTCGGTTAATTACATCTGCAACAGTATTTCCAAAGAAGTCCGAGTCTAAGGTACTGGTGGTTAGGACCCGAAAATACCTTTGCGGAGGGGGCAAAGTTCCACCATTTCCACCTTTCTGGAAGCTAAAGCCACTTACGGAGCTCCTAAGCCTCGGTTCCTTCATCTGTGAAATGGGAAGAATGACGTCACGGCCTCCCCGGCTGTGGAGGGATCAAAGGACAAAGAAGGACACACGTGCCAGGGACACACACGCATCCATCGACGTGTAGGACAGCTGACACCCGCGAGAGCGGGGGGGGGGGGGCTCCCTGCCTCTGTGGGCGGTAGTGATTCCAAGCAGGATATTTTCTAGTGCGTTTACATTCATTCACGTCCGAGGCGTGCAACTCCCCTTCTTTCACCTGTCCTTTCTCGTCCTGCCGCCACCAGGTGCTCGGGGAGCAGGGAGGAGCGTGAACCAAAGGAGCATTGTTCCCTGGGGAAGGCTCAGTCGTCAACTCCGTTCCACCAGCTAGCACGCTGAGACAGTCGCCGGCTGCACCTTGCCTTTTCCTCTGTCTTGACTTCGGTGCTTATCTGAGAGCCTTTTGTTCAGGCTCATAATTAGTCAGTGACTCAGTCGCCCGCAAGCGTTACCCGTGGAGCCAGACGACAACAGCAAGCTCCGTGGACCACCTGTCCCGAGTCATTTCCTGTGTGGGCGGCAACTTCACAGGGCTGAGAATATGAGTTACGGTAAAAATGGCTTCGGCCCTGGCGTTCTGCATTGTTGAAACTAGATGGAATCTCGCTTCATTATGTTCTGGCCAGACACATTTCATTATCGTTCTTTGCATATATATTAAAAACTCTTACCCCTCTGTGAACAAATGTGCTCAAGGGGGGGGGGGGGGGAGACGATACACCCCTGTGATGCGAGGTTGCTGTAGGAGAGAAAACACCTCTGTTTTACCTGTTAAGTCAGCTCGGTGAGCACAGAATGCACTTGGATGGGACGGTAACTGGGGTGGTGCGTGCGTTCTTGTGGGTGATCTTCCAGATGGGGGTTCAAGAAGATTAACAGTACATTTTAAGCCCTACGTTGCATGGCATTAGAGTTGTGGAAACAGTCTGAATGAATCAAATATCCTGTTCCCCTAAATTGGCCAATGGAGTGGAAACACACACACACACACACACACACACACCCCACCCCAAACAGTTATTTATGTCATATAGACAAAACACCGGGTTGGTTGACTGATCATTTCCACTCTGCAGTGAGCCATGCTTGGTATTTTCACTCTGGGTTTAACTGCCACATTTTTCCACTAATGGAACTGCTCCTCAGGAGGACGGTTCATTTTTAACCTTATTGCCCCTCATTCTCTGTCTTTCTGATCTCTTTGTAGACTGTAGAGTTCTTGGGTCATGATTGAACTCTAAAAGTGAAGCCTACTGGGGCAGCCGGGTGGTTCAGTCGGTTAAGCATCTGACTCTTGATTTTGGCTCAGGTCATGATCTCAGAGTCAGGAGATCAAGCCCCGTGGCGGGGGGAGGGGAGGGGAAGAAAAGTAAAGCCTACTTATTTATGACCATGAGAAACAGTCTAGAAAAAAATAAACTTAAATCTATGTGGCAGGGAGGCAGTGCAGTATTGCAGAAAGAACAGGAATTTAGGAGCCTGGGGATTTGGTTAAAGTCTTAGCTGTGTGGCCTTGTGCTAGTTACTTCACCACTCTGACCCCTCGGTTTAGTGGTCTTCAAAATGGGGCTGGTAATACCTACTTCCCAGGGTTTAGATGATGAATGAGAAAGTGCATATTATCCCCTGGCAGGCCCTCAACTAAAAAGGGGAAGATCCCTCATTTGCATTTATAACTCTGTCAACATAACTAAAAATGCTGAGTCCTCTAGCCTCCAACTCTTACCTGCCATATACTCTATGACTGTCACACACCCCAGTGATTTAAATATTCAAGCCAGCATCACACACACATCTTGTGGACCACAGGTGGGGACGGAAAGGGACAATGTGCCCAGGAAAACGCGACGTTCCCGGAGCGAAAGGAGCAGATCTCAAGTACAAATGGTCCCTTTTGCTTATAAAAATGACCCCGTCAGCCTCACTCAGGGACTAGCCTTGGAGTCGACCAGAATCATTGATTCACAGACTCCTGTATTGATTTACTCAAAAAACATCTGGGGTGGACAAGGTACTAGGCTCTGGGGATACGAAAGCGTGTGTCACGCCTGACCTCGTGCAGCTCTCGGGTCGGCGGGGGAGTCAAGCATCAAACAAGTGCTCATGAAGGTAAGTATTTCCGTGGAAGCTGGGATTCATGCTGTGAACAGCAAAGTGCAGGGCAGTCTGGGAGGGTGAAACCCCAGGTCAATGAGAACGATGCTTCGTCATCTGCGTTCTTTCCCCCCGGTTCCCAACCAGGTTGATGCGTTGTGGATGCAACACTGAAAACATTAACGGTAAGAGGAGTCTGGGAATACGAAACGTGGAATACAGGGGGTATGTCCTTTCAACCATTGTTTCTGCACACTGACGTAAAAAGGGCCTTTCGACATCTGTAGAGAAGTATAATACGAAAAACAATTTTTTGTACTTACCTTTCATTGAGGTTGCTCGTAAGTCCCACAGATGTTACCTCACCCAGGTTTTAGGACACTTCTCACAGGAAGGTAAGGTGACACTCTTGCCCCCATTTCACCGATGAAGTCACTGAGCTGGAAGGAGGTAAGGGTGATGTGGGATCAGGGGCCGGGGTGCCTGAATCCTGTCTCTGGCTTTGAACTCAGCAGCTAGCTATGTGACTTTGGGTGCTTCCCTTGTAGTTTCCTTTAGGGGTTTGGGATGGATAGTCTCCCGTATCCCATATAGTTTGAATAATCAATGATGGTGTCAAGGAAACCGGGCAAATGTCGGAGTGCTGATTCTCAGGATATAATTCAAATCTTTGCGGATAACTTCAGCTTCAGAATAAGATTTCTGCAACAAGACCATCCCAAAAGACTATCAGGAATAAGTGGATGTTATGTTAGGAGGATCCTAGCTCAGTGTGTCCCCAAATGCCTAAGAGTAAGATTCTGGAGACCCAACCCAGACTTACTATATCCAAATTCCCAGGCAGAGGCCTGGGAAGAAATTACAGAATTCAATAGGCAACTTGGGAAAACACGGCCTCCATCCAGATCGGTGGTCTCACGTTACCAAGGACCTTAGAAGAACGGGGATGGCTGGATCCAACCCTAGAGGTTTTATTTACACGGGTTGAGATGTGTCCTGAATGATCACAGTTTTAGTGTCTCCCCAGGTCATTACAATGGGCAGCCAAAATCTAGAGCAAGCTCTGTCACTGTGCCAATGAACTTGTGCTGAACAGGTTCCATGAGGCTAATCTTACGAAGATGTAAAAACCATGTCCAAAGTGGCCCATTGATTGGGGGCAATGCGGGGCTGGACCCCCAGACCCTGACTCTGCTCTCGCTCTGTCCACCTCATTATGTTGATACCCTAATGTCAGTTTTCTTTTTTCTTTTTAATATTTGTTTATTTGGGGGAGAGTGTAAGTGGGGGAGGGGCAGAGAGAGGGGGATAGAGGATCCGAAGCAGGCTCTGCGCTGACAGGCTGACGTCATCGAGCCCCACGTGGGACCCGAACTCAGAACCGCGAGATCATGACATGAGCCGAAGTTGGACGCTCCACTGACCGAGCCACCCAGGCGCCCCTGTAAGTTTTCTTTAAATGGAAAAGGAAAAGGGTTTAATTACAGTAGCCCAATGGGAAAAAAAAGTCATTCAGAAATTCAAAATTCGGAATTTAGTAAAACATTTGACTTCACAGAAATCCAAATTGTCTGTATGGTTCCCATCACCACCACCGACACCACTAAGGTAGCTTAAAGATGAACAAACTCGGAGAAATGCTTGCAACATAAATGACAAAGGGTTTTGTAAAAAAATCTCTAGAAACCAGTACGAGGATGGATAATCCAATGGAAGAACGATCAAAAGTAAATAGAAAATTAACACAGAAAGCAATTCAAGTGACCAATAAAATCATAAAAGTGTATTTTACCTCCTTAATAATTAAAGACCTAGAAATTAAAATATCAGTGAATTATTAATATCTGCTCATCAAATTATGAATGATGACATGATTGATAATCTCGATTATGGGGGAGGATGTGACTGCTGGTTATCGGGTAAATTGGCAGAGTCTGCAGAGCGATTTGGCGATGCGTAAAATCTTCAGGTATGTGCACACTCTTCGACCTGGCAATTCTACCTCAAACAAATTGTCCTAAGAGGTTAAGTGTGTGAAGATCGATGTGTGTTTTTTTATCACATGATTGTGTATTATGTCAAACACTTGGAAATAATACAAACAGCCATTAATACACAATTGGTGAAATACAGTTTAGCTGATCTACACGATGGGGTAATACGTAAATATTAAAAATTATATTGCAGAATGACATGTATTGGCATAGAAATAACGTTCCATGTACATAAAGTGATTCGTTACCAAGCTATATGTCACAGGAGCTCACTTTTTAACTTGTATGAGTGAGTCTGTATCACCACATATGCACCACATATGGGCCATAGAGACCTAGGTTTGGGGTCCAGTTCTGGTCTTGTCTAAAATCCAGGTTTTTCAGAGAGGTTTTCCAGGATGTGGGACTTTGCATTCTAACCCTGGGACAATACTGACCAAATGAGAATGACTGATCGTCTGGTCTCATCCCTAACTCACTGTGTGACTTTGAACATGGTTTTTCCATGTTTGTGTTGCACATTCCTTTCTTAAAACAATGGATGTGACATAGTCGTGGTTGGAGAATTTGCACCCACTCCCATATTAACAATGTTTTTATTTGGGTGGTGAAATTATAGGCGTTTTAGAATTTCTTCTTTGATATTTCTTTATAGTGCATATCTATAATTTTCATAATATAAAACACATTAAAGTTGTTTATATTAAAAACAACTCTAGGGTCAACTGGGGTCTATTTTCAGTACCAAGAAAATGGCAAAATGATGGTAAAGAAGTATTTCTACAGAATGTCAATCACAGACATTTATTATAGAGGAGAACCTGAAACCAGAGATTCAAGAACAAAGAGTATCATGGACAATTTGTCCCTCACGACTACAGTATCTTACACCAGAAATGATACAGGAATAAAAAATATATATATATTCCTTGTGTTATAGAAGCAGCAACAGCCTTCCTGTATGGATTCAGTGTACTTTCAGTTTGGAACTAGAATGTTTTCTTTAATTTTTTTAATGTTTATTTATTTTTGAGAGAGAGAGACAGAGAGAGAGAGAGAGAGCATGAGCAGGAGAGGAGCAGAGAAAGAGGGAGACACAGAATCTGAAGCAGGCTATAGGCTCTGAGCCATCAGCACAGAGCCTGATGCGAGGCTCGAACTCACAAACCGTGAGATCATGACCGGAGCTGAAGTCAGAGGCTTAACTGACTGAGCCACCCAGGCGTCCCAAGGAATAGAATGATTTAATCACTTTCTTCCCAGAATAAGAAGGATGTGGCTTATGAACAAATTTCCAAGTGAGTACGTGTTGTTTGAAAACATTCACCTTGGAAGTTTCTATGTTCATAATTTTCGCGTTGCTTCGATAAGGCTAAATAGTGATGCTTTTCAAGAAATCTTGTACTGATGATATTAGCGTATCAGCAGAAAAGTCCAACTGTCAAGTGAAGCAGTCAGCCCTAAACTTTGCGGTCCTAAGTTTGGGGAAACTTAAGAGGAACTTTCCCCCCAAAAGGCTTGGAATTGGGTCAAGCGTAAATTCGCTTAGTTTGGTGAGAGATGGTGATGGGGAAGGAAAAGTTGCCAAAGCCCTCGTGGCGTGTGCCATGGCCTGGAAGGTGGGTAGAAATAACACATACTCTTTCTGGAAGTGTCTAAATTGCACATTTTGACACGCATGGCATGGAAAGCTAACTCTGGTACTCTACCACGGCTGACGTCCTGACTTCCTCTGGGGCAAGTGCCCTTGCCGATTTCTCACCCGTCTTGCAACAGCTGCAGAGGTTTGCACGAGTCTGAAGAGAGCAGGAGAAACTAGAAGCTGCCCCCTGTGAAGAACCCCTACCATCTTCCCAGCAGACCCCCAGGCCATGCCCCTACACCGGTCACCTGAATACTGGACACATTCGTTAATGTCACAACTTTTGAGATTTTCTTCCTAACTCATTCTTTGTGCTCTGTTCTCCACATCAGGAAAAGAAGAAAAAAAAAAAACAAAAAAAACAAAGGCAGTGCCGAAATCACTCACAGTTCTGCCTTTGAAAATCCCTTTGACTTCCTTCTGCATCTGGAAATTACACCTGGATTCCAAAACATTTTTCGTTGCTTTTGATGAGGAAGTCAGGACTTCCCTGATGGGAACGCATGGTTTGATTCACGGGACAGGATTCCTGACAGGTTTTGTGCGGACATTCCTACTGCAGGACTACAAATCGTTTTGTGGGTCGGGTGATAAATCAGCAATCCTACCGCAGTGCGTTTCTCCTTATCTAAATGTATTTCCCCAAATCCATTTTATTTATTTATTTTTTTTAAAAAAAATTTTTTTTCAACGTTTTTTATTTATTTTTGGGACAGAGAGAGGCAGAGCATGAACGGGGGAGGGGCAGAGAGAGAGGGAGACACAGAATCGGAAACAGGCTCCAGGCTCTGAGCCATCAGCCCAGAGCCCGACGCGGGGCTCGAACTCACGGACCGCGAGATCGTGACCTGGCTGAAGTCGGACGCTTAACCGACTGTGCCACCCAGGCGCCCCTCCCCAAATTCATTTTAATTAAGCAAAAAGGGTTTGCAAAAGTTTCCTTTGCATATTTGCAACCCCCTCCCTGCTGGCCGGGTGCCCAGACTGCAGGAGCGTCAGATCCCAGGCTGGACATGCAAATATCTCTGGTTACTGTGCAGCTCCAGACTCTTCCTGTCTAAAATATATTTTTAATCCAGAAAGATGAGGGTACGAATTGCATTCCTGAATATGTACCATTAAAAGCACTGTGTGTATTTTCTCTGGATGCTCTGGAAAATTACGCACTAATCCACATGTCACTCCGTTAAGCATAGCTATGGGATTGTAACGGTTTGGGAATAGAAAGCTTGTGTATATACCAAAAAGCTTTGAGCTAATTTTGCTGTATTGCCAACTTAGTTTGTGAGAATCGAGCTGTGTCAAAAAAATTACAAAAATGAACCAAGCTGTTCTTTTCTCAATGAAATCTTTTATTTATTTAGTTTTTCCATTTTTTAATGTTTATTTTTCAGAGGGAGCGAGAAACAGAGTGCGAGCCGGGGAGGGGCAGAGGGAGAGGGAGACACAGAATCCGAAGCAGGCTCCAGGCTCCGAGCTGTCAGCACAGAGCCCGACGCGGGGCTCGAACTCGCAAACCGTGAGATCATGACCTGAGCCGAAGTCAGACACTTAACTGGCTGAACCACCCGGGCGCCCCTCAACCCAATCGTTTTAAATGTCAAAATTGATTAAACCCTGACCTCAAACATGGTCCTAAGTCTGCCACTAAGTGGCTAACAGTGGGTAATGGATTTCAAGGTCATTTTTCTAACAATTTATGTGTCTACAAGTGACTTGATTTCTTTCTTCTGCTTGTTTACTCTTTTCTTATATTTCTTCCTTCCTTTCTTTTTTTATAGATAACTGTATCAGTCTGCTCAGGCTGCCATAACAAAATACTGCAGACTGTGGGGCTTCCAACAACAGAAATTTATTTTTCACGCTTCTGGAGGCTGGGGGTCCAAGATCAAGGTGCCAGTTGATTTGGTTCCTGGTGAGACTCTCTTTCTGGCTTGCAGAGGGCCACCTTCTTGTCTCCCATGGCAGAGAAAGAAGAAGAGAAAGAGGAGGAGGAGGAGGAGGAGGAGGAGGAGGAGGAGGAGGAGGAAGGGAGGAGGGGAGCAGGAGGGAGGAAGGAAGGGAAAGAGAGAGAGAAAGAGGGAGGGAGGGAGAGAATGAGGGAGCAAAGAGAGTACTCTGGTGTTTTCCAGTCTACTACAAGGACACTAACCCTAGTGGATCAAGACCCCATCCTTATGACCCCCCAACCTTAATTACCTCCTTATAGGCCCCATGGCCAAGTTGCAGTCATGTTGAGAGTTAGGGCCTCAATATAGGATTCTGTGTGTGGGGGTGGGGGGGGCATGCATAATTCAGTCCATAGCAACAATTGATTAAGAAAGTGAAAATCATCTACTTGGTTTGAGAGAGCTGGCAGAATGTGAATGTCACTTGCTTTTCAGATGGACAGGTTTTGTACAAAAGAACTTCAAGTAACAATTGCAAAGCCTTGCTGATAGGAAAAAGCCATCACACAATGAGCAAAGGCTCAGCCACATCTAGAATCCTTTCCCAGCTGTATCTTTTTCTGGTTGTGTGGCCATGAGCACATGATATAAGATTTTGTAACGTGTGTGTGTGTGTGTGTGTGTGTGTGTGTGTGTGAATAATTGTATTCGTCTCAGATAACTGCTGATGAGTTTACCTGGGAATTTTTGCAGAAAATGCTTGGTGAGTAAGTGCTCACTTTTAGCCATTATTAACATCATTGCCATCATCATCATCATCATCATGGTCATTATCATTCCCAGACTAGTTAACAATAAGGTGAAAGTATTTTGTCTTGTAAGTAGGCGTGTCATGCAATACGTGAGACCAGAAGCACAATTTGAAATACTTTTTTTGCTCAAAAAGAATCTTAAACAATCTTACTCGTGGGTTGTTGCACATGGTTCACTATCGAGAGAAAAGCTGTCTAGACCCCGAACCGCCAACTTGAGTCCCCACGGAGATCACTGTCCACTGAGCAGAACATACCTTTAACAGCTTGCCTTCTTCCCCACATGAATGTTGTCTCTGTAGTGATTTACAGGAAACTCAACACGGACCCAACCCCACAAGTGTCTCCAAGAAGAACCCAAACTCACTGTAGAACAGCAAGAGAAAAATCATGCCACTAGAATGAATTTTCAGTTCAATAGAGTAAGTTTTTCTCAAGCTATTCAACATTTGCAATGCCTGAAAACACTTTCTCCAAAACCACTTCCAACCCACAGCTCATAATATTTTTATGATTAACCTTAGAGGGAGCAAAAATATAACCAGCACTATGTCACATTCCCACAACCAAACTTCTGGTCTTTTTCACCGGTGGGGTAGGGAAAGGGGGGTTTGGATAATGCAGGGGATGCAGAGAGAAAGTCCTTTGTCTGGAGTTTTTAATTGCTGAGGGTTTTTTTTTTTTTAAACCAAAGAAGCAATTCCTTTCATGCACCATGTCTCACCTTGAATTCTTATCCACGAGGGACATAGCTGATCAATGATGTAATTCTACAGTTATTTAAGGATAGTGATTCTTTTATTCTCACCAAAGGTTTGCCCAAAATTAAAAGGAGCCTGGAGTCATTTATTTTAATCTCTCAAGATTGTTTATTGTTTCTACAAGTTAGGGCAGCCCCATCTTTGGAAGGCATAGTCCAAGAGAAAAGTCGATAAAATGATAGCATTGTTAGATGGGGTGGGGTTTTTGCAAAATAGACTCATTGTTGATGGTCTTTTAAGGTAACACTTCATATTTTATCTTGTGGCCTTTCTGAAATGCATGGATGTTCGTTTGGCGTAAACAACAACACTATTAACTTACCTTTTGAGACTTGGCCACCATTGAGAATTCAGTAAACGTCTACAAATTGTAAACTTCAATAGTGGATTCTTGAAAATGTTCATTTCCATGTAACTTCCTTTCCATGTGCTGCCATAAAGCTCTTTGGTCTTTATACCATGTATAAAATGAGGAGTCATATACACACTTAATTTGGCTTCTTTGAGTATTATAAGCTTCCCTCCTCCCAATATAATTAATCACTTTTCCATGCATGATGGAAACTGCAAAATGATTTTTCCCCCTTGGGTTATAAAAATATCCCTAGATTGTCAGCTTTTGCTTTTCAGGCTCTTTGATCTACTTTGAATGTGAAATGTGCAGGACCACCAAGCTGGACCCCAAGCTGGGTGGGTGACCTCTACCCTACAGTGTGAGAAAAAAAGCTGTAAATTTTCCCCCTTATTTTTTTATACCCATGAGTTTTTTATTTAGAAAAAGAAACTAATACATAATCAGTACCTTTACAGTTAACTCACCCAAATGTTATTTGTTTAAGGTATTTGATGTCCAATATACTTAGTGTTGTTTTTTTTTTTTTTTAAATAAGGCTCGTTTAAGCTCTTTTCCTAGAAAAGGGATGTTGCCTTTGCCAAAGGCACATTATCTTCAATATCCAGTATTTTCAGTCTATTTTCTGCAACTTAAATTTTCCACATCTTAATTTGTCTCATTTCTCTAAATTGGTAGGGTTAGAAGGCCTTCCTTTCCTAGCATCTGACTCAACTTGCTTAGGAAACTAAACAAGGTCTTTCCCCTTTGATGGAGAAACCAATCACTGATGGGCACACAAATGAGAGAAAGCTGAGGTCTTCAAAGTCTGCCCCTATTTAGATAAGCACCTTCCAACATCCAAATCTGTTCTACGTCACTATAATACCTACTGTGTCTAAAACTATAGTATTACCTTATAAGGAAAATCTCCTGTGAGCCAACAATTTAAAGTCTAGTTATAATGAAAAGACATCAGAGAAAAAATGACTCAATGAATTTTAAAAGCCCTACATGGAGAGCAGTTCACCTGTTATTACAGATGTGAATAAATCGTGTAGATTAATTACCCAAGTACAAGAATATCTATAGTATGCAAGCATCTATTGGGGGGATTACTCATTGAACTATGGCCCCAGCCTAAGAACCCGACACATGTCTGAATTTGAGAATGGAGGTGGTTTGGGAAAGAACGTGCCAGCAATTTTAATGTTTTTAAAATCCTGCTGTGGTTCCTCAGGTTACAATTGCTTTGCTACATTTTCTATGCCAAGAATAGAGTTTCATACCTTTCCAAACAATGCAACTCCGGTGGGACGTTTGGTTGGGGAAATGAATCATATAAGATACCATGCGATGATGTCTTTACCTTTCTTTTCCCTAAATTCTACCCATTCCAGGGGTTTCTACACTTGTACAAACTATTCAGCGCTCAGATGGAGACTGTAAGAACCTCCTGGTCCTTAGATGTTCTTCTGGGCCTCAGGCATAGCAAGTCTGAAGCGAGCAAAGGCTAGAGTGAAAACCTTCCTTGATCTACACTGCATGGCCCCGGGAGGACACTTGAGAAAACACAGTTACATTATGTTAGGCCTCTTTGCGCCCAGTACTTTTTCTCGAAGATGTTTCAAGAGTACTTGTGGAATTGTACAAACCCCAGATTGTAAATTTCTGCTCTTGGACTTCACTAAATACCCTTGCCCTCTCCAGAAACATTCTCTGCCTCTGCGGAAAGTTGTTGAGTCCTTATTAGATTCGTTCAAAACTTGGTGACCTTTAAGCAAACCCCCAAAGATGAGAGATGATAAAGAAGAAAACTAGAAAATGTTACTGGTAGACACAGTGCATTCATTTCTTGTTTTTGAAGTAATCAGTCTTGAGCTGCGAGTTTCAAAATTCTATTCAGATTTAGACATCTTTCAACAATAACGATGTGAATGATTTCCAAGTTACCCACTCTATAATTCTTACTAAGTAGAATAATGCAGTATTTACTGCAAACTTGAGTATTTGATTTTCATATCACAAACTTCTGATTAAATACTCTGTAGATTGTGATCACCCACCGCGACCTTCAGGTAACCTGTTGTTCCAAACCAGACAGGAAGAAAGAAGGAGTGGTCTTAGAGGAAACAAAGTCTATTGTAAGGAACTCTGAACTGGAGAGTCAAGAAATGTGTCATTCATTCTATTCACAATTTTAGACAAAGTCTTGTTTTCTCTCTACCTTAGTTTCTCATTTCGTTAAAAAAAAAAAAAGGACAGAAAAAATGTCATCTTCCAAGAATATGGTAGAAAAAGATGTTGAGTTGAGTAAAAAGGTTAGAGCTGATGGTCCCCTTCAAAGGCATTATGCTTAGTGAAAAAAGTATAGCTCAGAATGTTACATGCTGTTTGATTCCATAACATTCTTGAAAGGACACAATTCTAGAGAGGGAGAACAGATTGGTAGTTGCCCGAGGATCAGAATGGAGAGGCGTGTACATAGAAGAGTAGAATGAGGGGGTTCCTTCGGTGATAGAACAATTCTGTATCTTGGCTGTGTTGGTAGTTATATGAATCAACACCCTAGATAAAATTGCATAGAATTACATGCACACACGCAAATTGACTGCGTGTTAAAAATGCTAAAAACTGGACAGCTCTGCGGGTCATTTAACAGCATGACACCAACGACAACTTCTGGGAGAGCTTGATGAAGGGTACAGTTGGACTCTGTGTATTATTTTTATAACTTCCTGTGAATCTATTCTTATTTCAAAATAAAACATGTTTAAAAGTGTCATTACAGAGCTGTCTCCAGGTGCCTTCTTGACTAATCCAGTGTTCCCTACGTGTACAATCACAATGAGATTAAAAGCACAAATAATTTTTTAAAAAAAGGGCCATAGTGAAAGAATGGCAATTGTTACATGGGGTGGGATGAGTCACAACAAAACCATCAAACAGAGTTCTTCTCTTGTAACGTAACTTTGCATAAACGTGAATACAATGGTGCCTTGTTTAACACCACTTTGAACTTACAAGCAAACTTCTTAGGGACAGCCTTTTGAAATATAAGCCTTTTGTAAATCGAGATGCCATGGAACATTTGTTCCATGAACTGTTTCACGAAAACAAATCAATCTGTAGTAAAATAAATTTGGAAATACTGGAATTAAACATATTTTCCCCTGGATCTCTTTCCATACTAATAATTTTATTTTATTATTAAAAAAAATTTTTTTTTTCAACGTTTATTTATTTTTGGGACAGAGAGAGACAGAGCATGAACGGGGGAGGGGCAGAGAGAGAGGGAGACACAGAATCGGAAACAGGCTCCAGGCTCTGAGCCATCAGCCCAGAGCCCGACGCGGGGCTCGAACTCACGGACCGCGAGATCGTGACCTGGCTGAAGTCGGACGCTTAACCGACTGTGCCACCCAGGCGCCCCTCATAATAATAATTTTTAAAAAACACATACTTTTGAAAAAATAGACTCTAGCCTTCTACTCCCCAAAACAATGGACGAGGTGATCCCGATGATTTGGCCCAGTTCGCTGCTGAAGACGAGTAGGGTGTTGGAACACACACAGACACGCTCACACACACACACACACACACACACACACACACACTATCTGACTGAAGGCAACAGAGAGCTGTCAATGCAGCGAAAAAATACAAAGCCAAGAGCCAGAAGACAGAAACACAAAGAGAAAGTTTCAGCATTTGGGTCATTTTCACCATCAAGTAAACACTTTTACCTGGAAGAGGAAACTACCAATTTTTAAAGATATTCAGAGCTTTTGCCAATTATACAAGGTGAGTGGGAGAAAAACAGGAATCCAGGGCCTGCCGGGAGTTCTGGTATATCTCTCGTGCTTTGGATCGAGAAAACTGAGTCCTGTAACCTAGGGATCCAGGTGAATGGAAAGGACGGCCCTTAGGAAGTGCAAGTCCTCTTATTTGTTAAGTATTATTATTATGTTATTATTTTAAATTTAAATCTAAGTTAACATATAGTGTAATAATGATTTCAGGAGTAGAACCCAGTGATTCATCTCTTACATTAGGACAGCCAGTGCTCATCCCGACAAGTGCCCTCCTTCGTGCCCATCCCCCGTTTAGCCCACCGCACCCCCACCTCCCCTCCCGCAGCCCTCAGTTCGTTCTCTGTATTTAAGAGTCTCTTATGCTTGGTCCTGCCCTTGCTTTTATATTATTTTTGCTTCCCTTCCTTTATGTTCATCTGTTTTACATCTTTAATTCTACATATGAGTGAAGTCTTATATTTGTCTCCGACTGACTTATTTCTCTTAGCATAATACACTCTAGTTCCATCCATGTGGTTGCAAATGACAAGATTTTCTTCTTTTTGATTGTTGAGTAATATTCCATGGTATGTATGTATATATATATATGCATACCACATCTTCTCTGAAGCTGAAGTCTACCTACGGATCACTTCAATCTCTGAAATTGGTCCCACGTCAATCATCTCTCTAGGAACGTTAAGTCTCAAATGTAATTTATAATTTGTTACATACATCAGGCAGGAAGTCAAAAGTATCATGGCAGAGGCACCTAGGTGCCTCAGTCGGTGGAGCATCCCACTCTTGATTCTGGCTCAGGTCATGATCCCAGGGTTGTGGGATCAAGCTCAGCTCTGGGCTCCATGCCGAGTGGAGAGCCTGCTTAAGATTCTCTCTCACTCTCCCTCTGCCCCCTCCCCTGCTTGTGCTCTCTTTCTCTCTCTCTAAAAAAACCAACAAAACAAAACAAAACAAAACAAAACAAAACAAAACAAAACAGAAACAACTGAAAAAAGTCAAGGCATAGGAAGCCAGAAGAAAAACAACAGAAACAGACCCAAAAGGGCTCCGGATACAAGTTACCAAACAACAGAATTTAAAGTCGCAAGTGGTCAAGGAGACACAAGGAAAAATGCAGAATTTTGATGAATATTTAAGAACTGTCAGGATAGTCAAAAGGAAATGCTAGAAAACTACAATTACTGAAATTAGGAACAAAGATGAAACTAAAGTGTATTAAAGAATAAGACAGAATCAGTGAGGTGAAAGACAGATTCAGAGAAATTACCCAGATGGAGGCGTACAGGGGAAAACGGATGAAAAAAGTAGAACGCGTAAGAGAAAAAAATGGAGTGACAATTTCCATTGAACATGTAATGAGGTTCCTTCCAGAGAAATAAAAGAAAGGGAGTGGTGTAGACTTAGTATGTAATGGGGCATTGTTGACAACTTTCCAAACTGGCAGAGATTCAAGAAGCAGGAGAAATCCAGAGAAAAATCCCATCAGAGTAAATGACTGAAAACCAAAAATAACGGGAAAACACGAGAAGTGACCAGAGAAAGAAAGACACGTTGATTTCCAAGGAGGAACATTAGATGGAGAGTCATCACCCCAAGAATAAATAAGCGAAGTAAAATAAAATACTCACATTTTAAAAAGAAAGTAAACAAACCATTAAAATAATGAAACAAAACAACATAAAAGCCAGAAGGCAATGGACAGAGTTTTCGAAATGGTGAAAAAAAATTAATATTCAACCTAGAACTCTATATTGAATTGAAAAATACCCTTCAAGGATGAAGACGAAATGAAGACATTTCCAGACAAACAAAAACAGAGAGTATATCACTGGTAAACTTGAATGGAAGGGAATAGTGGAGGCTTTCTTTACGAGGAAGGACAATGGTCCCAGAGGGAGGCCTGAAGTTGCGGGAAAGACTGAAGAGCAAGAAAAGGCGATTATGTCTGTAAACTAGAAGAATCTTGACTGCACGGATCCATAATAGTATTTGAATAGATGATGCAAAGATGCATGCAAAAGCAAGTAAGCTGGGAGGGAGGGAAAAGGAGTTTCTGCATCATGTGACTGGGGTAAGAGGGATTAGGTTCCACGGCATCAGGTTGTATCTCTAAGTAAGCTGTGGAAGAATAGTGAACCAGTATTCACCCTCACACTCACAGAGAGGGGGACAATAGGACAGATGTTAAGGACCCTAGAAGCCCCAAGTAATGCAGGGCTGGAGACAGAAGGAATGTAGAAATGGGTAAGACAAGTAGAAAGCAAGTAACAGGATGGAAAATTTTGCATCAAATAGAGTAGTATTTTTAACACTACTGTAGGCTGTGATCTCAGTGGACGATAAAAACAATAGTTCACTTATGGAAGTCATATGTCAAACCGCCTAGTAAGCAGTGACTCATTCATATGTCGTAAGTACCATTATTTATTCCCACTTTAAAAATGGAATTTAGGCACAGAAAGGTGGAATAACAGACCCAGGATCGCCCAGCAGGTGGGGGCAGAGCCGGCATTTGAAACCGTGCAGTTAATTCTCAGCTTGTGTGTTTGACCGCCATGTTGGGCTGTATGATTCTGCCCTTCCTGTGGTAGCACTGAGAAAGCTCCAGACTTACTGTCTGGCACTAAAGAAAATAAATTGTTGGGGCGCCTGGGTGGCTCAGTTGGTTGGGCGACCGACTTCGGCTCAGGTCATGATCTCACAGTCCGTGAGTTCGAGCCCCGCATCGGGCTCTGTGCCGACAGCTCGGAGCCTGGAGCCTGTTTCAGATTCTGTGTCTCCCTCTCTCTCTGCCCCTCCCCCGTTCATGCTCTGTTTCTCTATGTCTCAAAAATAAATAAACGTCAAATAAAAAAAAATTTAAAAAAGAAAATAAATTGTTTGAAACTTCAGGAATTTCCCCGGAATTAGAAACTGAAGCCACCAATATATTAAAACTTAAAATAAGGGCGCCTGGGTTGCTCAGTGGGTTGGGCATCTGACTTCAGCTCAGGTCATGATCTCATGGTTCATGGGTTTGAGCCCCACATCCGGCTCTGCGCTGACAGCCTGGAGACTGGAGCCTGCTTCAGATTCTGTGTCTCCCTCTCTCTCTGCCCCCCTCCCCAGAGCTCACGCTCTGTCTCTCTCTCTCAAAAATAAATAAACATTAAAAAAATTAAAACTTAAAATATCACATTGAGAGCAGCTTGGTCATCATTTATATTAAGAGCCCTAAGAAATTTCATTCTTTGATGTAGTATTTGCATTTCTAGGAAACTACACCAAAGACGAAGTACGGGGAAAAATGGATGAATAGAGATGTTCATGGAGCCTTATCTGTGACAGAGAAAAAAAAAAAATGAAACAGGATAAATGTGTCATTAATGATGATGTTTAATTGATGAGATAATACATCGTCATTAAAAGGGTATTGATAAATACAAGTATTATGTATATATCCAGCATTTACATGTATATAATAAAAAGCCATTATACCAAGTAATGGAGAAGGGAATCAGACGGCATGTGCTAGAATAATCACACATATAGACAACCCCCTTTTCCCATTCTCCTTGACAAAAATCCCCAAAGAAAAAGACAACTGTGAAAAACCTAATATAGTCTTGAAGCAAATATGCTAAAATATTTGCAATATGTATATTGGGGTGGTAGGATTACTTATATATTTGTTCCTCATTTTGTATTTTCCAGTTCTTCTTGGGGACTGTGTTCGAATTAATATGTAAATTCATTAATACCAAATATGGTTGTTTGAAACGGTGAAATCTTCTCTTTTCTGATGAGGGCACATTGGGGCTCTCCCTGAGAGCATTTAGAAAAGGATCAATTACCCAAAGAGGGCAGAGTTCCTGCTGGAACATAGCCTTGTTTTCTTCTGAGGAAAACCCAACCACAATACAAGTGGTTTGGATTCACCAGCCTTGTGCCCATTGCCTTGGTGTGGAAGGCCCCATCGCTTCCAGCTGATAATGCACAGCCACTGCCAAAGCCAGCGGCTCCAAGGGAAGACCGTGTCTGGGCATGACTCTCAGGTGGCAGGAGGAGAGAGGAAAGAGGACATTGGAGAAAAACAAACAACGAAACAACCCGTGTGAGTCCCTGCTCTCTTTAGAACTTTAAATGATACTTTTGTGGACACTTCCATCCATCCTTCCATCCATCATCCATCCATCCATCCAAGATCATTTCTTCAGCAAATGAGTATTGCACATCTGTCATATGGAAGCACTTTGCTGAGGGCCAAGAGGCTAAAATTGGTTTAGGGAAAAGATCCTGTTTTAGTCCTAACGACCAATCAGTTGGGGAAATGGAGACTTCATGCTCTTTTTTTTATAAACTAAAGTCCGCTTCAATTTTCTTATCTAGTGCTATTGATATGATATTGTTTAGATGTTTGGTTATCCTGAGAATCAAAGAGCCTGCTGGCTATTTACTAGGTTCCTTTAAAGTTAGTTCCTCAAACGATAGTTTGTCCAGGGAGGCGTAGAGAGACAGGAGTCTTTCTTCATCTCAGAGGTCCTTTCCCTGGGGTCTATGGACCCTGAGGATCTATGATGAGGATCCTTAGGGACTTGGTTAGGACAAAATATATCCTTATTTTTACCAATCTCTAAATCAAATGTGGGAATTTTCTTTAATCTTGAATATAGAGAACTAATGGCAGTAATATTAGAAGGACATACGACTTTCTTGTCTATAGAAATAACAGATCTTTTCCAACCAGGTTATATTTGTTACAAATGTATCAAAACACCGTGCATGCTCACCACCACCCTGAAATTACTGTCATTCAGCTCACGTGTAGGTCTTGTTATTTAATGACTTAATGAAAAAACATAATCGTTTCTATTTGCAATTCAAAAACCTGTTTTGGTAGCTATTTTGCTATGAATTAGGGTTCCCCAGAGACACAGGATAGGATCCATATATATGACTTACTATATCAAGAGATTTGTGATAAGGAATTGGCTCGTGCAAGTTTGGAGGTCAAGAAGTCCTGAGATCTGCATCCTGCGAGCTAGAGACCCAGGTGAAGTCCGTGTCTCCTTCCTAGTCCGGATCGAGCACATCAGCCAGGACAGTAACCCCCTTCTTTGCCTGTTCATTCAGAGTTATGAGGAGCCCCAAGTGGCAAAGCAGCAGTCTTCACTTCCAGATCAATAGAATCATTGTTTTGTCTCCTGGTGGACGCACTCTGCCCTTTGGAACTAAGACTACTAGGCCAGCCGAGCATAAGGTCGTGGGAACAGGAAACAAAAGTTTTGCTAGGGGGTCATTCGGGGTAGTAGTGAGTGGTACCACTCCTACGTCCACCCCTAGATTTCTGGACCCACGAAGCCTGGCTAAAGGAGAAACAGCACCATAGAGTGAATGCTGATTCCCAGCATATCCAGCCTTCTGGAGAACCCTGCCCCAGGTCCGGGGGTATTCCCACGTTGCCAACACTGTAGCTGAGTCTTCAAAAGGCCATTCCCCTGTTCTGTCAGGTCAGCTGGTTCAGGATGCTTGGGGACACGGTCGGAGCGCTAGTGAATTCCATGAGTGTGGGTCCACTGCTGTACTTCATTTGCTGTGAAGTGAGACCCTTGATGAGATGCCATGCTGTGTGGAACACGGTGATGACGGGTCAGGCATCTGTAAGTTCATGGATGGCAGTTTGGGCATGCTGTATGCAAGGTAGGTAAATCCCTATGCAGAGCAGAGCACTATCCCCTCCATGATGGAAGTGATCTAATGCAATCAACCCGCCCTCAGGTAGCTGGCTGATCATCAGGGGCTCTGTGCTGGTCTCTGCTGCTGGTAGCTGGGTCACTCAGCAGAGCCTCTAGCCATGTTGGCCTTGGTGAGTGGAAGGCCACGTTGCTGAGCCCATGCATAACCTCCATCTCTGCCGTCATGGCCCCTTTGCTCATGAGCCTGTTGGGCAATGATGGGGTAGTTTGGGGGGTCAACTGGTCTTCACAGAACAGAAAATCCTCTCCACCTGGTTATTAAAGTACCCCTCTGCCGAGATAATCTTTTGGTGAGCATTCACACAGGACCCAAATAGCTTCACATTTTTTTTTTTGCCCATCAAAGGGGTCTATCTGCATATTTTTTCCCCAAATTTCCTTGTCACCGATTTTCCAATCATGTTCTTTCTAAGTCCCTGACCATCCTGTCAAATAATTGGCCACAGCTCGTAAAGCAGTGTATAATTACATATCTGGCCATTTCTAAACAAAGTACACAAGCAGGTGCATTGATCAAAGTTCTACCTACTGGGAGGATTTCCCTTCACTGTTGTCCTTCAGAGATATCCCAGAGGGGCTGAGTGTGCAGATGTCCACTTTCAGGTGGTGCCTGGGTCTCATGGAGACACGTTGGAAAGTGAGGCACAAGTCTTCTCTTCCTCTGTCAACTGATTGTAGGGAATTCTTCACGAAGCTGCAGGCACAGGCTGGGAGACAGAAGGTAGCTTCGCAGGAATGGGGACCACGGACATTTATGCCACTTCTTTGTGTAACTTGTACCTTCAAGGCCACTCAGGCAAGCCCGATTGTATCACTTCCAGTTGATGACAGAGTGTTGCTGTGCACACCCAACTTTATGGCTTGATGGGTCAGGAAATGCCTGGTTCATGATGGGAGTTCAGGTCACATGGTAACTCGGTGGCCTGTGGTTAAGCATTTAATTTCTACTAAGGCCCAGTAGCAGGCCAAGCATTGTCTCTCAAATGAATAGTTATCTCCATAGGGCTGCTTCAGTATCCTAAGGCACTGCAATTCACCCACAGACTGCAAACAGCATTTGTCTCTGCCCCGGATACTCCAATCACCGTTGGATCTGCCGGGCTCCGTGGCCCAAGTGGCAGAGCAGCTCGGACCTGTTGCAGAGCTTTCTCTTCTTCTGGGCCCCACTCGAAACTAGCAGCTTTTTGGGTCACGTGGTAAACAGGCTGGAGTAGCCCACCCAAATAAAGAATATGTTGCCTCCCATATCCTAGGAGGCCCACTAGGCATCAGGCCTCCTTTTAGTTGTAGGAGGACCCACCTGCAACAACTTATCCTTCACCCTAGAAGGGGTAGCTCGACAGGTTCCATACCACTAGATGTGTAAACATCCCGCTGAGGTAGAAGGCTCCGGATTTTTTGTTGGATTTTTGTCCCACCCACCGGCATGCAAATATCTTACCAATAAGTCTAGAGTAGCTGCTACTTCTTGCTCACTGGGTCTGATCAGCACAATGTCATCAACATAATGGACTAGTGTCATCCTTCATGGAAGGGAAAAGCAATCAAACGAAATTATGAAAATTATGACGTAGTGCTGTAGCATTGATAGACTCCGGGAGTAGGACCGTGAAGGTGGATTGCTGACCTTGCCCACTGAAAGCAGAGTGCTTCTGGTGATCTTTAGCACCATCTTTTGAGAAAAAAGCATTTTCCAGATCAAAGGGTACATACCAGTTACCACAATATATATTAATTTTCTCAGTCCATGAAGCCACATCTGGTACAGCAGCTGCAATGGGACTCTCCACCTGATTAAGCTCATGATGATCTGCTGTCGTTGCCCAAGATCCACCTGCCTTCTGCACAGGACAAATAGCAGAGTTGAATGGGGACGTTGTGGGAATCACCATCCCCGCGTCTTTCAAGTCCTTGATGGTGGCATTAACCTCTGTAATCCTTCCGGGAATCTAGTATTGGTTATCCTGAAAATCAAAGAGCCCACTGGAGACTTCTTGGTGTCCTTCTAAAGACAGTTTATCAAAGCGTAGTTTATCCAGGAAGAAGTGGAGGAAAACCAAGTTTTCTGCATCTCGGAAGTTCTTCCATGGCTAAGAATTTTATAAACTGGGTTAGGACAAAATGCTGCTTTATCTTTATTAACTGTTAACTCAGATGTATTTTCTTCAATCACAAATATAGAAAATCCGTGGGAGAAGTATTACAAAGCACTTGTGACTTTCTTACCAATATAAATCATAGATATTTTCAAACCACGTTATAGTTGTTGCACGTGTATCAAAATATTGTTGATCATCTCAGCAGTTTTGATATTTAATGAGTTAATAAGGAAGCATAATTGTTAGAGGCTACAACTGTTTAAAAAAACTGTTTTGATAAAAAAACCAAAAACCTATTTTGATAAATATATGCCAGTATAATTGCATTTAACAGAATAGAGCTATACTGGTACAAAACTGGATGTCTTGTGTCTCTGATCACCATCATAGCTTATTTTGCTATGGGGCCATATCTGTATTTTCTATCTGACTAGACAATTGCTAATAATCTTCCTTGACACTGATAATACTATTTTATTTTTGTTGTTCCTCTTCCTCAGTTATTTCACAAATTATTTTGGACCTGAGGCGTAAGATGTCTATGACAACGTATACCATCTTATTTCTACTCCCCCAATGTTCTACTGAATTTAGTTCTATTGAAAGAATGATACCCTGTGTTGCTGCATTCCAATCATGAGCTTTATAAAAATCTCAGAGTTTTAGGCATGGCAGAATAAGGGAGAGTTTTCCATCAGAGATAATCACAGAAGGTATTTATTCATCGTTCCTTCAACTAATGTTTTCCAGAGACTATACTGAATGTCAGGAATGTATCAGATTATTTAGGGCTCCAAGAATGGATGTGACATGGTTACAATAGTACAAGAGCTTAATCGAGCAGAGGAGTTAGACATGTAAAAGGTCCCAGGGACAGAGAACATGGATCAGGGGACGCACAAGAGAATATAGTTGTCAAAGTAGAGAAGGGGCAAAGGAAAAGAACTGGTTGACGGTGGAGCCATTACAATCAGAGGAATCAAAACAGGTAAAGGAACATATGTTTCGGGGGTTAATTGGTGTCTGTGGGGCTGGAATAAACACTATCTGGGTAGGAAAGTGGGAGAAGGTGCTGCCAGAAAGATAGAATAGCATGGAGACTGGACTTGGGATTTCTCAACAGGTAATGGAAAGCCATTAATAACTTTTAAGCAGGGGAATAGCATGATCAGACACAAGCATTAGAAAGATGATTCAGGAGATGACACATTGAAGGCAGACAGGAAATCAAAAAGATCCTGTGACCTCTCTGAGTTTGGAGAAAAAGAGAAAAGAAAGAATCAAAGGTGCCTTTCAACTTTCTTGCTTAGGTGAGAGGTTTGGTGGTGACATCCTTAATTGGAGAAGGTCATGTTAGAGGCAGAAAGTAAAGGTCTGGAGCTCAAGGGAGATATTGAGTCTGGGAAAATAAATGTATGAGTCATCCACATGGAAGTGATAGTTAAAGCTATGGGAATAAACGCATTTTCCTAGGAGAGTGTCTAGACTTGAGATGTGAGGATCTTTGAGGACACAACCCGGGGGAACAGTAACGTGTAAGGGTGGAGTCAGGAAAGATGAGTCAGTGAGGAAAACTAAGGGAGACAAGTCAGACTACCCTTCAGAGAATCCAGAAGCACCATCAGAGGAAGACTGAGGGTGGGGGCAGAGGGGGGCAGCGGTGGTGATTTTCAATGAGAATTTCAAAAGTGGTTATAGAGGCTGAGGTCCAAGATGACTATCCTGGAGGTGAAGTGAAATTGTCCACACGAGGATGACATCTAGGGGGTGCATTAGTCTGCTGGGCTCACAGCAGAATACCAAAGACCGGGGTGGGAGGCTTCAACAACAGAAATTTCTTTCCTCACGTTCTGGAGGCTGGAAGTCTGGAGATCTAGGGGCCATCAGGTCTGGTTTCTCGTGAGGTTTCCTCATGGTTTATGGACAGCCACCTTCTAACTGTGTCTTCACAGGGCCTTTCTCTGTGTATGCACACCCTTGGTGTCTCCTCATGCTCTTAAAAAGGTATCATTCCTACTGGAACAGGCCCTCATCCTTATGACCTCACTTAACCTTAATTACCTCCTTAAAGGCCTTACCTCCTAGCACAGTCACACTAGAAGGTAAGAGCTTCAACATATGAATGGTGGTGGGGCACAATTCGGTCCATGGCAGGAGCTGTGATGGGAAAAAGTGATAGGAAATGGAGTTGCCAAGACCCAGGACTCCAGAGGCAGGGAGTGAATCAGTTTCTCTAAGAGGATGTATAAATGGAGTAATGCACCTCGTAAGAGGAGTAGGTGGATGAGAAGACCCATCACTGACGCTCAGAGGCTTGTGGACCAGGGTAAGATGACATCTGCATTTTCTCCACAATGGATTGGCGGTGTGAAGAAAGTGACCTTCCAGGATGAAGGTCTGTTATCTGTTGTTTTCTAGTGGTCCCGCCAGTCGGTGCTTCTCGAGGCTGTGGGATAGTCAGAACCAGAGAGGGGACATCTGCCCAAGGTACAGTGTGTGAATCCACTTGGTCAACCCACAGCCTTAGCTTTGTATCAGTGAACTGAACCCTCCGCCATCTGATGAACAGTCTCGTCTGTTTCCAGATGCCTTTCCCATCAGGACCTACATTTGGTCACAGCCCCTGCTGACTCAGCAATGTTGGAGTTGGTACTAGACATCAGAGAAGGGTCATTTTATTGCCACGGTCGGTTGCCCAGGGACACACGTGAAGTTGTGACTGTGTGTAAGCTAGATCTTCCGTAGAGGCCCACGCTTCCGGGCCTGCCGTTACCCTTGCTGCCCACCTTCCAGAGTGTTCCCTCTGAAATGTAAATTATACTGCAGATCTCTTCCGCTAAACCTCTCCAGCAGATCTCCATCGCACTTATAATAAAACCAGGGTAGGGGCACCCAGGTGGCTCAGTCAGTTAAATGTCTGGTTTGATTTCGGTTCAGGTCATGATCTCACGGTTTGTGAGATCAAACCCTGCGTTTGGCTCTTTGCCAATAGTGTGGAGCCTGCTTGGAATTTTCTCTCTCTCTCTGCCCCTCTCCCCGCTCATGCTCTCTCTCTCTCTCTCTAAGTAAATAAATAAGCTTAAACAACAACAACAAAACCTCCAGGGTCATTGCCACCACCTCTTCTCACCATGACCTACGGGAGTGATTCTGCCTTCCTCCCTCGGCCACCATGGGACATTTGGTGATGTCTGGAGACTTCTGGGGTTGCCACAACTTATGGAGGTGCTAATGACATCTGGCGGATAAAGGCCGGGGATGCTGCTAAATGTCTTACAATGCACAGGACTCGGACCCACCTCCCGCTACAATGACAAAAAACTATCTAGTCCTAAATGTCCATAGTGCTGAGGTGAGAGACCCTGCCCTACAGGGTGCTTGTGCTCTGGCTTGCCCACCCTGCCCACCTTCTCTGGTATTCCTCCTGGTCCGTCTTGATTTTCTCAGACACATCAATGCTACCTGAGGACACGTGCCTTCACTGCTCCCACTGGTATGGCCCCTAAATGTCTCCAGAGCTTGCTCCTTCCTAAGGCTTTCTCGGATCCTACCAACTAACTCCTTCCCTCAGACCACTCCCTCCCCTTTCTTCTTAGCCTGCTTATCACCTGCAATTATAGAGCTTAATGGGCTCTTTTCATCTGTCTTCCGTGCCAGGAGGTGACCTCCAAGGTAGCACAGGCCTGGTCCTGTTCACTGCGGTGTGTCCCATCTCCAAAGGCCCAGCATACAGTTGAACCTCAATAGCCAAAGAAGCCAAGGAGGGCAGAAAAGTTGCTGTTGGAGGTGGAGAAGGTTCCTGGGGTGCAGTGATGTGTGATCCCCTTGCTCTCTCAATACTCATCTGGTGAAAATTCTTCAATTATTATTATTTTTTTAATTTTGGGGGAGAGAGAGAGAGAGAGAGAGAGGGAGGGAGAGAAAGGGAATGAGCACGAATGGGGGAGGGGAAGAGAGAGAGGGAGACAGAATCCCAAGCAGGCTCTGCGTTGTCAGATGGCTGACCGACTGAGGTCAAGAGTCAGATGCTTAACTGACGGAGCCACCCAGGTGCCCGAAAACTCTTCAGTTAGATTCTGAAGTCACCTGGCTCCACATGTGCTTAACAGCCAACATAATGAGAGATCCAACAAGGAAGCCACTGGACCCAAAGAGTTACAAGTCATGGCGGCAAATGGCAGGCATCTTAGAAGCATCTGCTTTGGTGAAATGGCTGTTACTTCACTCAGCTCTCATTCTGGACTTTAGGCTTTTACAGCAATGGGCTGAGCAGCACGGCCAGCAACCTCAAACACGAAATTCAAGTGCAGTTTTCAACACTGTTCACAACGTATTATATAAACCACATATACGCGCCTATGAGTATGTGCAAATGTTCACAGGCTTATCATCATATAGAGGTGTGGGTTCTCTTACCACGGGCCAACCACTGTTTCAGTCAAATTATTTTGATTAGAACATAAATGCAACTGAAGTCAAGGCAAGTCTCTGCAGATTGAGAGCTGGGCAGAGGACAGCCAGCCAGAAATGGCTCCAAATGTTCTACGATAGCTGAACGTTCCCAGAGAAGGTTGGGGTTCACTTTAATTCATTTATAGTAGAGACATTTTAGAACATCGTGTGAACTCTTCTTCTATTAAATAATTTCAGAACCCACTCATCTTCAGGCTTCTTGATTTCCTGTCAACAACAATTTTCTTTTGCCTTTTTTCTTTTTTCTTTCTTTCTTTCTTTCTTTCTTTCTTTGATGAGAGCTCTCCCTAGGGAAAAAGTAAAAACAGCTTTTCCTGGAAGAGCTCATGCTGCCCTCATTTACCTTTTGCATAACAAAAGCCCAGACTATAATTCTGAATGGCTGTTTTGTGTAGTTGAACCAGGTGTTGAGCTTGGAGAGACCCAACATTAGAAGTCAGAGAAATGCCAATTTGCTCTGTTTCAAAACACTTTGTTTCAATCACTGCCAAAGCCTCGGGGCAAAATGCTATAATCTATTTTCAGTTCCAGCTTTTCAGTTGGCTTGGGCTTATTTTTTAATTTTTTTTTTTAACTTTATCAACATGCCCAAGTGACAATATCACTTATTAACCGTATTGATCTGAAAAGACTTTTATTAACTACAAAACGTATTCGTTATTTGGAGTTGGTTCTAGTTACTGCTTGGCAAGAAAACATCGAAGTCCTGAGGGATGAAAACTGATTTATAAATAAATAGTGAACATACTGGTTAAAATACATCGGTGATCTATCTGTTTATAGGTTAAATAATACAAAGTCAAATTGAGAGAGGCACTGCCACCCAATTTAAAGGATACTGGCATACCGGATAAGGGCATATTTTCAATTTAGAGAGTTCGAGAGACATTCTGTCATTGTTGGAGGTACGTTACACTGGGTAGATGCAGTGCTTTATTGTCTTAGCAGCACTGCATTGGCAAAAAAATGAAAGAAAAGGCAGCAAAGACATTGCAAGCTACCAGAGACACCCCTAGATGAATGCATAAGACTCATTCACTCAACAAATATTTTCTGGGCACTGACAATGGGTTGGGTATTATTCTACATGCTGGGTTTGCAAAGTAACCATATATATTTGTGTTAACATAGTATTAAGCACCTGGGTCTCTGAGCCGGGAGTTTTCTATGATGCTTCATCAATATCTGGGCAAGCTGAGATATTACAGAACTGTGCGTGTTCTCTCCAAAGGCGGAAGCTAGAGACCTGAGATGTTTATGCAACACAAGGGAACCGGACTTTCAGGCAAAGGCATGGAATCCAATTCTGAAACTGACAAACTGACACAGGCAAATGGTTTTCGGTCTTTGACTCTCGGGATCCTCCTTTATAAAATAATCCGATCTCATCAGGTTGGTATCCTGGGTAAAATGAGATAGTGTATGTGCAGTGCGGTGGGAATGTAAAATGGTAGAGCTGTGGTGGGAAACGATTTGGCAGTCCCTCAAAAAGTTAAAATTACCACATGAGTCAGTAATTCCACTCCTCCGTGTATACCAAAAAATTAGAAACTGGTACTCAAACAAATACACGTAAATGCAAGTTCATAGCGGCATTATTCATAATAGTCAAAAGCTGGAAAGAGCCCAAATATTCATCAACTGACGGATGGACAAAGAGGTTGTGGTGCAGACAGACCATGGAAGATTATCTAGCCAAAAAAAAAAAAAAAAAAAAAAAGGAATAAAGTCCTGATACATGTTACAACATGGAGGTGCCTCAAATACATGATGTTAAGTGAAAGAGGCCAAACACAAAAGGTCACGCGTTGTCTGATTCCGTTTATATAAATATCTAGAGTAGGTCAGTCCACAGAAAACAGAAAGCAGGTTAGTGGTTGCCAGAGGCTATTTGGAGAAGAAAGGGAGAAGAAACGCTTAGTTTGGGGGCGGGGTGATGAAAAGGTTCTGCAACTAGATATTAGCGGTAGCTGCACACACCGTAAATGTGCTAAATGCCACTGAAATGTTCTCTTCTAAAGTATTACGTTTTACGCTTGTGAATTTCACCTCACTCAAACAGGAGACAGTGTGTATGGAAATACTCTGTACCCATTTTAGTGACCTACCCACGGTTACCGAGCTGGTTGGAAATGTATGGGTAAAGGCTATGCACAGATCTCAAGTGGGGAAGTCTGAAACTTATACTGGATTTTCTTCCGAGAGGGAAAACTTTTCTCTGAAGGGATCCCTCCCCCTCAATTTCCCCTCATGTCTCATTGGCCAGAATCCGGTCACATGCCCATTCTTAAACCAATCATGGCAGGAGGAGGGGGGATATCCTGAGGCCAATCAAGCCTCTTGGAGCTGGGGAGGGGGGCTGGGTCGGCTTCCCCTGAGACCACGGCTGTGTGTGTGTGTGTGTGTGTGTGTGTGTGCGCGCGTGCGCGCACTCGCACGTGCGCGTGCTTGTGTGAATGTTGGAGGAGAACCAGGGTTCCGTAGCACTAGATAGGGGCACAAGGACTCCAACTAAGCAACCCTCAGAAGCCCCTCTGTTAGAAAACCTGGCATCGTGGTCAAGATGGATGAGTTCATACTTGCGCCTGGACACACGCTTCCCCACCGAGATTCAGAAATTTATCCTTTACAGATCTAAAGGACAATCAGGAAGGAGGTAACAACCCGCCACAACATATCACCCTATAAATCTATAAAATGCAGCGACCGCTTTCAGAAGCCCCCACCTCTGGAGACAGGTTTCTGGGAGCCCTTCTAGTAAACGGGGACTTAGGGAGACTGGTAGGTGAATGGGGCCCTTGCAGAGAAAGACCTGGATGCATGGCTTGGCTCACCACTTCTACCATGGAGGTCACCCTGAGAAAGTCTGGGTTTAGCCAGGAAAAACCGAAGCCTTCTTGAGCTTCAGATTTATCATCTGTTGCAAGATATTGAAAGAATTATACTGGAGGGTGAAAAACGCTTTCTAATTTATGGTAGGTACAGAGAACATTGACTAAATCCCCTTGACTGTCAGGCCAGATGGACATGACTTACACGTGGATTCTCACTTTATAGTAAATATTGTCATGTCGTATGTCTTAATATGTTGAAGCCTTGGGAACAGTTGAATATTGAATGAATGAATGAATGAATGAGTGAATGAATGCCTCCATATCCAATATAAGTGGAAGCAGAGGTTCTGATTGGCCAGAGAGCTCCTCAAAACACCCCAAATGTAGCAACCATCAGTGATTCCCAACCCCGCCCAATCAACACTCTGCCTTCCTTAGAAATCCCTAACTGGGGTGCCTGGGTGTCTCAGTCAGTTGTGAATCAGACTTTGACTGGGGTCATGCTCTCATGACCCACACTGGGCTTGCTGCTTTCGGCCTGTCACTGCAGAGCCTGCTTCAGGTCCTCTGTCCCCATCTCTGTCTGCCCCACCCTGCTTACACTCTCTGTCAAAAAATAAATAAAACATAAAAAAAAAAAAATCCTAGCATGTACACCTTAGGCCTGGCTTAAAACCACACTCTCTAGGACAGTCATCTCTTATCGTCAGGCCTGGGTACACAATTTTGGGAACCTGGCACAAAATCAAGGCCCCCTGTTTAAAAATTATGAAGACTTTCAGGACCCCAACAGGAGAACAGTAACCCAAAAGTGGGGCCCCTTCTAAGCACAAAACCTCGTTTGACTGCCCAGGTCACACATTCATGAACTCAGTCTTGATTATAACTTACACATTCTTTAGCCCAGCATACAAGGCCCTTCAGGATGTGACTCTCTAGTTTCGATCCTGGGTTTCCCAGGGTTCCAGTTAGCATTTGTCACATGGCACTTCAGTCACACTTTTTCCACCTTGGTCTCTTCCCACAAGAAGGTGAGCGCCTTGAGTTCAGGGGATGTGTCTTATCTCCTTCTATACCTCCAGCTCTTCGCCTGGAATCTGGCAAGATGTGAGCAGAAGAATGGCCACGTGACTGGAGGGCAGCAATCCGGAACCATTCATTCTCAGCTGCCACTCTAGGTGGGGCCTCTGAATCTTACCAAGTGTCTGTTCAGGTTTTGGCTTTGACTTCTGACTTCGCCCCTGGTTGCTACGTGGCTGTCTTTTCTGGGACAGATAATACCAAAGTCTGCTCTCTTTCCTTTGGGTTTTAGTAAAAAAAAAAAAAAAAAAAATGGTGCTGGCTCTCAGGTCTTTGCTCGGCATTCATATTCTCGTTGCGGGGTGATGTAGGTGAAGCTCTTCTAAAGTAGATCCCAAGACAAAGATTTGGGCCAGGCATTCTACTTATACTGGGAAGAGTGGGGAAGTAAGAAAGTGGAAGATGGAAGGCCACGAAGAAATACCTGAATTAGTAGGTTCTGTTACCTGAAAATTGGGCCCAGACTGCTCAGGACCTTTTGAAAAGTTGTGTTGAGCCCGACTCCGAGTGATCCCACCAGGGGTGAAGGAGAGCCCTTCCAGAACTATTTTTGCACAAGTGCTGCGTCTCCTTGACTGAGAGGTACTCTGGAATCTTTCTGGCACTTGTAGCCTGGCGTGTATGTGGGGGTGTGTGCCCGCAGTCACAGAATGTCATTAGCCAGGAGACGAAGGAAGCCATCATCATGGTGGCACGTAGCCCTTGGAATAAAGTGAGGGGAAGTGGGTGGAGCACTGATGATGTCTGATACACGGAGGAACAGTGGCGAACAGTCCTTGGCAGAAGTGTTTCGAGATGATCATGAACTCCAGCTAGGGCATCAGTGGCAGAAACTATGGCAGCTAGTTTCTTAGGGCTGCTATAACAAAGTACCGAAAAGAAATAATAAATAATATATTCTTCCATAGCTCTGGAGTCCAGAGATCCAACATCCGGCTGGTCAGTAGGGCCATGCTACCTCCAAACCCTCTAGAGAAGGATCTGTTCCAGGTCTCTCAACTTGTTCCTTGGCTTATCGTCTCCCTCTGTATCTTCACATCACCTTCCCTCCCTGTTTATCTGTCGGCATCCAAATTTCCCCTTTTTATAAGAACATCAGTCATATTGGATTAGGGCCCACCCTAATGACCTAATTTTAACTTGATTACCTCTGTGAAGACCTGATCTCCAAATGAGGTCGCATTTTGAGGTGGTGGCAGTCAGGCCTTCCACCTACCTTTTTTAGGGGAACATAATTCAACCCATAACATAAAGCAAATGAAAGAAACCACCCCCGCGTCCCACTCTGCGTCCCTAAGTGGGCAACACCTAACAAGGAAATGTGTCCCTTGCCTACCTAGATGTTTTAGATCAGCTCCCCAAAACAACAGCTGCTGCACCTTCCCACGTCACTCGCTCACACGAAAGAGAAAAGTGGGCCAAACTCTTTCAAGCAGGAGGACAGGCTATCACCAAAGTTATACGCATCTGTGAATGTACACGAAAGCCAGTGTGGCTTGCAAAAACCATCGCGTAATTCTGTCCAAGGGGAAGATTAATTGGAAGCTCGCTTAGGTTAAGATGGTCTACTGTGGGAGGTATGTGGCAAACCAGGAGAAAATCCACAGGGGGATCTTTGTAAAAATGAAAATAATTAAAGGCTTCAAAAATAGGACCCAGGGAAAAAGCTAAAAGGAATTTGATAATTTGGTCTACAGAAAAAGCAGACTGAGGTGTGGCTTCCCAGTTCCCCCGCATTTGAAAGGTGGCCAAGGGCACTCCTATTTCTGCTGAGAAGAGACTGATGGGAAAAGGGCTTAAACTGAAGGGGGAGATTTGGGCTGGATAAACTGAAGAATGTTCCAGAATTAATCTACCTGGTGTTGGCACTCCAGGATTGGTTAACTGGCAGAAAAGGTTTTGCTTTTGTAGAGATTTAAAGATCTGTGCAGACATCCTTTACCTACATAATCTCACTTGATTCTCCCCACTGTTTGGGGGAACAGCTTAGGTGGCATTATATAAACTGTAAAGGGCTGTGCACATGAGTTACACTAACAGCTTACAAAATGCTTCATTTTTACTGGTTCAGTGTGTCTCCACCTCAACACTACTGGCATGAAGGCCGGATCATCTTTCCTGTACGTTCTCCTCTACGCTGGAGAATATTAGTAGCAACTCTGGTCTCTGCCCAATGGTTGCCAATAGAACCCCTTCCAGTTATGACACCCCAAAATGTCTCCAGTCATGGTCAAATGTCCCCTGAGGACAAGATCACCCACAGTTGCAAACACTGTTTTTTGCTTTTTAACAATTTGAGAAAGATGAAGAGACAGCCCCTAACTTCTAGGACCTCACAGACCCCTGGGAAATGGCGCCCCCCCATTCTCCTCACAGTGGGAAGATGGCTACCTTAAGACCTTTAAGTCTGCGTGACATTGTCAGGGAGGAACAGTTTCCACAGAAGAGAGAAGGTTGAAATTAGAATGTTAAAGGATGAATAGGGTTTATCTTCTAGATGTTGTCATTTATGATATCATACACAACGTTTTACCGGGGGTGGGGGGCGGGGGGTCATTGGACTCTGGTCCATGGACGCAATCAGGTCTGTTGTCTTTTTTTTTTTTTTTTAATAAATAAACCTTTGTTGAAACTCAGTCACGGTTATTCATTTAAACAACGGCCTATGGGTGCTATGCGATATAACAGCAGAGCTGAATGGTTGCGACTGAGTCTGTATGGCTGAAATTTGAAAATACTATCTGACTGTTAGAAAAACTTTCTGATCTCTGTCCGGGTGCCGGAATATGAAGAACGGGGACCTTTACTGAATGCCCGTTGCACGCACTTCTCACCGCTTTATGCAAGATCATCTACCATGTACCAAGCACTGTGGTTTATGTATGCGACCTAATTTCCCCTTTGCAATGACCTTGAGAAATCTATATTGTCATCCCCAGGTCCACAGATGGAAGTTCAGATAAAATAATGAACTTGTTAAAATCATATAGCAAGTAAGAAGGTGAATGGTGTGCTCAAAGTCCCATTTTCTTTTTCTTTTTTAAAAAGTTTATGTATTTATTTTGAGAGAGAGAGAAAGAGAGAGAGCATCCCAAGCAGGCTCCTCTCTGTCAGCGCAGAACCTGACACAGGGCTCGAACTCCCGCACCGTGAGATCATGACCTGAGCCGCAATCAAGAGTCAGATGCTTCACTGACTGAGTCACCCAGTTGTCCCTCAAAGTCCCATTTTCTTGATTCAATGGCATTAAAACTGCAAGAGTGTCAGTTTTCTGACCCATCGAAAGCAAACGAAGGTACCTACCTTATTTCAGCGCGTAAGCTTTCGCGTGACTTAGCAATGGCAGTATGGCAGTAACACTTCTGACAACAAAATGTTCTGTAGACAGTGATTCCAGCAGTGTAAACGAGCACAAGGTGAGCGTTGCGCTCTGTGTTCTAGTGACACTGGCTTCCGCGCCATGTGTACCCCGTGAGGAAACCAGCGGATGTTCCTTGCACACTGTCTGTGGTCCCCTCACTGGGTTCTTCCTTCCCCATCACACGGCTCAGCTGGCACGTCCAGGGGAAGAAATAAAACCCAAGCTTGGAGTTCAAAGAGGTTTGAGAGCAATGGCATGCTAAATCCGCCCCATAAAGGGTTTGGAGATCCTGGAGGCCACAGTAAAGATATTCCCGAAATGAAGTCAGGATGGGGCTGCCCGAGTGGTGGGGGAATCTGATCTGCCCCAAAGATCAGACGTCACCTTCTCTCCACCCCAGCAGGAGAAGCGCTCTGGTGGGCAGTTCGGCAGGTGGCGAGTGTGCAGGTGGGCCTCAGGAAAGATGGACAAGTGGCTCGTGGGTCCCCCTTTCCTTGCTTCTCTTCTTTCCTAGGTGCTCAGTAACATGTTTCGCTGGGGGCACCCATATCACTAGGCGTGTGTGTAGAACAAAATGAAATCGTTAGTTATGGAACAATTGCTCACTAAGGAGTACCGAACACAGCACACAAAGCATGTTAAATTCCTCATTTCATTCTGCCGTCACGACCACCTCTGTCGTAAGCGCCGGTCCCATTTTATCGATGCAGGAGGTGAGGCTTGGGGGGCCATGAGCAACTTGCCGGAAGTCATGTAATACCAAGATCGACAAGCACATCTTTCAGACTCCTAATCATTTCACTGCCCATCCCTCGATGAAAATGGGGTGCCAGCTGAGGGTGTTTCCTGCCCAGGGGGCAGGGAGGCAATCCGGTGTCCCTGAGCCCACGTGGTTCTGCCCACGTCTGACTTCCAGGTCTCGGGTTTTCCAGGCTTGCTCAGATGGGCTCCGGGTGTGTCAAACGCCTCAGATAGGATAGACCCCCACAGAATGGCATATGCAACCAATCAGTATGGTAACAAAGAAGGAAATGATTTAGCCCCCCGTGTATACAACATGTGGAAGGTATCTGGGCACTAGAAGAAAGAGGTGTGAAAGCTCCTAGTGCCTCAGGCCAGAGACAGCAGCTTGAGCCCACATGGGGGGACTTGCCTCTCCCTGCCCCCCCCAAATGACAGGCTGCTGCAGCCTTGGGCACATGGGAGTTGGTGCTGAGTCCATGTGCACAGATAAGGCAAGGAGGGTCCCCGCCCCGCTCGCCCTAGCCTAGCTGCCTTTCTGCCCTGTGGCTCCTCCAATTGCCAAGACCCCCCAAGAGGCTGGCCCTACAATCTCTGTTCTCAGTGGGGCTCCCACCAGGACAAGTATGAAAATGTGAGCCCTCCAGAGTCACCCCCTACGGGGCGATGCCAATTCCAGACACACTTGCTCGAGCCCCCGTCACGCTCGCTGCTTTCGTTGTGGGTTGAGCTGTGTCCATCAGAAAGATATGTTGAAGTCTTAACCCCACCCCCTCCCCGTACCTGTGAATGTGACCTTATTTGGAACCATGCTCTCTGGTCTTCTAGGGGTGCAGACTCACAAAAGCTCCTTCTAGACTCTTCATGCTGGTGTGAAGGTTCTAGAATGAGATACTCAGGACCACAAAGGGGATCTTTGTGCTAGTCTCAGGCAGATGTGGAGATTCTCTGGTTAGATGTGGGTCACATTGACCTTTCCAGGTCTAACCGTCCAATGAGACTTTTGGGATAATCTTGAAGGGCTCTACTCGCAGGATATCAGAATGGCCTGCCTGCACCTGGGACCGATAGGAAGGGGCTCTGATCTGAGAGGAGGTCCTTCTCGGTGTGCTTCCTTCCCATCTCATGATCATTTTCCCGGTCCTCTGTGCTGCTACATGCCTCTGGCGATGACCTCTGTGGAGCATGACTGCCTTGCCTGGGCTGCCTTGCCTCCTGGCAAGAGATTGCAGGAAGAGGGGAGAGAGGGCTCAGAGTATGGCTTGCTTCTTCCCTCCCTAGTCCCTGGGCGCTTTGCCTTTCTCTCTTAGTTTCCCCAGGGTAACTGTTATTAAATTCTCCCCTATCTCCACAATTTGGGCCATCTGCTTCCTGCTGGGAATCTAACGGCTATAGTAAGTGCCGAGAAATATCAGCAATTATTTTTATTACTGTCATGCTATCCTTGGTCTATGCTCTGGGATATCCAGAGAGGACCTAGCCCCTTCCTTGCCCTGGAGAGAACGGCAAGATTAACCTGTTTAGGCTGTGCACCACCACCATGGAAATCATACCACCAAAGGAGCGTGAGTATTCCGAGAGCCCATCTTTGTGTTATGCCTGTGTATTTTTAAAAGAATTCCTCTATATCTGCTGAGGGAATACTTGGAACTTCTTTCAAGGCAGGTCATAGAAATGTTCTTAGTATTCCCCCTCCTTTCTCATACTTTTGCCCAAGGACATCTCAGTGGCCACTGCACAACGTACACCCATATTTTTGGCTCCTTGGCCAGCTCCTTCCTCCACTGAGCTGGGGGCCCTCCATTTCAAATTGCCTTTCCTTACTCCTACAAGTTTTCTTTGGCAGATTTCTAGAGCAGAAAATCCAACAAAAAACTCGCTGATTACAATGGAATGTACCCACTCATGTTGTAAAAGGTCACTCCACTGTGTGGCATCCTGTGACACACACACCAAATCAGCTTAGTCAGAAGCATGTGCCACATGACTAACGATTGGACCTGAATTGGGCATTGTGTAGGATAGCTTAGCAGGTGTCCCTATCACTCTACAGAACCCCGTGTCAAATGAGCAATGCCCAGTGGTGCCAAGAAACCTCATGAATGAGTCCAGAAAAATCTCTGGTGTCTGCCTGCTACAAGTGGTCTCTGTGCATGGTACACAATCAGTGCCCAATAATAAGATCATGTCCAAAGTCACACAGGAAGCTTCAGTTGCAAAACGGAAGCTGTGAAAGCCAAACACGGAAGACACAGAGTGCCAGTCTTAACTTCCTTGAAATTGTTCAAGCAGCTTTGGAAATCACAGAAAGATGGAGGAACCATTATCCAATGGTAGGAAAAACAACACTTGGTTAGAAAAAGGGCAAATGGCGTTGTCCTAAGAGGCAAGTGTGAGGTTCCTATTTGTGAGAATTCTGTACTCTAGGCACTAATAGATGATTTGGCTCCAAATCCCAACAGTGGTATAGATGTAAACCCTGAATTATTTTCCTTTTGGAAAATATTATTTCATGTATAATGAAAAGTAAAAGGGACGAGTGGTTGTGTCTGAGTTTGACTGGGATTGAGTGGGAACGGGGCATGAGAGAACTATGTGGGCATTAGTCTTGTTCTATATCTTTTTTTTTTTAATGTTATTTTTGAGAGAGAGACAGAGTGTGAGTGGAGGAGGGACAGAGAGACAGAGAGGGAGACACAGAATCGGAAGCAGGCTCCAGGCTCTGAGCTGTCAGCACAGAGCCTGACGCAGGGCTTGAACTCACAAACAGTGAGATCAGACCTGAGCTGAATTGGATGCTTAACCAACTGAGCCACCCAGGTGCCCTGTCTTGTTCTGTATCTTGATAAGGGTTACATTATACACCTGTATGCATTTGTCAAAACTTTTAGAAAGCTACAGTAAGATTTGGGCATTTCACGGCTGGCATTTTTTTCCTTAAAAAATACATGAACAAATACTGAGCTCTAGTTAGTGGTGTGCATGTGGTGATCTTTACTGCAACTGGCTTCAAAATGCAGCAAAAATAATACAGACAAATGGATAGAAAGATGAATAGCTAGTACGTAACAAAGCAAACACAGCCATCCACTGGTTGTAGAATCTAGGCAGTGGATATGGACATTTTCTGTATAATCCTTCAAATCTTTTAAATGATTGCAAATTTCATTTAAAAAATGTTGGGGGGAGAAACCTAAAAAAAAAAACAACTGAAAAGAGAAATCCCAAGGTTTCTCATACAGTTGAGAATATTTCAACTCAAGTATTATCAGGTTGTCAAATTATCAAAATATTGCTGTTAGAAATCCAGTATGCCCCATAGAATACAATATGTGTAATCCAATATAAAACTCCCTCCAACTAAATCTTGTCCTAAAAATTGATCCCAAGGGAGATATATACAGGGGAGATACACCAGAGGTACAAGATTGCACAAAGTGCATGATTTTGAGGAGGGTGTTTCTGAAAGAGCACGTCAGGGCTAAAGATGGCTTCAGTCCCTACTCTTGGCACACCCACCTTTTATCACTCCCGCCACCTTCAAACCACGAACTTCACAGAGATCACAGATGGTCTAGCTGCGTAACCTGTTCATGGGCTATGGGCGGCTGCTGGGAAGCCCGAAGGGTAGAGCGGAGAAAACTACACAGACTCATGCTTGCAGCTACGGAAGAACCCGCTTATACACCTGACTCCTTTGGCTCTTTACTTCTTGTATGAAGTCTACAGTTTGACTCTGCCCATTTGACATCTTGACTATTTTTGGACTGGCTGTCAACAGGACGAGTCTGTGGTAGACATCTGGCTTTGCTAATAAAGGATGGGGCTGTTGAGAGTAGCTGGGGAGTAGTAGATGGTTAATAAATATTATTGATTAGAAAAAAAAAGTGGAGGCAGGAATGAGATTGAAATTTATCAGGGACCCTTTGAAGGGAGGGAAGAGATGTGATTCAGTGAAACAGAAGATCCAATAGGGATCAAAAGAATGTAAAGGCAGACATTGACACGGGTAAAAGAATTAAATCCAGAAAGGATCCGGAAGAAGAGACAATAAATGGTAATGATTTGGAATACGATAGCTTCCTCTCTGCCTTCTGGCTGCATGACCTTTAGACAAATGCTCAAACTCTCTCTCTCTCTCTCAAAAATAAACATTTAAAAAAATTAAATAAATAAATAAAAAGATTTGAAGTTTCTGGCAGGTGATTACTTAAGGCCCAAAGGAAACAAAGGATGATGAATAAGCAAAACTTCACCCACTGGCCTAGCCTGTTGGATACGCTAACAATTGGAAAGGAGAAAAAGGGGCGCCCGGGTGGCTCAGTTGGTTAAGCACCTGACTCTTGATCTCAGCTCAGGTCTTGATCTCAGAGTCATCGGTTCAAGCCCTGCCTTGGGCTCCATGCTGGGCGTGGAGCTCACTTAAAAAAAAGAAAGGAAGGAAGGAAGGAAGGAAGGAAGGAAGAAAGAAAGAAAGAAAGAAAGAAAGAAAGAAAGAAAGAAAAGAATTAAAAGGAGAAAAGTATCCTAATTCCCATTGGAATGGGAAGTCACCATTGTCTCAGAAGGAGAGTGGAGGAGGCTGCTGATGTGGAAGGTTGAGCTAATTGTCCGTTGTGTCTAGAAATTTCTTGGGAATAACTCTGCTGGGGCAAGATGTTCAAAGGAGGCTACACCCTAGTCCTGGGGAGCATGGAGATGAACAAAAATGTGAGTTAATAGTAATCGCAAAAAGAGCTTCCGTGCAGAAACGCTCTTTCCAAGGAAGCCATTATTGAAACTACAGCCAATGAAATTACATCAGCACTGATCATTAAAAAAACACTTTCATTTCCATCATGAACTGTTTCTCATACCTGTAATTTTGACTGAAGGATGAAATAGAAGAGAGGAGAGCTATGGATGGGTGTAACTGCCGGGGCCAAGAAGACCATTTCCATGCATTGGGTGCACGCATTAGGTGAGGTCTACGGAGACCATCAATCGGGCCGGAATTCCAGTGGAAATTGCACGGAGTCTCCAAGAACAGTGCTTTCTATGTTGAGTATGGAGAACTGCTTCTAGTAACAGGACAAATTCAGACCCACTGTACTAATTTCTTCCATGCACAAAGATGAAATCTTTTAATGGCAGTAATGAGGCAGTGTTGCAAGTGGAGGGGACTTCCTTAAGAAGTGAAAAATAAGCATTTCATTGCAGTTGTGGCACATACTAAATGGCATGTAACGTCTAACCAAATCCCCCCGCATCATCTCTTTCAGACTTCATGAAGAAAAACACTGCTACTCAGGAATCTTGTGAAGAAAGAGAGAGGAGAGCAAACTCTTGAGAAAGCCTACCTCCGTTATTCAGTCCTGTGCTCTCAGCTCTCAAAGGTGATCATCTGAGTGATTCAAATCAATTATTAAAATGACAGGTTTTGGTTAATGAGAAAATCTTGAAAAGCAATTTCCCACTAAGGTTTTACAACTCAGCTAAAGCTGTCTGGTAGAAATATTCTAGAATATACTTACATAGCCTTTGACCAACCAAACAGAAGGAAATATTGCTTCATGTTCCCCCAAATATAAAAGCCCTTTGATGTTGTATTTGAGGATATATGAGGCTCAAATAGTTTATTTCAATATTCTTCTAAGTCACCAACTGTATACATATACATATATATATATATATATATATATATATATATATATATATGTATTTTTTCTCTAGAGCACGGCTGGTTTTACCCTTGGTCAAAGACTGTTTTGAGAGATGGAGAAGTTTTATGGGGCCTCCAAACCTTGTAAAAGAAAACGGCTTTCCTCCCTAGACTCCGTGCTCCATCTGGGAGGCCGACTTCCAATATTTGGTGGAAATTTTGTCTTGCTTGTCAGCCCTTTAGATCTATGGAAAATTTCTATATATTTTTTTATTGAAGTGTTAAAAGGAAATACTTGTCATGTAAGCCTAAAGGAAAATTCAGACTTTGTGGACCCCTAAAGAAACATAGCAGTGAGCATGTAAGAGTATTCAAATGTGAATCAAGAAACACTTTCCAGTAGAATTTAGAACTTGTGGTTTTATGTTTTCCTACGTAAACGTTTTCTTACTTTTTGATCTCATGCCTTTCAAATTACAAATCTCAAGGATTTTCTTTCTTTTCTTTACTTACTTTTTTCTCCTCCCCCAAACCCTTTTTTTATTAAAAAATTTTTTTAATCTTTATTTTAATTTTTGAGAGAGAGAGAGAGAGAGCATGAGCAGGGGAGGAACGGACAGAGAGGGAGACACAGAATCCGAAGCAGGCTCCAGGCTTTGAGCTGTCAGCACCGAGCCTGATGTGGGGCTCGAGCTCATGGCCTGTGAGATCATGCCCTGAGCTGAAGTCGGACGCTCAACCGACTGAGCCACCCAGGAGCCCCATGGGTTTTCTTTTTTTAATTTCTTCTTCTTCTTCTTCTTCTTCTTCTTCTTCTTCTTCTTCTTCTTCTTCTTCTTTTGTATTTAGAAATGGGGAAAGTGATGCTCTTCCCTTGAAGAATTTAGACTAATCAGAAAATCCTACAGAAATAGATTTTTCTTCTTAGGTCATTGCATGAATCCGATTTTGAGACGTTACGTTGTAATAATACTTGACTGCCCCCCCCCGCCATATCTGAGGGGCTTCTCAAAATGCAAGTTCATTTTTCACTAATGTAATGTGCCAAGCATCTCTTATGTTCCAGCATCGGAATTAAAGAAGCAGGTTTATGTGGGTGGCCCTAGCCAATAGTTGCTATGGATGCAGATTTTGACCCATCCCACCTCTGTGACTGCAAACTTATTATTTTCTCTCTCTCCCCTACCCCCTCTTCTCTCTCTCTCTCTCTCTTTCCTGGGACTACCATTTTATTTTCTTGTGGGTTTTTTTTCTTCAGTACATTGATTATTTAAGCATAATTTCAAAACCTCTGTGCAAGTATCCTTTTAATGGTGTGTAGCATTTCTTTTTTTCAGCTTTATTGAGGTATAATTGGCAAAAATTGTATCATATTTAAAGCGTATGACTCGATGCTTTAAAATATGTACACTTTGTGAAGTATTCACCACAATCAAGCAGTTTTTTTTTTTTAAATGTTTAGTCATTTTTGAGAGAAAAAGACAGAGGATGAGCCGGGGAGGGGCTGAGAGAGAGAGAGAGAGAGAGAGAGAGAACCTGAAGCAGGCTCCAGGCTCCGAGCTGTCAGCACAGAGCGCAATGCGGGGCTTGAACCCACAAACCACGAGATCGCCACCTGAGCCAAAACCAAGAGTCAGACGCTTAACCGACTGAGCCACCCAGGTGCCCCAAGGTATTGTTTTAGGAAGAAGACAGTGGTTTTGAAGCCACCAAGGGGCCTCGAGGGTTCTAGAAGGTGCATCCACGGGTGCATCTCACCCATCACTACCAGCACTGGCATCGATGCGGGGCAGGAGGGCGTACAGGTGAGTGTGGAGCTTTGGCGGGGATTTGCCCCCCTCATATTCTGGTTACATGTTGCAGCCTCACGTGACACATCTAATTCCAACGCATTATAACAGATGTCCCAGCGAGCAGAGTCGGGACACTGGGTAAATCATTCTGGCGGGGGTGACGGTGTTATCAGCTTCCGATCACACGACCCGTAAACAACCGAGAAGCTCAAGGAAGCAGCCTCCTTTTGCCCGGAGTTCTAACAGCAGCCACGAGCATTTAATAAACGCCTGCCATGTGCAAAGTTCTTGGCGTGCATTATCTCCTTTGATCCTCGCATCAGCCGGAGGAGGAGGCTGCTATAATGCTCATTATTTACAGACGAGGAAACCAAGGCTTAGGAAGATTAAGCAACTTGAAAAAGATCACATACTTAAGTGGCGGAACCTAGATATGATCCAAGGAAATCTGATGGTGGGATTCACACTTTAAACCATTATCTGGTTCAGTCATAACTGACGTTCATGATCTTGAGCCTGGGATATTCCCAGAGTCAGAAGCGCCGTCTGATTCATAAAAAAAAATCGAATCGTTCTCTGTGAGGCCTTTACGTTAAAAGTATTTCATCACGACCTAACTCAGTGGAGGGACACTTTATCTATGCAGGGCCAGATAGTAAGTATTGTGGACTTTGTGGGCTACAGACCGCCCCTATTTTATATTCTTTGTCATATTTACAACCTTTTAAAGTGTAGAAACATGATTAGCTCAAAGCGAGGCAGGAGGCAGATTTGGCCCACAGGCCATAGTTTGCAACCCCCCCCCCCCCCGGTAACCCATCAAAACCCGATATACTGGGTGTGATGTCTGTGTAATCTCCTTGCCAAATTACGTGATTAACCGGAATATTTCATTTACAGCTCTTTTGAAGCAGTGGGAATCTACTAAAACCGGAAGGCAGGTTTGGGTGTATACTGTCTATACTCCATGAACTTATGGAGAGAAATCGTTCTTTGCTGAAGAATGTCTATTCACTAAGAAAGTCTTCCATTAAGAAAGCCCCCAAATCTCTCTCGACTGTGGCTGCTGGCAACATAAGATATATATATATATATTTTTTATTAACAACACGATAAAATATCCTTAAAATTAGATCAGCATTAATAGAAATCTAGTGTCATAGTAACCGCATGAACTCCCTTCACAAGAGACTCAGCCCTTCAGGAGGGAAAATGAATGAACTTCACTCATTCATCTTAGAGGACCAAGATAAAATCTTAAGGTATCCTTCAGACGCTATAATCCGCTTTGAACTTTGGTTCAAGTTATTTCCATGGTCATCCTCCATTTTCACTGGAGTAGATGCTCTACAAGACAGAACCCTACAAATCACTTTGTTTAAAGTTACCAAAGAGAGAGGGGGCAGAAAAAACAGATTGGAGTCTGCTGTTAATTAAAACCAGCCGATGATGTGCAGTGATTTGTCTGGGGCACTTCTGACCGGGCCGGTTCCTTGACAGCTGTACATTCTTTCCTGCCCGTATTGTTTGAACTGCGTCCAATGGTACAATCATTAAATCTTTGATAGCTGTTGGTTAAATATGAGAAAGGAGGAGCGCTCTTTGGTTTTAAGGAAGAAAAGGAGATGAGTCTTGTATTACATTTTAAAAGTTGGGGCTTATTAGATCATTTTCACTAGGTTTTGATAGCATGCCTCTGGTCATTTTCAGATTATCAGCTGACACTTTTTAACCGCGCCAATGTCAAATGTCTCGCGTCTTCCCTTTTTCCCGAGGGATTCTGGCTGTGGGAAGGAGGGGAAAGTATGAAACACCTGGTCTTACTCACATGCGGCTGGGGGGATAGGTTGATTTCACAGTTGAAAGCTCCATAGGGTGGAATGCATTTAAATGTTTACTAATAGAGAAAGGGGCTCCAAACAAACAAACAAAAAAATAAATAAAAAAGAGAAGAGAAAAGGAAAAAAAAAAAAACAGGTGGCTTCAGGGAAATTGCTCACAAGCACACAACAAAATTCTGTTTCGACCTTGAGTTTGATAGACAGTAGGCCTATAAAATATAAATATTTTATAAACACAGTATCCTTTCTCAATAGCTATTGTGATATCTATATATGTACATAGGTATATACAGATGTATAGGTAGGATAGATGATCAGATAGAGAGATGGATGGGCTTAGGGTTTTCATTTATATCTATCTTTCAGCTCACATTTCAGTTTCAAAGATCTGTTTCACAACAGCCTCATCTACCACCAGGAGGGGGCTTGGGGGTTCAGATGAACAATTTGCCAGGGTGGTAGGTGTGGAGTTCTGGGACAATGCTTTAACTCTCCTTCTCTCAATGGAACGAACACCCCTCAGCCTGCCAGTGTGACCCTGTCCTTTGAAGGGCTTTCAGAATGAGACAGATTGCCTTCTTGCTGGAACTCTAGACTCCTGGGGCGACGTTTTTTTCAAAGACAGGTGTGAAAAGTATCCTTATATATTCAGAAATGAGTCATTGTCTCCTGGCTCTGCCGCTGCTTATCTCAACCCGGTCAAGGTCAAATGAAGTTCCGGTTCACATGAAGATGCTCTACGCTGACTTTTCAGCATCACCGGGGACTCTTTTATTTCATCTGATCTGGGGGAGCCTGACAACATTGCTTGACGTATCCATCCACATCAGGGTCAACGTTTACCAGACAACCGTGGAACTGCTGGACCATAGGAATGTAAGTGAGGGTGTAACCCTTGGAGTCCAAACGATACTGGCAGACAGACAGCAATGAAAATAGACCTTACCAGTAGTTAAGGCAAACTTCTTTTCTTTTCCTTTTTTTTAAGTTTATTTATTTATTTTGAGGGTGAGAGAGAGCAGGGGAGAGAGAGAATTCCAAGCAGGCTCCACACTGTCAGTGAAGAGTCTGACCCTGGGCTTGAGCTCACAAACCATGAGATCGTGACTTGAGCTGAAACTGAGTCCTTTAACTGACTGAGCCACCCAGGCAGACCTAAGGCAAATTTCTTAATGCCAACTGGTTTGGCCACATATGAGAAGAATGATTTGGCTTTACCCTGACTATGGGTACTTTTTAGTTTAATCAATCTCTTGGTTAAAATTCTTTGCCCATTTAGAGACAGATGAATATATATGTTTGTCCTGGTCTAATCCGTTTAAACTTGAGCCTGATTGGGGTGCCTGGGTGGCTCAGTCGGTTAAGCATCTGACTTTGGCTCAGGTCACGATCTCGCGGTCCGTGGGTTTGAGCCCCGTGTGGGGCTCTGTGCTGACGGCTCAGAGCCTGGAGCCTGCTTCTGATTCTGTGTCTCCCTCTCTCTCTCTGCCCCTCCCCAGCTCACACTCTGTCTCTTTCTCTCTCAAAAATAAATAAACATTTTTAAAAATATTAAAAAAATAATAACTAGAGCCTAATGTTTGCTCCATTTGCCATAGGAACTGTGGTTCATGAAGTACACGTACTTATGAAGTTCTTGTCCCTGTTAGCTGGGCTATGTAAGCAGGATACAGCTAGTAAAAAAGCAAGCTAAGTTGGTTGTCTACACCCAGCTCTTTCTTCCCTCCACCATCTTCCTTGCTCCCAGAGCTGACCTCTCCAGGAGTGTCTGATGATATCAGGTATTCGATTTATCAATCCTACTTACAGCTAGGCAATGAGCATTGACTGTAGACTGGCACCAGAGGGAAAACCATATGGGGGCGTAATTAAGAAGGTTTTATTCCCTTGGGGTGCCTGGGTGGCTCGGTCAGTTAAGTATCCGACTTCAGCTCAGGTCATGATCTCACGGCTCCTGAGTTCGAGCCCCACGTCGGGCTCTGTGCTGACAGCTTGGAGCCTGGAGTTTTCTTTGTGTTCTGTGTTTCCCTCTCTCTCTGCCCCTTCCCCCGCTTGTGCTCTGTCTCTCAAAAATGAAATAAACGTTAAAAAAAAATAAAAAAAAAAGAGAAGGTTTTCCTCCCTCATTACAAAACAATGCCCAGGTGGACATGCCCTTCTTTTCTGGCTCGGTGTTGCTATGTCCATAAGTGATCTCTGGAACAGCTGCATCCATTTTGTGACCTGAGGGTGGTACGCAGAGAGAAAGAAACTTGGTCTTTGATGACATCAGTGTGCCACCAAACTGAAACTGGACACACCAACCTCTGAGTGTCTCATGAAGTGAATTTAGTGCACCCTTGAAACCATCTTAACTGAAACAGAAAGGACTGAATAAAAAGTTTGATTCTATTCACAATCCCCTTGTGCCCACAGATCCATAGCAATGGTCTTTAAAAAATTTTTTTAACGTTATTTATTCGTTTTGAAAGAGACAGAGACAGCGAGAGGGGGGAGGGTGGAGAGAGAGAGGGAGAGACAGAATCCCAAGCAGGCTCCACGCTGCCAGCACAGAGCACGATGTGAGGCTCAAACTCACGAACCGCGACGTCATGACCTGAGCTGAAACCAAGAGCCAGACGCTCTACTGACTGAGCCACTCAGGTGCCCCCACAGCAATGGTCTTCATGCTTACTTAACACGTTAGCTCTTAGGCAGTTAAGAGCATTAGGATCCGGCTACGAGGTATAGAAGGCTCAGAAAGTGGCAAAGTCCGGAATCAGTATGGTAATGAGAACACTAGGCGTGGTATAGAAGAAAAGAACCAGTACACTCTAATTCAGCAGTAGGTAATATTTAATCCAAAGCCGGGTTTTCAAAATTTAAGAAGGGCCCAGAAGGGGAAAGGGATTTCCACACCAAATGGGAGGCTGAGTTCCAAGAACTCCAAGTTTGTTTCTACTTTGACATTGGCTCACGTCCATGTTTAGAAACATGGACAAATATGGGCTCCTAGGTGGCTCAGTTGGTTAAGCATCGGACTATTGGTTTTGGCTCAGGTCATGTGTGATCTCATGGTTCCTGAGTTCGAGCCCCATATCAGGCTCTGTGCTGACAGTGTGGAGCTTGCTTGGGATTCTCTATCTCCCTCTCTCTGCCCCTCCCCTGCTCGCTCTCTCTCTCAAAATAAATTAATAAACTTAAAAAAAAGCAACATGAAAAAATTATTAAGGAAATGTCAAAAAAGTAATCCATTAATCAATTAAAAATTTCCTCATACTCTCTGTGTTTTAAGGAACGTTGGTCTACAGCTTGAGTTCATGGACTTGAAAGACAGGGAGGGTCAGCATATTGGTCAGCTCTCCTTGCCTGAGGGTCTGTCCACGACAGTCAGACTTCTGAGATCACATAAATGGACGGGCACAGAGTAGAGACCGATTCTGTTTCAAATCTCAGCCTGACCCACAATAGTTTGTGAAATTAGTCGCTCAACCCTCTTAATTTTAGTTTCTTTAAGGAATCTACTCCTGACATCATTGTTTCACTACATGCTAACTAATTTGGATGTAAATTTAAAAAAATAAAAAAGAAAATTAAAAAAAAAGAAATAAATAAAAATTTAGAAAACATGGAAAGAAAGCTAGTATTTGTCTTCTAGGTCTTTTCTTGGTGGGGAGGATGATTAAATAAAATAATGCAAAGAAAACTATTTAGCATGCCAGGGACACCATAAATGCAAAAAGTCTAGCTACTATGAAGTTCATGGTCTCTTACAACTTTATGATACTAGTGCTTCTGGAAGAATTGAAATTGTTCCTAAGGAGCTCCATGTATTCAATAGAAATCACTATGCTCCAAGGAGGAAAATATCTGTCAGTTACTACGTTTCTTATACTAATCATTGCTTTTCTAGAACAAGATTTTCACAAATATTTCAGGGAGTCATTTTGAGAAGGACACCTGGACAGCACGTGAAACTGCTTAGTTCTCTCACACAGGATCTGCCAAATTGCTGATTTCTGCATAAAACATGAGAATTTTGAATTATGAATATTGAATAATAATTTTTAAAATGATGGACAGACTAAATATTACCACGTTTTAACTGCTTCTGTATGATATCTGGTGTCATGTCATCACTATTTTAATGGACTACTTTGTGGCCAAATTGTTTTAACATGTGTTCAATCCTAAATAATCACTCATTAATCTTATGTGACAACCGGATTTTAATATTTATTAGTGCCCCGTTGGTGACAACAGACTTTATGCTACTTACAGTATCTGAATCTTTTTCTTTCCAGAATAAAGTTACACACCAAACTGCTTGTCTTACAACCGTGACAGTTAGGCACAACCTTAGGCAAAATTACGATATAATCTTTCCACTAAAAATCAGTCCTGGATATTTATTTGAGATTGCCAGTTAGGTAAAGGAATCTTATATGTCATTGTTTAGAAATGAATAGATTTCATAAAGGTGAGCCTGTCTATATTGTGTTGGCTTACATACAAATATGCCCTGATCATTGTTGAAAAGTTTCTGATGTAATTACTAAATCCGCTAAAGAGAGGGCAAGATATCTGTGGAGGGTTGATTCATATGATAATGAAGACAATGATAAAGACTTTCAGGGCAAAATATGACTTCAGGTTGGTTGAGTGGTTTATTTTCTCTTTGGACATTATGCCCCTTCCCTGAAGCCCCTGGAGAGAAAGTGCCAGGGTTGGGATTAAGTATGCTCTCTACTTCCCATTGAAGCTAATCTCTCCTCACATCATCCTTTCCACTTTTTTCTTTTTCTTTTTCTCTTTCTTTTTCTTAGAGAGAGAGAGAGAGAGAGAGAGAGAGAACATATGAAGCAGGGAGAGGGGCAGAGGGAAAGAGAGGGAAAGAGAGTCCCAAGCAGGCTTCATGCTCAGCACAGAGCCCAAGGCGGGACTCGATCTCACAACCCTGAGACCATGACCTGAGCTGAAATCAAGAGTTAGCCACTCAACTGACTGAGCCACCCAGGCGCCCCTATCCCCTTACACTTTTCCACTTTTTATCTCAATCGCCTGCTATCTTCTAAGCCAATTCTACACACCCATTGAAGAAAAGGTTTGCTTCTTTACCCAAATTCTACTGACCTGCCATTATCTTCAGTGACCTGGTGGTTCAGGTAAATGACCTTTCTGGCTTTCTTCCTCTCTGCTTCTTCACATCTCCGACTGCCTTCATCTCTCCTCCCCTTCAGGCACTGTCTCCAACTTAAATCTGGGGATTTATCCATCCTTAAGTTCCTGAACACAAATATTACACTCTTTGGTCCGCAATGTCAGCTCATTTGGTTTTATGACTGCTGCCATATTATCTGGTCTTTAAACTTACCACGTTTTTTGACACTTTCTGTTCTTTCAGAATTAACCTCTTCTGATGTTTTTCTTCCTCGGACCCTACCACAAATATCACTAGGATCCTTGGTTCCATTACTTTTCATCCTTCCAAAACACACACTCCACAAAACTATAATACTGCATTAATGCTTCGGCCCCCTTCCTGGCTGGCTCCTGGACCAAGGTGGTCGAGGACAGTTGGAGAATATTTATTTCGTGTTTCAACCAGATTCTCCTATCAGACTCCTACTTACTGTTGGGCAACTACTTTCCAAATACCTTTCAATGTCTATTAACCCCCCCCCCCCCATCACTCTTCTCAAGAACTCTATCAAACTTTCCAGTGACCGTGGACAAACATGCCACTTTGATTAAAAACCAGGGCAAATAGGCATCTTATTAAATAGATTTGTTGGAAAGCTGTGTGTGCCAGCCCCAACATCTTTGATTTCCATTTCACATCGTGAGGCCTCACTCTCCTGTTGGAATCCACAAGCTATTTCTTTGATGGCAGCTCTTTCTTCCTCTTTCAAGTCCTCTTCATTCGTCATTCGTATTCTGTCCCCTATCTTTAACTTCTTCTTCTTAGTTGAATCCTGCACGTCTGTGAGATCATAAGATAATAAAAGATACGTCTGCTCCCCTGTTCCTGGCACAGAACTCCTAAAACCTTTGTAATTTCCTGGGTGATAAAAGCTTTAGGAACATCTTTGGCTCTAATATTTGGTCTTTGACCCTGGTTCCTGCCACAGAGTTCCTAAATCTCTTGGAATTTCCTGGGTGATAGCAGTGTCTTTTGCTCTAGGGAAACAGTCTTGATGGGTTCCTGGGTGGGGGCTGGTCACCAGAAAGAGCGAGCTAAGATTAGAAGCTTGGAATTTTTAGCCCCATCCCCCATTCTCCACAGAGGGGGGAGAAGCTGAAATAGAGTCAGTGCTCGATCATGCCGACGTGATGAAGCCTCCATAAAAATCCCCACACTCTAGGGTTTGGAGAGCTTCCAGTTGGTGAACACATCCATGTACGAGAAGGGTGATGTGCGTTAACTTCATGGGAGCAGCAGTTTTTGTGCTCGGGATCCTCCCAGATCTCTCCCTGTGAATCTCTCCCTCTGACTCTTTTTCTGTATTCTTTACCATATCCTTTAATAAATTGGTAAATGCAAATAAGCGTTCCCCTGAGCCCTGTGAGCTATTCTAGCAAATAATCAAACCTAAAGTGGAGGAGTTCATGGAAGCCTCTGATTTGTAGCCACGTCAGACAAAAGTTGTGGGTTAACTGGGGAACATATCACTCGCGATTGGCGTCTGAGGTGGGGGGAGTGCATCCTGATGCAATTGAGCCCTTGACCTCTGGGATCTGATACTATGTCCAGACAGAGTTGAATATAGCGTCAGACTGAGTTGAATTAAATTGTAGGACTCCAAACTGGCAGCACGGAGAATTTCTCAGGGTGGGAGAAACCCCACACATCTGGGGTCAGAAGTGTTGCGAGTGTGGTAATCGTGTGAGAATAAAGAAGACACACAGGAGGAGAGCTGAGTTATTACGAACACGACTTCAGACTGTTAGCGGGTTTAAGATTTTTCCAACTTAAACATTTCTTCACGGATCGGGCTTTCTTCTAGCCACCAACTTACTCCATGTATTCCCCTCTTGTCTACACCTCTTCAAAACAGCAACGTCCATCTCCTGTGTGTTCTTTCCTCTTTTCTCATTCCTTCTTGGTCCTTTGCGATCGGGCTTCTGTCATCATACTCTGCTGTGATGGTTCTCTCAGTGGGCAACTAGTCATCTTTCTACTGAAAATTCTAATAAAACTTTCAGTCCTCAATTTCCAGGCTTCCTGCAGCTCCAGACCTTGCTGTTCAAGGAGCAGCGGAAGAAGAGACTGGAGAGATATGCCCAAAGCTGATGGAAGGTTTTATGTGCCAAACGGAGGAGCGTGGACTTTTCCGCTGAAGTTCTGAAGAGGTCCTCCAAGTTCACTCTCTTCAAGCCTTTTACTTCCATGATTTTTCACTCCTCTGGTTCTCTTTTCACCCTTTCTAGCTCTTTCTCAGGCACATTCTCTTCTGCTTACCAATGAAACGTTGTCCCCCAGAAGTTGCCCCTGAGTGATCTCATCTGCCCTCATGCTTTCCAGTGACTGGGATGGGTGCTGAGTCCTCTGTGAACAACTACAGCACCAGACTCCATTGCTGTGGACTTCCAATTTACATATCCAGCGATTTATTGTGTACCATAGAATCCATAGGTCCTTTGAACTTTATTTGCACAATACTGAACTCATGATCTTTCTTTTTTTAAGTTTATGTTTATTTATTTTGAGAGAGAGAGAGCGGCCTAGAGAGCAAGCAGGGGAGGGGCAAAGAGAGAGGGAGACAGAAACCCAGGCAACGTCTGTACTATCAGGGCAGAGCCCAATGTGGGGCTTGAACTCACAAACCGAACTGTGAGATCATGACCTGAGCTGAAGTCAAGAGTCAGGACGCTTAACCAACTGAGCTAGCCAGGCACCCCTCGTGATCTTTCTTTTAAGCTTCTTTATTCTTATGCATTCTCCATTAATTCGTTCAGAAAAGCTAGAGAAGTAAAGCTCGCAGACATCACTTTGCCTGCCATCTTTGTCTCCCTCCATCAGTAAGACTCCCAAGTTCTTTTCATTTAATTTTTAGTCATTTCTCAACTCTTTTCCCTGGCCCTCATGCATTACTCCTCTATCTACCTGCATTAGTGCAAGAGCCTCTAAACCAGTCTTCCTGCTACTAACATTATTCCTCTGAAAGCCATACCCTGGAGTCCCCAGATTTGCCTAGTCCCAAATCAAACCCAAACATGGCGCGTTCTTTGTTTGAACCCTTAAATGGATACCGTCACCTGGGAAGTCAAGCCCAAGTTCCTTAGGAAGACTTTTGTCCACCTCCCTCGGAAATTCTCTCACTTTTCTTCACCTACGTGCTCCGTCCCTATGGAACTCCTGAAGTTTCCCGCCATAGGCTGCTTCTCAGCACCTCCTCTTTACCTCCATTCTCCTCGAAGGGTCTTTCAGCTTAGGGATTACCTCCTCCTTGATGCTTCTCATAACACCCTAGACTAAGCCAAGCCCTCTCCCTCCCGTGTGAATAAAACCTTATGCTCACATTTATTATTTCATTAGCTTCATAGTGTATATTTTTGTGTACACACACATATACTTTATATATCATTACACTTGCAATGATTTGTTTGTGAGTTTGCCTAACGCTACTCACTGTGAACACCTTAAGTCCAGTGAGTACCATAGGTACCTGGACTGCATGAAGATTCTGTATTCCATCCACACTTATTGAAGGAAATGAGTTAGGAAAAAATATGGTGCACGCACATGAGCACGCACACTCATTTTACCTCAGGAAATATTTATGGAGAATTTGCTATACACCCAGTGCTGTTCTAGCTGCCAGAGACAGAAGTCTGATCGAATGGAGCTTGCATTCCAGAGAGTGGAAAGTATTCTGATAATATAAAAGTCAACGCATTGATGAATAAGAAAATTTCAGAGACTGCTATTAGTCGGATAATCGTATGAACATTTGCTCAGCTCCTGCTTCAGGGTCAGACAAGACACTTTTCTAGGTCCCGGGAATAGAGTAATGAAAAAAAAAAAAAAAACCATAAAAGAACCCTGGCAACATGGAATGTACAAGCTTTAATTCAGAGAAGGTTAAAAAACTACGGCAAAGAGTAACTTGGTGGGAGCCTACTTCCGTTAGGAGGGCCAGGGAAATATTCTCTCAGGAGGTGTCATTTTGGTTACGATTTGAGTAATAAAATCAGTCACACAGAAGGCGGGTGTGGGGAGGGTGGGATGTTTCAAGGTAGGGAAAAGAGATGATCTTGATGTGCAGATGTGGCCAGAAAGGAAGCAATATGGCAGACCTGAGACTGTGATTCTTATAAAGGCTTTCTTACAAGGTTGGCCCTTGGCTGACATCTGCAAACATGGGTTTCAATAGTGTTGTCACCATTCTATAACCGAGAAGGATGGTCGATTGTGCCTAAACTGTTTGAATACATGATAGGGTTTATGCTGAGCACCTGCTTTCCTTTTGGGAGTCTAGAGTATTGGTATGTGCTGGGGAGAGAGGGCCTACATGATCAATCCCAAATAAAAACGGGTGTGGAGTCTTCAGTGAGCTTCTTTGGTAGACAACAGTTCACATGCGGTGTCACAATTTGATGCTGGAGGAATTATGCATGTCCTGTGGGACTCCACCGGAGGAGGACTCTTAGAAGCTCATGCTTGGTTTCTTCTGGACTTCGCTTCATGTGCCTTTTCCCTTTGCTGATGTTGCTTGGTATCCTTTCATGATAATAAATTATAGCCATTTAATTATAGACACATGCTGAGTCCTATGAGTCTTTCTGGTGAATCATCACATCTGGAGATGGTCTTGGGGACCCCCGATACAACAGGTATGCTTATTTTGTGGGATTCATGTCACATATTTGAAGAAAGAGGTTAGAATGAACCAGATAGTTGGGTTGGATGCTAAAAGCAGGAAGATACAAGGATGGGTAAAGGAAAAATGGGCTTAAGGGAATGATCACCCAAAAGGTTGCATGGTGATGAAACCCCAGGCAGGTTTTAATTCAACTGCTTTACTTCTTGGTATTTTTATCACACTCTGGTCATACCCATTCCTTGCAGGTAACCCCAAGCATTTAGGCACTTAAAAACCTCCTGAGATTTTGACCCAAGCCTTTTCTTCCTAAAATGATTTTTCCCCTTATTTACAATGACAACAATTCACAAATCAGTTTTTAATGTTCTCAAATCTTTTAATATTCCTTTCATTACTCTATCATTCGATAAATATTTATTAAACACAAACAATTTACTGTGCCCCAGGTGTCCTGGTAGTCCCTGGTGATTCAACGATGACCCACAACAAATCCTTCTCTTGTTCTCAAGGAAGGAAAAATGCCAAAGGAAAACCAGGCAAACAGATTTTGTTCAGATCACAGTTTTGCAATTGCATATAAGTTTCAGGAGCTTTCTGGCCACCCGAGGCCCCATGTGCTATACCGCAGCCATGCTCCCAACAGGTGAACGTAGGAAACTGTTAGGTGAGTCAGCATATGGAAAATGCTGGGGATTCTTGAAATAGCCCTGTGTCGTTAATCACTGATACCCTGGCTCTGTCTGTGAAGCAACTGGAAATGAATAAGCAAAGACGGTGAACCATCCTGTAATGGTTAGAGGACGGAATTACCCCAAGGGACATTTGTTGAGTCAGTAAAAGAACGTGGCAAATTTCAACGGTCATAGATCCAAATGGAATGAAGGAAAAGGAGAAGAGTGTTTTCCAACAGCTTGATCTCCAGTCAAAACCTTCTGGAGGGCATGATTCTTCTGGATTCTTTTGGGAATTGGAGAAAAGAGGGAAAGAGAGGAATGGCATGTTGTTCTGACCACAGTAGATCCTAGATTTACTTGATATGATGATACCTAGGACATAGCCAGTGTGTGATGCCTGATTTTGAATTGCATGATTATAAAAGGCAAATTTATAATAAAAAGGAAAAGAGAAATTTATTAAAAAATCAACCTTGAGAAAATGATACTAGAAAAGATGGGCCTTGGAAGTGGTAAATCAGTAAGCTGAACATAAGATAGGCTTTTTGAAACTATAAATGGGGATGCCTCTGTAGGAGTTATTTCAAAATACTGCGTCTGGCAGAAATGATTTGAGAGAAAAGTCGAAGTAACACTAGATGTTGATATATTTTATTTTGTGAAACTTCCCACTAAATTTGGAACTTCTCGTATTTTGCCACAAAGTGAATTTCTGGAAAAGTATAACCAGATTTTTCACCGATTCCCAAGGCAAAATCAGAGATGTAGTATTTTAGGGAACAAATTTATTCCACTTCAGGCAAAAACATACGAAGAATATAGTAAACGTTTAAAAGCACAACTTAAAGGGGGAGAGGAGACACTTCTAACAAAACATCGTTTTCAAAATATTAACAATAGTACATGCAAAGTCATAAAAATGCTGCATGAGTTGGAAGTTGTTTCCACATTTCAGCTAAAGATGGTAATTTGGGAAAATGACCCCGTCCTTTCATGAAACTCCAACTGTCTTCAGGCTCAGCATAGCAACAATCCATTTGTGCCACTTTCTTCATTTCAGAAACTCTACATCTCTCTCTCTAGCACTTGGTCATGTTTCAGTACCACGGAGGCAGAGTTGGGGCTGGACACTAAGCAGGGCTGCACAACTAACAGCCACTGATTGGACCCCTTCCTATGCAGGCATTGTGCTGGGCACCCCATGGCCTTCTTCCGTTTAATTCCCCCAACACAGTACAGAGGGGGTGTTCTCACCCTCATTTAAAGGATGAGGTAAGGACTGAAATTTCCACACTGTCCTCACCAATGGAGAGGGCCCCTTTGCTGTAGACACCAACTTTTGTCTAAGGTGGCTTGGCCACTGGTAGGCAATGCCACACCCTGGCCTATCCCACTGGTGTCTACTGGGCCAGCCCTCCTCGGATCATTGCTGGGCTTGCCGTTACCTGGTACGATTGGGTCCCAGTGTTTTGAAGGCTATTGAAGGACCTTGTCCAGCTACACTAAATGCCTGACCTTCTGGGACTCTAACCCTCTTTAGAAAGTCGAAGTGGCTCAACAGGCCGGCCAGTGATTCGGTACGGTAAATGTGCGTTCCGTAAATGTATGTTAGGTGGGTCGTTGTGTAGATTTGGCAACTCCTGAATGCTCTTAAGGCATTTCAGAAGAGTCTTGCATTTTATTTCTGTGTTTCACTGTTTCCTCGGCCTGTCTTGTGGACGCCAATCAACGGAGATGAAATGCAGTACTCATAACTGGGAGGAGAGGTTTTGTGCGTGCGAGGCATCCTTTTAAAGGAGATAGTGATAATGTAAGGTGAAATACTGTCGATAGGTTATTTGGGATTCACGGATTTTTCTTCTTCTGGATTCTTCCCATTCTCGTTGAGTAAGATATTTTCTCAAGTCCCATTGCCTTTCTTAGACCACATGGTATTCAAAAAGCAATAGGTTTAGTAACTAGCAGGATCCAAGCAACCCATCTCGCCCTTATGTTTTCAATCAATCAGTCATCAACCACGGAGGAGCTACAAAGTCCTTGATCCTTCTTGAAGTAAGAACATTCTTTTCCTTACCTCTTGACTCATATTCTTGCTCTTTCTCAGTGAGTAATACTTGTTTTCCCAAGCCAGACACTTGAGGGAATGCTAACTCTCCACTCTCCTTTTGCCTCTCTAGCTTGTCACCGGTTCTGCTGGGTCTTTCAAGCCTCTCAGCAGCCTCCCCTCTGTTCTCCCGTCTGTGGGTCTGGCTCTTGTCCAGCCAACTCAGACTACTGAAAGGACTCCTCACTGTCCATCCTCTGCATGCTTCTAGAACATTCTCCCTGACAGGGAAATATGACCACATCTTTCCTTGCTTAGAATTCTTCAAAGTTCCTCTGGCCAAAGGATTAGCTCACTCTTTTTTCCTGTCAGAGGAGGCTACACATACGTTCGGTTCAACTTATATTTATTGAGCACCTACTATGCACCAGAGGTGCCGATCTGGGTGCTGGGGGATACAGCAGTGAACAGAGTCCGTGTTTTCACGGAGCTTCCCTTCCACGGAAAACAAAGTAAGTCGTATATGTGCGTACCATACACATATGCACAGGTATGTTTATATTTAAACGGTGACTTGGCCAAAAGTTGTAGAAGTTGGTTTGGAGAAAAACAAAGCAGGGCAGGGTCCTAGGGGATGTTGGTGGAGGGGTCTGTTTATTTGTTTGCTTATTTATTTATTTATTAAAGTTTATTTATTTTGAGAGACAGAGAGAGAGAGAGAGAGAGGGAGAGAGGGTTCAAGTGGGGGAAGGGCAGAGACAGAGGTAGAGAGAGAATCCCAAGCAGGCTCCATACAGTCATTCGTGATCCCCAAAACTGTGAGGTCGTGACCTGAGCCGAAACCAAGAGTTGGATGCTGAATCAACTGAGCCATCCAGGCGCTCCTGGTGAAGGGGAGTGTTTAAATGGCGTGATCAAGGAAAGCCTCACGAGACAGGATATCTTGGCAAAGGTGTGAGATACATTCTGTGTGTGGGAGGGCCATTTCCTCCACCCCTCTGCTCCCACCCTTGGTCTTTCCCAAGTCTACCATCGTCCCGGCCTTTGAGCCTTTGCATGTACCCTTGACTTTGCCTAAGACATCTCTCCTGCAGGGCTCACCGGGTTGTCCTTGTGGCCTCTGCTGCTCCACTCCGACCTCCTCCTGGGACCCTCCAAGCGGGCTTGGGACTCTCCCTCCGGCCTTCAGCGTCACTTGGAACAGACCTACCAGAGAGAGCACTGTCTCGTACCGTGATTCTTCCCTTTCCCTCTCTAAATACATAGAAACATAAACATGCACGTACATGACGGGTAACTTTTCTTATTTGTTGAGCCTCGCCACGTGCAGGCCTTGTATTCTAACTCACTCTTCGTAACAACTGAACGAGGTGATATTGCCCCCATTTTCCAAGTGAGAAAACCCACTTGTCCAATCCCTTCTCACTAATGGAGCCGGACTCAAACTCAGAGCGCTCTGTCCCCATGGCCTTGCTCTGTCCCCTGCCTTCCAGCCTCCTTCCACGACGAAGCCACCTTAGGGCACATTTTGTACCCTTGCACCTCTGTCTCCTTGGACCTCACATAGCGTAAGTGCAAAATAAGTAGTTCGTGAACAAATACATTTTAATAATATCTGTTCGTTGCTTTATCACTCTCCACGTAGAGCTTCTATGTCCATCCCCTGAAGTGTCCCCCCCTAAGCCTAACGTTTCCTGGTACTTACCAGGTGAGAAGTGCACTAAATACTAATGCTGACCCCAACTCCTTTAGTTCTCAACAACCCAGCGGGGCAGGTACAACACTTACCCCTGCTTTACAGATGGGAACGACGAGGCCCCCAGCAGTTAGGTCACTTTCCAAAGCTCGCAGAGCTAGCAAGTGACGGGACAGAGGTCGGAACCGAGGTGGCCTGGTACTGGAGCCCCTACTCTCCATCGTGGCCTCGCATCGCCTCTCTTGACTCTCTCAATCCAGGTTGTAGGCCCAGGGAATGATGTGCAATGGTGTGCATGGCCTTTGCCCTGCTTCTGAAATGAGATATCTTCCTTAACATTTACTTCGTATTGACATAGTAGAAAGACACACCCAAGGGGCATTTGACGGTACCATCGATGCACTGGGGCCCAGGGGCAATCAGGACATAAGAGGACAAGTATCCAAAAAGAAAGTGGGTAACCGTGCGGTGGAGGAAAAACAAAAAGAAAGAGTTTTCTCGCTGTTGTTTTTTTAAAGCCAGGAAGTATTGGGAAACCGTAATTGAAAGAGAATTGATGTTGGCACAAAGGGAGGAATATTCGGGTTTGCCAGTGACATCTGGCTCTGAATCAAATGTCTAAAAATCCACAACCCTAGACCCTAGACCCAAGAAGGAATAAACCAAATCATGTCAGAAGTCTCGGATCTGGGAATGTGGTACCGTCTGTCCATGGGCTGCTTTGGGGCTTAAATGAAGCACGTGAGAAACTTAGAAGGAAAATGTGATCAGGAAATCAAAGTGTGTTTTTTACACCGCCTACCGCTTCCACTGCCCTTCTGGTCACTGCCCTTCCCCTCCCCCCGCCCCCCGAAGAAAAGGAATAATATTTTCACTGCCTTGTAAAAGGGGACGAGGTGCGTGGTGACTTCTTTGCCTTAGAATACTGTTAATCTCATCGAACCCTACCTCCGACCACAAGGCTAATTTCAACGTTCAAGAAGTTCTAATGCTTTGTGGGGAAGCGTGAGAAATGCTCTGTGAAGAGAAGAGGTAATTCTGCTCAAGGGTCATCTCTGGTTTTTGTTTTTTTTTTTTTTTTGGCTTTATCGGCATTTGCAAGAAAAGCAGACATTTTCTTTTCACGAAAGTTGATGACTTCAGGTGGGGAGCAAGCGGTTGTGGCAGATGGACTTTTCAGATGCAGTAAAATATCCTGTCTTCGGATAAATGTTTATGGTAGCAGGAGAGCTGAAGAAGAAAAACACAAGCAAAAAGTTGCATGACTCACAGGCTGATGTGCTTCTAAATAAAGCATTTCTCAGAGTTTCCCAGGAGGTGTTTTGAGTGAAATGCCGGCAGGATCTCTGCTAGGGTGGCACGGGCATGTTTTAAAGGCAGAAAAAGGTGCATCCCACAGTAGGTCAGGAAAATCATTCCGTTGCTTTTGATGTTTAAGAAAATATATGTCTAAAGTGAAAATATCTGACCATGGATACAGCATCCTAGACCACATATGGGCGATGACATCATTAGCAGCTCTCGGCTGGGCCCCTTTGCAGGTGACGATCAGAGGTTTTAGTGGGACGCCTCATGTTGACTCACAGACTTTCCTCCAACAGAGCATCGTGGAGGGATGATAATTAAGTTTAATTTTAGATCTTGTGTGCCGAACCTGGGAATGTTTTCAAATACAGAGCAGGATCTGCTGACTTTTGCACTTGAGTCTGAAAAGAAAGGTCCTAAGTCGTAGACTACCTCCATTCCCTTCAGTCCCTTCCACTCCAGAATATTGGGTGTTTGGAACCGATTGGGGGAAGAAAAATCTTCTATTGAAACCATCCTGCAATTAGCAGGCCCTCCTGGCCTTGGCTGTCGTTTCACATGTAGAAGTGCGGCCACCTTTCTCCACACTCAAGCCTTTCTAATTATTCGGTTCCAGAGAGCCTTTTCCACTCTTGCTAAGATTCAAAAAAAACTTTTTTTTTTCCCAACCATGTATAAAGGGCTTGAGCTTGTTGAAACAGTGGTTGGAATATTCTCCAGATTCTCATGGGGGCTTAGCAGCCACGGTCTCATGGGACCTGATAATAAATTGGCAATATTAGATTAGTTGACTCAGCCATCTCTGGATACCTGGTATAGGCGTCAGTGTAGAAATGAAGCAGTTATTCCAGCAAAGAGTTGCTACCCCGGAAGCCGGAAGGAAGAAACTAAATCATATCGGGATTCTTAGATCCGGAAAATGTGCTGCTTCTACCAAGTGGCTGCTTTCAGGCTTGAGTGAAACACGTGAGAAACTTAAAAGGAAAATGTGATCAGGATGTCAAAGGGTGCTTTCGAATGTAACGTTGCCGCCTCGTTCCGGATCGCCAGATTTAACAAATAAAAAAACCCAGGGCGCACAGGTAAACTTGAATTTCAGATACACGCGGATGACATTTCAGTGGACATACGTCCGACCCGTGGGCCGTTTCATTATTCATAATTCATCCGAACATCCAAAAAATGACTCAGTGTTGCTCTGAAATTTAAATCTGAGCAACCTATATTTTAGCTGGCAACTCTCTGAGAGGCAAGACCTTTACTCCGGTGTTCTTTTATCACAAACGCGTTCAGAATATTTTCTTGCAAGGACTGAAGAATCTAGAGGAAGTGTAAAAAAATATTTAATAAAAGCAAGGACACAGCTACTCTGGGAGGGGCTTCTCCCAGCCAGAAGCACCCAGAAACCAGCAGGGGAAAAGCAAACGTAACGTGACGATTTAACGAAGCCTGTTGTGACCTAACACTTCCACCTAGACACAATCCAAACTCAAGCTTGAGGCTCAGGTTCTGGTTTGCTCATTTCTCTTCCCGATGTTTCACTGCCTCCTGTAGGGGAAAATAAAGGGGGAGATAAAGAAGGGGAAAAAAAAAAGAAAAAAGTCCAGCATTTCCACGTACTTGTGTTTTGGCACTAGGCGTGTTGTGGAGAAGAAAGCCACCTCCTGCTTTTAATCTGGCCCGTGTGCGGCAAAGTCGTATATTGCGAGATTCTGGCTTTTAGTGAGAACAATTACCAAGCGTTTCTGATCACCGGAAGTTGAGAAGAGTCACTGTCCCTAAGAAGATAATAAACATGGGTAGCAGTCAGACGGGCCATAGTGGCTATCATTTTCCAGACTCCACTGTGATTTGGGGCAACGGGGCCACGAACGAGCCCCCCACCCCCCACCCCTACCCTCACATGGGCAGCTTTCTGCTCTGAGCTGGGCTGTCTTTTCCTTCCTGCCCAGGGAGGCAGGCGCGGCTGCTGTTTCTGGGCAAGTGGCCACCTCGGGGATACTTGCTTTAGATAGCCCGCAGCTGGCCGAGTGGGCGGTGCGCTCAGACAGCACAGGCAGCTCCCACTGTCTCCGCCGAGGCTCTGGGGCCTTGTGATTTATAAAGCGCTTTCCAGGCTGCAGTTAACGGTTTAGGAAGCCAAGCCATGATATAGATGAAGCTGTGGCTATCCGACTAATGGATCTCCACGCACGCGAGGCCCGCACACCTTTCCCCTGGGGTTGGCCTGGAGGCGATTCCAGGCAAGCCATAGGGAGGACGTGGGTGCCTGGGTGCTGCATCGCGGTCCAGGGCAATGGTGCCCCGGCGACCACCAGGGCCGACCCCCCCCCCCCCCAGACGCCAACTCCAGAGAGTGAGGCTCGCCAGCTGTTTATGTGGCGTGGATATTCTTACCTTTGTGACACTTTCAGTTTGAAGGCACAGAGGACCATGAAGGGAACCGTGTGAGCATTTCTGGGCAAAGCCCGAATTTGATATTTTGGTTTGGTTTGTTTTCCTTCTAGACGATCGTTCTCCTATGTGCTGGCAATTAACACATTCAGGGAATGAGGGGTGGGGAATTCTCCACGGAGGGGGTCCGAGAAGTTTGATTTTCTTGTCCCCGACTACAAATGATTGCCTAATTGGGAGACACTGTAACTACAACAGTTCACTGGGGGAAACGTGAAAACAAAGTGAACCAGAAAAGAAATAGAAACCCAGACTTTTCAGTTCCTGTTTATCCTATTTTTAATCTCAACATCTCAGTTGCTCTCTTTCTGTTTTCCTTGCCTTGCTGGAATTCGTACACACACCTGGCTTTCCATTTGCCTTGGGGACAGAGAAGAGGTGGGGCCCGAGAGTGGGGGGCAGCTCTGCTGCCGGGGGGGGGGGACCAGTGCCACGGTGGCGCTTGTCAGAAGAGGGAGGGGTGCGGAAATCTCGCCCCGTCTAACTCCAAGGTGTCAGGGGAACGTGAGTGATGACCCCTCCTTACATTATCTGCCCCGGGCTAAAAGACCCTGGCCATTCCAGGTAAGTGCAAGAAGGAAAGGGGGGAAGGTCCTCTTGAGATGGTGGCAACATGTCCAGACTGACCAGTGACCTGAGGAGACATGAATGGTTCTGTTCATTGGTCCTTGTGCACACATCATGTCTGTCTCTGTCTCTGTCTTTCTCCTCCCCCCCCCCCGGCCTCGTTGTTTCCTTCCAGCCCCAGTGAGGCAAAGGCAAAGAGAACCAAGGATGTCCTGGGGGTTGGAAACCTTGCAAGAGACAACAACTGTTCGCCACGGAGGCCGCTCTCACTTTGCCGTGTTGGTGCCCATGCCACAGTGTGCTCAAAATTGTGAAAATACTTTCTCTTCCTTTTATGAGTGAAATAATTCATGCCGTCGTGTGGTTCTGTCACGGAAAAAGAAAAAAAAAAGAAAAGGGAACAGAGCACCTCAAGGAAAATAACGTCTTCTGAAACAGTCAGATGTGCGAGCCGGCGTTTTAAGTTTTTATTTTTATTTTTAAGGTTTATGTATTTATTTGAGAGGGGGGAGGGGCAGAGAGAGAGGCAGAGAGAGAATCCCAGTCAGGCTCCCCATCGTCAGCGCAGAACCCAATATGGGGCTCGATCCCACGGACTGTGAGATCACGACCTGAGCTGAAATCAAGGGTTGGACACTTAACCTACTGAGCCCCCCAGGTGCCCCTAAACTGGGGTTCTAAAGCCTGACAGGGGAGGAGCCTCGGCCCCCACCCTGGGCTCTCACAGTGCCCTGGAGCTCTATTTTGTGACTTGTCGCCTATGTGTCTGTCTTCCTACCCAACCGGGAGCCTCTGGGGGTGGGAGCTGTGCCCTTTTGTCACCTTACGCCCAGCACAGAGCACTGCAGCACCTGGCCTCACGGGCACACAGGGAGGTCTGTGAGGATCCTCCGGTGTGGCTTACGCGTGCCCAGTCCCCCCCAACTGCTGTCCTTCATTCAGCACAGACACCGCCTGGAACCCCAGAGCCGCTCCCCAAAGGGACATATTCAGCCTCCCACCTGCTTAGCCATTCAAAGTCTCCCCGTCAGAAACCGGGATTTGCTGCCTGCCCCCTCTAGTCAGCAAGCGTCTCCAGGATCTGCAAGGGTGTCCCTGAGGTAGCCTTAGATTCCCTCTTCCCCTGATGGCTTTCATTTGGTTAATTGACCTGGCAAATTATCGCTTGAGAAGAGCCATCACTGGCTTCCACCCCAGAGAAAGGATGAGAAGACCATCAGACCTCTGTGGGGCCGGCCTACATTCACTTCCAACACGAAGTGTTAGAACATGAGGTGTCTCCACCTGGAGAGCCGGAACCTTCTGGAAGACTCTGGATCCTTGTACAGGGTGTTGAGCTGCTGGCACCGAACTCAGTAATAAACGTCCTCGGTTCGTGCAGTCTTCACTGTAAGGGTGCTCATTAGAAACTGTCTCACTAGGCTTCAGTGATTTGAATAGAAATGGATATATTTAATAAAAACAATCTGCTTTGTGAAATTGTTTCAGAAGGTTTTGTTTCGGTGGTGGTGGTTCTTATATGTTTTCTTCAGCCCCAGATAAGCTTGAAATAAATCGCTGACATACAATTAATGTTAAATGTCATCATATTTTGAGTCAAGCTGATTTTGATGACAGTGAAGACCATTTTGAAGCCGTTCCATGATTTTCACCACACAACGGATTTTAGAAGGAAAAAAAAAAAAGATTCCCATATTGTAGACCTTGAAAAGTGCTAGCAGTGTTGTTTAGCCCCTCCAACATAAGCACCCACAACAGTAAAGCAAACAAAACCCACAGTGGACTGAAAATGTGGTTTCTGGAACTCTCTTAAACCTTGGCTAACTTTTGGGGGCTCCCAAAGGACAGGATTACTTCATGTCAAAGCAAAAATTCTCCTGACTCTGTAAACAACCCACAGTTCTGGGAAATATGGAAAATGTAGATCAAAACTGAAATTGTGTTGTATTTGGACAGGCTGTCCCAGATGATGAAGTTTAGTCCCGCGGGACCCACCTCGGCTGCTTTGGGGGGCTGTTGGGGCTTTTCTCTTCCCGTGTCCACTCTCTCTCTCTCTCTCTTCCCCTTCTTCCTCAGAATCCCGGTTGCCAATCAAAAACACCAACAATGATATTCCCACCAACCTGGACTGGAAGGCCCGATCCTTTCTCTCGAGCTCAAACCGCGCTGTGCATTTTCACGGTATCATATTTGTGTTCTGCGGCGTCTTCAGAAACTTGCCAAGTCAAAAGACAAAAGTCACTAAATGTCTCATTTCCCACTAGTTTTGTGGCGCAAACCAAATCAATGCTCTCTTTTCTCCTCCCCACCACATGACTAATTCCCGTTTCATGCTTCGGTGTGGATGAATGTCAACACGACACTCTCACCGAGAAGATTTTATGGTCGGGTGAATGTCAAGCAAATTTTGAAATACATTCTGATTCCATCTGGACAGAAGACAGCAGTGAGCACAACACAGCGTCTCATCAGAATAAACTCAACTTTTCTTTTTTTTTTTTCCCCATCATAGAATTTACGTCGTGAAGGTGGAAAGATGATTCCCCCACAAAGAGGCGCCTGTGATAAAGAAGAGGTTATATCCTTGAATTTTAAATTTCACCTAATAAACTATCCAGACAAAGGAGATTAGGACTTTTGGCAGAATCCTAGGCAATTTGCCTCCACGAGAAGGGAGAGAGCCAGAGGAGAAGGAACCACAGTGCATCCCGTCTGTCCCTTCCGCAACTGGGATCTTCCCTTGTTTTAAACCAAACAAACATTAACAAGGAAGGCCAGCTGCTTTTACAGTGAATAAACCCATTACCTCAACTCCCTGTACATTGCTGAGGCATTTTTACTTGTCAGATTTTCTGTTTTGCGGAGGCTTGGATGTTTTCAGGATGCTGTCAATGCAGACAAAACAGAGCCGGTTTTCCCAGCAGCACCAGATGTGGATGAGAACGTGGGCCTCCCTGGCCCTCCAGTTCCAAGGGTTGGTGGTAAGTCACCGCTGCTGTCGAAAATAGTAACAACGGTATCTGGCATCTGGACCCCATGCTGCCCGGTGCTGGCTAAGCCATCTGCACAGTAGCCAACAGGACGAGGCCGCCTGTGGGCTCAGAGGAGGGTGGGGGCCCCTGCGGTGCGACCCAAACACGGCCCCGAGGGCCAGGGCTGTTGCAATTTCCAGGGCAGCGAAGAGAACCAGTGCGTGTCGGTCCAGGGAGCTACCCGACCCTGAGCACCACTCACGTTTGACCCATGGCAGTCAGCAACCTTAACTGTGCCGAGGGAAGCAAATGAACAGTGAAAAATCCAAACCAAGAGCAAGAGGGATTTGCCGAAAGTACCCGCGTCGCGTCTCTTGCTTCCTCCCGTAGCCAGTCCCCGCGGTCTCTCCCAGATTACTGGGTATCCTACAGGCTTAGTGTGACGGACGTGGGGCTGGTGCTGAGAGTGCCCACGTGGTCCCCGAATCAGTCAGACGCACCTGTGGCCCACAGCCAGACAACTCAGGTGGGTAGAACCTGACAGGAGGGCTGTTTGACCGGTAGAGTATAGGGAACAACCTCCACTTTACCGTGAAGAAGTGGGATCTGGAGGACCCATCAAACTTCACAGAATCAGCACTAAAGAGCGGGTTCAGAGCCAGGCCCTCCTAATTGATTTGCAGCAGCAATGAAGGTTATAATTTTTAAAAAATGTGTTTCTACGCCTAGCCACTTCCGATGGTTTGCCTCCGGCCTTGTCCCCATCTAATCCAGTCTCGGCGGAGTCCGGGCAGTGGAAGGAGTATGGCATGACACTGGCCGTGGTTGATCTCGGCTCAACCTCTCGTCACCTGAATGACTTTGAACAAGTTTCTTAATGCTTCGTTTTTCTCAGTGATGGAATGGGGACATTGGCATGTTATCTGCCCAACCAAGTTTGTTGTGAACGTTCAATCAGGGGAGGCACTGATGCGTGGAATACACTCATCACAATGTCAAGCACATATTCGATACTCAACAGAGGCTAGGGATGGCTGTTATCCAGCAATGTCAATGGGCCTTCTTTTCAATGGCTTCCTGTTGCCCATAGGAAACATATAAAGTCTCACATGGCTGAGAGGTTCTCCATATCTGGGGTCTAAGGTCTCAACAGCTTATCTCTCAATACTCTCCCCTCTGAATTCAATATTCTGCAGATGTTGAAAGTCACTCAGCTCCTCAGAAATCCTGTGTTCTCCTCGACTCCCAGGCCTTGGGACATGCACACCATTGCCTTGGAACACTCTATCAGCACCTCCTACTCACCCGTGTAGCAGCTTAAATGCCCTCTAACTTCACTCTCCTTGCACTATGCTGCCCTGAGCAGACCCTCTGTGAAGTTGCCTTGTCCCTTGTCACTGGTCTTCTCCATGTGACCGTAAGGTCTATGAAATCAGCAGCCATGGTGTTATTCATCTTACTATTCCTAATCCCTAGAATAGGAAGTGAATATTCAATGAAGTGAGTGGGATACAATCTGTTCTCTTCCAAAGGAATGGTTTTTCCTGAAAAAAAGAAAAAGAAAAGTCTCGTTGTCCCCTAATGTGTACTCACCTCTTCTCCCAGGGTAATGGAAGTCTTGATTTTTAGTTGGGCCCTTGGTTAAGAAAAGGAAACAAAATAACAGCCCTACATTTCCCAACATCCCTTGAAGTTGTGACTAGGATGTGACTAGGTTTTGGATAAGTTTTTTTTTTTTTTAATTTTTTTTTTAACGTTTATTTTTGAGACAGAGAGAGACAGAGCATGAACGGGGAAGGGGCAGAGAGAGAGGGAGACACAGAATGGGAAGCAGGCTCCAGGCTCTGAGCCATCAGCCCAGAGCCCGACACGGGGCTCGAACTCACGGACCGTAAGATCATGACCTGAGCCGAAGTCAGACACCCAACCGACTGAGCCACCCAGGCGCCCCGGTTTTGGATAAGTTTTGGCCAATGAAACGTAAGCCACATGTTGCTCATCATCAATTCATTCTCTACAAAATCCAGGCTATAAGTATGTAAGCAGTCAAGGCCCGTCAGGTTCTGTCACCCACCGGCTGTGTTTTGTGTAGCAGACTCTGGCACCCTACCCTGACTGACAGTTGGAATGCATTCTTTGTTGTGTTCTTTTTTTTCTCTTTCTCCACTCTGATACCTTGAACTGAGATGCGATGGCTGGAGCTCTGGCTGACATTCTGGACCCTGAGGAACAAGGCCCTACTTTAGTGCTGGTAAAGTATACAGCTGGAAGGAGCCTGGGTCCTTGAGTATTTTAGAGATTATAACGACTGTACCAGCTTGGATTTCTTACCTTCTGATTTTTTCTTTTGCTTAAAGCAATTATTATTTTTATGTGCTGGTACTCACAGTGGGGATTAAAGGAAACTTCAGTTATTAAGAGTCACATAGAAAACAATTATTTCATTTGGGATAAAAGGACTTAAAGAATTTCAAGCTATTTCACTGAAGACTTTTCATAATGGAATTTTAGTAACAATGATGCATTTATTTATGTTAATTGAGGGGGTACTGTTGTCAATTTGATGTAAGTTGTTGAAAGTATTGATGTGAGATTTTTTTAAAAACCCAAACATAACCAAGCAAATTATAGAGCTCAGACCCAAATCGGTAGGTTTCTAGATTCAAAACACATAGCAGAACATTTCACGAATGCCACTGGTGAGCAACAGAATACAATGTCAACTGAGCCGCCAGTCATTCCAGAAAGCAGCTGTGTTTTCCAAAACAGAGCACACAACAGGCTTTCTTCTCATGTTTGTGGTGCTATTTCTCAATCACAAGCCAATGATGACTGGGAACAATATTCAAAATATTTATCAATCTGTACAGTTTGGATCCAGACCAATCAGAACAGATGCTGGCTATAGAACATAGAATATCGTCTATCCATCATGGTGTGTGCTGATGTGATATCTGTCCGATGATACCAGTAGCGGCCTTTGTACAGAAATCACGATCACAGTCTGTCTAATCCGTGGTATAGCACGTGGAAGGAACACTTATACGCAAAACGTCCAGGTCTGTGGACGTTGTTCTTCTTCCTTTGTATGTTTCCTACTGGGCTTATTTAGAAGAAAGTGACACCCATAAACTCTTTTAGATGGATTCTTGGAAGGTGATTAAATGGCTTTTTAGCATACACTTTTCTATGCTTTTTATTTTTTATTTGAGTGAGAGAGAGAGAGAGAGGAGGGCAGAGGAAGAGAGGGAGAGAGGGAATCTTAAGCAGCCTCCACACTCAGTGCAGAGCCTGACATGGGGATTCCATGACCCTGAGATCATGACCTGAGCTGAAATCAAGAGCGGGGCACTCCATGGACTGAGCCACCCAGGCGCCCCCGGAAAACACTTTTCTTAATCATAGTTTGCCTGTGTTTGAGTAAGTGCTTATGTGCACCCATATGTACGCACACGCACACACACACACACACACAAAGGTGCTGTGATCCCAATTCAGTGCTCTGAATTGGACCTGTGCCCACAATGCTGGCTCCTTTCATTCCAGGAAGAAGACACATCAGAGTCTCCAACACACCGGACCTGTTACCGGCATTCATGTCACAAAGCTCCTGGTGTCTACCAGACTGCTATTTTTGATGTGCAGCTGTTGAGTTGAAACATCTGATAGTTTCTCTTCTCCAGGCGGGTTTGGTGCAAGATACCAGTAAACGATCATTTGTTTCAGTTCTTATAAGCATCAAGAGACTAATATTAGATAATAGTTCCTCCCACACATGCTCCTTTTCTTCTGCCGTTTGGCCCTAGAGGATCCCAGACCCTGAGAAAACCATGCAGAGCCATTCTCTGGCAGGCCTGGGCTTCTATCCTCAAGACCCGTGGGGCCCCATCTGCTTTTCAAAGTCTGACCAAATGGGAGAATGGGAACATACAGTGTCACTCCCCCACACCCTGGGGTCCATACTGTGTTTTTTTGCTAGAGTTGTACTCATTTCCTTTTGTTTTCTTCCCTGTGGATTCGGGGACTAACTATGATTCACTGAAATAGTCATTTGTGTACTTGGAGGCCAGTAGAGAAATCCCCCTTCAGCTCAGGGGGGGACGGGTGATCAAAATATTTAACAACTGGTCGAATTTAACAACTGTTAAGGCCGCAGCCTTATCCAGTCAGAATGGACGCTGGCCACAGAGCTTGAGCTGGCTCCTGGAGGCTCCTTGTCGTAGACTCTGGGGGCTCGGGGAAGCTACTATTTGCCAGTTGGTACGAGACATATTTCCGTATTTGTGGAATATGGAAGAATTGGGGAATCCTCAGCCTCAGCATTAATAATCATCTTGTTTATCTACCCTCATGGTCTTTATCAACTCTTCTTATGTTAGGACCCACAGTTGGGCATTTCTCATCCCTATTTGGCAATTGCCAGATGGCTTTCGTCCATACTGGAGCCTCGTTTAAGATGCTCAATAACAATAACAACAAAAACACTGAAACTGTTCACTTGCATATGAGAAATTATAACATAAATGCCAGATTATCTTTGGCTTCGAGGAAATGGAACTTTATTGAATTACTAGCACAGTAGCGTTTGCTAGAAAGGTCCCTATATAACGAGGGGTTGCTCCAATAGAGGTGTGATGCTTTGTGCTCTTCACTCATCAGTCCGCTTCTGCTCCCCAGGCTCTTCTTCTCGCTGCCACACTGTGGAGGGAGTGACGTACGAGCGACCGTGTCCACGCACAGGGGAGGTCCCAGAAACGTCATGGGGGAAAGACTGAAAGGTATTTCTTTATAGGTGCCACGAAAGGTGCCTTGCATTTTGCATTTATTTGGAAGAAGAAGTAGACTTATTTTGTGTTGCCTCTGCGGGTGAAACAGGGGAAGTGAGGGGCACTTATAAGGAGGTAGAATTGGGGTCAATGTAAGGAAGCGTTAATGGAAGGAAAATGAACTACATATAATATAAGTTCAAGGTTAATACAATTCAGTTCAAGAAACATCTGTGAGGCACCTACCATACTCTGGTTACTATGTACAATGTTGTAAAAATAAAGAAGGCTGTAGTTGCTTCATGTAAGAGATACATATATGAAAAGAATTAACAAGAAAACATCAGGACATGTCCCACAAGAGACTCTTTCATCAAGAGATTCCAAAGGAGTACAGGGAGCAAGTGATCAATTCTTCTCAGGGGACCAGGAAAGCGTCTGTGAGTGAGTGACAGAGCTAGGTTTCGAAGAATGAACTCTTGTCTGAATAAGACGTCCAGTCAGACAAGGGAGGAATAATATTTCAAACTGAAGGAACAGTGTACGCAAAGCCCACGGAGGCCCTTCAAATTATGTGTAGAGAACTACAAGAGTTTTGGAATTGATTACTTTGTCAGGGAGCACTGGCCGATGCTCTTTTGGGATACCCTACATACATAGAAAGAGCTAGAATTTCAACTGTTCATTCGTTTTGAATCATTGCTTGCGTTTCTATATTTGTTTGGTTTTCCTCATCCAATAGATCTGTTCCTCCAGCCATTCCGTAAGGGAATTGTTCAGCAAAAGGCTTTCTGAATTTATGAGAAGGGAAACGTTCAAAATGTGAGTCCAGTTTAAATTGTTTTTGGTTTCAGTGGATTTTTTTTTTTCATTTTGTTCTTTTTTTTTTTTTTTTTTTGCTTTGCATAGGAATAAACTTAGATTAGCTTTGAATGCTCAATCAAGCATAGTATCTGTTTTACTTAAAAAATAATTATAATCTCAAGGGTTGCTGGAAGAGAGGTAGGTAGGGGATGGGCTAAATGGGTGATGGGTATTAAAGAGGGCACTTGTTGGGATCAGTACTGGGCATTGTATGTAAGTGACGAATCACTATATTCTACTCCTGAAGCTAATACTACGCTATATGTTAACTTACTTGAATCTAAATTAAAAAACTAATAATAATTATAATCTGAATGGTCCCATGCTCAACTGGCTATACAAAATCTTTCAAAATTGTTCAAGCCAATTTTTTTAAGTTTATTTATTCATTCTGGAAGACAGTGAGAGGGAGAGAGAACCCCAAGTAGGCTCTATGCTATCAGCTCAGAGCTCGATGTGGGGCTTGAACTCATGAACCATGAGATCATGACCTGAGCTGAAACCAAGAGTCGGACCCTTGACCAAGACACCCAGGCGTCCCCAAGCCAATTTTTAACTTTTTTTTTTAAGAGAGAGACACACAGAGCATGAGCAGGGAAGGGGCAGAGAGAGAGGGAGACACAGAATCCGAAGCAGGCTCCAGGCTCTGAGCTGTCAGCACAGAGCCCGACGTGGGGCTTGAACTCACAAACGGTGAGATCATGACCTGAGCTGAAGTCGGACGCTTAACCGACTGAGCCACCCAGGCGCCCCCAATTTTTAAGTTATATTTAGTGCGTATCTGCACTTTGAGTTTCTGGCCCTCTGTTCCCTGGGCCAGAGTGATAGAGTGGGGATAGGTCCTCCAGGGACAGAGAGGTATGGAGAAGCAGCAGACCCAGGAGGTAAAAGTCCACTTCCATCAGGCCCCAGGCAATTAGGAATGTTGGCTACTTGTCCACCAGCCCTCCTTGCACCAACCACACCCCCACCCATCACCACTGTGGGGGCTGGGGAGGGTGGGCTTTGTGCCCCTGAGCTGTTTGTCACCAAAGAATTAGAAAGGCACGCTCCACAATCTTGACTCAAGTAAAAACTACCAAATGTTCCCGAATCATGAGCTGAAGGTTTCCAAATAGCAAATAAATGCCCTTAAATAATCACTATTTTATACCCAGTTTAACAGAAATGTCTGTTGAGTTCACTGCCAGGTGCCGCATTATCACTTAACCAAAAATTTCTCTATAAAAATAACTTCCCCCACTGGAATGGTGGTATATGTACACAGAGGAGTCTATTTATGTTTCAGTTCAGTTTCAAACAGTTTTAAGAAATGAGCTGAATGCATAGAATTGAAGCAATATGGGCACCTCTGGAAAGACGCGGCAGATGTTAGCTCTTGAATTGGTGCAAATAGAAATGACAGCCTTTCATTTCGCGAGTAGACCTATTTAGGTTTTTCTGGTGTGATGCTGACTTTTTAATGTGATTCGGCACAGAAGTTGCTTAATGCGAACGACACTATCTTGTTATTGGGAAACTTCTGGTTTGAGAAGAAAGCTGCCTTTCCTTCTTCCCGGATGCAAGCAGCTCCTGAGAACGGAGCCCCCGTAGCTGGGAGGCACTGAGCATGCAGAAGTACTGGCCACGGGGACACAGTACTCTTCTCTTCTGGGTTCATCCTTCATTGCCCAGGAAGGCTCAGTCTGGCTCCCAGTGCCCTCTGATCTCGCCCCTCCAGTAGCACTCACCCTGTATTTTATTTTATTTTATTTTATTTTATTTTATTTTATTTTTTTTATTCTTTGGTGCATATATCTTTATTCAACGTTTATTTATTTTTGGGACAGAGAGAGACAGAGCATGAACGGGCGAGGGGCAGAGAGAGAGGGAGACACAGAATCGGAAACAGGCTCCAGGCTCTGAGCCATCAGCCCAGAGCCCGACGCGGGGCTCGAACTCACGGACCGCGAGATCGTGACCTGGCTGAAGTCGGACGCTTAACCGACTGCGCCACCCAGGCGCCCCTCACCCTGTATTTTAAAAAAATTGTTTTAATGTTTATTTATTTTTGAGAGAGAGAGACAGACAGAGACAGAGTGTGGGGGGTAGGCAGGGGCTGAGAGAGAGGGAGACACAGAATCTGAAACAGGCTCCAGGCTCTGAGCCGTCAGCACAGAGCCCGACGCAGGGCTCGAACTCGTGCACCGTGAGATCATGACCTGAGCTGAAGTCAGACGCTCAACCGACTGAGCCACACAGGGGCCCCAGCACTCACCCTGCATTTTAGGGACCTCTTCCTCTTGGGTAGCAAGGACCAGGTCCTGTTCACCATGGCATCTCCAGGACCCAGTGCAGAGCTGGGAACCCCATGGGGGCCGGACAATGATTTTTGAAGGAACTGAAGCCTTGTGAGTGACATCGAGTGCCTTCGGAGGTCCTAGAGAGGTCAGCCTGGGCTGGGACCGAAGGGAGGGCATGGCCAGGAATGGAAGTCGTGCTCACCTATGAGAACCTCAAGAACAGAATTTCAAGCAGGATGACAGTGAAAAGGGTAAGGTTGATGAACCAGCAAATTAGGGCGCCTTTTGGTCGAGGAAAAAAACCTCACGAAATTGAATGAGGCAACTCTTGCTTCCTGGTGTGTCTTATTTTTCTGCTAGCCCTCTAAAATCATACATAGCAATTGAAAAAGCTGAAGTTTTCTCCGTCCCCAAATAAAAAGCAGATGTCACTCATCACAATAAATCCGAATTTATTCAGAGCTCATTCATGAAGAAACATAGTATGCATTTACTATTTTTAATTTAGTCTGATATTTTCCAATTGTGTCTGCTACTGATTTGAAAACCGTAGTTTCCTTTTTCTAATCTGAGTCTTTACTTAAGTGTCCTGTTGCTCACCTGATGCAAACCTAACTTTTCTTGGTAATTAAGAATCATTTTACCGAAACTACCTTTTGGAGAATGCTTAGTGTTCTGGAAAACTAAATCTGTTGGCTCTTGTCACTAGTTCGTATCAAACGTCTAGAGAAGGAGGTTAAATAAAAGTACATTTTCAAAAAAGAAACTCCTTTAATAAGCCAGCACAGGCTCTATGAATATCTGCTTCTTGGTATTCAAAGAACTTAGAGATCAGTCTCCCTGAGACATGGGCGGGCCGTCAAATGAGAGCTCCCAAGCATCCAGGCAAGTGCCCTCAGTTCTGACCTGATTCTCCCTTCCTACATGCTGGTAGAGGAAGGAGGGTAATGTTCTAGGCTGTTTCTTTCAGGACAATTAACCTGCCTCCACCTCCTTTCCCCCTACATAGAGTCTTCTGATGCACATCTGCCAGGAGCTGTGTGTTCGGGGATTAACATTTTCTGGTTCTAAGAGGCAGTCCCACGCTTCAGTTTAAAATGAGATTGAAAGAGTCCTTTGCTTTCTTGTCCCTTTAGGGTGCGGAGGCAAAGCTGGAGCCTCTGTGGGTTCACTTTTTCAAGAGTGACCTCTTTCCCCAGAGGAAGTAGTCGGAGAAACACACGGGCTCTCTCCAAGCCACAAATGGAAGGTAATCCTTGGAACGAGACTAGGTGACCACACGAGCAAGAGAAGCGAGGTATTGTTCTTCTTAAGTGAGCACATTAAAGGGGGCTAGTGACGAACCCGTAGACTTCATACTGATAATGCATCCGGAAGCATGGCAGATCGGCAAGACAACAGTGACTCACGTGGCATTAACCCAGCACGGGAGGGGGCCAGGTGATCAGTGCCCACAGGGGCAGGTGCACACGCTGGGATGGGGTTCAAGCCCACGCATCTAGACCAGTGATGGCGCCTGAGAAAGAGAATGTGAGCAGACCGACAGGAGATTCATTGACATCTGTGACTCAAACTCTCCTGCGCCCCAGAGGAGGGTGTGGGGGGCCAAAGTAAATGACACAGCAGGAGGAGCTACTGCATACTGACTCAGGGAAAAGAAATGTGGTCGAGAACGGCAGGGGTGGATTGGAATGTCCAAACCCTAATCTTGGAGACATGCGCCTTCGTAGGGCTGCAAGACTTCGCCTGGACACATTTTGAATCACCCGTGGCCTTGACGTTTGTGTACACATTCTCATGCTGCAGTAACAAGTAATAGCAATTGTTCATTTGAGAGGTATTTATTGAACGTCTATCCTTTCAGGGCACGTGCTGGGACTTGAGAAGGCTACAGAGACGTGCAAGCCTGTCTCTGTCCCCAAGTTTGTTAGAGGGTTTACTGACTATCTTCAAAGAAAAAAATATAGACACACACACATATACATACATATGTATATATGTGTATATATAGGTACATACACACATGCATATTTATATATGTTCTCTTTACTAGGTTATAAAGATGCTGTTAATTAATTTTTCGGAGAATTGGTGAGAATTCTAGAATTTGAGGGAGGTGTTTGGCACCAGCTGATAAAAGAGAAGTCTTGGACCTTGGCTATATAAGGAGACACAAGACATCTCTAAGCACCATAGAAATACTCTCCCATGGGGGAGGAAAAGCCGTAAAGAACTGAATCTATGGAGTAGCGAGATCGGGCTGAGTCCCAGCTTCAGCTTGTGGAGCTGTGGATGGGTTTCTGAAGGAGTAGAAGCTCTGTCTCTAGGGACAAAAATACCTACCTCAAAGGCTTGGGTGAGGGTTACGTTTTCTAACGGCTGGCCCACAGTAGACGCTCTGTAAATATCAGGTCCTTTGCCAAGATCTTTTCCCTTTGGTTGGGTTCCAGTCCCCTGGATTATACATAAAATGAGCCTTTTCATGTTGAAGTCTGTGACAGAGCAGATAAAGTTCTCTGGAAATGGGGCATCTGTGGCACCCTAAAACCCTCCCTCTTTTTAAAAAATGTTTTTTATTTTGAGAGAAAGAGAGAGAGCGGGGGAGGGGAGGAGAGGGAAGAAGAGAGAGAAACCCAAGCAGGCTCCGTGGTGTCAGCACAGAGAGCCTGCCACGGGGCTTGAACCCACGAAGTGTGAGGTCATACCCTGAGCCAAAAGCAAGGGTTGGCCGATTAACCTACTTAACCACCCAGGCGCCCCTAAAGCCCTCCCTCTTCAAACATGTAACAATGACGGATAAAATATTAAATGCGTTTTTGCAATATTAAATGTGTTTTAAGTGCACGGTGCGGGGAAAATATCAGAGGCCAAAAAGGTTAAGTTAAGAGAGCAAATCCAGAGAGGGGAGGCTAGAGCAGCCTAGGTTGCTTGGCTATTCCAGTAACTTGGCTGTGGGTTCAACTTAATGGTGAACTGGGTAGGGTGACCCCACATCCAACTAGGGTCTTTCAAAGTCTGTGCCTTCACTGAAAGGATAAACTAAAATGTGTTCTCCCGCGAGTGTAAATCGCCAGACAGGGAGAAGTACTTTTTGAGATGTTTTGACCATCTCTCGTGGAGTTTTGAGATCTGTTTCATGGTACACACGTGGTCTGCGAAATATCAGGCTAAGAATATGACATTACGGTGCCAGACTGGTGGTGGCCCCAGGGACTCACCAGGAGTAAATGAAAACCTCTAAAGAGTAAAATGCCTTCAACCTAGACTTCAAAGGAAGTTCCAAAATTCATGAGCTAAAAAAAAAAAAAAAGATCAGAGAACACATAAGTAAACAAGGCACCATGAGTGAGAGTCTGCAGACCCAAGACAGAGCAGAATGAACACAGAGACTATCAGATATTGAGATTATTGAAAAAAAATCTAAAATAAATGTATTCCATGCATTTTCAGGAAGGAAAGAGTGTCTTGCAAACACCAGAAGAGAAAAAGCGTGAAAAATGACCAGGATTTGAAAAAGTAGTAAACGTATCTTTTAGAAACAAGTCTATAATAAGTAAAATGTGAAGCTCAGGTTAGGCAGAGCTGAGGGGAGAACCGGTGAAGTCAGGGACCCTCACGGAATTGTGCCGAGCACAGAGCAGAGTGACAACGAGGTGGAAACAATAAAGGAAGGTGAGGAACATGTATGCAAAGTAAAAAATCATAACACGCCCTCGGTCTGCTTGTGGAAAGAGATGATACAGAGAGCGGATAGAGGAGGCACAGTGGTGAAGAGACCGTGGTAGGGAATTCTCTTGAATTCATGAAATCCATGAATCCTCTGACTTGGGAACTTCAGGGAATCATAAGCAGGATAAGAGAAAGCCACGCAAGATTTACTGTGTCGAAACAGCTGAACGCCGAAGATTACCTGAGAAGTTGCCAGAAAAGAAGCAAATGATGTAAAAGGAGCCATGGTTAGACAGACAGCAGATTCCTCAAAAGGGAGCAAAAATGAAGTACAATCACATCTTCAGCAGGCTGGGAGAAAGTAACGTCAACCCAGAAATGGGTACCCGGTGGGCACGTCTTTTAGTAAAATAAAGGTATTTTCAGATAAACGATGAGGGGATCTGTTGGCTGCACAGGCCCACTCATGGAACTTCCCCACAAAGCAGGCTCCAGAAAGAAGACATGGACCCCAGAAAGAAGTTGGATACGGATGCATTGATGAGCAAAGACTTCACAAATGCAGTGCAAATCTATAAAGAAAATCCAGAAGTGATAAATGCTGAGTTTCAGATACTGAGTGTTTACCTGCTCGAGGAAGGAAGCAAAGGGAATTTCGATACATTTTTATGTTCTACTTGAGCTCAGTGGTGAGTACATGACTGCCTATTTTATATTCTATAGACCTGAATGTCAGTTATATGCACACATAGTCTTTGGCATGTTTGAAACATGACTTATCATAAAAGATTTAAATATTACCTCAAAATCCACCTGGAAAATTGCAGATAATAACACACTTCGAAGAAAAAAAAATTCAAAATTTGCCTCAATCTAACATGTGTTAGTTCCTACAAAAGTTAGGAACATAAGAATGGAGATAGAACATGGCAATTAGAGAAGACTGTACTATCTAAGAACCCTTGAAATCAGTAATTAGAAAATAGATAAATTCCCATAGGGGGGATTTTACCAGTTGATGATGTGATCTGTCAGATTATTTCATGGGACAATTTGGTCATGTGGTCTTTTGTTCCCTTCTTTGCGGTGGCCCTTTGGAAACTCGGGTCCCAGTTTGCGTTCAGCTGCTCTGGCTTTCTCACAGCGAGGGCCTGGCATTGCTTCCCTTGGCTGATGTCTCCTCATGGCACCCCAAAGTTGGCCAAATGCAAGCCTGGTAGTTCTGGGTAGTAAAGGGAGCCTTGCAGTCAGGTTGAGGGTAAACCAGGAAAGGAGATCCAAACAAAGGGAGGCAAAGAGTCGCCCGTATGTCCTCTCTCAAGGCACTTCTCCAGCTGTACTGTCATGACCTTTTTCTCCCAACCAGACGGCAAGCTCCTTGAAGACGGGACCCCGTCGCTGTGGCTCTTCATCATGTGGCCAGTGAGACAGGCAGGGTGGCAGGTGCCCCTTGCCAGGAGGTCAATAAGTATGTATCAAGTGCATGACTACGTGATGCATCTTGGGCCAGGCAGTCCTGGTCGTCCTTATAGATTTCGTCTTATGTGTGCGCCAGGACGAGATGCGTGATGAGTATCTGAACCTTTTGTAAGTGATTCTCCGATGTCATTTACGAGCAAAACTTTCACAATGTCTTCATGCTGCTGTCTGAGGATTCTGAGGACAGGATCACATGAAATATTTTAAATTGTTTTGCACGTGTTACAAGGTCATAAGAGCATGAGTTTTAAAAAAACAAGACACTGAAGCTGAATTGGCAAGAGAGCAGAGGCAGCCGCCAATGGGAAAGCAACGCTAACTCCAGGCAGGACAGGGGTGCTGGCCGGAGGTTTGGGGATCTCTCCCCAGGGCAGTTGCAGACTTCTAGGAAGGCAGAGAGCACTGAGCAGCTTCAGAAAGCAATTCCGCCAAGGTCCTCGTGTTCACCAGGACTGTCTCACCGCCCGGCCCCGTGCTCCCCTGGCTCCCCTGGCTTTGGGTGAGAACCCCGACCTACGTTCCTTTGTTTCGGAACAAACCGGAACCACTCGCTGCAGCAGGTGCACTGTGGGCCCGGGAAGTGAAGACCTGGGGTCTGAGCCTCCTGCCGTCAGAGGCCCACAGGGAGCGGAACCACTGCCACATTCGGAGACAGCAAGCTGGTGACGTGGCCTCCGCAGAATGGCCACGTCACCGGCTTGCTGTCTTGTCTCGTGCCCCCTTCTTGAGTCACCACCGCTGGGGGAAGCCATCTCCCTGCCAGGACACAGGGGATGCGGACATAGGTGGGCGGTCTTCAGAGGTTGGGCCGGCCCTGCAGGGAGGACAGGACTCAGCAGCTGAACCACTTGAGACGCTGCCTCTCCACCCGTGGTCTGGTGCTGAGTTGCTTGGGATTTGACCGGCGCATAAAAGACCCCACAACCTGCCCGGAGTCCAGCAGCAAGGCAGCCAATGAGCCATGTGTCCACAGAAATAGATTCTGAGGGTGTCCGGGAGATTCTTCCCTACCAGCTTCTGGAAAGATGGGGAGTCAGCAAGGTGGATCGCCATCATAGCCAAGAGAGACCAGACGTTCTCATAAACATCCCTCCCCTTCTCCACAAACTGCCTGAACCAGAGATCCCTGTATCTTCCTCAAACTTCCTTCCAGGCTGTTGTCAGCGTTGATTTATTTATTTTTAAATGTTTGTTTGCTTGTTTGTTTATTTATTTATGGATGCTTATTTATTTTGAGAAAGAGTGAGAGCAAGCAAGGGGGGGGCAGAGGGAGAGGGAGAGGGAGACCCAGAATCCAAGCAGGCTCCAGGCTCCAAGCTGTCAGCACAGAGCCCGACGCGGGGCTCGAACCCACGAACTGTGAGATCGTGACTTGAGCCAAAGTCCGACCCTTAGCCAACTGAGCCACCCAGGCATCCTTAGAAATATTTATTTATTTTTGAGAGAGAGTGAGAGAGAGAGAGAGAGACAGAGAACAAGGGAGGGGCAGAGAGAGATGGGGAGATAAGGATCCGAAGCAGGCTCCACACTGACAGCAGACAGCCCGAGGCGGGGCTCGAACTCTGAACTCATGAACCATGAGATCATGACCTGAGCTGAAGTCAGACGCTTAGCCATCTGAGCCACCCAGGTGCCCCTCTCTCAGCATTTATTAGCATAAGAAGGTTCGGGGGGTGGGAGAGGAGAAAATGAAAAGTCGAGCGGCCTGGGCCCAAGAATCCCTGGGGCAAACGTGGACTGTGGGATCATAGACTCATGGGGTTGGAGGGGACTGAACAGAACAAAGTGCTGAGCAGAGAGGAGAGGGCAGAGAGGTGGCACAGGTGGGAAGGACAGGACCACACGGAGGGACTTCCCCAGAAATCTGGCACCCGCATCAAAAGCCCTTCAATGGTGCTATGCTTCACTGAGATCAAATGCACAGGGACTGGGCAGATATCCAACTTGCCCTTAATTGTACTCCTGACAGCCTGGCTTTATTGTCGGTTTCTAAAAGTTGTGAATGCCAAGAAAATCAGACACCATAAAATGAAGGCTAGAGTTAAAAACCAAATATTAACCATACCTTTCATGTTTAAGTGTTTCCCAGTGGACAGCATGTTTTTCTACACCCATGATCGCATTCCCCTCCCACCACTGTATGAATTGTGCAAAGAGACATGCCCGCTTTGTAGAGGAAGAAACTGAAGTTCAGAGAGGTTAAGTAATTTGCACCAAGTCACACGGCCATCACGTGGAGGAGTCGGGACTAGACTCTGGGGATTCCTTTCACACAATTTGGTTCTGGCGCATCTCTGCCCCGCCTGCGGTCCTGCCCATTTGACTCTGATACTGCTACAAAGACACAGGTGAGTTTTCCATTCCCCACCCCCCCAGTGCTCTCTCCCTTTCTCAGTAAAATTGGTCATTATTTGGATGGGTCAACATCCCCAAAATTTGAAAACGTGACAAATTCTGGATTGTAATGTAAAGAAAGCATGTCTTCTGAATATTTCTGAATTATGAGGACATGGTTGTGGAAAAAGTTAGTTTTGTCATAGAGTCTCTTGTGCAGTAAATTCAAGTCTCTGCTTTCCACGGGGTCAAGCCTCGTCAGTTAGAGAAGAAAATCAAGTTCTGGAAAGGTAGGCGCATTGTCCAGATTTAGGCAGGGAAAGAGTCTACTCAACAGTGCATGCGAACCCACGACCTGGAAACCCTAGATCCTGTGACCTTTTCTTGCCAACGTGAAGCAGCCTGGGCTCTTTCGGAAGCGCAATGCTTAATTTGTAAGTGCACATTTAGCACCGCGGATGGGACGTGACCTTGTTTCACGCACATACACACACGCACACGCACACACGCACAGACACACATCCAATTCGCAAGCCCAAAGAGTCGCGTTCTTTACTCCCCTCCAAACTCTCCAGATGAGAGTTTGCCTAATTGGAGTAGCTCATTGTCCTCTGGGAGGGCAAACAAGGTAGGCACATGGAAATGGACTATGGCTGTAGAAGCTGGCACATCGAAAATTAGTTAGATCCAGGAAGGAATCTTGGTCCGTCTGTGTGAGGGTTCTAAAGAAATAGAAAATGTCAAGACCCCATTTCGTGCAGGTATGGCGATCACATCCTATTCCACGCGTTGTTCGCTGTGAGATCAAGTCGATATTTTGGAAAGCAAAATTTAGGAATTTCTCTAAAAACGTTGATCTCGCGATTCCTCCTCTAGGACTTTCTCATAAAGAGATACAGCCAGGTGACCACACAGAGGTCCACTCAGTGATGCTTATCTCAGCATTGCTTATAAAATGAAACGTCTAGCAAATGTCAGTCCATGGGCGACGGGTTGGATAGATGGTGGTCTAGCTAGCCAGCGGGATTCTATTTGGTGAAGAGAGAAAGCGATTGCTCTACATGTTCCCCTGTGTAGTTATCTCTATCTCACGTAGAGCAGAAAAAGCAAATTACAGGATAGTTTGTATACTGAGTTTCCATTTCGTAGAAACAAGAAAAATAGAGGGGCATGTATGCATAATAAGCATTTAAAACATTGTATGTGCATGAATAGCAGACTGGAAAGAGATACACCGAGTTTCAGTGGTTTTCATCTTTTGGAAGAGGGAATGGGGAAATTGCTTTCTTTTTTTTTTTCTCCTTCCTCTTTTCTTCCCTTCCGTTCTTTCTCTTTCATTCTTTCTGTACAGAGTCCGGTATTTTTAAGATTTTTGCGTCATAAAGGACTCCTTTCCTAAGTGCAAATGTCAATGGAAATTTAAGGAAGGAGGAACCAGCGTGTCGGGGAGCCTTTTCTACACGGGGCAGGATGCGAAATACCTTACGTGCGTAATCTCACAAGCTACTCACAAAGTCTCTGTGGGGTAGGGAATGGCATCATCTTGTCTTACACATGAGAGATGTGAGAAGCAGAGAGCATAAATAGCTTGCCGAAGGTTACATGGCTGGTGAGGGCAGAACAGGGGACCTGACTCTGGGCTTCAGACCAGGAGACCCGTGTGCCCACCTGTCGCTGGGACCCTGCCTCAGGGAGGGGTCTGTCTGGAGATCTACGTGGAGCCTTTAAGGGGCCTGAATGGGGCACCAGCCGATCCCCCTGTGTCCCGCCCAGAGGAGGTCTGGAGCTTTCTCAGAGCGACATAGTATTCCTCTGTGCTGTGTTTCTGTCCCCAGCTGCTGCCCTGGTGCCGAGCCCCTGCAGGGCCCTGCAGTCAGCTGAGAGAGCTTCAGGGAATGCTCCCTGGCCTTCTCTGGGCTTCCTCTCCACGTGCGTGCACGCGCGCGCGCGCGCGCGTGTGTGTGTGTGTGTGTGTCTGTGCGTGTGTGCTGGGGGAAAGAACCCTTCAGCTGAGACACAATGGCTCCCCACCCAGCTCCTGGAGAAAGCCAGGGGCAGCTCGATGTCAGGGTGCTGTTTTCCCTGGTGAACTGGGTCAAAGGTTCTGATGGAGAGAGGCTGTCGGATGGGCGCTGGGATCTCTTCCTCTGGGAACAGAGTTTTGGCTCTTTTGCAAGTGGCCACGGAGGTCCGGTTACAGGCTTGCTGAGCTGGAGTAAAGGCCAGGCCTGGGGCCAAGCAAGGCCTGAGAACCGCGCGGGAAGTGATTCGCCCCAAAGCCCTCAGCCAAGCGGGACAAGCCTCGGCAGGCCCTCCCCTCACCTCTCAGGGGGCCTCTGCCAGCCCTGGTCCCTCTAAGGGAGCTCGAGAGACGGAACCTGTGCGGGTTCGAAAGCTCTAGCGGAACCCTTTCTGGGCCCTGCTCCTGGCCAGGTGCGGAGCCCCGCCGATACGACGTTCATTTTTATCCCGAATATTCAGCCTGGACCACGTTCGTCTACCTGATTACGCCTGGGCCATGGCTGTTGTTCTTTTCAGATTAACACAGGTGTGGCCTCCCCCAGGCAGGTTCTGCGAGAATTAGGCCGGGCCGGGGCCCTGGTGCTGCTCCGAGAGCCCCGTGGGGAGCATCCTCTCCCCCACTACACGCCCCATGTCAGGAGCATCGATCCTTTCCACGGCTCATTCTCCCACTCGACCATAAGCCATGGTGGGGCCTCAGTGTCCCCTCCCCTAAGCACAGAGCTGGCACAGGGCCCAGCTGGGATCTGCCTGAACTGAAGGGTAAAACGGCTCCTCTCTGCCCAACCAAGAACGAGCGTCAGCCACCACGCCAGGGGCTGGCGTAGGATGCGTGTCCTGCTCGAGGGGAGAAAGCCCTCAAAGCGGACTCTCAGGAGAACGGTGAGGAACAGCCTGTGAATGAGCTCAGAGGAGAAAGGCCGCCAACAGATAACAAGCGCACATCACAGAGGACACCCCTCCTGGCAGATCCATGGAACGAAACACAGGCATTTGAGGAAGACGAATTCGGACAAGGAGAATCACTCCCCTTGGAGCTGGTTACGCATTTTTGCACAGTGCACAAACTGCACAATCGGACATGGCCACCCCCCAGAATAACATTAAAATGTCACACGCTGAGCTCCTGCGGGGACCGGGTACCAGACTAGGTATGTCATAGATGTTGTTTCCCTGGATTTTCCTATCAATTCTATGAAACCGTGATTATTCTTCTCATTTTAAAGACAGGGTAAACGGAGGCTTAAAAAAAAGAAATTTTCTCAAGGCCATCCTTTCAAGGAGAAGTTGGCATCCAGTCCCACCGTGGTGGCTCTTGGGGGTCTGCTTCTAACCTACCCTCCACGAGGTCTCAGGAAAACACATGGAAAAGGCCATGTCCGCACACACTGCGGAAGAAACTGGCAGAAGAGAAGAAACACCTCCAAGGAAAAGACAGGCACAGGCTTCGGAAAATGAGAGATGTGAGACTAGGGCAGATGTCATCTGGGACACCGTACAAAACAAGCTGATGGCAAAAGCCGCCAGGCTTCTGTTTTAGGAGAAGCAGCACCTGCTCGTGTGGGGGCCACAGAGGGAGAGGAGACGGTGACCCAGCAGCACCTGTCTCTCCACGGGCCATGGCCACAGGCTCTGTGGCCCTGGGCCAAGATGATGGGACAGAAGCACGGGCCAGCTCTGGCCCCAGAGAACGCTAAATAAGGGCAGACAAATAAGAAAGAGCAAAGAATTCTGACCGGGCAGAAAACAAGTGTAGCAGCAGCAGCAGATCTGCAGCCATTATGTTTGCAAACAAAACCAGAAAGGGAGAGACTGGGAGGCCGTGGGTCTAGTAAAAGATGAGGCGGAAGCCAAAGAAGAAAAAAGGACGGAAAGGCGAAACCCATCTGTTGAAACAAAGCTACCCATAGGTGTAGAGATCAATATTATTTGCGAGAAATGCAGGCACGTTTTTAAGGAATATTGGGAGAAGCTTGTTTAGCGGTGGGAAGACAATTATGAATGTAAATGTAAATAAATACATAAATTCTATTGTTTTTAAAAAGTCTGTGAGGCGTACGTTGAATTAACTGTATGAAATTAATTAGTAGGTAAGGCTTGATTTAAATCACAGGGACATCTGGATCAATGTATGGCAAGAATAATTGTGAGGCACGCTCCATGTACAAGGCCCTGTGGTGGATCCTGGGGCCACCGAGAAAAACTAGACATGTGGTTTGCCTTTGGGAGCCCACATCACAGTTAGAAGTGGACAGTGGATGCCAAGGGCAGGCCCTGGGGTACAACCCAGCTTGGGCAATCGGGTGGTGCATTTTCTTAGAGAATTAAAAAAATGATAATAGGGGCGCCTGGGTGGCGCAGTCGGTTAAGCGTCCGACTTCAGCCAGGTCACGATCTCGCGGTCCGTGAGTTCGAGCCCCGCGTCGGGCTCTGGGCTGACGGCTCGGAGCCTGGAGCCTGTTTCCGATTCTGTGTCTCCCTCTCTCTCTGCCCCTCCCCCGTTCATGCTCTGTCTCTCTCTGTCCCCAAAAAAATAAACGTTGAAAAAAAAATGATAATAAAACTGATTAAAAGCCAGTCATTCTAAAGAATTGGTGATAAAATACTCCTCCTCTCAAGAAAGTCTTCTGTTGGTTTAAGCCAGGGTGTCGCGATTAGAGCCTGTGGGCTAAATCTACCCAGCTGCCTGTTTTTTTTTTTTATTTTTAATATGAAATTTATTGTCAAATTGGTTTTCATACGACACCCAGTTCTCATCCCAACAGGTGCCCTCCTCCATGCCCATCACCCATGTCCAGATGCCTGTGGTTGTAAATAAAGTTTTATTGGCACACAACTATGTTCATTAATATATGCGTCACCCACGGCTTCTTTCTTTCATGCTGTGATGGCAGAGTTGAGTAGCTGTGACAGAGACCAGATGGTCTCTCTTTAGGCAATAATAAAATATTTACTATCTGGCCTTTACAGAAAAAGTTTGCCAACCCTTGGTCTAAGTTATAAACAATGGCTGCAGTTACCACTGAGTTTTTATAATATATATGTCAACTTCAATCAGCACACTTCTGTTACTTTTTCTTTAGTAAACAGTATGTTCTAGAAGGGAAGTGAATTCAATGACTCCCAGGTATATAATCTCTTTGGAGGACTCTGCTATATACATTTGTTTTGAGAGTAAGTTTATCACTGGCTGGGCTCTGTCTCTCTCTCTCCAGCCTTTATAATATTCTTGCCTTTAAAGAGCAGGTTCGAGGGTGTCCGTTAAGTGTCCGACTCAGTTTTTGGCCGAGGTCATGATCTCATGGTTCGTGAGTTTGAGCTGACATCGTTCTCTGCACCGACAGTGTGGAGCCTGCTTAGAATTCTCTCTCTCCCACTCTCTCTCTCTCTCTCTGCCCCTCCCCCACTTGCTCTCTCTGTGTCTCACAAAATAAATAATAAACTTGAAAAAAAATGTAAAGAGCATGTTCAAAATCATGATGATAGCACTCTGCTTATAAAGTAGTAGAAACAGAACTTGAGTTGTTCCAATTTCTATGTTTTAGATGACCACTTGGATCTTCTGTTCATGTTTAAAACTTAAAATGATGAAACGGAGTACAAACAACAAGGTGTAATAATTTTGCTGGCTACGTGCAAATTTTACTTTATTATTTTTGTAATGTTTATAAATTTGAGAGAGAGAGAGGGAGTGTGCACAAGTAAAGGAAGGGGAGAGAGAGAGGGAAAGAGAGAGAATCCCAAGCAGGCTTCGTGCTGTCAGCCCAGAGCCCGATGCCGGGCTCAGTCCCATGAACCATGAGATCATGACCTGAGCTGAAACCAAGACTCGAACACTTAACCAACTGAGCCACCCAGGTGCCCCTATTTTATAAAATTTAAATACTAGCATAGAAGTTGAAGTGAATTTACTTATAAATGTTATTTGGTTTAAAACTAAAGAATGAAGAAAGACCAAGAGTCATGATTGAATGTCATGGAGGTTTCAGACGGGGGACAATCCTTCCACATGGAAATCTGTGTTTGTCACGCCTGTAGAAAATGCTCCCGATAACCTTCGCCACACCTATGAGGATATGAGTGTGTGTGTTACCCCGTGAGCCAGCAAGTCTGAGTGTGCGCAAAGTGCAGCCTCACTGCTCTCCAAAACAAATATATGTAGAACTTGGTGATGGGTTATGTAGCTGCAAGCATGCACATGAGAATCGAGACAATCTTCAGGATTGCACTGGTGGAAAGGGAGCTAAAAAAAAGGAAGGAAAGGCTTTCCAATTTATGATGCTTTATTTATTTTCAATTCTTCCCTTCCTTCCCTCCTTCCTTCCTTCCTTCCTTCCTCCTCCCCTTCTTCTTTCCCTCCCTCTCCTCCTTCCTTTCTCCCTCCATTCTTCCTTCCCTCCCTCCCTGCCTTCCTTCCATCCTTTCTTCCTTTATCCTTCCTTCTCTTCCCCCTCCCTCCCTTCCTTCTCTTCTTCCTTCTTTACTCCCTTTCTTTCTTCCTCAGACATGTATCGAGCACGTACTATGTGTTAGGCATTGTTCCAGATTTGGGAAAAACAGTCCCCGCCCTCACAGAACTTAGATTAGGTTGTGGGTTCATGTGCACACGTACGCAACCTGAGAAAGCAAAGGGGTTCATGGAGCCATCCGTGCATCTCTCCCATAGCGACTTCAGCACTAAAGATTCCTGGAAATATCAGACTGTTGAATAGCTTGGCTGAAAGATGACAAACACATTGTCAGCTACACCCGCAGGGTACCCTCATTGTTGCTGGTGGCTTCTCGGCCCACAGGTCTGATCATCTATGTACACCCCTGACTTGTGAGTCACTGAAGAGTCATAACTGTGACCCTGACCACAACAAGGACAGCCATTTATTTGCCCTTTGAAACGTGACCAGCTGGCCCATTAATTTTGCAGCATTAATTCTAAGAGGAAATTAAATTCCAACCAGAGTCATTAATCTTTTAAAAATAGAGCCACAAGAGGAGAACATTGATAATCAGAATGTAATTTTCTGACTTAGGAAGTGGTCAAGACATTGGTGTCAGGGCTCCTGTAGATCTAAGGTTCTCAAGGCATTTTCTCGAATGACTCAACCAGGTCAAAGCAATGGTTTTAAGTCTGGAAAAAAAAAAAAAAAAGACTTCAAAGAGTCAAGCTTCCTAAAACTTTGCTGAGAATCTTGGCCAGCAATAACAAAGGGATTGGCATCTATTGAATGATTAACACCCAGTCATTGATTATCTCTTACTCAACTTCTCTTCTTAGTGAGACAATTATTTAGGAGATGGGTTTTATAAAGTGGTACCCGAAGTGGCCCAGTGATGGTTAGAGAGCTACCATTTAGGTACATTTATATTCTTTTTTGAAAGTTGTTACTCTTTCTGCAGTCTATCAGCTCTTAAAAAAATGATGATGATTTTCATTAAAGGAAACTAGGTCTGTCTCAATAATTTAATCTAAAAGCAAAACCTCTCCTAATTCGTTTATATTCTTTTAATTTAATCCTTTATTGCTTCTGTATCCAACTCAAACTGAAACATTTTTTACCCACATTTCGTTTTTGTTCAATTTATCTCTCTTATTTTTAGTGATTTAATTCCAGGTCTTTTAGAAATACACTCCTGTTGTCTTAAAGCTTCTAAGGAAAATTTGCTGCCGAGAGTAGGCATAAGTATTTGTCCTCTGTGGCACCCATCTCTCGTAAAAAAGCAAAATGGGCAAATAGAAAACCAAAGTAACATGAACATTTACTTGCAGACCCAATTTCACCATTTTTGGTCAATAACACGGGAGAGGGAGAAGGTCTTCCATAGATTCTGTTATAGCTGCTCCTAACCACTCAAGAGCTAGAGCTAATTGTACCATCAGCCACCATGGAAAGAATAAAGACAGGCTAATGAGGACTTAAAATCCATCTCTGACCTTCAGGTCCCAATAAGAAGGAATGGAGTTTGGGACCAGAACCCTATGTCAATGCATCAAACTTTGGTTTGGTTTCACAAGAGCTATCACTGGTAGGAGGGATTATGACTCTAGCCCTAATAACCGAATCAGAATCGGGTCTGCTCACTTGCAAAGAGACTCCTTCTAAAAACATAATACCCCCCCTTTCTTTTTTTTGCAAATCAATTGGCATTATTTTCCATCTCCAACTATCTTATATGTATACCGCCCCTTTATAATCCCCGATCCGGAATACCTTCCAGTCTCACATGGCTTCCATTGTGCAAGAGATGTGTGCCTCCCAACACAGAGTAGAGTCTCCTTCTGAAAACCTCAAAAGAGTCACATCAGAAGTGGCTCTGGGGAAAAGGTATGTTTCCAACGTTTCTATGTTCTGTGGTGGGAATTACAACATGTCTGTTCACTCTGCTTTAGACAGGAAAGCCTCGAAATCTTCTCCTATGGATGTGCTAGCCTTCCCACTGATGTCTTTCTGTGCCCATTAATATATGTTGCTAGGTAGGAAGGAGAGGTTAAATCAGTGTTGTTCATATTCCATGGGGAGTCTCCCCCCACCCCGCCACCCAGTCATCTCAATGTGTTTTGACTTTTCCTCCTCGATAAGCATCAGAAACAGGCAGAAACTATAATATATTAATGCCAGTTATACAAACAATGTCACAAGCAGCAAATTTATAAAACAGAAAAGATTTCTTTATATTTACCAGAAGCACTGAAAGGGAATAAGTATTAAATATTGGCAAATTACTGTGCCGTGAGGCTTCTGAGTTGAGTTGTTCAATTTGCTGTCTGAGTGAGAAATACCTTGATGAATGTGTCCTTTAACCTGTATGTCAATGGCAAATGGATTTTGTTATAGAAGAAAAAATGAATTTTATTTTTAATTCAAAATGTCAGAAATGTCAGCAGCCGAAGTGACTGTTGGTTTAACCACATCTTCTCTAAATTGGCAACACAAGGCAAAAGCCTAAATTTAAGCACTGCAATTATGGTTTTGGTTTCAGACCCATCGCACAGTTGTTAGTTACCATACTTGAGCAGAGGAAAAAACTGCTCAGGGTAGGGAAAGGAATTTGCAAACTGCCGCAGCAGGTTAATTTAGACTAGCTTGGACTCCAGTCATGAGAATCACGCATGCCCTCTGGAATGTTTAGGCCAACCTTGTCCTGGTTAGCTCAACAAGAGAAGACTTCTCTGGTTTTTAAAATGAAAAAAAAAAAAAAAGAGAGAGAGAGAGAGAGAGAGAGAGAGAGAAATGAGAAGAGGCATTTGAAAATCGAATGCATGGGCAATGTTTTCAAGTGGAAAACCCCTTAACTGGAAATCCAAAGTTTGAAGCCTAACTTTTGGGTTTCAGTGTCTTTCAACCTACCTCGGTGGAAGTTAGGGTCAGTGACTACTGCATGTAGGTTTGGAATCAAGATTTGTGTTTCACATCCTACTGTCATTATGCCATCACAGCAGTTCCTCCTTTTGCTTCATTTTTTTTCTTTTTTGCAGCCACAAAGCAGCCTCCATGCTTCCAAGGTGATATGTGATCAAGGTGGCAATGACCGTATTGTTTCCATTCACTCAATCCAACAGCCCAGAAATGCCACCCCAAGTCTCTGCTCTGGAGCAACTCCTGAACATGTGCATAGGGACACAGAAACAAGAATATCCATGTCCAAAAACTGTACACATTTTTTTTTAGAAGTCTAGATTTCTAACACCAAGAGAATGAATTCTAAATGGGTTGTGTAGGGGCGCCTGGGTGGCTCCATTAAGCATCCAACTCTTGATTTTGGCTCAGGTCATGATCTCATGGTTCTTGGGATCAAGCCTCACATCGGGCTCTGCACTGACAGTGTGGAGCCTGCTTGGGATTCTCTCTCTCTCTCTCTCTCTCTCTCTCCACTTCTTTCTATTCTTTGTCTGTCTCTCAAAATAATTAATACATAAAAATAATGGGATATGTCTAGATGTTTGTGTGTGTGAGGACATGCACACAAAAACAATGGAATACAATTCAGGAGTGAAATGTTTGTTTCAACACGGTTATATCTCAAGATGCAAAGTATTGAATGAAAGTAACAGTTTTAGGTAAGACATATATATGGGTAGGGACCCATTTCTTTGGAGTTTATATGCAAATTCATACTCTGCCATGTTCTATAATAAGCATGCAGTAAAGTTATAAATCAATGCATGGGGATGAGAAACGCCAGCTCCAGAGAGTGGTTTTTTGGGTTTTTTTTTTTTGTTGTTGTTGTTGTTTTCCCCTTGAGCCTGGGAGGAGAATAATATCAGAGGAGGTAATGGGCTGGGCAATCACTAATACTTCAATGGACAGTAAACCCAAGAGTCATCACGATACGATCTTGATTAATTAATTAATTAATTAATTTTATTAATGGATCAATAAACTATATTTTATTATACCAGCCTTTATTCCTTTTTGTATGAAGAAATACTTACTACCAATTTAAAAACCTAGCGAAAAAGGAGTAAATGGGGTGGAGAACTGGAGTCAGATTCTTTCTAGATACTTGGTAGAGACAGCAGGCTGTTGGAAAGATAAACAGCAGAACTAAATCATTACTGGGCTGACCCGTGCAGTGTTGAAGGGAAAGTAGCCAGCAGGAGGAGAGAGATTTGGTATTCTGTAAAGGTGATGATTGACATGGTGGGCCCCCTGAGAAGGCCAGAAAAAGGGCAGTCAGGCAGCAGATGGGAGAGGTGACTAGTAAGGCAGAACGGGCAGCATTTCCTCTAAAGCTGGAATGGAATTAAAAATGGAGCCAGAGAGCGTGAATTCTTTGATTCTTAGAGGATATGAGCTAAAGAAGCTCGCGCTGGGGCACCTGGGTGGCTCAGTTAAGGGTCCGACTCTTGGTTTTGGCTCAGGTCATGATCTCACGGTTCGTGAGTCTGAGCCCCCTATCTGTGCTGGAAGCATGGAGCCTGCTTGGGATTCTCTCTCTCCCTCTGTCTCTGCCACCCCCCCCCCCCCGCACCCACGCTCTCTCTTTCTCTCTCTCTCTCTCTCTCTCTCTCTCAAAAGTAAACAAACATTTAAAATCAAGAACTGAAAAGCCAACTTTAGGAGCGATCTGGGATTGTGGTTGGCTCAGCAGGCCCACAAGTAGGTCAAAGGGGCCTTGAGACTCCCAGTTGAGCGTGAGAGCAAAATTGAAGTGTCTGACCACAGAATGTCAGCTGAACAGAGCTTGGGAGTGTCGAGTAGGAAAAACAAAGTGAAGCAGGAAGGGGAAGATGTGGGCTGGCGGCCCCACTGGGAGCAAAGAGCATGAGCAGTGAGAGGTGGTGGCCGAAATGTTGGGTGATAGTGAATGCAGTGTGGTATCAGTCGAGTCATCTGGGTTGTAGCAGAGAATCCTGGGCGTCAGCCACTGAAGTGTCATTGGGGAGGGGGACATGAGGGAGAGGATCTCTAGGAGCTGCCAGATGGCAGGGGCCCTAGAGGGAACGTGGGGTGGGGCTCACAGACCAGTGGGAAGCAAAGAGAAGGCAGAGGACTCTTTCTCTCCTCTACCAATGACCTGAATTTTGTAGACACAAGACCACGTTGATAAAAGCACACGGAACTGGCACCGATGGTGGGTAATTGGATGCAGTTGAAAAGTAGACAACCAGAACTATGGTGACGTGTGCACTCGGATTCTCTACCCCTTAATATGGTCCTTCACCTCCAAATCTTCCTACCCACGAGCGATCTAATTATGCCGCCCCTTCCACACGTTCAATATGAGCATCTAACCATCAATCTTAGGATAGATTTAGCTAATCTGATAGAAGAATAAACCCAGACGGTAAAACAGATGATGAAAACTGACATGCGTGTGCATTGTTCCTCTGAACATTGTTACGTAACAATAAGTATTTGAGAGTACTAAATAATTGGGTCAATAAATAATTGGACAAAACTGCCTTGGTTTGTCAGCTTGTAATGTGGAAAGAGGAATTAACTGAACTTCCAGGTTTGTTCACCAAAGAAAGAAAACATCACAGATAAACCCTTAAGAAGCATTGCCTCAGTTTGTTAAGTGAGCACGTTGTTCTGTACTAAAAACATACAAAACAACACCCATATACAGACAATGTGAGAGAAAGGGAGAATACGTGAGCACTGCTTTGCAAACTCATATATGATCTTCCTGTTCGGACCTGCCGGTGGGATGTGGCTTTTCCAGCTACTCCACTGAATGGAGCCCATAAAAATATAGTCGATGTACGATGGAGAATATGCTGCATATCTTCAACAGTCCTTGAATATAATCTGATTTTAAAGACAATCTAAATAAGGATGATCAGGGAAAAAAAAATTATCGAAGTGTATGATTCATGGTGGGGGTAAGGGGGGAGGAGACATTCCGAACAAGAAATCAGTCTAAAGATGTGTGACTCTAGTTTGGCCACGGTAAGATTACACCAGTGGCTTAGAGATTCCAAAAAAAATGGTCACGTACAGTCTAATTGGTTGGTACCTCGCCATGCAATTCTTTTTGTTTTGCAGATCCAAAGGATATAAATTCTGAGAATGAAGGAACCGTCGCCATCGCTAATAAAATGGTAAACATCCTCTGCCGTTAAAGAAGAAGAAATAATCAGGGCGCAATTGGGTCCTTAAAGTGCTTCTTCGTGTATCCAAGAGCGTACATCTCGCAGCAATCTGACAGTAATGGCTAGCCTAAAACTGGGCGATCATTTCTCAGAGAGCGTGTTTACCTAATTAAGAGCTTCTCTGTGGTCCCCAGTTACTTAATTGTGTCATTAGCGGCAGTTTTGACATGAAGAGCTACTTGGGTCTGCAGCACCAGCCTGGCCTCCGTTAGGAAAGCCCAGCAGAGCGGCTCCCAGGGGGCCGGCACAGCCCCACTGCAGTCTGTGCAGCACAAAATGGAATAATTGGTCCCCAGAGGGACTGTCTCCTCAGCTGCCAATAGGGATTGTTTTTTTCTTCTTTTTTTTCTCGTGAATAAAAAGCCAAGCCTCCAGGACTCCTCTGGTGACCATTAACTCGCTGTGGCGCGCAGAGCGAGTGTGGGTGTGGGGGGGTTAGGTCCCAGCGATTGTGACTACTTCTGTCCTCTTTGCACTACTGTCCCCTGTCATGTCTGATAGCACCAAATCAACGTACTGACAGACGGGAGAATGTGGTCAAGCTTCCTGGTAGTCAGACTGATAGAACGTGCAGTGCACCACAGAGGCATCCGATCAGGCGGTACCACGGCCGTTTCAGCCCCAGGATCCGGGCCCAAAGGAGCGTTTGCCCTCCTGTAATAACACAGCAAAGGGCCAGAAGTGACCACGATCGTGGCGGAAGTCGGGTGGGAGCTTCCTGCCGTGCCTTCCGTTTTTCAGAAGAAAGAGCAAAAACTAAGAGTGTCGACACAAGTCCTCAAAAGTATTTCCCCGGGAAAAATACCAACGACTTCTAAAACGGGTTTTGTTGTTAACTTCTGTTGAGATATAATTCACACATAATAAATTCACCGTTCTGAAGTACACAACTGAGTGATTTTAACATATTCACGAGGAGGCATATCCATCACCACTGCCCCATTCTGGGAACAACTAGCACAATAATGATCTGTTGAGAAAGAAATATTTTCATTTGCAATTTGAGCCTCTGTTTTGGGGCTTTTTAATTCAAGCCTAGACATCTTTGTGAAAAAGAAAACACTTCTTGGAAAGTGTCTTAAAATGCATATAAACAAGAAACTTAATCCAATTTTATTTCCTTAAAAAAGCCTAAAGGATTCAGATTTACTTAGCTGAGGCAGCCCATTGAAAATTAGTTATTGTGCGTGTATAGATAATGTGACCCTCCGTTGTATATTCTAGGACACAAATTTCTTTAGTATAGGGTCACTGAAATAATTTTTTTGGTGCATCATTCCACCTCTGTTTTCTCAAAATAGAATTAGAGGTGTTCATCCAATTTTGCCATTGCGTTTTTCAAATGCAGCTCAACTCTAGAACCCCTGTTGCCTTTATGGCAAGGTCCATACCAACCTTTTGCTCTAAGAAGATCTACTTGACGTATCTTATATCACTGGTCACTTAGGAGGGAGATATTAGCCACTAATCAAAGCTGCTTCGCTCCATTTCAAGTGTTGGTGTTGGGCAGTATCTTCGCCTTGTTTCTCCCAGAAAGCAGAGCCTGAGACGAGGGCTTGCACTAAGCTTATTTTGGGAAAGAGTTCCAAGGGACGGGTGTGGGAGACAGGACAGAAGAAAATGGAAGGAAGGAATGCCCATCCAAAGGTATGCAATTGAGTTAAACCCAGGAAACGAGAGACAACACTACAGCCGAGGCAAGATGTTATCGGGTCATAGCTGCCTGCAGATGTCTGGTGCAATAAATGGCTGGCAAAACCTAGTAGTAAGAGGCGTCCGGTAAAGGGTCCCAATTTTATGCCCACAATGGGCATTTAAAGAACTGTAAAAGGCGAACCACGGTTCGATGCACGTGGCACATCTACACCTGTGTGAAATTTCAAACAAGAAGTCATTTTTAAGCAATGCAGTTTTAGAAATTCTCATATCGTTCTGGCTACAAAGACAGTAAAGGTCAGATGGGTAGAGGGATCGTGGCCAGAAAAGGGCCTCCTGAAGTTGACGTGCAAAGATGGGGAGCTGCATGTGACCAGAAATATGAGTCCAGATCAAGAAGCTGGAATGCCAAGGTGGAGAAAGCAAGATCCAGGTGGGACCAGAGCAGGGAGTTTTCTCGTCTTTTCTTGGCCAGACTAGATAAGGAGATGGTCACCTACTTAGGATGAATTGGAAACCCACCCCCAGGCTCTATACTCCTTATAGCTGGTGGAGAGTAAACCGATCTCATTCCAGAGTTCAAATCCAGCCATCCTCAACAGAACACTTTGTTAGTTTCATGAAGGTTGACATCAAACAATTCTCCATTTGTTAAGATAACACTCAAGTTAGGCAGACTATGCCTGATTATTAGAAACAATGTTCCCTTGGGGGCATCTGGGTGGCTCAGTCAGTTATGTGTCAGACTCTCGATTTTGGCTCAGGTCATGATCTCATGGTCTGTGGGATCGAGCCCCACACTGGGCTCTGTGCTGACAGCGTGGAGCCTGCTTGGGATTCTCTCTCTTCCTTTCTCTGTCCCTCCCCCTCTTGTGTTTTGTCTCTCTCTCTCTCTCTCCCTCAAAATAAATAAACATTAAAAAAAGAATAATGTTCTCATGCTTTTCAAACAGTGTAGGTGGAAGAGTAAATTAAGATGACTTTTCTGGAGGTGGGCGATTTGAACCAAATCCTTAAAAATGTTTATGCCTTTTGACCCAACAAGTCTACTTTTAAGAATCGATCCTAAGAATAAAGGCAGATACGGTCACAAAAAAATGTATATATAAGGATGGTTATTAAAACGTTGTTAACAACAGTGAAGACAGCTTTTTTTGCCGTTTCAATTTTTTATTTAAATTCTAGTTAGTTAACATAGAGTGTGATATTAGTTTCAGGAGTAAAACTTAGTGATTCGTCACCTACATATAACACCCAGGGCTCGTCAACTTTTAAATTAATTAATTGGGGGATAGTTATTAACATATTAATACAGCCATAAAAAGAATTACTAGAAAGTTATCAAAAACCATGGTTTAAATGTGTACACATTAACATAGAAAGATGACCACAAATTATTAAGTAACAAAGTTAATGAACTGTATGATTCCGTTTATATAAAATTATATACGCACAGAGATGTGTCTAGACAGGTAGTTATCAACTTTTTAATGGTTCTTATCGCTTGCAATGTTTCAGGAGATTTTTCCTTTCATATATTTTTTGTATCCTTTGGAATTTTATAAGTCATGTTATTATTGTCACAATCTAAAAAAAAACAGCAAAGATATTTTCATTTTGAGGAAAATAGATTCTAGTTCCCAGTTTGAACAAAAACATGTGGGTAGCTCCTACTTTAAATTCAGCCTGGGTGTGCTACGTGCTATAGCAACATGCAGTAATTAGCTGACTCAAGGTGTATTTCCATTCTTTTTTTTTTTTTAAACTTTTTTTAACGTTTATTTATTTTTGAGACAGAGAGAGACAGAGCATGAACGGGGGAGGGGCAGAGAGCGAGGGAGACACAGAACCGGAAGCAAGCTCCAGGCTCTGAGCCATCAGCCCAGAGCCTGACGCGGGGCTCGAACTCACGGACCCCGAGACCGTGACCTGAGCTGAAGTCGGACGCTTAACTGACTGAGCCACCCAGGCACCCTGGTGTATTTCCATTCTATTGACACATAAGATTTTGGCCGTCCTCCTTCGGGCTGAATTGAGGCAGATGTGCCAAAACTCAAGATTTATGTGAACTACAAATAACCTACCAAAAATCTGAGGACACTTTCTTTCTGTATGTTGTCAGAGCTCACCTGGTGGGTCCAATCTGCCAATCGTTCAACCCAAATTCCTGGTTTGCTCAAAGTACGAGTGAATCATTCACATGGGAAGACTGGCATTTGAGACAGAAAATAACATCAGTATCAAGGGACTGTTCCCCGGTGATTCTGTAAATATCCTTCTTTTTCTATCTCCTCCCAGTATTTGCTGGGTTCGTTTGACGTTCACTCCTTACCCTGTCATACCTTATTGGAGGTATGATCTCATTTGTTAGGAAATGCATTGGTTTAAAATATTTTATGCAATATTTCCAATAGCACTTGGTGGGAATAGGCAGACTATAGATCATATGCTGATAAAGTATATTTTGTCAGTCTATTAATTAGATTAATAGATTAATTAGATTCATTTGCTAAATAAGCTTGTGAGAGCTTTGTTGCCGTAACATTAATGATTGTCTTACTGATGGTTTAGAAGCATGCACACTTTCTGACTCATCAAAAGACTAAATTATGCTCATCAAAGAATTGCATTGTATTCTAATTCTTTGCTAACGGGTGGTAGTTACAGAAGACTTTATTAATGGCACGTCCCCCTTCCCTCTTGATATCTAGTAAGTCACTGCCTGTTGTCACATACTTGGTTACAGTGGGCTTGTAAGTATTCTTTTCAAGTACCAATCCCATTCCTCTCCAGTTAGATAAAAATCATTCACAGTATTCCGAGTTCTAGAAAGACTAGGACTGTAAGTTGGAATCCCTGATGCTTAGCTCCTGCCCCCCATCCTGGAGCCCTCTACTCAAGGTACAGACAGGAACAAGAGACATTCTACGCATCCACACTGTTCCCAGGACAAAGTTGGGCATCCGAAAGCAGATAATAGATGCCTGTAGGTGACCAGAGTTCTAGAGGGGAACACAGATGACGGTTTGGGTTTGTTGACACAGGACTTTGACAGTGAGTGGCCTGGCAGGGGAATCAGCTGCAGAAGGCCTTTTCCGACTTGCATTTGACAGTGGGCCTCCTCCCCCAGGCATGGAACCCCAAGCTTGGATGGACCTAAGCAGAAACACACACGTCTAGCCTTTGGCAAGGGATTCTCTCTGGCACAGCCCCTGGGGTTCAAATGGTGTTTTCCTTTGTTGTTTCTGTTGCCTCAAGAGCACAGAGGTTTTGATAAACCACTTTAGACTATTTTAATCTCAGGGATTTTTTTTTAAATATAGAAACATTTTTTCAAAAAGCATTTCATTTTGTGTTAATATCTCTTGTCCCAATTTACTTCACTTCCTTTGGTTTCTAGGAGCATTTAAAACTACAGATTCATAGATCCTACCTCCAGAGATTCTAATTATTAGGTGAGCCTGGGCTGGGCCCTAGACTTCCTGACTAATTAAAAAGCAGCCTGAGATTCTGAGAGGCAGCCGAATTTCATAACCACCGACCGAGTGTTTCGAGCTCAAGGAATGGGACAATCTTGTCTTCAACTTACGTAATTTTCTGGCGCTGGGAAAGCCTCCTCATCGGTCATTGGTAGTTCCAGGACTTATGGAGAACTTAAACATGTATCAATTACTCCTTGGCCCTGAGAACAGAGGTAGTAGTATCAGCTGAGAAGAAATCAGGTGGAAAGTCAGACTTCAGGGATGGTGCCTTGCATCAATCGGTGCAGTTATGTTTTCTGGAAAGAACAGAATTAAAATTTCTTAAAATTTCTAAGTGATCCTTAACTAACTGGAATTTAAATAAAAACTTGAAAAAAATTCTAAATGATCCTTTGAAAAAGGTAAAACAGAGGGGCCCCTCAGTGGCTCAGTCGGTTAAGCATCAGACTTCAACTCAGGTCAAGATCTCATGGTTCGTGAGTTCAAGCCCCACGTTGGGCTCCACGCTGATGGTGCAGAGTCTGCTTGGGATTCTCTCGCTCACATTCTTCCTCTGCTCCTCCCCCACTCCTCTCTCTCTCTCTCTCTCAGAATAAATAAAAACTTTTTTAAAAATTTAAAACAAGGAAAGAAAAAGGATGTAACTGATTTGCATATGGCTTACAAGTGTATTTAGCAATGGAACCATATTTTCCTTTCAAATAAAGATGTCACCTAGAGCTCTAATACATGCTATACTTAAGTGGCTTTTTTTAAAAACTTAAAACTGTATTTAACAAGTTCTAGTGTGTAATTGTTTAGAGGACTTTTCTTCCCCTCGCACTTCTCTTGATGTGGACACAGGTCCCCAAACATCCATGCTAACGTTCTCTTCCAGCCTCTCACAGATTCAGGGGGTGAGGCTTGGAGATGGAGAGGAAGTCCGGCAGGCATGACTATCCCTTGTCCTCCCTCCACTGTCTGTGATCTGCCTGCTCTCTGCCTTGTCACCAACGCAGCCCAGCAAGCAAGTCCTGCCACACACTTCCTGCCCCAGGCCCGGTCTCATGGGTGAGTGAATCCACTTCTGGGGTACTAAGCTGTGTACCATAGTAACAAACTTCAGCCTCCTCCTTCAGCCTCGCTTTTGTCCATCAGTAATCTCCATTGGTCTGATGCCCGTTCTTATCACTCATTAGAAAAAATTTTTTTTTCAACGTTTATTTATTTTTGGGACAGAGAGAGACAGAGCATGAACGGGGGAGGGGCAGAGAGAGAGGGAGACACAGAATCGGAAACAGGCTCCAGGCTCCGAGCCGTCAGCCCAGAGCCCGACGCGGGGCTCGAACTCCCGGACCGCGAGATCGTGACCTGGCTGAAGTCGGACGCTTAACCGACTGCGCCACCCAGGCGCCCCCTTATCACTCATTTAATTAGGCAGGGAAAACGAGAAAACTCTCTCACCCTCCATCAATCTTAAACAATTATATCTACTTACCACAAGTTCAGTTTGGAAGAAAGACGCAGGCTGTCTTGATAAATCAGAATTATAACTAAATATTGACCACGTCGTGGTTCAAAGCACAGAGTAGAACCCTGGGGTGTCTGCCATCTATCAGCTGGTTGACCTCAGGAAAACCACCTAATCTCCCGCTATCTCAATTTCCTCATCTGAAAAACTGGTTCCTTCCTCCTAGGATTATTGCAAAGTTTACACAGGTTGATATTTGTGTATGAGTAAAATGTTTACAACAGTGCCTGGTATATAATAAATGCCTCATGAGTGCTTGCTAACATCACTATTGTTTCTTTCCCCTGCTGGTTGATGTTTTGTGACACGATGTGGAAAAAAACCTCTTAACTCATGACACAGAAATAGCCATGAAAGATCGTTTTTTTCCCCCTCTCACTTCCATTTATTTATTGATTTAAAGCCATCTGCTTTGTAGCATCAGGACCCTTTTCCATGGAACCGAGATGGCTGGAGACACTTCAGTTGAGACACTTCAGTTGAGATCAATGAATGTCAAAGAATAAATAATAATCAGTGCATCAGAATTTAGTAGATAACATACCTGAGTGCTCAGATTTATTGCAAAGTTTTAAGCATTTGAAATATTTCTTACCTGAAAATTGAATTAAACATGAAAACCCTGGGGCACCTGGGTGACTCAGTTGGTTAAGCATCCAACTCTTGATTTTGGCTCATGTCATGAGCTCACGGTTCGTGAGTCCCAGCCCCACGTCAGGCTCTGTGCTGGCAGGGTGGAGCCTGCTTGGGAGTCTCTCTCCCTCTCTCTGCCCCTCTCCACTTGTGCGATCTCTGTCTCTCTCAAAATAAGTAAATAATTTTTTTTTTTTTTTTAAACATGAAAACCATGAAGTACCTTTTTGGAACACAGTTTGAGAACCAGTGGTCTGGCCTGCACCTGATTAAACCAATCCTGCTTGCCACCAAGGCAGGATTTAGGAGGACTTCTTAAATGGAGTTTTACAAAATTCTAATTAGAATTACAGAAACCCCCCCAACTTATTAACTTCAAATTCAAATTTAAAAGCTCAAGATCATGACATGGATGCCTGGGGAAGCCTAGAGCCCTGGTCCTATTTCTGGTGGCCCTGTTGACTGCAGGCCTCCAAAGGTCTCCATTCATGTTGTACTCCTGTGCATAGTGTCCCAAAGTGGTGAATGAAATGGTTATCATGACTCCTTCCTGTTGCTTCCCTGGTAATCCCATGGTTATCTTTAGACTGAAAAAAAAAATTTTAATGTTTATTTCTGAGAGAGAGCGAGAGAGAGAATGTACGGGGGGCGGGGCAGAGAAAGAGGGGGACAGAGGATCCAAAGTAGGCTCTGCACTGACAATAGAGAACCCGACGTGGGGCTCAAACCCACACACTGCAAGATCACGACCTGAGCCAAAGTCAGCCACTTAACCAACTGAGCCACGAAGGTGTCCCACCATGGTTGCCTTTAGAGATTTGACCAATGTTATTATCCCTTGCGGTAGGCAGAACAATGGCCCCTCAAAGATTTCCACTTTCTAATCTTTAGAACCTGTGAAAATGTGTGAGCGTGTCACCCTAAATGTGGCAAAAAGGAGTTTGTAGATATGGATACATTAAGGACCAACAGATGGAGAAATAATCCTGGAGAATCCAGCTGGGTCCAATCCAATCCTGGTAAAAGGGGCGAATTCTCCCCGGTGGTGATAGGAGGGAGAGAGGACTAAATAAGAATGGTCAGAGAGAGGCAGCTTGCTGGCTTTGAAGGTGGAGAAAGGGGCCATAAGTCAAAGAATGTGGGCAGCCTCTAAGAGACAAGAAAAGACAAAGAGATTCTCTCTTAGAACCCTCTAGAAGGAATACGGCTATGTCTATGCCCTAATTTAGCCCAGGAGGCCCAGCATTAGATACCGACCTCTAGAACTGTAAGAACAATTGAGTTGAGTTGACTCGAGCCATTAGGTTTGTGGCAATTTATCACAGCAGCAATAGAAAACTAGTACATCACCTATAACAACTCTATGGAGTTTTTAGCAATATGGTAGCCATTCTTTCGCAAGTTTTGTTTTGTTTTGTTTTTCAAGTAGGCTTTACACCCAGTGTGGGGCTTGATCTCACAACCCTGAGATCAAGACCTGAGTTGATATCAAGAGTTGGACGCTTAACAGACTAAGCCACCCAGGTGATCCAAGAGTTTCTCAAGTGTAAACAAACACAGAAAATCTCATGTCCTTCTTGACCAGCTGGATCTGACTTCAGTGTCTGTAGTTGTTCACGCAAGAAAGATATTTGCTGTGTTTCAGAACCTCCTGGGTGCTAGATTATCGTGTTACCCTTAGCAACACAGCGACGAAACAACAGTAAGCCTTTTCCTGAGGAGTCAATTGTCCATATGTCCAAATTCCTCATCCTCCTCACCCATTCGCTGAGTGGAGTGTGCATATCTGGAAGTTTGTAGCGTTGATGTAATTTATTCCTCAACAATTCTGGGAAGTAGTGATATTATCCTTACACCCCTCTTACTGAGGAGAAAACTGAAACACAGATAGAGGGAAAGCCAATAAATGGTGGAGACAGGAGAGACTCCCTCACAGCTCGGTTCCAAACCCTGTGACAGTGAGTATTACAACACACTGCCTCGCATAAAAATAATATACAGATAGTACAAATGCCAAGATGATAAAGACAACAGTAGGGAAGGCATGCTATATGCTGAGTGCTATGGAACGTCAAAGTGATAGTCTTTTTAGAAAGAAATGGAAAATGCTTGCTGGAATGCTAACATTCTGCATTTATATGAATTAATAATGATCGCTCGCTGCTCTTTGTCCATCGTATCGGTTAGCTACCACCGCATAACACTCTGAAACTTAACGGCTTAAAAAAGCAAGCACGTGTCCATGCTCGCTAGTCTGTTGATCATCCAGATGGTTCTCCTGGAATGGGCTGAACTCCCTCACGCATCTGTGGTCAACGGCAAGTTAGGTGGGCAGCTCCACGGCTCTAGGCTGGGCTCCTTCACAGGTCGGGAGCCAGCTGGCTATAGGCTGGGCTGCCTCAGTCTCCCTCACACGGCCTGTATCCTCTAGTATGGATGGCTAGCCCAGGCTTGTTCACAGAAAGATGTCAGGGTTCCCTGAGAAGTAGCAAACCAACATGGCACTACTTCTGCTGTGTCTACCGGGTAGAATGAGACATGAAATTCAAGGGCAACCAATAAAAAGATTCGAGGGAACACAGACTCCATCTCTTGATGGGAGAAGTTGCCAGATTCAATGCAAAGGGACATGGGCACAAGAGGGGTGGAAGATTGGAAACGTTGTGTCATCAGTTAAACGCAGCACGCAGTGATTCATTCAAGCCTCACAGCAAACTTCTGATATAGGTAGTATCATTGCGTTCATTCGAGAGCTGAGTAAACTGTAATGCCAGCTTTGGTCCCAGGGGACACCTGGCTCCAGACCTAAAGCTCACAGGGGAACAAAGGAAGGGCTTCAAGGCTTCTCTGGTGCCCTGTTCAGCAGGCATATAGCTGCACACTGTGGACAGACAGAGGCTGGGAGTAAGCAGGATTCAGAACAGGGGATCGGCAGCAAAAAGAGGGCAGAAGTAACCACAAACAGTTAAGAGTTTGCTGCAATCCAGGGAGAAATGATAAATGACTGAACCAGGGCCATAACTGGGGACTTTGGCTAGAGAACAGAACTGAGTGACAGTTAAGAGGTAGAGCTGACAAGATGTGCCACTGGCTGGATTCAGGGGCCAAGGAAGAGAGAAGATTGAGGAGCATGAGGAGAAGGGGAGGACATTCACAAAGCAGGGATTCTAGGAGAAAACAGGTTCGTGGAGGGTTGGGAAGATGGGAGAATGTGGGCAGGTGAATTCACAACTCATTCACCCTTTACCCAACAAAGACTTCAGTGTCCACAATGTGCAGGTACTGTTCTAGGCACTTGAGATACACGAGGGACAAACCAGACAAAAATCTATGCCTACCGGAGCTTTCCTTTTAGTGATGGAAAACCCACAATAGGAACCATAAACATAATGAAGCAGTTTTTATAGCGTGAGAGGAGGTTACACACAGTTACTGTAATAGTTGCCTCTGGCTGATGTGACAAAATTACCTCAAACTGGATGGCAGAAAACAATAGAAATGTATTTTCATGGAAGTCTAGACACGGGGGTCCAAAATCAGTATCACTGGGCCAAAATCAAGGTGCCAGCAGGGTGGGGTTCCCTCTGGAGTCTATAGGAGAGAATTCATTCCTTGCTCCTTCCATCTTCTGGTGGCTACTGACATTTCTTGGCTTCTGGCTGTATCCCTCCAATCTCTGCATCCAGGGTCACATTGCTGTGTCCTCTTCTGTCTGCATAAAATCTCTCTCTGCTTCACTCTCATAGGGAGACTCAGGATAACATTAAGGGCCCATCTAGATAATCCAGGATAATCTCTCCATCTCAAAAATCTTAATTTCATCACATCTGCAAGGTCTTTGCCCTATAAGGTAAGATATTCACATATTCCAGGGATTAGGACACTGATATTTTTATTTTATTACTATTATTTTTTATAGGAGGCATTTCTCAGCCTTCTAAACTATGACACAAAGGAAATGAAGGGAGGGTATGCGGGAGCAGAAGACCTGAGGAGGGGGAAGTGATGCTGAGTTGTAAGACAGGGTGGTGTAGAAAGGTCTTACTGTGGAGATAACATTGAGGGCATCTGGGGGTGACCATTATAGGCAAAACGGGGGAGGGCAGAGGGCAGCAGTGTTGCACAGGTAGAGGGAGTAAGGACAGAGAAAGATGAGTGAGGACACAGGGTGACTGCAAAGACGCCTGTTTCAGGTAGAGTGAGTTTCAAGTGACCATGGAAACTCCAAGTTCTGGATTGGATGGAGGAAAAGCTTTAAGCATTTAGGGGGAGGTGAGACCATGATCCGAGATGAGGTCTTCCAGGAGAAAGGTGTAGAATGAAAAGAACAAAGATCAGAGGAAACAATCAGATGGCAAATTAGTGTTTAAGGGACAATTGGCTTTGGGCTCATCTGTCTACAGGAACTTGGATTTTAGGGAAAAAAAGGTACCAGTCTCTTTTTTCAGAAAGCCTCCAAGCATTCCAGGCTGGGCTCTGATCTCAGTTCCTGGAAAATGAGCATCTTCTAGGCTGCAGAAGTGCACAGACTAAATGCACCCCTTCCTCAACCACTGTCCCCATTACCACTGAATCACATGTTTCTCCTACCATTTTGCATCCTGAGTTCAGAATTCCTGAAACCTCTGGCCAGTATCCTATACTTCTTGGATGCAAGAATTCATTCACCACCTTAGGTCTGGTGTTTTGTTGTTTGTTTGTTTGTGTGTGTGTTTCTGTGAGTAGGCTTCATGCCCAGCATGGAGCCCAGCCCGGGGCTTGAACTCATGGCCGAGATCAAGATCATGGCCAGACCTAGGCACATCTGGCCTCATCTTGGCCACAGTCTGATGGCCAAGATGGTCACCTGGAAACTCTTGCCACAGAAAAATTTCGGACTAGGTCAATATTCCTGTTTGAATGAGGTGGAGGTCCCAACTGTGTGCACGTACAAGAGTGTATGTAAAGATTTTTCTGGTCTCACCTCTACATCCCAGCTTCCCTTGAAGTACGGCCAAGGGCATAGACGCGCTTTTTCAGATGCAAATCTGCCTCCCAACAAAGGTCAATTTCTACTCTTTCTGCTAGTGGGTCACCTTAAACAATGGCTCCCAAAATCACTGCTCCTTGCAATAATCTGGGGAGTTTTGTAGATCTCAAAGGCTATGTCTTGCCCCAGGCCAGTTGACTGGTTCTCAGGGTTTGGGGGAGAGGGCAGAATTCAACTCCCCAGGTGAAGCAGGAGAGGATTGAAAACCATTGATATAAAGCATATGAGCCCCCTTTTTGACCGATATCATGTCTAAGGCTTTCAACCATAGTTTGAATAGGATCCATGAGTTTCTAAAAGTTTACTTCAGATATCTCACATGTAAGAAAGACTAATAATGACGAATCGTTCATGAAGGAAGTCACCATTTACAACCCCTGAACCAGGCATTGTGCATTTTCTTATTTAATCCTCATAGCAGCTGAATGAGGTAGCTATTTGCTATCTTCTCCGGATTAAGAATTTAGAGTGCAGTGAGGAAACTTGCTCAAGGCCATACTGTCAATAAGTAACAGAACAAAGAGACAAGTGCATGCGGATCAGATTCCAAAGTCAGTACATGAACAGAGATGCAATCAAAGGGGTGAGTGCTGTGAGTTCACACGTGGTGGGGAGCACGAGCCCAATCCTGGCTTCTCAGAGGAGATGAATCTAAGCTCTAACCTGCAGGATAAGATGAAGCCACATTGGAAAAGCCAGAGATGGGTGCTGAGGAAGGGAGACAGCTGCTAGAAAGGGGGCCAAGGAGGAAGAAAAGAATGCGCCAGGCAGGGGGAATAGAACGCACCCAGGCCTGAGAATGAAATAAAATATGCCGATGACCCAGGTGACGATAAACATAAGATGTCCCCACCTGGCTCAGGTAAAAATGGTAAAGCATCAAAATTAATATTGTAGAGGCTCTACGGAAAAGAGAGCACACTGAGTTTATAGAATCTGAATTCATAGAAGTTCAATAACAGGAAGTGGTCACAGAAGCAACTCAGCAGTGGTGTGAGAAGCTTGTTACAGAAAATGGGTGAGAGAGAAAGTCTTGTTGTTAAGGCCATGCGACAGCATTTACCTTCTAAGATAATTGCCACCATCCATTCTAGAAGTGGGTTAGACATTATCTATGGTAGCCCTTTTGTTTAAAGAACCTAATCCTCAGAGAGCTTGCCCAAGGTCCTAGCAGCTGTCGAAAAGTCCCCAGGTTGGCCCTGAGATACTGCGTGGTTGACTCCAGGATCCTTTTTTGTTTTCTCTGCTCTATCTAGAGGTAAATCATCAAAGGGAATGGAAGCAATTTTGCATAATTTAAATGATAAAAGATAATGAAGAGATAGCACAGCTCACCGTTCTTGTATGACCCACTGCCCCTCTGACCAAGGCAGCTGTGACATCATTCTCCTTCACCTGGCCATCCAAAGCAGCCACTGCATAAACACATGTTCCTGTATGTATGTGTGGGCAACTTTGTGGAGAGAAGGTCTATGGCAAGCCTGAAGTATATATCCATAGCTTTCAAAAGGTCTCTGAGTCCCAAAGAGGTTTTACGATGGCAAAGTGCTTTCTTTTTTTAAAAACCCAAAGGCACAATTGTTTTTCCTAAGCTTATATATTCAGTACTGTGGGGTAGTTTTATTGAAAATGTTTGTGGGGCGCCTGGGTGGCTCAGTCGGTTAAGCGTCCGACTTCGGCTCAGGTCATGATCTCACGTTCCGTGAGTTCGAGCCCCGCGTCGGGCTCTGTGCTGACAGCTCAGAGCCTGGAGCCTGCTTCGGATTCTGTGTCTCCCTCTCTCTGACCCTCCCCTGTTCATGCTCTGTCTCTCTCTGTCTCAAAAATAAATAAACGTTAAAAAAAATTTAAAAAAAAAGAAAATGTTTGTATGTTTGATATGGATTTTCCCAACGGAAAGCTAATTTACGTCTTGAAACATTAAACAATCTGAGCGACAGGATGTTCTATGATTGTTACCATTAGCGGCAATGGTTAATGCTCAATTAACACAATATGCTGCATGGGACTCTAAGACCTTCCCTATAGCACTTTCTTCATTATGTTACAGACAAGAAATCTCAAGAACAAAGAAATTCAGTCTGTTGCCCTAGGTTGGTGATCTCAGTGTTGGCCACTAGACTGGGAGCAACAGCATTACCTGGGAACCTACCAGAAATGCGCACTATATGGCCCCACCCTAGACCTACTGGGTCAGAAACTCTGGGGATGGGCCCAATAATCATTTTTTTATTTTTTTATTTTTTTTAAGATAGAGAGCAAGGGAGAGGGAAAGAGGGAGAGAGAGAGAGAGAGAGAGAGAGAATCTCAAGCAGTCTCCAAGCTCAGTGCGGGGCAACGTGGGACTCAATCCCATGATCCTGGGATCATGACCTGAGCTGAAATCAAGAGTCAGATGTCTAACTGACTGAGCCACCCAGGCGTCCCCCAGTAATAATTCAGATCATTCTGATGCACCTGGCCATCGAGTTCGAGAACCAGAGCCCCAGAGCATCCACTTAGAAAACGGAGCCAGAATTTCAATACAGACCTCATTGCCTCCAATCATAGCTGGCAAGAGACAGGCTGATACTCAAACCAGTGGAGGGGGGCGCCTGGGTGGCGCAGTCGGTTAAGCGTCCGACTTCAGCCAGGTCACGATCTCGCGGTCCGGGAGTTCGAGCCCCGCGTCAGGCTCTGGGCTGATGGCTCAGAGCCTGGAGCCTGTTTCCGATTCTGTCTCTCCCTCTCTCTCTGCCCCTCCCCCGTTCATGCTCTGTCTCTCTCTGTCCCAAAAATAAATAAACGTTGAAAAAAAAAAAAAAAAAAAAAACCAGTGCAGGAATGGCTGGTTTACCTTCTCTCATTTAAGCAGTGTTGATGTGAACGGTCTCGGTAAGTTATATAAGCCCTAAACCCTGTCGGGCCTTAATTATATGACTCTCATTGATAACGTAAACTTTGAAGCAATACCCTGTACCCAACGGTCCCCCGCTGCTTTGTCCAGCACGACGACATTCTCAGCGTGGGGGTCTAAACCCTGAACATTTCCAGATTTCAGTCATACGATCTTGCATAAGTTTTACTAGTGTTAAGGATGGGCATTGAGGCAAGCTCTAATGCCAAATACAGCTGCTGAAAAATAATAATAAAAAAAATCCAATAAATCAGGTCATCTTTAGAAAAAATATTTCCTTATAAGACAACGTAGGAGCGTTTCAAAATAGCATCCAGAACTTCATTTTAAATTCTCTCCTGGTACAATTTGAGGCACGGTGTTGAAACACGAAGCAGGTATTTGGTGTAAGTGACAACTCTAGATTCTGGAGTTAATTAAACACAATAGCTGGAAAGACCTCATCTGTACCAAAAATGAAAAGTACACTGCCTAGACCCACAAACGACACCCTGGGGTTGCCTTAAGCCTTGGGTTCACCTCTCCCATCTCTTTCCTCCCAACTCATTTTGAGGTCCTCAAGAATACACCTCACAAGTGCAAGGCCATACTTTGGGACTGAGGACGGTTTCCGAAATAAGGACGTGAAACCAGATTAGATTATCTCCCCTTTTCAGTTTACAAATTGTATAATTTCATTGGCTCCTTGAACTGAAAGGAGATCTCTTCCAGCCTATTGCAAGTGCCTCACGAATCAGTTCCCAAGGCACTTAATATTCTGTCTGCGTATTAGACAAGGTGTGGTACCAAGTATGGGCTATTCTTGAGAGGAAGCAGGTGCCATGGAGTATAAGGTACCTCGCACCTTGAGATCAGCGGGCCCTCCACATCAGATTGGTCCCCAAACATTTTACTTATTTAGTTTTTAATTTTTTTAATGTTTATTCATTTTTGAGAGAGACAGAGACAGAGTGCGAATGGGGAAGGGGCAAAGAGGGAGACACAGAATCTGATGTGGGGTCCGGGCTCCACGCTGTCAGCACAGAGCCCGAGGCGGGGCTTGAACGGCGACATCGTGACCTGAGCCAAAGTCCGGCGCTTAACTGAATAAGCCACCCAGGCACCCCCTACCCTTTTTGTTTTCCCTTTTATTAATAAGTCCCATCAACTCCAGTTCCAGCTTTCTATACTCTGGACTCTAAAAGGGAGTGTCACCAGCACAATGACACAATGTTCTCCTGCTTGTTTGCATTACCAAACACAGGAAGTGCAGTGGGGAAAGAGGCTGTGAATAAAAATGAGCTCAGACCCTCGATACAGACGTGACGAATACCAGCCTGATTTTCATGTAGGAAATTCTGTCTTGTTTTATGTGAAACTAAGGTAATAAAACAAGACCATAGGAGGGGTAGGATTCCAGTTTCGGCTCTTTAAACATTATAAATGTGTTGATATGTTATAATAAATATCCTCTACAGTGGGGTCATTTTTTTATGCTTTTAGTACTTGTGTGTGTGCCTCTGTGTGTCTGTGTGTGTGTGTGTGTGTGTGCGTATCTACCCGTCACCTATCAGAAGAGATGCCTTTCTACACATTCGTGTGGAAGTTGGATTTCTCAACAATCTGATAGCACCCAAAAGACCTAGTCAGGCCTACTCCACTATGATTAATTAGTATAGTGTGATTTGCCCTTAGTAGAATTAAAACAGCTCTCATTTAGGGGCGCCTGGGTGGCTCAGTGGGTTAAGCGACCAACTCTTGATTTCGTCTCAGGTCATGATCTCATGGTTCCTGAGTTTGAGCTCTGCATCGAACCTGCTTGGGTTTCTCTCTCTCTCTCTCTCTCTCCCTCCCTCTCTCTGTCCCTCCCATGTGCACTCTCTCTCTCAAAATAAATAAATGCACTTAAGTTTTAAAAAAAAATCTATCCTTTAATATTAAATTATTAACCCCAAATTAGAATACCTTAAAAGGCAAATATCAAATAGTAGCAATTTAAAATACGCCCGAAGAAAAAAATGAAAGTATACAGGATAGTTATAACGTAAAAATGTCAGCAATTTACTTTCTTATCTTTTTAAAAAATCAGTTCTATTTCTCTCGGTAGATAGACATAGTGAGAAATAGAACTGATGTTTTTAAAGATAGGAAATATATCTCCGTACATGTGGAACAGTTCTCGCTCACCTTGAAACCACAATGTGCCATCTCCATTTCACTGTCATAATCGTAAGATGAATAGGTTCATGGTCAGAAATGCGTCTGAAAGATGAACGGTATCCAGGAGAGAAAACGCGCATCCTCGGGAGAGTGCAGAAGAGTTGTTGAAAAGTTTCTAACCCTTAACCAGTCATTTCCATTTGGCAGTCCCATTTCAATGGAAATCAAGGAAAGATGGGAAAAAGAAGACACCAAGATGGCGAGTAGGAACAAGGTAGAAGCGAGGGAAACAAAGCAATAAACCCTCAAAGCTCAAGTGTTTCTGTCACTATGCTATTCTCATCCCTCCCTCTTCACCCCATGATACCTTCATGCCTTATTTCATTTTTATTTTTCCAAGTGTGGAATTTTTGGTTGGCCTTTGATGCCATGTGAAGAAATGAGTTCAGCCCAGGCCACCACATACTTATTCATCCAACTGTCTTTTTCTTCCCCAACTCTCCTCCCAGCCTCGACTTCAAATGGCTTTGGTATTCTTGACTTAAATCATGCTAAATCCCACTTTCCCTTCAACTTGACCCTAATGACTAATCTGTTCTTCTGCCAAGAAAAGATGACACTCCTCGTCATCCCTCCAGTTCCTGTGGCCAAAATTAATTAATTCAACCAATATTTATGAAGCCTCTATCATGAGGTAGACCATGGGCAAGCAAGACCAACAAATCCCTGCCCTCCCAAACCACCCCACACACATACAGTTGTCTATGAAACCGCAGACACACAACTACTCCCCTTTGAACTTAGAATATATATTCGCAAAGGGGCAGAACTGAAAAGCTTGTTGATTATACTTAAAACTACGCACCTTAAAACTGTTTCAGGCTTTAAAGTACCTCGCAAACTAGACTGACTGATAAACAGTCATTTATTTTCCCAAGCTCTCTTTAATACAAAGACTTTATTCTTGGGAAAGGAAGCTAATTTATGTTTCATTCTGGCTTCAGCCTGGTCTGAAACTATCAGAATTAGCTTTTGGTCCAGTCACAAAAAGGAACTTGATTTTAGTGAACACGAATCGCCAGATCGGATTTTTTTCTCTCCCAAATAAGCGCAAAGGAAACAAGGTCTCGTCTAAATGTGGAAAGCATGAGCTCACACCAGAATTTTAGGGAAATGGAGTTTAAGTCAAATGACCATTAATATCAGTAATTATTATTCCTTATTTGTCAAAATTTCAACCTTTGGAGAACAAATCTAAACTCCGCGCCTCAAAAGGTTTTTTTAAAAAGTTAAAAAAAACAATTTGAAGAAAAAACAAAAATAAAAACAGGCCTTGTGTCAAGGTTGTCTGATTTCAGGTAATGATGGTTTTTCTCCAAAATCGTCTTTATTAGTCCTTCCTACTGTACTTTATAATGCAACCCACCCAACAGCTTTTCATCATATATCCCCTTCTGTGTTGACGAGAAAGCTGTATAAGCTCACAAAATATGAGTACGTTCTATTTCTCACATGTTTTTTTGTTTGGGTGGCTTCTTGTTTTTATTGTTGTTCAGTTGAGTACATTTAAAACCGTCACAACGACTTTGTAGAAAAGGATCCCTAGATGAACGACATCTTGCTGAAATCCCCCAAATCTTACACGGGTCAGGCCAAACCTGCTGGCAAGACGCGAACTCAGCTTCCTGCTCCTGACCCATAATTTTATATGTGAAACTCATCATCAAAGCTTGCAAGACAACTTGCGTTGAGCATTTCCAGATACCAAACCTCTCTCTGTTATTTCAAACAGTCAACAGCTGCACGGCCTGTTCTTCCCATCATGGTCATGATTGCGTTAGAAAAAAATCCACCTTTAAAAAAATTGTGAAAACTGAGAACAGCCGAGCAACCAATGGCAACGAAGAAGCACTATCCTGTTATCAACCCCAGCTCGTATTCTTGGGTGCTCGCCCGACAGGGACTAAATTCCCTTTACGGCAAGGGGCGGTTTCAGCTGACCTGCTGTGAATGTCCCAAGTGAGTCACCACCGTTAACTCCATCGACACCATTTGCTGCCCACTTGGACATTTCTGAACAGCTGCTTGGCTCCAATGTCTCCTTCTAACTGGAAATATGGCCTGGTCTGACTCAGTTTCAGAAGGGGACACGGGGAGGGGGGGTGAGGAGGGGGGGGAGGGAAGGAGACAAGGAGAGAAAGCACGCATACCTCCTCTCACAGAAGGCTGACCACTCTGGTTTTTTCCACCAATGATGCTGGAAACGAATTTTGAAGATGTGGAAATGCTAAACCCAGTTTGTCATATTCTCTTTAATTTGTCTTTTTTTTCTCATGAAGTTGGGTTGGGATTTTATATTGAAATTATGTGCTGATGTTGAAATGTGTGGCCCCTAAGACGTCGCCTCATCTCCACTTTTTTTAAACATATCCATCCTATTTTCCGAGCACACAAGTGAATATTTCCTTTACTCTAAAAATATTTTTCATAAAATTGAAAATCCATTTTGAATTGATCAACAACTTTTTTGGAGCATTTGCTAGAACAGGCTTCTGGACTAGACATTAACGAGGATTCTGAGAAATATCAGACGTGACCCATGGATTCAAGAATTTGTAATAAAATGAAGAGAAAAGGCCCGTTTAAATAGATCGTCCAGGAACAATATGAAGGAGTGTGTGTAAACGTGCCAAATGCTTGGTACAGCTACTAGGGGCCGCAAGAGCTCAGAGAGAGGCTCTGGGCCGGTGGTTTTAAATCTGGAATGATGGTAACTGATACTAACAACTGAAATTAAATTGACTTTATAAACATGGGCTATGTGTCATAGCTGGGCATGCAGCCTAAGTGTCTAAGTTAAAGGCTGAAATATGTTCACATGACCTCAGTTTCATTTCAGGGGAAGTCCATGATTTATATGTACCTTGTTGTGTGCATAAGCACATGCATACGTTTTTTAAAAACTCTTATATTCCCAGAATCACGAGGAGGTGAGGGCGTACTTGTAGTCTTGGGAATATTTATCAGCCATCTCGTGGGCCGTGAACAATTTATTTCTCGCTATGTTACTTACTCCAATCCATTGTAGATTTGGGTTGAAGATAGCTTGTTTATTGAATGAGTGGGGATATTTAATCAATCTTAACATCACTGATTGAGATTTGACCACAAACTCAATGTAAAAAAATAAAATAAAATAAAATAAGCCTGAGGTTTTAATCCTGAGGAGGTTTGCAAATATTAGAAAGTAATAAATCCTAAAGAATGTTTTGATTTGAGACCCGAACACCAATTAACAGTTTTTAAAATAATATTTCCCAGTTCATATCTAAGACGGAATAATTAATGAACTATTATCAGTTTTCCCAAGATGCCAAAAAAAAAAAAAAAAAGAAAAGAAAAAACACACTCAATGAAGACGTGTCATGTATCAAGAATTTGGTACAATCAAGTCTGTCTTAGACCTTATCAATGGGCTTGGTGGGCTCAAAAGAGGTTTTCTTTAAATGGGAAGCCAAGCCAGAAAGACAGTTACTCTGAAGAAAGCTAAGACGCGTGTGGTGAGTATGTACAATGGATGAGATTATAAGTCAGCTCATGAGTGAGCTTACTTTATAAATACCATGGTGCAATGGGAAACACAGAAATAGAGGAACAAGAAAGAGAAATAAGGAAGATGGTCCTTTTGAAAAATGGAAGACGACTTAATAAGTCATTCTATATGCGTGAGGAAATGTTGACAGAAGATTCCAAAGGGAAGGTAACAGTTGAGCTGGGTTCTCACTATACCTTTGCAAGGCCAACTTGGGCGGGGAGTGAGAGAGAATTCTGGCCAACAAGAGCAATATTTATCCAACAAGTATTCATTGAAGTGGCTATCATGGAACACGCACTATTCTGAATGGCGGGGATACCACTGTGAACCGCACCAAGTCTCTGACCTAGTGCCGCCTGTATTCCAATATGAAAGACATGTAATAATGATAATAATAAATAGAAAATAGGACCCGTGTTATAATGCCAAATAGACCTTATAAAATAATGTCTCTCATGTTATAACAAATCTATCACCTAACCCATAAAATATAATGTCAAATGGCCAAAGAGGATAAGATGATATTAATTTTGCAAACACATAGAGCTCTAAACATGCAGGTAAGTATTTCATGAATCAGCAAGATCTGATTGTCCCGAGAGCACAAGGTGCTCGGTAGAGGTAGGGGTAGACAGGGGTGAGAAACAAACTATAGAGGGGGCAGAATGTTCAGATACGATCTTATAAGCTCTGCTAAGAAACTTGTGTGTTCTTCTACATCAGGCAAATCAGGATCCATGGGATATTTCTTTTTTTTTTTCTTTTAATGTTTACTTATTTATTTTTGAGAGAGAGGGAGTGAGAGAGAGCACCAGAAGGGAAGGAGAGAGAGAGGGAGACACAGAATCCGAAGCAGGCTCCAGGCTCCCAGCTATCACAGCACAGAGCTCGACGCAGGGCTCCCACCCAGGAATCACGAGATTGTGACCTGAGCTGAAGTCGGACGCTTCCAGGTGCCCCCGAAGATTTCTTAAGTAGGGAAGTGACACGATAAGATCTGTTTTCTATCAATCACTCTCTCTTCAGTGTAGAAAGTGGATTTGGGGTGGATTTGAGGTGGTGGTGGGATCTCAGTTAAGAAGCTAGTTGCTTGTGTGTTGACAGTTTAGTTGAGAAGATGATATTCAGACTACAGCTGAGAAGACGATATTCTGGTAATCAGAGCTCTAGAGAGAAGGAATCTTAGACCATTGTAAATAGCTCAGTTGTGGTCAACTTGCCTGTTGGTCCTGAATTGATGAGTTGCTCTAAGCTTCATATTCTGCTTGTCTGGAATATCTGTCTCTGATAATAGCAGAGTAGCTCCTGTCAGACAGACTGTATCACAGGGAACAACTGTGAACTCTGGACAAAATACAAAAATAAATTACTGAAGATATTGGAGAGAGACCAAAGGAAGGCAGAGACCGGGAGGCAGTAGATACTTGGAAGGAGGAAATAGCACTGCTAAGGTTTCTGCTTTTTACAGTTTTTGCCAGACAACAAGTCCCAGCTTGGACCACACTGGGCAACTAAATGTAAATAGGAAGCAGCAATCTTACAGGCATAAAGAACCAGAAGACACATCTTGGAGAGACCAAAAATGATAGAATATAGCCGGATAAATATACACAAAGTTTTGTGCCTAAACTCTTCCCAAATATCTGGGAATATCCCTAATATTGGGATTATCCCAATATTTGGATACCCCGAATATCCCTAAACTCTTGACATATCCATGCACAGCGATGTGAACATTGATTTCAGCTGCAGTCCACCACAAGAATGACAAAACTGGAATTCCATTTTAACTGAGTTGACAGCCTGCTTAAATACCAAAACTCAATACCCTTTGAAGGAGGAATATAGCAGAATCCATTGCCTCTAAAGCATAGTATCCACAATGTCCAGGATCACCAGACATACAAGGTAAAATTACTAAGCGTAGAAATAAACAAGAAAATATGATAGAAGCCCAAGAAGAAAGACTTAATGATATCTGACCCCCAAATGACTCAGACATTGCAAGTAGCAGATTTTAAAGTAAATATATTAACCATGATCCACAAAAACAAAGAAAATATGTGTAATAAATGAATAAGTGCCAAATAGAAACTATAAACAGTAACAAAGTAGAAAACATAGAACTGAAAGTACATTAACTGAAATGAAAAATTAACTGGATGGGTTTAACAGCTAGAAGACAACATTAGGAAAAGTCAGTGAAGTTGAAGGTAAAAGGTAAATGAATAGTTATAAAGTCTGAAGAATTGGAAGGAAAGAGATTGATCTGTGGACAATATCCAAAGTCTGAATGTGTATGTAATTTGAGTCCTACAAAGAGAAGACAGGGAGAATAGGGCATAAAAATACTTAAATTAGTAATACCTGAAATTCCCCCAAATTTGGTAAAAGGCATTTACAGATTCAAGAGATTTAATCAAAATCCAAAGAAAACCACGAGACCCATCATAGTTAATCTAAACACACACACACACACACACACACCTAAAAAAATAAAAATAAACAAAAACCAGAAAAAAACAAAGATAACAAAAAATTCTTAAAGCATCTAGAGAAAAGTAACACTTCATATACAGAGGAACAACAATATAAGTAATTTCTATCTTCTCATCCAACACCATGAAGCCCAGATGACAATGGATCAATATCGTTGAAGTGATAAAAGAAAAAAAGAACTTTAAGTTAGCGTTCTACAGCTAGTGAAATGACCTAATTGCTCTAATGAAAATGATCTTCAAGAATGAAGGAAAAATAAAGACGTTTTGAGATAAATGAAAACTAAAATAATTTATTGTCAGCAGATCTATACTACAAGACATGCTTTGGTACATTTTTTAGACTGTTGGACATTGATACTTTCTTAGAAGAGAATCTTTAGAAGAGAATGAAGAACATTCAAAATAGTAAAGGTGTGGGTGAATAAAGACTATTCAAAACAAAAAATGATGCCCTTGTATCATGAGATTTAGAAAGCATGGAGGTAATGATATATATGAGAACTATAGCATGAATGAACCAATAAATAGGAAAGTTTGTATATTTCATATATGAAGTGGTATGATATTAACTCTAAGCATACTGAGAATTTAAGAATGTGAGTAACAGTACTTACAGCAACAGCTATAAAAGTAATATAAAGAAGGATAGCTAAAAAGTCAACAGATAAATTAAAATAATTTCTAAAAAGATAGCCCCAAATAAAGCACAGGTATGACTTTAACTTCCTTTTTATAGAAGAGGAACACACCCTGGTGATTCACTTTTCATTGATTCAACTGCCACCTGTAAGATGACCTATAAAATGACAAAGCCTTAACCTCTGTCTCCACTCCATATCCCTCTCCTAAGATTCAGACAATATGTCTAACACAGAGGTAAAAATGAGAGGCTTTTTGGCTAGATATCGCTTTTTTTTTTAATTTCAGGGTGTTTGTAAAATTATTTTTTTTTTCTATTAGAATCCAAATTTCCAGTTCTCTTGAAAAAGAGTGAAAATTTGGAACACAGATGCCAAATTCCTACAGTAGCACCATTGGCTTAAATTGAATGAAGACTGGACACTTACTGATTACTCAATCTCTACCACTCCCTATAAAGTACTGACAGCTAAATGGAGAGAGAGGTAAATAAATGGTTTATATCATTACATCTGCTGATATTAACACTAAAAACCTTACAATGTAATTTGTGATACATTCATTTTTTTTTTTTTTTTTTTTTTTGTCAATCTGGTCACACTAACCTGAACCGAGTTTGAAGTTAACCAGGTTCCCTTACCGAAGGGATTTCCATTTAAATAGGTCATTCCATCTTATCTCTGTGTAGTTGATTTTCTGAACCTCTACGCAGACTTTCCTGGTTATTCCTGGTAGATTTCATCTCATTAGTTTTAGTTCACCGTCATGGCCAGTTGAGATACTCCAACATCCAGATTCTGTCACCTACCAGAGTAACTTTCCTTTTTGATTCTATGTCATTTAAAAATCTGACATTATGCCTTTTGCATGTTTCATGTAAATGGAACCAGTCTTCAGTGTCAAATAAGGTGCTGTGCAATTAGCATCACTTGGAAATAATTCAGCCTAGAAACGAATCCTCTCAGATGACATCCTGTCTTCGCCTGAAGCCAAATCAATGTCCAGAGGCATGATTTTATGATTAATATTTTTATTGATGTTTGCTTGTTGACCCCAGTAAGTCTTTCTTTTGACACGTTTTCCAGTGTCAAGAAGACAAAGAATTTGAATTTAGAGTGTCAAATAAAGAACAACAGACAGATTATGAGCACTTTGAGGTACAGGTTGGACTCTGGCTACTGCTCAAGATTAGGGAGACTCTCTGGGACTGTCTCATCCAGAATTTCATTGATTCTTGCCCCTGGGAATGTGGGAATCTGGGAAGGGTTTGGCAAATGTTTTCATACCCCTCCCATGTTCGTCCTCATAAAGAGGAGCACCCACAGAGCACCCTCTTCTTTTTACTGGCACTCTTTGAAAGAAAATACAAGAATTCATATGTATCTGGGAAATGAAGGTTGCCAAATACATATTCAGATTGTTAGACTATATTTGGAAGAATGAATAATTTTGGCATATAGGTTTAAAGTTCTTGGACCCGCACCCTTTTATACTTCTCAACTATGCCTCAGGTTCTAGAAAGAACAATATTCTTCATAATGTGGAAAAACCTGAAGAGCCAAGTGTAACTGAAGAAGACCTATCACCGTGAATTATTATCTCTCCTGTAATAGAGTGAAGAGACAGACATCCTTCACCTTCAGTTGGTTCAGCCTCTCTGAACTAGGGGTGATATCCTGGCTTCTGTAAATGATATTTTAAATAGACTGCTATTGCTCCTTACTTACATCTTGGACCCTGACTATTTGCGTTAACATGTAAGAGAAAGCAAAAGAAACTGACTGGTTTAGAGGTTTTAGAAACCGTGGCTTTGATGCCTACGAAAGACATCTCAAAGAATTTAAAACATGACATAGTCTTTTTATTGAGATATAAAATCCGCCAAAGAAATCAGCCACTAAAACACAAAGTGCATCAAGTCCTGTGGAGATACTTTAGGAGGAATATAATCAAGTGAAAGACACAACAATAAAACAGCATGGGTGCAACACTTCTCATCTTCAAAGTACTTTACAAGCTTTGCCTAGTAAGTGCTCACAACTCATCACTGAGATGGTGGGTGGTGCTATTCAGCCCGTTCCACGGAATGGAACCCCAACAAAGGAGAGTGGGCCACCCCAGGACACACAGTGGGTATTAGAGTTGACAAAACATTGGGAGCCCAGATGTCCTCACTGTGACCAGAAAGAGACTCTACTGCTTCCTGAAAGCACTTAGTGCCCGAGGTACTAGTCTGAAGGCCAGCAGGCTAGAGGTCTAGGACAGTCAATAATGCAGATGAAGTCTGAAAGCAATCTGCTGAATACTTTCCTCTTGCTCAAGTAGTTTCAACCTTTTGTTCTACTCAAGCCTTCTACTGATTGGTTGAGGCCCACCCACATGGAAAATAATCTGCCCTACTCATAGTTCACCAATTTAAGTGCTAATCTCATCCAAAAATGCACTTGAAATTAACATATAAAGTTTCTCATCACGGTTTCTTTCCATCATAAAATACTTGGAGATAAATGAGGCCAAGAGAATAATTTCAATTGATTTTGTTTTAAATGTATTTGTTTATTTTGAGACAGAGACAGAGAGCTGTGGAGGGGCAGAAGGAGAGAGAGAGAGAGACAGAGAAAGAGAGAGAATCTCAAGCAGGCTCTGTGCTGTCAGAGCAGACCCCAACACAGGGCTCAATCTCACAAACCGTGAGATCATGACCTGAGCTGAAATCAAGAGTCGGATGCTTAATCGACTAAGCCACCCAGGGGCCCCAATAATGTCAACTTAAAAAAAATGTATCACTTATGACCATTGCCTCCTCCGAATATAAATTTGGTAGCACCCTTTTGTAGAGAGAAAGATGTATTATGACCAAAATTATTGTGTTTTATTACTGTGGGTTCTGATAAGGAAGAGGAATTTGGGATATTTGTAGTGATCTGTGGAAGCTTCTAGGGGAGCCATTAGCCTGTTTGATGCTTTTGTTTCAATTCTCCTCCTGGCAGTTGTCGGCCAGCAAAGAGCAGACTGGATTTCATCCTTCAGCCACGGCACATGGAGATCTGGTGACCTCAAAACCATTTTGTGTGACCCGTGTATTCACCATGTCATCAATTTCAACTGTGTCCTTTGATTGCATTGCAATATGAATATGATGATGTTGTGGTGACAAAGCAATTTAGTGACGTACCATTTCTGTCAGAAGAAAACAATTAATTATACTGACTAACAAACCAAACATGATAAACCAGCACAAATGAAATAGAATCTGTCTTCTTAACATTAGGTGGAAATTTGCCCTATTTCTCAGTACTTTCCGGCCGGACAAGCCACCTGTTAAGAACTCATCATAGGGCCTTCAACCAAAACACCAAGAAATTATTCCTAGTGTCAAAGCAAAATATCTTGTGTGGAATTTAAGTAAAGTCATTTTGTTCTGTTATAAATGCAAAGAAACAACATGAATTCTCTCATATTATTACAACACTGTGACTTTTAAGAATATAGGAGCACCTGGGTGGCCCAGTCGAGCATCTGACTTCGGCTCAGGTCGTGATCTCGTGGTTCATGGGTTCGAACCCCATGTCTGGCTCTGTGATGACAGCTCAGAGCCTGGAGCCTAGTTTTGGATTCTGAGTCTACCTCTCTCTATGCCCCTTCCCTTATCATGTTCTGTCTGTCTCTCTCTCAAAAATAAATAAACACTAATATTTTTTTTAAGAATATGACATATAATAGCAATTTGCAGTGGAGACTTAGAAGAAGTAGGCCGTTTTCTCTGTTGAACATAAACAAAAATGATTTTAAAACATTTTTAAACATGTTTTATTTATTTTTGAGAGACAGAGACAGAGTGCAAGTGGGGTGGGGCGAAGAGAGAGGGAGACATAGAATCTGAAGCAGCTTCAGGCTCTAAGCTGTTTTTAGCACAGCCCCGGACTCGGGGCTTGAACTCACAAACTGTGAGATCATGACCTGAGCCGAAGTCAGGCGCTTAACCGACTGAGCCACTCAGGCGCCCCTCAAAAAATTATTTTTAGGTCCTGGTGAGCAGACCAGAAAGGCAGACCATGTGAAGCTCACAGCTTTCCATCTCCCTGGCATCCTTCACCCCCTTGACAAATCCAGAGGAAGTTCCAGAGGACAAAAAACTATTTGCCTTCTCCCAAGCATTGAGAGGGCGTAGGCATGAGGAAAGGGGAGACTCTGCCAGCCGGGGGTAAACCAGTCCCGGGGATCCTATGGTCACTCCTCACCTCTACCTGCCCAACCACCACCAATGAAAAGAACCACCGTACCTCCCACGTGGACGCTGCTCTGATTTTCAATAGGGCGAACTCACTCTCCTTTCCATAAAGCTCTCACATACTTTTATGCCAAGAAAATAAACCAAAAACATACACAGATGCGGCTAAAGGGCAAGGGGGATTTAGTCATTGGCCCACAATCACATCACAAGTAAGTGGGAGAGTTGGATTTGAAGATTCTCTTCCCCGTCTAAAAATCTTTCCGGATTCCCCAGAGGCCTCAGAATGAGTGGGGTGGGTCTGTGCCTCCCTCCCCTTCCTGCTTGCACTCCTTCCTCCATCAAGGCTGCAATTTAGTCTGTTTTCCTCGGCCCCACCCCCTCCCCAGATTGAGGTGTTTGTAGAGGGGAAACACTTGGTTGGATTGGTCACTCTTCTCAAAGCCATCTGGAGGGTCTGTGAAATGTACACTGAGGCAAAGGGCAAAGTAATCCTCTCCCATCCCGCACATCGTGCTCGGGTCCAAGCACTCCTGTATCTTCCCTTCTACCTGGAGTTTGGATTCCCAAGGAGTGTGTAACCAACCCACTTTGGTGATTGGAAAACAACCCCTCCCTTCATCTCACACACCGACATCTAGATGTCTCTGTGTCGTCTTACATTTATTTAGTCCAAGATAAGTTTTTTTCTTCTTTTTCTCCTCTTTTTTGTTTTCTTCTTCTGATGTTTCTACACTTTATCTATAGGATTTCAGGTTTGTTTGTTTTTTTCACTTAAGACTCTCCTTGGCCAACTGAAGATTTACTCACATTTAACATGCAATACTCTTACCCAAGCGTCTTAGGAAAAGCAGGCGTCAGAATTGTTGGACCCGTTCTTTTTCACGCTACACCTGCTCTCACCTACTCTTTACCCCATTGAACTTTATATTCTTTGTCTCTGAGCATTTCTAAACTGCTAAAGATACTTCCAGTTCTAAACCATGTTGCTCATGTTGGCTGTTCCTCTAAAGCAGCAGAAAAGGTATCAAGTAGACTTATATATTTTAAAAGGCCAAAGAAAACCTGTTATATATGTTGTTTTTTAAACATATTCAGTGTGGCCACAGCTTTCTTAAGTTTTGGTTTTAAAATATTACGGTCTCCTGGGACAAAAAATACCCTGAAACGTCTAGACCATTTTCCTGGCTCATTCTCTTTGCTCAACACCCAACGGAATATTATGGTGGATTGAAGGCCCAGCTAAATACCCCCGGTTTATATTGAGAACACACCCTCCAAACTCCCCAAACCAGTCAGGCTTTATTGAGAGAGTTTTGCCATTCAAATATTTTCCCAGTTGTTCTTTCTTGGCTGCACCCACAAAACAAATGAAAATGTTCTAGAGCCGGGTGGGCAAATATAGCTCCTCTTCCAGCCTCTCCCGAGTCAGACACACATTTGGCCTCAAGCTGTTTTGCTCTTTTGTGCAAATGAAAGCCACTCAACTGCTTTTACACCTTATTTTAATGTCTTATAATTTCAAAAGCATTCTGTTCTTATTGACAATAATTACCCACCAAGTTCAAAGGCTCTCTGGATTATGAAACCTCTTCTAAGGACGAGCTGATTAATCCAGTTTGTTATTAAATTAGAACTATATTCTTGACTGTTTGAGTGAAGATTTTAGTATTGATTTCCTAATAAGCTTAATTATCGCCTTGAAATATCATTAATATTTTTCTAATCTCTATTATCTCTAGTAAGAGGCTATGGGCTCACTCACTATTAAGTGGGCATTTAAAGCTGCCTATGACCTGGTCCCAAATTATTCTTTTCACCTCATGTTCACCTCCTTGCTTCCCCTCCCCGCCCGCCGCACACGTTCGAAACCCTGTGGCGCAACCAAATCGCTTTATACTTTGAAGTGTGGTCATGACGCGTACGTGTATCAGGCTCCTTGCCTTGACTCTTTGAGTGATGATGCTGTTCATTGAAACTGCTCCATTAAAACTTGCTTCCACTATATTCTTCCTACCCCAGCTCTCCCAGCTCACCCGGGATCATCTCCGACCTTGAGACGGCGGTGAACCCTGAGTCAGTTAAGACAGTATTTCTCTCTAGGTCCTGACTCCACAGCTAGATTATGAATCTCAAGAGAGAGGAATTTGCTCACAATGTGACAAGGTAGGCGTACTGGACCTGAAGCTCAAGGACCTGGCGGGTGGTGAGTGGTTGTAGCTATCCACTATCCATTCTTCCTATCAGGCTTGCATTATTCACTTACCCTCTTTTGGCCTCAGTTTCTCATTAATAAATTGCAGGGTACAGTTTTCCAGCTACCTCCCAGAATTGTTGCGAGGACCACGTGCGTGCTCTGGCAGAAAGCCTTCGGGTGACCCTTGACTTTCCACCATCCCTCACTCCCAACTCCAAAGCTGCTGGCTCCCTCCCGCCGCGCATCTTGGATTGCACACTTCCCACCATGTCCAGAAACTCCGCGTTGGCTCATGTCCCCGTCACATCGCACCTGGAACGTTGCGGTACCCCCCCGACTCATCTCCTTGCTTCCGCCCTCACCTGCTGCTACCTAGGATCCCTTTACAAGTGACCTTTCATTTATCAGAAGGTATCTGATTAGAACTCGCTGGGGCCCGAGCGCCTCACTCGAAATGGAATGTGAAGTCCTTACCCAGGCTTCTCTCGGCCCTGCTCCTCTGCTCTCAACCACTGTTCCAGCCATGTCTCCCTTCTCACTCCTGGAATGTCCCAAGCGTTCCCCCACCTCAGAACGTTCTCTTCCTCTGCCTGGCACGGCCCTCCTCAGGTGGCTGCACGGATCTCTTCCTTGCTTCCTTCGGTTTTCTCGATGTCTTTGCGCCACTTTGTCAGAGAGGACTTCTGAATGGCCTTAGCTTCAAAAGTTCATCCACATGCTCTCTTTATTCCCTTCCCCTGCTTTACTTCTCTTCAGAGCCCTTACCACAAATGACATAATACTATTTATGTGTGTAGTTTCTGTCCATCCTCTGTTGGAGCACTAGCTTCATGAGAGCTGAAGCCTTGTTCTGTTTATTGCTATATCCTTAGTACCTTGATGAGTATCTGAAACATGGTAGGTGCTCAATAAATATACATTGAATAAACGAACAAATAAAGAAGTATAAAGGGGTCTATTTGAAACCCTAAAGTTTGGGTCCATGCTTCTCCACTTTGGCTGCCCAATAAATTCCAAAAGGGAAATCTAAAGAATACTGATGTTCAGACACCCTAAATCAGAACCTCTTAGAGTGGAGCCCAGGAATTGGCACTTTTTAAAAGCTCCCTAGAGGTTTCCAGTGTATAACCAAAGCTGAGAACAATTGTTCTGAGGCATATAAAATAGTGTTTGCCTTCTAATGATGTTTGTGTTCCTAGCTAGCACCTCACTAGCTCAGTACCTTGCCCATTTCAATGACTTAACCCCTATCTCTTGAGCAGTGCTTTAGGAAATGCTACTTTTAGCGAATAGAATAATTTGTACACTGGAAACACCTCAATACTATATTGCTTGGTTGGATTCAGATCTGTACCTTGTTTGGGGAAAGATGGCTGGAGAGTGAAAGCACAAGGATTTCATAGCTACTCTCTACAAAGTACTCTGCCACTCAAGATACAAACCCCATTTAATATCCACATAACCAGGATAATATTTGTGATATGGTAAACCAATGCACTTTTTTTCTTATTGTTTGCAAATCATTTTTCTCTATGGTTCCCCACAGGGTGAATCAGACATTTATTGCATAAGGTGGAGGTAGATACTGACTAAAACAAAGACAATTTTGTTCAGCTTTGTGGAGCAAACTAGATTTGTTGAGCCTGAATGAGACAAGATCCTTAAAGCTAGGTTGTGAAGAAGGAAAAGCATTTGATAAATACACAAATATTTCCTTCAATAGAAGTGAGAGAGGTTGCTGGAATGACCAGTAGATTCTCAAAACTTGTGGTCTCAGAACCCCTTTGTACTATTAAAAATCAGGGTGACCTCCAAAAAGGGGGGGTTGTTGGTTTGTCCCATCAGTTCTCTCTATCAGTAGGTATTATATTTATAAATTAAAATTTAGAAGTTTTTAAAATGCTTATTAATTCATTTAAAAATAACAAATTAAGCCCAATACATGTTAACATAAATAATTTATTTTGATGAAAATAATAATATTGTCCAAAACAAAAAGTGATTTTTTCACATTTTTGCAAATCCCTTTAATGTCTAATTTAATAAAAGACAGTTGAATTTTCATATCTTCTTCTGCATTCAATCTGTATCATTCCAATGTTTTAAAAAAATACTTTAACATTTATTTATTATTTTTCAGAGATAGAGTGCAAGCAGAGGAGGGCCAGAAAGAGAGGGAGATACAGAATCTAAAGCAGGCTCCAAGCTCTGAGCTGTCAGCACAGAGCCTGATGCGGGGCTCGACCCCACGAACCACTGAGATCATCACCTGAACCAAAGTCGGACGCTTAACTGACTGAGACACCCAGGCACCTCTCAATCCAATGTTTTGATCGAAGAATATGAAGAAAATGTAGACTCATATACATATATAGTTTAAAAAGGCAACAGTATGTTAATAAGCATCTTAGATTATCGTGAAATTCTACAGTTTCTCAAAGTTTGGTTACAATATGGAATCTGAAGCCATATCAATGAATTTTCATTCTCTGTTATATAAAAATTAATTGATCCTTTTGGCGCTTTGAATAGATCTTTTATTCATGTCTATTTTTGGAACACCATACATTGGTCATTTGAAAATTATTAGTTGACTAAGTTATGCATATCTTCCAAATATTGACACACTTCCTTACTTGATATTAAACAAATCACATTTGTCGGGGGCACCTGGTTGGCTCAGTTGGTAGAGCATGTGATTCTTGATCTCAGGGTTGTAAGTTCGAGCCCAAGGTTGGGTGTAGAGTTTACTTAAAAAATAAAATTAAAAAAATAAATAAAAAATAATATTTGTTAATATTAGCCATCACATCAGAAATGCATTAAAGTAATGGGAAATGAGTTCAGAGTGGTAGATACAAGATTTCTAAAATTCTAATTTTCCCTTGAAATCTCAAATTTTATTTGAGCAACAAATATTCTCAGTTGTTTTTCTGACAGGCTCCCTTTGTTCAGTTTTGGGAAAATGTCTTCTCAATACTCAAGTCTGAAGAGCCAGGGTTTGTCTCTGCCAGTCTTTCGAGTGAATGAGGTGTCTTATGAAAGAAGAAATTTGTTCAGAACACTCACAATTTGTTGCTGGCCCTTGAGAAAACCACCATGGTCCAGGAATTAGCAGCAGTGTTTTATACATACTTCCTGTCTTGTTACATAAGGTATTAAAAACATGTATACTCAGGGGTTAAAATTTAATAGCATTAATAATTTTTATTGCTTCATCAAGGACATTGTTTAATTAAGTTGACTTTTTTTTTTACTGTGAGTAGATGGCGGTGAAGAACACAATGAATACTACCGGTATTTGATGCCATTGACTTGATTGTTGTTGAAATGCTAGCATTTTGATCCACAAGTTTTTTTTGTAACATTAGTGAAAATGTCGACATATTTTTTTTAAAGGGAAACAATATTCTAATCTTTATTAAAATCGTCCGATGCTTCACGGACCTCCCGAAGGGTCTCAGAGCCCTGAGGGATCTACGTATCACACTTTCAAGACTGCTGCCCTAGAGTAATCAGAAAGACGTGGTGCCGCATTCACTGTAGCTTTTAGGAAGGAGGGTAGGTCTTCTGGTCTCTTCTGTGTGGAACAAAGAGGGGAGAGAAAGGGTGGGCTCATTTACTCTTGTTTCTCAAGATGGAGACACAAGGTAAGAACATGGTGTTTGAAGTATTCAGGAAGATTTGAAGGAATTTCCCCAAGGAAGAGGCCTCATTTCTACTTCTAAGGACATATTCCAGAAAAACATCAACTTCCTGAGGAGAGCCTGATCATTCAGCATGGCATAGGAGCAACATGGTTCTGCCTAAGATGTGATTAAAAATGGCTCATGCGTAATAACATATTTAATGGTGAAAGACTGAATGCTTTTTCTTTAATACTGGGAATAAGGCAAGGATATCTGTTCTCACCACTCTTATCCAACATAGGACCGGAAGTTCTAGCTGCTGCAAAAAAGCAAAGGAAAAGAAAAGGCACGTAGATTTGAAAGGAACAAATGGCGCTGTCCCTGTTTGCAAATGACGTGAATGTCTATCTAGAAAGACTCAAGGAATCGATAAAAGAAAAGAAAAGAAAAGAAAAGAAAGGAAGAAAAGAAAGGAAGAGAAAGGAAAAGGAAAATAAAAAGAAAACAAAAACAAAAACAAAAAAAAAAAAAAGAAAAGCAAAGAAAAAGAAAAAGAAAAACTCCCAGCACTAAGAAGTGAATTGAGCAAGGTTGCTGGATACATAATCAATATACAAAAATCAACTGCATATTTTATACATCAAAATGAACATGTGGAAATTGAAATTAAAAAACAGGCCATTTACAATAGTGTTGAAGAAAATGAAATACTTGGCTATAAATGTGCAAAGGATCTGTACCGAAAGCTGCAAAATGCCAATAAAAGAAATTAAACAATACCTAGATTAATGGAGAGACTTACTAGGGCCATGGATTAGAAGGTGTAGCATAGTAAAGATGAGCCTTCTCCTCAAATCGCTTTAGAGATTTAATGTGATTCCCATCGAAATCCAGCAAGGTTTTTGTAGATGGCACAAGCCCTACAATAGCTAAAATAACCTTGACAGAGAAAAATAAAGTGGGAGAAATCGGTACTCCCTGGTAAGGCTTACTGTATAGCTGCGGTAATCAAGATATTGGCATCAAGGCAGTGAGAGAGAGACATCTAGATCAGTGTGACAGCATAGAAAATCCAGAAATAAACCCACACAAATATGAGCAAGTGACTTGTGAATTCCTATTGTAATAAAGCATGCACATGAACTAATAATCGCAATTATAATTCTGATCATGAGTGATTTTTAATAAAAATTGAGTTATAATCCACATATCACCCTGGACAAAAATTCACCCTGGACATCTGCATGGCTCAGTCGGTTAACCATCCAATTCTTGATCTCAGCTCAGGTTTTTATCTCAGGGCTGTGAGTGGCTCAGCTGGTTAAGCGTCAGGTCATGATCTCAAAGTAATGGATTTGAGCCCCGGGTAGGGCTCTGTGCTGACAGCCCAGAGCCTGGAGCCTGCTTCGGATTCTGTGTCTCCCTCTCTCTGCCCCTCCCACTTTCGCACTCTGTCTCTCTCTCTCTCTCTCAAAAATAAATAAACATTAAAAAAAATTTTTAATTCATCCTTTTAAAGTACACAATTGAGTGCTGTTGATCATGTCCATGAAGATGTGCAACCATCACCGCTATTTCCAAAACATGTTCATCACCTCCCAAAGAGATTCCATATCCATTAGCAGTCACTCCCCATTTCCTTTCTCTTAACCCCTATCAATTACTAATTTACTTTCTCTTTATGGGTTTACCTACTCTGGGCCTGTCATATCATCCTGTGGTATCCTACAGTGTGTGGCTTTTTGTACCAGGCTTCTTTCATAGGCCAGAAAGGACCCATGAGCTATCCCAAGGACCCAGTGTGGTCCCAGCACCCACGTTTTCCACCCTGATACTTGGATGATGTGCAAGTCCAGCGAGTGTTTTGATGGGCCTGCGGAGAAATCCCAAGTTGACTGAATTTATTCAGAAGTTAACTGAATTAATATGAAAGAAAATGTTTTAAACCAGAAGAGACTGAGTTTTCATACTGACCAGTTTGAGTTTTCTTCCTCTTTCATGGGGAAATAGGGAAGCTCCAAAAGACAGCAAGATTAGTTATGGAAAATAAGGAACATTCTATTTTTCTAAAAATCTGAGTCATAGTATTTAAACTCCAGTCGTCTCAGCTCTTAACAATTCGAGTTTCAGGATGAAGAACTGAGGCTTAGAAACGTTCAGTGATTGCCCAACGTCACACGCAAATTCATGTCTGTTTGCCTCCAAATCCTTCTAAGCAAAGGGAAGTCTCATGCTAGTAAGATTAATATCAAATCTGGCTGCTTTTCATAAACTCTAACTAGGAAGTGTCATATACTAAACCGTCCCACCCAAATCAAGGTCTATAGCTTTTGAAGACTTAAAACACACACAAAATAAAATAAAATGTGCTAATTTCCAGAAACTCTTTAAAGGCAAGCTCCCAAACCTTTTCCTACTCAAGAATTTAAAATACAGGTTTTCTAAATAGATTTTGAGCATAATTATAGAACCCCTTCTATAACACTTATAGATAACATTTCTAAAGTTATGGCCAGTAGTCCATTAGCATATTACGTATATGCTGCTTGATAACCAGCTAGTTTTTTTTTTAATGTTTATTTATTTAATATTGAGAGAGAGAGAGGAAGACAGAGAATCCCAGGCAGGCTCTGCATTGTCATCGCAGAGCCTGACGTGGGGCTAGAACTCACGAACAGTGAGATCATGACCCGCGCTAAAATCAAGAGTCAGACATTTAACTGAAAAAGCCACCCAGGTGCCCCAATAACCAGCTAGTAATCATTGAGCACCGATTAGGTGCCAGGCCCTGGTCCAAGCACTTTCCAGGTAGCACCTTATGTCATCTTTATAAGCCACCCCTCAAGGATGAGTGAGCCACAGACCCCAAAACATACCACGAGTCAGTGAGAACCCAACTCCACTATCTTGTTCTGGCCTCCAAAGGTCATTCTCGTAATCAATACGCCAGTCTGCCAACAAAATATTGAACCCTACAAAGTGTCTTGGCTTAAGATCGCAAGCGCTGATAGGAAGGCCAGAATGGAAAATAAGGGGGAGTCGGGTCACGTCAGGTGGCTGACTTCATTGGCCAGACATTCTAGTTTCTTTCTTTGTTTTATTTTAAACGGAGAAGAGCACAACCGGAATCAAATTTATTCTTGAATGCATGATAATTCAAGACATGTATTATAATTCATTATTAAAGCCTTAAGAAGGGAATAAAAGAGAGAGAGAAAGAGACTATATGTATGTGCGCATGTGAGCATTCCGTAATACACATGCACGTTAATACCAAGGTGTCTTCCAAGCACTGACATTTTACTTTGAAAAGGGAATTTTTGTGATTAGTTGTTCTCGGGAGAACATCAGTTATAAGGCCTTCAATAGGCGGCTCCCTAAGGAAATTTTAAGCCACGTTTCTTTTGGGTCTTGAACTCACACTACAAGTAGACATAAGTGGCACAGGGTGTCATGGGTTGCACCGTGGCTCCCAAAACATGTGGGCGTCCCAACCCCCGGTACTTGTGAACGTGATCTTATTTGGAAACAGGGTCTTCACAGATGCGATCAAATTGAGACGAGATTATTGGGCCTTCTGCGTGGCTCAGTCGGTTGAGCGTCCACCCCCAGCTCAGGTCATGATCTCACGGCTTGTGAGTTCAGGTCCCGCACTGGGCTTGCTACAGTCAGCGTGGAGCCCGCTTCAGATCCTCTGCCCCCCTCTTTCTCTGCCCCTCCCCCCCCCACTCTCTCTCTCTTTGTCTTTCAAAAATAGTTAATCATAAAAATAAGAGACGAGATCGCTAAGGTGGGCCCTGATCCAAATAGGACTGGTGTCCTTATGAGAAAAGGAAGATCCGGACACAGAGGAGGATCTCACACGGGCAGAGATGAGATTAAGTAGCTGCAAAACAAACAACCCCAGGAATCACCATCAAGCATCAGAAGCTGGAAGAGGCAAGGAGAGGTTCTACTCAGAGCCTCACAGGGGCATGGCCCTCCTGTCACCTTAATTTTGGACGTCTGGTCTCTAGAACCAGGAGAAGATAGACTTCTGTTGTTTGAAGACACCCGGTTTGTAATGTCCGGTTATGGTGGCCTCAGGAAAGCAACATGTGGGGGCTCAGGCTGCAGGCAGCGGAGGGGCAGGAGCTGCGGGAGAAGAGGATGATCGCATACACTGGAGGAAAGGGGAAGAGAAATAGCAATGACATGGGAAAGAGGTGACGTGTTGTGGAAAAAGGGGAAGTTAATGATGCACCTACTTTCTTGTTCTGATTTTCTTAGAATTCAAAATACGGAGAAAAACAGTTCATGTGAATCGGGCGTCACAGACATAATCAGGGGAACCACACATAAATCTTGCTGCACAGATGTCGAAGGTTCAGTCAAAACAGATATTATAAGGGGAGGCTGGGGGCTCAGGTCACAGTTTGTGACCCACACTCAAGGACGCTCCCATTTTTTTTTTTTAATTTTTTAAATGTTTATTTGTTTTTGAGAGAAAGAGACAGAGCGTGAGCAGGGGAGGGGCAGAGAGAGAGAGAGAGAGAGAAAGACACAGAATCAAGGGCAGGCTCACAGTTTGTGAGATCGAGCTCCTCGTCAGGCTCTGTACTGACAGCACGGAGCCTGCTTGGGATCCTCTCTCCCTCTCTTTGCACCTTCCCCTCTTATGCGTTCTCTCTCTCTTTCAAAATTAAAAAAAAAAAATAGATTAATTAAAAAAAAAGTATAATTCACAAAATGGAACCCATCATTTATTATAATTACTAAAACGAATATCACATAGTGTGTGTGTGTGTGTGTGTGTGTGTGTGTAAAATGTGGTATACTTGATAGGATTAAGCCTCATTAAGAAAGAACATGTTTTAGAGAAGTTCTTACTGGATTTTTCCCCCACCCCAAGTCTCACACGTTGACAATACTTCCTTCAACTCAGATGTCGATAAAACAGCCCTCAGAGCTCTTCAACTCAGAAATTTATGAAGATCACAGAAGATTTGGATAATTGTTACCGAATACACAGCAAGGGGAAGTGTGTATTATTCACCCTGCAGATTTACATGAAACCGTCTCTGTAGGGCATGGGGCTGATTCTGAGATGAGTCACTGCTTCGTCCCCAGGAAGGAGCTGGAGAGACGCCTTTGCAGGGTGACCCTCAGAACCACCTTGGCGCTGGTCTGGGGACTCTGCCCTTCATTCCATGTTGTCCTTAGGCCAGGAAATCGGTCCGCTTTCTCAGGAACCTGTATCAGGCTTTGCCTTTGTTTCCACCCAAACTCAAGGACGCTCCCATCTTTTTTTTTTTTTAATTTTTTAAATGTTTATTTGTTTTTGAGAGAAAGAGACAGAGAGTGAGCAGGGGAGGGGCAGAGAGAGAGAGAGAGAAAGACACAGAATCAAGGGCAGGCTCCAGGCTCTGAGCCGTCAGCACAGAGCCTGATGCGGGGCTCGAATTCATGAACCATGAGATCTTGACCTGAGCGGAAGTCAGACCCTTAACCGACTGAGCCACGCCGGTGCCCCAAGGACTCTCCCATCCTTTTGGTCCATCTACCTGGAGCCAGCTTGGCCTGCACAGCCAGAGGAGTTGGTTTTCTGCTTTTCCAGTTGTCTCAGTGCAAGGGTGATTTTTGTATTCCCACTTTGGGGAGACAGGCTTTCTTTCTTTGCTTAAGGTATAATCTGTAACCGGATGCTTGCTTCATTCTATGGCCCAGTGCACATCTTTTGGAAGTAACTTAATGTCAAGTGCTAGCCATGATATTTAATAGCTCTTTGACACAAGATATATCGCTTAGCTTCTAAACTAAGTTCTCTCACCTGTCAAATGAGCATGTTAATATCTCAGAGCTGTAGTAAGCATTGAATGAGACATTTTTTTTAAAGGTGTTCTCTTATAAGAATGGGAGACGTGTTCATACTAGCACTTTCAGAGGGACGGGGGTGGTGGGGCTTCACCCAGAGCGATGAGGGGACATCTGAGGTCAGGAGTCAGATCCCAGGACCTTTCCAGATTGGGCGCAGCGAGGTTTGCCCCGGGCCCCTTTTAGATGATGCAGGTTCACGCCGTCAAATGATGGAATGATCATGCTTATCCTCCTCTTCTGTAATCCCCTTTCCTCTCCCCCCTCCCTCCATACACACCCCTGGGGGAGCGTATCCATCCCCAAGGATGACTATGCCGCCTTAATGGCCGTGGTTCCCTGCTGAGTCCCAGGCTAATGCACCCAGCTCCTCCTTCACTTGAAGCACAGAGGTCTCAAAATGAAAATATCCCAAGTGGCCTGATTGCTTCCTGCTTACCCCACCCCCATCCCTCCTTGGTCTTCCATCTTTCAGAAAATGGTGCCATGGCCATCTGGCCAATCCAAGCCAGAGCCATCATCCTACACTCAATTCGCTGGCAAGTTCTGTCGATGCCATGTCAAGACCCCATCCCCATTTCCTCTGCCACTACCCAAGACTCTTGGTTCCTGTATTTTTACCACTGGTCTCTTTGTTTTTCACCCTTGCCCTCGCATCCGTGCAGCCCCCTGCAGCCAGAGTCACTGTTTCTCAAACTGTAAAAGAGCTCATTTCACTTTCCTGCTTAAAACCCTGCGGTGGTTTCTCAGTGCACTTAGGGTAAAACTCCACTCCTTATGGCAGCCCCCACAGCCCTGAAAGATCCCCTCCCTGCCTCTCTCTTCACCTCATATCAGGCCACTTCTTGATTTTGAGCTATACTTCATGCTTAGTTCATTGTTGCCTCAGGGCCTTTGCACTTGCAGTGCCCTCTGCCCGGACTGCTTTCCTGCCTGCTCTCCTCATGGAAAGGTCCTTCAAATGGCACCTCCATTTTTTGCAGGATTTTGGCATTTTTTTGGCCATAATTTTGCAGATTACTCACCAAAAGCAGGCCATTGCTCCAGCATTCTCCCCCTTTCAGCCCTACTACTGTTTCTTTCAGAAACAATATTTTTACCTGCATCATTTCTTATTGCATTATAACATAAAGTGCACTAATTTTTAAGTGTATACCTTGATGAATCGCCCTCTCTATGTCACTACTACCCCAGATCAAGGAATAGAACATTACTATAATTCCAGATTTCCCTATATCCTTTCCGAGTCAATCCCTACAGCACCTACTTCCCATTTCCAGAGGTAACCAGCATTCTACCTTCTCTCAATCATGGATTGTTTTCTCCTGTTCTTGAACTTCATAGAAAGGTAACCACACAGCACGTACTCTGTTGCGTGTGGCCTCTCTTTCACTCAACAGAACACTCTAAGATTCAGCATGTAGTTGTGCGTAAAATAATTTGCTCTTTTTTTCTTATGGCAATATGCCACCGTGTGATTATAACAAAGCTTATTTATTCATTCTACCTAGGGGGGACGCTCGAGCTGTTTCCAGTTTGTGCCTATTATGCATAAAGCTGCACGCACCTTTTGGTGGTCATATGAACTCATCTCTGCTTTTGAGCATACACCTAGATACGAAATCGCTAGGTCGTAGGGCAGGCATATGTTTTGCTTTCGCGGGTGATATCAATAGTTTTCTTTTAATTTCTGATCTTGACTTTTACCTTTCCTAGTAGAATTAAGCTCTGTGAAGGCTGAAACTTATCTATCTTGCCTCCTTTTCAACTCCTAACATCCACCACAGTGCTTGGCACGTCTTTAAGCGCTTGGCCAACATTTGTTGAACAAAGTGTTACAGGCTGTTCCTTCAGTTTCTGTTTCTTCGTCTTACTTATCCTGTTCTGCTTCCTTATGTGCTAATGTCTCTCAAGGTAGCTTTTAAGCATCAGCTCTCATTGAGTGACATATTCTCTTTGTGGTGCCAAAAAGCCCAAGGAGAATATACGCCTGCCCTTTCCAGGCAGCTCCAGAGTGCGGTGAGAAGGCACACGTTGACTCTCTGGGCCAATCAAGTGTGGCTGAGGGTCAGAGTCAGATGGTCAACCCAAGACCACCTGTGTGCGGGTCCTTGTGGGACTGCCCTTGGACTCAGCAATTCCCAACATTTGTCTGGACTAGAACGTTTATGTACCTGGCCCAGCGCCTGACATAAAGTTGACGCTCAGCAAACTACTATCGTATGTTACCATTATTACTGCCACTCCTACTATTGATATCATAGTTCATAACTGACACCAGGTTAGACCATCAAAGATTTCCTAAAGAAGCAACCACAGTTCGGGAACATCAGTCTCTGATTTCCACATGGCCAATGTTGCATGGAATATGCGGATTATAAAATACAAAATTCATTAAAAACAAAAACACCACTAGCCACTTTACGCAGCAAACAAGAATGCACCATTGAAAAGGTACATATATTCTATTTCCTTTTGGAAGAGTATACGGCCATTCATGTCGAAAGTCATCATTTGATACCTGAATGCCCACCTGAAATGGAAAGACTCTTCAGGTGGCCCCGTGATCCCGGCCTCATGGTTTTCACATCCCGGTTTGATCCCCTCCTCCTGAGAATGTGCTAGACTTATTACTTGCTGCTAATACCAACAGAATGAACTAAAGATGATAGGACGTAGGGGATTGGGATTACATGCATGTGCTTTGTGATTACAATACATACAACTGTATCACCCATCTTGTGGGAGCTTCTCTCTCCTTGCCGGCTTTGAAGAAGTAAATAGCCAAGTCGGGGAACCCCACACATCAAAGAACTAGGGACAGTCTCCAGTAGCTGGAGGCGGTCTCTGGCCTGCAAAGCCCTCCAGCTGACACCCTCAATGAAATAAACCCCTGAGTCCTACAGCTCCAAGGAACTGAGTTCTGCCAACAACAATGTGAGCTAGGAAGTGGATCTTTCCCCAGTATGGCCTCAGATGAGACCACAGCCCCAGCCAACACCTCCAGGAAAGCCTTGCGACACCCTGAAGCAGAGAACCCAGGAAAATTGTGCCCAGGCTCTTCCTGACCCACAGAAACTGTGACAATAAGTGTGTATTGTTTTCAAGTCATTAAGTTTGTGGTACGATTGTTCCAAAGCAATAGACCACTGATACACTATCCACTCTGTCATCCATTTAACCAGTACCTATTAAAAGCATACTCCTAAACAAGATACGGCACTGGATATAGGACATTATGTACTTATCATTCAACACAAATATAACCAGCTTGAAAGTTAACCCCTATTCTATATTCACTTATTTTGGAGACACCAAAACAATGACGCAGCGATCATCTGAGATAGCATAGCCCCGGTATCACTTATCTTATGTAGTATTTTCCCCATCAACTCTTTTCCCTGTAGGCAAGATGAAATATTCATGGCAAAAATGAACTTATTTGGCATTGCTTTAATACTTCCCTGAATTGTCATATGTTAATCAAAGTACTGACACCTCAAATTTTCTGAAAGAAACTTGAAATATGTCACATTGCAGAAGGACAGGCACAGGAATACCGCTACAGTAGATAATGTCGTCTGTCAAATCTGGATTCAACGTAGTAGGGCATCTTCCAGATAGCTCGGTTGGGAAGAGAAGATATAGTATCATTTTTCTAATGATATGAACTATTTTGGATATGAATATTAAATTAATATTTCTGGTTATGTGCATTGTATACTGCGCTTCAATTACTCTGTTATTTCTGTGGTTAAATAATTGGGGCTGTACTGGTGTTTAGGAACTGTGGATTTTGTGGTCAAATTCTATTGTCTAGTTTTGTTTTAACAGCTATGTGTGTATGTATGTGTTTCTGTGTATTTGTAGGTGATTTTCACACAAGTTATAGGGCTTTGTAACTAAGCCACAGAAATCTATGAAACTAGCCTGTATGTGGGAATCATATAAGTCACTTCTACTTCTGGTTTAAATCTTGTCCTATGAATCATAACCCTTAGCAGGAACTTGAAACTGTTTCCAAGTCTTATAAACAGAGAGTAAATCCTCATTATTAAGTTTCAGAGGTGATTTCCATGATGGCAACTTTAGAATGGAAATCTCCTCCTTTATATGAAGGGTGAAATTCAACTCTTCTACGTTAATTATGACATTTTTAGTTCACTCAAATGGACTGATTTTTTTTTTTTTAGGACAGTGTCAATTTTTTTAACTGTTCCATTATCTTTAACTTTATTATTTTTCCACGCCCAAGACATTTTTATCAGATTCTTAATTGCTGATTTATGTTGTTGTCATGTTCCTTTGTGTTGTGTTTATTAGTTTTTATTTACATAAAAATGTAGTTTCCTCTAACATCAAGTGAAACCATACAAAGAAGCCTTTTTTGTGTGTGTTTGAGAAAGCAGGTTATTAAAACTAGCATGTCAGCAGACAGGTAACAACATTACAGGGACTTCACAAAGGTGGCTATTTTCACATTAGGTCTATTATAACCAAAGTATTGTTTAATATTCATCACAGCTATTTGTCGGCCCAGTAGGTGTTCTACTGATCTTCCATGAAAATACAAGATGATGCCATGTTAGCTCACAATCTATCCATGCCCGTTTCTGTATTTTTTATTTCCCCTGATAGGGTTTGCTTGTTGTTCAAAGGACAACTAACAATTATCTTCCCAAGATGATTCAACGTCTATGAGGAATTAGTCACATACTCCGCTGGTGAGAACATAAACTGAAATCAATCTCTTTGGTAACCAACTTAACAGTACGTATTAAGAGCAGAAAATGGTTAATTCTCTGACTCAGTAGCTCCTCTTCCAGGAATTTATGATATGAAATTAATCAGAGATACACATAAATATATATGTACAAAATTATCTATCACAGAGTACTTTATTTCAGTATAAAAACAGATATTCACAGTATGAGGATCTAGCCATCAGAGAAATTACATAAATAAATTGTGGAATCTCCATATGATAAAGTATTATGGAATCGTTAGAGCAGGATTTTTAAAAATTCTATAATGTTAGCATATAGAGCAGAATCCAAAACTATGTTATTAAAGTAGGTATCTATGGAAGAAATACAGTAATAGAGCAAAGAAATGCAGTAGCATATTAATTGTGTTTGTCTCTGGAAAGAGCATGGGCAACTAAAAATGGCGAATATCTAATTTTACCTCTTATCAAGTTTGTGCCACGGTTTTTCAGTAAACCTTCATAGTTACCTTTGTCCAGCTTTAGACTTCCTGTAAAGAATTAGAGTAGTGGACAGTGCCTGTACCTGGGATAAATTAATGGGCCTTCCCTGAGCTGCACTCTTTCCAAAGATCGTTGTGTTGGTAGAATAATTCCAAAAGCACACAGCGTTTTGGAGTTGAGGAAGCAGCTTATGATGAGAGGTCACAAGTGACAACCAAGAAAGTAGAGGCCCCTTGGGAGGGCGTTAGAAATACTGGGGAAAGATATGGGACTCCCTCCCATCTTGTGGCACAGGCGTTCCAGTGACTCTTACTTGTCAGGAAAGCTTGGGGAGACCTGGGTTACCTAGCAGTAGACACGCGCCCAAGTATGGTTATCATTTGAGCTGTCCGTTCATATTTCTAATTCTCTTCCTTCAGGACACATGGCGAGATGGACACAGCCAGGTGACTCGCTTTGGTTAATGAGACTTGAGAAGTCACTTGTTTCACTTCTGGTCACAAGAATGTTTTCTTCCTCTTGTCAAGACGATGAATCTCAGTCCAGCCGGTAGAGACTTGCTCAGCCTAGAGCGTTGGGGGGGGGACACCATGGAGCACAGCCTCTTACTCACCCAAGGTGGGCATGGATCCTGAGTGTGAATAAACCATCGTTGTCTCAAACCACTGAGATTGGGGGTTTTCCGTCACTGTAGCGTAATCTGGTACGTCCTGACGGATGCGTTAATCTTTGAGGTAAATGTGCTAAAGAGAAATTGTATGAAAACTGAAACGTGATCAACTATTTCATTTGCACTCCTTTAGAACTTCCTTAGAAGTATATATTGTTAAAAATTATTTAAAGTTAAAAAAATTTATTTTTTGAATCATTATAGCCTAATAAAACAAGAATTAATAAAATTATATAGTTATCTTGGCAAATGCAAATTCATGAATTTTTAAAAGTCCTTTAACTTCTAGAAAGTTTTAAAATAATGTGTCTATCAAATTATAATAACATATTTTGAAAGGAGAACTTGTTTTCTTTTTCATTAATATGTTAAAGGAATCTGTTAGTCAGAGCTCCTCGGGGAAATTGTTGATTTGGGGGCTGAGGAAGGAAATGTGCAAGGTATGCCAAGAGCACCTTGGGGCACCAAAAGTTATTTATATACATATAAAAGTATTAATTTACATACATACTACATACATATATATAGGATAGGGGCATGTCAAAGGGACTATAGCAAACCTGAAAGAGTTCCCACTAGCTATATCTGACATAGTCTAAGCAACAAAATAAATAACATATCATTGAATTATAAACCCAAATTATCCATAAACCCATACTGATATAAATAAATGATTAAGGGGTGCCTGGGTGGCTCAGTCGGTTAAGCGCCCAACTCTTGACTTTGGCTCAAGTCATGATCTCACGGTTCATGAGACAGAGGCCCATGTCAAGCTCCCTGCTGGCAGCATGGAGCCTCCTTGGGAATCTCTCTGTCTCTCTCTCTGACCCTCCCTTGTTTATGTTCTCTGTCTCTGTCTGTCTCTCTCTCTCAAAATAAATAAACTTTATAAAATAAATAAAAAGATGGTGGAATGGATGAAGAAAGAAAGAAAGATCAAGTCTTTTCAGAAAAATTTAAAGGGAAATATGTAGATACTTCCCCTTCCAGTAGATGAGGTTCAGTTGCCCTCCCCTCCCTTCAACCTTGAGGGTAGTGTAGACAGAAAGGAAAAATATTACCTTTACAGTGGAGAAACCTAAGAAATACTACGTTAGCCATGCGATGAAGATTAAAAAGCCTGTGATGTCACGTGGATACCATGTACTCCCAATAGAATGTGATGAGAAGGGCACTTCACCCATTCTTCCCAAAACCCTATGTCACGAGGCAGAAAACAAGACACAACCAAGATTGGGGGTCATTCTACAGGATATCTGGCTACTCCTTAAGATTCTCAAGGTCATGATAAGCAAGGAAAGACTGAGAAACTATCACAGAGCAGAGAAGAGTGGAGAGACATGACAACTAAATGCCTGTGGTGCCCTGGATTGGATCTTGGAACAGACAAAAAAAAAAAAAAAAGATATTTATGGAAAAACAGGTGAGATCCACCTGAGATCTGGAGTTTAGTTGACAGTAATAAACCAATATTGATTTCTTTGTTGTGACAAACCATAGCAACATAAGATGTTAATAGTTGTGGAAACTAGATGAAGGGTATACAAGAACACTCTGAGCTATCTTTGAAACTTTTGCAAAATTAAAGTTATTTCAAATTTAAAAGTTCATTTTAAAAAAGGATCTGTTAAATGGACTCATTCAACCTCCATATTTATTATAGCATCATATTCACCAGAGACTATTCATTTCATTTCTTTGTATAACCAATTTGTCACCAAAATGGCAGCATTTGGACTTTGCTCTTCACCACCTGTTCAGCCAAAGTAGTTGAAAGTGAGGAAACCAGAGGGGTGTATTTAATACATGATTGAGCATAAAAGCTTGCATTCAAATTACAGAATCAATTGTAAAGCTATATTATAATGACTTTAAAGAGACCTTTCCTAGGTGCACTGATGTCTATTGAACTTAATCGTATGGGAATACAAAACAATTAAGACAAAAGTAATGTGGATTTCTGTAGCCTGGACAGGATACTCTAGGTTTTCCATTTAATTGGTGTGCAAGTAAACCTGGCTGATCAGTAGACTCTATTCAGGGAGAAAATGAATTTAGAATACCGTGTAAAACAGGAGACGGGGTCTATACCAAAGAGCTCAAAAGCAACCTGAAAAGGAAGAACACATATGGCCTTGAAAATCATGATTGCAAATTTATTTTCTCTCCTTCAGCTACTTTTGCAGAGCATCAAAATTAACACCTAACTTTTTTAGATACCTACTGATTCCGTAATGCTTTCTGTCATATTTGCATATTATTCTATCTCTCAATACCTTAACGCAGTGCTTGGTACCTAAAGGGTAAATAGCATAATAAATACGTAATCATCTTAAAATTTTAAAATAACTTTAAATGTTGTTTTCTATGACTATGAGGACCAATGCCCAAATGGGTAAATGAAAAGGAATTTTTTCCTGTCCCCTAAATAATTTCATGGGGCCCTTGGATGGGTCAGTGGGTTGAGCGTCTGACTTCAGCTCAGGTCATGATCTCCCGGTTCGTGAGTTCTATCCCCACATCGGGTTCGCTGCTGTCAGTGAAGAGCCCTCTTTGGATCCTCCCTCCTCATCTCTCTCTGCTCCTCCCTGATCATGCTCTCTCTCTCTCTCTCTCTCTCTCTTAAAAATAAATAAATATTAATAAGCAAGCAAGCAAACAAATAAATAAATATTTCCATACTCTGTGTTCTACACTCAAACCTTGGAATGTACCATTATAACACAAATAAATATTGAATTGTAATACGAGTAAGGGAAAACAAATATAAATTGTATACATTTATCCTCAGAGACATTTACTTCTCAGTTATAATTTCAAACCCCATCCCATTGTTCAAGGTTCCTTTTAAAAAAATTTTTTTAATGTTTATTTATATTTGAAAGAGTGGTGGAGACAGAATCTGAAGCAGGCTCCAGGCTCTGAGCCGTCAGCACAGAGCCCGATGCAGGGCTCAAACTCATCAACCGTGAGATCATGACTTGAGCCAAAGTCGGATGCTCAACTGACTGAGCCTCCCAGGCGCCCCCTCAAAGTCCCTTTCTTATGGTACTTCCTTCATCATGACTTGTCTGATCTCATCCCATCTCCATTGAAGAAAAAAGACCCAAATCTCCTTTATAGTTTCCTTACACTTAACTTTTACTTATTTTACGGCATGCCCTGTTTCTATCATGGTCATATTGTTGCATGGACATGATTCCACTTGTGGACTAGACATTTCTTGATATTCACATCTACTTTTAGGGCACCTTCAGCACTCCTGTGCCTGAGAGTCTCACGAGAATGCTGGTGGGACCGATGAGCAAGTGAACGCCCCTGCTAGGTTGAACACTGGCCTCTGAGCACAGCATCCTTGGCCTTTTCTACAACTGAAAAGTGTTCTTGAACTTCAGTATTGTTCCACTTGCACCAAAAGAACTTGTCTAGAAAACATCTGATGAGCCGTGGAAAGAAACATCACCCTACTGCTGCTGGACCCACACGATTTATCCCAGCCTAAAGTTATCCAATCTTGCCTTTGCCAGTGAGGCATGTCAATAAAGTCAAACCCAAGTGTGTGCTTTGCTTTCAAGCCCCAGCAGATGACAGCTGGGCCCAGTTGATTTAATGGACTCTGTGCAGACAAAGGCGAGGATTCGCAATGTAAGAAATGTCTTCCCAGGTGAGAAGACAAATATCACTGGCATTGCTTGTTTCTCCAAGCGCAGGTCCCCAGCCCTGGCCTGGAAACACATCAAAGGCCACACCTTACCTCTTTTCATGCTCTTCCTCTGACTTCTCTCCCTTTCTGATTGCACTCTTGCGCTACTCACTCGTCAAACAATGGGGCTATTATATTCCTGGGAGAAGAAGAAGAATTACCTCAAAGGCCAGGTGCCAGTGGTAAGGTTCCTTGTGTCCAATTACTGCCTGTTTTCCTTTCCTTTCCTTTTCTTTTTTTTCAAAAGCCTTTCCTGTCACACTGCCAGACATTGGCCCTGAGCCCCAGTGTCAGCATGGGGCATCCAGTTTTGCTTTGAATTTGGGTTCCATTGTCTTTCACTCTCTCTCAACCTAGTGTCTGGTTATATTTATATCTCCTTATCAGTGCTAAAAAGCAAGGGTGATTCAGCTCCAGGGAAAGCGGACCGCACCCCCAAAGTTTCCATGTCAGCAACCACGCTCAAATTGTTTTGATCGCTGATTGGTTTGCGGGAGGTGAGAGTGATTATCAGAAGAAGAAAATGAGGACGGTGATGTGGCTTTTACCTTTGAGTGTCACATCTGGAAACCCCCCACTGGCCTTCTCCATTAGGTCAACCAAGATTCATCAGGGAAAAAGAAAACAAATCATAAGAGAGAATGTCAGTAGGTTCTGGATAACGAGTTTATTTCTTGCCTGGACGACAGGTGTCTGCTATGACAGGATTATAATATCCCCCAAGTGCTTTTGTCATTGATGCTAAGAATTGTAAGCAATATTTTAAAAATATTTTCTGCATGCCAAACACTGTCTTAAGGGTATTACCTGCATTATCTCGTGAGTTCCTTACAACAACCTTAACGAGGCAGTACAGTTTAATCCATCAAAGAGAAGAAGATCTGGAAGCTTGGTGAGGTTAACAGCACAATGTTCCAAAGATAAGAAGGGTCAGTAGATAGGTCCGTTTTATACCAAACCTCAGCCTCCGAACAGCTCTGCTATAATCGGAAGCTCTCACCTCCCCGGGGCTGTTTAAGCGGAGCCTGAGGCCCCAACAGCCACAAAACTTCAGGATGGAATGCATGTCAATTATGGTCCAGGTACTCTCATGAAGTCTACACTGTCAGTACTCAATTGCTTTACTTGTCTGGTTGAGCATGAACAACCTGAGTTTTGGGGTCCCTATCATTTTATTAGGTGTTTCAAGCAATGAAGGAAATTTGCTAGACAACAGTTTGAGCCTGTAGGTCATTAGATGACCCGGTTGCCTAGTGAACCCATGGATATAGTGTGTAGGGTCATCTGGCCTTCACTTCTTGACAGACTCCAAACCATATGAACATGTGAGGGTGTCTGTCTCCACATTCAAATACCACCTGGGCTTGTTACATAGGATTGTCTCCAGGTATAAATTTTTTTAATGTTTATTTATTTTTGAGAGAGAGAGAGAGAGAGAGAGAGGCAGAGAGAGAGGGAGGCACAGAATCCGAAGCAGACTCCAGGCTCTGAGCTGTCAGCACAGAGCCCGACACGGGGCTCAAACTCACCGACTGTGATATCATGACCTGAGCCGAAGTCAGACGCTTAACCGACTAAGCCACTCAGGCACCCCGGATCATCTCCAGCGATAGATGATCATTTTGTTTTGCTGAAATCTAAGTGTCTAGATTCATTTTTTGTGATCTACTCTGGTGACAGCTGGAGTCTCCAAGTTACTGAAAATGCAAAGTTTAGCTCAGCTGCCTTTTCTATGACTTATGGAAACGGGAAAAGATTCATTCCCAAGTTCTTCAAACTCTGGTGGTTTGAGAGAGGTAGGGGTGAGGTGGGAGGTAGACCCACGCACAGGTGGTGAGGGCATGAGGTCTGCCCTGGCTCCTTCTAATCTCCTGTCTCAGCTGAAATAGTTATGAGTTATGTGTCTCCCTGCCATCCTGGGCATGATGTTCCTTCTGTGATCCCTGAACCCAGACAGAGGACTTGGTGCTTATTAGCCCCTAGTCCCTTCTCTCCTTCTCTCTCTCTCTCTCTCTCTCTCTTTCTCACACACACACACACTCACACACCTCAGATACATATTCTTTCTCGCATGTATTCATACAAAAACACACACAGGTGAACACACATGCTCATCACCTTTCCCTTACTAACAAATATTCACTCTCACACACACTCACACACACACACACACATGCTCACACCTCTCTCAGACACAGATTCAGGCTCCTTCTCTCTTTCACACACACACCCACTTCTCAAATACTCACATGAACAAAACCTTTGTATAACATCCTTGTACATAACAGATACTACTTTGGGGGCAGTTGAAGGGTATTTTTATATCACACTCTAAATACTTAAGTTAAATATTGGGTTCTTGTTCATGAGAGTCCTCCACGTATTTGTAGATGTTCTTCATCGTGCTCTCCTGCTCTCTTTTTCCTTTCTTCTCAAATCTCCACATCCCTAAATTCCCATTCGTATCCAGGAAAAGACATTTAACTCCCACTTTGTTCTTTCGTCTTTTGTCTAGGGTCTCCGTTGTTATTCATGGTAGCTTTTGGATTAGGCAGTCTTATTTATATATTTAGATATACTTCTTTAATATTTATTTTCGAGAGAGAGAGAGAACGAGCACAAGTGGGGATGAGGCCAAGATAGGGGGACAGAGGATCCCAAGCAGGCTCTGTGCTGACAGCAGAGAGCTCAATGTGGGGCTTGAACTCATGAACCGCAAGATCATGACCGCTAGTGCGTTATGGGAACTAGTAGTCCCGTGGTCTGCCATCTACAAGCTGGAGACCCAGGAAATACAGTAGTGTAAATCACTTTGAATCTGAAGGCCTGAGAATGAGGGAAGCTAATGGTGTTAATCCCAGGCCAAGGTCAAGAGAAGATGAGGTGAGGTGTCCCAGCTCAAACAAAGAGGCAGGAAAAAAAGGGGGGGGCAGATCCCTCCTTCCTTCACCTTATTGTTTATTCAGACCTTCAATGGATTGGATGATATGCTCACCCACATTAGGGAGGGCCATCTACTTATGGAGCCCACCAATTCAAATGCTGATCTCATCTGTAAGAACCCTCACAAACACACCGGAAACATTTGATCGAGGTACCCTGTGGTCCACTCAAGTTGACACACAAAATTAACCATCACAGATATGTTGAAGTCCTACTCCCCACCCCATACCTGTGGATTTGTCCTTATTTGAAGATGGCATCTTTGTAGATGGAATCAAGTTCAGACGAAATCATTAGGGTGGTCCCTAATCCAATATGATGGATGTCCTTATACAAAAAGGGAAATCAGTGGACACACACACACACACACACAGAGTGCTGTATAAACACAGAGACATGCAGAGACGTCCGTGTGACCACCGAAGCAGACATGGAACATGATGCAGCAAGCCAAGGAACACCATGGATTGACAGCCACTCCCAAAAGCTCAGAAGAGCCAGGAAATGACCTACCAAGAATCTCAAAGAGGGCATGGCCCTGCTGACACCTTGGTTTCAGACATCTGACCTCCAGAACTGGAAGACAGTACATTCCTGTTGTTTCCAGTCACCCAGTTTGTGGTACTTCGTGGTACCATGAGAGTCAGTTTGTATCATGACGCAGCAGTCCCTGGAAATGAATGCAGTGACCTTAACCAGGTTTCTGACCTCTCTACACCTCTGGATCTCCATCTGTGTGAAATGGAAATAGTCACACTAAGAATAGTACTTCCCTCTTGAGTTTGCTGAGGATTTGATGAGCAGACATATGCCAATTTCTTTGCACAGCATCTGGCGCACAGCAGATGGCCAGGGCGTGTTGGTTTTACTGACAAATGTCAACCATTATCAGATATAAACTGCTGTGGTCCCCGCACTCCAGGTGCCTAACTTTAGGTCTCCGATTCATCCGTCTAAGCGTGCCAGTCATTTCTAGAACCTTAGGGTTCCGAACCATACAACTGATTGTAATCATGCACTTGTCAGTTCAAGGCCACAAACCTTTATATAAAACTTCCCATAAAAATGGTAGGAACAATTGAATTCTAAAAATTGAGCCACTAACGTTTAGCCATCAGCCATCACCCTGGTAGCCTCCTCACCAGTACTACTGCCCCATGCTACCTCGAAGGTTGTTAAATAGAATCTTCCTCAATCAGCAAGACCTGGTTGGTGCCCTGGGTCTTGTAAGGTCTGCTGCACTCCTGTTTCTTTAGATTCCACAACCATGGAGATTGACTTCTGCCTCGCTGCTACTGGCCCAAACTTGCTCTGACAACACTAAGGCTGACACATTTACTGGATGCCATGTGGTGACATAATGTGCCCTATCCCATACTTCTAAGTGTCTATAATTTTTTAACTTTATAAAGTACACATGCATTATTTTAAGAATGGAAAAAATAAATAAGTTCTTCTAAATACCCAATTCTAGTACCAAGCTGAAGAGAAACTGATAAAAAGAAAAATATAATGGAAAAATCATAGAAATTTTGATTTTAATATTTATTTGTAGGAGTACAGGATCATGCCACAAATCCTATATCCAAAGTCTGTTTTTGTGAGCCTCAGTTTCCTTACCTGAAAATAGCAGTAAAATTAAAAAAAAAAATTGAAAAGGAAGAAAGAAAAAAGAAAATGGTGGTAATCAGGACCGACCTCCCAATCCTCTTGTGGAGATTAGATATTATATAAGCATCTATTAGGGCGATTTGTCACGATGTAAGTTTCCAGCCTCCTGCTTTCTCTCCCTTTACATCTCTCAACACTTTTTGGTAAATGGTCATAAATGCAACAGAAAACACAGTATCATCTTGGAGGTAATGATATATGAAATTTTGAAAACTGGATCGTGCGGAGGACAGCTTCCGGACGGGCTCCCCAGAGGCTCAGCCTTCTGGCATTCACAACTTTCTGTAATTCTCTCTGCTTGATTGTGGGCTGGATGTAGGGACTCACGTCTACTAAGTGGAATACGGCTAAAGTAGTGGGGGTTCACTCTGAGATTAGGTTACAAAAAGATTGTGGCTTCCATCTTGTGTTCCTTCTCTGGCTCCTTCTGATGAAAGCCGGCTGCCATTTTGTGAGTTGCCAGACGGAGAAGGAACCGAGGGTGGCCTGCGACCGACCACGTGAGTGAGCTTGTAAGTGCCTCCATCCCGAGCTGAAATTTCAAGGGACTGTAGCCCCAAGTGATACCTTGATTGCAGCCTTGTGGGACACCCTGAGCCAAAGGCACCCAACTAAGCCACTGCCAGATTCCTAACTTACAAAAACTCTGAGACAATGAACGTTGTTGTCTTAAGACACTCAGTTTAGGGGTAATTTGTTTCATATTAACTCTTCCAGGTGGCTATGGCCAACAGTTACACTTATCTTTGTTACACACACACACACACACACACACACTTTCAAATAAAAGTTTGTTATTCTCTTCTGAGTTTCTCCTTACTTCTATGTTTTGTGGAGGACTATCTAGGTGCTATGCTAGTAGCTGGACGATGCTTTCTGCCCCCCCCAAGGAATATCCCACACTGGTCCTCAGCTCATCCCTCCTAGGACCCAAGTCTCTGTGAAAACTCTCTCCCAAACTGCCCTTTCCTGTTGCATGTGTAGTGACCCACCGTGGCGGCATCTGCAGGTGCATGGGAGGCCGCATCCTCAGGCCATGATGACTTCTAGAAGATACCATGTAAGTTAATGAACGACCAAACTTTTAAGTCCAGCATCGAGAGATGCATAGAGAATGACAGTAAACTGTCAGACAGTGTGTAGCTGCTGGGGAATTGCTTTGCCAACCAAAGCATCCTTGCCAAAGCCCACTGATATTTTTAAACACACATCTTTCCCATGTCTGCAACTGGAAGGAAAACAGGAACAAGTAGTCGTGAAAGGGCCATTGTTCTCGTTGTTGAACATTTTATTCTTATGTAAATAAGAATTACAAGCAATTTTGGTAAGGGTGGTTACGCTGTAACCAATTCTAACGAGTTTGATTTTTCTAATTAAAAACAACAAAATGCACGTTTAGCTTAATTCATTGTCATATTTAAATCACGCAGGAACCACATCTATGTGTTGTCAGAAGAGGCAAAATTGCCGACTATTTATTCATTAGGTAATCTAAGTAAGTAAAAAGTAGATTTTTAGTTCAAGTCTTCCAGTTAACTATTTTATTTCATTTCATTTCATTTCATTTTTAAAGGAGACTATTTATTTATTTATTTATTTTTGAGAGAGAGAGAGAGCATGAGAGTGGGGGAGAGGGGCAGAGTGGGGGAAGGAGAGACAGAGAGACAGACAGAGAGAGGGAGAGAGAGATTCTTAAGCAGCCTCCACACTCAACATGGAGTCCAACGCAGGGCTTGATCCCACAACCCTGAATCACTATCTGAGCCAAAGTCAAGGGTCAGACACACAAGTGACTGAGCCACTCAGGTGCCCCCAGTTAACTATTTTAAGTGCCCACACAATAATCTAGAGAACCCCAAATCCTGCTGATTTGGTTGTTGCTGTCACTTTGGACTCTAAGAACGAGCGTGGTCTTGCCACGCTCTCCTGGCAACAGCCACCCAGGCAAGTTCTGAGAGCACATCCTCCTTCAATTTTCTCAGAATAGTTGGTGCTTGTTTTCTCAGTCCCCATGTCTGAACAGAGAACAGTATTGAGATATAAGAAAAAAAATTCTACAGGAAAACATTTCCCATAACTATTCCTACAATGACATTACATTCAATTGACAGGAAAAAAGGAACTGAGAATTGTCTTGTTGCCCTCACCAAAGAGAGAAAAACAAAGAGTAAATAATGTCTCTACCTCCTGATTGACCTTGGAAAACAAAACTAGACTGAAAAGTCAAGACTCCTCAACCAAGTGGAGCCCAAGTCCAAGTGGGGCCCAAGTGGGGCCCAAGTGGGCCCAAGTGGGGCCCAAGTCCAAGGAAAGGAAGAATGTCAACAAACAGCTGGTTAAAAAGAAGTAAAGGAAACAGCCCTGTGGGCAAGTTAAATGGTAATAATCACCTGCAAACATTAACCCATCAGCCAAGGTGTGCCTTCTTTTTTTGATCATAGATTTTCATCCCTGACAACCTCCCTGATAACCTAGTCATCTTCTTGATTCATATGATGTGCCTCCTTTTCAATAGGCCACCTGATACTGTTTGGGGCATTGAAATAGCCCCAGAAGGGGACTGAGGACAAGCTGACTTGTCCATGGACTGTTTGCTTTCAGAAGCCTGGACCTTGAGAACGTGGCCATGGTTAAGTGCTGTTCCCATCTGGCATCTTATCAGAGTGTGGAGAGAGATGGGATCACCACGTTCCACTACTTTTCCCACTGAGCAGGTGGTTCTCAATAAATGCTTGTGGAACGAGTGATTACATGCCATCACTTAGTAATGGGCCCAGAAGATCTTGCAGGGTAGCTGCAAAAAGGATTCCTAAAGAGGCATAAAAATTCTGTAGGAAGGAGAACACAGTCTCCTCCAGTTTTTAATTTCTTCCCCTTTATGTGACTTCTTGTGAGTCAGTCCCCTAAACAAGCTCAGGCACTGGGTCAGATGATGGGCCCAGCCCTGCATTTCTCTTCTGTAATTCCCTTCCTCACCCCAAACTCAACTTCTTTCCTGTTGTCTAATTCTGAACCCTTTCCCTCCACTTGGTTTAATTACCCTACATATATAAAAACTTGTGCATCTACTCTGTGTGTGTGTGTGTGTGTGTGTGTGTGTAGAGTTCTGTGTGCCAGTGTGGCTATTCACAAGAACAATGTTGTGGGGAGAGCACCAGAAGATTCTGGAAACTTAAATTTCAACAGCTGGAAAGGCACTTAGAAATCCCAGTTTTGACATAGCTCTAGTCTTTGACATAATAAAACACACGCTATATACAAATGAAATTTAACACTCACATAATTTAGAAATCTTCCCACATACTATTAGAAAGGGTAATTTCATCAGACATATTTCTTAAATCAATAAGCAATAAAGTCTGAAGTGAGGTCAACCCATTCAACAATTGACATATGGAAATACTAGAGACGAGGTGGGAAGGGCAGAGGACTTAGTCTTTATTACGTTTCTATTAATATTCTGCAGCTATGTGTAGCTTTCTTGAATCTTGCTTTTCAACATTTCCAAGAGTCAAGTTGAAGGTAAAGATATAGAAGAAGAATACGGAGTTTGTTCTCAAGTATGGGCGGTGATTACTTCTCCTCCCTTCTTAATAAATACATCATTCTTTTCTAAATCTAAAAAGGAAATCATGAATATGGAATGTGTTGGGAATGAGATAGATCGATAGACGGTAGAGTTTCTTACAGAAAAAAAAATTTTGTGTGTCATTTTATCAGGAAATGTAGGTATTGAGTCAAGACAGTTTTTTTTTTTAATTTTTTAAATGTTTATTTTTGAGAGAGAGTGACAGAGAGCGAACAGGGAGGGGCAGAGAGAGAGGGAGACACAGAATCCAAAGCAGGCTCCAGGCTCTGGGCTGTCAACACAGAGCTCGATGCAGGGCTTGAACTCACAGACCAGGAGATCATGACCCGAGCGGAAGTCGCACACTTAACCGACTGAACCACCCAGGTGCCCTGAGTCAAGACATTTTTTCAAAGCACAAAATTTGGCATCCTCATTACTCAACTTTAATTATTCTATTATAATCTAAAAACTTGGGGCGCCTGGGTGGCTCAGTCATTTAGGGTCATGATCTCACTGTTTGTGAGTTCAATCCCCATGCCGGGCCCTGCCCTGGCAGCCTGCCTGGGATTCTCTCACCCTCTCTCTCTGCCCCTCCCCTGCTCACACGTTGTTTCTTTCCCTCTCAAAATAAATAAACTTAAAAAAAAATTAAAAAATACAAACTTAAAATGATAACTAAGGATTAAGCATTGGATGACTGATACATTATATTCAAATGATCATATATAGTGTCAAAGATGTGGTTTTGAGAGAATGAATGCCAAAACAATGTTTTATACAGATAATATAATGTAAATAACATATAAGTAATATGCAATATATACATGTATTATTGTTGTATATTTAAAAAGCACCATTACGCTTGCTCTCACTGTGTTGAACCACAACTGCCTTTTGGAATATTTGTCCTCTTCCTTCAACTGCTCATTCCCTCAAGGCAGGGATTGGGATTTTTTTCACTGTTGAGTCCACTGACATAGTACCTGGAACCTAATAAGTGTGGATCAAGTGTTTTGAGGGAAAACAAGGTGGTGATTTCTAGATTTATCAATGAAAAACTGATGTCACATAAGATCCAGAGTTTAGAAGGATGGCTTCATGGTATGAAACTTTTCAAGTGTTTGTGCTCAGGAAATAAACGTACTATAGATCTTCCTGACTTAAAATTCTTTATTAATGTTTATTTTTGAGAGAGAGAAACAGAGCGCGAGTGGGGGAGGGGCAGAGAGAGAGGGGGACACAGAATCCGAAGCAGGCTCCAGGCTCTGAGCTGTCAGCACAGAGCCAGACCCGGGGCTCAAACCCACAGACCACGAGATCATGACCTGAGCCGACTGAACCACCCAGGCACCCCCGCTGTTGCTGACTTTTTAAAAAATTTCAGAGGAAACTGATTTTCTTTTCGCTAGTGAGTTTGTAGTACTTTAGTAATCTATTTTCATAGTCTTGTTTCCCTTATCTGTCACTGTGCAACGTACTATCCCATGGTTTAGAATCTTAACACAACCATTTCATTTTCTTCGCAATGTTGGTAGTCCAGAATTCTGGAAGGTCTTGACTGGATGACCCGTGTCTGCTGAACGTGGCTTCCACTGTAGGTTGACTGGAGCACTGTAGGTTGACTGTTGTCCTGGGAGGAGCCACTCCCAGGACAGCTTCTTCACACACACACACACACCTGATTCCTTGGTGTTCCTTGACCTCTCTCTCAACATGTGACATCCCCAGAGCCTCTCCTTGTGGCTTGGATTCCTCACAGCAGGCATGGCAGCCTCGGTCTGTGAATACCGAGACTACTTGTGCGGTGACACAGGATTCTGAGAGCAAGTTTTCTGGAAGACCAAGGGAGCAGCAGCAAGGCTTTCGTGACTTTGCATGAGAAGCGCACCATGACGCTTTCCCACCTTCTCTTGGCCAAGCAAGTCACAGAAGCCCGCCCAGATCGGAGGACCTGGGGACGTAGCACTCTCCGAAGGCGATGGGTTAGAGAATTTTTGGCCATCTTAATCTGCCACAACACTCATAAAGGAGACGTGGGAAAAACTCTCTCTTTAGAACCATGTGAGTATATTTTGTGGATCAGGGTTGGGCACAGAGCAAATGCTTCATGTATTTTTGTGGATTAATTGAATAGATGACTGCAGGAAGGCAGGAAGTGGCAAGAATGTTTTCAGTGTGGAAGCACACCTGTTATTAACAGTATTTTGAATAGGTAAATAAATTGAATCATGCCAATATAAATGTTATGCCCCATGTACTTGATGCAATTCCCCTTCTGGGTGGAAAATGCAGCAATGGGAATCCATTTAACTGTGGCCAAAACTTTTCATACTATGCACATGGAGTTTATGGTGCACGTGTGAATAGTGGTTACTTGTAATAGAGCCTGGTTTTGTTTAAGCGTCCACCCTGTAGCACAGTTTTTATCACTTTGAAACTGGAGGATGCCATTAACTTGAAGGCCAAGCCAGCCCAAATCTGATCACAAGCAAAATCAGAATAAAATTAAAGAACAGGTGAATAGGTGCCCCATCAAAAGAACCTCCAAGTATTTGATTAACTTCCCACAGCTTTTTAAAAAATATTTCTTAAAAAAAAAAGAGCTCACAGCTCTAAAAACCTCAGAAGTTGGAAGACCCACCAGATAGAAACCCTGAGAATTATAAGAGCAACAAAACATACATATAAAAAAAAATAAATAAAATACAAAAATAAATAAAAAACATTCCTCCCTTAGGTTCTTATTTTCACTTATCCTTAACAAAAATCCATGCATCTATGATTCATTTTTCACTTTACTCTACAAAATGCTGTTCTGTAAGCAAGGTACTTGATATTCATAAGATATCTGAGTCTCTCGCTTCCATTTTTGTTAAAAACAGGAAGCTGGCTTTTGCCAAGAATAAATGAACTTGAACACAGAGTTTTAAATGCGGCTCAGGATGGAATCCTCCATTCTTAGGCCCATTCTGATGTTGGCAAGATGCTTCTCCTGCCCAGACTATGAAATAGTAATGATGCCCTTTAGCAATTTAAGCTTCAGGTTCCAAAAAACCTGATCTGTTACTAAATTTCACTTAACGATGGGGTCTTATTTTTATCTTTAGCAAATATCCCGGGACATGTTTAAGCACCAGAGACAACCTGGTACATTACAGGTTTTAAATTTGGAATGATGAGCAAATCAATATTTCAAAGCATAACAGGAACCGATTCTATGAAATGAGCACGAATCAGATATTGCACTGGCCAACTTCCAACAGAGGCAAAAGTTGAGAGAGTTCAGTGAAGGGAAATATTAAATTATGTAATAAAGCTTCTGAGATAAGAAAGCTGAAAAATTTGAAACCTACCAATTTAAAACAAGAGAAAAACCTAATTCCAACCTGCTAATATATAGTGCTCTTCTGTCATTCAGTGTTTTGAGACGAATAACAGCAAATAGCAACTTGCAGGTGTTTTCATAACTAGATCTAGTACCTATAGTTATAGCACATGAAAGAATGGAAGGGGCACTTGGGTGGCTCGGTCGGTTAAACGCACGACTTCGGCTTGGGTCATGATCTCGTCGTCGGTGAGTTCAAGCCCCACGTGGGGCTCTGTACCGACAGCTCAGAGCCTGGAGCCTTCTTTGGACTCTGTGTCTCCTTCTCTCTCTGCCCCTCCCCTGTTCACACTCTGTCTCTCTCCCTCTCTCAAAAACAAACATTAAAAAAAAAAAAAAGAAAGAAGGTAGGAGTTGGGTGTATTAACCAAGTACCTCCTAGATGCCGGAAGATATTTTTCCAAAGTGGATTCTTGTACCTTCCCCTGAAACTTTCAAATGGACTTCTTTTATCTAATCCATTAAGGCAATTACATTTTCATTTTCTCATTTTACTTAATGCAAAGTCAATTTCAAGGAAATTCAATTGTATAACCAATTATTAGCTCTGTTTCAGACCAGGTCCAAACTAGCAACATATATACATAGATGGTTCAAATAATCACACTCTGGAAATCATCATTTACCTAAATTATAGTGTTTGAATAATGGATAGTTTAAATTTGGCTAAAGAGGATGGGAAACCTTTTGGGCTAGAAAACAGTATGTTTGAGAAATATGCACGTGGCTGTAAACCTAATTATGCATTTCTTCCATAGTTACTCCAGACCTGGGGTAGAAGAAAGGAATATAAGCCCAAACAGGAGTTATCCACCTGTTGTGTGGGTGCTATTTCTAATCCAGATCAGCCCCTCTGGGTACATTTAGGCAATTGAGACAAGTTCATTGTATCATTGTTGATTTTTCTAATCTCTTTCATGTGCCAAAAATAGTGCCAGATCCTTTTGGCAAAGACTATTGCGTGCTCACCAAATATCCATGCTTCCTCCATATTTCCCAGGAGCCCAGCTTCACCTGACTTGGCTGAATTCTTCAAGGGTTGGCCAAAGGAAAGGTGAGCCCTTGTGTTCTGAGAAATTGAAGATTCTGTATGCCTCCTCCCTCCTTAATTTCCCTGCCAGAGAGATTCAGAAGCTGTATTACTTTCTCAATGCTGCTGTAACAAATGAGCACAAAGTTGGTGTCTTAGTACAGACTTGCTATTTGACAGTCCTGGAGGTCAGAAGTCCAATATAAGTCTCAGTGAGCTAAAATCAAGATGTTGAGAGGGCTGAGTTCCTTTGGGGGATCCCAAGGGAGCATCTGTTTCCTTGAGTTTTTCAGCTTCTAGAGGACTCCTGTATTCCTTGGCTTGTGGCTCCTTCCTCCATCTTTAAAGCTAGCCATGGCCGGTCAAGTGTTTTTCACACCTATGTGTGACCCTTCTCCTGTGGTCACATCTCTCTCGGGTTCAGCTGGGAAATGAATCCTCCTAAGGATCCACCCAGGTAATCCAGGGCAATCCCACCTCAACTTCAATCACACTTACCAAGTCCATTTTGCTGTACAAGGTAACATGGACAGGTTCTGAGAACTAGGGTGTAGACATCGTTGGGGACCTTATTCTGCCACGGAAGACACTGGTATGCAAGTTGAGGGGAGCCTAGATTCCTAGGTCATCAGATAGCAGCTATTAACAATCCATGTTGACCTTTGAATGACAGGACATGAGCTTTTTTTCATTACACCAGTGGGATTTGGGAGGTTGTCTGTGTGGCTACTGGTTGTGATCATCCTAACTAACATGGTGGTGGTTAAAAATTTGTTCAGGATTTTTTTTTAGCAACAAGGGCTGGATTTTCCATTCCAACAAATATAATTTATATATGTTTGCAGATCAGAAATTATTTGAGGATACTTTGGATCCCCAGCATTTCATACAGAGCCTAAAACAATAAATGTTCAATAGAGCTGAATGAAACATAAACACATAAAACAACAAAGAAAAACCTTGACAACTGAGACACCGGGATCATTTTATTATTATGTTTATGTTTATTTATTTGTTTTGAGAGAGAGGTCAAGCAGGATAGGGGCAGAGAGGGAGAATCCCAAGCAGGCTCCACACTGTTAGTGCACAGCCCGATGTGGAGAACCAGGAGATCATGACCTGAGCCAAAATAAAGAGTCAGATGCTTAACCAACCGAGCCACCCAGGGGCCCTGACACTGAGATGATTTGAAAGCAATTATTTATGGGAAGAGAATTATCTTGATCAAAGACTATTGTTCTCTCCTGGGCTGGGCAAAGGCCAGGATTTCTCTGGCAGCCTTTCTCCACCTCCCCAGCTCACTCCCAGGCTGGGCAGTCCATAGAAAATAAAAGAAACCAAGGATCCTGTTTGAGACTCTGGGCGAGTGTTGGGAGATCTAAGACACATGAACCACCAAGAAGACAGAGCAGTTCACCCATCAAGAAATAGTGCTGTCTCAAGAAATAGTGTGAACTTTGGAAGCAGATAAATCTGGGTCCCAATCAGAGCTCAAACAATTCTTAGGTGTAAGGTTATAGGCAAGTAACTCTGAGTTTCTGCTTACTCATCTGTGAAAGATAATAAACCTATCCTGGTAGGTTGAAGTGAGGATTTCATGGAAGAGAGTTGATCTAGAACAGGTCTAGGCACATAATAGTCCTTTATTTTTATTACTCCAAATTTATAAAGGGATCCTGAGTGAGGTGGTTCATTTTATGTGTCAACTTGGCTGGGCCACAGAGTGCCCATATATTTGATCAAACGCTCTTCTGGGTGTTTCTAGGAGGGTATTGTGGATGTTTCACATTTAAATTGACAGATTTGGGGTAAACAGATTGCTCTCCTTAATGTGGATGGGCGTCATTAAGTCAGGTGAAGGCCTGAACAGACCAAAGACCAGCTTCCCCAGAGCAAGAGTGAATTTTCCAGCAGACTGCCTTCAGGGTTTATCTGCAACATTGTTTCTTCCTGTGTGTCTAACACACTGGCTTTGAACCCTGGAACATTGGCCTGGAACTCCAGCCTGCTAGCCTATCCTGATTTTGGACTCCAGCATCCATAATCACATGAGACAATTTCTTCTAAAATATCCTTTTATGCATACACACAGCTTGTCAGTCCTGTTTCTCTTGAGAACTCTGACTCATACCCTGAGAGTAAAGCAGGAATAAGCTTAGTTTAATATTCCATCCTGATAAACCGGTAAAACTTTCTCTACATCTGGAAGTCTGGGAGATGATTGTATTCAGGCAGTATATGGATTATTACACTTCATCCTATCAACCTAGTTAGACCTTGAAGAATCCCAAGATCCGTGAAATAACCATGTGGAAGCTTTATATTTTGTTTCAAAGCCCTGTATTGAAGATAAGAAAAACATTGCCATTACTGAATGCAATGACTTAAATAACAGTAAGTCCGTCAAGAATTATGTGGAAAGCTAAAAAAAAAAATATTTGGAAAGCTGAAGATCTATGAGCTTTCAATATATGGGACCAAGTTTTTAAAATAAAATGGAGAACTAGAAAAGAGAGTCATCTAGCTGTGTTTGTAATCATGTGATCACAGATTATCGGTGAATTGCCTTACAAATTATTAAAAGTATTTATCAACTTCAAAAAAACGTGTAGATCAGATGCCATGCTCCTGTTCTTAAATGAAATGGCTCATGATGTTCAGAAATGTAATCAGTGAACATAAAGTTAGGTTTCATTTATCTTCTAGTTTACTTCTTTTTTTTTCTTTGCATATTCTCAGGTCATGCTAGGTGAAAGCTGGAAATATCTGCTACCTCATTTGGAAGGAGACAAACCATCTAAAAAAATCCAGCAGCATCCTTTTATATGCAACATGGAGATTTGTAGAGGCTATAAATATTAATTTCAAGCACAGATCACTCAAATATAAGTGCTCTCAAAGTGATACTGCAAATAATTTCGAGTTATGCGATTGCACAAATGGCCCAATAACAGAGAATAATTCACATTCACCATATGCAATGACAGGCTGAGAGCAACAGAATCAGACAGAAGAAAACCATTAAACTATGTCAATTCAGATTATCCCACAGCATTCAAATGGCCTACTCTGCTTGTTAATGACCACGAGCACATGCTTTTTAAAAAATAAATAAAATTCTTATTTTAGAATAGTTTTAGATTTACAGAAAAGTTGCAAAGACCATACAGATAATTTCAATATACCCTCACTCAGTTTCCCCTACAATGGAAATCTTACAAACCATCATATATTTGGTACAATGAAGAACCCGACATGGATACATTACTATGAGTCGAGCCCTACATTTTTTTTTAATTTTTTAATGTTTTTTAATTTATTTTTGAGACAGAGAGAGACAGAGCATGAGCAGGGGAGGGGCAGAGAGAGAGGGAGACCCAGAATCCGAAGCAGGCCCCAGCTCTGAGTTGTCAGCACAGAGCCCGACGCGGGGCTCAAACTCACAAACCGCGAGATCATGACCTGAGCTGAAGTCGGTCGCCTAACTGACTGAGCCACCCAGGTGCCCCGAGCCCTACATTTTCTTCAGATTTCACTAGTCTTGCCCCCAACATCATCTTTTTGTTCCAGGATCCTTCCTCGCACTACATTTGGTCATCATCTTTCCTTGGTCTCATCTGCTGTTACTTTCTCACACATCCCCTACTGTTCACCACCTTGACGATTTTAAGGACTGCTGGCCAGGTGTTTTGTAGAACTTCCATGCATTTGGTTTGTCTCATGTTGTTCTCATGGTTAGACTGGGGACATGGGTCTTGGAGAAGATTATCACAGAGCTGAAGTGCCCATGTCACCAATATCATGTCTAGGATACCCGCTATCCACGTGACTCACCAGGCATGTTAACCTTGATCGCCTCCCCCAAGGTGAGGTTTGCCCGATTTCTTCAGTGTGAAGTCACGTCTCCCCAGCTTTTCGTGATCTTCTCTTTAGAAATAACTCACTAAGCTTAGCCCACACTCAAAGGGGAGATTAACCTCCACCTCCCGGAGGGAGAGTGTCTATGTATAGTATTTGGAATTCTCTAAGGAAGTTCTGTCTCTCCCTCCTCATTTTTTAAAAATTGACTCATTTATTTATTCATATCAGTATGGACACATAGATATTTATTTTATACTTTGGGATAATCCAATTCCATGCTATGTATTTCTTCCTCAAGTTGTTTCAGCTTTGGCCATTGGGAATTCATTCATGTCCCTTTTACGTGGACCTCATCCCTTTTTATTTTTATTTTTTTTAAATATAATTTATTGTCAAACCGGCCAACACACAGTGTATAAATTGTGCTGTTGGTTTTCGGGGTAGATTTCCATGGTTCATCACTTACATACAGTGCCCAGTGCTCATCCCAGCAAGCGCCCTCCTCAATGCCCATCACCCATTTCCCCTTCTCCCTCACCACCCAACCCCCATCAACCCTCAGTTTGTTCTCTGTATTTAAGAGTCTCTGATGGTTTGCCTCCCTCCCTCTCTGCGTGTAACTATTTTTCCCCCTTCCCCTCCCCCATGGTCCTCTGTTAAGTTTATCAAGATCCACATATGAGTGACACATAGGACATCCCTTGTTTTTCTAGCCCTTCCTTCCTTACTGTTGGTACTCTCTGCTACCAGCCCTAGAATCTATCATTTCCTTTCATCTGTTTCTAAAGATCAAAGAAATGACTTCCTTTAGCTTAAAAGTGAACAGATGCGTAGATGTCTGAAAACCTCACCTGCGTCCACAGTTTTTTTTTTTTTTTTTAATTTTTTTTTTTTCAACGTTTTATTTTATTTTTGGGACAGAGAGAGACAGAGCATGAACGGGGGAGGGGCAGAGAGAGAGGGAGACACAGAATCGGAAACAGGCTCCAGGCTCCGAGCCATCAGCCCAGAGCCTGACGCGGGGCTCGAACTCACGGACCGCGAGATCGTGACCTGGCTGAAGTCGGACGCTTAACCGACTGCGCCACCCAGGCGCCCCGCGTCCACAGTTTTTAAGTTAGAGATCCACAACAGGTTTATTTGAGTTGAAATTTGTTTTTTTTTTTTTTGCAGAGGGAGTAGCTCCACTACAGAGTATGAGGTATTAAAATTTAGGAGCCGGTCACATGACTCGTTTTTGCAACCTTGGATCTTTTAGTGACAAAATTCTAGCCAAAGCATCCACATCTATATGTGGGTGAGGTTAGACAGCCTGTTGCCTGATTGAAGAAGAGGTCTCGATCCAGATGGCCGCCCCCAGAGAGAGGTGCACCTTGGGGCTTGAGTGAAAAAGATTTTTTTTAAATTTTTTTTTTCAACGTTTTTATTTTATTTTTGGGACAGAGAGAGACAGAGCATGAACGGGGGAGGGGCAGAGAGAGGGAGACACAGAATCTGAAACAGGCTCCGAGCCATCAGCCCAGAGCCTGACGCGGGGCTCGAACCCACGGACCGCGAGATCGTGACCTGGCTGAAGTCGGACGCTTAACCGACTGCGCCACCCAGGCGCCCCTTGAGTGAAAAAGATTTTATGTGCCAAGTCAAAACATTTGGACCAAATGTTTTCAGGAGGTGAAGGTTCGATGAATGTTTGCAAAATGTAGGAAGTAGGAGATATGTTATACATAATAATTTATTATATATTTTTATATTACTTACGTATACTGTATAATACTGTACCATATAATACTGTAACTATTATTAGTATATGTGTTACTAATATGTGATGTTATATATGATAAATATAATAAAATACTATAATAAAATAATGAACACATATGTATATTATCTATCATAATATATATTTTTTAAAGACTGGAAAGAACAATTATTTAGTGGCTCACAATTCTGCATGGTGGCTATTTGAGTAGGACTCAGCTGGCAAGTTCTTCTGCCTATGTCCCCTGGGCTCAGCCATGTGGCAGCAGTCAACTGGGAGCTTGGTGGGGTCTGGTGGCCCAATATTACCTCTTTCACATGCTTGGCGGTTGGCTCTGGCTGTCAGCAAGGCTCCCTTATCCCCGTGGTCTCTTATCCTTGAGGAACGTAGCCTGGGCTCCTTGTCCCCCAGATACAGTTAACTTTTGAGTTGGGTCCTGTTCAGTGGTGATGGCCTTGAGCTCTGGACTTTGACTACCAGTCATATAGAGATGCCTGCTTTGGGCCAATAGCTTACCTACTCTAAACCTGTGTTTCTATGATAAAAGTAGGTAAAAAAAAAAACAAAACAAAAACTACTATACACAGTGCCCAGCAAATGGCAAGTCTTGAAAACCAATCGCCACTATAATTATTTTTATTGTTGTTGTTTTAATTATTATTCTTTTCATTGTATCTAAAATATTCCTTTTTCTTCCTCCCATGTGGCGGGGTGTGACCATGTGACTGGCTTCTGGGAAAACATCCACAAGCCACTTGTAGGCCTGACCATAACAACTTCTCCATGATTTCCCACAATTCTCCCCTTCTTGGTCTGCCAGCTGGAAGCAAAATTCCTAAAGAGAATCAGGAGACCCCGAAGGATGACGAGCCACAAGATGGAAGGGACCCGGATGCCTGGATGACCAGCTGAAAGGCCACTCACTGAACATCCACATCTGTCGTATGAACAAGGAATATATTTTTATTATGTGAAATCCCTGAGATGCTGGGAATTTTTCTTTTTTTTTTTTTTAGAGTAGCAAGTGATGCTGTAACTAATACCGACATTAAAGGGGGGAATCTTTTTTTTTTTTTTTTTTTTAACGTTTATTTATTTTTTGGGACAGAGAGAGACAGAGCATGAACGGGGGAGGGGCAGAGAGAGAGGGAGACACAGAATCGGAAACAGGCTCCAGGCTCTGAGCCATCAGCCCAGAGCCTGACGCGGGGCTCGAACTCACGGACCGCGAGATCGTGACCTGGCCGAAGTCGGACGCTCAACCGACTGCGCCACCCAGGCGCCCCAAAGGGGGGAATCTTAAAGGAACATTTCCTGCTTAATTTTTTTCTGAAGGAACAGAAACTCACTCAAATGACCAAAGATTCAGGCAATGTAATTGGAAGCACATGGAAATAATCTCAAGAATCCTAGGAAGGAGGTATAGTCAGGTTTCGCAACAGAGAGAAACCATAAACTATGAAGTCACCAATGCAAGTCAGTCCTTCCGTCGCTCCAGCAGCGCAAGGACTCACATTTCTGCAGTCTTCATCTCTTTCTGTCTACACACTGGCTGCCTCTTCTTCTCCTTGGACCTAGTCCAGAGCCAGCCGCCTTGGGTTGGCCCTAGTGACACTCTCAGAGAGGTCGATTGGCCCAGCCTGGGCCAAACTTACTTCCTGGTCCAATCAGCTGTGGCTAAGGGGAAGGGTACTCTGAACAACACTGGTCGGTTCTCATAGAAGGGAGGGGACACCTGATGATGTCCGCAAGAAAGATTAGATGGAACTCTTAGTAACTCTCCGGGATAAATACTGGCAGGACCAATGCTTTTGTGATTAGTGCACTGCTTTTACAACTTGCCCCTCAATTAAAAAAATATGTACATTTAACAAAACAGTTTTCTTTTTAGTTATCTATAATAATTAAGACGATACTTAAAATTTTTGTCTCTTGGAATTTGATCTTAGTTACTAAGACATAATAACTCTAAATTGATGAGGCAAAATTTATCACTCCATTGTCTCTCATTAAATTTTAGTGATGTGCTGTTAAACTTCCTCAGGCACAAGGCAGACTGGCTGAGATGTTGGCAATTTCCTGCTGGCTTTGACACTCAGGCAAGAACAATTTGTTAGACACCCATCTCATTGCTTCTAGGTAATAGGAATCACAACTGAGTGTTTGCAAGGCTTTGGCATTGTCTTAATGCTCAACTATGCCGTGTTTTAAGCTTCGGCACGCAGACGTCCCCTGGGTTTACTCTGGAACTCCTGTTCGAATTATTTCATACTGCAGCTCTCAGCTGGAATCTCCTCCAGCTCCCTGGCTGAATTGCTTTGCCACATTTGGGGCCAGTCAACAGAAGATGTTTATCTCTCAGAAGAGTATGGGCTGTTGATTCCCAAGACACTCAGCACTCCTTTTTCAGGCACATAAACTGACTGTCATTTCCATTAAGTAATTTCCATTGAATTTCTGGGGCCAGATAACCGCGGATGACAGCAAGGATAAGATAGCCGCCGTGAAGCAGAAACTCTGACAGGGTAACCTTAGCTTCTCGCAAGCAGGGACGATGGGAGCAACACCAGAGAAAGGGAAGAACCACGAACTGACGGGGGAGAGAGATTTCTGAGGGCATTTCTCCAGAACTATCTCTGAAATGTGGAAAGAGATGAGAAGGGGGTGACCCTGAGTGAAAGAACATATGAGAATAGTATCTCCTAAACATGCTGGAGGGTTTCTAACTTCTCTTGGACTGAGGCTGAGAATACGAGAGGCAGATGTGAATGAAATCAGGAAATTAGGGGGCGCCTGGGTGGCTCATTTGGTTAAGCATCCGACTCTCGATTTCAGCTCAGGTCCTGACCTCACAGTTTGTGGGATGGAGCCCTGCGTGGGGCTCTGTGCTGGCAGCACGGAGCCTGCTTGGGATTCTCTCCCTCCCTCTCTCTCTCTCTCTGCCCCTCTCCTGCTTGCACTCTAAATAAATAAATAAATAAATAAACAAACATTAAAAAATATATTTTGGGGCGCCTGGGTGGCTCAGTCAGTTGAGCTTTCAACTTCGGCTCAGGTCGTGATCTCGCAGTTTGTGGGTTAGAGCCCTGCAACAGGCTCCGTGCTGACATCTCAGAGCCGGGAGTCTGCTTTGGATTCTGTGTCTCTCTCTTTCTCTGTCCCTGCTGCTCTCACACTCTGTCTCTCAAAAATAAATAAACTTTATATATATGTATATTTTCTTTAGCACACTTTTTCATGAGGTTTTCAGAAAAGAAGCTGAAAACAACAAACACAAAATGGACAACCCACAAACGGAAATATGGTCACTGACATTTCCTGAACCGCTAGACTCCCACTCCCATAGCTGGTCTTCCAACTATATATATATATATATATATACACACATATATACATATATATATACATATACATACATATGTGTATATATATATGATCAGGAAATTAGGACATGACCAAAGGGAGTAGGGCTTTCAGAAGGTGTAAAGGTCTTGGCCACGACTGAGGCTAGGGGAAAGTCAGAGCCATTGACACATGTCTCACACCACAGAAACCACTGGGAAGGTTGAATCCAAATGGTCTCACCACTTCAGCAACCAGGGGCAGTTGGAAGACCAGCCATGGGAGTGGGAGTCTAGCGGTTCAGGGAATGTCAGCGACCATATTTCCGTTTGTGGGTTGTCCATCTTGTGTTTGTTGTCTTCAGCTTCTTTTTCTGAAAACCTCATGAAAAAGTGTGCTGAAGAAAAAGATTCTTGGGCCATGCCTTCTACATCCTATAAATAGCCCTGGGGGTGCCAAGAGGAGTGAGCTTGTCAGCAAAGTAGTCACAATATCCATCTGTGAACTCTAGGCCAAAGGGTGTGTGCCCCGCCCCCCCCAGAGCCCCAGGATGAAGATATTATCATCGCTACTCTATAGATGAGAGAACCGAGGCTCGGACGCTGTGGGAGTGAGTGAAGCCGGGTATGGTTCCTGATTCCCAGGACTTGAGAGCCTGACTGTAGTCACAGAAATCCACTCTTTCCAAAGCTTTTGGAAAATTAAGAAAGGTGCGCTCCACTCTTATTACATGGAAGGTTCTAGCATGGTGTAAGAATAAGTGGCTCTTGGTTGGTTCATGTCCTTTGCGTTACCTTGTGCTGCTAGATGTTGGGTCAGAGGGATTATTTCCGAGCCAAGCAGGGCCCCAGTTCGGTTTCTCCTAGCCTCTCAGAAGACCATGGCCAAGGGCATCATAAGCAGCAGCAGAAGCACATCAACGAGCAGGAATATGAGAAAATCAGAGCTGGTCCAGCTCATTTACGCACTCCCTCTCAGAGCCTAGGAGTCTGGGCGCATCCCAGAGGCAAGAGTGGCCCAGGGAGGGTGTGCGTGTGGCAGCACAAGGCAGAACTGGGGTCTTGGACTTCACGCTGAAGGCCCTGCCCATGGCCCTGTGCCTAGGATGCAGTTAGGGGCAAACACGTAGGGCACAGTGTTGGGGAAGGGGTGATGGACTGAAAGAAGAGAAGACGTCAGGAAGAACAGTGCCACTGGAGCGCCATTGCTATGCCAATTTTCCGGTGGCCCACCCCCACCCCCACCCCAACATTTTGAAACTCACCAGAAGCAACAATATTGGCAACATCTGCTGCTGACTCCCTGGGAGGGTATTTTGTTATCTTATCTACCCAGATGACTCAGAGAAGCAAACGTCTAAGAGCGTGAAGGGTAGATTAGCTGGAATCTGGGGTGATTCCCAGTCTGAGATGACGATCGAGGATGACAAGACATGTGTTGATGTGGCCCCCTGCTTGGCTTTCTTTTTTTTTTTTTTTTTTTTTTTTATGAACCTGCTTGGCTTTCTTATGGAGCCTCCACCCCCTAAGACTCCTGAGTTCCCTTCCTCCTGGGATTATCCCTGTGGACCCCAGCCTCTTCCACCTCTCTGCACAATGCTCTTGGCCTCTCATTGTTTAGTGACACAAGATCCTGCAGAAGATAACCCTGTGCACCTTTGGCTGTCTGGACCAATCCTGATCCATTCTTCCTTCAGGTACCGGAGTTTGCCAAACATGTGTTACAGAAAAGCCATTCCTGCTTTCTTTGGAGTTTATAGGACCTGCAAGAGTCATTAATAGACAATTATAAGCAAATCAGCTAACAAATCTTGTTAGAAAATTGTCTTTTTAAGATTTTAGTTGCTCTGCAGAGCCCAAACCCACAGAGTGGCCGTGTCACAGGACAGAGCAGGAAAGTCACCCAGCCAGGGAGGCCCGCCCATTGGGAATGCGCTGCGTGGCTTCTGTGTGTCTTCCAGCAGAGAGGTGAGGCCTACCCGTGGCCATGGGGGTTGCCAAGGTTGGCCAGGGTTGCCAAGCCCTGTATGAATTGGTCCACGCAGCCATCCTACCCTTGGCCGAGCAGTTCAAACACTCATGGGCTTCCCAAAAGGAGAAGAGGAGACAGGGTGCTCCGAAGGGAAAGCCTGAGCATCTGGACTTTTGCAGGAATAGGCAATGGTTTGAACTCGCCTCATTGTAAGTGGGAACTTGCTCAGGGTATAAACAGACCCGTGTCATCTAGAGGCCCGCGCTCATCACCAGCTTGTGTAGGGGTACATGCAGGATAGTTAGCAGAGGAGGCATGGAGATTTAAGTTTAAGGCCTGGGGTCGACAGGGGGCCCAAGTTCCTTGGTTCTTGCACTATATACCTTATGTTCCCAGTGAGTGTTTCAGGAGACGCCGCCATGTTATAGCAGTGGCTCCCTGGGGGTGAGTCTGCAAGGTGGGACAGTCCAAGGCAGGGGCACGGTGGTGGGACTGAGGAGAGCAGGTCTGCAGCACCAGTGACTTCCAGGGGATTCCAAGAAAGGCCACGCGTCTCGTCTACGTTTGGGCTTTGTCAACTGTGGACCTCGGTGATTTCTGTCGTCAGGGCACCTCATGACCCAGTAGGATAAGGACAGATCGGAAGACTCAAGAAGAGCCAGAGAAGAAGAGAATAACCCGTATTCAGGTATGAGGCCCTCACCCCACCACTGCCGTGAGGACATGTAGGCTACCTGCTGAGTCCAGATGCCACCTGAGAGGGAGGAGTTGGCTGGCTAAAGGGGTTGGGGGAGAGGGGGTCAGAAGAAAAGCCTCAAAAAAGCTGGCATTTGTTCAAAAGACCAGGACTTAATCCAGTGTAAGACTATTACTTATACTGTTGATAATATAATATAATATAATATAATATAATATAATATAATATAACAACACAACACAACACAATACAATATAATATGATATATACTATTAAAAAGACAAGAAGAGTTAGTAACAAGGCAAAGTAAGACTTAGTAAAACTAAGACTTACACTATTTTTTCAATGAAAGACACGGAGGTACACCTAATCAGGCAGCTGTGTGGTCACATTGAATTCTACTGTCCAATATGGCGACCACCAGCTAGCAGCACATGGAAATTTAAATTTAAATTAAATTAAACTAACTGAAATATAAAATTCTTCAGCCTCACCTGTCACAGTTCAAGTGCTTTCTAGCCATATGTAACTAATGGCTACCATACTGGGCAGAGCAGATATAGAGTACTGACGCCATTACAGAAAGTTCTGTGGGACAACACCGGTCTAAAACGTAAGCCCCAGGATAACCAGGTCTCTTCTCTGTCATATTCCCATCTGTGTTCATAGGCACATAGAGAGAGCTCAGCACACAGGAGACTATGGTTGAGATTTTCCCTAACGTAGAGCTCTCCAAAATATGGTGCTAATCAACCTCTCCAGGCTTCATGTTTCATTACTCATCAATGCATTAAACATATATCTATTAAGGGCCTTTGATGTGCCCAATGCTCTTATAGGTGCTGAGGACAAAAAATAAGACATAATGCCTGTCTTTATAGAGCTCACTTTCTACCAGTGAAGAAAACAAACAAGGAAACAACTAAATGCACCCAATAATTACAGCTGGTGAGAAACGTCATGAAGGAAAGCATGCTGGGAAGGGCGAGGATGCACCTGCTTCATGGAGAATAGCTCAATGTTTCTCTGAGGAGGTGGCATTCCAGAAGCTCCCTGAATCTGTAGCCCCAGGATCTACCCCAGTGGGGGTACAGAAGAACACTCAATAAGTAGTTGGTGGATGGATAAACGAGAAGAAACCCGGCATTCAAAGGGTCAGGAATAGCCTATTCTTGGTAAATTGAGTCTGAAAACTCTGATGGGAGCGCAAGCGTGGTCACTGCAAAGAACAGAAAGACACCCTTTGAGAAAAGCACAGGATCAAGAGGTGGGAGGGAGAGTTAAGCCAGGATTGTGGGAAGTATGTGCACCTCTCTTTTAGGGCTGTGTGACATGATCTAAGTTGTAGTTAAATAAGGCCACTCTGTTTGTTTGTTTGTTTATTTATTTATTTTTTTTTAACGTTTATTTACTTGAGAGAGCATGAATGGGGGAGGGTCAGAGAGAGAGGGAGACACAGAATCGGAAGCAGGCTCCAGGCTCTGAGCCATCAGCCCAGAGCCCGACGCGGGGCTCAAACTCACGGACCGCGAGAGCGTGACCTGAGCTGAAGTCGGACGCTTAACCGACTGAGCCACCCAGGCGCCCCAAGGCCACTCTGTTTAAATAAGACACTCTGTGGAGACTGGGTTGGGGTGGGGAGCGGGCAGTGAGAAGAGAAGCAGGAGATTCAGTAAAGACCCTCCAGCAGCCTCCAGCAAGAAGATGTGAATGAAGGTGCTGGTTGGACCACCCTCGGAGCAGGAGCATGGGCAGATGAGGACACAAGTGCTGTGTGACAGCCAGATGGGACTTCTTATTGCCAAGGCTGCTCAGACTCCTCCCCTCTCTGCTTCCCGTCCCCACCCTCGCCTTCCTTCCTCCCTTCAGGATGTGCTTCCCTGCCATTCTTGCTTTGGAAACTTCACTGACTTCTCAAGACCTCAGATTTATCTTTCCCCTTGGTGAATTTGCCCTTTATTGCTTGGAAACATTCCAGCACAAATTATCCGTCCCATTCGCATATGTGGTGTTCAGCATGCTACGCCGTGTTCTGATTTTTGTAGTTTGATCTTCCGTACTGCTTTTGAAAGTACTGGATGGGCTGGGTTCCTCTTCTCCATCTTCCCGTACCTTATTTCGGAGTTAGCACCTCATCCAGTATCCTAGATGTGAGTGTGCAGTAACATTTATTGAAGGATCAAAAGATTGTGTCCTTTCTGATGTAGATCTTGCTCTACACTTAACATCTTCTTTTTATTTTCATAAGTCCACTTCTTTGAAGGTCATTTCCTTACTGACTCTATGGAGAGCCTACAAAACTATTCTTTTACACATAGTATCTGTCCCTGATGGGCTGCATTTGGCAGCAACAATGGTCTGAAACCTCCAAAGGCTCAGTAAGGGCTGCGGGGAAGTGCGAAATGTGTTCAATTAACTCCCGTTACTCAAAGTAAATGGAGGTGCTTAAGCCAACAGTCATATATTATCAATTGCTCCTATGACTCAACTGTGAACTCCTTAAACGTGGTTTATTCATCTCGGCACTGGCAGGACAGTACGAGCCCGGTGCACAGTAGGCTCTCTGGACGTGTTGGTCCAACGTGCACAGACACATACGAGCCTGGAGCCTCCCGAGAAGCCCATGTGGAGGGAGGACCCCCTTGGTGGCAGCTCACTGTGTAGTTAGGGAGCCCGCTGAGAGGCGATCTTCATGGTCCCCGGGTTGGTAGCATTACATTTCCACTGCCTACCCTGGGCCAATGGCTACTCGGCATAAACTGGGTGAAACCGTAAGGACGAATACGATCAACGCATCTGACCTGTCACCAACCGTCACTTAAGAGTCATATCATTTTCTCTCTACCCCTGTATTCATCTTGCCCATGTCCTACACCCTTCATTCCATTCCGCAGGGATCCTGGCAAAAGACCTCCTTTCTTCGCTCCTTTGATCAGGTCAGATAAGGAAGCCATGTGTTGTTCCTTTCCTTAATCTTCCTTTTCTCTTTTCTCTCTGAAGGGTTTTGTTTTTAACGTATTTGTCTTGCAAATATTAGCATCATGTCTATTTTTGTGTTAACTCGGGGTGTCTTGGTTTCTGGTAACTTCCAGCTCATTATCAAGTCTTCATTTCAGAAGCAAATTGAGAGGTCTGTAGGTGGGGGAAGCTGGAAAGGAGGCTCCATGGGTGGGCTGCCCTTGACTCAACTCTTCTGTGACTATTCTGTTGAAATTTGTTTCTTCCTGGAAGAAGTGCTTCCCTCCTCCCTTGTTCCTCCTGGTGATGGGAGGGGAGGGGGTTCCTCCTATTTTCTGCAGCCCTTTACTTAGGCAGGCATGAATAATTCAGGACACCGGCTCCCTTTCTGAAAGCCCAGGTGAGGGCAAAGGGCCTAGCCCAGGCCAGCCACTCATTCGCTTTCTCCTGCCAGACTCCACCGAGATCACACAAGGCTCCTGGCTGGCCAGACCACAGCTGCACTTGGAGAGGAGCACACGGTAAGTGTCGACTTTGGGGTTGAGATCTGCTTTTGTTTTCTCTCTTTAGCTACTTACCAGCTCTCCTTAATCTAGGAGGATGTCAGAGGCCACAACTGGGGTGGAGGCCCCTCTGTCCCCTCTGAGCAGCAGCCAGCTACCCACAGAAGGCTCCCATCCCAGGCTCGGACCCAGGCTGCCTACACCGGAACAGGTAAGGGGACTTCGATTTCATTCTTTGATTTTACAAATATTATTAAGAGACTGCTAGGTGAAAATGTGGCCATGACTGAAGAGACCCGACTTCCAGCCTGAGCTAGACTTTCTGTATGGGGTAGAGAAGGAGCGGTGGACCCTTACCTCTAGGATGGGCACAAGTCTCAGAGCTGCAGGGACCTACAAGCAGGTGTTTAAACCCTCTTCACTCCCAGATCTTCAAGGTGCTTTACTTCGGGTATCGTTTGTTCTGCCGCTGAGTCTGGCTTTCTCCACCTGCTCCTCCAATATTTCCCCTTACAGTGGTTGCTATGTTCAGTGTTTCTCCCTAAAGATAAGATCTAACTGGTCAGAGCCATCATTTGGGATTTCTGATTCAAATTTGAGAAACGATTCCAATTTCCAGAGTAAAGACTCAGGAACTTACGTCCAATTTCTATCGGCCTTCTCATCCCCCTCGGCATTGGCTTCCTTCCCTGACTTCATTCGGGGCACTTAACCACCCCTGACTGGGAAGGGCCATATCTATTGTTTAAAGATCTCCAGAGAAGACTCCAGAACTTTCTTTGACATTCCACCGCCCTCTGCAATAATCCTCCCTGGCAGAACACGCTTCTCACACACCAAAATACTAATCTTGCTTCTGAGGGCTCTTCTTATCTTTCATCTCCGGAAACAATCAGTGATCCATTATTTGTTACCATTCTCTTAACAGGAACACTAACTGGAAGGCGCTTTACAGCTGTGTTTATACTTGTGGCCCCCGTGACCTCTCTCCTGCAGTTACTTAAGTTGTTAACTCATCTTTTCTTGCCTCCAGACCTTGTCTAGTCCCACTTATACTGCACAGTACTGCCAGTTTAATCTTCTCACGGCGAAGTTTTGATCAAGCCACCCCAACCGCACCCTTCCAGAGGCAGAGGAGAGCTTCCCGTTGACTGGTAAACTGAGTACAAGATTGTCACGTGAGGCCTCTGTAGTGGGGGGGGGGGGGCGGGCAGCATGGCACCCAAGCCTTCCAGTTTAGCTTCAGTCGCTCTCTAAGCTCCCTCCTTGCTCTCTGACATCTTGGCCATTTCTCCTCATAAGGCTCTTCCCAGCCCACAGACTACCCAACATTCCTATTCCTACCTCGAAAGATGCTATCCATTCCCTGAGTGCCATGGTGGCGTGGCAGGGGTGGGTAGAAGGGGGGGTGGGGGTGGTCTGCATTAACTAGACAGGGTCCCTGACCTACTTGCTCATAGAAGTTCTGGTTAGAAAGACAGACATGCAGACAGACATTTCAACGCATTTAATATCGTGAATCCAATGCTCTGCAGGGGGGCCCATCACCCACTTTGCGGAGACTAAATCTAAACTGTGTTTCAATGGACAGGAAGGAGTTAGTGATGCGAAGAAGTCGGTAGAAGGGTATTCCAGGGAGAAGTGACCACCTAAGCAAAGGAAACCAAGAGCAGTTTATTATAACATGCGTTGCAGGGGCGTGTGGGTGGTTAAGCGTCCTGCTTCGGCTCAGGTCCGGCTTCTCGCAGTTCGTGGGTTCGAGCCCCGCATCCGGCTGCGTGCTGACAGCTCAGAGCCTAGAGTCTGCTTTGGATTCTGTGTCTCCCTCTCTGTCTGCCCCTCCCCTGCTTGTGCTCTGTCTCTCAAAAATAAATAAATGTTAAAAATAACAAAAACACATGCAGTAGACCATGGGGAAGGCGCAGACCAGCTGTTGTGAGCACTTGCCATGCTGCAAGCCTGTGCTGCTCACGTGGCTTGGCTGATCCTGTTGACTTGCCCAACACCCTGTGGGGTGGATTGTTCTGCTCAAAGCTGCTCTAAGGATGAAGACGTCGAGACAACGAAAGAGGGGAGTGCAGCCGTGCTCACATAGACGGTAAGTTCAAGTGTGGGGCCCAAGCCGGAACCCGGGACCGAGCTCTACCCGGTCTTCTGCTTTCAGCTGAGGCTGCGGTCATAGAAAAGCCTGGAATGCCTGCAGAGCCCTGCAGCTTCCGGGCTCCAGGTCTGGCTTTGCATCGATCTTACGCAATCTCAGACACGCCACGGAGACTCTCTAGGTCTTAGCTCTTCAACGATCGCAAGTGGCTCTCAACCATGGAGTGACTGTGGCCCTCGGAAGCTATTTGGCAATGTCTGAAGGTAGTTTGGGTTTGTCACGGTTTGGCGGGGAGGTGCTCCTGGCATCTGGTGATCGGAGGCCGAGAGACGCTTGCTGCTCAACACCCTGAAATGCGCAGACGACCTCGTAGCAAAGAACTACGGAGTCCTACAGAGGAGGCGCCATGACTTCCACGGGCAGCCTGCACCACGTACAATTCCGACAGTTCCAGGAGCTGGCGTAGGGGATGTTCCTGAGGTGGAGACCATTGGCTTAAGCGGCAGAGGGTCCAAGGGGTCCGAATTCTCTTGGGTGGATCTTCTCCACATTTGCCTCCACGATAGGATCCCCTTGCCCCATGAACCCCGTGTTTTCTTCAGAGCGGAACCCTGCAGGGCCCTGGGGCCGCCCAGCCCGCTGGCCGCAGTTCATCAGCTCCCGGTTTGCTGGGTTGTTTTCTCCTGGACGTCTGACCTCCTTGCCTGACTGCATTGCATCTCGCCGGTTCCTGGCATCGCCTCTGACAGCTGGACTTCTTGAGGAAACCGCTCCCCAGGGCCCCCACCACGCTCCCTGGCTTCACCTGGACGCAGAGCAGGACAGGCAGACATTTCTTCTCTGTAGAGCGTCCGCCTTCCTCCCCCTCAACCCCGCCCCTGGTTATCTGTATTTACTCTGCAAATCATTTCCTCTGCTTCACTCAGTTTTCCTTTGAGCCCAATTGCCTGCTCAGTTCTCCGTCCTTTCTGTTTATTTCTACTTCTCATTTTTCCCATTGATCAGATGCCCTGGAAATAGAGCAGGAACAGTGTGTTCCCTGTAATATTTGGTTACACTTAATATTTCTCAGCAAAACGTTGACTTGGAGCACCAAGCAGTAAAAACCCAGGCCTGCTCTGCTTACACTGGACAGCGGCTTCAGCACAGGCTCCGATTCATGATGGATCCATTCCCTCCTTAAAGGGGAATCACACCCAGGCAAACACAGGAAGGTGCCCAGCAGGCGAACCCCCGGGCTCCCCCACAGGAAGCCCTTTCCTCAAATGAGCGAGTGGCTATGGCACACTCCGTGCCTGACCGAAAAAAGACGTCACGGCCGGTAAAAGCGCCCGGTGAATATATCGTCAAGCCCGGAGACTCCTTAAACGGGACAGTTTTTCTAAACCAGCCTTTGCCATCGGCACCGCTACTGTTGGTTCTCTGCGATGCCACCTTCTGAGGATGTACCCCAAACTGAGAACGAATGAAGCTCTTGGCTGCAGGGGTCCTTACAGGTCTCCTCGGCGGGCAGATGAAAGCTACATGCCCTATGTCCCGAACTCCAGCGCCAACATCCCAGACCAGTCTGGGTGTTCAGAAGCTCATCTGGGTGAAATTCAATACCCATGGCAGAGACCGTGGGCTTGAACCACAGACTCCCTAAGGGGGACCCAGTCCTCTTGCGTGGATCTCCCCCATTTTGGCTTCTATTAGAGGACGCACTTCTTCCATGAACCCGATGGGTTCCTAAGAATAAAATCTTGCAGGGTTTAACCCTCAGGAGGCCCCCATGCATGGATTGGTGAAGAACCAATCTCTGCCTACCGGTTTAGGAAATATTGCAAGGGATGCATTGTTTGATTATGTTAACAGAAAACGATGCAATGAAAACTCTTATTCAAACCGATCAACATTTTGCATCGTGAGGTTTCTCTTTGGGCACAAAGATATATTTTTGTGTGTGGTTTCAAAAAATTTTTTTAATGTTTATTTATTCTTGAGTGAGGGAAAGAGACAGGCAAAGCATAAGCAGGGGAGGGACAGAGAGGGAGGGAGACATAGGATCCGAAGCAGGCCCCAGGTTCTGAGCTGTCAGCACAGAGCCCGACGCGGGGCTCAGACCCATGAGCCATGAGATCATGATGACCTGAGCCGAAGTCGGACGCTTAACCAGCTGAGTCACCCAGGCGCCCCAGCCTTTTCTGCAGTTTAAAGAAGCCAGAAAGGGGCGCCTGGGTGGCGCAGTCGGTTAAGCATCCGACTTCAGCTTAGGTCACAATATTGCGGTCCATGAGTTCGAGCCCCGCGTCAGGCTCTGGGCTGATGGCTCAGAGCCTGGAGCCTGCTTCCGATTCTGTGTCTCCCTCTCTCTCTGACCCTCCCCCCTTCATGCTCTGTCTCTCAAATAAATAAACGTTAAAAAAAATTAAAAAAAATAAAGAAGCCAGAAAAATGAATATGATAAAGAAGGAAATTGAAAACCCAGATTTTCTAGGAAGTCTGTCATCATATCTCACCTATTATGATGAAGTTACCAAGGGGCCCATCAAGTCACTATGTACAGGGCAGCTCTGACCTGGAGACTTGAATATGTAAGGACATGGCCACAGATGCCCTGAAGGCAGTGCACCGGGCTGTGCCCCTCTCTGCGTAGGCAGGTGCTGCTTGCCTCGACTGAGTCTGATAATTCTCAGCTCTAAGTATCTGCATCACTAACCCTACCCCCTTCTCCTAAGGAGGTAGATGCTGGGTCTCTGGTCCAGCCACCAGACTTCTGTCACAGGAGGTGGGGAGGGGGACACTGCAGAGCTCACCGAGCTGGCTGCAGTTTGGGGTGGGGAGGTGGGGAGAACCACTGAGGAGGTGAAGAAGGAGGGTAGAGGTCAGTGAACGCATACCGGGGAGCGGACAGTAAGAGAAGCCAATGTGACGGGGAGTGGGGCTTTAGACACAAGAGGATGTACACGTCCAGGAAGACTTGTTGAACAACATGATGATAATCCCCAGTTTCCCAAACAAGGACACAGTGAACCGCATTGCTGGTCACTTCTCCCGCACTTGGATAGTTGTTTCTTTCGGATACATCCCCTGCTTGAGATGGGCTTTGAGGATCTGGTTTTATTCAGATTCCATAGATTGAGTTCTTTCTCCTGAATGTGTCCCATGCTTCCCTCCCCCCGAAACACTGAGTTCTTAACAATCACAAGTCAGAAAGTGAAAGGCAGGCAGAGAAGTATGCATTCGAAACTCTCAAGACCTCGCGATACAGTGTTGAAAAACTAGCTTTCAGGTTAAGTTATTTGGGGGCTATGCGAATTATTCATCAGAAAATAATCAGAATAGCCCACCCACACTGTGGTTTGTCTGAGTCATAAATCAATCTGCTGCTGCTCAAGGTGCTAGCGGGTCATTATGGGATTAAGATGTTAAGTCACAGGCACCTCGGAAAAAGCCTTTCTCGGGAAAAGGTGGCAACTTTATTTTTAATTAAAACTTCCCTTTACCCCTCACCTCAAAGGCCCCCCTCACCTCAAAGGCAGCCATTTCTGACCACCTCGGAGGGAGAAGCGCGGAGCCCTTTTGTGTTATCTCATCCCGTCCTTCAGCCTCTCCGTTCCTTGACTTCAGATCCTTTCTCGGGCAAATGCAACGTAGAAAGGACAGACTTCAATTGCTTCATTTTCTGAAGGTTAAAAAGGTTCTTGTAAATGACTGACACAAATCCTGGAAACCCGGTTAAAACAACTGGGTACCAGATGGCAAAGGAAAGTGGTTTACTGTAAAGTGTTGCAGAGTAGGAGCTCATTTACAAGAAGCAATTACACAAACAGCCCTGAGTATCCCAGATCCCATAAAAGCATGGCCGGGGTAAAAACGCAGAAGCAGTTGCACATGTGCGATTTCCAGCCTCACACAAAAAGCACACACGGTGCGATGGGTCACCTTACCTGTCGCCCACCACCTTTCACCTTCATTATGACACCAAGCCTAGATCGGCGTACCAACAGGCAAAGAGCTTCACGTCCAGATAGAAGCCCTTCCCTTTCTCCATCGCTCACCTGCCTGGGGGAGTTTCCTAATGTGAGAAATTTGCCAATATAAGGAAAGTAGACAGCTGTCATCATCCATGGTCAAGCCTGGGGAACTTGGCTTTTCCCTCAGGTTAAGGAGAACATTCCTTTACAACCTGGAATAATGCCTTTTTGTCCTCAATCTCTCTTAATTCGTTTTAGTTTTTGAAAGAGAGAGAGAAAGAGGGAGGGCATGAGAGTGGGGGAGAGAGGCAAAGGGGGAGAGAGAGAGGGAGAGAGAGAGAGAGAGAGAGAGAGAGAGAGAGAGAGAGAGAATCTTAAGCAGGCTCCACGCTCAGCAAGGAACCTGACGTGGGGCTCCATCCCACCACCCTGGGATCATGACCTGAGATGAAATCAAGAGTCAGACACCCAACCAACTGAGCCAGCCAGGTGCCCCCCGTCCTCAATCTCTCTTTAAATTGGGAGTGAACATAATACAGTTCACTCTTCATGTTCATATATGGCTGTATTCTTACATGCATATAAACACAGTTAAGTAAATGCACAAAAGCAGGTTGCAAAGCTATAGGTGGGAATTGTACAGTGTTTTGCAATTTCTTGCTCTGAATTCATGGTTAGTCTGGGCTGACCTGGCTGCCCTAGTCAACGCAGAGCCTCCTGTGCCCTTTCAATTGCCTTGGGCCCGAGTCTCTGCCTCCGTGTACCATGACCTCCCCCAAGATCAATTAATTCTCCAACTTTATCCCACTTGGCCCAGATCGGCAAGCTTTCCCACACGGTAATTGACTTGACAGTAATCTGTGCTGGGGAGAGACCAGTGCTCACACGGCACAGTTTTATTGCAGGTGAGAACGTATATTTTCGTGGAGGTTCTATCAGAACCTTCCTTTGGAGTAAATAGAACGAGACAAGAATGTAGGTAGCACCTTGCCAAAGCAGTGCCAGAAATACTTTTGTGCAGATGGGCTTTTTCCAGGGCCCTGAAGTCACAGTCACCATCCTTATAACATTCAATATGTGCGTCTGTGAACCTTCATCCTGGAGAAAGCAAGATTAGAAACCAGTCAGCCATGCTGACTTACACCCAGCGAGCTCCCACGGACCGACTCAATGGAGGTTGTTTCCAAAGCCCTCAAGACACTTGAGGTGGACCCGGCAGGTCAGAGCCAGATGGAATGTGCCTGACAAAAGCATCTGATCCCCAAATGCCCATCGGTTGATGAGCGGATTAGCAAAATGTGGTCGTTCAGGTTTGCCAGCGCTGTCCTAACAAAATTCCACAAGCTCAGTGGCTTAAACAACAGAAATTTATTTTCTCACAGTTCTAGAGGCCAGGAGTCCAAGACCAAGGTGTGGGCAGATTTGGTTTTTTTCTGAAGCCTTTCTCCTTGGCTTACAGATGGCCACCTTCTCACTATGTCCTCACATGGTCTTTCCTCTGTACGCGCACGTGTCTATGTCCAAATCTCCTCTTCTTCTAAGGACACCGTTCATGTTGGATAAAGCTTTAATGTAAAGATCTCCTTTTAACTCTATTATCTCTTTAAACACCTTCTCTCCAAATATGATTATGTTCTAATGTACCGGGGAGTTAGAACTTCACCATATGAATTTGGCGGGGAGTACTCAGTCCATAACGGTGATATGTCTATGCAAAGAAATGTTATTTGACAATAAAAGGAAAGGAAGTGCTGACATACACTGCAGCATGGATGAAGCTTGAGAATGTTATGCCAAGTAAAAGAAGCCAGTTACAAAGGACCACACATCGTGTGATTCCATTTACGTGAAATGTCCAAAACAGGCAAATCTATAGAGACAGAAAATAGATTTTAAATGGTTTCCAGGAGGTGGGGGAGGGGAGAGAGAATGGGGTGTGATTCTAACAGGTATGGGGTTTCTTTCTGCAGTAAAAGTATTCTGGAATCTGATAGCTTTGAATATATACTAAAAACCACTGACCGTGATACTTTAATAGAGTGAACTTCGGCTAAGAGAATTATATCTCAGTAGCAAAAGAATGTGATCGTTTTTGCTTCACCCATTTGGGGGGGGGGGGCTCTCACAGCAAAATGCTGTGCCTAGTAAATTTCACAAAAACCAATTTCCTAACGTTTTTATGACAGATTTGGTGCTCGAGTTAAAGTAGATCTAAATGAAGATCTATTCCTGACCAGGAGCCACATCCTTGGGTGTTACAAAGCTGGATTCAAGTTCCTGCTCTTCACCTGGTGGAGTTGGAGAGGGCAGAGGGACATCAGAGACCCTAGTCTGAAGCCAGTCAGAGTGTACTTAAGCTCCTGAGCTTTATTAGAACTAAGACTTATAATCTAACCCCGGGTAGGTCACCCCTTTTGTCAGAGCCTGTGTGAGCCTTCTCAGCCCTCTCTATCCTCTTCCATCCTCTCTGAATCTCAATATTTTAAGACCTTACATTTTTGAAAATCATTCCCTTCTTCCTTACTTTGCCCACCCCCCCTCGTCCATGAGGCTACAGTCTGAGTTCACTCCACCTGCAAGTGTGGTCATTCCACGTTCTCTGCCTCTCCTCCCTGCCCTGTGCCTGTCTCTGTGCCTGTAAGCTGCTCCTGGCCTCCTCAGGCTGAGATCCACCTGTTCACCCGTTCTTTCATTCAAACAGTATGTGTGCGGGCACATTAGACACACAGACACACTCACATGCCTGAGCAAAGTGACTGTGGCTCCTGGGATAAACCTACCCCACAACAGCCACCAAACATCGTTGGACTGTGTGTGCATCTGCTTCCGCCTTGGTCTCTGGGAGCCGTTGCTGTGCTTTGCTCATCTCCACACAGCCAGTGCTTAACACGGTGCCTGGAGAATGGCAGGTGCTCTGGGAATGTCTACGGGTCTGTTGAATGAGTAAACGACATCGCCAGGTACCTCTCGGTGTTTAGGATGTTTTCGGTGTATGGTAATTCTGCCTCTGTGGGACCCATAGTCATTCCATGCCTGTAATTACTTATCTATCAGCCTTTAAATATATGAGACGTGAACATAAGTTATCTGCTTTCAATGGGAAAAACTTAAATCAGGAAGAACATTCAAGGAGACAACGAAGTTCACAGCCTTGAACTTAAGGTTAAGGGTTCTCAGCCTTAACACTGTTGATGTTTTGGGTCAGATGATTCTCTGCCATTACGGTTCTCCTGTGAATTTTAGGATGTGTAGCAAAATCCTCAGCCTGCACCCACGTGATGCCAATAACAACTCCCACCACCACTTGTGAAAACAAAAATTGTCTTCAGACATTGACAAAAGTTCCCCAGGGGACAAGTTGCCCTTGTTTGAGAACCCGTAGTAGAACTGCCTAGAAGAGCCTTCTCAGATGTTATTTTTCTCTCCCTATATAAAGTGGGTTTTTTTTCATTTAGAAAGTTTTAGTTTTAAATAGCTTTACAAACCTATTCAATCAACGAACCAAAATAATCAGAATCTAAACATGTACATTGGCTACTTTCTAGATTTTAGTTACACTGTCCATACATCTTCATGGCTAACTATTTATACATTATCTGGGTGCAAGACCACTTAAAATTCATTCTCAGATCAGAAGATAACTACCACTGTCACACAGCACTCTCTCTTTCACACACACACACGCACACGCATATGCACACACGCACATGCACACACACACATGCACACACACACACACACACACAAATGCACACACACAATTTCCTACCCAAAAGGTGAATAATTAGATTGCTTCCTTTTTCCCACTGTGGTAAAACTTCTGGGACTTTTTCTTTATCTGTCTCTCCTGTCTTTCCAGGCACATGGCAATTTAACTTTCTGGCCATTTCCATTTGGTTGGACTCATGTGGCTAATTCTGCTCAGTGGGCTATCGGCATAGCGCTAGGTCTCTCTGTTTCCCTGTTACAGTATCTGTGAAAAAAATTCTTGAATTGACATGGTTAAGCCCCAAGAGGGAGGCAGTCTGGACTGCCAGGTTGCTACACGGAGGACAGTTGCCTCAAGGAGCTTCCCAAAGTCATCGTGGATTTGGCTTGAGTAAGAAATAAATCTCTGTGGTGTCACGCCACTGAGGTTGGGGGCTTATTACTTACAGAAGCCTAACCAGGATCATGCTTATCGTGCACTAGTAAGTAACTGGTGTGTCCACTAAGGAACAGGGTCCAAAGTTGTATCTGAGTCGTCTGGACACTTGTCTGGACACTGCTGACAGAGGAGCAAATCACGGACTACAACATCAGTCTGGCCAACCGAGAAAGAAAGAAGAGGCTAGACGGAACACATTTCGCATTCAATTTTGCTTAAATTATATGAACAAGGAGTCACATAAACAAAATTGCAATTACAAGTAGTTTTACTAATAAAAGTGTATCACACAGGGCATGCAAAATGTGCTTCTGTTTCTTTAAGTGTTAGAGGGAAACCTGATGAACTCAGGGGGTTTTATGGAGCGGCTTCGCATCCCCCAAACTGCTTCGTATCCATACTTTGGGCCCCCAGCAATTCACATTCCATATAAACCACTCAAAAATAGCTTCCAGTACTGATGGAAGGCATGACCTTCGGCTGAAAATTTATTTAGGTACCAGCAAGGCCTGGCCATTCTGTGTCTTTTAGGCCACTCTGCATTGATTCCGGTCAATAGCCTGTTTTAAGAAAAGTATAGGCCAGATTAAAGAAAAAAAAAAGAAAGAAAGAAAACCTGACTTCCCTTGAGTAAACATGGTAACGTGACAGCTCCAGTGGGTAAATAATGCACGTTTAAAAAGCCTTTCCAAATAGGTCTTTATTCAGCATGCTGCTTTTATAAGCTACCACTGTTCTTAATATCCTCTGATTCAAAAGTCCTTAAAAAAATGTCATGCCTTGAAAATGATAGACATCCTACTGGATCTGGGTTGGCTGGACTTTTTCGTCTTTATGAAGAAATGCATTTTTCCCTTTGGTTAGGGGAAAAAGTCTTTCTTGAAATATGATCCTCTCAGATAAATAATGGCAATAAAACTAAATGGAAAGTGGGAAAGAACATGGTTTCTTAGTACAGTGTGCAGCACTTTCTAATTGGAAAATGCTAAAAGGGAGTTTTCCTTGGAGGCCTCTCATCTGACTTCAGACCAAACAAAACAGTGATTTGCTTATGAGCATTGAGGTCTCTGTTTCCCTTGTTAAAGGAGAAGCGAAGGATGGAAGGAAAGTACCGAGTTACAAAAGTGTATTATAGTAATGATTTGAGTGGATATTTCACACAACGTGATGAACATAGAAATCATAGAACATATGAGGAAAAGAACCTCGAGGTCATCTGATCAACCCCAGCAGGGGCGGGGGGCGGGGAACAGAGATTATCATTCTGAAGAGTATTAATGAAGAGCCTAGCAGACTTTGTATTCTTGCTAGCATAACACTTCTGCCCGTGAAGTATTCCACTTTTTCACCCAAAAGGAAATCTATCTAGCTTAGCTGAGTTCTTCTGGAACTTTGTGGGACCTTTATTCACCTGTCATAAAATGGGCCTTTGGTTTGCTAATGACTTTGAAAGCCACAACTTTTGTAGTTCAGGACCTCCTGGGTCCTTCAGTCCTGTTACCTAATCGGTCGTCAAAAATAGTGTCAGTGTTTTTAAAGGTCCCCTCATTTCCTTAATTAAAACTAGTAAGTCTGGGGCACCTGGGTGACTCTGTCGGTTGAACATCAGACTCTTGGTTTTGGCTTAGGTCATGATCCCAGGGTGTTGAGATCAAGCCTCGATTTGGTCTCTGTGCTGAACGTGGAGCCTGCTTAAGATTCTCTCTATCCCTCCCTCTGCCCTTCTCCCCTACTCCCTTTCTTTCTCTGTCTCTCTCTCTCAAATTATAAAAGTAGTAAGTCTATAATGTTAGCGTAATTAGTATTAAAATGTTGTAGAGTAGATAAAACTGTGTCGTGCCTGTGATTTGACAATATAATCATTGTTTCTGTCTCCATCCTTCTCTCTTCTTCCCTCCTCCTATCTCCACTCCTATTTCTTCGCTACTTGTGCCTTTTAAATTTACATTTTTATTCATATATAATACACATACAGATACATGTATACAGAACAAATATAGCTCAATGAATTTTCCAAACAGAACCCGCTTATGTATCTAACACTGAGCTCAAGAAAAGAGTGCACTGGCACCCCAGAAGCCCACCTGGGCAGCCACCATCTTGAATTTAACATCATAGATCAATTCTTCCTGTTGTTTTTATTTTATAGAAATGGAATCTTCTAGTATATAGCTTTTGTTTCTCGATTCTTGTACTCAAGCTCCTATCAGTGAGGGTCATCTGTTGCAGGATAGTCTTCCTTTCCATTTAGAAAAATCTATCGCCAGTGCCCAGCCTGGGATACATTTATTTCCATGTTTCTAGCTGGCATTCCTTCTCTTCTGTTCTAATTTGTGTATCACCATTCACTGCCATCTTCTGATTTCTTCCCTTTATCGGGTCAGACATGTGGATCAGACTAAAGCAGCAGAGGCACCATGTGCTATCCTGGGAATGCACAGGCGGAATCCTCTCCTCCAGGACCCACCCAGTGGATACAGCTGGTGCTGACCAGGAACGCAAGTGAAGGATGATACAGTGAAAGGTCCGGTCCAAAGTGTTTTCACTAGAAACAGTAGTAGGTACCTGTGATGGTAAATTTTCTCTGTTAACCAGGCTGGGCCATGGTACCTAGATACTTGGTCAAACATTATTCTAGATATTTCTGTGAAGTTTATGTCAGATGAGATTAACATTTAAATCAGTAGACTTTGAGTAAAGCAGATTATCCTCCATAATATCGGTGGGGCTCATCCAATCAGTTGAAGGCCTTAACTGAATAATGGCTGACCTTCCTGAACAAGAAGGAATTACGCCAACAACAGATGGTGTCTCAACTTGGACTCCAACTCTTCTGTGGGTCCCCAGCCTGCCAGCCCACCCTGCAGATTTTGGACTTGCTAGCTCCCACAATCATGTGATCCAATTCCTTAAAATTAATCTGCCTCTTTATATATCTAGATTATATCTATATCATGTCTATATATCTAGATTATAGACACAGGTATTATGTTTATAAACACACACAAATCCTACTGGTTGTGTTTCTCCAGCGAACCCTAACATAGCCCTCTCCCCATTCCTTCCAAAGCTATGGAGGACCTTGCTAATTGATGAAGATAAGGCATTCTTTATAGCTGAGCCCTCAGAATCTTCCTCAACTTAGTCCTCCAGGTAACCATGGCCAGCCAATGAGAGTTAAGTTGTAAGTTGTAGATTGTGAGTCTTGCTTTCTTGCACTTGGAGCACTGGTTCTCCATTGGGGTGATTTTGCCCACCCCATCCCCACCGAGGAGACATTTGGAAAGTTTAGAGGAATTTTGTTGTCCCAAATGGGGAGAGAGGAATGCTGTTGGCATCTAATGGTAGAAACCAGGGATGCTGCTAAATATTCTTACAATGCACAGGACAGTCCCCACTCAACAAAGAATTTTCTAGCCCCACATGTCAATTATACCAAGATTGAGAAACGCTGCACGAGAGAGACATCATCTATGGTCTCGAAAGTTTTGAGGTCACGTAGATTCAGCTATTAAAAAATAAACAGCTAGGAAATTCCTGGGTTCTTAACACAGCAATTTTATATGGGTTGGAGAGAGTTAATTCTTAATAAACAATCTGGAAAGTTATCTTCAAGTTCTGAAGTAATGTGGATACAGCATTCCCTTTCAGTTATCATTTTTTTGTGAGAGAAATTATTTTTCGCCTTGTCTCCTCTTAATTCCTTTAAAGACGGAGTCTCCTTTTCCTTCCACAGACTAAAAATGGATGCCTTCTTTCTAACATAATCCAGCCCACAAAATATTTACCTGAATCAGCAATCTCTTGACCGGTGAGAACATGCTACAGATCCTGGGAAGGAGATTGAAAGAAACGAATAAATGGCAGCTTCCTGCACTTTGCTTTCAACAATAACAAAACATATCGAAAGAGCAGAATGCAGTAGTCAATAGATTTTCTCATTCCTGGCAACCACAAGGCTTTCTTACAGAGAAGTTTCTCCCAGCTCAGTGTTCACCACTGGTTTGGTCAGAAGCCCAGGAAGTCTCTCTAAAGATGTTAAGCACTTAACACTTTGTGCAGGAGGCCCTGGTTTTGTGCTTTCTAGAAGGGGGCTCTCTATCTCTGGAAGGTACAGGAATTTTCACGAGAACTTATGTCTGCTATACTCTTCAAGGCACAGCACATACTAACACAGTACTAACAGGGTAATAGATAATTTACTGGATTTTTTTGGAATAAATTATTCTAAATACACTGCGAGTTTTATTAATTTAAAATATTCACAACAGAGGGCGTGCAGAATGTGCGAAAAACAGGTATAAGCTAGGAGAAAATGTAAAATGATCTTTTATTAACGTGGAATTTCATTGTATTTTAGACTGTGATACTAATCCCCAACAAGCAGGGTAGAAAGGAACGAGTAATTCTTTTTATAGTGCACAAAGTTCATTAAAAAAACCTATGTGAATATTCTCTGGAGACCCTAGAGATAAAGAGAAATCAAATAAAAATAAATCAGCTCAGAAATCTGTTAATGTTGGTGCAGAATATCAGGAAATCAGCACTTGGGAAACCAACACATTCAATTATTATTACTACTTTGTAGTAAGATAGTTATTTAACTGTGTCACCAGTGAAAGGAAAGTGGTATATTTTTCAGTTTGGTATTTTCAGAACTGTGGGTGATGAGCTAAATATTCAATATGTAAGAAAATTATTTTTATCTCTTCCTGTTATAGCCAAGCAGCCAATTATCTTCAATAGGTTTTATTTCTAAAAGCCACAAGGAAGAAAGGAAGGTCAACAGATGAAAAGGACCCAGCCTCTTGGCTTGGATTTCAAGACCTTGGTGGCAATATTCCAAACATCCTGAAGTCTGATAACCAGGATACTTAATAGTGTCTTGCCACCACGACGTTCAGAACTCTTAGTTCTGAATCATGATCTCATTGTACATTGTCTACGGAAAAAATACAAAACCTCAACTCTTTTGTCCAGCATATGCCTAGTGAGATTCCAAAATTAGGTGACTGGTTTATGCTCCAATAAAAAAAGAATTACTGGTGAAACAAAACATCGCTAGAGGGTAAGGTAAGTTTGAAGAGAGAAAAGAGTGTTCCTATCTTTGGGATCAGCAATTGGTCAGCTGATCGATGGACTAAGAAACAGATAATCAAGAAATAACACTAAGAGCTTCAGCGGATCCACGGGTGTTGTACGAAATGCAAGTTAGGAATCCAGGGTCACCGCAGCTGTAGCTGACTAGTGTTGGCCATGCTGTGAACCATTCAAATGACCTCTGTCTTTTGTCGTGCAGTACGACAGCTTGAGCTAAGTTATTCTCTCATCTTTTAGAGTGGGTCTGATGAAATTCGCTTGTTGGTAAATTGGCATAGGTTGGCCTTCTCCTATTTTATCACCACCTCTAAGAAGTCAAAGTGAAAGCCATCAGATTCTGTTTGCACAGCCATGAAGTATTTTCTCATGTTGGTCAATATGGTTTCCCCATCTTGATCAGTGATGACCCACTGGTAGCCGTGCCATTTGAGGTATTAAATGCTCCATCTTTCCTACTGCTAGAGTTCTCCTCTGACATCCGCCTCATTTCTTTGAAGCCTACCTCAAAGACATGAAGAAAATTAACTGGGTGGCCAAGACCTGACTCAGACTCTACAGGAAGTTGGATCTGGGTTCTGATTCTTCCTCCGCCACTTAGCACCACTGTGTTCCCACTCAGGTTACACCAGTCCTCTGGAAGAGGGCACCATGGTAGCTAATATTTATCGGGTGCCTAATCATGTGCCAAGTTCTGTCTCCGCCAAATGCAATGTCACTTAATTGTCATAATAGCAACCCTACAAGAGAGATACCAGTGTCATACCATTCTACAGATAAAGAAACAAAGGCCCAGGATCCAGGTGTGCCCAGGCAGAGCAAGTGTTGGTGTTCTCACTCATGTGTTATACAGCTTCTCTAATTTCCAAACCAGAGTGCTTCTCACCAGAGAACTAGCCTGACTCACGTCAGCATCCGCATCACAAAATTGGTCCGAGGAGGAAACCCAGTCAGTACACATGGCACACAGCAAAGGAATCCACACACGCGCTCGTTCATCCATTCAAGCAATATTGACCGAAGGCTCCTTATATGTCAGGCACTGTTCTAGGTCCCGAGTGTATGATATGATAAGAGTTCCTTCCTTCCCGGAGCCGATAGACCAGAAAGGAAATAGACCTCAGCCAAATCACTGTGTCTTAATAATACATCACCAGTGCCTTGAAGAAAAATAAAGCAAGAGATTGAGAGCAATGGTGTTATTAGGCGGTGGGAAGGCATGGGGGGGGCCTTGGGGAGGATGCCTCAGATAGAGGGATCAGCTCTGTGAGGAAACAACCTTTGATCCGAGTCCTGACTAACTGGTGGCAGAAGCTGTGAAGATCTGGACAACATTATTCCTTCCTTAATAAAATTAATTATGTGCTAATTTCTTAGCTTAAGCAAAGAGAGTTATTTTTTTTGATGTTTTTATTTATTTTTGAGACAGAGAGAGACAGAGCATGAGCAGGGGAGGGGCAGAGAGAGAGGGAGACACAGATTCCAAAGCAGGCTCCAGGCTCTGAGCTGTCAGCACAGAGACCGACGCGGGGCTCGAACTCACGGACTGTGAGGTCATGACCTGAGCCGAAGTCAGACGCTCAACCGACTGAGCCACCCAGGCACCCCAAAGAGAGTTATTTTTTTAAAGGAGACTTTTTACGTTTACTTATTTATTTTGGGAGAGAGAGAGAGAGAGAGGGAGAGCTCAAGCAGGGGAGGGGCAGAGAGAGAGGGGGAGAGAGAACTCCAAGCAGGCTCTGTGCTGTGCGTGCAGAGCCCAATGTGAGTCTTGAACCCACGAACCACGAGATCATGACCTGAGCTAAAACCAAGAGTTTGATGCTTAGCCGACTGAGCCACCCAGGCACCCCCAAAGAGAGTTCTTGTCACCAGTGTCAACCAAAGCATAATTTCTCGACACTCTATCAACAAAAGAATAAAGCTGAAAATGCAGATGGAACAGGAAGAACTCTTCTGAAGACCAGAGAGAGACTGGTTCGCACAAACTCTGAAGGCATCATGAATGGAAAGAGCATTTCCATCTCCCTGGCTGCCGATAATTCACAAAGTCTCCCAAAGACAAAACCACAGTTGGCCCCCGTTTTGTTGGTTTCACTTAATTCTCTGACCCTGACTCTCGTGTGGCTAAAAGCATATCATAATCACAGTGAATGCTGCCTCTCTTCATTCCATTAAAGGAAACCCAGGCCATTTCAAACACCATCATCCCATCCGACCTTGATTTTACAATGCTTTTCACTGAAGATTAGACTTAATGCTTTTCTGAGAGGTTTGTCACAAAAGGGAGCTTAATTGGGGCGCATTTTCTCCATCCACACATTTGTTCAAAAGCTTTACTTTTAGAAAGTGTGTTTGCCATGAATGATTCATGCTCTGTGGGTATAGATTATGAACTTGGAGAACCAGGTCACTCGGGGAAGAAAAAGATACCTTGGCTTTCTGAGGATATAACCATATCATTCAGTGGAGTGGATTGAATAGTGTCCCCCCAAATTTAAGTCCATGTTATAACTCTACCCATGAATGTGAACTTATTTGGAATATCGTCTTTGCGGACGTCATTAAGGATCTCAAGATCGGATCATTCTGGACTAGGATGGACCCTAAATCCAAAATAAGTGTCCTTCAAACAGAGAGAAGAGGGCCATTTGAGAGACAGGGACACAGAGGGAATGACCATGTGAAGATAGAGGCAGAGGCTGAGACTCTCAGTCGGTCTCAAGCCAAGGAATGCCAAGAGGGCCAGCCGCCAAGAGAAGGCAAGAGAGAGGTCTGGAACAGATTCTCCCCAGAGCCTCTAGAAGGATCCAATCTGCTGACATCTTGACCTCTAGCCTCCAGAACTATGAGACAATACATTTATGTTGTTTTAAGCCAACAAGTTTTTAGTGTTTGCTAAAGCAGCCCTAGGAATCTCATACACTTGGTGTCAATCTTTGATGTCGGAAGATTAATTGTGGAGTCCTTGGAACAATGGAGGACAGGCTCCAGTGTGCTTGTCAGAATGTAGGTTTTATATAGATTTTACTGGGAGAGAAAATTACAATGGTGGTACTGTTTGTGTCTGCCCAATACCCATCAGCATCACACCCACCCCACCCCACAGGATAGACCATGGTCACAGTCACAGAGGTGGGAAAACCTAAACTGAGCCAATCATAGCACCCATCCTTATGCATAAATCAGAGCCAATAGCCCGTTCACAGAGCCCTTGTGATGCACCCTTCCATGGGCTGCCTCTTCCATGAGTGGTCATGGGGACCCAGAGAAAGATGCCCCTCGGGAATGACATGAATAGGTTTACATGGCCCCAAGGAGTAGGAATTGAAGTTGATAAGACCTATCGGGGAGCGAGAGGCAGTTGTGGGACCTTTGAGAACTGACTGAGGCCAGGACCAAGGCAGTGGCAGCAGGGAAGAAGAGAATAGACAACATTCAAAGGATCATAGAAAGTCAGGGGTGCCTGGGTGGCTCAGTTGGTTGAGTGGCTGACCCTCGATCTTGGCTCAGGCTCATGAGATCGAACCCCTCATTGGGCTCAACGCTGATAGCACAAAGCCTGCTTGGGATTCTCTCTCCCTCTCTCTCTCTCTCTCCCTCCTCTCTCTTTCTCAAAATAAATAAACATTAAAAAAAAGTTAACACTAAAGACATGAAGTCCAACTGTGTGTAGAGAACAGAGGAAAGGAGGAGTCAAGGACACCTCACTAAAGTGGATTTTCAAGATCATTTAAGTTGGAATAGAGCCAAATTCCTTTGATGCTTTTGAGAGGTTTCCTCTACACATTTTGCGTGTGTGTTTAAAGAACGCAATTATGAGATTATATCCCCGACAATGACAGGAATTGAGCAATTCAGGAATTTGCAGATTCTGACAATCAAATACTTTAGGATACTAGCTAAGAAGAAGTGCATCTGGAAGTTTTCTGTTCTATCACAGGCATTGCCTCCCAGGAGCAACCTTGTAAAAGAAAATTCTGTCAAGAAACCTGTGTTCTTTCCTAAGGCAGAAGTAAAAAAGAAAAAATCTACACAGGAAATGTGAAGATTTTAGGGAGCTGAGAGTCTTCACAAACTACATACATGCCAAGGGTGCCTCTTCAATGCTCAAAGTGAGCAAAACCACAGGGGGCACCGTGCGCGCGCGGAGAGGAGGGATGGAGGGAAGGAGGATGAGCTCGTGAAAGGACGGGGCCGGGGGCCTCATCCTAGAGCATATGCCCTCATGTGTGAAGTAGGGAAAGGCCAGGGAGGGTAACAGGGAGGCGTCTGCTTGCTCCCCACGGAGTGTTTAGCAGAAAGAGAAGCAGAGAACCCACAGAACTCACCCTCTGCGCCGAAGTTGGTGCCAATGCCTCTGGAGTCTTAGAACATCCAAGTCAGAAAGAGCAAATCTCGGCGTTTTCGAAGTTTTAAACTTCTTTGTATTTAACATGTAACACTGCCTTGAATGTGGGTTTCCAGGCAGATGGTTCCTGACTGGGGGTGGGGTGGGGGAAGGGGAGAAGGCCCATCAAAGTAATATAAAATGATGTCAAGAGAAGGCTCTGGTGATATACAGATGTTCAAAGATTGAGTTCCAAGGAGCCGAAAACTAGGTTTTTAGGGAGATGAAAGGGGTAGGGGGCGTGGGAGGAACCCCAGGGCAAGCGGGGCTTGGGTCCTTAGCTGATGTAGCACTCCCACTCTGGACCACTGAGCTGGATTCAGCTGCCGAGGTGTGTGGTTTTGATCTCCAGTATTAAAATATATTGGATAATTTCTCAACACTTAAGAACCTAGCTAATGCGTATAGAGCTAGAGATTTCAGGCTCCTTTTGACAAATCTGAAAGCCTGACAACGACAGACGCTTATTCCCACGAGTCAACAATCACAGGTGTGGAGGACAAGAGGCGACCTTGCCAGCTGGCTTCCGTCCCACCTCCCTGCCACCTCCAGGCCTGGTCTGGTTCACATTTGGCTTTGGGCCCCATGTGCTAGAGAAAAGTTGACGAGCTGAGAGACAGTCCGTGCATGAGGGCGGGACTGGGGGTGGTCTCCATGCCCACATGTGGAAGGCTCTTGGGAGGCGACCATCTTCCCTAGCCCAAATGGATTCCAGCGTGGAATCTAGCATGGATCGGGTGCTCTCAACATTGTAGCTTTGGAAGCTTCTGGAAGCAAGAAGATAGAAATGAGGACTGCCAACTCACAAGGGCTGCACACAATGGAAGAGGAGTGAGCCTCTCAACATGGTGTCCTAGGGGCGCTTACAGCCACATGGTAGCCAGACGGAGAGAAGAGCAGGGAACGTGGTTCACAGGGAAGCACAGAAAATGCTTGACGTTATTGGGAATAGGAGTGGGAGTTTGAAAACTAGCACATAGGCGGGAACCTTGAGTTATTGACATTTAGATATGAAAACAAAGATGATGCCTGGACATATGAGATGACTATTCAAAGCATTCTAAACTGTACATGTATTTAAACTAGTTCTCCTTTTTGGATTTTTATCCTAAAGCAATTCATACATGTGTCCAAAGCTTTCATTAAAATGATTGTTATTTAATATAACTTGTAGTGACAAAGAATTGGCAATGCTTTTTAAAATCTGCAACAGACACGGGAGAAGAAATTGCATCATCTGTACAATAAATTCCATGTAGCCATTTAAGTTCTCTACCAGAACTTACTTGGGATATTTAAATGCATGTCACAAAAAGTATATGCATGGTATAATGCCATTTTTATTAAAATTATAAACACACACAATGGGAATATATTCAAGTTTATACATTATGTGATTTTCCTATGGCTGCTGTAACAAATTACTACAAACAGTGTGGCTTAAGACAACAGAAATTTATTCTCTCGCTGTTCTAGAGCCCAGAAGTCCAACAAGGTGGTTAAATGAAGGGCTAAAATCAAGGTATCAGCAGAGCTGAGTTCCTTCCAGAGTCTCTAGAAGAGACCCTTCCTTGCCTCTCTTCCAGCTTCCCATGGCTGGTGGCTTCCTTGGCTGCGGCCACGTGGCTCCAACCTCTGCCACTGTCTCACATCTTCTCCTTTCCTGTGTGTCTGATCTCCTTCTGCCTCTCTCTTCTAAGGACCCTTGTGATTGGATGTAGGGCCCACCCAGATAAACCAGGATAATCTCTGTCAAAATCATTACCTTAATCAAGTCTATAAAGTCTCTTCTTCCTTGTCAGGTACATTTACATATTCCAGGGAGTAGGACATTATTTCATCCCAAATATTTGGTCCTCCCAAATATTAAAAGGCATTTTCTTTCCTCATTCCTTCCCTGCTTTTCCTTAGAGTCAGCATCTGGTCACATCAGCAAGGGCAACGTATTTCAATTAGACTCAAATAAAGAAAATATTTATGAATTCTGACTTCATATAAGACCTAGTGAGTATTTTTGCCGAGGAGCCAAAAACACAAAGACAAAAACAAAAACAAAAGACTAACAAACAAACCAGCAAAAGTACCAGAGCAAAATCCATCTTTGTCCTTTAGAGTATTAAAAACTTTGTTCCAGGGGCACCTGGGTGGCTCAGTGGATTAAGCGTCTGACTCTTGGTTTCAGCTCAGGTCATGATCTCACAGTTGGCAAGATTGAGCCCCACCTCAGCTCTGTGCTGACAGTGCGAAGCCTACTTGAGATTCTCTCTCTCCTTCTCTCTCTCTGCCTCTCCCTACTCATGCACACATGTGCTCTCTAAATAAATAAATAAACTAAAAAATAAAAAATAAAAAAACCCAACTTTGTTCAACATTCAAGACTTAAGATATATATAAAAATAGAAACATACCATATTCCTGATTTCATCAAATATGAAATTAGACGGTATATGCAGTGTAGATAATATAGAAAAACAATGAGATTTGAAAAATTCAAGAGAACGCGGGATGGACGGATGGACTTAAGTGATGAGAGTGAGCTCCTTGGGAAATGTAATTCAACACAGGCATGAAATGTTAATACAGATTAGGATTTATCAAAATAGCATAAACGAAGGCAGGGCTGTCATGATTTAGAAGAATTCTAGCAGATGGTTCTAAACTTCAAAAAAGGAGTTGGAAACTATGTATGTATGTATATATATGTATATGTATATAAAGAGAGAGAGAGAGAGAGAGAGAGAGAGAGAGAATAACTATTTGATAAGTGAGTGTGGGCCCAAATTCTGAAAGACCAGTACTGCTAGGGACATGATTTGGTCCCCACACTGAAACATACCATTAAAAACAGGAACTAAAGTTAGCAACACTCTCAGTTCTAAAAGGTGAGCAGTGACGTCGGCCATTCAACGATTCCTCTCAGATGAGGAATCTGGTTACAGCTCCAAAGAAGAGAAGGCACAAGAACAGAGAAAGGTAATGGAGAGAGTCCCCACCTGCTGCCATATTTATGTGCCAGAGCCTGAGTTAAATATAGGAGGAGATACACAGGCATTTTAAATAGGCTTCTGGACTTCAAGAGGTTTCTAGTTCAGTAAGAAAGATATGACTAAACAGTATTTATGCAAATCATTATGTTATCAATGTGAGGAGAGGCAAATCAATGCCTTTAGAATTAGAGGTGGGAGAACCTTCGAGGCAGAGGAGGCTGTGTGGAGAAGGTAGAATGTGAAATGGCAGTTGTTTGAAAATTTGGAAGGAATAGAGAAGTAGAAAACTGATGACGGTGATAGCTAATTTTTATTTAATCCTATGCCAGACACAGGGCTAATATATTTTTTTAATTAATTGTTGGGAAGAAAAATCTTTTCCTCTACCCTCTTCTGTTCAGTGCCTAGGGGTATGTGAATTAAACTGACAAAAGATGGATGAACAAGGAAAAAAGCACCCAATTTTTTACTAATACTTATGTGTATGGGAGTTCACCAAATAAAGGAATGAAACTTCAATAAATGGTTAGCCTTGGGGGCTTACATACCCTTTCAACAAAAGAAAGAGGGCTTGGGTTTGAAGGGATGATAAATAGTGGGGAAGTGGCTAGGAAATATATGGGGGAACCAATGGAAGATAAGGGCTATTTTCATAAGGTCTGTTTATGCAAACTCATCTTAGTGTTGACTCCTTGTGTTCAATGATAAGGGTTTGCTTTCTCTTCCTAGAAGAGGTGGGGGGCACCTTTCTCAAAGGGAAATTTATGTCCTGCTTTTAGGCAGATAAAGGCAGGGCAGAGAACTCTTTCTGTATCACTCGATTCTCAATTGCCTTTAGCTCCAAATAGTCCTTCGGCCAAAGTGGCAAAAAGTTCGTTGGTATCTTCTGATCTCCTTCACGATAATTATGTGTAATCCTGATTCCACTGTGACATAGTCATGATTGCTGCCTCTTCGTTTATAGGTGGAGAAACTGAGGAACAGGGAGGTTATGTTACAACAGGCGTGCCTGAGAAAAAGGTAGGGATTCTTTCTGACTGGAAGGGCAGCACAAATGGTGTAGGGATCACTTGGGCAATTTCTTTCTTTTTTTTTAATCCTCCCCCACTTGGCCAATTTCAATATGACAGCCTGAAAAGCTTCTGAATGTGCTGCGCTCACTTGTTTATTTTTCAGAAGAACTTGATGGCTCTGTGCTTCTTTAGCTGGTTCCTCTTCCTCTCATGTTGAAAACCATTCAAGGAGCATTTTAATCAATCAATAAAGCAAATAGAGCAGGTGAGGAACAGCAAGGAAACAAAACTCAAGAGGATTATAATGATGAGAGGAAATTAGAGAGAGTCCATTCTGGTATTTTCATGTACTGTATCTCCTAAAAAGAGAGAAAAAAATATATATATATGTATATATAAAGTTGTATAAAAATAGGGCAGCGGTATGATAAGAGCCCATGTTATAGTTTCTTTTTCTGTCTAAACGTTGAACAGCACACTCCAATAGCCTAAGAAGAAAGAGAAGAAAATGTGTTTGCTCACAGAAAACACACACACTCTCAATCCCTTCACTGCTGAACCCCATAGAACTAAAGAGTCATTAGCAACAAAGTATAGACTGGAAGGAAGCTCTTCAGATATGAAATCACTGACACCAGCTGACCAGGGCAGTTCAGAGAGTCCAAGATCAAGGACCTGGTCCCCCAAGTCCTCCAGCGGGTTTTGCAGTCTGTGACCAAAGGTGATTCTTGGAAACGTTGGCCCTGTCACCAGAGCCTCCTCTCCAATGTGCTGCCAGAGAAGTCTATATCCATCCCTGCTTTCAGAAAACCATGCGACGCCTTCCCCTTGTCTCATTCAAGACAAGCGTGTTACTTGAGTACCTAGAAGCCACTGTGTTGACTCTAGGAAGATATGACTCTAGATGCCATAGCTCTTGCCTTTAGGAACATTGTACTAGTGTTCTATTGTTCTGTAACAAATCTCTCCAAACTCTGCAGCTTGAAACAATAACTCAATTATTAGCTTGCAGTTCTGTAGGTTGGTCTATGCCTGGGTTCTCTGCTTTGGTTCCTGAGACTGAAATTAAGGTGTTGGCTGGCTGTGTTCTCAGAGGGAGACTCTAGGGGAAATTCCTGCTTCCACACATATTCAGTTTGGGGGCAGAATTCATTCCTTTCAAGTTGTAGGACTGAGGTCCGCATTTCGTTTCTGGCTGTTAGCTAGGGGCCACACTCAGCACCTACAGGCCATTCACATTCCTACGATGTGAGCCCTTCCATTTTCAAAGCTAGTGATGAGAAATCTCCCCCACATTGAATCCCTCTCCCTCTTGGATCTCTCTCACCAAGGAGAGACTAGACTTTCTTCAAGGTTCACCTGATTAGGTAAGGCCCACCAAGAATAAGTAGCCTCCCTTTCTTAAAGCCAACTGATTTGGGACCTTACTTGCATCTGCAAAACCCCTTCTCAGCTCTCCTAGATCAGTACTTGACTATACATCAGCAAGTAGAAATCTCCGGGGTCGTCTTAGATTCTGCTGAGCATAAATATCTGAAAAATATTTATTGAATGTTGCCTGAATGAGGAAAAAAATGAAAAAAAAAATTCTGGCACTTCTGTGGAATTATCCATCAGGGAAAGGCAGTATAGCTTTTTCATAATCTCATCCATGGCTGCTTAGTGTTTCATTGTTTACAAAGAGCCCACACTCACATTAATTATTAGTTTGCTGCTAACAGCAGTTCTGTAAGACAAGCCCACAGGGCGAGGCGAATTATTCCTCCTCCCCAGAGCTGTGTTCTCCTAACTCCTGGTCCACTGTTTCTTTCACCAAAAGAAATGACCGGTTCTTTAGGAGTGATCTCAGACAAACTCTTTGGTGACACTGTCACCACGTGGAGGGGAGGGAGAGACGGGAGCACGGAATCAGGAGAGAGGGCCCAGGAGCAGGTTGGGCCTGGGGGGACACTGGTTTGCTGGGATTCTCCACAAAGCAGGGCCGGCAGAGCTCGGAAGTGAGTCGACCGTAACTTTGGGAGAGAAATGAGGCAGAAACCCAGAGGAGAGTCCTTGCAAAATTGACCTGGGCTCTTTGGCTGGATCTCACTGGCCCAGGAAAACTATCTTCATGCTTTCTGGGCATTCTGTTCCCCCTGGAAGAGAAGCCCATTGTATCCAAATTGCAATAGGTTGGAGAGAAGGGAGATGGATCGATAGTGCCAAGAGCAACAGCCAGGGGCCCGTTCACCCAGGTTCTCGTCTCAGTGTCTCTTCTAATAACCAGCAGTGTGGTCTTGGCTCAGCCGCTTATACACGATGTGCCTGGGGCGCCTGGGGGCTCAGTCTGGTAAGCAGCCAACTTCGGCTCAGGTCATGTTCTCACGGTTCATGACTTCTAGCCCCGCCTCGGGCTCTGTGCTGACAGCTCAGAGCCTGGAGCCTGCTTCGGGTTCTCTCCCACCCCCCCTCTCTGTGTCTCTCAAAAAAAAAATAATGAATAAATGTTAAAAAAAAATTAAACATGATGTGCCTGATTTCCCTCATCGTTTCATGCTGGTGGTTGAGTTCTGTGATGTATATAATCCCTCTGGCTACAGATTCTGTGCTTTTGGTTGGTTACCTGGACTCTATGAAAGTACTTCTTTCTGGGATTAATAACAATACGCAGCAGCCTTTGCAAATTCCTTCCTTTTTCTGAAGTGACTGCCCAACCAGAGCTTGTAAAGCATTCAAGTCTTAAAAAATAATTCACTGAATGTGCCTTTTTTTTTTTTAGCACCGGTTGGAACAAACATCTATCCGTCAGAGGCTAATCGCCTGCATATGGGGTAACAGCTACGTGTGCGTGGAAGGAAGCTCCCAAATGCCATTTCAATAGGATGCTACTGACCCAAACACGCTTCGTGGGAAATCGGGCATCGCACTTGCAAATCTGTCTCCTTCAAAATCCTTCCAAAGTCACCTGGTTGCATTTGACTCATGTGAACAAAAGCCTCCCCAAAAGTCCACGAAATAATCAACACAGAAAGACCAAACGTCAGGGTTATCAACTGTGCTCTGTCTGAGGTGTCCAACCAATCAGAGTGAACTGTAAATTCCTTCGGAAACAAGTCCGTGTAATGAGATGTGTCCCACCCTTTGAGAAGAACGGTGGAGCTGATTCACAGAGCCACACTCTTCTGTGATCCGAGCTTAATGAGTGGCATATGTTTTCAGTTTAATCAGGCCCAAAATCTTGGATTATCCTGGACTATTTTCTTCAACTCGCTGTAGTCTTCTTGGCTCTCCCTGCAGAAGATATCCAGAATCCAACCACCTCTCACCACCTTCTAGAATTTCCATATTCTGAGCCAACTATGTCTTTCCCCGATGACCCCATTAATTAGCCTCCTAACAGACTTCACAGTTTCCAACTTTGCCCCCATGGCCTCTTCCCGACACGTCAGCGAGAGCACTTATCACCGCCGTCACCCTTCCCGCCCAGACCCTTCGATGGTTCCCCATTTCAGAAAAGAAGTACAGCCCAAGTTCTTAGAGGGTCCCTCACCCATCTCCTGCTGTTCTCCCCCTTCACCCATCAGCACCAACCACGGTCAGCAGCCCCATCTTAATCCTGAGCCCTCCGGCCAACCTCCCTGAGGTAGGGGTGTTCCCTCTACTGTAGTGTTCTTCTCTCAGACATCTTCTTGGCCAATTACCTCTTCCCCCTTCGGGTTTTGCTCAGATTTCCTCGGTGAGTCTTAACCCGGCCTTTCTAGTCCTACAACGTATCCCCAACCCCCAACCATCGTCACCCTTCTTACCTCAACCGGCTTGTTTTCATAGCATTCAGCCCCTTTAACATAAAGCATTGATTCAATGAGCGTTGTTTCATCCCTGTCTCCTTCTACAGGAATGTAAGCCCCACGACAGCAGCAGTCTTTGTTGTGTTTCGTGATGTATCCCAAACTCTAGAATCGGGTCAGGCAAATAAGACCTTCCGAGCGAAATTTAATCTGAGGCTCATGTACGTTAAAAATCAAACAGACCAATAAGTTATATACAGTCAAATGTGCTAACCTGAAATGTGTTCATTTAGACAGTGTTTTCTATGATCCTTCTTCTGAACTGTCCAGCAGTTATCCGGGAATGCATTCCGTCAACAAAACAGGATTCTAGCAAATCCCTAGAATACATTTGCGTTGGTTATACCAAGGAACCACCCTTACCGCCTTCTACACTATTATTATTATTATTATTATTATTATCATTATTATTATCATTATTGTAGCCTCCCTACCACCAAGTGAGCTCTCACTTTGTAGAACACAATGATCCCTTCCCTCCTCCCTATAAATTTTAATTTATGTATAAAACTATCTCGGAAATGGCCTATAGCCTACTATAATTTAAGACGCTCCCACTGGATCTGTCCCAATTCCAGAAGAAACAGAAGGTGCACACAAATCAAGATGACCCGGAGATAGGGGAGGACGGGCAGGGTGTGTTTCTCCACAGGGACCCCACAGAACGGGGGCTGGGAGCCTGATGCTACCTCTCTACTCTTCCTCCGCGCCCTGCTGGGCTCCCTGTCCGCTGAACCCCACCAGGATCAGAGCAAGAGGGTCCATTGAGGCAATCGTCAGGGCTCATTCTCCAAGAGCCTAGAGCATCAAGGAGGATTGAGAGGCAAAGGAAAGGAAACGGCCCACCGGAAAAGAAGCTTGATCCACAGTAAAGAGATTCGAGCATCAACTCTGCCAGTGGGTTTCAGAATTCAGAACATATTTAATGTCATCATGTAGCAGCCATAGGCCTAGGTATATACTGCTTTTCATAGCACACACTTCTGAAAACTGGCACTTCGACTCCCCACCCACCCAAACAACAACTCATTTTATTCGGTTCTATTCTTTATCTTTCCATGCTGTTTGCAGCCCGGTTAAATTGACTTCACACCCCACTGGTGGGCAAGTTGCTGGTCAAGGCTGCGCCTTCCACTTAAAAAGTACAATCTCCAGGCCCCGGTGAGGTGAAGGGGCTTATCCAAATTTATAATATATGTGATTGGAAGGGCGTGGGTGTGTACGTGTGTACGTTTATTGAAAAGAAAAACACTCAGCTTATTTCATCCCTCCAAATGTTCTCTTCCAAACCACACGCATATCAGCGTGTTTTGAAAGGTTTTTAGCAAGGCAGGTGTCAGGTAACACGTCAATTTCACGACCAGCGAAATAAACAAAGTCTTCGTTGTGCTGAGAAGGGAGGAGCTTGGGGTGGGGGGGGTGTGGAGGGTTGAGGCCATGACCCCTCATATGGGGGGAGCTACTTGGGATCCCACACAGACGTCCTCGGGAGGGGTGGCCGTGAGCCTGGGCACATCGTCCACCCCCCCGGTGTGGCAAGGTGTCTATGCTGCCTCGGGAAGGACCCTTGCTGGACACTAGGAGGGTGGCCGATGACAGCTTGCCCATGTGAGCCCGGGATGTGTGTTGCATGTGGCTGACAGTTGTGCGGGAAGCTGTTCTGCCCTGAACCAGTTCATCCGGGAGAAGCTCCCTGTGACGACTTTGAAAGTAGCAGAACCCGTCCCCCTTTGGCAGGACTCTGCGCCTTTCGCTCATTTCAAGTCAAGACTAATATCCCTAATGATTTTGAAGGGCCATAAACGATTCCTTTATGCCCGGCTGGGGGTTGGCCAGAGTTCCACTTGCAACCCACAACATACACGCACGTTCCACAGAAAAATAAATACCGGCGTAACCATGTGGACGCCGGGCCTCGGAACATGGCCATTTTCGTAAGTACGCATTTAAAAAGCAACTTTGTTATTTTGGCATCTGCCTTTGAAAGCGGGCTTTCTGTATCTCTGGTGTTCTGTTTCCATTGGGGGGTGGTGTGTAAGGGGGAAACAAGCCCTTAACTCTTTCAGCGGTGTGAGAGCTGACGGATATTTAAGAAAAGACTTAGGTCAGGAGAAAATGCATCACGCCCTGCTTGCTTGGTTCTCTATCAGAGTTTCCACAAGACGTCCTGTCCCAACAGCCATCGAACGAAGAAATCTGTCCTCGGCAGAAAACTCCGGGCCCTTCACCCGTGATGTCTGCCTTAGGCTCCATCTACCTGGCAGTGGTGTTTCTTCCCCGTGTTCCCAGCATATCTGAGGGTCTCCTGCGTGCGAGGCTCTGAGTGTGTTGGAAGCGTGTATCCGTGTGCACATATGTGCACACACATATGCACACGGACATGTGCATGTGTGCTATGGGAGATGGGGAGAGGCTGAGGTAAATAAAACTCAGCCAGTGCTTTAAGGAATTTCTATTTCCAATGCTGAAATGAGACAGAACAGATGAAAAGCGAGCGCATAATCCAAGGAAGCGATGAATGAATGGATTTCAGAGGCTGGTCATGGCACAAGGCAACCCCACATGTCCTCACTCCAACATCAGACCCTTCCAACCTCCCTTTGCCTCTTACTCCTCAATGCCAGGTCAACAAGATAAATGCTTGCAACTTTGTTTCCTGAGCACCAAAGCAATGGCCAGAGGGGTTAGCAACAGCAGCTGCGTGTGCAGGGTCTGGCATCTCATAGCATTGACCATGCCCGAGATACACACACTGCTCCTTGTCCTGAACACCCGACCTTGACCTGAAGTGTGCTTTTCACCACCCTTGGTCACCCAACTGTACCTGGAGAGTAATCCGAGAGTTTTTCCACACGTCATTCTGTGAAAAATGTATTTACTTCCTAAAAAGAACGAGTGAAATTTTAATTTTGAGATAGTTTTAGATTTACCAAAAAACCTGGAGTGATAGGAGACTTTCTGTATACTCCATACACAGTTTTCCCCATGGTTAACATGCTGTATTACTACTCAAGCTTGTCACAACTGATGACCCAACATTGATACATTCTTAGGAACTAAAGTCCTTACTTTGTTCAGACTTCTCTAGTGTTTTCCTAATGTCCTTTTTCTGTTGGTACATCAGCCAAGACACCACAAGAGGCACGGTCATCGTGTCTCCTTAGGTTCCTCTTGGCCACGACATTTTCTCAGACCCTCTTTGGTTTTGATGACCTTGACCTTTTTGGGGAAGTGTTGGTCAGGTACTTTAAAGGATGTCCCACACCCTGGCTTTGTCGGATCTTTTTTCTCATTACTAGACTGGGTGTTGAATTCACCTTTGGGCATGTAAATATAAATGATGCATTGAAAGATACACACGGTCTATGAAGTTTGGATAGTGAGAACCGATAGATGCTGCACAAGGAACACGTTTCTTGCCCGCGACATATCCATGCATAGAGTGACTCACTGACTCAGTGTAAACGATGCTGCGTGTGGTTCCTTAGACCCGTATGAAAAACAGATTTCAGCTACCTTAGGTGCATCTGATAGTGTCCTTATTTTAGCACAACAACTAAATAGCTATAGTGCCAGCCGTGTATATCGTTCGGTATGGGCTCTAAGCTTTAACAGACAACCCACATTTTTCAGTGACAGACCAAAACCGAATTATATGTATCACTCATGCCAGAGATAAACTTAAGGCCTCCGGGTGGGGCTATGCTTCTTCCAGTGGTGGCTCGCAACGCCAGGCTTCCCTCTTCCAGAATCTACCGTCCCCTAGACTTTATATCTCTTATCTGCATTAGTGCACCAGAGGAGAGAGGAAGCGTGGAGAATGAAGTGAGAGGTTAGGGGCCAGACCTAGAGGTGTCAGGCATCACTTCTGCCCACATTTCATTGGCCAGAACTCCGTCATATAACCCCACCCAACTGCAAAGGAGGCTGGGAAATGTAGTCTAGCTATGGTTGCAGGAGAAGAAAGAATCGGGAAAATGTATGAACACACAACAGCCTCTGCCATCCTATGAAGTTACGTCACATAAAACCCTCAGTAGATAAAAGGGGATAAATGACTTGCAAGATAGATGCTGTTTTTTTCTTATACACATCCCTGTTCAGATTGTGTTGAAGATCTTTTGAGGTTATAGTATCTTCTGCATAGAGGCTTCCATTATAATGTGGATACTTCCTTACATGCCGAAATCTGTCCCTTTTAAAAATTATTTATTTATTTATTTTGGAGAGAGAGCATGAGTGGGGGAGAGGGAGGGAGAGAGAGGGAGACACAGAATCCGAAGCAGGCTCCAGGCTCCGAGGTGTCAGCACGGAGCCCGACGCGGGGCTCGAACCCACGAACTGTGAGATCATGACCTGAGCCGAAGCTGGATGCTTAACCGACCGAGCCGCTCAGGTGCCCTAAAATCTGTCCCTTCACACAATATAAGAGGAGCAAAGGGGTAGAAATTGGGGTAAATTATCGCATCAAAGAAATGTGCCTTTGCCCTAAATACATGTAAAATTACTGCAACACATGACCGAAAGAAATGGCTCCCATTATCTACATTTTATAGAAACAGGGACCAAGCAGAGACCCGTAAGAGAAAACTGAACCTGAAAGCATACCTCAGTCCAAGGTTAAATTCCATATATCCCTTTATAGAAAAGAATGAAGTGAGTCTTTCCCAAATGGGCCTATTCTCTCTTTCATTTTTTTAATGACCTTCCTCAATCTGAGCTATAGCATGTCTGGATGCTAACTGTCTAGTGGTCTAGACAGTGATGATATTATGACCAAGTTATGCACAGATAATCACTGTGTCACTGTTTTCGGTGCTGCCTACACATATGCTTCACTGAACAGACTTGGCATGTGCGATTACTCTCCTGATATTTATTTTCACCATTTAAGTCGAGAATGCTTACTTAATCAAACCGTCTGGTGAACTGAGCATTTTTTTTTAAACAATTCAAATGAAATATGAGAGTCCTGAAACAAAAAGAAAAAAAATCACGTTAATGTACTTCGTACATTTACGTGTGCTGGGGCAATCCACCTATGATATCTTTCTTGCTTTGTTCACCAGGGTCAGATCTTGCCCAAGACTCCCCCACGCCGTCACTACAAATCGACCTCACCTCAAAGCCACGCTGATAAGGAAGACCCAGGAATTTCTGGAGATGTCTTTCAGTTACGCAGCATGAGGCTTTGTAACGGAGTTTCATGTGCCCCCCACGGCCCACCCGGTCCCATGCACAGCTTGCAGTAAAACAAGCAAACTAGGGGCGCCTGGGTGGCGCAGTCGGTTGGGCGTCCGACTTCAGCCAGGTCACGATCTCGCGGTCTGGGAGTTCGAGCCCCGCATCAGGCTCTGGGCTGATGGCTCAGAGCCTGGAGCCTGTTTCCGATTCTGTGTCTCCCTCTCTCTCTGCCCCTCCCCCGTTCATGCTCTGTCTCTCTCTGTCCCAAAAATAAATAAACGTTGAAAAAAAAAAAAAAAAAAGGAAACACTTGTTTTTAAAAACCGCCGTCTTGAGGAAGAAGGGCCGTGATGTTACGACATCGCTTGAACCCACCTGAAGGGGGAGACTTGGCAATCAATGCAGAAATAAAAAACAACATGGTTTAGAAAGTAGGAGGATGTTCCAGACACAGCGGATAACAAGGTTTATATTTGGCACGGAAAGAGAAAATGATCAAAGGGTCCTGGAAGAAGTTTGTTTGGCCAAGGAAAAGACAGTCTGAGAGTAACAGGCGGACACGAAGGCAAAGGGGGGGGTGTTGATACAGCGTGACTTTGGGGAGAGTGTCAAGGTTCTGCTGGGCTGCCTTCCATGCTACTTCCACCGTTGTAACCACCCCTGTGGCCAATGTATTGCTTACAGAGGGCCCCGCGGCATGAAAGTCTATGGCTGCGTGGGGTAAAATAGAACCTTCCTCCACTTCGATGACTTCAGCCTGCTTTCTCTCTCACGTAGAATGGAGACAAGACACTCCACAGATGAATTTAAGATTCATCTGTGCTGGTTCTGAGCTCAGACACCTGTCAGGACAGCTGGGGTAGACCCATAGCGGGAGGGCAGGGAAGGGGGGGAGGCAGAGACAATCAGGAGTCAAGAAGTTTCCACAGTCCGTTGGAAGGGTGGACACAGCTCACTGATGGAAAGTTTGCCTTGCTTCCTCATCCTGAGTGAAGCCAGCTCTTCCAAATGTACTGAGTCAAACTCTGTGCCCCCCCCGAAACCCCGCCACCAAAATAAGATATGTTCTCACAGAACCTCACAGAACAGGACTTCGGGAAATGGGGTTTTGCAGATTTAATTAAGGATCTCAAGACAAGATCATCTTGTGTTTAGGATGAAACAAATCTAATGACAGGTATCCTTGCAAGAGAACGGCAGAGGGAGATTTGGGACCCAGAGATACGAGGCCACGAGAAGAGGGAGGCCGAGGCAGGAGGGGTGCCCCTATGGCCTGCAGTCACCAGCAGCCAGGCAGAGGCAAGGGACAGATTCTCCCTCAGGGCCTCCGCAGAGAAGCAGCCTTGCAGGCACCTTGATTTCATACTTCCAGCCTCCAGAACTGTGAGTGAATAAATATGTTGTTTTAAGTCACCACGTCTGTAGGCATTTGTCACAGCAAACCCCAGGACACTCATACCCCGGAGAAGAAACACTGGCTGGTGCTCACGTCCGTGTGCGGACACCGTCCCATCCTCAAAGTACTGCTTTTACTTGAACTCGGGGAAAATACACGGAACGCGAGAGTTACATCTTACTCGGTTTTAGCCGTCCAACGAAGGGGCGTTAAGGTCAGCACCAGTCTCCTGTGTCCATCGCTGCCACACATCCCCAAGATGTTATGAAAACATCTTCCCAGAGACTCTTGGCCCGTTAAACACGGACTGCCCATTCCCGTCTCCCCCAGCGCCTGGCAACCACCTTTCTCCTTCCCGTCTCTGAATCGGACTCCGCTAGGGACCCCATATAAGTAGAATCATGGACTCTCTGTCCTTTCGTGTCTGGCTTCTTCCACTTGGTGTGGGATCTTCAAGGTTCATTCATGGCGTAGGGCATATCAGCGCTTTGCTCCCTCTGAAGCTTAAATTAGATGTATTATATATATGCCACATTTTGTTTCTCCACTCATCTACCCATGAACACCTGGGCTGCCTCCACATTTCAGCTGTTGTAAATAATGCCGCTGTGAGCATGGGTACACAAAGAGTTCCTCATCCTCAAAATTGTCACATTTCTTCTTTGTTACGTCCCCTGAACTTCTTCATCTCTTCTCCCCCCCCCTTTTTTTTTAAAGTTTATTTATTTGTTTTGAGAGACACACACAGAGAGAGAGAGAATGCACAGGAGTGAGGGAAGGGCAGAGAGAGAGAGAGAGAGAGAGAGAGAGAGAGAGAGAGAATCCCAAGCAGGCTCTGTGCTGTCAGCGCCGAGCCCCATGCGGGGCTCAAACCCACGAACCGTGAGGTCATGACCCGAGCTGAAGTCAAGAGTTGGACGCTCAATTGACTGAGCCACCCAGGTGTCCCCATCTCTTTTCTCTTTCTAAATGGAGTGATCCCTGGACCGGGCCCCCTGTTCCTCAGTAATGCCCTTGTCAGGACAGTTCTTAGCAGTGAGGGCTTCAGGGTTTCTATAGAGACATCTAAGAGAGGCTTGGCTTGGGGGGACAAAAATCGCTGGGTGGCGGAGGTGGGGGGAGAGGAGGGAAGCAGGGCCCGGGGGCTTTGTCAGGGCCGCATTTGCCAGCCCCCTCGATGTTTTCACTGGGGACGCAAGTTACAGATCAATAAAAATAGCTAAGTCTGTTAAAGAGGTCTACTTACATGAGACCAAGAAAGCATCAGTGACCCATAAGGAGGGATATCATCACTGCCTTTCTTTGGGGTGACTTAGGGCTTTCATGGCGCTTTAAGCTGGGTCCTCCCCTCCATCCTTGGCGTTTATCCTCAGTTAAAGGTAACCGTCAAGTTTATCATAGCAGGGGCACTTTGGGGAGTAAGACAGGGGGCCCTGGGATCATGTAGGCAAAGGGCTGTGTGTTTACTTTGCCAAGACTCAGGGCCGCACCATCCCCTCTGCCCTCGGGGACCCACAGGATCTTGGTTACACCCATCCTGGGATTCACAGCCTATAATAGCTCCACACCTATATTTTGTGATATAAAGTCCCAAGCTACTCCAAGACATGGGATATTAATGGTGCCCAAGCTAAGGATGTACCATATGAAATGCACCCTGCCTACCTTGTTCTCCCTGTTTATTTTCTTCCTGAAAATGACAGGCACAGCTGATGGGAACCAATGTACCTCTCCAAACCAAAAATCTATCCTTCATTGTATCACTTGTGAAGAGTCAAAAGTTGTTTTATTAGCCAATTGTATGTTCTCCTTCTTACAACGTTTTTCTTTTGGGGAAACCAGTTTTTGCTGGCCTGAAGGACACCCCATACAGACAGCACATAAATTCTGTGCTAGGAATACCAAAATCTTACCTCCGAAGGGGGGAAATTCTAGCTTCTATTTATTTATAGTACTTTTTTCCCTCAACAATCGCTGTTCTCTATAATTTAAATGTCTGCAAAAATAGCAGTTATGTAAACATTAATGCATAAAAAACTATCATTTTGATATAGCCTGCAAATCCTGGAAGCCGAACATTAAGGAATCATGAGATTTTTTTTCTGTCTAAGCAAGGGGCGGGAGTTCACAATCTTTTTATCCCTAAAACGTACCCTTCCAAGCTTTTCAAGTTCAAATTGTTCAGCAGGCCTGAATTGCCATTAGCATTGCATTTTGGCAAATGTTCATTTTCCTTCTGCCTCCAGTAACAGGCTCCCATGATAAACTTGTGTCTTTTATTTCTGTATTTGCTGATTTTCCAGCGTTAAGCATGGAGTCTTCTTTTCCCGTTCAACATGAAAGTTACATTTCTAATCATAATATAATAAATATATGCAACCCAGCAAGGCTAGCTTTGGAAAGTGTACTATCAGGGCACCTTGGTGGTTCAGTTGGCTAAGTGTCTGACTCTCGATTTCAGTTTAGGTCAAGATCTCACAGTCAGTGAGTTCAAACCCGGCCCTGCGCTGACAGGGCAGAGTCTGTTTGGGATTCTCTCTCCCTCTCTCTCTGCCCTTCCCCAACTCCTCTTTCTCAAAATAAGGAAGCATTAAAAAAAAAAAAAACCAGAGGAAAAGAAAAAGTGCTATCAAATAAACCCAACCATCATAAATTCAAAGATATGTACCCACAGTGGGGGAAAGGTCTTTATGTTCAGAGTAGAAATTCTTTCTCAGGAAAGTTCATGAAATTATATTAAGACTGATGTACTTCTAGAAGGCATTAGACCAAGAGCAGAAAAAGTCAAATGGAGACGTGTGTGCATGCTGGGGAGAGGAGAGGAGATGGTAGAGAAACTTACAAAAGCCAAAGCACAGGTAAGTTGCTTACCTGTGGGTATCAGGACCCCAGCCTCACACAGATCCCTCACCATGTCCTCAAAGCTCTATACTCAGCAATGGCCCATAGGCTGGCCTTACATCCGAGCATGCTTGCCTCTCTGAAATCTGTGAGCTTATCCAAAGCTACGCATTCTTAGGATGGGCCCCTCTGAAAACCCCAGATGCCCGCAGCTCTCATCACCCAAGAGACACAATGCATTTAAGGAATTGTACCTTCTGTATGACGGGCTCTTGAACTCAGTGACTGAGTCCATGGTCCCTGGTAGCAATGACAATTATATAACCACTCCTCGCAATCTGCCTTCATCGAGCTCCTACCGTGTCTAAGACACTGTGTGAGACAAAATCTTTTACCCCAAAGAGCGTATAGTCTAATGGGAGGGGACGGAGAAACAACATTCAGAGGGAGGTGAGGAGGGCTAGTTTTGCCCAGGGAAGTGGGAAAAGCATCCTAGGAAAGGTGCCCTTTGAATTGAATTGAAGAAGATGAGCAAGACAGCTCAAACATCAGGCAATGAAGAAGAACATTCCATACTTACTGGTGGGAAACCCAGAGGTCAACTGCTTGGACTATTTGGAGAAGAGTAAGTAAGCTTCTGCGAGGAGAGCTAAGGAGGCACTGAGTGGGAAAAGAACAGAGTCCAGGAAAGGTAGACAGGAGTCAGACTATATAGCTTGATAAGCATTTCCTAAGTAAATAAATGGATAAGTGAATTCGTTTTTTAAAAAAAGATTCCCCCCCCTTTGAAGTATTTAGAAAACAACATTCAATGGTATAAGAGATAGCTTATTTGTTTGTTTGTTTATTTATATTTTTTGGTGGGTGTTAGGAACTGAATGTTTGTGTCCCTCCCCAAATTCATATGTTGAAGCCCTGCCGCCCAATGTGATGGTATTTGGAGGTGGGGCTTTGGGAAGTACTTAGTGCTAGATGAGGTCGTGAGGGTAGAACCTCAGGATAGGATTAGCGCCCTTATAAAGAGAGAACCAGAGTGCTTATTCTCTGTCCCTCCCCTCCTTCCCACCAAGAAGGCGGCCATCTACAAGCCAGAAAAAAAACCCTCACCAGGAACTGAACTGGCTGGCACCTTAATCTCGGACTTGCAGCCTCCAGGACTGTGGACAATACATGTCTGGAATGTTAGTCACCCAGTCTCTGGTATTTTGTTCTGACAGCCTAAGAAGGCTAAGACAGTGGACTATTTTTTTTTTAAATAATATTTTGAAATTGTTAACACCAAGTTTTATGCAGAGGATTTGGGAAGCAAAGTTGCCACATAGCTAAAATAATTCCACAGCTGAACCTATGACTTTTCTGAAGACCACAAGATAAAAGATCATACTGTTTAATACCTTGGAAACCATTTATAGGAAGAATGAACTTGCTAAAAAAGAGCACCAATTTTTGTTTAATTATAAAATAGACACGAGAAATGCGGCTGAAAAAACAAACTGAAATATAAAAGGAAGCAGTGACCCATATTCCTTAGACCACAGGTCATTTTCCAGGAAATGGGAAGTAATGAGACTTCAGTAAATACTGGGTTGAACCAGGTCAAAGTGCCATTCTGGTAGCCAGAACTGTGGGGTTTCCATACATCAAGCTGGGACACCAGCGGGGCGGCTTACAGCTCAACTCAGTTGTGACCCTATCTACCTAGAGGGAGCGTCAGATCCCATAGGCCTACAAGACTGTGCCTCCCCCACTCCAGATGCCACTTATAAGCCCAGGTCGTCATCTGTACGTCTGACCTTCTGGCTTCAAATCACAGGTCCTCACGACCCCCTGCTTGGGTTCAAATACTTTGCTAGCGTGGCTCACAGAACTCAGGAAACCAGTTTACTTACGAGATCACTGGTTTATTACAACACATAGTAAAGGAATCAAATCAACAACCAGATAAAGAGATACATAGGGAAGGGTCGGCAAGGATCCCAGAGACAAGAACTTCTGTCTCCTGGAGTTTGGGATGTGCCACCCTCTCCGCCTTATGGATGGGCTCTGGTCCACCCACCTAGAAGCTCTCTTACCTTTGTAGTTCAGGGATTTTTATAAGGCTTCGTCCCATCAGCATAATTAAATCCTTGGCCAATGGCGATTGATCTCAAGCTCCAGCCCCTCCTCTCCCTTCCCGGGAGGTGAGGGGTGGGTGTTGAAATTCCCAATCATCTGATCACAGGTTTGTTTCCCCAGCAACTAGCTCCCACCGTTAGGTTACCTGAGGGTGTTCCAAATATCACCTCATTAACATAAACTCAGATGTGGCTGAAGGAGGTTTGCTATGGACAACAAAAATACTCAGCCATAAAAAAGGATGAAATCTTGCCCTTTGCAAAGACATGCATGGAGCTAGAGAATTACACCACGTGAAATAAGTCTGTCAGAGAAAGACAAATGCCATACGATTTCACTCATATGTGGAATTTAAGAAACAAAACAAAGGAGCAAAGCGGGGGAGGGGGAGGTGGGGGGAGACACAAACTAAGGAACAAGCCTCTTAACACACTGGTGGTCACCAGAGGGGAGGTGGGTACAAGGATGGGTGAAATATGTGATGGGGATTTAGGGGTCACTTGTTGTGATGAATACTGGGTGTTGTATGTAAGTGTTGAATCACTATATTGTACACTTGAAACTGACATTACAACACGTGTTATCTAACTGGAATTTCAATAAAAACTTAAAAAAAAATAAGATATTCCTTTCACTTGTATCTCCCTCTTCATTTAGGAGATTCCAAAAGTTTTAGGAGCCCTGTGCCAGGACAGAAGATGAAGACCAAATATATATTTCTTGTTATAAATCACAATATCACACATAAAGTTTAACCTAATTCTAAACGGTGATGTTGCTGTAATTAGAGTCTTCATGTATGAGTTTTATGTAATTTATCACATTTTATAGTGTTAGAAGAATAAGCTATTAATTGAATACAAATTAGTCCGTAGAGTAGCTGTTTAGAATTTAATTGTTTTTAAGACTGTGATAAACCAGATGACTAGTAATAAAACTGATAATTACAAAATTAACAGAATTTGATCTTTGGCTATAATTCAGGGACTAATTCTCTATAAAAGAAAATTAAATGTTAGTTGTGATAGAGCGTTATTTTTAAAGATTACTGCCTTGCAATTGATTATTTTAAGTGGAAGTAAACTGAATTTATATTAAAAGCAAACAGTTGCATTTTTATGTCAGTGGAAAAAAATATTTGTTGTTTTTAATGACCACAGAATCATTAAGTTACATCCTTTGTGGAGAATGGGTCCCAAGCCAGGGTTTTAAACTATTAACTGTCTTCCTCTTAATACAGGATATTTTGAGAATGTATTTTAATTGTCCCCACAAAAATATTATTCCATTCCTTAAATGAAATTTACTTTCTTTAATATATTGGGAGAGTAAAGCCCTGAGCCAACCAGATCTAATTCTGTCCATAAGAAAAAACTGTAAAAAAATCATGTGCATGCCTGCACACATCCATACATGTGCGTGCGTGTGCACACACACACACACACACACACGCACATTCACACTAGCAATAAGAAATAGTATGTCTTGATAGTTACTTTTTTGGGCAATAAAGGAAAACCCTCCACGGCCTTCCAGGATTCTGATCACCAGTAACAATAATATTGTTTTCTTTAAGTAGAGTAAAGTAGAGTAAGAAAAGTAGAGTTTTCTTTAAGAACACATTTAATTTTAATTTTTATCCTTTTAAAATTATTTAAATAGGTAATATGTGCGGTGGAAAAAACATAAAAGGCAGAAGAGGAGGACACAACCTCCCTCCCAACTCGTCAAGTCTCCTGGTTGCCTTCTCCAGAGTTAACCACTGTTAACAGCTCTTAAGAATCACCCCAGACACACACTGTAAGAGCTTACCAGCTATCACAACACCGGCCAGTAGAAAGATAATGCAACCCACGTAAGCAACGGAAAAGTTTCTGGTAGCTACATTAGTGAAATTAATATTAATATTTACTTTTATTTAGCCCCACATTAGTGAAATTAATATTAATATTTACTTTTATTTAGCCCCAAATAGGCAAACTGCTATTTCCACATGTAAACAATATAAAAATATCGAGATATTTACAGATTTTTTTTTTTCCTACCGAGACTTTGAAATCCAGGATGAACGTACATTCAGCACATCTCAATCTGCACCAGAAACATCTCCTATAGAAAGCAGTCTTCCTATTGGGGCCCCTGGGGGGCTCAGTCAGTTAAGCATCCAACTTCGGCTCAGGTCATGATCTTGTAGGTTCGAACTCCTTGTCAGGCTCTGGGTTGACAGCTCGGAGCCTGGAGCCTGCTTCGGATTCTGTGTCTCCTCTCTCTGCCCCTCCCCTGCTCATGCTCTGTCTCTCTCTATCTCTATTTCAAAAATAAATACACATTAAAACAATTTTTTAAAAAGAAAGTAGTCATCATAGTGAACAGCAGAGTTCTATAAAGTTCCATAAAGTGTAAGAATCTTTTTTTAAGAAAAAGTTTTGTGTTTTTTTTTTAAAAAGCTTGCATACAATATCCATTGTTCTTCATTTTCTTACTATTTTAAGCATGGTTACAGAGTATGTACATACATATACACATATTATAGAAAAATGAGAAAATACAAAGAAGAAAACTTCTATTTTTTTTATTTTAAGTTTATTTAGTATTTATTTAGAGGGATGCGGGAGCAGAGAGAGACCGAGAAAGACAATCCCAAGCAGGCTCCTCACTGTCAGCACAGAGCCTGATGAAGGGATCGATCTCACAAACTGTGAGATCATGACTTGAGCCAAAGTCAAGAGTAGGAGGCTTAACAGACTGAGCCACCCAGGCACCTCCAAAGAAGAAAACTTTTAAATGCCCTGTAATTCTATTTTTGTTTTAGTACAAGTACAAGGAACAGTTCTGAACCTCCAGGAATAAGTCTATAATATACATACATTTTAATCACACATCCATAGGTCTGAGACAGCTGCCCAAGATGTCATTTAGTGGAGTCTTACCGTGAGGTCAAGAACTTCACTAAGCAATAGTCAATGAATATGTTTTTGTTTGAAAGGTGAAATCTCTCTCCAACCCCCACCCCTGTCTCTCTCTTTCTCCCCTTACCTTTCAAATGCAGAGCCAATGGGAAACATTGTTAACAACTGTCCTTTCTTTTTAGTTGTTTTTGTTTCTTTTTTAGTTGGGGTGGGGGGTATGCAATATTTCATTGCGCCCATAACATGCATTGCCTTTGAAAACAAGGGTAGGCAGCCTTATTCTTCGCCTGGAGCCAATTTATGTGCCTTCATACAGCTGTGTTTGGATATGTAGATATGGTAGAGAAATTTGGAAAATTACCACGTGAAATTATTGTTTATCTTTTCTTCTCAGGGGAACAAAGTTTTGAATAAGCTTTTCATTGATGAATAAAAATCTCAGTGTCTACTTAACTATGAGGTATGCATTATAAAAATCTTGGGATTCCATGCCGTGGAAAGAACACCGGGCCAGGAGTCTGGAACGTTCCATGTCAGTCTTCCTTCTCTCCAGTGAGAACTTGTAGCTCACTTAGCCTGTGGCCCTCAGCTCCCTGCTCCACAGATTATGAGGTGGGACCCGAAATTTTTATACCTGTAACAATCCTACAATTTTTCTTGCAGTACATTAGGGCAACTTTTAAAACCTTCCTTTCAAAATAACTATTTTTAATCTTAGTTACAAGAAAATGTGTGATTCACAAAAGTACAACTGGATACAATTTTTCTAACATTTCCTTATGGTTTATGGCCCCGGCTGGCAAACGATGAATTCCAAGGCCAGCTGTTTTTATAGAGGCCCTGAGCTAAGAATAGTTTTATGTTTAAATGGTTGGGAAAAAAATCAGAAGAACCTTTCATAATGTATGAAAATTATAGGAAGTTCAGATTTTGGTGTTCATAAATAAAGTTTTATTGGAACGCAACTACACTCATTCGCTTCCTATTGACTGTGGTTGATTTCATGCTACAGTAGGTCAACCTGAGTAGTCGAGACAGACAGTACAGGGCCCACAGAGCCTAAAATATTTACTACTTAACCTCTAGGGGAGAAAATTGCCACTCCTTGATTTATAGTACTGAAAAACAAATAGGAATTTTCAGAAAGACTAGGTAACATTCATTAAGCACTTAGAGTATGCCAGTGATTGGGTTGATTTTTTTTTTAATATAACCACGGAAGCATGGCAGGAGCAGGATTTGATTCCAGATCTCTCTGATACAGAGTCTGTGCCTTTAACCTCAGTTCCAGAGCACAAACCTTCCTCTGCGCCTCACTCAAAAGACACGGATGTTTTTTGGCAATGCAAAAAGGGCCAATCTGTAAAAGGGATGGCTGAAAAAAATGGTTGGTGCCTTCAGGACTATTAAAAAGAACTTGAGGGGCGCCTGGGTGGCGCAGTCGGTTAAGCGTCCGACTTCAGCCAGGTCAAGATCTCGCGGTCCGTGAGTTCGAGCCCCGCGTCGGGCTCTGGGCTGATGGCTCAGAGCCTGGAGCCTGTTTCCGATTCTGTGTCTCCCTCTCTCTCTGCCCCTCCCCCGTTCATGCTCTGTCTCTCTCTGTCCCAAAAATAAATAAACGTTGAAAAAAAAATTTAAAAAAAAGAACTTGAAATGACATATTCAGCTTGAATCCACGCATCTACAGAAGGGATCACAACGCAGAAGGGAAAAACTAAAGAAAGTTATAGATTCAAACTAGAAGGCAGTGCGCTGCCATGTTGCAGAGGCAGAGGGTCTACTCGATGGTTCCAAAGTGCCCACTGATGGACCACTGTCCATTCACGACAAAATTGCCGCCAGGGCAGAGTAAAATAAAAAAATATTCAAGACGATACCCTGAATTTTTCATGGAACGTAATTATTCAGCTTAAATACAGCCCTTTATTCTGGGATCATATCCTCTCAAATTTGGGGCAGAAAATATATTCTGTGTTTTGCATGATCAGACTGCACCACAGGCTTTTTTCTTTAATGGATTTGCTTGACGAAAGAAAAGGCAGACGACCCTATTTTGGTCCTTTATTTATTTTTTTTAATTTCTTGGTCGGTGGAATCCTGAAGTCTGGGAACCAGTGGTTTACATGCCCTCTGACCCAGTAATTCAACTTCCAGGAAATGATTCTCTAGAAATCATGTGTGCTGTAGAAAACAATTTGTAAACAAAAAATATATGCTAAAGCATTATTTGCAAAAGGCAAAATCTCAAAATTAAATCACAGAATAGTTAAATTACTGTATAATCATATGATAAAATAGCATACGACAATTAAAAATCTCTTGTGTACTTTGTCTATTGACATGAAAATGCCCATGATATTATGTTGAGGGTGAAAAAAGGAACAAAACTACATATGAAAAATACGATTACAGCTTACGGAAAATTAAATGTATCATCATCATATATGAACAAAACATGCCCAAATGCGTTTATAGTTATGTTTTGTTTTTGTTTTTTTGTTTTTTGTTTTTTTCAGATCAAGAATGTTTTCTTCGACTGTCCTGTCCAACTAGTCTGGCCTTTTTCCGTAAATTCCCATGACGGCATGTGAAATCTCTGTTTTGGTCCTTTGCCTTTCATTTTACCTCCCATTCTTTTCACATGTGGGTCTTTACTTCTGTGTTCTGGAAGAACTCTAGTGCTGTTTTCTGCCTTATGGATCCTGCAGCTCACAGCGTGTGATGAGACCTCTGACCCCACTTTCTGTTTGCTGCCTTTTCAGTCCTTCCTGTGCCACTCAGGAGTCTATCACTGTCATCCCCTCACGTCTTCTAGAGACTGCTACACGGAGACCCTACACATTTGAATCCTAATTGCCACATCGTTTTCTCCTGGTCATGTTGGTAAGCGATGCTGAGAAGTCTTTCTCTGAATGCATTCCTCGGAATAACTTTCCTCTGGACCTAGAGTAATTTTTATTTTTATTTCTTTTTATTATTTTTTTAATGTTTACTTATTTTTGAGAGAGAGAGAGACAGAGTGTGAGCAGGGGAGGAGCAGAGAGAGGGAGACACAGAATCCGAAGCAGGCTCCAGGCTCTGAGCCGTCAGCACGGAGCCCGACGCGGGGCTCGGACCCACGGACCATGAGGTCCTGACCTGAGCTGAAGTCAGACGTTTAACCGACGGAGCCACCCAGGCGCCCTGGACCTAGAGTAATTTTTAGTAGGTTGTGTTTTATCCAGTTAATTTTTTTTTTCAACGTTTATTTATTTTGGGGACAGAGAGAGACAGAGCATGAACGGGGGAGGGGCAGAGAGAGAGGGAGACACAGAATCGGAAACAGGCTCCAGGCTCTGAGCCATCAGCCCAGAGCCTGACGCGGGGCTCGAACTCACGGACCGCGAGATGGTGACCTGGCTGAAGTCGGACGCTTAACCGACTGCGCCACCCAGGCGCCCCATTATCCAGTTAATTTTTGACTAAAGAGAGATCTCAGGAGCCCCAGTGTTCGCTGCCCAGAGGAAATGGCCCTCACTCCTTGTTCCTTTTACTGTCTACATGGGGGTGGACAACCCTTCTCAGGTCCTTCCCCAGTGCTCAGCTGTGTCTCCTCATTGTGTGTCTGGTGTCCCGAAGTGCGGTCTTCCCCTACATGGTTGGGTCTCTCCCACCACGAACCAATAAGGACAACAGACTCCCTGGGCTGCAAGGCCACCAGAACTCAGTCTCTCCATACAACCTCCTTCGCTTCATCCACTGTAACAGGTTCAATTGTACCCGCCAAGAATTCATATGCTGGAGTCCTAACCCTTGGTACTTAGGATGTGACCTTTTTCAGAAACAGGACCATTGCAGATGTAATTAATTAAAATAAGATAAGGTCATTAGGTTGGCTATTATCCAAAAGACAAGAAGAGAATACAAATGTTGGAGAGGGTGTGGAGAAAAGGGAACCCTCGTGCGCTGTTGGTGGGAATGTAGATTGGCACAGCCAATATGGAAAACAGTATGGAGGTTTCTCAAAAGTTTTTAGAAAGAGCTACTGTATGATCTAGTGATTTCATTTTTGGGTATTTATCCAAAGAAAATGAAAACACTAACTTGCAAAGTTTCTGTACTCCCCTGCTGATTGAAACTGTACATACAATATCCAAGACGTGGAAACAACATCAGTGGATGAATGGGTAAAGAAAATGTGATATATACATACAATAAGATATTATTCAAACATAAAAATGAATGAAATCATGCCATTTGCAACAACATGGATGGACCTTGTGAAATAAGGTGAAGCGAAATAAGTCAAAGAAAAAGAAAGCTACCGTATGACCTCACTTATATGTGGAATCTAAAGCAAAAATGAACAAGGAAAATAAACTCATAGATTACAGGTTGGTGGATGCCAATTAAATGGGTGAAGGGGATCAAAAACCTTATAAACTTTCAGTTATAAAGCACATAAGTCATGGGGATATAATGCACATCACGGTGACCATGGTTAGTCACGTGGTATTGCAGATTTGAAAGTTACTGAAAGAGTGAGTTTTAAAAGTTCTCATCATGAGAGAAAAAAATTGCTAACTATGTATGGTGAAAGACGGTATCTAGACTTATTAAGGTGATCATTTCACAATCTATACAAACATTGAAGGAATACCATGCTATATGTCAATTATACCTCGGTTTTAAAACATAGGAAAAGGTGTCCCCTTTCTGTTCAGGTCTTTGCTTACTTTCCTGATGCTCCCGTTGTTATATATTGTTGTGTAACAAACCACCTTGAAAATGAATGTACAACGTATTGCTATTACTTCAAAAACCAAAAAAGCAGCTAAGTCATTCTGTTGGGCCTGAATCCATCATGACTTATGAAAAGGGGAAATTTGAACAGAGACTCACACACATACCAACACACGCACAGGGAGGACCCCATGTGAAAATGTGGGCGGAGATGAGGGTGTTGCATCTATAAGCCAAGGGATGCCCAAGATTGCCAGCAACCACAGCCCTCAGAGGGATCCGACCCTGCCCTCACCTCAGTCTCTTCTGACTTGGGGCCTCCAGAACTGGGAGATGATAAATTTCTGTTGTGTAAGCCTCCCAGTCTGGGGCTCTGTTACAGACGACTGACACGCCCACCGAAGCCCCTCCGTGGTCCAATGGATTCAGGCCTTGGTCACCTGAGGACTCCTCTGTCCCCAACTCTATTCCAGTACTCCATTCCTGGTGCTCCAGTGATGTTAGAACAGCCGCGTGGCCCCTCACACACTGTGCTGATTCTCTGCTCAGGCAGCCTCCTCTGCCCAGAATCCCCTCCTCCACCCTCACTCTGGCCCTCCACCTGCCATCTTCCCTGGCCATGCTTGGCCCTTCCTGACTCGGAAACTCAGGCCAGAAATCCAGGACCACCTCCCCCAGAAAACTGCTAACTTAGATGCCTTTCTTAAGGTGACCCACCATCCTCATTTGTCTGGGATCTGAAGAGGTTCCCGTACTCTTGGTGCTAAACACAAGAAAGTTCTTGGGCAAACAGAGGCTAGCACTGCCTTTCTCAATGCTCCCATAATTCTCGGTACCTCTTCCTAGAATTCTTCTTCCTAAACTTCTATTAGGATGATCTGATTTACAAGCAGGAAAATCTGGTCTAATCAGACCCACACTAGACAGGGGCCACCTTGGGGACAGTGTTTCTTCACACCTGTATTCCCAGCACTTCATACATAATAGGTGCCCAGTTAACGTTCTGAAATAAATAAATGGAGTTGTCAAATCTCTTTAGGGTGACCCTTGCATAAAGGGTGACCCACCCATTCATTTACTTACTATCCGTCCCTGGACTGCCATGTTCCAGGTACTGTTCTCCAGTTAGTAGCTTTTACATCCTTGACTAAGGACCCAAAGACTCCAGAGGAACATGCCCCTAAAACTGTCTTAGGAGATACCTACTTTATTTAACAAATACGTCCAGAGTAAACTATGACTGCTCGGCATAACTAACAAAAGAGTTTTGTAAGAGTCCAAATCTGAGATTCATCAAGTCCCTTGGAAAATGGAACTTCATTTGAATATTGTTTGGCCGTTGTTGTTGTTTTCCTGAAATTAAGTATAGCTTTCATACCAGAAGTTGCTATAAATCCCCCATTTTAGTCAATAGCATCTGAGTAGGAAAATAATTTTGTTTTTTTAAAATTTTTTTAATGTTTATTTATTTTTGAGAGAGACAGAGTATGAGTGGGGGAGGGGCAGAGAGAGGGAGGCACCGAATCGGAAGCAGGCTCCAGGCTCTGAGCTGTCAGCGCAGAGCCCGATGCGGGGCTCGAACTCACAAACCATGAGATCATGACCTGAGGCGCAGTCGGACGCCTAAGCACCTGAGCCACCCGGGCGCCAGAAAATTAATTAATTTAAAGGACACTTTCCTGAGAAATTATTGTATGGCATTGTGGAAATCTCTGTATTAATTCCATAGCAAACATCTTTGCAATGTATAATTGTAGTCCTCCACAGGAATTATTAATATTTATTAGTATTTTACTGTATGACCAGATAACTTTTTATTATTATAAACAATTCTGCAAGGAATATTATTTTAGCCAATGATTACTGTTTATTCCTTTAGGAATGTTTTATTCCTTTATTCCTTATTTATTCCTTTAGCCTAAATCCTTAAAATTGGAATTTTTAGGTCAAATGACATTTTGAAATTATTTTGATTTAAATATTCCATATATTCTTCTAGTCCTTGAAGACAAGAAAAATATTTGCTGACCTAACGGTCCTCTTGTATGGACTGGTATAGACCCGTGTCATTCTTTTCTGCTTTTCACAGCTCACTGTGAAAGATGATTTCATTGCACATCAAAAATCTTCTGGTTGCCAAAATGCTTATCTTTACCTAAAAGAGGATTATGATGAAGATGTTGCATCTTAAGTTAAGGACAAAAATTCTCTGTCTATTTACATGGCTAGGCAGAAAAATAGTTTGAAAATGCAGGGTGGAGACAAGATGAATGAGCTAGAAGCCCCAACAGTGTTTTAGCTGTCTCACTGAAAAGACATTCCAAAATCTTGCAGCACAAGAAATACTTTGAACGTCGGCCTTAAACTTAATCCCATAGGAGGGAGGCTTGGCAAGCAAGTCCACATCTTTCTTGTAACCCTAAGAAGTTCACAGATTCCAGTAAGCTTCCATGCATTTTGCAATCCAGCCTCTACCCCATGAATCTTTCTTCTTTTCCAGCTTATGAAATTTTCTCGTTTTCCTAAAACGTCGTTCAAACCCTCTCTCTCTGTTGTACGTCTCTCAATTATGAAAGTGCCATTTCGATTTATAGTCTCCAAAATCAATAAAGCCTCCCCTCCCCAAGTAAAAGGGAGAAGGATCTGGAATCACTTTATGAAATGTACCTAATAATAATATGACAACAACATGCCATGTTATCGTAGCTCAAACTACGCTGAGGCAGCCTGGTCAGTACTTGGCTATCTTTGAAACAAAATCACATTCTTCAGGAAGTGGTGTTGGTAACTCAATAAGCAGCAGCTGTTCCTGGGTCTTTGAAAAAAAATGTTTCATCATTTGACCAGTCTTCAGTATCCAGCGTTATGCCCCATTATAACTGAAGGCCAAAATGGAAAAGTCTAGTTCGTATAATGATTGGAAAACCTCTGGGCAAATAAATACATGAAAAAAATTTTTTTTGCTCTTAATCTGAGTATCCTATCTCAATTTAGATGTACTCTGTCCACATCAATTTCTCTGTAATGTTAATTTGTACTTATTACCCAGAAATTCCATACTCATAAAATGATTGCTCTATTCCTTCTAATCTTAATAATGAGTACTCCATCCCTGTGCCATTTTAAAAGCTTTCTAAAGACCCTTTTAAAATGAAAGGTGATATCACTGAATGTAATGTTTATTTACAAGATATTATGATCCCAGGCTTCCAGAATGCTCAGTATAAATAACAACCCAGCATCATGCACTGCATTTAATAGAAATTTGATCCCATCAATTTTACATGATCCCACCAAGGAGAGGGTAGAATGCTAATCATGCTAATGAGAATTTGATGTTGACAGAAGATTCATTTATAAATAAAAATGGCCAGAAAGATTATTAAATCAGATGATGGTTTGTCAATACCCATCTAACATTAGGTCTCATGATCCAGATGACCAACCACACTTTCAATAACAATAATAAATAACAATTATGATTCCTACGTTGTACTTATGTAGCACTTTTCATCAGTGGACCTAAAAAGATATGTATTCAATTATCTGCAGGCTCCTTGACAGGCTGGGCTTGAAGTATCTACTTCCAGGAGGAATCTAAATCGACATCATGTTCATCATTGTACTGAAATGGCTCTGGTCATGCTTGTCCAACCTTCTGCAGATCGCATACTATGCACACCCACATGACCTGGACAAGAGGTCCTCTGGAGAGGGACAGACGATGGTGCAACTAGATCATGCTTCTCGTCTGATTCTTCCCTATGCCTCAGCTCTCCCGAGGAGTCTGTGGACCTGAGACACTCAGGGCTTGTGCAATCCAAACGCGTTTGCTGAAATTTATACAGTTTATCCCTTGAAGTCACTAGAACTTTCTACCCATCTTTAAGGAAAAGGGAAGAATAGCACACTTAAAAAAAATCTACCTTGGGCAGTAGAAATACAAATGGAATGACAATTCATAAGTCATTGTATGTTCTCATAGACTTTGACAGATTGTGACTGTCACAGACCCTGCTATTATGTAGACATTTTGATTGCAATTCACCTGCCATTTGTACGCCTATTCCGTTGGCATCTGAGACAATGACTCCCAGTGCCCCCTGCACCGAGGATTGAAATATTCAGTAATAGGTGAGGAAACTCACCCAGAGAGCTGCCCAGGTCTGATTTTCTTCATTCTCCCTTAAGAGAGACACAGACAACTTGAACAGGCTGCTTAAGACAGCCAGTCATTCTGGTAGAAATGAAAATGAAAAGATCTATGAGGAATGACTGAAAAAAAAAGGGAAAAAAGGACTCAAAGAAGACATGTGTGCTTCAAGTGCATAGGTATGTAGAAAAGGGTACCATCTTGAAGAGGAAGAGCCATGCAACAGGCATGATACTTGATGGAGTTGCCTGGGCAGGAATGAGAAAGGAGAGAAGATACAGGTGCCATGACTAAATATTCATTAATTCCATAAATGTTTACTAAGTACTTACTGTATGTTGGGCACTATGCAAGATGTTGGAGACACGATGCTGAGAAACAACAGGCAAGGCATCTGCCATCTTGGATCTGAGAGTCTGGTGAGGGTGGCGGACAGGATTCTGCTTGGCGCACTCATAAATGGAGAACCACGGCTCCAGCAGGCCCTGTGGAGGAGGGACGGTGTGTGGACTGTAAGACCGACCTAGTCTAGAGTCCGGAGAAACTTCCCTGAGAAAGAAACACTTGAGGAAGAGATCAAAGTAGGATGAGGAGTAAGCCAGGTAAGGGCACGGGGGCAGAAAGGATTCCAGAGAATGACCAGTCAGAGCACGGAAATGGAAGAAATCAGGAAACAGACAAAGGCAGAATAGGAAGGCCTACTGGATCGTGTTTAGAAATTTTGGCTTTCGATAAGGAACAGTGGGGAATCATTAAAAGTGGTTTTGTTTTGTCTTGAGGCAGACAGGTGGTGATGTGGTCACGTTTGTACTTAGAAAAAGTCACTTGGGCTCTCCAGTGGAGAGTGGATTGGATGGGACCAGAGTGTATATCCAGGGAGAAGAGAAGAGGGCTGCCCTAATGGGACATTAGGTAGTGGACCGCCGTGGAACCTAGAATTTTAATGTCTTAGGACATCTAAGTTTGGAGTTCGTGAACTTTGCTTCCTTCACTGACTTAATTTAGTCAATACTCGACATACTAAATGACATTTTGGAAGTAGAAATTAGATTTTATGTTGTTTTTATCAATCCCCCAACCTTCAGTCACTGCTGTTACTGCCAACAAGATTTTCTTTTGACTTCAGGAATATTATCCTGCATTCTAAGCTATGTGAGGGTAATATAGCTGTAGCCTGCAAGAAGTTACCTTATCAATTATCAAAATAATCATCAGGAAAGACAATTTTTGTTTATTTATGTATTTGTTCATTTATTTATTTACTTATATCGGTCATTACCTTTAAAGAGCTAGGTGCCAGATTTCACAAAAGTACAAAATAAAGCCAAAAGGAAGCCATTTGGAAAGCCTCTAAAACTTAGGAGGAACTTAAAATTTCTCACCTCCACATTTACATCATTTCTTGTGATGCCATGTACCCAATACGTGATTGAAACCAGGCCACAATAGCTTTCCCATACACGGGTTTAAAAGTAAATGTATTTATAAAGGCTTCAAGGACAGAGTTTGGAGAAGTAAAGGAGCTTCTATAATTCAAAGATATGTTTTCTAAGTGTCCAGAAAACAATATCAAGAAGTTCCTGGGGCTGGTTGTTAAACCTGTATGAGCTAACGTTGTTATTTATTGGTGGTGACTTTTTTTTTTCGCTGCAGAAGATACGTATCTAAAGCTATTAGTATTTATACTTTTGTTTTTAGAGTGGTTTATTTTGTGATTTAACTCTGTCACTTACAAGAAGCCAAATGATGCAAAGAAGGCTTTTTGCCTTATATACGCGCATGGGTTCTTATGGACATGAAGCCTTTGCTGGGGTGGAGGAGGGTAGGGAGAGGGAGTCAGAAACTTTAAAAAGAATGGGATGGATCTCACCATCAGAAGCAAGTGATGTAAACTCTTAGAGGGAAGGTATGGTAAAACCGAGCCATAAAATCCTATTCTACTTTTACGGGAGCCTCGCCACGATTTGAGTCTAGCTTGACATTTGACATTCTGACAGTCAAAAACAAAACCAAAACCGAGAAGCCAACAACAACAAACACACGCGCGCACGGTCCTGGGATTCTTCCTCCAGGGGTCAGAACTGTCAGTCGTGCAACACAGATCTCGTCCTGAGGACCAGCAGACACACGGCGCTGGGCAAGACTCCCACCTTCCATCCACGCTGTGGAAAGGCAGATGTCAACAAAAGCCGGGAGACTGTCCAGTTGCAGGGAGAATCTGTGAAATGAGGCCACCCTCTTCCTCGGAGATCTGCTAATTACACGCCTGCATCCGTTCACCCAGTCATCCATCATTCTGTCAACAAATATCGGTGCCTGACCCTACTTCCGTGATTCCACCATATTTCTGTGGGATGAATGAAGTGAGTGGCATCGCGCCCGTGTCACCACTGTGCAGGGGACGGTGAAAGGCCGAGGGACCTGCCCTGTGAAGAAGCAACGAAGTCCCAGCTAGAGGCAGGTTCCCAGATTTCTTCACCAATTTTTGTGGGATTTGGTTTAGACCAGTGGCTTTCAATCAGAGACGATTTTGGTTCCCAGGGGAACAGTGGGCCACGTCCAGAGACATTTCGGATTGCACTGGCTAGGAGAAGTGAGGGCTGCTGCATCCGGGAGGTAGAGGCCAGGGATTCTGCTCACCACCTTACGACACACAGGACAGCCTCGCAGCATGAATGAGCAGGCCCGAGATGTCACTACTGATGCAACTTAGTACTCCCTGCTTCACAGAGAGTGCTGGGAAATGTCAGTTGGCAACCCAGAATTTGTTTTTGCCTGTCTGGGCAATAGGAAACCTTAAGAAAAACAAAAGGTGAGTTTCTTCTAGACTGAAGTTGATTCTCTCATAAATGAGTCGGAATCTAATCTATTAAAAAAAGTGCTCACTTTGCAGACAGGCATTATTATTATTATTATTAATCATTATTATTATTATCCCACAGTGTGGCTACCCACTGCTACCACAAGCAGGAGCGTTTCTATCTGTCAGTGATGGCCCCTGGTTTGCAGTTACAGAATGCACAGGACAGAAGGCTTTTCACACTGTCCGGTTAGTACATTCCATCCACTTGTGGTTTCCCAAGTGAGACTGTATCCCTCCTGCCGTAGAAGTCACGCATTTAATGAAGTGCATTTACCGTGTATAGTTAAGATTCTGTAGCTCAAGAATACTGCCTTTGGAGTAAAGTCAACAACATCCTCCTATTCAAGGAACCTCTTTCCCTTACTCAATGAAACGTTTGTGCGAAGAGCCAGCTAGAAATCCTAGCCACTGCCACAAAGATGTTAAACGGTATGGGGAAAATTCACTGTGTTTACACTGCGTCTTTAATTTCCAAATGCTTATATCCTTTTCTTTTAAATTTTTTTTATTACGTTTCTTTATTTTTGAGAGGCAGAGAGACAGAGCCTGAGCGTGGGAGGGGCAGAGAGAGAGAGGGAGACACAGAATCCGAAGCAGGCTCCAGGCTCTGAGCCATCAGCACAGAGCCCGATGCAGGGCTCGAACCCATGAACCGTGAGATCATGACCTGAGCCGAAGTCAGATGCTTAACCAACTGAACCACCCAGGTGCCCCCTTTTTAAAAATTTTTTTTTTATTCCAAACGCTTATATCCTAATATTCATGGGCGGTAAGTTGGGTAAAGACTTAACACCACTATTGAACCATACAGGAGAAGGCAAATGGCTTACTTCTACAGATTTCTGGGCTGAAGCAACATTGACTTTGTTATTTACCTCACTGTCAAGGACACAGTCACATCATTAGGTCACGATTATAGCAGTTCCCCAGGATGAATACCTACAAGTGCTATTGGTATATGATTTAAAAAAATAGGTTACAGATATGTGTTTGCCCTTCAAATCTCTATCATCGTTTAAGTAAATGCCAACTGAGGCATCTTATAAGCCTATTAAAAAATTCCATCTGGGCACCTGGGTGGCTCAGCAGTTAAGCGTCCGACTTCGGCTCAGGTCATGATCTCACAGTGTGTTCAACAAGCCCTGCATCGGGCTCCGCACTGACAGTATGGAGCCTGCTTGGGATTCTCTCTCTCCTCTCTCTGCCCCTTTCCCCCCTCTCTATCTCAAAATAAATATATAAACTTAAAAAAAATGCCATCCAAAAACAATTGTCTTATCAACCATCATGACATCAAAAAAAAAAAAGCCAACAAGAGTAACTTAATTTCTTTCAAAGCATTCAGCCTAGTTTTCGCTAAACAACCAAATGGAAACCCTTAGTCTTCAAGAATCTCATGAACTTCTCTCAGGCTTAGCACCAACACAGTGAACTCGTCTAATTGGGGTCTGACAAATGTATTTATTTGGGGCAAAGAACGAGTGTGATTGAATTTCTAACTTCGTTCTCCCATAAAGGCACGGACATATGTATGTTTCCTTCCCAGAGCTGGACAGTTATATGCAACGTACGCAAATGTTCCCAAACGCTTCGCGGCACGGTGACATTATTTTATGAAACCAACAGTGGTATGTAAGGGTGTGCAAGACGTTCTACAAAAGTATGTGTGGCAACACAAGAGAGATAAAAAAGCATAATGGAAATCACTCTGTTTACACTGAAACAGCTCATATTTCAGTACGGCCAGTTACTCCATCACGTCTTGGTGGCATGGAGCCTGGACCACATCTGGAGAGCATGCAAGGAGATGAGTAGCTCTTGGAAGTGGGGAGTGCTAGCAACCACTGGGAAGCCCAAGGAAGAGTCTGGCTAAAGGCTCTTTATAACTAAAGAGTCGATTTAGATCCTAGGAAGAAGGTAATGTGATAGGAGTACAGAAATAATATCGACATGAAATATAATCCCTTCAGCATTCATTGAGCACCTGCAAACATTTGTTGAGCACCCAATGTACACTGACTCATATTAATCTTAGCAGATGGCATCATTCCATATACTAAGGATGCAGAGGTGAGAATGTGCAGCCCCTCCCGTCCTCTCCCAGGTGCTCGCAGTCGACCAGGGAGACTGAGGTGTAAATAAATAAATAAACCCACCACCATGTGAGCCACAGCAGAGGCCTGTGCAGAGAGGGAGACCGCACAGACGAGAACCTACGCACTGGCTGTAGAAAAAGTGATGTCCAAAGTTCTCAAGAACGACCAAGAGCTTGGTATTCGGATAGAGAGGGTGCTCAGAGAGAGCAGAAATAACCTGGTCAAAGGTACCTGAGTTAATTTCACAGCAATTTATGGAGGACTCTCCAGGAAGAACTCTGTGCAAAGTATGGAACAGATGAAGGACAATGCTGCCCGCAGGGAACTTTCTATGTCTGGCTTCAACAATTATATATGTTTTTAACTCCCTGAGATTAACAGCATGTGAAATATACAATAACCGCCCTTAGTCTCACTTTGTCACCTTTAATCTTCTACTACCCTCGTAGATTTGGTTACAGATTCTTGCAAAGGAATCTCCTAAAAATGATAAAACAATGATCTATGTAGATACATGGCCAAATGATAAGCAGAAGTGCAAGATGAAATTTAGTTAGTGAGCACAGTTGTGGGGAAGAAAAAGCTCCATCTCATTTAGTAATTCGAAATGTACACTTAATGTAGTAACTTTCTGTGTATTGTGTTAGCATATACTTTAAGTCTAAACCTGGGAAGACTCTAGTGAACCTATATGCTCACCTGTATGTCAATTGGACTCTGTGTCTCTTGACCGTTGACCCCAAAAGAAAGGGGGACAGAAGACCTCTATGTACAAAGATGTTCACTTCAGCATTATTTATAATAATAAAAACATGGCAGCCAACTGAATTTCTAAAATTAATGGGAGAGTTAAACCATGCTTTATTCTTTAGCTAGGTTACATATAGCATTCATAATTAATATTAAAATTTACAATTATGGAAACCTCTTGCCACAAGGAAACATTTTCAATATAATGATTACTAAAAAGGGCATACTGTGATTTTAATCACATAAAATGTCTATGTATATACAAAAGAATAAGAAAGGCGGGCATAAAAATAAAACATAAAATAAAAAATAAAATGCATAAAAACAGCTAACTTAATATTAAGGGTTTCTGGTTATTTTGAGCCCTTAGATGTTCTGTTAATAATCCTTTTAACAACACTTGTACCCTGATAGAATTTGGATCATTTCATAAATCCCACAGTAATGAGATGATATACACATCACTCAAAAAAAAAAAAAGTCGGGTATTTGTAGACCCATATATTAGGTTGAAAAATATACAAGCATATGAAAATTTAAAAATTCTCCTTTTGGTGGGGGAGAGGGCCGATTCACTCCAAAGTCTGCCTTGAGTAGACTTGCGAATTGTCATTACAATGCCTCATATCACTTATTTGGGCACAATGGCAGAACGTGGTCATCTAAATGACTGTTTATCTCGTAATTGGAATTAAAAGCTCTGTGTTAGGGGGCTCCAAACGTCAAGAGGCAGAATCATGCTGCCGATTGATTCTGTAGATTAGAGCATTTCCACCGAAGCATTTGCCCCGTGAGATGTCTAAGTAGATTAATTGACGTAGAAATGCATTATTTATTATTTCACACTTAGAGCGATCAGTGAGGTAGATTTAATAGTGATTTCTTTTAGATACTTACCAATGAATAAGAATTAGGTAAACGTAACCAAATCATTATTTGGGAGGTTTTTCAAGTTTCAAAATCAGAACTTTATTTTGAAGAGGCGGTTAGCATCATGGTAGTCCCTTTGAACGCTGGAAAAGTTAAGTCTTGTGTTCCAAATGGAAGTTCTGAAAATTAGGCCTGTTTACCCAAGGAATGGGTTCACCTTTTCTATTGTATTGCATCTCTGATGGCTTTCGTGTACCTAACCGGTGCCCGATGTATAGTGAACCTACCATGCCCCTTCTTTTTTAATAGTGTTGTGGTAATATCACTTAACATGAGATCCACCCCCTTAACAAAGTTTCAAGTGCATAATACAGTACTGTTAATATAGGACTGTGCTGTGTAGCAGATCTCCAGGGCCCATTCACCTTGAATAACTGAAACTTTATACCCATTGACCAACTCCCTGTTTCCCCTCCCCCTGCCAGCCCCTGGCAAGCATCATTCGACCCTCTGATTCTATGATCTAGAATGTTCTGGACGCCTCATATAAATGGAATCATGTAATGTCTGCCCTTCTGTGACAGGCTTATTCCACTTAGCATAATGTCCCCAAGGTTCATCCATATTGTTGCATAGGACAGGATTTCCTTCATTTTTAAGGCTGAATGATATTCTACTGCATGTATAAACCACCTTTTTCTTATCCATTCATCCATTGATGGACATTAAGTTGTTTCCACATCTTGGCTACCGTGAATAGTGCTGAACTGAACATAGGAGTGCAGATGTCACTTCAAGGTTCTCATTTCAATTCTTTTGGATAAATACCCAGAAGTAGAATTGTTGAATCACTTGGTAGTTCTGTTTTTCATTTTTTCTTTACCCCACCATGGACTTCTCCAACACTTGTTTCTAACATCAAATTTCTTTGCACATGGTGTACGTTTCAGCTCCCATCCCCGCATTCCAATGCCACCCAAATTATGTATTTTCTGACAATTTCTAACTATTTTGTGAATAAATACATTTTTTCTTTGCTGACGGAAGGAGCTGGAATTCCCATGAAACTGCCAGCGGTGACTTCAGTGTGAAAGATGACAGCTGAACTCTGAAAGGATAACACTGAACTTCAGAGTGGTCCCAAAAAGAAAGTTACTTAAGAGACCACATTTTATAAACAACAGATTTCCTAACAGATTTCCAGAACAACAAGAATGTCAAGTTTGGCATTCTCAAACTTTTAGCGTGGATTTATTTTGTTGTTTTGGTTTTATCATTATTAAATAATGAATAGTAATGAATAGTAACTATATTCATTTTATATAGGGATTGGAATATTTGATTTTATCAGAAGTAAGATTCATTTTCTAACAAAAGCACAAGATTTAGCACAATGCAACAACTTTATCTAAGTAAGCCCACTGAAGGTCAGAAGGAATATTTATTTATGATTATAATCAGTGGCTTAAACAGTTGAGTTCCAGAGACTTAAAATTTTAAATACAATTCTATCATGGGGGATAGTTTGAGTCGCAAGAAATTCACTCATTAATTCCTTAAGGGCATTCTTGTGCTTCTGTTTAATAGATATGTACTCAGGGGCGCCCCAGTGGCTTAGTCGGACTCTTGATTTCAGCTCAGGTCATGGTCTCACAGTTCGTGATTCGAGCCCCATGTTGGGCTCTGCACTGACAACGAGAAGCCTGCTTGGGATTCTCTCTCTTTCTGTCTCTCTCCGCCCCTCCCCTACTCATGCCCTCTCTCAATCTATCTCAAAATAAATAAATAAACATTAAAAAGACACGTCTTTAAAAGGATCTCCCTCTCTGGGGCACCTGGATGGCTCAGTTGGTTAAGCATCTGACTTCATCTCAGGTCATGATATTGCGGTTTGTGAGTTCAAGCCCCACGTTGGGCTCTGTGCTGACAGTTCAGAGCCTGGAGCCTGCTTCGGATTCTGTGTCTCCTCCTCTCTCTGCTCCTCCCTTCTTCATGTTCTGTCTCTGTCTCTCAATAATAAATAAACATTAAAAAAATTTTTTAAAGGGTCTCCCTCTCTGCAACACACATCTGTAATTCCTACTTCTTGATATTTTAAAAATGGATTAAACATAGGTCTTGGCATTACTTACAAATGAGACACAGTTCATTCAGGCACACAGCTCTGGAAACAGGAAACACACACACATTTCTGCAGAGCAAATTTGGGAGAGCATGGAGCTACAAAAGCAGAATCACAGCTCTGGCCCCAGGTCCCATGCCCTCTCCGGCCTGCTGTGTCACCTTCGCTGACGGCCCAATCCTCTGTTCCTCCTTTGAGAGGGGGGGAGCTGCTCGAATGATCTCTGAGCCTCCTCTGTGTCTTTCTCGTGGCCCTGGTGTCTCCTGTGATATGAGCACTTGCAATTATTAGCACTCTTGCCATTGATGCCAGTAAAAGCACATATACAACCTTCGACCATGAATTTCTCATGTTTTTATCCCACACAGAACCACTGAGTTAGGTTCAGAGGTAAAGCGCTCATAAAGTATTTCGTGGTAGGATGTGAGAGGTGGTCAGTGTGAAACACAGGGTTTGCCTAGGGACCCATAAGAACAAAATTGAGAACTTCCCACTCATCACTGAGCTTCCTCTCATCGCCCAGTATCATAAATATGAAAAGGTGATCAACTTATAGGACTCTGGCCACACATGTTCCCCTCGGCTGCTGGCACTCATGCTCTTAGGCCTCCAAATGCCGTGTTGTTCTCGCTCATATCCACGGAGTACAAATTCAGATGGTCGCTGTGGCCAGGTTGCCAAATATGGCTTCTGGAAGTCTTTCCTGGAAGAAAATGAAGACAGGGCGTCGCAATAACTGGACGCAGGCAAGTAAAAAGAAACAACAAAAGGCTAGAGCCCTGAAGGATTTAAAAGCTGGTGATTTTTATTGTTTCATTGCATTTAAGAAAGCCCTAGAACTTCTTCCAAAAGATCATGGTTACTTAAAATCAGATTGTTTTTTGTTATCAAATTGCCTTTTCTCGCCTCAAAAGATAAATGGATGAAAACATAAGAAAATCTTTGGCAGCGGGAAGCAGTGCATGAGCACTGGTATAGTGAAAGCCGGCTTCATTAAAGTGATACTAGAGGAGCTGCTTGTCTGATATTAGCAACTGGATTATATGGCAGAGATTGATTCCTGGGGACTCCTGGAATTTGCTCCCCCAAAGAGTCCCTGTCACTGCAGACACTCGTTTTGTTTTGTTTTGTTTTGAGGTGGGGAGATGTTTTGCACGGGGGTGGGAGGGAGGGGATGAGAGAGAGAACCGGAGAGAGCCCGTGGATGAGAAGGAATGACAGCAAGTTAATTAGGCAGGCAAGAAAAGACTCATCATGGGAACAGAAGGCCAGGGAAATACATAGCAGACATGTCCATTGTCCTTGACCTTTATTCTCCTTTACCGTGACCCTGCGCATAGAATGAAGTCGTGCAACAGACGAGGGTCTCATCCACACGTTCCTGTTCCTCTGAGGGCAGTCACCAGCCTGTTGGCACATAGTGTGACCTCTCCTCTAAGACGGGGTTGACTGACTGATGCTGCAGCCTCTGGTCCTTTTCTGGGAGATTTTTGGTCTTTGCAAAGAAGCATAGAGAACCTGCTAAAGGTTTTCACCTGGGTGCCAGTCTTTTGATGAAAAGCCAATTCATGACCATTTCTGCACCCAGCGTAGAGCCAAGCTAAGACCCCACAATGGCTGTATGATCCCATTCCTGGTCACAAAACATTTGGTATCAGGGCCAATTCTTATAGTAGGCCCGGTGGTACAACAGGCTAGATCATGCCATTCTGGAAGAAACTGAGAGGGTAGAAGTGATTGATTAGAAAAGAGAGATCTTTCCATAGCTTAATAAGCCATGCTTTCAGTAACAAAAAGACTTAAAGTTTGGGATTGGATATTTGTTTCTTCAAAGTTTAACATAGGCTCCTGTTTTTTTTAATTATTATTTACTAAAACATCCTCAATAAGATACAGAAGTGAAATTACAAGCATTCCTAAAGACCTGAAGGACAGAATCTCACTATAAAGACCCATAAGAGTGGGGGAATGTTTGGCTGAATGCTTAATTATTGTTTTAAGTTATTTATTTATTTTGAGAGAGAGAGAGCATGTGACAGGAGAGAGGCAGAGAGGGAGAGAGGGGGAGAGAATCCCAAGGGGGTTCTGCACTATCAGCAGTGAGCCCGACATGGGGTCTGATCCCATGAACCATGAGATCATGACCTGAGCTGAAATCAAGGGTAGGTCACTTAACCGACTAAGCCACCCAGGTGCCCCTTAATTTAAAAAAAATTTTTTTTAATGTTTATTCATTTTTGGGAGATGGAGAGAGACAGAGCATGAGCGGGGGAGGAGCAGAGAGAGAGGGAGACAGAATCCGAAGCAGGCTCCAGGCTCCGAGCTGTCAGCACAGAGCCCGATGCGGGGCTCAAACCCATGAGCCGTGAGATCTTGATCTGAGCCGAAGTCAGATTCTTTTTTTTTTTTTTTTAATTTTTTTTTTTCAACGTTTATTTATTTTTGGGACAGAGAGAGAGACAGAGCATGAACGGGGGAGGGCCAGAGAGAGAGGGAGACACAGAATGGGAAACAGGGTCCAGGCTCTGAGCCATCAGCCCAGAGCCCGACGCGGGGCTCGAACTCACGGACCGCGAGATCGTGACCTGGCTGAAGTCGGACGCTTAACCGACTGCGCCACCCAGGCGCCCCCGAAGTCAGATTCTTAACTGACTGAGCCACCCAGGTGCCCCCAATTATTTTTAATATGCAAAAATCAAAGATGGTATACCCCCAACAATTGTTAAGTAACCGGCAAAGGGCTTCCTATTTGGTTTAAGCGGTATCTTCATTGATTAAACACATATTACATGTGGTTTTTTGAAGTTTCACTGATATTCACATTTCATTTACATGATAGGCATGGCTCTGTATCTCTTATTCTCCTGGTCCTCATAAAGCCTTATAACACAGATCCTATTATAATTCCACCAGTACGGAGGAGGAGCCTGAGAAGGAGAGGGACCAAATAACATCGCAAGGCCACACGGCTAGAGAGCGATGAGGCAAGAGTTCAAACCCAGGTAGTCCGGCCCCAGAACTCACACTCTAAACCCCTAAGCAGCATCGCCTCAACTTCCACCTTTTGTAGGTAAGTGATGGATCACTGGCCCAATGTTAACAAATTAGTAAACGCTACATCTTCTAATCTAAACCCGTTCTCTTTCCACTCCACCGGAGCGTCATGTGGAAATTGCAATGGAACCCAGAAAATGCAGAGGACGATTACTCTGCTGTAATTTAAAATCTGGATTCCAGAATGCAGGCAATGTCCTTAATTCCGGGAGTACATGGGGCCAGAGGCAGGCCCCTGCTTGATGTCGCAGGATCCCAGGAAAGGGAACCCATCCTTCTGACTCCGCTCAGTGCTTGGAGGGTGGCTTGGAGCCTCCTCTGGCACGGGAGGCTTGGGCGTCAGCACAGAGGAAGTCCTTAATTTGGCAACCATGGTACCAAGCGCAATCATGAACAGAGAGCTAAGACCACGCTCTAGTCAACTGGAGGACTTTTCCTACCAAAACTCTGCTGTGTTCTTCAGGTGCTTAGCATCAGGGAAAAGGATTGGAGTCGAATGCACCAAAATTGAGAACGCTGGGTGCCTCCTTTCCCAAAAGTTAGTTTTCTGAGCACCGAGTTTTATTGCTGGGAAATTACTATGGCCTGGTATTAAGTACCGAAATGATGATGGGTTTAGAACTAAAACAAAATTTAGAGGGCTTTGAAGTAGCAAAAGACATTGGTATTTACAATGTATATTTTAGAGAAATGGCAGTAATGAATGACTTTTCAGAGGGAAAGTAAAATTAGGCTGTGAAAATAGCTACCTTTGTTTCACTCAGAGTGAGTCACTGTCTGCAGAACTCTCCAGAAAGGGAGTGTGGGCGGCCAGGCCCAGTCGCCGCTGTGATCTTCAGAGATGTCGGAGCAGGGCAACATGCCTGCTAATGAGACCTCAGAAGTGTCTGATTATCTCCTCTAATTGCTTTAAATAATTGGAGAGCTGCATGGCCTGGCCTCTCCTTCCCAAAGACGACCAATTCAAATATGCAAATCGAAAATTATTTGAATACTGCTCTAATTGGAGTCTGGGCTACCCATTATTTGCGGAAGAACAAAACAATCTGACTTTAAAAAAAAAAAAAAAACAACAAAAAAACCCCTGACTATCAAATCTATCATTTTAAGCTTCACTGAACTCCCCAAATTACCCACAGGCCGTCCTGACAGGGAGCACTTTACAAGGAAGTTGATGACCTCTAATTAAGACACAAGGAACTTCTAGTTATGTTCATATTTGAAATTGAAATTGGTTTGACCTATGCTGTTCCGGAAAATACCACCAAGGAAAGCGTAGAGCCGGGCACCTTCTGGCTGACAAAATGCCCAATAGCCCAATAAACGTATCGCAAAGGTGCTAGCACCCTCCCCACTGAGTCGTCACGTTATAGAATGGCAAGTCTGAAGTGTCATACCTGATGACACGGTTTTCCCTTGACACTTGATCCCGCAAAGGCTATTGGGTGGGGGCATCACTAGGTTCATCCCACCAGGAGTTGGGGTCAGCACTCCTCTTCCGGGCTCTCTCCATTCACCCTCCCAACCTTCTTTTCTCTTCCGCAGTGAGTCTCCTCTTCTCTCCTCTCCTGCCCTTGCGTCCATCCTTCGCCATGTTCCCAGACACCTGTCCTTGACCTCCCTACTAATGAGTTGGGCTTTGGTTTTGGTTTTGTTTGTTTCTTTGTTTAACCTAAAGCTAAAAAGTTTATTGTTGCACCCATCTCAGTAACACTCACTTCCCACAACTTTCCAGGTAAGGTTTCTACAGCACCTTGCCTTCTCTTTGAATGTCTGTTAGCTCCGTCTCTTTGACCTATATCCTGTCCTCCTCATCCTCAGAGAATAAAACTCTAAACTTCTCTCAGCCATACGCTAGTCCTCTCTTTCGCCTCATTCCCGCCAAATTTCTGGAAAAAGTAGTTGACACCCCCTGCTGTTACTTCCTCATCACCCAAGGTGTCCTTGACCTCTGCAATATATTCTTCAGCCCTACGATAGAGACAAGGTTTCTGTACCAACTAAATTTTACGAAACCCCTGCATTAGAATGAGCTACCAAGAGTTAGAAGCTCAATTCTTCTGAGGGCTAATGCTACTGAGTCTTTTTAACTCATGTATATAATGTTCTCTCCATGCAGATCTTAAAATCAGGTTATAATAAATACCAATGTCTCATACAGACACTGTAATGACTCAGTGATGTTATGAACACCTTCATGGTCCCATCCCCGTGGTCAGTAGCGCTGGAAGGTTGGGAGGGAGGGGTGTGTTATTGTTGTTACCATGCGGCGTGGCCCAATCCAATAAACTTTTTCCATTTTTACCTTCTTTAACTTCTCTGCATTGTCTGTTTCAAAATTCTTTAAGCTGTTCGAAGGTTCTCCTTGCTTCTCTTCCAAAGTGAAACGCTCATCTCATTCTGCTCTTACCTCTTCTGTCTTTAGTGGATCCAACTCGTCCCCCACCAGACTAAAGGTGGCTTCCAGGAGTCTGCTGTCAGGTGACCCCCACACCTCCTACACTATTTTATCTGTGATTTCCCCACAACCAGAGATCCTCTTTTGTCCCTGCCTTGCCCCTGGGTCATTCGCAAATGTGGAGGGCCAGGGTCAGCCTCTACCATAAACTATCTATTGAACAGATCATGATACACAAGCATATCCCACCAGCACAAAAAATCTAACATATTAAAGGTCAACCATCTTTTCCCTTCCTTCTTTCTAAAGTCTGTTCCCCTCTCCCTTCTTTCTGGAAAAGCCATTACCAATTCCCGGGCCCCCAGGCTATGAAACTGGGCACCACCTCCAACTCCTTCTCACTTACTCCCAAAGTTCATCTCTCAAAAAGATACAGAGCATGGTTATTCCAAATCCGAGCAGATGGTTGGAACAAGAAGAAAGGAAATCTTGGAAGAAAATGTTATTTTAGAGGTTGTAATGGCCACAAAAGAATTAAGGAAAACAAAAGCTTCATTTGACACCTAGAGTGTTCCAAAGACTGTAGTAGGTGATTTTTTTTTCATATGTCACGAAAGAAAAGGTATTATTTCAAGAAGGAAAGGAACCTTGCAAAAATGAAGTACTGATGATAAACTGGAATGTCCTTTAAGAGGAAAATCAAATACTGATGTCTCCAGGGATGAGAAGGCCTGTCATCCAGTGAGCTGGGGCAGTTCCAACACATGGGCAGAGAAGGAAAGAGACATTCATAACCAGCAGCACCAGCTTGAAATGAGATTATTGGAAATTCTGGAGGCCAGAAGCCCCCCCCAAGTCCTTTAAAAATTCCCCAGGACAAAAAGGAGGGGGTGGATTTTAGCATCATGTTGCCCTGAGAACGAGGCCAGCGTGTGTCACAGACGATGGAAAGATATTGGAACTGCCTCAGTAGAGGCAGCCATCTCTTTTGTTGAGAACCTGGTTTGCCTACAAAGACTATGTGTGATGATAAAGCTGACACCTGAGCTAGCGTTGGGGATGGTTGGCCTTCTTTGAGCAGCTCCTATGTGCCAGATGCATTCTCATGGACTTCTTAGAGTCACTCTCTGGATTAGGAAGTTAGGTTTACGGATAAAGGAACTAACACTTTAGAGGATATTCATAGCACTTGGCTATTAAAGGTCTGAGCTCTGAAAGCCAAGGAGTTCATTGCTACCTTGGCCCATTTCTCAAGTCTGTTATCCCTGGGAACCCGATTCTGCGACTGGAACATTTGGCAGGCGTGGTCCCCAGATCATCATCCATCCCCAAGGAACCATAGGAAATAGGGGGGAAAAACTGAGACATGAAAAATACACGTCTCAAGTAAAAGGGGGAATAAGACCAATTCTGCAAAATGATCATTTCTAACATGATTCAAGAATCAACCGTTACGTAGATAGTTTGTGAAATCTTGAACAGCGGCTAGCACTAGGAGCAAGACGGGTTCTTCAAAAACAGAATAAGTCAGGGGCATCTGGGTGGTTCAGTCGATCAAACATCTGACTTTGGCTCAGGTCATGATCTCACGGTTCGTGAGTTCAAGCTCTGAATCGGGCTCTGCACTGACAGTGCACAGGCTGACTGGGATTCTCTTTCTCCCCCTTCCCCGCCTCAAGATAATAAATAAATAAACTTTTTAAAAAAGGAATAAGTCAGAATCACTCCCTTGTCATTTTCTCTACCGTATTTTTACAAAGTAGGCAATCAGACTATAGCAGAAACACAGCAATTCCAGATCCGTGAGGAATTTCGGGGATGGCTGGGCAATATAGAAGTTCACATGTAACATCCTCTCCAAAGTGTCACTTGACCTTTACTGGTCATCCCTAGTGTATGACACTTAGCAACTCGAAATGATGCATTTCATTTATGAACTGTTGAAACTATTTTGGAAAGCTTGGATGAGTCGGCAAATATTTTCTCACTGAAAGTATTTTTTTATTAAGCTAAAATCTATTGTCACAATGGCTTCTGCCATTTGAGTCTGCTTCAAACACTTGAAGGAGTTTAGCACCAATCGGACCCGCCTTTCCACGTGAGAGTAATTCATATTAGAACACAACTGGATTCTTCACTCACACTCCCTAGCTCTGTTTCTTCAATCAGTCTTCCTAGAAGAAGAATTTTCCTTTAGGTCAACATTCCCCAACCTGCTACACTACATAAGAACCACTTAGGGACCGTGTTAATAATTTTAAAGTGTGAAATTACTCCATCATTTGGACAAGATTACAGAACATTTTATCTGATCAACTCTATCAATTCAAATCATTCTATCATATCTGCTTCAAATTTCTTTCTAAAAACCATTACAGACACATAAGACCCCCCCCCATTTATTGTTCCCACATGCCATTTACTTCTCCCCAGCCCATCCCTGTTAGGGATTGAATTATGTCTCCCCAAAACTCATATGTTGAAGTTCTAATCCTGAGTACTTCAGAATGTGACCTTATTTGGAAATAGGACCATTGCAGATGTAATTAGTTAGGATGAGATCATACCAGAATAGAGATCTCCAGCCTCCAGAATTGGGAGACAATAAATTTCTGTTGTTTAAGCTGTTCAGGGCATGGTACTTTGTTACAGAAGTCCTGAAAAATTAATCCACTCCCTAAACATGATCCCTACCACGGAGTAAGTATGTATCACTCATAACACGGAGATTTCTGGGGAGTTTCATGTGAGCTTGTGAATAGCCAAGACTGCACTTTCCTCCTTCCTTCCTTGTTGGCGTTGTAGCATTTCTGTGGCTGTGTGAAACCTTCTACCTCAACAGTGCTGTGGCCCCAGCCACTCTTCCATTCTGCTTCAAAACCCTGATATGAGCTGGGAAATCTACCTTCATTTACCTCCCAATTATTCTGGGTTAGTGGCAGTAAGAGGTACTCGTGTTGGTTACCTATTGATGCATAACAAATTCCACCAAAACCTAGTAGCTTAAAAATAACAGTTGTTTTTTATCACACATCCTCTGAGTCAAGACTCAAGGCCAAGTTCATTCACGTGACTGTTGGTAAGGTTCAATTTCCCCTGGGCTCTTGGACTGAAGGTTTCAACTTCTTTCAGGCTGATGGACAAAGTGTACCTTCAGCCCTTTGCCACACTGGCCTCTCCAATGGACAGCTCACCATGTGGAAGTTTACTTCTCCGGAGTGAACAAGCAAGAAGAACCAGACAGAGAACAAGCAAGACAAGTCACTGTGTTACAGTGTAATCTCAGAAGTGACATCCCATCATGTTCTCTACCTTCTATTTATTAGAAGTAGATCACCAGGTCTAGTCTACACTTATAAGGAGGTGATTCCGCAAGGATATGAATACCAGCAAGTAAGGATCATTGAGAGCCATTCTGGAAGCTGCCTACCACAGCGTCCTTGGGTTCAGTGCCTTTCAGTCTCTCTCTCTATGTGGCTGTGTGACTTGCTTCTTTCCCCCCAATTTCTCTTGAGTTTTCAGCTCTGGCCCTGGCTCAAGAATATCTACTCAAGTAAGTCCCGATACTGCGCTTCATATGGAACACAGACAAACTGGAGGTCATCCAAGGGAAAAACAACAGTCATGGTGAAGAAACTTGACATGACAAAGGGCTGGACTGGTAGCTAGTGGAGACTAGGTTTACCATGAAGGGACAGGACAAGGTTCTTCAACTATTTAAAGAACAATCATGTGGATTTATTTAGCACTGTCTCAGAGGGCAAAACCAGGACCCGTGGATGGGAATGATGTAGAAGATTTTGGGTTTACTTTAAGGAAAAATTCATATTGTCCAAAGGTGATGACAGATACATTAGGAGGTGGTGAGGTTGCCATTAGGGTATCAGGTCTTGGTTCACCACCTGCCCCCTGTCTTCCAGGGCGATTCAGGGGCAAGTCATGGCTGGGCAGTCTGATCTACAAGGTCATTTTTAATGTAGTTCTGTGATCCAATCAATTCCTAGCCAATTCCAAATCAATACCACTCTCATTATAACTCCAGTTTTTATCCCTCTTTCTACTTCCAACAAGATCAAACCAATATTCCTAGCTGTCTGAAATGTTACAAAGGACTCCCTCCAATTTTCTATGCATGAATTGATCATATTAAGTTTCCAAGGGCATATTCTACTCATGACATTCCTTCTTAGCCAACGTTTCTTGACGGCCCCCATTATGTTTGGAATAAAAACTCAAATCTTAACCATACAAAATCAAGCCCCAACTTCCATCCCCTAGCCTCTCGCTACTCTTCTCCTTAAGCCTGTCATGACGTCTTAGTTCAGGATGCTACAATGAATTCCCATAACACTGGGTAGCTAAGACAACAAACGTTTATTTCTCACAGTTCTGGAAACTGGGAAGTCCAAGATCACGGCGCCAGCAGATTCAGTGTCTGGTGAAAGCCTGCTCTCTGGTTTGCGGATAGCCGTCTTCTCACTGTATCCTCTTGTGGTGGAGAACAAGGAGAGTAAACGCTCTGATATCTCTCCTATAAAGGCACCAAGTCTGTTCACGATGGCTCCACCTTCAGGACCCAATTATCTTTCAGAGAACTCCCTCTCCAGAAACCACCACCTTGAGGGTTAGGATTTGAAGATATGAATTTTTGGAGGACACAAACATGTAGTCTATGGCACATGGGATTAGATTATATACGTCATCATTCGCCAAATAGGGCAGGTACTTAGCACCACCAAGTCTCTCCTCTGGGCGAAAATGCAAAGACGAGTGAGACCCTGGCTCGGCCACAAGGGTCTTACCATTTATTGGAGAGGAAAAGACACAAACACAGAACACTAACACACAGAATTTTAGTGTCCTGAATGTTGAAAAGATCACAGTGATTCCTATCTCAGGAAATCAAGACATTTTTTTCTAGAAGAATTTGTGGAATTTGAACAGGTAAAGATAGAGCCAGGATTCTATCACACTTTTTGGCTAGGAAAAAACCAAGATTTCCTCCAGGAATTCTAAAGGAAAGAGGGGAAACATGGGTTCTTTGAGTTGTAAGTATTAAGAGGACTCTCAGTGTGGATAGACCTCAGCCATTTCTATTCTTAAGTATTCCAAAAAATGAAATATTAAAACGAAATATTAAATGAAATATTAAAACGAAATATTAAAATGAAATATTAAAAAGTATTGTGGTATATTTTTAAATTTTATGTTAAACAAATTTATATATATATATATACACACACACATATATACACAAATATATATATATACACAAATATACATATATATACACAAATATATGTATACAAATATATATATCATCAATTAAAGATATTGCCAAAGTTCCAAGGTTAAGCCACTTTATGAATGTATGAATGTGAGGTCCAGGAAAAATGTCCCTCTTCTTCCCCAGCACAGACCAAGAGTGTGAATCACTGAAAGGAACAGAGAACAGATACTGGAGGACATTTATTCTCAGAAAGATCCCAAATTTGCTGGAATGCTGCGGTGTATTCTAGTTATCTGAGTTTTTACTAACTAACATCTGAAAATACGGTGCCTTGGTGTAGTGGAAAGAGCACTGTACATGGAGTCCCAGCAGGAAATCACAAATGATATGACTCTAGCAAAACAACACAACGTGGGGCTTCAGATCCAGGATTTGCATTGAGGGGATTGGCCAAGATGTCCTTTAGGATTTCTTAAGTTCTACCTTTCAAAACTGCATTGACATTTTAACTATATACACATAAAGACTCCACTCAGCACAACAATTAAAAACGTAGCAATTCAAAATACTTTTTTTCTAGATGTTTATTGTTGAGAGAGAGAGAGCGTGAGTGGGAGAGGAGCAGAGAGAAAGGGAGACACAGGATCTGAGGCGGGCTCTGCGCTGACGGCAGAGAGCCCAACGTGGGGCTTGAACTCACGAACCACGAGATCATGACCCAAGCCAAAGCTGGATGCTTAACCCACTGAGCTAACCAGGCACCCCGATTCAAAATATTTCTTTAATGTTTATCTATTTTTGAGAGACAAAGAGACAGAACAAGAGTGGGGGAGGGGCTGAGAGAGAGGGAGACACAGAATCTGAAGCAGGCTTCAGGTTCTGACCCATCAGCACAGAGCCTGACACGGAGCTAGAACCCACGAGTCATGAGATCAGGACCTGAGCCGAAGTCAGATGTTTAACCGACTGAGCCACCCGGGCGCCCCCAAAATAGTTTTAAAAAATTGTTTAAACTACTGCTTTCTTTCCAAATGTCAGAATAACTAACAAACAGCAAGTGTAAGTGTGTGTGTGTGTGTGTGTGTGTGTGTTGAGTGTCTCTCACACAAACACACACACACACACACATTTTAGCACTTTACAAATTATCTTAAAACCACTCACTACCATTGAAAGCATGCATTTAAAATCAAATAGACAAATTTGCACACAGAAACAATTTCTTTGGCATACTAGAGGCCATTGCACACAGATTTCCATCCAGTGTGTTCAGATAGCTCTATAACCTCAAATCAAACTTCATCAAAAATCACTGAAAAACCTCATTTGGCACATTTTATTTGGTGAAAAGAGGGTAGATCAAAGTTAAAGTATAGATTATTTAATAGTGTGTGATATTTGTCAAAATTTGTCAACACTTTCTGAAGATACTGTGAACGGACAGAAAAAGGCAAAATGTCATGCCACAGATGGAAAAGAGTTCTGCTTTGAGCAGTCAATGCGCGTTACCTTTGGAGCTTTCAATTATGCATTTGAAACTCCCTACTCCTTCCATACCACATTCAGATTTCTTCCCTCCCTCCTTTCGAGCTAGAGGAGCTGTGTCATACGGACAGATCCACTTCTGAAATGCTAAAATACCAAATTATATTAATCCAAGTGTGTCAAATTTCAGATTTGTGAGAGGAATAAGCCCTTGAGATCTATCTACAGCATAGAGCCTATAGTTAATGCTATTGTATAGTTAAAAATTTGCTAAGCAGATAGATCTTATGGTAAGTGTTCTTATCAGAAAAACTAATAACAATAAGGAGGATAATATAAAACTTTGGGGGTGACAGGTATGTTTATGGCCTACGATGTGATGATGGTTTCATGGCTGTTTAATTACCACCCAACTCATCTAATTGTATACGTTAAATATGTGCAGCTTTTTGTACGTCACTCACACTTCAATAAAGTAGTTTTAAAAAAGAAAGAATCTTAATTGCATTTTCCAATTTACGTGATGTACTAATTATAAGACTCAAAATACACATGCACATGTAACATGATCTTATCCGCTACAAGGAACACGAAACATAAAATAAATACTTCGTAAATGTAACGAAAATTGGCGTTTTACTCTTCTTTTAGTTCCAAAACTCAGTTCCTGGAAAAGACATAAACTCCGTAAGGAAAATCACAGCTTTGTTTTACTTATATTTCGCATGCTGCACAGAAATTGACCATCAACATAAGAAAATATTTACTAGATCCAATTCACTTGCGATCAAAGATCTATGGTTTGTTAAGTACCCTACCAAATTATTTTCAGAATACAGACTGTGAGCGTACGCTGGAAAAACATCCAAGTATTTAAACATACGGTAATTTATGTTGATTTCTATTGCCAGCTATTACTGTCCAATGCTCAACATTACATCCTGTGTTGAGGTGGGCAAAGCTAATGAAGCATTAAGTCTGGCCTGGGCTGAGAACAGCCCCGTCTTGGCTCCGTGCCCATGAATGAACATACGTCAGGTACAGCCCAGCCAGCAGAGTGCCTGGCATTTCTTCCTGGCTGAACTTTTTTTTCTTTTTTTTTTTAATACTACGAATGCGTTGCATGTTCCAATGACTGGGCTTAAGCCCTGCCTTGTAGATGCAAGACAGGTCTTTGGCTCGTCTGTGGCTGAGCTTTCTCCTCAAACTTTCTGGCATGCTTTAGAATGAATGCTTAGACACAATTTCAGGCACATCTCTCCTGAGAGCCTAACTGAGCTATCTGTCGGTTGATATAATGAACTTCCCTCTTGATGGAGCTCAGTGGAGCCTCAGGTCTAGTTAGCACATTTCCTGGCCAGATGGGACATGTTTTAAATTACAGAAGACAAGAGACCTCCATCTATTGGGGAACCTTCCTGGGGACCTTTATGTGACTCCTAAGTACCACGAAGCTTACTAAACTCACGACTTCCTAGAGACGTTCCGATAAACTCAAGTGCTTTTCTCATGGTTGTTTCACAGAGCTACTAATGCTTAGATTGTGACTTTCTCTTGTTAGGTAAGTATTTTCTCAACTGGAGTATAAGATCAAGTTCAAAGATAAAATTATCAGCTTTCAGCATATTCCTACACATCTAGGCATTCATATTCCTTCATAAAGAAAATCTTCATGGGGCTCCTGGGTGGCTCAGTGGGTTGAGCGTCCGACTTTGGCTCAGGTCCTAGTCTCGTGGTTCGTGAGTTCAAGCCCCATATTGGGCTCTCTGAGTCAGTGCAAAACCGCTTCAGTTCCTCTGTCCCCCTCTCTCTCTGCCCCCACTTGCACTCTCGCAAAAATAAATAAACATTAAAAAAGAAAAAGAAAAAGGTCAGAAAAGGTTTTCATATTGAAAAGGAAAGACACAGCAGCCGAATAGGTGGGGGAATAGAATGATTCTCTTGAGAACCAAGGGAACCAGGATCTTTCATACCTTCTTTTCTCCTCGAGACACGGTTACAAGCAAAATTGTAGAGTGAGTCAAATTGATCTTCAGTGGCTCCTGTCTCCTCCGTCTGTGCCCTTCTTCATGTTTCAGCTCACTTTCCCCACTACCTCTTCTCTCCTCCCTTCAAGCAACCTCTGCATTGCCCTGCTGTCTTTTCTTTTATTAAGACCTAATCTTGGATGAGGATGTTATATCAGTCACTCATACCTTAGTATAAACTGAAGTAAATGTCTTATCTTGATAATTGTGACGTACACCATCTTCCTTCCTTAACGGGAATTTCTGGTATCAAGGTAGAAAGAATTATTTAAAACAGAGGAGGAACTTCCCACCATGCCTGAACTTGAAAACTTACTCTGCTAACACATAAGGCCATCTCTGGACCACCCCAATCATCTGCTTCTATATTCAATATCTTGGCCAACAGTTACAGTATATTAGATTCTGGGATAATACACTGTGCATGATGGAGACGGTAAGTGCTACAGGGATTCGGAGGAGAAAGACTTTCCTCCTGGTGGAAAAAGTTCTTGAACTTTTTTTGTACTAAAGTCAGTGTTGAGCCTTGAAATCTACATTGTAGGATCTCCTCTGCTTCTGCAGCTATGAAATATTTATGGTGAAATTTCACTAGAACAATGTGCATGGAGAAATCTGGCCAAGATGCTCCACGGGTAGACCGCCAGAGTGTGGAATGTGTGGAGAAGACGAAAGCTTAAGTCCTGGCCTTACTTTATGTCGTCTCAGAGACCGCGTCTAAAAATATCCACCTGAGTACCGCTTTCCTTCCTATGGTCAAAATGTCTACCAATCAATGCTTCCTTTGGGAACCACCCCTGGGGATCTAGTCCTCTCTCACTGGTAGACTAGACCTAGACTAGACCCATGGCTGATAGACAGACAGGAGACTGAGAGGTGCTAAGAGATAAGAAAGGTGGATCATGGGTGGGGGGCGGATCATGGCAACGTAGAATCCAGGGAGGACAAGGCACACTCTTTTCGTTACCCATATTTGTATTAAGTGCCACTTCTAGGCTATGTGCTGGGACTTATAACGTCTGTTATGGGTTCAATTGTGTCCCGCCAAAATTTATTTGTTAATACTCCTGGGATGTCACAACGTGATCTTATTTGCAAATAGGGCCTTTGCAGGTATAATTAGTTAAGGTAAGGTCATTAGGGTGGACACCAACATGACTGATGTCCTTATAAAAAGGGGAAATTTAGACCCAGACCTGGATGTAGGAAGAACAGTAAGTAACGATGAAGGCAGAGGTGGGGCAAGGAATGCCAACGATCACCAGCAAAGCACCAGCAACACTAGGAGAACCACAGAGCAGATTCTCCCTCACAGCCTCAGAAAGAACCAACCCTTCCGACACCTTGATCTTGAACTTGTGGCCTGCAGACAATAAATTTCTGAGGCTTAAAGGGACTCAGTGTGTGGTGCTTCACTATGGCCACCCTAGAAGATGAATCCAGCATCAAATTAGGTGTGGTCCTTCCACTGGGTGCTTTTAGGCTAGAGAGAGGCACCTGCTGGGCACAGGTGGGGGTGTGCAGGACAGAAGGGAACCCTTGGAGGCCCTGGCTGGGAAGACAGAGTGGGAAGAGCACTGCATGAGGAGTCAGGAGGGCTGAGGCGGGGTGACCGTGGGGAGTCACCTGCTTGCTACGACCACAGTTTCCTGAACTCGCACGCGAAACGTTTGAAGAGGGCCGGCTCTCCTGGTCCTGGCTCTGTGCCTGTCCCGGGGACGTTGCTAAAGCTGATGAGGCCCCAGCTGAAAGTGGAGTTGCTCAAAAATACTCCAAATCCTTTTGAAAATGTGCAGCTAGCCGGCTCTCCCCACGTCTAGGGTCTGCACATTTCATTATTATTACTCCGCTGTTGCCCATGGCTGTGCAGGAGACTGGAAGTGTTGACTCCTTACAGGCGGGGCCGTGGACACGAAATCCCTTTCAACAGCACATCAGTCCGTGTAGCTGCCTGTTTGATAAAGGCCTCTCTCGGTTAATGATTATTTTCAAGAGATGACTTCAGAATATCACCTGGCTGGTGTTCCTAGGGCTTTTTGTGGTACTGAAGACCACCCTTGAAAATTACACCCCGCATTCCAATGTAGCCTTACCCAGAACTGTCTTTGACCGTGACGTTTATCATAGTCTGGCACATTACACATCGTGTATACGTACGATGCTTACTTTCTGTTTCTCTTAAGATAATGTCAGCTCCAAGAAGTCAGGCCTTTTCGCTGATTCAATCACTGATGTATCCACAGCACCTGAAACAATGTCTGGTATGCACTAGGATTTAATGAATACACACACACACACAACTAAGGAGATCCCCCTGCGCGTGCGTGCACGCTCACACACACACACACACACACACACACACACGACTAAGGAAATCCCCTGGAGAGATAGTCAGAATTGGCAGTAATCACAGCCCTCCCAGGGACTGGCACATGGTAAATGCATAGTGAGTGTTTGTTGAGTGAGTATGTGATTGTCCGTCATATCATGGATCTGCAACCCTTACTGAGGACCCCTAAATGCAAGCAAAGATTAAATAACCCAGGAAGGGAAAGGAGCCGATCAAGTTCACATGAATTAGAGCCGGGGATTTACATTCCAGGCCCCAGTATCCAACCCGCACAGCCTTAAAAAGCAGAACACCAGAAACAGTTTGGTAGAAATTTGGCACAGAAAGGACTATTACAGAACATTTGGACTCTTGGCCCTGTTAGGACGTGGTGGCAGAATTGTATCCTGGGGTTCAAGATGTCTTCCTTCGGTGGGCACATGCCCTATATACCCTGTGAATATAATGGCATATCAGTCCTGGGATTGTGTCCCGTTATACGGCGAAAGGAGGGAATTGGCTACGGTGAGCCTGACCTCATCAGGTGAGGCCTTTAAAAGTGCAAGTGTCTTTGGCTGCTCTCCCAGGAAGAAGTCAGGGGCAGGTTCCTATTAGCCTGGAAGAACCAGTTACCATGCTACGAACCGCCACAAGAACCTCACAGCCGGCAACGGCAGGCAGCTTCTTCCTGGACGCTGAGGAGGCCCTAGGCCGGCATGTACTAAGGAAATGAGGGCCTCGGTCACGCACCACAAGGAAATGAGTTCCACTGACAGCGAGCTTGGAGGAGGTCCCCGAGCCGCACACGGGGACCACAGAACGCCCAGCGTCTTTGCTGCAGCCTGTGATGTCCCCGGACAGAGACCGACCGCACCACACCCAGACTTCTTATCTGCAGAAACGGTGAGGTCTTGAATGTATGTTGTTTAAGTCACTCTGTTTGTGATCATCTGCTATGTGGCAATAAAAACGAAACAGCACAAAAAACTAATGCATACAGTGAGCTAGTTGAGTTCCATTCTTCATGGTTAAAAACAACGAACAAGGGTTCACAGGGGCCAGAAGCGAGAACAGAACTCCTGGTGGGCGTGATGAAACGTTTGGGGCGCAGTTGGTGTGACAGCATTGCGAGTGTATTTTATGCCCCCAAGTTGCACACTTACGAAAGGCTAAATAATAAATAGTATGTTGTGCATATTTTCTCACAATGTTTAAAAAAGGTGGGGGGCGGGGAAGATGGCCAAATACAGTGGGAAGAATATCGGGTCACTTGACTTCTTCGGTTATGGCCAAGGACATTCTTTTCAGGTTCTTAACCTCAGCCCTATTCAACATTAATTCTAATGAATTCAAAACAATTCAAAATATCCTTCAATTTGAAAGTAATCTCTTTGTTTTCCAACCATTTTAAAACTTCAAAAATAGGGGCACCTGGGTGGCTGAGTCGGTTGAGCGTCTGACTTCGGCTCAGGTCACGATCTCGCAGTTTCATGAGTCCGAGCCCCGCATCAGGCTCCCTGCTGTCAGTCTGTCAGCGCAAAGCCCACTTTGAATCCTCTGTCCCCCTCTCTCTACCCCTCCCCCACTTATGCTCTCCCAAAAATAAAAAAATATTTTTTTTAAATACTTCAAAAAATATGTTCTCCATTAAATGAGAATCTAGCCTTCTGCATTCATGGAGTAGAGTCATTAGAGACGTCAATATAAGTCAGTAAGGGTGAAAAATAGCCCAAATTCTATGAGTCATCTTGATATCTATTTCTTTTTTTAATGTTTATTTCTTTTTGGGAGAGCGTGAGTGGAGGAGGGACGGAACGAGAGGGGAACGGAGGATTCAAAGCAGGCTCTATGCTGACAACAGTGAGCTCCAAGCAGGCCTCAAACTCACGAACCGTGAGATCATGACCTGAGCTGCTAAGCCAAAGTCGGACGCTCAACCGACTGAGCCGCCCTGGCGCCCCTGAATCATCCTGAGATTTAAAACATAGGAAGGGATGAGAGTTACATACCCTGAAAAGATGAGAGTGAGTCAGGTCAGAAGAGCAGCCCTCACAAGTCAGACCAGAGAAACTTCCAGGATTTTACCCAAGCCCTACGGCTCTCGGAGCGGACTCAGATAGGACAAAAAACATGGTGATAGGAGGAGGGCAGGACCCAGATAGGAGGCAGGCCGAGAATCCAGCGAAACCAAGCACGTGACGATGGGGAAGCCAAGCAAAGGTGAGAAAGCTTTTTTCCGGGGCCAGTAACCTGGGCCTGACCCCGCTGCGAGGGGGGCCTGGGAAGCCAGCGCAGAGAGGCCCCGGGAGCAGAGCTCACTCGGGGCCGGGGTAGGTTTACGTGCTCGGGGCTGAGTCATTAAGGATCTTCTGAACTGTGCCCTTCCAGAGCAGGAGGAGTTTCAAGAGTCCAACTTCATAACTTGGGCTCCCCAGGGCCTCGCAGAGCGTGGGGACACACGGCATCTTTGTGTCGCCTCCTGCCAACTGGGTTATCTCAGCACAGGCCACGGTCTGATAAGAATAAGAACTGAATTTGTTCTCAGAAGGTACATTTCATTCCCTTGGGCTGCGGTCCAGGTAGAGTCCTTCCAAATCTCTTATCCCCATGGCCGTCCTCCCCCAAACCACGTTGCCTCTTGCTTGCTTGCTTCTCCCGTCTCCTGCGTCGTCTTGCTCCTGCATGGGACCCTGGGATTTGTTAATAACAACAGCAATAACCGTGACGATAATGGCACAACACAAACCAAAGCCCCTTTATGGGACTCCCCCCATTGTGTAGCACGCGTGCACGTGACCTCGTTGAGCTCTCACAGCAGCTTTATGAGACCGAAAAGCAAAGAGTTCAGAGTGGGTGATAACTTGTCTGCCGTCACACAGCCAGGGAGTGGGCTACGGGCTTTTGAATTCAGGCTTGTCCGGATCCACAGTGTATGTTTTCAATTTAGGACACCCTAAGTTTCTATTAGAATCGTACGAAAACGAATAGCATAGTGTGGGTGGGCCACACTTCCTTACATGGCCTTTCTTTCCCGAAGTCTGGAAACCTCCCCCTATGTCGAGGGTGGAGGGAAAGCATGCGTCCGTGTGTCAGGAGGAGTAACCAATGGCGCGCACTTGAGAACCAGCAGAAATTTGAAAGAAAAGCATGTATACTCAAACGCGTATTCAAATAAGGCAAAAGACAATGAAAGAGCTTGTGACGGCCAACGTGATAGACAAATTCAGAATCATAGCGCCTGACTCATTTGGTTAACGTGGGGGCTTGTCCCCATTGATAACGCTCAATAAACATTTGGGAACAAAAACAATGCACGAGACCGTCGTCCACAGAAAACATTCTCGAAAGAGCAGAGAATTCGCCCCTGAGAGAATCTGGGAGCAGATCATTCTTGCCAGGTGCCCCCTTCAAACTGTAAATCCGCCTTCACTCTGGTATCTCTTACTTAAAAAATAAAATACAATAATGAAAGCTGTCTCTAGCTTACCCAACATCCAAATATTTTGAGTACTCACAGTACCAAAATATATATAAAATACATAAACACACGTGTAACCCTAGTTCTGCAAAGATCCTTTCTCTCTCGGAAATTTTGCAATGGCTTCCATAACCTGGGATACTGCTTGTAAAATTTATCTTGACAAGCTAACAGATTTTCCCAAAGAGCTGCCAAGAATAATTTTAAAGAAAATATGGCTTAACCAAGTTTTCTTGTGTATTCAGGAAAAGACAGAATATACATTTACATCCTTAAAAAGTAAGTCATCCAACTTTTTTTTTTTCCAACATGAGTTTAAACATGCTTGTAAGGAGAAAAATAACTCAACTAAATTATTCAATATTCAATTTTGTTTTGTCCTCCTGCTCCAGAATTGCTTAATGATGGGGAAAATAGAAAATTTTTAAAAATATATAAAATTAAAAAAAAATGCAAGCCCTAAAGTAATCATAAAAGTAAAAACATTCTTTTATTTCTTTCAAAAATAACAAACTGGGAATTGACATAATCAGAAAGATGATTTTCTGTGTTCAGAATTTTAAGAGAAAGAATTGCTGTAGAAAAAAAAATAATATTTAGATACCTAAAGCCTGATTCTAAGCAGAGTCTCCTTTTCCTTAGAGTGTTTCAATGTAAAATTAAAAATTGTAAGAAAGAAAATCTGATTCTAATCTCTTTTTTCTTAGAAGTGTTTTAACTTAAATCTTTCTTTAATTTTTTTTTTTTTTTTACTTATTGAGAGAGAGAGAGAGAGAGAGAGAGAGAGAGAGAGAGACATCAGGAGCAGGGGAGGAATAGAGAGAGGGAGAGAGCAAGAATCCCACACAGGCTTCACATTGCCAACCTGGAGCCCAATCCACGCATGGAGAGAGCATGACCTGAGCTGAAATCAACCGTGGCGAGCTTAACTGACTGAGCCACCCAGGTGCCCCGACTTAAATCTTTCTAAAATCTGACTGTTTTCTAAAATACCCAGCCTAGGGGCACCTGGGTGGCTTGGTCGGTTAAGCATCTGACTTCGGCTCAGGTCATGATCTCGCGGTCCGTGAGTTCGAGCCCCGCGTCGGGCTCTGGGCTGACCGCTCAGAGCCTGGAGCCTGTTTCAGATTCTGTGTCTCCCTCTCTCTGACCCTCCCCCGTTCATGCTCTGTCTCTCTCTGTCTCAAAAATAAATAAACGTTAAAAAAAAAAATTTAAAATACCCATCCTAAATACCATCGATTGCTCTGCAGTCCAAGAGACAAATTCTCCCAATCCAAGTAGTTCTTAAATCACACATTCATAGAATGTTCCCAGAGGACTGTCCTTCTTCTAACTAATGTTTATTTGTCCCCTGATCCTGTCACGTCTTTCTGAGGACCCTGGGCCTCAAACGTGTACTTTTCCAATTGGCATTCATGCCTGGCTTTTCCTTCCTCACTGTTTACAAGCAAAAGTCCTTGGAAAGTAGAGGATGCCCTTCCCTTCAAGGGAGGCTGTCCTCCTGTGTGCGTGAGCTCCCCAGCACTACTTGGCCAGATGGCCTGGAATTTTCACTCCTGTTTGGCCCACTCTGGAGTTTCAGCCCTTCGGGGGCTGAGATTGCCCCACTTTTGGTGGGCGGATAGAGAGGAAGAAGGAATAGAACAGAACAAATTAAGTTCGCTTTGCTTTTTAAAAGACACTTCTTTCCATTTGTAGAAGAATGTTCCCTGTGCCAGCTTCCAAGGAAATCCCAGAGCCAAGTGTTCAGATGGTCCATAGCTAGCTCTCTTGACCAGGCTAAACAACAGCTTGAAAGGGTACAGAGAGCAGAGAGTGACTCCACTGGTTGGCTTTCTCAGAATAAGAGGCTTTTGCTGCTACGGGTATCAGGAGTGTACAATATATATAGAGACAAAACATCCTGGAAGAAAGGCTGCCTCTGTGACAAAAGGGGCCATTAGCAAACCAGTATGTCCCTGTAGCACCTGGGTCAGCGTGTCCCCTGTAGCACCCGGCTGTAACTCAGAGGAATCTACACGGAGATTTGGATTCAATTTGACCGTCACTTAGGTATTCAGATGGGTTAACATGCAAAGTTCCCGTTTATAGCACTTTTTTCAATGAGAAGCCTGATTGAAGCAAGGGCGTGATGTGGGCTCTGAAAACCCCTGGATGGGAGACACGTTCAGGACTATGCGAGCATCTTACCGAAACACAGCTGGGTTACCCGACACACAGACTAAGGGTGCGGATGGGCCACAAGCAAGACAGGGAAAAGAAAAAAGGAGAAGGAGAAGGAGGAGGAGGAGGAGGAGTTGGAGAAGAAGGAGAAGGAGAAGGAGAAGGAGAAGGAGAAGGAGAAGGAGAAGGAGAAGGAGAAGAAACTAAAGAAATTATTTAAGAATATAATCTAGATTTTAAAAACAACTAAAGTCACCTTGGGAAACCACAGCAATTTGCTAGACATCCTTACTCATACTTTACAGTTCAGAATTGTTTTCTTCTTGGATTATGGCCACAATCCTGGTCATAAGTAGGGCCTCTAGATGTTTAACACCACAAAGACCAGCAGAGGTGAGTGAGACACTAGCCAAGGACACAAAACTCAAGAGGGCACCTGTAACATGCAGGAATCAAGGTGGGTAAGCTTTGAATATGTATTCTAAAAAGGCAAAATCAATGCCCCAAATCACGATCAACAAAACAACAAACGCTTTAAATAAAGGCAGGATTGAGTACTCCTGATTTTTCCTTTTGCCAAAGGCTCGAACAGGGCTCAAGATAGCACTGTGGCTGCTCTCGTTATTATTTAGACTCTTGATATTTTGCTCGTCAAGGATTTTTCTGCATTAATTTTGATTTTTGAAAATGTTGCATTAAATGTTGTTTATCTTGATGGCTGAATTTTTCCATGTCCCCTTCAATGATGCGCAGAACCGGTGTCTCACGGGCCTCACCCAAGTCCCAGCCCTGACCTGACTGCAAGGGAATAAAAGCAAAGATGAGATGCCGAGGAAACCCCCCAGGTGTCCAAGGCAGACGAAACCCCAGAGACCACTTTATATGAGACACAGGATAATTCCAGATATATAACAGCCACCTGGACATCTGCGGCTGTGTCTGAAATCTTCCCATTGGCTGTTCCTGAATTAGCTCTCAATACTGACTTTTTTGTCAGCTCCACAAACAAGAAACAAACAAACAAACAAAACATTAGTGAAATGCATGTAGTTAAAATAATAATGCGAGGATTTCTAAGCCAGTATCTTAATTTCCACTTGAAGAGCAAAAGCTTGATTTTTCAAAGAGGCAAATTTTTCCATTACTCAGACTCCAAACGGTTAGTATATCTATACGTTTGTTACTAGGTGCAGGACTTTTTCAAACCACACAGACGAACCCTCAGTAGATATTCTGCTTTCGAACCCACAGAAGATAATTGTTTTAAATGTCCTACAATTAGCATTGTCTGCACCTTTGTTCCCGCACACCAAAAAAAAAAAAAAAAAAAAAAAAGGCATATCCCATAAAATGAGAAAAAAAATTTATAACCACAAGAAGATAAGATTCCAGTAAATAAATTGTGCCTATAAATATTTTGGCTAACTGTTCCAGGGCTTAACATCGTCATTAATTGGAAACACTTTGCACAACATTTAGCGTCAACGTATATAAATACGTAACGTATGTAAAAATTCTGAAATTGTCGAGTTATGAATTATTCCAGTGTCTCGTAGTTGAGGCTTAGCGACAGAGTTCTGATAAAGGGGATTTCGATATACGTTTTCACTCGGGCACATAGGAAACGTTACTCTGCCACCTATTGGCCTTCTGGGTGAAATAGATTCGATCACACCTGGTAACAAGGCTTCACCTGCCCCCTGGATGTGGAGAAGGTACCACCTCCTGGGCAAAGGGCAAGCCATCTTGTCTGGTTCTCTCTGGGGCCGTCGGCCAACACTGGGCACCCCACCCCACGGAAAATGGAAGAGCTCCCTGAGATGCCACAGCCGTGGCCCCAATTCTGGGAGGTAACAGACCACTTCCCTCAACTTCTAGAAATGGGACAAGTGTTCACAACACAGGGGCCCTGGGCTGCTAAACACAGACCTGCAGACCCCACCTCGACACAACTGAGGCCAGCTGAGTTAATCTCTTGCTCTCTGCGCCCGTCCTGAGCGTATCAGAAAAAGACGCCACCCTAGGTGTGTGGGGCACAAATACAGCAGAGAAATATAGCAAAGCGGTTTCGCTGACCCCTTGGACTGGCCCAGGGAATTCTGCAAACGTGCAAGAGTTCGCCTCAACCAAGCTTCTTGACCTGGAATTTCCTGAATTCCTCAGAATGCGACGAACATAGTCAGGATGGAAACATCTAGGGCCAAGTGAAGATTCCTGATGTTCTTTTGTCACTTGCTAAATGGCTTCGACTACTAAATTTTATTTTCCCACAAAGGGATGAATCAAGTCATCCGGATTACCTCTGTTTTTAGCAGTGAAGTGACACAGGTAGCACTATGTGTAGACAGTTGACAAACTCTGATTGGATCTGTCTGCCTCCTCCATCTGCCCCCCCACCCTCAGGGCGGCCATGTCTTCCTACTTCCATGGCCTCGCAACCAAGTTTCTCTGATTTCAGCCTCATACCCCTACCCTGAGACCATCCACCCATTCCCTAACTGGCTTCCCATGTGCTTCCTCCAAGTGGCACATCTGAGTCCCTCATTCCATTCTTTCAAATTCCTCAGAAGCCCCCACCCCCTATCAAAGGAACCTCACCTCTTTGTTATGGAATGAATATCTGACCCAAGATTCTACCTTCCTCTTCTCTGTTCTTTTCCACCCATCCCTGATCAGCCCCATCCACAGTGGGAGTGGTATGTGTGCGGGGGTGGGGTGGGGAGCGGGGGAGGGAGATTAGAGCCGTTAGAACTGACAGAGCAGGAATGCTAAAAGAAAACAAATATTGGGACACCTGGGTGGCTCAGTCAGTTAAGCATCTGCCTTCGGCTCAGGTCATGATCTTGTGGCTTGGGAATTTGAGCCCCACACTGGGCTCTGCACTGAGGGTACAGAACCTGCTTGGGATTCTCCCTCTTTCCCCCTCTCTCTGCCCTCCTCCCGCTCTTGCTTTCTCTCTCTCTCTAAAAATAAATAAATACACTTTAAAAAAAATAAAGAAAAATTTAAAAAGAAAAATAAATTAAAAAAGAAAATGAATATTAAAATTTTCAAGGGGAGTTGGGTTTGTAAAGACTCTTTCAAAGCCCACTCACAGAGTCAATAAAACAAGAGAAAAGTAGATACGCGGCGAATAAATCCATGGTGTCAGCATCGTAATGGGAGGGGTCGGCCGGCATGTAATTTAGAAATTTTCAGGACCTACCTAGTAAAATTATCTTTATCATGTTGGTTCTCTGTTTTTTTTTTTTAAACACAGTTTTAAAGTTCTAATACTACCACCCTAACTTTATTTAACTAACTTCTAAACATGTAAAATAAAGTTTGCACTACCGTTTTGCTACGGAGAAGTTTACAGGAAGATCAAAGTATTTCCAAATGTACTACAGAGAATTATTTATGTCTTCCAAAAGATTATATCCCTGTGCAGTTTCATACGATAAGGACCTGGATTAACTTTGTTCTACAAAGAAGGAAAGCCTGATGTATTATACGCTTCTCTATTGCCTCCTTAAGTGGAGTCAAAAGAACAAAGCATTTTCCAGAAGGAATGAAGTATCTGTCCTCAGTGCCGCCTAGAGATCAAAAGCGTGTTTTAGCAGTTTTATTGGCAATCTTCTGAGGCCTTCCACTAATATTTTGTTTCATAAATGCTGAGTGCTGGAGGCTGGAAAATCCTACCGTAAACAAGCGAACGGCTGTCAGTCGTGATTTCTGAAAACGATTACCAAACACCAATAATAAGAACATTTTTGGTTTCTCCTAGTTTGTAAGATTGGTCTCAGTTTGTTTAGAAGTAATCTCTCAAACTATTGCTTGCTCTACTTTACTGAAAGGTAAACAAAACAAAACAAAAACAAAAACAAACCACACAGTAGTCAAGTGACAGGCTATTTTTTTAGGTGAGAAAATGTACAAATAAAACTTCATTAGTGGATGAATTTCTTGGGGCCGCTGTAACCAAGTACCACAAACTGAGTGGCGGAAACAACAGAAATGCACTGTCTCTGAGTTCTGGAGGCTGGAAGCGTGAGGCCAAGGTTTCAGCAGGGCTGGTTCCTGCAGAGGGCCTCCGGGGAGAATCTGCTCCAGATCTCTCTCCTAGCTGCTGGTGGTTTGGGCGATCTTTGGCGTTCCTTGGCGTGGGCACACGTCAACTTCGGTCTCTGTCTTCAGCCTCACGTGGTGTTCTCCCTGTTTGCAGGTCTGTGTCCAAATTTCCCCCTTGGTGGCAGGACACCAGTCGTATTCGATTAAAGGCCCACCCGAAGGACCCCCTTTTAAGTACATCCGCCATGGCCCCAAGTAAGGTCACATTCTGAGGCTTTGGGGGTTAAGACTTCAACATACGAATTTTGGGAGGACACAATTCGACTCATAAAAATCAGGTAACTCTTCTTAAGGGCACGCCTAATTTTTACAAAATAGAGAATAATCTTACAGCTGTTGGCTTCCTTATGACGCTTGCCCCTCCTCTGGTCTTGGAGGCCCATTTATCTCTGAATCATCCCAGAAAGCACAGGGCCAGGCAGGGAAGCCTGCAGGGGCAGAAGGTTTAACCTCTCAGTCTGCTTCACCCAGGCAGCTCAGGAGGCAAGGATCCTTGTACTTCTTGGACCCGCTGTTTCATGGGGCTCTGCTCTCGCTTGGTGAGGCCACCAACATGTCCGAACCAGTCTTGCCTCATGCCGGTGGCCGTCTCTTTATTTCCAGGTCTTTGAAAAAAAACGGAAAAAGGGCTCAGTCTTGAACCAGGCGATTGTCAACTTACATTAAATGCGCAGGGGAAAATATTTCTTCGGGGTAACTCCGCCCAAAATGGAAATTCCTCAAGTACATGGGTGTCCTTATTTGCTGGGGTGACGTGAATCCTCTTCCCCCCCCCCCCCGGCATCCTTCTTAATTTGATAGGATAAGCCCTACTACGATTTTAGTTTTAAGGATGCCAGTTTTCTTTCTTCCCTGGAGCGACTTTTCTGTCTCTCTCCTGAACACAACAGGACCTTGTAACTCTCCAGAGTTTCTCTTACTAAACTATAATGTTTTCTAGCTACACTCCCTCCTCCAACAGGAGCCACCTGAGTGTCTTTTGGTAACCATTTGATGACCCAGGAGTCACCATCTCGCTCCTCCTGGTTCCTCTCAGCCCGTGAGGGTGACCACCTGGCTCAACCCAGCCTGCCTAGGACTGTCCCATTTTCAGCCCTGAAAGTCCCGTGTCCTGGGAACCCCTGAGTCTGAGGCAAATCTGGACGGTCCGTCTCCTACCGCTGATTTACTCTTCGAATACTTTAGTCCCTAAATAGCTTAAATCTTCTAGACTTGTAGCTAAAGAAGAATTTAAATGGATAAACAAACCAACAAATGAACTCCGCAGCAAGCTAACTAGACCCTCCTTGTAGTTTTTCTGGAACAACAGGGAACAAAAATAATGTTCTAGTTTCATCCTACCTCGACCTCACCAGAACTTCAGTCCTGATTCTGCAACTTTCCTCTGCCTGTCTTCCCTTATGTCGGCCCCAAGCGTGTTCAAATCCACACTGCTATACCTACCCAGATCCCCGAAGTCTCCGCTCCACAGGAGCTCACCTGTTCCTTCTGTTCTCAGGAGAAAGCCAAGAGCCATTTTTGACAGTTTCCTCTCTTGTCTCCTTATCAGCCACCACTTCGCACCGAATCTCCCTCTCATACCAACAATAACTCACATTGTGTGCCACTACCTGGGTTACAAAGTGCTCTTGTAAACCCCATTATCAGGGCTTCGTAGCTACCCAGGTCAGTGGGGGTGCTGAGGAGTACAGGCTTTATTTTACAGATGCAAAAGCCAACTCAGTGATGTCAAGTGACTTGCCAAGGCCACCCCATCGGTAAGTGGAAAATTCTGCCACTTGAACTTCGATTCCCTTCTCCAAAACAGGACTCCCTTTGAAAAGACTCGGGTAGGTGCTCTGCCACATTCCTAGCTGGTTCCTTAGTCTCTAGGCTATATCCGTTCAAGGGGTCCTACACACTGGAACCAGACTCCTTCTTGGGGCTCAACATGTCCCTTCTCTGTTATAAACCTCTAGCCCTTCCTCCACACGCAGAAGCCCCAAATTTCTGGCGTCCAAACTCTTTCAAGAGAGCTTCCCCCATCTTTTCTGTGTGGCCTCGCCCATTCTGACTCCAAAACGTCAACTCTCCATCCGTGCCTGCCTCAGCCGCCTTTGGAGTGCCTCCTTTGGGAGGGTCACATCCATCGCCAATGTCAAGCATATGCTTTCATTTTTCCTAAACTGCCCAGCCCCTCCTCTGAACAACACCATCCTTCTAGTTCAATAAATGTCCACTTCTTCCCAAGGTGTCACCCGACGACATTTCTTTCCACCTTCAACCAAGTCCTGTAACATTTCTGTAGATACACACAGGGACATCCGCTCCTGTCCCTTCCAGGGCATGTTCATCTGCAGAGCGACAACCACGTTCCCCAGGCTCACAGACAGCTCAGGTTCTTTCGGTTGGTGAGCTCTGTCCTGCCAGGCAGCTGCGCCCAGGGGTGATGTGTATGTGAGCACCAAGGAGCATCCAGGGTGAGGACATGAATCTGGGTCAACTGACAGACATGATGGCAGGAATGAGGTTTCTTCTAGAACCGTTTAGGGTGTGGGTGGGTTTCTCCTGGCGTGTATAGGGGCATGGTTCTCTGAACCTCTTAAAATTTCCGCAAACTTCCAACTACCATGTAGCTTATGTTGGTAAAATTAGCTAGACTGAACTCTGGTCCATAGCCAAGAACTTTGGGGCATGTGCTACGATGCTGCCTTCGTTTTGGTGCTCTGTCAAACGTGACCTTACATCATGACTCGCTCACACAAATCTTTTGTTGGGCAGATGCCACTCCAGTCCGCAGAAGATGGCTATAGCTCCTTCTGCCCTCACATCCACAAGAAGGAACGTTAGAATCATCCCATGCCAAGCATGTTATTGGGTCACAGGGTCTGGGCAGAGATTTTGGAGAACGAAAGGGTAAACACTAGGGACTCAACCTGGAGTACTCTCTCGGGAATCCCCATTTTAGTTCCTTGGATTCCCTTCTAAGCTCTCCACCTTGCCTATCCATGTGGCAGGAGAGCGAGAAGGACTGGGGGATGACTTCCAATTTGTAGAGGTTTCCAGAATAAGAAAGAGCCACTTAGGATACGGAGTAGGACCCAGATGAGAGGCTACCTAAGGGAGGTCATATGACCTGCTTCTCCCAAGGCAGAAGTTCTCCTGGGTCACCTTTAGCCAGGTTTAATTCATCATGAAGAGAACTTCCTGAGAGAAATTTACCCCCAAAGACCTGAACATAACACACCCTAGAGATTTCCCCTGCTTATCTTCTCAGTGCATCTCTCTCTCTCTCTCTCTCTCTCTCTCTGAAGACCTCACAGGATTGTAAGATGCAGAGAAAAGAGTCAAGCATTTGGATATTCTGTCCCTGGTCACCCACCATCATAAGTAATATAAGTAGCCCTTGCCTCTCCAACTAGAATATAAATCACCAAAGGACAGGCAATATGTCTTGGCTTCACTCATATCACCTTCTACGATCCACTAATTGTCTAAATACTTGTTGAATAAAGGTTTGAAAGACTTTACACCTTGACAAATTCTCCTGGAGTGGCTTTTTATTTATCACCTGCTGAGAAGACCCCTCCCAGAGTTATGCACTTCAGAGATCTGAAAATTCAATGTATTCCATCTTTACGCCGTCTCATGCCTATAAGAACTATGTCACAAGATCTGATACACACAAAGTTTTGCATACAGCTTGTGGAATTGCCAAGATTCCAACATAAAAAGAAAAACTAAAACTGGGATTGTTTTTTTTTTTTAGTTATAAAAACAGCAAAAAGAAATCCAAACCAGGGGCACCTGTGTGGCTCAGTCAGTTAAGCACCTGACTTCGGCTCAGGTCATGATCTTGTGGTTGTAAGTTTGAGTCCCACATTGGGCTCTGTGCTGACAGCTCAGAGCCTGGAGCCTGCTTCGGATCCTGTGTCTCCCTCTCTGCCCCTCCCCTGCTTGCCCTTTCTCTCTCTTTCAAAAATAAACATTTACAAAATTAAAAAAAAAGAAATCCAAACCACATATAAATAATTGATGGGCAAACAGAACTTTTTTGAATGAACTCTATCAGAGCCAAAAAGAAAATACTTGCGTAAATTCTTTGTTATTTTACAGCTTCGACTTAATTAAGATCGTGTAATTGCTACACATTTCTGAATTACTATTAATTCCTTTGATGACTGTACATGAAAATACTATCACAACAAAAGCCATCTTGTTATACTAGCCCACTGACTAATAACTTCCATGGAATGTTTCAGAGACACAGGACATGTTAAAAGAGTCCAGAACAAAGACTCCATATTCCTGAGTGTTGGATTCCCTTGGAGCTCCATGTGCTGAGGCAAATCCGCTCCGCGTCACAGAAAACTACTTCTCCAAAGCACTTGTGCTGTGCTAATTGATCTTTTAATTGGTTCAGTCAACACTCTAGTCTGTGCACACAACACGCTCTAATTGCTACAAGCAGCTATAGCAGCCCTCAGATCAGGGAGAGGAAGGGAGCATCCAATCGAGTGCCGCTTCCAACAGTCTCTGGCGAGGAGCGGGTTGGTCTACACCAGCATGCCGAGACGCTTGCATAAATGAACACAAAAACTATCTTTTCCCATCGTGGCAAGAATGTATATGGAAAGGCACGCTAGTGATCATGTCACGATGTGTATGTACATCAAACCATCAGGCTGCACACCTTAAAGATACGCCATTTTTATAAAGAAAATACATACAGACAGACAGACCTCAAAGGGGGGCAGGGGAAACGGTACAGCTGGGTTTCCCGACTTGGAAAGTGTTAGAAACACTCTGTGTGCTACAAAAGAGCTCGTGTCAGTCCTGCCTTTTCCCATCCTCTTCTCCAAAGTATCTGTTTGGGCTTTTTATTTTATTTGTTGTTCTGAAGACACATTTCTAAATTTACAACGGGTAAGAAGAGGAAAATTGCATGTTTTTCATAGCAAACTTCCTTGCGGTGAGAGAGAAGAGAAATATAGAATTTTGTAAATGCTCACATTCGGCAGATGAAGAAATTGAGATTTGAGGGCCCACAGCTCATCCGGGAAGGAACACGGGCTAGAACAGCAGTCTCGTGAATTCCCACAAAGCACGAAGGAGCACAAACAGTCTGCTGCCTATTGTGTAGGAAGGAGGGAAAATAGGAAAACATATGTAGATCAGCTTATTTTTACAGAAAGAAACACAGGAAGCAGAAGCCAGGAAACCATAAAGAAGGGTTACTTACAAGGGGAGGAAGGTGAGAGAAAGGAAGGCGTCCAAGAGGCAGTGATCTGTTCTGAGTACATCTCCTGGTATATTTTACTTTTGAACACCTGTTGAGGGTCTGAATGCTCAAAAAATAAAATAAAATAGAATAGAATCCGTCCCAGTGGAGAGGAGAACAAAAGCTGAAATCGAAAGCAAACTGAAACAAAAAAATGAAGGTAATTTGAAATGAATGCCACGCCGTGACAAAAAGGGAGATAGGAGAAAGTGAGAAATTGGTAATGAAAAAAAGGAAAGAGGCGGGAGGAAGTCCAAGGAATGTGTAAGTGCAGCATGTGATTATAGAACCTCCGTTCTGGCTACGGTGGATGCCAGCAGAATGGCAAACAAATCCTGACCACTTTTTAGGAGGTTGGTTTCCTGCAGTGGAATTCTGCAACTCCGTACCTATTCCAGATCACAATTAAAGGATGGAGCAGAAGTGTAAATGTGCAGGTGTCGATGGGAGCCAGGGTTCTCACGGTGGAAAAAGGAATATACAACTATGTAATTGGAGAAGGCAAGAGACAACTCTGTGGGGATAGATTCGAATCAGGGGGATTGGCATGAACTGATTACTTCTATAATCTGTGTCACGTAGGTATATTTGCATGTCTATTTCCTTGCACATGCACTTACGCACATGTATTTCCTAACTCCGTCCCCCGGAAAGGCTCAGAAACAGACACCTCAGTGGCAATGAGCACATCTAGTATTCAGATTTTGACATATAATACCATTGTCTGGATTCGTTCCCTAAAATGAACCAAGTATATTCAGAGAAGCAGCTAATCTAGGGCTGGGGCAGGAAAGGGTCCAGATGACCTGGAAAGTAAAAAAAAAGTGCTCAAAAAATAATGGTGACATATCTCAAGGACACAGTCACCACTGGCCAAATCAAGGACAATTTGAACACCAGAATAATGAGGTAGAGTAGTGAACTCCTGATAAATAGGTATTCATGACACATGCTGATAATAAAGAAATAAATGGGTCAGAGAGAAGGGATGGAGCTTACTCACAGTAGAGTGACTGATAGTTGAAGAAGGGGTATAGAAAGCAGAAAATCAGCATTTTTTTAAAGTTTATTTATTTATTTACAGAGAGAAAGAAAGAGAGAGATAGAGTATGAGCAGGGGAGGGGCAGAGAGAGAGAGAGGGAGAGAGAGAATCCCAAACAGGCTCCACACTGTCGGCGCAGAGCCTGACTTGGGGCTCGAGCTCACAAACCATGAGATCATGACCTGAGCCGAAATCAAGAGTCGGATGCTCAGCTGACTGAGCCACGCAGGCGCCCCCAGAAAATCAGCATTTTGCAATTATCATAGTAGGGACGGATCGAGCAAAAATCATCAATGGATACTAAATCTAGGGAGAACTTTTGATGAAGAACGAGACGTCTGTGTGGCCTTAAAATGTCATCTATTTATTAGTTGCAAGGGAGAAAAAAAAGAGTAACTAAATTGTGAAAATATCAAACAGCCTTTTAACCAGATGACCAATATTAACAGCACCAATGGGCTAGATGACCACTGACGGTCCCCACATATGGTCCCCTGAATAGTACACAACGTCCCCGGTGCAGAATCCCAGCGTGGAATGCATGCCGTGAAGCTAATCACAAAGAAACATCAGAGAAACCCCAAATGAGAAATGTCCTATCAGGAGAATGGGGGTGTGGGGCGACGGTACTCTTTAAAATGTTAATGTCCTAAAACACACAAAAAAAGCCTGCAGAGACATCTCAGATTAATTAGGGAGGCTAAAGAGAGGGATCCTGCATTAGAGGGGAAATGACCGAAAGGACATTATTGGGTCAACTGACAAAATTGGAACACAGAGGGTAGATCAGATAAAACACTCTATCAATGTTAAAATTACCGAAGTTGATAACTGCACAAGAGTTATGTAAGAGACTCTCCCTGTTCTTAGGAAAGAGCACACGATGCAGGAAAGGGCCACAATGTATGTAACTTACCCTCCAATAGTTCAGAAAACAGGGCATGTGTGTGTGCATATGCGTATGTGTGCGTTCATCTGTGTGTGGAGAGAGAACACAAATAATAAAGCAAATGGGGCAAACCGTGTATAGGAAGGGATGTATGTGTCCTCTCTGTATTATCTTTATTTCCGCAACTTGACTTCCAGTTTGAAATTACTTTCGAATAGTCCGGGGATCATATTCTCGTGCAAATTGAGAGCATCTATAAACGGCTGCAGTGAAACAGCACAGCGCTACTGAGCACCCTTGTTAATAAATACCCGTCTATTGATACATCATTTCTGCGATGTTTTAGGCCATATTTTGGCCCTCCACCAGAGCTTTGATTTCCGAACCTTGTTTCCTAATGGACTGCCTCAGAATCCCCTGGGATGCTTGTAAACAGTGCAATTTCTGGGGACCCAGTCCCCAGAATCTGATACACAAGGTCTGAAGTGGGCGTAGGAATCTCCACTTTTCAAACACTGGAAAGAGAACCATTCGTGCCCGCTTGTATTTATGGGCAACCTGTTCTTTAAATTGTAACCTCTTCTTTGTGTTTGCGAAGGAGCACCTCTGCAGAGCCCTTCCCTCACACGCTCTGTGCTGGGTCCTTTACCCAGAAGGTCCCCTCCCGGACCCCTCCTGGGTCCCCTACCTGAGCTCTGGCAATGCGGCCAGTAAAACCGGGGTCCAGGACCTCTTGCCCCCAGCATCTCCACGCCAGTGTCCCTGCTCTACCTGGGTTAGAGCCACGTGGATCCCTTCTGTCCCACCGCAGCTCCTAATTACCTCGGGATCAAATCTGAGCTGTGATCATAAGCTCCGAGCTTCACGAAGTAAACTAGCTTCACCGGGAGCCCTTGTCATCCATCCAGGCGTCTCTTAGATTCTGAGTGTGACAGATCACCTTTCCTGTTTGTCCTTTCTTTTTTTTGTTATCAGACCATCTCTACGTGTTGGAGATGCTACCGCGGTTTCATCTTGGCGATTTGTTCATCTCATCACATTTATCTGAAACATCAGTCAAGCATGAGGTAAAGACAGTTTCGCAAAGGGTAGTATCGCCTCACCTTGCAATCTTCCCTCTAACTGCCTCCTGGGCTTGCTTGATAAACAGTGCTGCTCTACAATGCAAAATAACGTTGATGTGTCTTTCCTCCCCACCAAACAGCTCTTGGCCATTCTCAAAAAAAAAAAAAGTGTTATTTTCTTTATTTGAAGTTTTCATGAATTGGTTAAGTCCTAGGCTTGTGTGATTTCACTACCGGTGTGTCTGGATGTGGTCCTGAAAGGAAGGAAGGAGCGTCCAGGGAAAGCACGAGCCAAATGGCATCACTGTTGGCTGCGTTGATGGCATGTTCCTCACAGGTGTCTCCTGCAGCTTGGCCTGAGAGTGACTGAACTTCTGGTCTTGACAGTGAAGAAGTTTTCAGCTAACACTAATCCGGGAAAGGTGAACAGGTTGGTGGGGAAAAAGAGAGACAGAAAGGAAATTTCCTGATTCATGCATACATTTGTTATCTAAATACTCGCCTATTTATTTTTATTAATGGTCACTCATTTTTGAGAGAGAGACAGACAGAGCGAGAGTCAGGTAGGGACAGAGAGCGAGGGAGACGCAGAATCGAAGGAGGCTCCAGGCTCTGAGCCGTCAGCACAGAGCCCCACGCGGGGCTCGAACTCACAAACCATGAGATCGTGACCTGAGCTGAGGTTGGACGCCCAGCCGACTGAGCCACCCAGGCGCCCCTAAATAATTCCTTAAAAAACAAAACAGAAGACTTCGCTTCTTACCTGAGATCTCAGAGTCCCTCAGAACCGGCAAAAATTCAGCGTGCCCGTGCTTCCTGCATGAACACCCAACGGCTCCTCCCCCCAGGCTCCGGGGTGACTTGGACTTAACCTCCTTCATCTCCTGGGAACTCGTGAGAAACGCCAATCTTCAGGCCCCACACCAGACCTACTGAATCAGGAATTCTGGGGACAGGGTCCAGCCGTCCGGGCTTCCAGAAGCCCTCTAGGGAGTTCTGGGATCACTAACGTGTGAGAACCACTGGCTACGACATACCACCATCCACCTGCTGGAAACTGAAAGGTTGATACTTGCTTCAGACATCCTTTGGTTGATGTGAAATCGGTTAGGAAAAGAGAGTTTGCATTAACTTTCTAAAGCTTCCCAAGTCAAAGAATGCATTTAATTATCCACCTGAAGTTGCAAAGCCCATCTTCGTTCCTATTTTCAAGTAGATTATTATGGCCCATACTTGCCACGTTTTTTTATTGGCTGGGAGCAGTTACGGAATTAGTCACTCCTTGGGAGCTTCCAGACTAGGCGTCGTTGAGTCTGTGGGGTTTCTAGAAGGGACTCGCGGGCATCTCTGAAGGAGGAAGAGAACCCGTCCGTCTGAAGAGCTGGGGTCTCACCCCACACCTACCCTCTAGCCAGCAGCTCTAGGCAACAGTGTCCGAAACACTACGTGCATTTCACCCACTTGCTCTTAGAATAACACCTTTAGTTAAGTACAGAATTAAAAGCTAGATGGTTTCAGCCGGGGCCCCTGTTGGCCGTTCACTCGCATCTGAAGATTCCATCGGAAGGAAGGGTTCACTGGCTCAAGATACGTGAAAACCTCTCTGCTAAATGGGGCCAGAAGTGACAGGCTTAGACTAGAAATTTGAGGAAAAGCCCCAAGAGAACATGCCGTGCGCGTGTCGCACACACAGGCACACGCTTGCCCGCATAGGCACACGCGTGCACGTGAACACACGCACTCTCCCCACAGGGACCGCCATGGCGGAAAAGCCCTCCGTTAGAGACTCACGTCTGTTCATCACGGCCTTCTCTTCATCTAAAGTGCCAATACCACCCCCACCCCTTGTCAGATCACAGCACTGATCAGTGCACGCAGCTCCTGTGAAGAAGATGATCAGATCGGTTTCGTTGTCCATTCTGTCCGGAACAAGGAGCATAAAGGTGGGCACACAGAAGGAAGCTGTGAGGAGGCTAAGTTTCATCACCTTGAGTGATGCTCAGACTTGTCTGAGGGTTTCTGGCATAATTGGGGGCAGCTGTGCAAACGTGATTCGAATGCAAGGCCCAGGAACGTTCTGGAAAAACAAAACCATGCGCTAGCGGAACACAAAGCCAAGCGGACAAGGCTGGCTTGAGTCATCATCTGCGTGTAGCGTGCTGTTTTCACCAACAGCTTTGAAGGACAATCCACAGGCAGGCTGCGTGCCTCAGTAAACCTCAAAGAGCATGGACCATGTAACAACAAAGAGGGGCAGGAACATGTCTGCACTTCAGAAGGCTCCTTGAGGGGAGAAGGCTCCAGAAACACAGTAAGTTCCATACCAGAGGGCTTGGTACTGTCGTTGGGGTGCCAGCCTGCCACGTGGTCACAGAGTGAGGGTCCCACTGCACGCTGGTATCTAGAAGAGCCAACTGTGCCCAGGGAAAGTGCCAGGCGTGAGCAAGAGGCATTTGACCGGTGTATCTGGGAACACCAGCATTCACTTGGAAATACCTGGGAGGGGGGTATTGGCAGGGGACTAAGGACCAGAGCACTGGGAATTCTCACCTGTGGGGGGCGGCGGTGATAGCAAAATATGGATTTTTACTATTGTCATGGGTTGACTTGTGCTCTCCCAAATCCGTATGTTGAAACCCTAACCCCCGAGGACCTTAGAACGTGACCTTCTTTGGGAATAGGGTCACTGCAGACATCATCAGTTAAGATGGCGTCACGCTCGAGTAGGTGGACCCTGATCCAATATGACGTATGTCCTTATAAAAGGGGAAAATTTGGACGCAGACAGGCACACAGGGAGAATACACGAGAGGCTGAAGTGACACGCCTACAAAGCAGATTGCCAGCAACCCACCAGAGCCTAGAGGGCAGGCATGGGACACACTTTGTCACAGCCGCTGAAGGATTCAGTCCCACCAACACCTTGGTCTTGGATTTGCACACTCCGGAAGTGTGAGACGATACATTTCAATTATTTTAGCCGCGTAGTGTGCGGGACTTTGTTACAGCAGCACTGGGAAAGCCATCCAAACAGAGTATAGCCCTCAGACCGACGTGACCTGGGTCAACCACATTGGCAACTACAAGCCCTCTTTGGAAACTGAGCCTCCTCAAACTCTTCACCGGGGGCCCTGATCCTGACACAGGAGCGAAGAGTCAACCAAGGAATTCCTGCTGGGGAGAAAAGTGAGTTTTCTGTTTTCCCCAGCATGAGACAGCCCTGCTGTCAGGAGAGGTGCTATAATCCAGCCTTGAAGAGCTGGGGTTTTGTTCTGTTGAGCTGGGTCTTTGCTCCGAGAACGCACATTTTATTCTTCTCTTACATGCGAAACATTGTCAGTGCTTCTGTGCTCATTCCTCTTCAACTTAGACTGTAAACTTCTTAGTCACAGCTGTATCCCTCTTTATAAGTTCATTATGTGATAGGTGCTCAAAGACTGTATTATTGACGATGTTGATGAGATGCTGGGAGTAGCCGTGTCTTCAGGCATTGTCACGTCCCTGTGGGAGTCAGGGAGGGTACTGACACCTTGTCATTTTCTCTTGGAAGATGCTTCCGTCTCCTTACTCAGCTTCCAAAGCCATTCATAAAATGTATGATCAGAGCTCAATGCAGTATTTGTTGAAATGAGACATTTAAAATACCTTGTATCAAGGCGCCTGGGCGGTTTAGTCAGTTAAGCACCTGACTCTTGGTTTGGGCTCAGTTCATGATCTCACTATTGGTGAGTTCAAGCCCCATGTTGGGCTCTGTGCTGGCAGCACAGAGACTGTTTGGGGTTCCCTCTCTCTCTCTGTCTCTGTCTCTCTTTCTCTCTCCTCTACCTCCTGCTCCCTCTGCCACTTCCTCCACTCACGCTGGGTCTGTCTCTCTCAAAATAAATAAATAAACTTAAAAAAATACCTTGTATCAAATAGAAATAGGAAAACCTCTAATTTAGTCACCAGAAGACTTGCTGGTCTTAGAACTAGGGTTTAACTACTTTTCGGTGTGTGAGAAAATTGTACAATCTCATCTCTTACCATGTAAGTTTCACTAGCATATTAGAGAATGTTTTTCCAATTTCCAAAACTTATGTAACCAAGAATTTATTTGGTGTCTTTTGCACGCCAAGCCATGTGTAATGGAGAATAAAGAAATCCAATACATGGTTTCCTCTCTAAAGGACCTTTTTTGGTAAGCAGGGTGAGATCTTAGACAAGAGGCAACAATAGCTGAATAAGGCAAGGTGTGGAATTTTGCAAGACTCAGAACTCAAAGGAAGCATGTGATCCTTGGAGACAAGAGAACCCAAAGCGACCTCACAAAACCAGTCTTGTTTTGGCTGAAGATTCAGTTTGGCTCAAACAGGTCCTCTCGCCTTCGGGTTTCTAGTTCAGTAAAGGGAAAATGTCACTGATACTCCAAAGTGCACGCTTGGGAAATGCCCCAAAATATCTTTAAAACATGTGCATTTGTTTGGTGGTGAGCAAATGTCAGGTAGGCTGTGACAAAACTTTTCCTGACCGCGCAGACATCTGTTGGCTTTGCTCCCTCGGCACCTGACTCCGTCTGCTAGGGGCGCCTTACAAGTGTGGGACTGGGGGGTTCAGGCAACATGTTTTTCTCTGGGTTGTGAAGGCTGCAAAGTCCATCATGGTGCCGGAAGATTCAGCATCTGGTGGGGGCCCTCTTCCCGCTTTGTAGGTGGCCACCTTTGTGCTGTGTCCTTGCATGGCAGGGAGAGAGATGATCTCTCTAGTGTATCTTAGAAGGTTACTAACCTCAAGGGTTTCATCCTCATGACCTAATCACCACCCAAGTCCCCCACCTCCTAATGCCATCACATTGGGGATTAGGACTTCAGCTTATGAATTTTAGAGGGAGACAAAGTTCCAGCCTATAGCAGCATGCATTTCGCTGGCTGCTGTTGTTGCTATCATGCACCGATTTTTCTTTGCACACCACCTTTTGCCCACCGGCAGACCAAGCACGTTGGCTGAAATTGACCCCCCTTCTCCTGGCTGTCATGTGGGTCCCTGACAGCAGCCCGGCCACGACTTAGCGATGCCCACAGTGATGTGTGTAGCGATGCCCACAGTGATGTGTGTGGCAGAGTTTTGGGGCCCCCGGGTGGCTCCGTCGGTTCAACGTCCAACTTCGTCGACTCAGGTCATGATCTCCCGGTTCACGAGTTCGAGCTCCTTGTCAGGCTCTGAGCTGTCAGCACAGAACCTGCTTTGGATTCCGTGTCTCCCTCCCTCTCTGCCCCTCCCCCACTCACGCCCGGTCTCGCTCTGTCTCTCAAAAATGAATAAATGTTAAAATTGTTTTTAATGAAAAAAATAAAAAGAACTGGCAGAGTTTCATCTGCAGTGGAGCCCAGACTTTTTTTTGGAAGGTGCAATACCGTCTAGCAGGTATTCACATGCTTTTTTTCATCTGCCAGTCAATTTATAATAAAGTATCGATCAACTAGGGAAGTATGAATTATGTAACATATTAAAAATTAAATGCATATAATAATATTCAAAAATATAAATATCGATGACTTGGGAAGGTTTAAAGAAGCACTTTAGAAATGCTTTGATGAAGAAACAAAACAAGCAAGCAAAGAGAATAAGAGAGAGAGAGAGAGAGAGAGAGGCAAACCAAGAAACAGGCTCTTAACTATTGAAAACCAACTGGTGGTTGCCAGAAGGAAGGTGGGTGGGGGGATGGGGATTAAGGGTTGCACTTGTGATGAGCACAGGCTGTCATGTGGAGTGTTGACTCACTATATTGTTCACCTGAAACTAATATAACACTGTGTGTTAACTATGCCGGAATTAAAATAAAGCCCCAATTAAAGAAAATGAAGGCAGAAATGTTTTGAGTGTAGTGCTTTATCAAGAGAATTATAAAGATTTTATTTCTAGTACATTGTCTGAAGCACCTCGTAAGTCACAAAGCTATCTCAGCTCTGGGGCGCCTGGGTGGCTCAGTCAGTTAGGTGTCTGACTTCAGCTCAGGTCATGATCTCACAGATCGTGAGTTCGAGCCCCGCATCAGGCTCTGTGCTGACAGCTCAGAGCCTGCTTCGGATTTTGTCTCCCTCTCTCTCTCTGTTCCTCCCCTGCTCATTCTCTCTCTTTCTCTCTCTCTCTCTCAAAAATAAATAAAGCTTAAAAAAAGCCATTTCAGCTCTTTCAGAGGGTCACTTAAAAGTTTGAATGAATGTAATTATCAAGAGGTGTGTATATGTATCTCCTACATATGGAAAACACTGGAAGTTCCTTCTATACCAACTGCCCAATCACTGAAATACTTTGAAAGATGTTTCAAGCTTCATTTTATTTTATAAAATCCTGTATTTAAATATAATAAACATAAAAGGTCAAAACTACATTAAAGCTGCAAATGTCAGTATTTCAGTATTTTTTTTCCCTCAAAACCCAGGAACCCCTCTATCTCCCATTTATTTTACTTGAACTATAAGATCTATTTCTTATATGTAAAAAGCTACAAGTAATATTAACAATGCTTCCATGACTTCACTGTCAGTACATGATTAGAAATTACCAGCCATCTTTCTACCCGCCCAGCCTCATAAGTATGAAATGTGATAAGTTCCATAAATCCTCTGGGAGAAAATTGCACTTTTGAAAAAGTTAAATTATATATTTAAAAATCAGGACTACATGATTATGTTGTAAATGTGACTGCTTTCGTTATGTTGAAAGCATTGCTATTTGTTGATAAATGAAGGAAAAGCTAATGCTATGCCCGGCTTAGGGGAAAAAAAGAAAAGACCCCATGTGATGCCTACTGAAAATAAATTATCGCCTCACTGCCAGACTTCCCCTCTATCAAGCCCTTGGGACTGGGACCATTTTTAAAGGCTCTGGAGTGACCAGAACATTAGCTAATTTCAAAGAGTACAAAAGGAAACACTATCTATGAATTCCAATAAGCATTGTCTCTGAAGATGACTTCTCAGAACTACGGAGTGCTTTATAGAGATTTTAGCTGGGATGATGGTGCTTGTAAGTAATCTTGCCCCAAAGCAGTTCATTTTCAAGAATACACTTACATCACTAATTGTTCTCACTTAGAGAGCTATTTAGTGCTCCCTGGTCCTCCTGCCCGCCCCCCCCCCGCCTCCCCCCTCCCCTCCCAGTGTCCGTCCATCCTGTCTTCTAATAAGAAGGCTCTGCTCAGGCAGGCAGCTGTAAAAGGCAGCCCTGCCCTCCCATCTCCTGAATGGGGACAGGGAGCTGCAGATGGGCCTCCGGGCAATAAAGGGTTCTTTCTTAGTGAAAAACAAGATTGACTAAGACGTTGCGGTAAATCTCTGGGAGCGTAGGCAGAGCATCTTAAAAAAAAGATGTCCAATAACAATTTAATACAAATATAAATGGCAGCAACTTCTCTAGCTCTAAGGCAGAATTATGAGCCACTATTCTTTAAGAAAAAAAAATGAGTCGTAAAAGGAAAAAGTGAATTCTCTAAACAGACTCTCTAGCAAAAAAATATATAATAATAATAATAATAATAATAATACTTCTAAACTGCATTCAATTTTTCTACCCTGAAGAAAGGGCAGCCGTTGATCTTGGAGTTTACATGCTCTCAGAGATCTTTGAGGTTGAAAATTCCCCAGGATGATTGATTTTGACCAGCTCAATTGTGGTGAGAAAGGGAGAATAGTTTCTTTACTGCTTGGGGTATGCAAATGAATGTGCTTGGGAAGTATTCTCTGGCATTCAGATCTCTTCGGGGGCGCCAGGGTGGCTCAGTCGGTTAAGCATCTGACTTCTGCTCAGGTCATGATCTCGCAGTTTGTGAGTCTGAGTTCGAGCCCTGCGTCAGGCCCTGTACTGACAGCCCGGAGCCTGGAGCCTGCTTGGGTGGACTCTGTGCCTCTGTTTCTCTCTGCCCCTCTCCAGCTTATGCTCTGTCTCTGTCTCTGTCTCTCTCAAAAACAAATAAACATTTCAAAAATTTTTAAAAAGATCTCTTCACAGACTGTCTTAAGTAATTAATATTAGACTTTAAAAACCTCAAGCTCCTTCTTAGCATTTGAAAAAATGATAAGAATTAGCGAGGTAGACTGAAACCAAGGATTTTCAAGAAATTTTTTTGCACTGAGAGAGGAGGTTATGCAAGGTATCTTTGCTTGGGAGCATGGAAAGGCACTGAGCTGGTAAGAATTGAGTGTCTATTCCCTTTCTGCCCCTTTATGTTGCATATTAACAAGTCACTTACCCTCTCTGTAGGGCAGAACTGTGCTCTGTGGGAACTGCTTTGAAAACACTTTTCTGAATGCCGGAAGACTGTACATTTCCCTCTCAAAGACGTATGTGAATTCACCCTGCTCTAAACTGAAGGATGCTGGCCTGTAGTGCCACACGTGTGAATTCAGATAATTCTATAAACTGTACGTTGCCTCGTGATTTTCCCTTTCCTTAAGCAAATCACAACTAAAAAAGAAAGGTTGGTTGAGCATCGCCCCCTGCCAAAATAAAGAAAGTTTATTGATTCTTTTCTTTGTGTTCAGTTCTGAGATTCCAAGGGCCGGTCCCTATCCCCTGGGTCTGACCAGCCAACAGAGGAACAGTGACATAAAGCCCTGAAGATGTCCTTACTGGACAGCCAGGTTCAGTGCTAACGGTAAAGACTGGAAGCCCATGTGCTCTGGGAGTCAAGAGAGGAGACGGTACAAGGGACTGGGGTGGGCAGCAAACACTATTCTCAGGAGACGGTTCCTTTCCATTCCGAAATCATTTGAAACTCACAGAAACAAAATTACAAAAGTTCCTTTATACCCTCACCAGAGTTCCCAACCACCTACATTTTACCTCTTTTGCTTTGTCATTTTCTATCTTATGAATGATTGGAGGGTGCGTTGCAGACAAGATGGCTCCTTGCTAAGTATCTCAGCGTGTCTTTCCTAAGGAGAAGGATATTCTCTTACACAAGCTCGGTGCAATAATCAAAATCAGGAAATGATCACTGATGCAATTCGATCATGATCTAACTTTGGAGGTGATTTTTTAACTGCCTCGTCTGCATATTTGACCTTCTCCACGGTTTCTGTGCATTCAGAATAGGAGAGAAGACCTTCATTCTTAGTCTCGGAGGATGCCAAGAGACAATCCAGCCTTCGAAACCTCCAGTCTAAAGGGTCTCCAATGAGATGGCATTCACCTCTCTCAGAGGAAACACGTTTTCAACCCCTCCTTTAGCTGACTCCATTTCTTAAAATTCCCTCCAAGAGCAAGACCTTAAATAGTCAAGCTTTGCCAGAAGAGTTGCCTAGCAGTTTTTTTTCCTTTTCCCCCAGCCCCTCCCCACCAGGTCCCTCCCCTCCAAGTCTGCCCCATGTCTGACACACAAGCCACATCAGACACACAGCCTGTCAACACATCTTCTGCCGCCTGACTCTGCACAGTGGTTGCAGGGTCAGGAGCAGACACGAAGCTTCCAACATTGAGATGATTTCATCCAACTCTCCTGCGTCTCAAGGCTCGGAGCCCGCTGCTAGTCGGACAAGGGATGAGAAGAGGCGTGAGCGCCCTCCTGATTGACAAGCACCTCCCCCCTTTAATTTGGGTCCTGCCATTCTAAGGCTCAAAATACCTGGCACCCCAAAGGTTCGGCTGTTAATCTGGGATTCTCATTTCAAAAGGACCTTTGAGCCTTTCTATGCAGATGTTGAAATCATTGCAACACGCTCTTCCCTGACTGGGTTCAGTGTCATAAAAAAACATCACTTCCAGCAGGTTTTCATACTTAATAACAGACACATTTAGGGACTTGGCTCCCAGGATGGCCTGTTAACCAAGCACAATCATGTGATTTCTCTAATGACGCTTCTGGTCCTTCCAGAAATATGAACGGATGAACAAACTAATGACCAATTCCTGGAACATGTGCTTTTCCAGAATTTTCTCACAACCTAATACATTTTTCTTCCATTAACAAAATGCATAACATTTAGCATTTTCTGGCTTAAGAAAAATAGAATAAAGAATCTGCCAAAATGGAAGCAGCGTAAAACAAAATTTCATGAGGGTTTTGCTTCTGTTTAGTTGAAAGTGAGAACTTAGGTTTAGATACCTTCCTCAAAGTTCGGTCCAAAGATCAGCAGCATTGGTATTTCCTGGGAGTTGTTACAATGCATCGTCTCGGGCCCCAGCCCAGGCCTCCGGCATCAGAATTTGGATTTTTAACAAGATGCCCTAGCGATCTGCAGCCACGTCAACATTTGAGAAGCTGCGTCATAAACAGACGGGCTGCCCAGGCAGGAATGTCTAGCAGGCTAACAGAAGTTATCGCAGAGTGGTCAAATCACAAAAACAGGTTAATGGATGAGGTGTGTGTTTGGGGGGGACGGGGGACACAGTAAATTAAAACAGCCAGAGAAGAAGGAGTGGGGAGTGGGCAACATGGGTGAAGGGGAACGAGAGATACAGGCTTCCAGTTACAGAATGAATAAGTCGTGGGAATAAAAGGCACAGCATAAGGAAAGCAATCAATGACACTGTAATAGCCTTGTCCTACGGGGACAGGTGGTGCTACACTCACGGCGAGCAGAGCATAACGTAAAGAGTTGTGGAGTCACTATGTTGAACACCTGAAATTAATGGAACGCTGGCTGCCAGCTACACTCGAGTAAAAAAAAGTTTTTCAGAAACTGAGCCTATGTTCTCCAAAGGACTAAATAATTAATATCTCACTTCACTTTTCCAGAATAGGGTTGCCAGATTTAGCAACAGGGTACTCAGTTAAATTTAAATGGCAGACCAATAATGGGTGATTTTTTAGTATGCCCCATGCATTATTTGGATGCATTTGCACTAAAAAAAAAAATCGTTTGTTGTTTATCAGAAATGCAAATTTAACTGGGCATCCTATATTGTATCTCATAATGCTTTTGCAGAATTTCTAGATTTTTTTTTCTAAATCACATAATGCTTCCATATGACTTCTTTGTAAACTGAGCCAAAGACAAAGTTACACAAGAAGATACGTCAATGCATACTGGAAATTTCCAAAATCCTTACCAGGATGTTTAGTTATATAAACACAATCAAAATTTTCGAAGGCAACAGCAGCCTAAAATTCTAATAACCAATTCTAATATTGTTACTTAGAAATTAATCATTTTCATCAGAGCCAAAGGGGATAATCTAACTCAATATCTTTTTCAAGGTCTGACATTATCAGTTCTTCATTTAGGTTTAGACAACGGCCAAGTCTGCCCCAAGAGTTGCATCTTTTCTTTACGTGGTGTAGTTTATAATTTGGCTGCTGGTTACAGAAGGCAGGTCCCGTTTCTGGGAACTATCGCAGTTTATGGTTCTGTGGCCTCAAAATTGTGCAAGAGGAAAAGCCATCACTTACACCTGCCTGGTTTGCCTAGAAACAAGGTCCACACTGAATTGTGTCTAGTTTTTGTTTCTGCGTTCTTTTCAGAGCTAACTCTGAACTGAATAAAAAGAAGAAATATCTCAACGCAAAAAAGGCTAAGTGAAGCCGGCACTTTGCATCTGTTTCCTGGAAAATAATTTTTAAAGGCAAAAATAGCCCTTCTGAATGACATTTTTTTAATTCTATTTATTTTTTTGAGAGAGAGAGTGTGTGCATACACATGGTGGGGAAGGAGAGAGAGAGGGAGAGAGAGAATCCCAAGCAGGCTCCACACTGTCAGCACAGAGCTCGAACCCACAAACCGTGATCATGACCTGAGCTGAAATCAAGAGTCAAGTGCTTAATTGACTGAGCCACCCAGGTGCCCCAAATGGCAGTTTTTCTGATAGATCCTGACGAACCTCAGTAGTAAAACAATACCCTTTCTTTCCCTAGGGATTTATTTGCATTTAGTTTTTTTTTCTCCTTTTCTTTCCTTTTCTTTTTTCCCTTCCTTCCTTTCTTCCTTCCTCTCGTTCTTTTATTTTCTTTCCTTCCATTCTTTTATTGTACCTGATTCATCCTATTTTTCACGCGTGCCTGAGAATGTAGCTGATCTGTTTTTTTCTTACCAGCACAGCGCAAAATCGAAACAGTTTTTCTTGCCCATATCCTGGAGGCTGCACGCAACCAGATTAAAGGATTGTGATGTCCTGGGGGGAGAGGAGCCTCTCAGCTAAATTTGCAGCCCCACCCATCCCCCTGTGTGTTAACTGTTACCTCTTCCCTCTGTTGAAGATGAGGGCAGAGAATCCAGGGTACCTCGGGGACCACTCCTCATTCCCACCTTTTGTCCTTACTCCAGGCTGCTCTGTGAGGAAGCCGAATGGCTTATAAAACTTATGCAGCCTGACATTCTAAAAACCTGGCAGTTTTTCTTACAATTTTTTCCAAGACGGAAGGCAATCACCTTCTTCTGTTTTGTTTTACCCCTTAAACACAGAGCAATTAAGGTCTATGATTTACAAGGCATTCCATTTCTGAAATGTAATATTTTAATTTATTCAACAAACACCGTGTTCCAGGCACAGGCAGAGGATTCACTATTGACTCATTTAATAGTGTAACAGCCCAATCAGGTGGGTGTTATTATTGTCCCATTTGACAGATGAAGAAACAGGCCCAGAAAGCTGAAGCAGCTTGCCCAGGGTCCGGTACCCAACAAACGACAGGCGTGGTGTATTAAACCCTGGCTCCGTGATGCCCTTCTCCCTCTACCCAGATCACAGTGGACAAACATTCCACCCAGCCACTCAAGCGATTCCAGACTCTTCCATTCCTAATCATTCTGAATTCTCTCAACTAAATTTCCACCCTGCAGTCCATCATGGCAGCCTTTGATGAGACTTTTTCACGTCTCTCCACGGTGCGTACCAATTTGTGAACACGTCTGTAATAAGGCAGGCTCTTCCCACGACCTAGCACACGTGATCTAAGACTGTAGTATCCAAGACGCTGTCTTCTAATATTCTAAAGAACTCGGTTACTAATAACGTTTACAAGTAAGAAAGCAAATTAATAAGGGGCAGACAGCACTCCACAGTTCAAACATGAGCTTTTACCTGCTAAGAACAAAATGAAAACCAACGAAAATTATAAGGTCCAGTGATTTCACTCCAATGGGAAACACAGATAATAAACGGCTAAGGACAACAATTGAAGTGAAAGACACAGAACAGTCATACAAAGGAAAAGAATTCAAGCATATATTCAAAGGGCAGTAAAATAAAATTGAGGAAAAACATAAAATGTTAAGCCCTAGAAACGTCTTTCTTCCGATGTTTACCTTTGTAGTAAGTAGTACAATGATAATTCCACCAAATGGCCATGTTCTTCAGGGGAAAAAATGACATTTTACAGGAAAAAAAAAAACAGGAAAGAAAAGAAATCTTGAAAGCCCTAACCCTCCCCATTCAGACGGTTCCCATACAACTTTCTGAAATCATTGAAACAAGTGGACGGCTAATTTTCTTCTTCTCTATTACAACAACAGAAACAAAGTCTGGCAGAGAACAAAATGGTTACCATACCCACAACCAACATCGACTCATCTTTTTTCCCAGCTGCTATTCAGATCAAGTTTAATAAACCACCTTTTAAGTCTCCTAGAAGTCTCTGAAAAATAAAAATAGGCAGAAAAAGGATGATTATTGAGGACTGTGGGTGGGAAAACCATGTTCCCAATTTGTTCCCCAAGTTTTGAGAGAAAGCAAGATGATGCACTGATTCATCAGAAAGGAACAACTCCTGCACCAAGCACAAGTAGCTGAGCTGGTGGTGACAGCGGGGAGGGGTGGGGGGGACGCTGCATTCTTGAAGCCAGATGTTCTGGGCCAGTGTCAGCTCCCACCTCCCTGAGGCACTGCACCCTGTTAAGAACATAGTGTAGATGCACCCTCTTAAGATTACGGTGTGGATTTTTTGCAGACTGGCAGATAAGGGGAAAGTTGCATAGAGGGGCATTGAAAACTCAATGCTCTCTTGGTTTGGTCAATGGTGGCACCAAAGGAATTGAGTATTTCAGGAAGAGAGAGAGAGAGTTCTTTCACAATATTAAGAAGACCTTGTCAATTTCTTGACCGCAGACGTGTGACATGAGGTTGTAAACTATGTCCAGGTTAATTTAATCTGCTTTAAGATTTAATAAGAGTGGTTTTACTTGAACCACAATAAACCCTGGAAAGCTTGCTTCCCTCTTGATGGCCTAGATGCAGCTACAAAACATCTGAGAAAGTGTCGGGGAATTAGCACCTTATCATAGGAAGAAAAGTCAGACAACCACCATGATCACTGCGTTCCCAGAAATCAGGGGCACGTCTTAGAATGTCCGCACCTCTGACTTGGCGTGACTTCACAAGTAGTTGCAGGAGGTAAGTTGACGCAATGGGCGAGTGTCCCAGCCCCAAACCTACCGCCTCCTCTTGTTCTCTGTTCTATTTCCATAATAGAAGACAACAACTTTTCATTTCACAATTACTGATAGCAATCACAAAACTAATACCCGTGAGAAAGGTTTCACCAACACAAACACAATCCCACACTCAGGTGCATAGATCCATTATTCCACTAAGGGCTGCAGAGCGGTGGTATGCCAACTCCTCACTAGTTTTTTATCTATAAATTGGAATTCTACTAAGGAAGAAGAAATGTACTTCCTCAACTATTTCGTTATTCCAAGGTACAGCCCTACCCAGAAGGGAAAGTGAAACGTTTGGGTCTATTCCTTTATGTGCCATTTTTCAGAACAGTGAGTTGGTTGCCTCGCATCTTACAAAGGGAGCGCATGAGCTTTGTAAATGTTGTTACGGATGCATGGATTTTAACAGATCCCATATGTTTCAATACATTGGAGACATTGTTCTTTTTATATCCATCCTCGGATATGGCTGTTCCCTCTTTGGCCGGCCAGGAGCCTTTGGTTTTGGCTCCTGTGTGTTGTGAACGTTTTGTCACAGCCCAATGGCCTTGGGCAGCTTCCTTGCTTTCCAGTGTGACAATATGTTACAGGTCCATCTTGGACACTTCCTGACCCAACCTCAAATCAACCACTTTTCCGAGGCATCCTGGATCCTTTAAGTGGGAAATGTAGTCGGAGACTGGGGTATGGGTGCTAAGAAGCTCCTTGTTCCTGTAGTGTTATTGGTTCTAAGCCTCTCCAGTGGACAAAGTCAGAAAATATTTGTAAGAGAAATACGTCAGGAGTTCACATTGATATTTCCAATTCAAGCGTAGGGTTACAGGTTTTTACTTAATTTCTTTGATTTTCCGTTTGATTCTTTTTTTTCTCTGATGTCAAAAAGCTTGGTTCTTTATGACATTAATATAATGTTATATGCTTTATCCTAATTTATGTACAAAAAGTTTCAGAATAACCCTACCAACATATTACGAACAATACGATTACTCTCAAAGCAATTTAAGATTTCTTGGCAGTTTTTTTTTTCCTTTTTCTTTCTCTTTTTCTTTTCCTTTTTTTTCTTTGTCTTTATTTATTTTGTCCTTAGGATATATCCCACTGCTGTTATATAGCCAAATGAATGAAGGTTAAAATCATTTGAAATGATTCCAGGGCTCCTGGGTGGCTCAGTTGGTTAAGTGCCTGAGACTCTTGACATCCCTCAGGTCGTGATCTCGTGGTTCATGAGTTTGAGTCCCATGTCAGGCTCTGCCCTGACAGCACGGAGCCTGCTTGGGAGTCTGTCTCTCTCCCTCTCTGCCCCTCCCCGCTATGCTCTCTCTCTCTCAAAATAAATAAAAATAAAAAACAAGAAAATCATTTGAAATAATTCCTTCTCATCAGGTTACTTTATCTAATTTGATTTTGTTTTTGAATTACGGGATTGCTTTCTTCAGCTGTTGTTTTAAAATTTTGTAAAAACTTTTTGTGTGCTTCTAAATGTATAAAACAGGGTAAATTTTGGGGGCACCCGGATGGCTCAGTTGGTTGAGTGTCCGACTTTGGCTCAGGTCAGATCTCATGGTTTGTGAGTTCAAGCCCTCATGTCAGGCTCTGTGCTCAGAGCCTGGAGCCTGCTTTGGAGTCTGTCTGTCTGTCTGTCTGTCTCTCTCTACATCTACCCTGCTCGTGCTCTGTCTCTGTCCGTCAAAAATAAACATTAAAAAAATTTTTTTTTAAAAACCAAGGTGCATTTTTAAAAAATTTGGCTTCCAAACACATTTGCTTCCACTCTGTTTTCGACTTCTCTTATAATTAACCACTTGTATTAATCTTTGGTTTTTGTCTTATTTTTAATGAAGTAAAAAATAAATAGTCCCATTTCTTAGATAAAGGCTCTCATTCATACATTCTCATCTTCACCTTGCTTTTTGCATTTAACAGTGTATCCCAGAGATTTCCCCATAACAGTATAAAAGTCAGTCTTTTATTCCTTTTAGCAGCTATGTAATAAACACTCCATTATGTGGATGTAGCAAGGTTTATTCAGCTGGCCCCCCTCCTGAAGAACATTAGCCTTTTTCTATTGTAATTAATGCCACATGAACAAGCTTTTGTGTTCTTTTTTTTTTTTTTTTTTTTTTTGCTAGCTTATCCTTGTCCTAGGAGTAGAATTGTGCAACCACAACATATAGATATATAAGATTGCTAAATTCTCTCCACAGGGGCTGTGTCATTATGCATTTCCACCCATAACAAGTAAGAAGGCCCATTTCCCCACAGCCTCTACAACAGAGAATACTTTCAAGCTCCCAAACCAATTAGGATGCCTATTAAAAAAGGTCCTTAGGGGTGCCTGGGTGGCTCAGTTGGTTGAGTGTCTGACTTCAGCTCAGGTCATGATCTCACCGTCCTTGAGTTCGGGCCCCGCGTCGGGCTCTGTGCTGACAGCTCAGAGCCTGGAGCCTGCTTCGGATTCTGTGTCTCCCTCTCTCTGACCCTCCCCTGCTCATGCACTGTCTCTCTCTCTCTCAAAAATAAATAAAAACATTAAAAAAAAAAAAAAGAAAGGTCTTTATTAAGGAGCCAACAATAAAGCGACCAGTATTTAAGCCTCAACCTAAATTGCTAAAGTCTTTGATGGAAACTTCTTAGGCATATAGGCCTTAGAATTAACGTGGAAATAGAGACTAGAAGAACTGAAAAGACAGAAGTAGACCGAGGAGAATCTGTTTAGCTTGTTGAACACCAGAACCAGTAATTGGAATAGTTACGCCTAGTTCTCATTTTTCCATAACCTCAATGGTTCGTAGACAAGTATCAACTCTGCTTTATACATAAGGTCACAAACACCGGGAGAAACCATAGCTTGCTCAAGGCAGGGCCATCCAACTACTTGGACTCAAGAGAAGGCTCATTCTTTATTCTCCATGAGGCCCAGTGGAAGAGTCGAAAAGTAGAGAGTCGTTGGCTTAAAGAGTTGGCTGAATGGTCCTCATCTCAGTCTTGCTGCCCAACAGGTGTGAAATCCACAGCCTGTTGCCTGCCCTTCTGGGTTTCAGCTCCCTCCGCCGCAAAGCCAGGGGATTAAGTGACTGGCTTTCAGTTGCCTTTTAGGGCTCTGATCTGCATTCACGAGATGAAAGGACACTGCACTAGAACTATGGCACCAGGGTGGGGAAAGTCCTGCTTCCACATTAGGCCAAACCCAAACCAGAACCCAAGATGCTCCCACACTGGTATTATTTCCAAAGACGGTGGTATTCTGGGGACCTGGTCCCCAGGTTGGGCACAAAGGGGGAGTAAGTAAAGGGAGTATTTATTTAATATTCAATACATTTAAAAATAATTAGCCAAGCTCCTAGTGTATGCTGGGCATTTTATAGGTGATTTACATTTATCATGGCGCCTTATCATTGCTGCAAACCTGTTTTTCAAAGGAAGAAACAGGGTCTCAGAGAGGTCTAAGTGACTTGTCCCAGATCACACAGCCAGAGCAGGGCTGGGCTCATACTCCAACTATTCCGTGTATCTGTGGTCTCTAGATTGCTGCAGAAAATAATATCATTTATCTCATAGAAGACATGGAACTTGGATCGAACACTATTAGCTAAATCTTGTACAGAGAGGGAAACTCTGGGCCTGGTAAAGAACTTCCAGTTTTCTTTGAATTGTCTCCCAGGAAGGCTGTCCAATGACCATCCCACCAGGAATTAGAAAGCCATACCCATAATCTCATCAATCTATTCCCTAAAGCTAGAAGATGCTCCTTTGTTATCAAGTTTCTGGCCAAGCAAAAGAGGTGTTCAAAAGAAAGTGACACTTCATTCGCCAATAATAGGGCAGTGAGCATGACACCGGGTGATTTACATAGACTATTTAATTTAATCTTTGCAACAGCTTTGTAAGATAAGATTAGTCTTCCCATTCTACAAGTAAAGCACCTGAGGCTCAGAAACACAAATCAATTTCCCAAGTTCTCACATCTAGTAGTGGTAGGACCACAATTTTAATAAGGTTCTCTTCTTCCAACAGCCACTCTCATTTCCCCAAGTTGCAGTGGGCCAATGTTATGGAACCAAAGAAACTCTTGAGTGGGCATGGTTGTTCCGTTTTAAAGAAAAGATGGTCAAGCAAGCAACTAGCACAGAGCATCCGATTTCCAGCCTCCCCACTTCTAACCTTCCTCTATGAGGTTGGAAGGAACTGCCAAGATCTCATTGTCAGGAGAGAAGAAGAGAAATCTACCCTCTGCAATGATGAGGAGAAAGCTCGAAGCAAGGAGGACATGGATGAGTGGTAACGATGCTCCTACCCGAGCTGGCATCAGAATCCCCCAGATGGTTTGTTACACCCCAGGTTGCAAGCCCACCCCCAGGACCTCTGATTCGGTGATTCTGGGGGGTAGACCCGAGAGACTGCATTTCTAGCAAGTTCCCAGGCAACGCTGATGCTGTTGGTGCAGGGGCCATGCTTGAGAACCACTGGCCCATGACATCCGGTACACAATGTTTCCAACTCCTGCCCGTGCTAAAACGGGACACATCTACATGCATCTGCATCTGGCACACCTGCAGCACACACAGGCACCACATGCACATGCACACACACGCGCACACACACACACACACACACACACACACCAGAAACACACTGAACACCTGCACTGTTCATAAGTAACACACACTGGCATCAGGCCTGCAAACACGACATGCCTACACCACATACTCACATGCACACACACCCTCATGCACACGCACGGCCACCGTGCATCTCTAGCCCGTGTAACATACATCGATGCATATGCAGACAGGCACTCACATCCACGCCGCGCTCCATGGCTGACCCAGATCCCAGTCCCCGAGTGTCCATCCGAAAGGTCCCCAGTGTCATGAACATCTCCCGATGTTCTTCCTCACCCCCATCTGACTTACCTCCTCTTCATGAGACACCTTTTTATGAATTGTACTTTCAATTCCCACGCAAACATTTTTCCACTGCACTTAATAAATGCAGTGAGCAGTTCCAGACTGCTTCCTGTGCAAAGCCTTAGGCTGAGCACGCTAAGGAGGAAACGTGATGAGAAAGATACCCTAGGACTTCATTCATTCATTCATTCATTCATCCAGTGCATATGCTACATACTGGGTGAGCAACATACAAGATAGATGCCCCCTGCCGTCTCACACTTTATAAATCAGTGGTACTGACCCCTCCCCACACCCCTTCCCGGGAGTAAAGGAGGACATCCTGTGCTAACCTAAGGGATGGTGGCAGGGATTCTGGGCACCAAGAGAAGCCAGCGTGAGTGGGAGGTGTTGGGAACTTCCCAGTGCTTTCCAAATGCCCCAGAGCAGGCAGCAGATTCCTCCTGCCTCCTCTGAGGTGAATTCTGAGCCCCACTGCAAATACAGATTGTCCTCCACAGAGGGGGAAACCATCTAGACCAGCAGGTGAAAATTTAAATTTTTTAATAGTAGCAATAATAATAACAGGAAAAAATAAATAACAGCCACCCGCTGATGAGGACATACTATATACTATACATCTTAACTGCTGATTCTTTTTTAAAAAAAATGTAAGGTTATTTATCTATATTTGAGACAGACAGAGAGACAGCGTGAGCAGGGAAGGGGCAGCGAGAGAAGGAGAGAGAGAGAGAATCCCAAGCAGGCTCTGTACCACCAGCGCACAGCCCATCGTGGGGCTCAAACTCACAAAACCACGAGATCACGACCTGAGCCGAAACTGAGAGTCGGATGCTTAACCAACTGAGCCACACAGGCATTCCAACTAATTCTTTTTTTTTTTTTTAAGTTTATTGAGAGAGAGAGAGAGAGAGAGAGAGTGCTTGTGTGGGGGAGGAGCAGAAAGAGAGGGAGACAGAGAATTCCAAGCTGCCTCTGTGATGCTAGCACATAGCCCCACGCGGGGCTCAATCTCAGAAGCCTGGGGTCACCGCCTGAACCGAAATCGAGAGTCAGCTGCTCAACAGAGTGAGCCACCCAGGCACCCCTTAACTTAATTCTTAGCCCGGGTCTTGCCGTCCCATTTTCCAGTTGCAGAAGCAGGGCCTCCAAAACGCTAGCCCGAGGTCTTGAGAATGGCAAATGGGGTTTCATCCCCGGGGACCCGCTTCAGCAGTTGCTTCCTTTCCACTTGCCCTGACAGTGGCAATCGACGCCACTCTCAGAAATGGCAAAGCGTCTCTGTCCCCACCCTTCTCGTGTCCACCACCAGCCCACGGAGAGCAGAGTCATAAGGACAAAGCTGTTAAAGCAGACACATGCGAGCCGAGTAGATGAAATAACTTAATTTTTTTTTATTTGAAACAAGACCGTAACTACGAGAAAACAAGCGTTGCAAAAGATCAGCCCGACAAACCACGAATCATGTCCTTCTGTCCCGAAGGCCCTGTTTTCGCTGAGCCACGCACGCTCGTGCGGCTGGGTAGCCAGCGGGTAGCTGGCTTGGCTTAATGTCTCCGCGATGCAGACTTGCCCAGACAGGTGTCCTCGAGCTGCATTTGAGGGCAGGGAGGGTAAGTGGTCCCCGGGCCAGAAGCCGCGCCCCCCGCTCACCTCCCGCTCGCCCTGTCTGCTGACCTCCGAGGAAATTCAGCCCCGCAGCCACCGTTTGCGGTCCCATCAGCCAGGCTGCAGTAAAAGGTACTTAGCGCACACAGCTCGTTTTGCAAGGTTAGAAGGAATCAATAGGAGATGTGTTTAATGTGGTATCGCTATCACGTCTCATCGCGCTTTTAAAACTCGAATACCCGCGGTGGTGTATAATCTTAGTCTCTCGGTACAGAGAATGGGCTTGATGTGGTCTCAGATAGATGTCGCCGCCCGGGACGGACACACAAAACCTGCCGGGCCGCCTCTGGAGTCCACTCCGGCTCTCATGTTCTTCGTCTCTTTCTCCTTTTCTCCCTTTTGAATGTTCTCTTCTATTCTTTCTCTCCCTCCCTCGTCCTTCCTTTCCCTCATTTCTCCTCTCCTTGTTCCTTGTTTAAATTTCGGGGGTTTGACTCCGTGGAAAACGACCGGGACTTCGGCAAACCAGCAAAGCATCCAGGTGGTTTCCCCCGCGTCCCCCGAGCCCTGACATCGACTGCGAAACCCAGGCTGGTTAAGTGTCTCGTGGCGGGTGGCACTGGTCGCAAGCCACCCGCTCACCGCGCAGCAGACTTGTGCGTAAGCTGCAGTGAAATTATTTTGAAAGAGAAACCTGTCTGGGCAGAGCATAATTAAACACGGCAGTGAACTTTTTCAAACATGATATATAATTCTACGGAAAAATTAGAGACAGTAAGGTCAAAATGATATCCTGTACTTGTGGGGCAGCAGGGGGTGCTGCTGATTCCCATGATGAAGCATTTAGGGGGAAGCAGTGTCTGTGGAGAACCAAGGGTCAGAAGAGAAGAAAGAAATCAGACCTTGGTTAACCAGTCTCTACCACCACTTGCCCAAGCAACCTCATCGCACGTCCCCTCTGTAAGAACTTTCCAACCGAGTGCTTCCTATTTTGGTTTAAGAGTAACTAGGGGCACCTGGGTGGCTCCGTCGGTTAAGTGTCCAACTTCAGCTCAGGTCATGATCTCGTGGTTCATGAGTTCGAGCCCCACATCGGGCTCTGCGCTGACAGCTCGGAGCCTGGAGCCAGCTTCAGCTTCTGTGTCTCTCTCTCTCTCTCTGCACCTCCCCCACTTGTGTTCTCTCTCTCCCTCTCCCTCCCTCTCTCTCAAAAATAAATAAACATTAAAAAAAAAAAAAGAGTAACAACAACTGTGGCCCTATTCCCCTAGAGCAGCGGGGAGACTTGTGAGACAAGAGATAAGTGACTCCATCAGCTGGCTTGAAACCTTACTGAGAATTACCACCACCACGGTGTTCAACCCAAATGGCTGAACTGGGGATTAAGTGGTTGTATTAGTTTGTGGCAGCTGCTGTAACAAGTACCAAAACTGGACAGCTGAACTGACAGAAATCTATTGTCTCACAGCAGTGGAGGCAGCCAAGTCTGAGATCAGGGCATCAGCAGGTTTGGGTCCTTCCAAGGGATGCAGGGAAGAACGTGCTCCAGGTTCCGGTAGTCTCTGATGCTTCTTGGCTTGTAGACGGTGTTCTCCCTGTGTTTTCACATCATCTTGCCTCCGTGTTTTCTGTCTCTGTGTCCAAATATCCTCCTTTTTCATAAAGACACCAGTCACACCGGATCAGGACCCACCCCAATGAGCTCATCTTAACTTGATCATTTGCAGGGACCCTACTGCCAAACAGGGTCACATTTGTAGGCACTGAGGGCTAGGACTTCAGTGTTGTGGGGACACAAGTCAACCCATAACAACAGTCATTTGTTTTCGCACCCACAAGGTCACCACCTAATGGTCATTCTACATTGAGCTAGAAATGCACACGACGTGTCCATTTAGAAATTCACAGCAAATTCACACCAAAATTCATTCAATTCTCTTTAATAGTGCCTTAATTACCTCTGAATTGAGGGACCTGTGTGCCAAAAAAAAAGGAAACAAAATTTCCCATATTTGGCCACCGGGAGAATGAGCTCTGCCAAGGATACCAGACAAAGACGTGACCCAGACCATACAGAAAAGACTGAGGTCCCAACACATTCAAAACAGGAGTCTCTTATCATGGAAAGGGGGTCAGGTTGACATAGCCACTAGCCTTCCTTTGGAAATTCAAGAAAAGCTGGGGAAGAAACCTGACTAGCCTCAACTCTGTGATATTAAAGCATTACTTTGTCTTTGATACAAATGACAAAATGGCTCATTATCACACAAAGTAGGTCAGCTACCTGGAAAATTGCATCTTGCGTAAATCCCGGCAGCGTTATATAAAATCTAACATGACCTATTATAGTTTTATGTCTATTCAACTAATGACAAAACTAACAAGGAATTCTTTCTCTAATTTCCTTCCACACGTTTATTACATTAAATATGAAGGACAAAAAATACTTTTCCTATCGGTTTTAAACTAAGGTCTTCATGATTTAAACGTCAGTCCCAGTTTCTGTGTCAAGAATCTGATGAACATGTAAATGTGAAAATATCAGCAGACCCATGCCTGAGACCCAAGCCCATCATTTTCTAACCCCCAACTTGACCCCAGCACAGGATGCCTCACTCTAGTCCCAAGAATCAGAGAACTGATGACCTTCATCAGATAAAACAACACATTCAACAAGAGTGGGAAGTGTCTCATAGTGGGGCCCCCAGTCTGCTCTCCACCCCTACAGGCATCTGGGGGAAGGAAGAACCCTCCCGTCCTCCTAAACCCTGTGGAAACCCGGAAGCTCGCAGAAGCCACACCCGGGGCCTTTTGATGTCAACAGTGCACCGGTAAAAAGGGCAATCTGCCCAAAGCAGCATCATTTAACATTTTCTGGAGTTGACTGCTTTTCTAATGGTCATTGCAAATCTTCAAAAAGGTAAAACGGCATGATCTTTGCTTTTGGTCAAATAGACACCCTCACTCCATTCTTATTCGGTACAGGACAGGCCTGACTCTCCTCTCCAGAAGCTCAATAAGCAGATGGTGTCATGACTGCTAGTTCTAAATCACCAAGTGTTTATTAAACGCGTTGAGATCCTTTCGGAGAAAGCTCATGTCCTTGACCTGATGTCTCTAGGAACGCGTGTTCTCCTTGTTCTTCAGTAAAGATTCTCTGTTCGCTCACCGTGCCGGTACCTCGCCTGGGGACTCAGTATTCTTCCTTCCCTCAGCCCCAGCGTGCCCTCAGCCTTCTGGCTCCTAAGAGCCAAACAGTTCCACGGGGTTCTGCCAAAGCGACTCCAAGCCCGAAGAGCATAGGAGGCCTTTGGGTGTCAACTGACACCAAGCATCTTAACACACAGTGTCTGATCTGAAAAACCGGCCTCCCAGGTGGGGCACTACCTCCGCTTTCAGACAGGGATGGTGTGAGTCTGACCAAGGGCGAGCAGCCTGCCTCAGGCCCAGCGTGGTCTACGTGAGTGAAAGGGCCTCAGTTTTGTTTCCTTCTTGAGGACAATATTAGAGGTAATCTTACCAATGCCATCTGACTTGCATGATGGAGCTGAGGGCACTCTTCCTTTGGTACACCAAAAAAAAAAAAAAAAAAGAAAAAAAGAAACTGTTTCTGGGAAATGACATGTGATGGCAAAATGAAGTCAAACTTAATCAGAACTTGAAATCCCAAGGGTTTGAATTTATTTAAATAGGATCTGAGAGACCCTTAGAGTGAATGTCTCATTCATTAAGCGGGTCTTAATTGAGCAACTACTGAGCTCCAGGAAGGATGCTGAACTCTAGGAACCCAACAGTGACCCTAAAGACCTATAACCTAGTGGAGGGGGGTAGAGAGAGGAAAATGGGATCCCCATGCTGGGCAAGAAGTGCTGTACTTGGGGGGCACAAGGGGCACACGAGCAGGGAAGCAGGTTGAGGTGAGGAGGCAAGGTTGAGGAATTATCAGATTTGTATTCCTGAGAGATCACTCTGGCTGTCGCGTGAAAGACCCATGCCAGAGGCCAGTAGGTAGAGGTTACAGTTACCACAACCTGAGATGAGGGTCTCCTGAGCCTGAGAAGTAGAGCAGAGTGAAGACATCCCCAACTTAGCCACTTCCTTCCAATTTCTAATAGCAAATGAATGAGTTCATCACTAATCTCATGCCTAAGGACCAGTAGAGCATTATTACAGCCTGGGCTAGGTATGCGGGAAGATGTACATTTGCGAGGAAACTATAAGGGATGTTCTTGCTAAATCCTTTTCTCCCCCCAAAGAATGTCCTGGAAAATAATGTAGAAACAATGCAGTGGACTTTAGAATTGGCTAATTGTGTGGTGAAATCACAAATGAATCCTGCCGTGTTGGGAAACCTTGAAAAGTTTTCCGATTCTCTGTTTTTACATGTGTAAAATGAGGCAACACCATCTACAGCAAAGGGTTTCGAGGACCACAAATAATATGTACGTATTCATTTCCCATGGCTGCTTACAAAATTACCACACGTTTAGTGGCTTAAAGCAACATGAATTTATTATCTTCTAGTTCTGAAGGGTAGATGTCTGCCATGGTGCTGTCAGCTAAAACCAAGGGTTTGGTAGGGCTGTGCTGCTTTCTGAGGGTGCTAGAGGAGACTGTGTCTCTTTGATTTTTCCATCTTCTGGAAACTTCTTCGGCTCATGACCCCTTTCTCCATCTTCAAAGCCAGTAATGATGGGTCCAGTGCTTCTCCCATTGCATCACCCTGGCCTCCACTCTGTCTCTTTCTTCCACTTTTAAGGCTGCTTCTGATCACATTGAACCCACAAAGATAATCTCTCTGTCATGGTCAGTTGATTAATTCCAACTGCCCACTTTATCCCCCTTTGCCATGTAAGGTGATATACACACAGGTCCTGGGGATTAGGATGTGGACGTCTTTGGGGAGCCATTATTCTGTCCACCACAGTACGTAAGGCACCTGCTTAGTTCTCACCGGTACTTTTGATCATAAAGCTTTTTTCCTTTAACTGAAAACAGAAGCAGCTTCATTTTTTAAAAATTGATGTTAATGCTAATACAGCAAATGAATTTACCTCTTTGTATTGAATACCTTCACTAATTCTGGGGATCAGAAGAGAAACTTCTCTGACACCCCCGTTTCAGAGATGGGCACCTGGGGCCCAGGGGTTCACATGGCATTTAGCGACAAAGCTGAAATTGGAATCTGGTGTCTTGCTTCCAGTGAAGCGGTCTCTCCATCATAGTCTACCTTCCTGAAGGACCTTGTTAGTGCCACCAGAAGTGATGACTCTCCCTCAGTTTTGCAGAGCGCACTCACCTGATGCAAAATCTGACCTGGCTGACCAAAACATGTGGTTTCAGGCAAAATCAATGGAAAAGACAGATATATAAATATAGATAGATAGATAGATAGATAGATATAGATAGATCTTTTTTATTTCCAGGATAGAAAAAGAATGTGATCAGCAGTGTATTAAAAAAAATTCGGAAAAGTATACAAAAGTGCTTCAGATTTCTCCCCTGCATCATCAAAGTTTTGAAACCACACACATCAAATTTTGAAGGGAAAAGATGTTAGCCAAGAATCCTACGCCCCCGCAAAACTGTCACTTATACATGAGGTAACTTAAAGATGTTTCCAGAAAGCACGCAACCATCTCTGAACGTATTTGTCAAGGATATGCTTCACTTTACTGAGAGAAAAACACTGTATCATAATATAATAAAACTCATCAAAAATAATAACACCACTTTAAAGTCACAGATAACACCAACAAAAACTGGGAAGTGGCTTTGAATATCACATGGGAACAAAAGACTATTTATGTCCTGATTTTACATAGAAGCTAATGAGTAAATAGTATTTGATTTTTTATGTTGATAGTTTCATAAATATTGATATGAGCATTTTTTAACACCTTAAGGTAAATCATTAGTAGAATTTAAAACAAAATCACTAGAGAAAAAAGCAAAGAAAACATAAGCCATTAAAAAAAAAGTTGCCAGGGGCGCCTGGGTGGCGCAGTCGGTTAAGCGTCCGACTTCAGCCAGGTCACGATCTCGCGGTCCGTGAGTTTGAGCCCCGCGTCAGGCTCTGGGCTGATGGCTCGGAGCCTGGAGCCTGTTTCCGATTCTGTGTCTCCCTCTCTCTCTGCCCCTCCCCCGTTCATGCTCTGTCTCTCTCTGTCCCAAAAATAAATAAACATTGAAAAAAAAAAAGTTGCCAGAGGAAAAGACAGGAAGAATCTGTACATAAGCATGAAACAAGACAATGGGAACACGCATGATTACATCAGTAATAATCTACCCTTCTCACCAAAACTACCACAGTAAAAGATACCCTCCCTCAAATAGTGAAATAATGAAATTACACCAAATAGCATTTAAAAGTTATGACATTTAAAAGCAATTGACAACAAAAGAGAGAGGGAAGCAAACCACAAGTCTCTTTTTTTTAATTGTTTTTAATGTTTATTTATTTTTGAGAGAGGAAGAGAGACAAAGCATGAGTGAGGAAGGGGCAGAGAGAGAGGGACACACAGAATCCAAAGCAGGCTCCAGGCTCTGTGCTGACAGCAGAGAGCCTGACTGAGCCCAACGTGGGGCTCAAACTCACCAACCACGAGATCATGACCTGAGCCAAAGTCGGACGCTTAACCAACTGAGCCACCCAGGCGCCCCCACAAAACTCTTAACTATAGAGAACCAACTGAGGGTTCTTGGAGGGGAGGTGGACGGGGGATGGGCTAAATGGGTGGTGGGCATTAAGGAGCGCACTTGTGATGAGCACTGGGTATTGTATGTAGGTGATGACTCACTAAATTCTAATCCTGAAACCAATATTGCACTGTATTTTAACTAACTGGAATTTAAATAAGAATCTGAAAACAAAACAAAAGCAAAAGAAATCATATTAAATGATTAGGCAAAGATACAATAGCTAAAGGCAAGAAGAAATAAAATTAATACAGTGAAAGAAAACAGGAGTTGGCATATTGTTTTCAGGCAGAGGAAAAATAAAAGAAAAAGCCATTTCCTGGAATGAAGAGTTGTATTGTTTTAATAGTAAATAAAATCTGGACAGAAAATATAAAAGCCATAAATCCTTCCACACCATATAATATTCTTCAAAGTATAGTAATCATGAACTATTAGAGGCACACAGAGAAGTGAACCAAAGCACTGGCGTGGTAAGAGACTTAACCACACCTTCCCTGACCCTTGTAGTTGAAATGTGCAAATAGATGTGCCCTGTCGGGGGGGCAGGAGGAGAGAGAGTGTCCGAGAAACAATAAGACTGATTTACTGGGTGTGCAGAAAATGTTGTGTCCAAAGGAGAACAGGAAGATATATTTCTACCAAGTTTACCAAGAATATTTGCAAATAGTAATTGTAAATTATATGATATATATGTTCATAAACTCGAAAAATGGCAAAAAAAAAATAGGCCCAAATTCTCAGACCACAAATGACTCTGTGCAAAGTGATCACAGTGGCAGTCAAACACACCATTAAAGACTGTTTAGAAAATAACAAGAGTGAAAATGTAATCTGTCAAGACATCTGGAATGCTCACAAGGACTCATCCAAGCAAATCTATAACCAGTAAGCCTTCTGTTAGGACACACAAAAAAAATAACACTTACTAAACTCAGTGTCAAACTAAAGAATGCAAAAACAAGAACACACACACACACACACACAAACTTGAGTAAAACAAATGGAAATACAAAATAACAGCAGAAATTAATGAATTTGAAAAGAGCTAAATAATATAATAAATGCATCTAAGGTCTGGTCTGCATAGAAAAAAATTACTGATCAAACAGTTAGCAGGTCTAATCTAATAAAAAGAGAAAAATATAAGTATATAAAATTGGGAATAAAAAAGAAACATGACCAAAGATGTAAATAAAAATTGTATAAAATCCTATTCTGATAAATGAGAGAACTACATAAATTTGTATGATTTTTAAAGAAAATATAGGAGCGCCTGGGTGGCTCAGTTGGTTAAGCATCCGACTTCAGCTCAGGTCATGATCTCACAGTCCGTGGGTTCAAGCCCTGCATCGGGCTCTGTGCTGATAATGCATAGCCTGGAGACTGCTTCAGATTCTCTCTCTCTCTCTCTCTCTCTCTCTCTCTCTGCCCCTCCCCTTCTCAAGCTGTTTCTCTCTCTCTCTCTCTCTGTCTCAAAAAGTAAATAAACATTTAAAAATTTTTAAATTATTAAAAAAATAAAATAAAAATAAAATATAAAAGATGTAGACAAATTGAAAGAAGAAATAACTAGGGAATTTTTTTTTTAGTTTTTTTTTTTTTAAATTGAGGTATAATTAACATACAACACTGTATTAGTTTCAGGTATACAACACCCTGATTCAACACTTGTATGGAGGGGTTTGTAATTGTTTAAAATTTCCTGCCAAGAAACATGGAAGCCTTTTCATTTTTTAATGCCAATCCTTACAGAGAAACAAGACTGCAGACCAATCTGCCTAAGATTACATGCAAAAAATTCTAAATAAAATATTGGCAATGCCGTTGGTAAATGTATTCCAAAAACAGTACCCTGGAACCAAGAAAAATTTGCTCTAAGAACGGAAGAACGATGTGCCATGGAAATCCCAAAGCAACTTGCTGCATTGTTCGGAAGAGAAGGGTCACGCGGGGCTATGAACACATTAGAAGCCGAATGTATTTAATAATCTTCAGGAGTTAATACTGACGGTCTCAAAATCTTGCAACAAACTATGAGTAGACATCGATGTTTCTAAAGATGAAGACCCCTATCTCCCACTTTCAGCAACCCCAGCTTCAACGTTGAGACGCTCGTGATATCCACATTGATGTCAAAGAAGACATGACCCCTTCTGTAGCCACTGTTTCCTAACACCATGCTGAAGGTCCCAGCAATGCAAACATTTTTGAAAAAGACAAGTGACAATCTATATATATCGCAAAGAAAGAGACAAGCGATTAGAAATAGCGAAGAAGGAACAAAACTTAACTCGGAGATATGCAAGAACCGAACAAAGGAAGAGGTAAACCATTTCATCCAGGATAAAAGTATAAAAAGGAAAATTCTCCCCCAAATAATTATTAGGTATAATGAATATCTTTAATTCTAGTAAAATCTTTGAAAACATGGCAGTGAAAAGCTAAAGTACACCTCGAAGAATTAAGTACTTACTAATTTACCATCTGTTTTGAATAATAAGAGACATACATGGTGATTTTTTAAACTATATATATTCCATGACTAGATAGTATAACTATATGTAAAAGCATATACATTATAATCTGGTAAAAGAAAATGACAGAAATGCAAGCCTTCTAAAAGTATAAGAGTATTAGGTATAGAAATTATGGGAAAGCCACATAGAGATTCCAAGGCAGGCATTAAATGTCGTGTAGAAAACTATTACACCACTAGGTTATGTTCACGTAGTTAGAATGATCCCAAACTGTAAATGGATATATATACCATATATATATAAATATCTGTGCCGCCCCAGAACCTTTTTTTAGTTTTGATTTCTTGGGGGAAAAAAAGCTGAGAGGTAATATCAGACAAAAGTGTATCATGGAAATAGAAGGGTTTTCTCTAAATGTTTCTTTTTTTCAGATGTCTATTATTTTTTTCTTTGTACTTTTCTGTATTTCCCACATTTTCTAGAAAGAATGAATTATAAAATCAAAAGGACATGTATTCATAACACTAGTATCTTGCATAATGTTTGGTAGCAATAATTCTCATTCTTTTTTAATCACAGAAATCTCTGAAAATCTTATACAACTTCAGAACTCTCCCCCCCAAAAAAACTTCATTATATGCAAATAAGCGCCAAATTTTGCATAAAGTTAAAGGTCTTTATAGACCCATTGAAGTCCATTCAAGGACCCTGGGCAAAGAGCAAACTGTTCAAACCTCAAAGCAATTTCTTATGGATTTTCTCAACAGATCCTCACTGAAAGTTTATAATAGAAGAGCTGTTACATTTGTCATATTAAAGATGAGGAAATTGAGCGTCTAAAGATTAAGAACACATAGCCAGCAGGGACAGAAGTGGCCAGGCATGTAGCATTTTGTTCCAGCAAGCGTGGCTTATTAAATGCACAACAGGATGTCAAATAAACAAAACCAGAGCTGGGCGCCTGGGTAGCTCAGTTGGTTAAGCCTCTGACTTCCGCTCAGGTCCTGATCTCACAGTTTGTGAGTTCAAGCCCCATGTCGGGCTCTGTGCTGACAGCTCAGAGCTTGGAACCTGCTTCCAATTGTGTGTCTCCCTCTCTCTCTGTCCCTCCCCTGCTTGCTTTCTGTCTCTCAAAAATAAATGTTAAAAAAATTAAAAAACAAATGAACAAACAAAAAAAAACAAAACCAGAGCTTGAGTCCTGATTCACCCCTGAAAATTTGGAAAACTTTCACCGTGCCTTGGTTTCCTCATCAATAGAGCAGAGATAATAATACTTGTTCTGCATATCCCCCAGAGTCGTTAGGGAGAAGAAATGTAGAGGGAAGCACTTGCAAACATCATTTATCTTTATTATTATGAATACATAAATGTTTCTATTATGAATCTATTAAAACTCAGGCCAGTGCAAGGGTAAGTGCTGATGGGATCTGGGTGGGAGGGGTAAAAAAGGCAAAGCATCTCACTAAGAGGCAATTAAAATGCGCTGTTCTTGTTCAAAAAGTATGTCTTCACGAGTAATTAGCAATCTATTGTGCATGGAACAATGGTTTGTTAGCTGAGTTCTCTTACGTCAGTTGTGTGTGGCTATCCTGTAAACAGAAGCAACATAATCCAGAGCTCCCTGCTTTAAAAAAAAAAAAAACGTTCACTTTTCCAGGTGTCTAGGTTATTGCTCTGACTTAATTTTAGTGATGAAAATTTCATGTTAATTCCAAAGTCTTACCACGGGCCCTCAGCGCAGACCTCCTGGAGGGGAAAGAACAATTAAGACACAGAAAGAGGTCAGGAAGCTGCCACACCCCAACTGACTCTCACTTGTCTGGACACCCCTGACCTTGTGCCCTACACCCGAGGGTCCTCCATGCATGTGACTGGGTTGAAGTGTGTGAATGAGACGCTGTCTGCGAGACTTCACCTCGACGAGACTCTGTTTCCTCGTCAGAAATCTGGATGTCGGGAAGTCTGTTTTAATGTGTAAAATCCCTGAACACCACACTGGACCGTGAAAATACACAGAATCACTCTTTTTTGAGTTTGAAACTTTCCCGAGCCAGTTCTTTCTGACATCTTTATCACAGATCTTCTGTGACGTCACCTAATGTACTAACAGTCTGTCCCTGAAACTGACCTTAAACCCATTGTTGACACTCCTATTTGGTTTTCACTGCTGATTTTTTTTTTTTTTTTTACCTATCTAGTTACCCCTTGTTCACTATTCACCAGGGGATGGACCGTCTGGATTGATTATTTTATTTCTTATGTACCCAACAGAAGTGTAGTTAAAGCTCAAAACTTTATGTGATGACTCTTTCATCCTTAGTCATAATCCTCCTACAAATGCTCCAGAGTGATGGTTATAGAGCCCGTAAGTGTGAGATCACTCTAGGCTGTTCTTCTAACTTCTAAGTGGGGTCAGTCCTCAGGGAGGAATAGAATTTCACTGCATTTTCCCATTTCATTTGTATAATGAAATCATTGTTTGGCCTTCATTCTGTACTCTTGCCCTTTTTGGTCTTAAGGTAGGTGAGTCGGTAGCCCCCTCCAATTTTTCTCTAGGAAAACCACAACTTGGAAATAGACTCTCGCCAAATATCAAGACTTGATTTTTTTCCCTAAAAAAATTATATCAGAGGGGCGCCTGGGTGGCGCAGTCGGTTAAGCGTCCGACTTCAGCCAGGTCACGATCTTGCGGTCCGTGAGTTCGAGCCCCGCGTCGGACTCTGGGCTGATGGCTCAGAGCCTGGAGCCTGTTTCCCATTCTGTGTCTCCCTGTCTCTCTGCCCCTCCCCCGTTCATGCTCTGTCTCTCTCTGTCCCAAAAATAAATAAACGTTGAAAAAAAAAATTAAAAAAAAAATTATATCAGATAAATCCCCCTCCCGCAGAATCATGCATGGCACTTGCTCGTGTGTATTTATGTACACATAGAAGTGAACTGACGTGCAAATCCATCATGTGCGAACTGGACAAATTTGAACAACCACCTGAAAATGAATCAATTATCACTACTGGTTGGGTCATATTATTCTATTACCGTGGTGTGATCACATTCAATCCCAAAGAGCAGTGCGCAACAGAATTTCAGCCTTCAGTGGAATCACCTTGGGCACCTGTTTAAAGAGCGACCAGCAAAATGCACTCACAAACTACCAAGACAGACCCTGGAGATGAGGCTCAGAATTGTGCGTTCTTGGAAAACCTCGATGGGACTCCTGGGTGGCTCAGCATCGGACTCTTATTTTGGCTCAGGTCATGATCTCAAGGTTCGTGAGTTTGAGCCCCGCAATGGGCTCTGCGCTGACAGCATGGAGTCTGCTTGGGATTCTCAATGTGTCTTCCTGTCCCTTTTCCCCTCCCCTGTGCACTGTCTCTCTCTCTCAAAAGAAATAAATAGACTTAAAACACTGAAGAAAAAAGAAAACTTTGAGAAAGCATTGTCTGGCTCCTGATTTTCACCTCTATTTTGGACCTTGTCTGGGGAAGCTAACATTGATTCCGGAGAGTCCCTAAAAAGAACAAGGTCCCACCTAGACCTCCTTAAGCTAGGGGTGGATGGCAGCTCTGGACACGCTCTAACTTCATCTCCCAGCCTCAGAAATTGCATCTTAAAGGATCAGGCCAATTGGAGTCTTCTCTGTGATGGATCAAAACGGGGATTTTAAGGCAGCTCTATTTAGAATGGACTTTGTGCCCTCATCTCTGCCCCCTACAAAAAAACAAGGGAAGTTCCCCTTACTCAATCACTATCACATTGTGTTTTGCTAAGAGGGGTTTGCCAACATCATCTCCCACGAAATTTAAGGAGATTCTCCAGTTTGAGCTACCACTGACCATCACAGAAATGATGGCCTGGTGTTGTAAAAAGTTTGGCTGTGAAGACTAAAGAGCCCACATAGAGTCTACAAGTATTTTCTGGATCTCCATGCTCCCCAGTTGCTCTCTTCCATCTACCAACTCTTTGGAAGGAGGATATAGCATATAAAGAAGGCAATGATTTTTTTTTCTGAGTTTAGCGAGAATGATGATACTCAACTAAGGCAGGAACAAAGTGGGAGACTGCTCATTCTTCAGTCTGTCACCAGTCATCAAACCAATCATTCTTCATTCTTTATTCTCCCCTTTTTTAAATTCTATAATAAGAAGTAATTTAAACAGCCATATGCAGTTGTGCTTGCTGGAATCTACTGAGTATATGCTGTGATTCATAATAATTACCTCACTCAGCATAAGATTTTTATTAGGACGGTGACATTTATCTTACCCATCACTTCTTTTTTTCACCAGTGACTTGCCATAGGACCTTGGGTGAGTAACCTCGACTATCTGTGGTCACTAACTCCTATCCATCCTTGTGTAAGGAGAAAAATGAGTTACAGCCAGTGAAGACTTTGGGATCATAGGAGGAATCGTAATTTTGCTTAAGTAACAAATAGTCTCCAATAAAAGTGTTAGCCATTGTGTCTTAAAATAAACTTGGAAAACTACTTAAAGCCTATAGAGGAGTAAGCAGATGTGTCCATTCCTAAGCAGTGAAACAAACTGAGGTACAAAAAAAAGGAATTTGTTTCTGCATTAGAACTTACTTCAGTATCCATGGAATACTCTCCTCTTTCTCAATATAAATCAACAGAATCTCTTGTATGGTGAATAAAAGTTAGAAGAGCCATGGGGAATCACATAAATATTGGTGTTATTCTCTAGGAAATACACACACACACACACACACACACACACACACACACACATACTCCTACACACACCCACACACACACGTACAAATTTGGTGCTGTAATGGCTCAGCCAATGTTTCTGAGTCATCCACAAAAAAAATAACTGATTTCAGTGCAAGCACGTTCTTAAGAAAATGAAGTAATATAGCCAGCTATTTTCAAGCAGCACTTGGAACTGAGTATAACATTTTTCTTTAGCTCTTAGATGTCCTAGTTCAACGGAAAATTTTAAAGATTCTACAGATTGTTCTTTCCCGTTTCATGACGGGTACCCGGTCATTGAAAACTGTTTGTCAGCCTTTTCTTACCAATTCACTCAAAGGTCTAAATGTTGTTTGGATGGGAAAATGTTCTCTTGTGTTGTAGAAGGTAGGATGCTGGGTGTTTGAAACATCCATTGGCAAATCTAAATTGGTGACCAGGCAAGGGCTCACTGAGAGAGTAGCCTTCACAAGTGGTTGTTTCTGAAGTAAACAGAGGTAAAGTTTTGGATCAGTTAGTTGATTTGTAACCTAAATTCCCACAATGTTAAATGGAGGGAAAAGCGAAGGAGAATCGTAGAATAAGTGTAGAATGCTCACTTAATATAAATGGTACCATGATAAACAAGAAGTCCAACCAACAAGCAGAAAAATGCAAGTAGTATCATGTTAAATGGAAAAACCAACATATAAATCAATGGAACAAAGGATAAATGTCAGAAATAAATCAACATATTTACGGAAATTGAATTTGGAGCAAAAATGATCATTCAAATTAGTGGGAAAATAATGTATTACCCAACAAATAGTGTTGGGGCAACTAAGCAACTCCCTGAAAAAGAGTATTCCTCCCTTATAGAGGCCAGAATAATGAACAAAAATTAAATCATAAAAGCACTAGGCGAAAGCACAGAAAAATATTATAGGCTCAAAATGGAAAGCCATTCCAACTATGATATAAAACCCAAAAAACAACACAAATTAGTCAATCCAGCTCTGTAAAAGCATGTTTTGATTTGTTCCTCTCCCCAAATAAACATAACAAACAAAATCAAAATACAAAGAACAGATAGGAAAATACTTACAACTCTTAATGTAAAGAACTAATTAATATATAAAAAGTTTTTTTTTTAAAATCAATATTAAAAACTTCATTATAAATGGGTAGATGCTAGCAAAAATCTATGGAAAATAAAATAGAATGGCTTTTAATCATGTACAAAGTTTCTCAACTATACTCATACTAAGAAAGAGACGAGTGAAGACTTCAAGAAAATACTGTATTTCACCTATCAGGTTAGCAAAGATCAAAAAGTTGATGACACACTATGTTGTGGGAAAACGAACACTGTCATCCATTCGCGGTTGGAGTGTAAGTTGGGTAAACTTCTATGGAAGTCAATCAAAATACAGGACGCACATACTGTTGGACCCAGCGATTCCATCCCCGTGCGTTTCTCATGCGGAGAGAATTTAAAGTTCCTGTACTCCAAAGTCAAGAAAGGAAAACAGTGACTCTTCTGTGGCCATAGTCCCAAGGCACAAACAAGTCACCATGTCAACCTTTCTCAGAGCCATCCCAATGGATCAGTGACAATCCGCTTCACTTCTGGCACTTCCTGAAGCCAGCCATAAGCAACAGACACACAAAACTGCCAAGGTTCCGCAGCCAAGGGTCACCTAATCCCTCAGAACTACCTCTCCAGAAAGCCTGTCAGTCCCAGGAGTCAGTGCTTCCCCACCCTATACCAGATCAGCCTGTGCTTTGTTTGGCTAGAACGTGCACTACGCACGCTCTCTCCCCCTGTGTAACAAGCCATAAAGTCAGCTTTTGACTCAACAAATCGCTGCTTAATATAGAAACAGACGATCGACACTGAAAATAGTTTAAGAAGTCCGGTAAATTAGAAACCCAGAAACACCAGATGTCTCCTTGAAAGGGAAATAGTTGTCATGGGGCAAGGGACAGAGGAAGAGATACATACATTTCACCGAATAGCTTTTTAGTGCTTTTTAAGTTTGGCATGTATTACACTATTAAAGGGTAAGCTCTTTAAAGTCCGAATTTCAAATTGGATGTGTAATATGACAAGAAAGCATACGAAATTGATAGCAAACAGTGACAATTGTGGTTATTTCTAAATAATTGGCGGATAGTGTTTTAAGTATCTTTTGCTCTTAATATTCCATAATTTTGTGACATAACTTGTAATTCTAAATTGCAACTCTTTATAAATGTCCTTCTAGGGATCACCCAAAAATACAACAAATGCCATTATTGCATTGTAAGTTGGCAAAGAACAACAACAACAACAAAATGGGAGTGACATAAATAGAACCTTACTTATGAGGAGAAACAACCAGGGGAAAAAACGAAAACAGGAACTAGAGAAGTCCAAGTATATCGCAGGAGCAAAACGGACAGGGTGAGATCGTATGATATCAAGTCTTCAAAGAAAAGTGCAAAGGCTCAGCGGAGACTTGGAGCTCCAGATCCAACACCCCCTGATATATGATAACCAAGAAGCACAGTGCAAAGCCTAACATATATGCATTAGTCATCTATTTCTTTTTAAAGTAAACTTGACCAAGAGAAGACAAACACGCCGATTAATTTTCAATGGGTACTATTCTTCCCTTGATACGCTACAAATACTGAGAAGGACCCAGAACATAGACTTCCAGAAGACACGGTCTGCCTGCAGAACCATCATTACTCATCAGAAATAATGTCTGCCCACCTCAGACCTGGTGAGCCCATCAAGAACTTTAAAAGAAACATCTTAATTTCCTTACCACACTGGACAATGTGATCTTGGGATCCAGAAGGCAGGTTTTGCTTGTTTCTTTCACCAGATGACTCTGTAAAGGGGGCAGGGGGGTGGTGAAACAAATAATTTTTTAAAATGTTGCTTAAAGTCTTTCCTTACCTGTTGGCTAGGGGATAAAGGAGTATATTAAAATGTCCCAACTGTCAAATGGAGAACTATTTTCATCAATCATTTAATATTGGCATATTACTCAGACTGGGCTGATTGATAATTTAGGCTGGTTGCAGATAACCATTAATGCTAAAGAAACTCATACATACATTTTATTATTCTATTCCTTAATACAATTTTACCTAGTCCCCCTATGCCATTTTCATTTCTGGCCTTGAAATATTTCACTTGGGTTACCTTGGGTATGGGAAAACCTACAAGTTTTCTTTCACAGTTGTTCATTTTAATTGATATCTTTGCCCATAAACCTTGACAAGCAAGACATTTGAAAGATCTGATAATTGAACTGATCAAAAAAAAAATTAAACCCTCCCTCCCACGAAAAAAGAATTGTCACTTTTAAAATGAGAAAAAAGGGCGAATTTTCCAACTTACTCATATTTCTTTCCATGTTACAAAAAAAAATCACTGAAAGGATCACTTCTCTCCGGACTCATTCATTCAGTTTTAGAATAATATCAGTCTCGTCTCACTTACAGTTTTTAGAGTTTTCTCCAAATGCCTTCATCAGGCAATCTGGCAATATCTATTACAATTAAAAACGCATATACCCCAATGCCATTTCTGGGAATCTGTAAAAGCACAATGGTCCTCATTGCAGCACTGCTTTTAGGAGCCAAGAACTGGGAACCACGTTCCTATCCATTGATAGAAGAATGGTGGCACAGGGCTACGGGACAGTGTGATGTCCGGAGACACGTTTTGGTTGTCATCACCTGGGAAAGGATGCTACAAGCCGCTCAACATCCTGTAGGGCAACAGACAGCCACACAACAAAGGCGTACCCTCCTGTATGTGAAGATTATATCAGTTCATATTGGAATTATGTAAGTATGGAAAGCATAGGGAAACTTGCATGCTAGGTTGTCAGGGCAGCGCATTTCAACAGAGCTGGGAGCAGGGAGGAGGGGGAGATGGTAATGGAGGAGACGGGGTGTGGCTTCAGATGCCCTTGGCAAGACCAGCATCCCAATAGTATCGATTTTCTTTATTTTTTTAAGTTTATTTATTGAGAGAGAGAGAGAGAGAGAAAGAGTACACGTGGGAGAGGGGCAGAGAGAGGGAGAGGGAGAATCCCAAGCAGGCTCTGAGCTGTCAGCGCGGAGCCCAGGGCAGGGCTCGATCCCAGGAAACTGAGATCATGACCTGAGCCTAAATCAAGAGTCGGATCCTCAACCCACTGAGCCACCCAAGCGTTCCTAGCATCTGTTTTCTGATGCTTATATGAAAGGAAGAAAAAGTGCCACCTTCAAACCATCTCTGCCATGTTGATTAGTGTTCCTTAGACACAGTTAAATAGAGGCATAACTTCAAAACCTCACTGAGACCACGCTCTTCACAGATGACAGAAAAATAAACCCAGCTGCAAAGAAAATCCCAACTTAAAGGGCATCGAGACTAGGGAAATGATAAATTCCATCAGCATGGCCTCCGACAAATTACTGTGCCATATCACTTGGATTCCCATGAATAATCTTGTCAGTCCCAATTAATTTGAATTAACCGCACCCTCTTCATATCAATAGCTTGGTATTTTTATTACACGATGGGGAATTCAATTTAAAATAGAGCAGGATCACCAAAAATATGACAAGTGACTCATTCACTTTGTATCGATGTGAGTTTGGTTGTTTTTGCCGTTCTTTCCCTGTGGTTAGCATTTCAACTTCTATCCTGCTGGCAAATACCCATCAAAAGGGGCATTCTGTACGATGCCACAGGTGAACCACGCTGAGTCAAGGCCGTTTTGGATTAAGAAACTGTAATTCTTGGGTTGTCTGGGTGGCTCAGTTGGCTAAGCGTCCAACTTTAGCTCAGGTCACGATCTCACGGTTCGTGAGGTCGAGCCCCGCATCGAACTCTGTGCTGACAGCTCAGAGCCTGGAGCCTGCTTCAGATTCTGTGTCTTCCTCTCTCTGCCCTTCTCTCTGCTTGCGCTCTGTCTCCCTCTTTCTCTCTCTCTCAAAAATAAACATTAAAAAACAAACAAACCAGGAACTCTTGTTATCTGTCCTAAACTCTTAATCTTTAGGTCTTCTATGCAGACTTCTGCAACGGCATAAAGCAATGGTACACTCTGAGTAAGCCCCTGTCCCATGAAAGCCCCTCTGCTGTCTATGTATGGCCCCCCGTGTTACTGCCTGAATGGAAGGTTCCAGAGCACACCGTGAAGTCAATGCTGCTACAGTAGATGCAGCAAAAACTTGAGAAAACTACCCCTCTGCCACATGTCACATGCCTGGTTACTGTGCACACAGAGAGCACCAGGAAGGTGAGGAGACCACATGGGGAAGGGAATGGACTCTTCCTACAAGAGTTCCCCTCATCTTTGTTCCAAGACCCTCAGTAGATGACTGAAACTTCAGATAGTACCTAACCATACATATATACTATGGTTTTTTCCATACATACATACCTGTGATAAAGTTTAATTTATAAATTAGGCACAAAAGGGGCGCCTGAGTGGCTCTGCCAGTTGACCATCCTACTTGGACTCAGGTCATGATCTCATGGTTTGTGGGTTCGAGCCCCGTGTCAGGCTCCATGCTGACAGCTCAGAGCCTGGAGCCTGTTTCGGATTCTGCATCTCCCTCACTCTCTGCCCCTTCCCTGCTCTCTCTCTCTCTCTCTCTCTCTCTCTCTCTCTCTCAAAAAATAAATACACATTAAAAAATTAGGCACAGAAAAGATTAATCACAATCACTGATAATAAAATAGGACAATTACAACAGTATTCTGCAATGAAAGTTATGTGAATGTGGTCTCTCTCTCTCTCTCTCTCTCTCTCTCAAAATATCTTATTGCACGTCCTCACCCTTCCTCTTGTGATGATGCGAGACGAGGAAATGCTTCCATGATGAGATGAAGTGAGGTGAGTGACGCAGGCACTGTGACATAGCTTAGTCTACCTCTGACCTTATGAAATACATCAGAAGCAGGATCATCCGCTTCCAGAAGGGTTGACCGTGGGGAACTGAAACCAGGCAAGGCCACACCGCAGGAAAAGGGGAATACCGTATTCATCTGAAAAGCATCTTTTGTCGTCCTATTTCTAACTCTCCCCGGACTCTGGAGCTTTGATTCCATTTCACACCGCTCCTCCCTCAGTGTCGGTGCAGTCGGGCCCCGCCCATCTTGCGCCTTCCCTGGGTGCCCAGAGCTGCCCTTCCTGTCTGCTACCCCCATCTCCACCTTCTCTCTCCTGGCCAGGCCCTTTTATGTGCACTGTTCGTTCTCTAATGTCCCACGACTGACTAGACTACACCCACAGCCTTTGATGCTCGCTCTGTCCTGTGTTGCAAGGTGCATTCTCCCTTTCTTGTCAATGTCACAAAGCCTAGAGCCCGCGCCTTGGAGCCAGCAGGCTCTCACTCCCCTGCCAAGCGGTCCGGTGGTGGGTCTGGCCAGGCTGGCATCCACATGGGAATGGCAGCAGACACAGACATAGCCAGCACCCGTTTACCCCCCAATACCAGTCCTCAGGGACTGATGCAGGAAACCCCAGGGCACCTGTGTCTGTTCCACATCTTGACATGTAGGTGAAGGATGTACATATATGTTGCACTCTAAATTTCTCTAAAACTTTTCTGTATATTATGTTGTTCTGACATTCTAAAAAAAATGCCAGTCCTTTCTGGTTCCAATTCTTAGGGATAGCAAAGGGCCCAGCCAAGAGCGGAATGTTGGGAAGGATGGGGAGAATGGGGAGCTCTCTTGCACTGTTGGTGGGAATGCAAACTGGCGCAGCCGCTCTGGAAAACAGTGTGGAGGTTCCTGAAAAAATTAAAGATAGAACTACCCTATGACCCAGCAATAGCATTGCTAGGAATTTACCTGAGGGATACAGGAGTGCTGATGCATAGGGGCACTCGGACCCCAATGTTGATAGCAGCACTTTCAACAATAGCCAAATTCTGGAAAGAGCCTAAATGTCCATCAACTGCTGAATGGATAAAGAAGATGTGGTTTATATATACAATGGAATACTACTTGGCAATGATGGAATCCTGCCATTGCAACAACATGGAGGGAACTGGAGGCTATTATGCTAAGTGACAGAAGTCAGTCAGAGGAAGATAGATATCATATGTTTTCACTCGTATGTGGAAATTAAGAAACTTAACAGAAGACCATGGGGGAAGGGGAAGAAAAAAATATATATCATTACAAACAGAAAGGGAAGAAAACCATAAGAGACTTTTAAATGCAGAGAACAAATTGAGGGTGGAAGGGGGTGTGGGGGCTTGGGGGTAGGGAAAATGGGTGATGGGCATTGAGGAGGGCACTTATTGGGATGAGCACTGAGTGTTTTACGTAAGTGATGAATCCCGGAATCTACTCCCGAAGCCAGGAGCACACTGTATATACACCGTATGTTGGCTAACATGACAATATATTGTATGTATGTGTGTGTGTATATATATATATGTGTATATATATATATATATATGTGTGTGTGTGTGTGTGTGTATATATATATGAAGAATGTATATATATGTATATATATTCTTCATGTTTATATATATTCTTCATATATATATATATATATATATATATATGAGATACTACAATCAAATAAAAAAAAAAAAACTAACCAGTCCAGAGCCACACGCCCTCTATGTGGTCATCACACCCCAGCAGACCATGTTCCTCTGCCTTAATCACTGGGGACCACCCCCATACCCCAAAGCCTGGGGAAATTATTAAAAACCAGCCAGTCATAAACTGTTGTCCTTGCCTTGCTTTGCTTTTCCTGAGGAAGCCCCAGGTGGACTAAGCAGTGTCCCTTACCCTCTCGTCTCCTGTCTCCTGGCCACCCTGGTGTCTTCCCCACATGGCCCTGCACGGTGAGTGGTGCCTCCTGTCCCAAAGACCTGCAAATATAAGGCACTTTGTTGTTGTGTTTCCTGAGCCTCTCCTCTGTCTTCTCTTGTGGCCACATCTGACCCACCATCTCGTAAGAGCACAACACACACACACACACACACACATACACACACACACACACTGCATCTAAAATACACATAGAATGTGGAGAAGTCCAAAGGTGTTTGTAAGCTGAAGACAAGGACCTAGTGGAGGCATCTTCTTGTTGCTTCCACATTTCCCAACAAAACTCAAATTCCTCCCTGCCTTGACTTCCTTCCTAAGCATCAGGTGACTCTCTGAAGATTCATCTGTGACATATTTCTTGCCCACTCTCATGAGTGGTTCCTACACGTTATACAAATTTCCTCCCCAAATGTCACCTCCTCTGAGAAGCCTCCTGTGATATGTCCAGCTCTGCTTCCTGGCTGTCTACCCCCACCATACTCTCTTCCACTGCCTGGCATTAATTTCTTCATAGTGGGTGGACCATCTGATAAACTCTATTAATGTGCACTGGGTTATGTGATTCTCTTACCCTTACCCTTACCCTTCTCATCCCCCTGTAATGGGACAGCCTTGGAGCCTTGGCTTGTCCCACGGACTGGTGCCTGGCACAGGACAAGACATAGGTTCGTGGAATTTCTTAGTCAATCCATTTGCTGTACAAATGGGGAAGAGAGGCCCAGAGATGGCATGGTCCACCCAAGATTACTCAGAGAGCTGTAATAGTTGAACATTTTGTTTGAGTCCAGAAATCTCTGCCTTTAAGCATTGCCTCAGATTGTTTTGTTTTGTTTTTAAGAAAATAAATTTTTAAATAACTGGTGGGGATTGTCTTTCCCCAAGGGAAGCCCAGAAAAGCAACTGTATATCCTATGAAGAACATAAATATTGCTGAGTCATGAATCAGAGTTTCAAGTAATTCTCAGGAATACTGAGTCTTGACCTTTCTCCTCCCAGGGTGAATTAAGAGCCACAGGGTTGTTGCACCCACAGCTTCTACATGTGAAAATCTGAGGGCTCTGCATGTTCCCCTGAAAGCCATCAGTGTTTCTCATGCTTGGCATTATTCCATGGGCTTCCAAAGAAACCCAAAATGAAAAATCAGACTCAGGTTTAACCCTACCTCCTCCCAAGTCCTTTGGACAATTAACCTCCCCTGCTCTTGGAATTCTTCTGTGTTTGTTTGGGTTTTTTTCTATTCTTTCTTTGTTTTTTCTTCCTCTCCTCATCCCAACAAACTTATGCACTCAGGGTCAGTATCCCGATTTTAAAGATGAAAAAAATTGATCTCAGAAAGATTCAGTAACTTTCCCCCTGAGACAGCATGACCCCAAAGTCCTAGACATCTTTTCATTTCATAGTAAATCCTTATGATCTCTTTTTGATTGACATAACATACAGAATGGGGTGAGCATGTGAGAAGAGTGAAATAGGGCGAGATAGTAGGAAAGAGGTGGGAGCTTGGGCTCAGTAAGCGTTCCCCGTGAATCTGTAAGAACTTTGAGCAGATTACTTACCCATACTAAGCCTTAATTGTCTCCTTGAAAAAAATAGAGAGAAAATGGTATTGCCCTCATAAGACTGACATAGGAGTAAATGTGACATATATGAAAAATGTATTAACTCTGTGTCTAATCCATAACGTGGTAAGTAAATACAGTATCTATGAAACTGGGCAGAGGGACGTGAGTGTGTGCACCTGCTGGTGTGTGCAAGAATGCATATGCCTGGGTCTGTCGTGAGCCTCTGTGTGCAAAAGCTCTTACGGTGTGAAATGGTGGGAAGCCTGAGCTGACTTGACCCCAGAGAAACAGTCACTTACACGTGCTGTAATCCTGTGGGGTTTTTTGTTTTCTTGTTTTTGGGGGGGTTTGGGGTTTTTTTTTTTGTCTTTTTTCTGAAATGCCAATCCTCAGCCACTGTTGGGCCGTAAAGCCTGAGAAAGTCAGACGTCCAGCAAGAGCTGGGGAGACAGCAGCAGGTGTCAGCCGAGGATGGCCACACAGACCGCTTCTGTAAGCAGGAGAGGTGATGTGGGTAATCACAGTGAGAAATGAGTATCTTCAAACTACTGGTCTTCTCAAAAATGCTACTATTTCTTTTTTCTAGGGAGCAGGGCTGACAAATGTAGCAAATAAAAAAATAAGAATATAATAAGTACGGCCAGTTGAATTTGAATTTTAGAACAACAACGAATATGTTTGTACCGTAAATACATCCTGTATTTACGTATCTGGTAATTCTTGCTTTGAGCAATGGTGGTTTCTGTGTACCCTTTCTCTGGAGGAACCACCAGAGATGTGACTGTGTTTGAAACTATTGGTCCCCATGTGACAGGAATGATAGATCAGGGGCAGCCCTTAAAACACCAAATCAAAGAAAGATTCAGGAGCCCTACTGGGAAACCAAAACATCATTGCTAGTGCAATGCTTCATTTCCCCTGCAGTGTCGATGAAAATCTCTCATTCTGTGAAATGTCTCCAAAATACAAGTTATTAATTTTTTTTTAATTCTCAGAATACCTATTCTTTTCATTAAGATACCAGCCATTAGGAAGGATACGCTTCTTTCTTCCAAATAAATAAAATCAATAACACTTCAATTTATGTTTTCAATCACTCCATCCCCATGTGAGATAAGTATTATTGATTCTGGTGGAAAGTTTCCACAAAGTCAGTGCTGCTTTAGTTTATGCTGTCAAGTTTCCCTATGGTCTGCAAGGAATTCCAAATATTTAAGCTTTTGTAAGCATTGTGATTTCTTGAAGAGTTTGAAACCACAGACTTGCATTGAGGACTATTGTGAAAGGTCTTAAATAAAGGCTTATGAGTCAAATTCTCTGTAAAGGAGCAGAAAGATAACTCACCTGAACAGGGACAACCTATTTCAAAACGCCCACCTCCAAGAGTTTTGCAGTCAACTAGAGAAGGGCAATGAGAGAATCTGTCCTGCTTTTGAGTCTCGTGCTCATTTCACACATATGTGAATTTTAGTTGATAACCTGTACCCTCCTCAGGGCAGGAACAGGTGGTTATCAACGCACATGGCCCTGGTATTGACCCTGCCACAGCAGTCCTTGAGCAGAAATGCATTTAATAATTGTTATCCAAAGGGCGCCTGGGTGGCTTAGTTGGTTGAACACCCGACTTCGGCTCAGGTGATGATCTCACAGTTCGTGAGTTCGAGGCCCGCACTGGGCTCTCTGCTGTCAGCACCGAGCCTGCTTCAGATCCTCTGTCCCCCTCTCTGCCTCTCTCTCTCTCTCTCTCTCTCTCAAAAATAAATAAACATTAAAAAAATTAAAAAAAAATAATTCTTACCCAAGAAGTTTGTGTCTAGGAACCAGCAAACTTGTCAAAGGATGGTTTGCAAGGTTTCTTGTGCAAAGAATCTGAGGCACTTGATTTAGAGCCAACACTCCAGAGCCCATTCCTCTGCTGTGCTGATTCAGTGGGCAGGGAAAGGCCTGGGATCCTGCATTTCAACCATCTGACCCCATCTGACCCGAGCGCCAGGGTTTCTCCGAACACGCCTGGCACACCCTGAAGAACCGTGTCGTATGCTGTCTAAGCCTCTCGGTTCTATAAAGATGTGGGCAAAGTGGCAGGGACAACATCAGGGGTGGCTTACAGATTTCTGATCTCTACAGGACTCCCATTCAGGGCAGAGAGGAAAGAGGGGAAAACACAGACCTCAGGATGCCCGGGGTACAATAAGCTGCCAAGTTCTTTCTCATCCTTCCCCAGTCCCTGGGCGTGGTAGGTGAATTTGGAAAAGCCAAGCTTGAGAAGGCAAGTTGCAGAAAGGCTTCCTCTGCTAAGGGGCCAGGAGGAATGTGCAGGGGGGCAGGACGTTTGCCAGTTCTGGACCCAGCCCGGCAGCAGCAGGTGTTGGCGTTAGACCGGGGGTGGGGGGGCGGCATTAATGCCACAAAACCCTCCTTTGCTTTTGAACGCTGTCTTTCGCAAACACCGCCCACGATAACAGTTTTTGTATCACTCCGCTCTTGTGACTTAGAGAAGTGACCTAAAATAGCAAATAAAATTTTCCATTCGTTACTCACAAAAGACCTGAACTGATTCTGTCTTTAAATGGCCACAAAACCTTGACCTGGTTACCTGGAGTCCTCCCAGTATGACTTCTTCTAGGAGTCAGGTTATAATGCAAATGAAAAACAGTCACCAAGGACAGTAACAGTCTCTGCTTCCTACAAATAGCAAAAGAGAGATAAGACTTCAGAGCTCCTGGCAGCGTAGTCTGGGGACAGGAGCTCAGCCTGGCTGCTCGGGTTTGAATCCCGGTTCAGCCCCCACCAACTGAGTACTGGCAGGCTCCTGTTTCTTCATCTTCATATCAAAGAAAATTCCGGAATAGGAACCAGGGAGGATGAACAGAGTAATGACCAGGGATGCTTTGAAGTTTAAGTGAGTCAACTGATGTCCAGTGCTTTGTATCAGGTATGTATTAAGTGCTCAATAAATATTAATCACCATCACCAGAAGAAGAGAGTGCTCGCAGAGTCTCGAAGCCCCCACCAAGTCCAGGGACAATCATAATAGTCTTGTTGCAAATCACTGGGGAAGAAATGGCTCTTGCCTATTGTTAGTTCCATCTGTCCACCTGCCACACTAAGGGACGTCTGTCTCCCTTCTCTTCCCTAGAGCGTGAGCACATGTAGTATCTGAACCGAGACTCTGTTCTCCCTGAACTTTTTAAACCTGAGTTAATTAATGATCATTTTTGCCACAAATTTGAGAGAAATTCCCTGAAATGAAACCAAGGTTAATTCTTCTCTCTTTGTCTGTCTTCCTCTCTGGGTCTCCTACCCTCTTTCCTCCATTCTTTGACTCTCCAGCTGTGTGTGTGTGTGTGCGCACATCATCCTAAGACAGAAGTAGAACAACTAGGAGAAAATACTAAAATACTCAACTGCTAATTTTCTAACATAAGCTTTCTTGTTTTATCTCCTGTGGGTCCTCCACCCACTGTGTGAACAGAACTGCGAGACTATACAACCCTGATAAAGTAAATGACAAGAAACATGCTTACCTCAGCCCAACCTTAATATTCTCTCATTCCTTTCTTCCTCCCTCTCTCCACTACCTATGTCGCAGACACATGTGAGGCTGAATGTCCTGGAAAATGGATGAGCATGTAGATTTAGCCACAGAGAGGCAATGTTTTCTCTGCATCCCAAATGTTATTAAATACTTTGAGGTCCACATTCAGTAAGATGAGCTAATAACCACCACTTATGTCCTTCATGCCCTAAGGACAAGGAAGGAAAGTCAGAAAGCCCCAAATCCCTTCCCTGGGGCCGTACCTGGAAACTCTCACATCCAGACAGAACCTCAAAGGCCCACTTGAGGGAATAAAGAGAAATACTGCAGGAGAAGTCTTTCATTTTTTTCCCAGCTTTCTTGAGATTTTATTGGCAGCTAACATAGGTGGTGATTTGATGCACGTATATACTGTGAAACAGTTACCAAAACAAGTTGGCTAATGGCTCCAACCCCTCACACAATTAGCATTTTTGCTGTATGGTGATCACACATGAGATCCACTCTCTGAACAGCTTCCAAGTATAAAGTTCAGAGCTCATTTAAAGATATCAAGATCAGGGGTGCCCGGGTGGCTTATTTGGTTAAGCATCCGACTTCGGCTCGGGTCATGATCTCATGGTTCGTGGCTTCAAGCCCTGCACTGGACCTTGTTGTCAGCGCTGAGCCTGCTTCGGATCCTCTGCCCTCTTCCTCCCCCCACCCCGCCCTCTCAGGTGCACTTGAGCTCTCTCTCTCTCTCTCTTTCTCTCAAAAACAAATAAACATTTAAAAACAGATACCAAGAGCAGAACTGTCCAGCTCTAGGACCCTGTGGAATTTTTTTAAGGGATAAGACAGTTGGGAAAGAGAAAGTAGAAGGGACTTAGGCTCAGATCCTGAAGTCTTCTTCCGATGAGACAGAAACATTTCCTAGAAACCAGGATGGGAAGTCGCTTTTCACCGACTCTTGCATTTCACAACTTCTGAAGCTGTGCAGGTGGTTAAAACGGACTTTTTACTTCTTAAACAATCTAGCTGGCCTCTAGATTCTCAAGAAGACCCGGGTGGGCCTCTTCTCTGGGGCAGGATAGCTGTCTCCCCCAAATTTCCCGGCACTGTTTCCCATAAGAGCTACAGGACGGCCAGGCTCCCTGAAAATGTAAAAGATTTCAGAACACAGGATAATCTTTGTTTAATCAAAATCTCCTTCAGCGCTTCTGTTTTACCATGGTAATTCCTAGAATGACAGAGGAAAAAACTGACCTGAAATTTTTAAGTTTGTGTAGAAGAAATTAACCATGGTAGTTTCTACCTTCCAATATTCGATTTCACAACTCTCATGCAATTCCAAACCATATATATATATATATATATATATATATATATATATATATATACATACTTATTACAACTGTAATATATATATATATAAGTATATATAAGTATATAAGTATATATATAAGTATATATATATACTTTTTTACTTTTCTACAACGAGGCTTTCCAAAGTATACTTATATACTTATATACTTATATATATATATATAAGTATATATATTTTTTTGATATGATATTTTTTTTGATATGAAGATGAAGAAACAGGAGTATATATATATATATATACTTATATACTTATATACTTATATACTTATATACTTATATACTTATATATATATAAGTATACTTATATATATACTTATATATATAAGTATATATATACTTTTTTACTTTTCTACAATGAGGCTTTCCAAAAGAAACAACTCAAATGTAATGGTTTGCCTGGTAAATCAGAACTGTATTCACATCTATAAATTCAAGTCTTTTATCCGTTGCAAATTACACTTGTTTTCCCTGAAGCGCTTATCATAAGGAATGGCGTCCGTTGGAACCTTGACACAATTTATGTCTACTGACAAACATCTCAGTGAACAATGAAGAATGTAACTGAAAGAAATAGATGCAGCATACGGAGAGATTTATTTCCACATTGAGTCCCTAAAGCAATTTCTTTTTGGAAACTTCTAGAAATGTAATAGCTTTATTAAAGAACAGATTAATTTCAAAGTGTATTAACTTCTATTGCGGGATTCATGGCACAGAAAACGCAGTCATGGAATGAGCTCTCTTCTTCACCTAGCTCCTCTAACTGAATCTCTGGTTATCAAAAGCCTTCTCCTGTATGCTTAGGTCAGATACCTCCCATTGCATATTACAAAGTGGTAAAACAAGTAAGTGTCAGGTGCCGGTGAGGGGGGGTGGTCAGTGTGAATGCAAAAGATTGGCTTTTCATACGCAGGCAGGGCTTGTTTTCGGTTGTTTTTATTTCTGAAATGAAAAGCATTTCCCAAGCTCTTTGAGGAAGTTGAGCTGCTCCGTGATTTAAGTGACATGTGATGAGTCCCCGCGGTCTCTATCTTAGTCACCATATTAACATCAGGGATGTGACGATAGCCGTACTGTCCTAAATGCACACTTCCCAAAGCACTGGTCCCGTTTGTTGCTTTCTGAAAGGGAAGCGCCCCGGGCAGATCTTTCTTCATTAGGTCGCGGGCAGTGGCACCTCTGTTATCCTGACATATGGAGTTTCAATAAACATCCCCCTGTGGCCTGATTTCTTACTCTCCAGACAATTCCTTATGCTTTTCAGACTCTTAAAAGTAAAATCTAAATTCATTACTTTTCTGTTTTCTTTTATGTACTCCTTTAAACAGGAAATCAATGTTACTCGAAGAAGCAGAATTTAAGTACAAACAAAACTGATAACTGTACCCCTCCCCTCCAAATTTAAAGAATACCCAACCTAATTAGCCAGGAATGAAAGACAAAATTGCCTCGTGACGTGTGTATGGTTGATCACCCACATAGAAACCAAAAGGAATTGGTGCGATGCAAAGGAGACTTCAGATAAATACATTCATTTGAAGAGTAAATGCTTGATTTCTTTCCCCACAAAATTAGAAAGTGATGGTACAGAACAGCAATAAAATGCTGCAAAGATAACAGATGGGTTGGGGTTATTCTGTTTCAGATTTACCCAAGAGAAAGAGACGGGAGAGTTGCCTAATCCTGGTATCACATTTCCGGCTGTGACAGGAAGAGATAGATCATAATAGATAAAAATGGAAAATGTGAAAAAAAATCAAATACTTCTAAGAAAGACACAATGCAAGATCCAGCTGCGGTGTATGTGAAAGGAAATGAGTGTTGCAATTCGCTGAGGCTCAAGTCACATGGCCACCCATGTTCTAATGGCAGAGCTGTGGCAACCAACAGGAGTGGCCTGAGACAGCCAGAGAACCCCCAGAATTCGGGACCCCACTCCTCAACCGGAGCCACCCTCTCCCCCAAACCCAGGGCACATCTCTGCAGCCTGACGCTCAATATTCCCCTGGACGAGGTCTAACATTTTCACAGTTGCTGGATATTCTTTCTGCAATTCCAACTCCATTCTTTCTCTCTTTTTTTAAGTTTTTCTGTATTTATTTTGAGAGAGACGGAGAGAGTGAGCGGGGGAGGGGCAGAGAGAGAGGGACAGAGAGGATCAAAGCGGGCTCCACGCCGACAGCAGAGAGCCTGATGCAGGGCTCAAACTCAGCAAACTGCAAGATCATGACCTGAGCCGAATTGGGACGCTCAACCGACTGAGCCACCCAGGTGCCTCCAAACTTCATTCTTTCTTACCTGACTCTCAACAGAAAACTACAGGCTCTTGCCATGTTCACGTCTCTTCTCCAGACTCAAACACAGTTTAGCTCACTTACTCTCCTGCCCATGAAATAGCTACAACTCTTTCAAACTCTACCCATAAAATAGCCCTCCCAACAATGCAAGATCCTCCCATGATAAGTCCTCCAGCAAATAATTCTCTGTGGTCTCCATTTCTTCCCATGGAAGAACTGAACGTGCAAATGTCCCCTCATAAAGGAATAAATGATAAGGCGACTGTCCGCTTCACAACCTCCTCTCTGGAATTAGCAGAGGCCCTATAGGTCTCACTCACAGCTGACTCGTGCCTAAATGCTGAATGTGCATTTCTTGAATGGCTGGGTCACCCGGTGAATGAATGGATGGAAAAACACTATGCAAGGCAAGAATCTGTCTTTCCCTACAACCCCAGACTCTCCCATCTACTTAGTTAACACGGAACACAACGCTTCCCAGCAAAGTAGACAGCTAGTACTGGAGACTGGGGGGCCCTGGGGGAGGGAGTCTCTGTTCTTGGAAAAACATGATAGTGGTAAAAGGAAAAAGGAAGTGCATCTGCTCTAAGGGAACTAAGCCTAAATCAAACATGTCTGACTGCTCTCATGGACTCCAAAAACAAATACAGAAATATTTATTGCCCAAGTTGTTAGGCAGATTTAGGACAAACAGACTTGTTTGGGTCTCCTTTTATAAATAGAGTTAAGTACACTATGCTTCTTTAAAAATATTTTTTTAATCATAAAGAATCTTGAGATAGTCTGGTGGGGGAAAAATAATACAAATATGTAACAGTCCCTGGAAATTAACCTTTCCATTGACACAAGGCTCACACATTCCCATCAGAACATTCTGGAATAAACTGCCGGTATTTACTTTAAAAGTATAACCAGCAAATCCAGGCTAGAGCTGGATATAAGCTGAAGAAAGCTCCCAGTTCTGGTCCTCGGACTGAAGCGAGGATGAATGTTCTGTCCCCGTCACTGACACTCTGGACCACCTGCCACACTGGAGAGTCAACAGCCACTCCACACCTTGAACTCAGACACCAGGCTGCACCATCCTTTGCCAGGAGCATGGCCTGCCCTCGGATTCACATCACAGGTGCAGAGACAACAAAGCTGTGTTCCATTAACAATAATAGTGGCTTAAATATTGCATAGCATTTTACAGTATAAAGCATATTACTTCCATATGTATCGTTTCACTTAATAAACATATATATGTATATTATTTCATTTAATAACCCTGAAAATCCTATGAGGTAAACATACCGAATGTTATTAGCCCCTGCTTCATAGATGAAGAAAACAAATCCGGGGCGCTTGGGTGGCTCAGTCGGTTGAGCGGCCGACTTCGGCTCGGGTCATGATCTCGCGGTCCGTGAGTTTGAGCCCCGCGTCGGGCTCTGTGCTAACAGCTCAGAGCCTGGAGTCTGTTTCAGAATCTGTGTCTCCCTCTCTCTGACCCTCCCCCGTTCATGCCCTGTCTCTGTCTCAAAAATAAACGTTAAAAAAAAAAAACAAAAAAAAAAACAAATCCAAGGAGGTGAAGCTTCTGCCTGATGACATGCTGCAGTCAAAAGTCTAGAAGCTGGGACATTTGACGCCCAGAAGAGTGGGTTCAGTGACAGCTCCTCTCTGGCTCTCCATTCAAGATGAATGCCAAAAATGTCTTATTCAAAGTCCTGAAAATCAGCTTTGATGTGGTCCAGGATTCATTTACATAGTGACAAGCCAGTAGAAACGTGGCAGTGGAGATGGGGGTGGGGGGGAGGGATGAGACTTGGTGTCTCTGCATCTGAGTCTTCTCATCTGTAAAATGGGGCTAATTGTAGAACCAAGTTCACTGACTTGTGAGGTTTACACACCTGTAGGGCACTGGCCGCTGCGTGTGGAAGGCAGTCAGTACTCAATGAATGTTAGCTGTTGTTACAGTTGAGGTGAGCCTCACAATTACGAGAGGACACGTTTACTTTGCTTCTCCTTCTGCATAGTCTATCTGACCTGAGATGAATCTGAAATCAAAAAGGTGGATTGATTATGTCAGCAAATCACTGTCCTGTAGATCACAGGAGTGTTTTCCTTAAGTTACATAAACGATTCGATTAAACTAAGTTAAAATTAAATTAAAGAGAGTCCTTGCTAAGTGAACAGTCATATATTGGAATGAAACCAATGAGGCAGCCCCCCAAGATGTGATTGCTGCTGCTTTCTGGGGTTGGATTCAGAGATACTCTGACCCTCTGGTTTTCATCCCTGCTCTTGCTAAGACATGTTCCTTCCTGCTTCCTTTTATATTCAGGAGTGATGCTAAAGGTAGCTGAATCTCTCTTCTCTTGTGAGAAATACCACAGGACAGAAATATGTTTAAGTTGGCTTATCCCAGAATTTTCCAAACTCATATACACATAAAATCTTTGTGTGTGTGTGTGTGTGTGTGTGTGTGTGTGTGTATTAATATCCTGTAAACAGATTCCGGAAAATATTCTTCTAGAGCACAGCATGCAGCAAAAGACAGGATCCTCTTGGACACCACGCAAAGCTGACACCAATAGAAGAGGTTTATCACCTGTGAGTTGAACCCCAGAGAATAGCCTTTCAGCCGGCTGCGTGACCCCAAGACCATGAGAAAACTCTAATCCAAGCTTCACCCAGGGTTTACTCCATCCTTCAGGACATGTCTAGTTCTGGTAACAGTGCAGAAAAAGCTATCATAGAAGTCCTAGTGCTATAAAGCAATAATGTTGGATAAAACAACAATAATAATAATAATAAGTTAAATGTATAGCTGAATACACAAGAAAGAGAAAAAACCAGTTTCCAGAAATGAAAAGGGAACTGAAAACAGTGCCCGTAAGCACTGGAACTGAAACTGTAGCTGGCCTGGTGACAGAATAAGAGAAAAAGGTTTTTGGTGGAGAGAGATTCTAATGACTTGGAAACTGCATTTACCAGGACTTAGAAACCAAGTTTGTGCCCCCCGTCAAGGTGGGATGTTGACACGGAAACATTTGCATAAAGTCAGAATTTTCAAAGAATCCCACCCCAAGACTCTACTACCTGGTTAGTCAAGATTGCAAGGAATATTTTCTATAGTCAGAGATTTTCTGTGGGGGGAGAAAACATCCCCATGAAAAACAGAAACTCTAAAGCAGCGTGACTGAGAGAATGCATTGCACTGCCTCCGTGATACACACAGCTTCAGAATGAGAAACTAACATGAAGTTTGCCTCAGCCTAGTGGGTTGCTGGGATACCCAGTAAAGGCGAATGCTAAATTATTTCAGTGGGACCTTCCTTAACCCAGGCCAGAGGGATATAATCCTCACTGAAAATGAGCACACAGTAAGGGTTTTAACCTGCCAGCATAGAGCCTGATGCGGGCATTGAACTCACAAACCGTGAGATCATGACCTGAGCCAAAGGTGGAAGCTTAAAAAACTGAGCCACCCAGGCACCCCACAAATGCTCTATTCTGAACAAAGCGGGAGATGCAACAAACAGGAATGTTTGATACCAAAAGACATCAGAAAAAAAATCTGAAAATTGTAAATGTATGATGTTAAAGCAAGGATATGAAAGACAGAATAAAACTCAATATGTAAAAACAAGATTCGATGGACTAAAAAATTGTACATTTTATTAATAACTAAATACAATTTTTAGAAATAGTAAACTAAGACATTAAAATTAAAACGCAGTGGATGGGTTAATCAATGAATTACACAAAGCTGAAAAAAGAATTTGTGAACTGGAAGTCAATACTGAGGAAATTATACAGCATGAATCACAGATAAAGGTATAGAAAATAGGTAAGCTAGACTTATGGTAGATAGAATAAGAATTAGAATGAATGTGGTAGGGATTCCAGAAAGATCAAATAGAATTAAGGAGATACAATATTTGAAGAAACAATGGTGAAGAATTGTTCAGAATTGGTAAGAAATAGGAGTCCTTAGATTAAATTGAACCCAATTCAAATGAAAAGGTTATCCTTTCGTTTAGACTAAACCAAGTGAAAGTAGAAAACATCAAGGACAAAGACAATATATTTAAACAAAGAAACAATACACCCACAAACTAACAGAGTTGGATTGTGAAGATCTTCTGATCAGAAAAAATAGAGGCAGTAAGAGAATGGAATAACGCCCTTAAGTGGCTGAGATACATTTTCAGACGAAAAACAAAAACAGAAACAAAAAAATATTGAGAGAGTTTACACTTTTATATCTACACTGAAAGAACACGCTCTGTATAAAGAAGAAAATTGGAACCCAGAAGGATGTGATGTGAGAATTAAACACTAGTGAATGAAGACATTTGCAAACATACAGATATCTCTAATAGACATGGGCTATAAGTAAAACAACAATACTGACTTATTTTTATTTATATAAAAGCAAGAAAAAAACATTATACCACAACATCATAGTCTACTGGGGGTCATTACAGTTAAAAACTCCTAAGGCCCTTATATTTGAGGAATGAAGGGTAGAGATGCAGAGGAAATTTAGACTTAATTATGTCAAGATTATTTGTTAAAAATATTTTTTTAAAAAAACTGTGTGTGTGTGTGTGTGTGTGTGTGTGTGTGTGTAACTACTAAAAATGGAAATAAACACATGTTTTCCAAAGCAAGAAATGAAGTAAATTGGGGGAAGGCCAGGGGGGAGGTGTCAGGAAATTAAAAAAAAAAACTCAATAAGATAGAAGTAGGGAAAGCATAATTTTAAAAAAATAAGGGAAAAGTATAATGTATACCACAAATTTCAACAACTGTCAATATGGAAAGAGAGCAATTAGATCCTTATCTTATACCATATAGAAACATGTCCTCCCTAAATTAAAATCTTAAAGATATATATATGTATATATATTATACATATATATTGCTATGTTATACATGCACATGACTGAAATTGTGGCATAGAATAACGATATCTTTGAAAAGCAACAAGAGAACACAAACCAAAAGGAAAAAGGTTGATAAAATTGGCTCTCTAATAATTGGACTGCTATGCCTCAAAAGACACTATTCAGAATTTGAAATGACACGAAAAGAGTTGGAGAAATTATTATTACTCTTGGGGCCTGAAGGACTTTTCCAAATACAGCTGCCTTGAAATATCCCATCTCAAACATCCTATTTACAATGACATTGACTCTCCTCCCAGAGTGGCAGAGTTTGCATCACCTCCCCTTGAACCTGGATGAGACTTTGTGACTGCCTCGACCAGTAGAGCACACTGGAAGTGAGGCTATGTCAACTCTGAGGCAAGGTCATAAAAAAGAGCAAGCACTTCTGCTTTGACCTCTTCTGAGGCTTGCACTTGGAACCTCACCACTGTGTCTCGAGGAAGTCCGGGTCACATGGGGAAGCTGTGGGTAGATGTCCCCACTGAACTTCCCAGCTGAGATCCCAATCAACAACCAGCAGTAGCAACTATATGTGAGTCAATGAGGTAAGTGAGCTTTAGTTAACTCCAGCCCCAGCCACCATCTGTAATGCAACTGCATGAAAGACACCAGGTGAGCATTACCTGGTTGAGCCCAGGCAATCCACAAAACCATCCCCAAACTACTAAGTTTGGGGTAATTTGTTATGTGGCAATACATAACTGAAACACTATGCAAAATCAAAAAGAAACAAGAAACCCGAAAGGAAAATGGGCAAAGATGTTGAACAAGCAATGCATGCAAAAGGAAGCCTGGGTAGACAACAAACACACAGAAAGATGCCCACCCTCACATATATCCCAGAAATCAGGTATATGCAAATTAAAACAACAATGTAAAAACATTTTACATTTTTGTCAAAGCTGTAGAATTCTTTTCACACCAAATGTGGAGAGAAAAAACCTACGGCGATGGTTATGAGGGCAGGCTGAGGGGCCAGAATGCTAAGCATCTGATTCCAGCTCCATAAACAAATTACATGGCCCTCAGCAAATAGTATAAACTTGGTGTGCCTTAATCTCCTTATCTGAAAAATAGGTTCTTTCTTAGGACTGTTGTGAGAATTGGGTGAATTGGTACATATAGTTTGTAGAACGATGCCTGCAAGCGAAAGCAATGAATCGTAAGATGATGGTAATGACATCAAACCAGAAGTCTCAGGCAGTTCTAGTTAAATCATCATAGCCACAATATAGAGAGCCATTTGTTAATTCTCTTGTTAACCTGCAGATGTCAATACTATTCACCTGATATACTCCACTTGTAGGTACATAACATACAGAAGTGCCAGTGCATATGCATTAGAAGACAAACGCACGTAATTATATTATGACTTCATTCTCTAATTGCAGAAAGTGGACACCATCTGGGAGTGCTCAGAGTGATTCAGAACAGTATAGTAATAGGCACTAATCCAGCATCTAAGCCATGGAAACTCCAACTTTGAGCATAACATTCCATTACTGGAGCAGAGGATTCAGTCTTATCCATAAGAGGATATGGGGTGGAACAGAAAGAAACATGTCTTATTTGGCATTCTACCAGAAATGTATACCATTGTCAGGAGCAAGAATATGGGGTATGATGGTAGCAGAGCCCCCAAGACTCAGCACGGGGAGCAGAGCTGACAAATGGGACCAAGATAATGTCGACAGTGATAGGATGGTTGGCCCTGTCCGACAGTACTTAGGCATCCACCCTGCCCTAGCCTTGGACATACAAACGTTTGTACAAATATACAATGTACATACCTTTTTATAGAAAGATAGATAAACTATACATGTGAATTAGCATGTGGTAGCACCTAGAAGTTCCAGCTTTAAACCTATCTTCTACTCCAAGGCACAAGGTGAAATAGCCCTAGTCAGGGTGATGCATCCGGATTTAGTTCTGGTTTCATCAGCAACTAGAAATGCCATCACTTAGCCTTTCTGAGTCTCCATTTCCTTTTTGGAAAAGAAAAGAGAAGAGAAGAGAAGAGAAGAGAAGAGAAGAGAAGAGAAGAGAAGAGAAGAGAAGAGAAGAGAAGAGAAGAGAAGAGAAGAGAAGAGAAGAGAAGAGAAGGGAAAAAAGAAGAAAAAGAAAAGAGGAGAGGAGAGGAGGGGAGTGGAGGGGAGGGGAGGGGAGGGGAGGGGAGGGGAGGGGAGGGGAGAGGAGAGGAGAGGAGAGGAGAGGAGAGGAGAGGAGAGGAGAGGAAAGGAAAGGAAAGGAAAGGAAAGGAAAGGAAAGGAAAGGAAAGGAAAGGAAAGGAAAGGAAAGGAAAGGAAAAAAGGGGGAAAATCAAGCAAGATCTCAATGCATTTGGAGCATAGCAGAGAAATAATTGGATGTGAAGCGTGAAGTCTAGAGTAAAAAATCCCAGCCATACCACTTAAGTAGATCAGCTTCCTTGGAAAGAATTCCAGGAAGCAGAATCTTAATGAACCAGCATCTACATCTATACATTGGAACTAGTCATATCTCCTGTAAGGGATGTCATGAAACTCAAAGGACACAATTTTCGTTACCTTACAAACCCTAAGCTCAACGGCAAAATTTCCTATTCTGTCTACAAAAGAATCATTGGATCTCTATGATCCAGTAATTCTGTAGCCTGATAGTGTAATGGTGTAGCTTGATTATCACAAAGAGCAGCAAATCTGGAGATGATTTAATATGACCCTAGATCTCCCATTATAAAATTTACATAGTCTATTTTTTGTTGTTTGCATAATAAATCCTGGTATTAGTCACTGGTCTTTGAAGACAAGCTATTAAAGCAATAGAATTCTTAATTAATTTAGTGCAGAGTTTATCAGTTCTGTGTACACAGCTTACTCAGAGCGCACTACATCACTCGAGTGTGGGGTTGGATAAAGTCAGCTCCCATGGAATAAACCTTATCTCATGCTCCGCAGTTTCCAGAAGCAATTCTTCCTAGATTGGAGATTTGTTATCTGCTCACTCCTTCGTAATGCATTTCCTGGAATAGGTCATGAATAGTTGAGTCGAAAGCTTCTACAGAATTAGCTCAGTTCTGATACAAAAGGGTCACTATGCTACCTTGAAACTCACAAATATCTGAGCGCTTATGTCAAAATGAAACCTCAGATGTCCAGAAAGGGATGGCAAACATTATGCTTAAAAGAACAATTTTAAAGCATTCTCTGTATTTAAAAAAACGATACAGCCAGAGGCCTTATACATGGTTTGTAATATAGAAAAAGCAAATATTTAAATAATTATTATTCCCACGTGGTTATTTTTCATTGTGCGTGTTTCCCTCCAGTTTCCGTGCATATGCAAATCTAGTAAACATGTCACATAGTAGATTTAGAATGTAAAATACCTAAAAGCTTTTATATATCCCCACACACCATTTTACAAAGAAAAATGATATCCTACCACTTTCCTATTGAAATGGAATTGAGGTGGGGTAGGACGCTCAATCCATTCTACACACTTGAACAAACTCTCCATGTGTGAAAACACCTGTGCCCCATCTATCACTTTGCCCTTTCTCCTCTGTCTTCCTTAACCCTTCATAGCAGAATGTTCTTTCTAGAAAAAGTTAATCTAGGATTCTTAAGGGAAGGGTATTTCCCATTGCTAGTTTTGCCAGGAATAAATAAATGTCAGAGTATGATGCATTCCTTACTGTGTCTGTCCCACACCACCTGCCCTAGGCCTTCCTCCACCCTCTCCCTGGCCCCCATGCCCCCCAGAGGACCGCGTCTCCCTCTCTACCAAGCCCCCAAGGACATCAGAGCAATTGCCTCATTGGCTTTTCCCTCCACCTCTACACTGCTCTCAATGACCTTCACTCCCTTCTCCTCCTCCAGAAGACATACCATGTTAGTAGATAAGCTTTTCACCTTGGCTCTTGCTCTTACTTCTTTCACCTCCTTTGGGCCTTTTCCCAGAAGTTATTCCCTTTTGCCTGTATCTCCATTCTATGTCGGATACTGCTATTGGCTCCTTATCTTCAGCTTATTAAGTACGGTAGGTCTTCTCCACATTGAAGCTTTAGGTATATAACATGTGTATGTGTACATGCACGTTGGTATATATTCACACCCTCGAGCTCTCTTCTTTTCTCCTCATTGCTTCCACATTTTTCAACAACAAACATCCAAATCCCTTCCTGCCTTGGGCCCCTCCCCTCGAATTCTACTGAGGTGGCCCTCTAAAGGACCACCTGTAACATGGCTCTTGCCAAGTCTAAAGACCTATTTTCAGTCATCATTTGCCTGGGAACCTCTAGGACACTTTCTCCCCAACGTTGCAAAGCCCTTGCTTCCTGCTCTTCACCAACTCCTGCTCTTTTGAGTCTCTTCTTTTTTCGGTCTCCTAAGCTCAGAACACTTGAACCCATCCTCCTTTATCTATAGCCACAGATCCTTACTTTCTTTGGCTCATTCATCTTCTCCTTTGCATTTTAAAAGTTTTCAAGAGCTTCACCTGGCCTTCTCTTTTCTCTCTTCTTTTTCTTTCAAAAGTAATACTCAAGTTTATGGCTTCCACTATTGTTTCCCTACGGATAGTGCTTACCTTTATTTCTAAAATCTTGAACTGTCTCCCAAGGTCAAGGGCAGATTTTCGGCTGGTGTCTCCAGTATTCACCAAGCACTTGGGGCTTAACCAGTTCCAAACTTGATTCCTTATTCTCCCTAACCAGCCCTTGCTCTTAATGTCCATCCTCTTTTTGATAATAGCATCTGAGCCTCCCACTCACCCAGGGCTAAAACCTTGGAGAAATCTTGCATTCTTTCCCTTTTGGCCCCCGTAGCCAATAAGACATCCAATCTTGATTCTACCTAAGGATTATGCATTCTCTTGCTGACACTTGTGTTCCCACCCCTGGTCTCTTCTCTAATCACATTTCAAACAATTCTCACACCAACCTTCAGCACACGAATCATGTCTCTTTACTAAAAGAGTTCAGTGACACTTCATCTGTTTGCAGGAACACATCTAATCTCCTAAATTCAGCAAAGACTTCCATAACTTTCCTTCCAACCACAGCTTCCCATCGTATTTCCCATAACCCCCTTCATTACCATCAACTCTTCCTTATGACCACGTGTGGTTCCTCCATTGCCGTGACTCCAACTCTACTGGAAAGGCACATGCTCCATTTCCACATGCATAAATCCTTCATGTCTTTAAAGGCCAGCTCAAAGAATTCCTTTCTCTTCAAAGTGCTTCCTAGTCCTGTCAGCTGGTTGTGATGTCCCCTTCCTTCCCATCCCACCTCATTCTTCTGCTGCCATTACTATATAACTTGGCCCAGCTGTATTTTATATTCGTGAGAGCATTTATTCTTTCCCTGAACTGGATTAGAAGATCCTGGAAACAAAGGTCATCCTTGATTTCCCTGTACAGGCCTGTTGTAGTACCCCAGCACAGTGCCTTGTGCTTAGTAGGTACTCAGTAAATGTGCATGTATCAGTCTATGCAATGGTGGCTAAGAGTCAGGCTTCCAATTCAAAACCAGAGTCATGGGATTCTGGTCAAATTCACTCATGCTCTGTAAGCTTCATCCTACACATCTGTAAAATGCAAATGATAGTTGTACTACCTCAGAGGATGGGGTGGGAATCCAGCGGGGAAAAAATGCATAGAAAACCCTTAACACAGCACCTGGCACATGGTAAATCATACTATTCATGATTATCACAGGACTACGGAAATAGCTGCTCCGCTTATGTATGTGAGTAGAAAACGGTTACCATTTTTTTCTGGGCCACTAAGTTACAGGTGTAACAGCTTTGAAGAATGTACATAATATTTGACCCTGTAGTTCCATTTCTGGGAATTTATTTTAAAAAAACATTTTTTAATGTTTATTTATTTTTGAGAGAGACAGAGCACGAGCAGGGGAGGGGCAGAGAGAGAGGGAGACATAGAATCTGAAGCAGGCTCCAGGCTCTGAGCTGTCAGCACAGAGCCTGACGTGGGGCCCGAACCCACAAGCCGTGAGATCATGGCCTGAGCTGAAGTTGGATGCTTAACCGACTGAGCCCCCCCAGGCGCCCCTCTGGGAATTTATTTTAAAGAAACCATGAGGTCTAATGCAAAGATAATCATGAGATAGAAACATGCATAATGCCTACAACAGCTTGATTTCTTTATTTTTAGATTTAAATTCAAGTTAGTAAACATACAGTGCAGTCTTGGCTTCAGGTGTAGAACCCAGTGGTTCGTCTCTTAATATGACACCCAGTGCTCATCCCATAAGTGCCCTCTTTAATGCCCATCACCCATTTAACCCATCTCCCACCCACCTCCCCTCTAGCATCCCTCAGTTTGTTCTCTGTATTTAAGAGTCTCTTACAGTTTGTGGCCCTCTCTGTACAACAGCTTAATTTCTAACAGGAGGACACTGGTAAAGCAAAATATGACCCATTCATAAGATGAGACACAAGGTGGCTATTATATTTGCCTCAGGAGAAAATGTTCACCATATATTGTAAAGTACAAAGTACAGGGCAGAGAAGTTTGTATAGTAAAACCCTCTTCTTTTCTCAAAAGGAACACATGCAACTAGGATTTGTGTGTGTGTGCAAATGTATGTCAATATAGAAGAACAGGGACAAAAGTTTTGACAGAGGAACTATCTTGCTTCAAGTAATTTATTCCCTGTATTTCATTTTTTTTCTTTTTCAAATTTTCTGTTTCGTACTTTGAACATATATATTTTTGGCATCCAGATACTACAAATGCTAGAAACAACTCATATCCCCTTCCTCTTGCAAGAAAAGTATCTCCTTCCTCCCTCGAGGTTAATTGTGCTTCATTTGGATTGAGGGCAAAACGAATCTGGGATGATTCATCCAAACCAAGGGATGCCCCGGCAAACTTCATGGCATGAAGCATTTCAGAGCACTTTTTAAGGCTTAAGTTTGGTAAATTAGGACATTTTGTGTCCAAGCCGGGATTCCGGAGTTTGTTGAAGGAAGGAGGTTCCTGCTGGTTGCTGCTTGTCCTGAGTGGTCTCAAAAACACACAGCAACGCCTTTGATGAAAAGCACCCTAAGCATCACAACAGAGAGAGATCTGGACTCAACTATGCCCAGAGAATTCAAAGTCATGTCCAGAAGTGGAGAGCTCTTTGAGCTTTCAGTGATTTTAAGAGGGCAGAGTAAGAGGGGAAGGGGGAGGGAGGACGGCAAGTTGACACTTTTATGAAACATGTATTCGTGTTGGCTTTCAAATCCAATTGATTAGTAGAACCTCAGTTAAAAAAATAAGATCTGAGGTGGGGCGCCTGGGTGGCTCAGTGGGTTAAGTGTCCGACTTCGGCTCAGGTCATGATCTGGCGTCTTGTGAGTTCGAGCCCTGTGTCGGGCTCTGTGCTAACAGCTCAGATCCTGGAGCCTCCTTCGGATTCTGTGTCTCCCTCTCTCTGTCTGCCCCTCCCCCGCTCATGCTCTGTCCCTCTGTCTCTGTCTCTCTGTCTCTGTCTCTGTCTCTCTCTCAAAAATAAATAAACATTAAAAAAATTAAAAATAAAATAAGATCGGGGCGCCTGGGTGGCTCAGTAGGTTGAGTGTCCAACTTCGGCTCAGGTCATGGTCTCGCAGTCTGTGAATTCAAGCCCCACATCGGGCTCTGTGCACCTGGAACCTGCTTCAGATTCTGTGCCTCCCTCTCTCTCTGCCCCTCCCTTGCTCATGCTCTGTCTCTCTCTCTCTCTCTCTGTCAAAAATAAATAAACATTAAAAAAAAAGATCTGAGGGGTGCCTAGGTGGTTCATTCGGTTAAGGGTCTGACTCTTGATATTGTCTCAGGGCCTGATCCCAGGATCGTGAGATTGAGCCCCATGTCAGGCTCTGCCCTGATGGTGGGAGCCTGCTTGGGACTCTCTCTCTCTCTCTCTCTCTCTCTCTCTCTCTCAAAATAAATTAAAAAAAACTTAAAAAAAATATCTGAAAGTAAATAATTACTAGAACTACTTGTTTTATATGTAAAGATCACACTGATTTTGAAATATGGGATATTTTATAATCCTGAAACAAGAGGCAATGTATATCTGAGCTCGGTTTTCATCTTTGATGTGAAAATCGGTTCACCGACAAGTGGCCTGGAAGATGGTGATGTTTCCTGCTCCCTCCCTGACACAGATGCAAGTGTTCCTCTCCTCGCAGAATCTCTGCGGGAAGGAAAACTTAACCCAAAGCAACAAGTTGAATAAGCAGCTATGAAAACGCAAGCACAACTAGGAGGCTAAATGCAATTCAGGGACCTGCACAGTAATGGAGAATCACTGCACCCTGCATCCTGTCTCTAGTGATGCTTAATGCACGAAAACTATGAGAGGGGAAACCCCAAACCATACTATTTGCCATAATGTAATTCTGACGTGAGAACTGATAATGCCTTCCTGACCTCAGTGATGAGCGTATGTCATTTGTCCTGCATTAGATTTAATTACCCTTTTTTATTTACAGATCCAGGCTTCCTGGCCATGAGGATGGCCCCTTCTCAACACACAGCAAAGGCAAGCAGATGACCAGCATTTAGAAAAAGCAACTCAAAACGCCGGTTGGAGACGTGTCCAATTTGACACCATTATCGATGGCCAATGCCCTGATGTTGTCCCACTGATAGGTAGCAGGGTCCCCTTCCTCTGTGGAGGTCGGAGAAAAGGAAGCAGTTGGGACCACAGTGGATAGGTGGACACCTCCGGTCCTTATCAAAGTTGAGGAGCAGATACCTCACTGCCCAAGAGCCTCAAAGGCAAAAAGAAGCAAGGCAGCGAACAAGGGAGCACTGACATCATGTTCTGTGTGTGTATTTCTCGTTCCTCTTGAGCATTAGAAAATGAGAAAGGGGCATGTGGATTGAACCCCTGAAAGATTGACTTTTAAGTGCTTTTTCCCCTGGAGGACATAAGACGGAGAGGAAGACAGAAGTGTTCTGGCATTGGGGGCAGGGGCCGGGTGGTTAGCCTCCAGGAGCCATTTAAAACATGATTGCTCGTCCCTGGGATCTGAGTGATGTTCGGGAAACAAGAAGAAAGGTCATACGGCCAACTGAACGCTCAACCCCAAGCCAGACCTGCATGCGAGACTGTCCCAGGTGTCCGAGGACATTTAATTAAAGAATCAAGCCAGGATTCTCAAAGTGCTTTTCCGTTTCCACTTTGTCCTATAAGATACACACATTTTAATTACACTGAAACTAACAGGGAACATCTCTTCTTCTAAAAGCTTAATTATTAATTAGTCTTAATTATTTCACCAGCAAACACGAATAACTTAGGTTTTAAGTGACCTTCAAAAGATGTGCTCATGGTTTGTCTTGAGATTAGTTTTTTTTTTATTTGGGGGAAATGTCAATAACCTGTGTTTTTAATGACCTTTACAGCTGCCCCACACCATTTCTAACATATGGAAGGTACCGAATGCATGTTTCTAGAGTGAATCAATGGGTGGTCATGAAAGACGATGATTATTGAGGACAAAGACGGCAAACTTGAGCTCTTTTCCAGACATGAAAACAACAACATGCAAGTCATTTCTCATGCAAAATTTCCCAGGGAATGTTATGCTTCTTTGACATAGTAAAATCAGCTGTCTTGGTGCTTTAAATTCTTTCCATGGGAAAGGAGAAGAGGAAAAGAAGAAAACCAAAGAGAAAATACGCCCAGAAGTGAAACTGCATTGTCCACGAAGTTTAGCTGATTGGGGAAGGATGTTTTTAGTCTCGTAATAAATTGTTCTGTTGTACTGGTGATGAAGACAGGATATTTATGCCTTGCATCTGCTGTATTTTCGACATCCTTCGTGTCCTAAGAGGACATCACATCCTGGGAAGGGAGAGAGGCTGATGTGAGCAGCAGACGCCATTAGAGGCAGCACTGGGTAGCAGTGGCCCTCACAGCAGCTGGCGTCGTTATAGGATGAAATGGTTCCTAATTGTGCTATTGATTTTTCCCCTCTTTAATGGATTATTCTCCCAACGCACTTCCACATCCCACATCCCACAGACATGTTGCCCGGGATGTGTGTCGAACAGTGCATTAGAAGAACATGGATGCTTTGCTCTGCGGGTTACTTAGCGGGTAGCGGAGCCCGGGAGAAGGGATCCCTGTGGCCTTGCAGTAAAGATGCTCACTCCATATATGAGCACTGGGGAGGCGTGCTACGTGGCATTTCATTTAACTTAGTCTCTCGGAGGCCCAGGTATGAGGAGGAAGGGGAGCCAGGTAGAGGCCAGTGTTAGCACCCAGCAGCAGTAAGAGATATAAGATACGAAGTCTCACTCGCGTGAGCCTCTGCCACTGAGTGTGGGTTTTATCACGGTGGATTGTAACCGCTCCTGCCTCTCTCTGGCTTGAGCCGCACGGGTCCTTGGCTGGGAGCAGGCTGCTTTCCCACCTGTGCATCCCAGCCAATCTGTCCTGGACCACAGAGCAGAGGTCACTATCAGCTTCCATGGGTGACCTCTCTGGCCGGGGGTGGGGGGTCAACATTCTTCCTTTGTTCTTTTCATATTTGTAGCTAAATTCCCAGCTAGAATGCGAAACTCCATGTGCGTGATGAACCCATCTTTCTCTCCTGAACTCCCCCATGGTTTCTAAAGGAAGAATTAATTCTGATCTTAGGTTCCTCCAAAATGGGAGCAGCTAGTGAAGAAACACAGCTACTGAGGTGCGGATCAGATTGGACTGAGTTCAGAGCCAGACCCCACCACTGGAAGGCTATATAACTCTAGTCTAGATGCTCAATCTCCCTTTACTTCAACCTCTTTATCTGCAAAATGAAATTCATCATTGTATCTACTTTCTAGGGTTGATGTGAAGAATAAATGAATGGATTCATGTCAAGTGCTTAAAATTGTACCTGTAAAATCGTGAAGACTCAACAGATAGAGCTATTGTCATTATTGTCCCATCTGCAACCTCAGAGGAAAGGAGCGCCAGATGGAAATGGAGAGATTCTTTGAAACTTGGAAGGCAATAGTTGAGTGATTTTGTAGTGATATATATATATATCACCATAGATTAGATATAGATATAGATATAGATATAGATATAGATATAGATATAGATACGGTGCAATCCTGTTGGAGACCTTCTGAAGTACGTTCCAGAATGTTCATGACCTGTCCTTCTAAAGGACAGGAGCCTGGGGCATTTATCACCTGATTCCCCATCCCCAGCAGTTGAAGTGACTTCAGAAGACATAACTCCCCCACATTTCTGGGCAGGCATAATGGCCTGAGGGAGGAAAGCCCAGAGATACTGAAAGCTGCCCTTGAGATGCGACCCCGGCAGCGTGCCCCGGGGGGCTGTCCACCCCAGCAGCAGCTGAAGTCAGATGTGGACCAGTGATGCATGTTATAGGGTACCGGAAGCACTGGTTACCTCCTGATGTACTGATGCCCCAGAGTAATCTTATCAGTGCAACAGTTTTCAATGTTATTACTTTCCCCCAAACTCCTCAATAACTCTATTGTCCCCTGAGTAAAGTCCAAATTCTCCAGCCAGAATATCAAAGGCTTCAACATTCCAGAAGAGTTTTTACCCAAACAGCTTAACTTTCTGATCCATTTATGTGAACTCTGCTCTAAACAGGACGGTTTCACGGCCCTGCAGACACTTTCTTCATACTTTCCTCCAGTTCATCTCACCTGAAGAACAAAACAAAACAAAACAAAACAAAACAAAACAAAACAAAACTCATGCATCTTACCTAACCTTTCAGAACTGGCACCAAGTTTTCACCCAACGTCGTCTACACAGATCTCTCCACTCCGTGAGATATTAACCATGCTTTGTTACACGTGTATTTTTCCCAAGAAAGTTCATATCCTCTCAAGAAAATGAATTTTGTCCCTTACTACTTTTTTATCCCCTACAGTATCTAGGATTGTGCATAGCTCTATAGTACATTACATTATATTACATATTGTTGACATGAATATTTGAATATCAACTAGAAAGATGCATTTCCCAGTAGTTCTGTTTTTCTGGTTAATTTCTGGCTCAATTACAGAGAGTGAGGGTGTTAGTTGCCCAAAGTGGGTTATTATAAGGATAAGAAAGTTATCTCATCCAGAGAGAGGAAGGAAAAATACAGCTGGTCCATTCAGCCAGGAAATTCTCAGAAAAGGACTCTCTCCATGTCTCAGCAGTTCCATGGTCCTCCACCTTTCTCTGTGTTTGTCACTTTTCCTCTCTGCCTACGTTGTGTCTCCACTGGATTCAATGTAGCCAAGAGGTCTGAGTGTTTTAGATGCAATACCCATTACTACTCTCAGTGTCTCTGTTCAAATTTTTGTGAGAGGAACCGATTGGTCATGAGCCAGCAAGCTGATTGGTTGACATTGGGTCAGGTGTTCAGCTCTGCTCAACCATCTATGGCAAACACGATGACAGGATAGAGCAAAACATGGCCTTCTAGACCTACCCTTTCAGCATGAATTATGGGAATAAGTCCTTAGAAAACAGGTCCGTGAGCACAGTAAACACTGAAATATGCCACCAGATACAAATAAAGATGAAATTGTCAGCACAATGGATAAAGTATATGAACTGAACAGAACTCTCAAAGTACAGACAAGAAATACAATTAGACAAGAAATATAATTGCTTGGATTTACAAAATATTGGTCCTGGGAGAGAAGAAGCTAAAAGAATATTGGTAAACATGCCATGCCCTACCATTCCTGTCTTTTTGTAACTGTGGCTGTGTTTCACACATCACCTGCCATCTAAGGTCAAATCTTTCATCAAAGACTCTGATTTTCATGGTTTATAGCTTCCTGACCCCAATTTGTCCCATGAGCTTCTCTCTCCCAGATTAGTAGGATATAGGTAACATGATGTGTTTATTTCCACCACCTTCCCTTTACTTCTCCCCTCAAAATGAAAACCAGGAAAACAGCAAACTGATAACAAGCTATAATGTTCCTTTTTTTTTCTTATTGCAAACTCTCTTACAACCAATATTTCCTGCTGAACTTCTATATGCACAACCCTAGCTTTCTGTTGAATCTGTCTTTGTGGAATAATTTCTAGCACCTGAGAGTTCACATGTTGAAAACTGACTTATCTTTTCTTTTTTCTCCTATCTCTGTTATCTGCATGGCAAAACCAGCTTCTCTCTCTCTCTCTCTCTCTCTCTCTCCTCTCTCTCTCTCTCTCTCTCCCTTTCTTTTCTTTCTTCATCTTTCTTTCACCCAGTATTCTATCAATGGCCATGTGACTGATTCCACCTACATAAAACCTCCTCTGTGAGTTTACCATTTTCATTGCCATTGGCAGGTCTTGCTTATCTACCAGATTAATGTAGTGAACTACCAATACTAACCAGCCTATAACCTTTCTTGATCCCCCAACCTATGTTCTGTTGCCAGGGTTAGATCCTAAGAAAGGTGTCATCTCGAGCTTTTCCCTGGCTCCCCTGCCCCCCATTCCAAGTGATACCCAAGATCATTAGCCTGGGATTAGAATCTCCCCAAACTTCTTCTTACCTAACATTCCATCTTTGCCTTACATGCTAGTGGGTTGAGTTGTGCCCCCCCCCCAAAAAGATATGTTTAAGTACTACCTTCAGGACTTATAAATCTGACCTTTCTTGGAGATAGGGCCTTTACATGTATAATCAAGTTAAGATGAAGTTATACTTGAGACTGAGCCTTAAATCCAATGACTGGTGTCTTTAGAAGAGAAAAGAAGGTTTGGATACAGAGACATAGAGGAGACCCAGGAAGAAGATTGTGTGATGACAGAGGCAGAGACTGAAGGAATGTAGCTATAAGCCAAGGAAGAAGCAAGTAAGGACCCTCGCCTAGAGCCTTCAGAGGGAGCATGACCCTGCAGACGCCTTGTATGCAAATGTCTAGCCTCCAAAACTGTGAGAGAATTTCTATCATTCCAAGCCACTCACTTTGTAGGAATTTGTTACAGCAGTCCTAAGGAACTACACACATGCACACACCCTACCTACTCTCCAGGCACATTTTCTAAACACACGCCCACCTGCTACCTCTGTCTGTGTCTTTGAAACCTGGCAAAGAAATTTCTAGTGAGGTACCACGTAAGTTCCTAGCCTCTTGCCCTGTGACCTACAAGAGAGTGAATTTTTCCACATGGTTCTGCTTTTGAAATGAATCCTAGACCTCCAGCTTTGGGGATTTTGAATGGTGACAGTGGAAGTCCCTGCATTACTCCCCGTGGCCAAATGTCTGCAAGTTATCATCCTGTTCAGTGAGTAACTGGGTTCATATGTGAAAAGGACATCAGGAAAAAAGAGAGTCACGCCAACGCCCTTTTCCTAGGCCCTAATGGGCAAAGTCCATTTGTAACTGGGTGTCAACAGGGAACTAGATAGTTGAACTCCAGCTGTAAAGTGAATGTACTGGGATGGTCCTTCCCTTGTGGGTAACTTATGCCATCCAGTAGAAATAGGAGGCAAGCTGTGAACACAAGCCATATTTGCAATTTTGAAACTTTTAGTAGACATGTTATGGATGAAGCTTATCTTCCTGAAATTCACATGCCTTAACCCCCCTACCTTAGACTATGACTCTGGAGATAGGGTATTTCAGGAGATATTTATGTAAAAATGAGGCTGTTAGGGTGGGCCCTGATTCAATCTGACTGGTGTCCTTATAAAAAGGCTGAATCTGGACACACAGAGAGACACCAGGGATGCTTGAGCACAGAGGAATGGCCATATGAGGACACAGGGAAAAGGCGGCCATCTGCAAACCGTGGAGGGAGGTCTCAGGAGAAATCAGACTTGCTGGCACCTAGATCTTGTGAGAAAATAAATCTGTTGTTTAAGCCACCCAGTCTGTGGCATTTTGTTGTGGTGGCCCCTGGCATACTAATATACATTTTGGTAGCAAGAAGGGGAGTACTTCTGTAACAAACACCTGAACACGTGGAAATGGCTGTGGACCTGGCTAATGGGCAGAGGCTGCAAGAGTTTTGAAATGCAGCTAGGAAAAGTCTAGGTTGCCTTGAAGGACTGTTGATGGAAATACAGATGTTAAATGTGCCATGGATGAGACTCGGATGTAAATGTGGAACATGCTATCGGATGCCGGGGGAAAGATCATCTTTGTTATAGAGTGGCAAAGAACTTGGCTGGATTGTGTTCTAGTGCTTTGTGGAAGGTGGAATTTGCAACGAACTTGGATATTTAGCTAAGATTTTTAAGCAAAGTGTTGAAGGCCTGTCCTGGTTTCTTCTCACTGCTTATGGTAAAATATAAGAAGAGAGGGGTATATTGAAGTAGGGTTTGTTTAGCCAAAAGGAACCAGAACCCGAAGGACTGGAAATTCTCAGCCTATCTATATTGCAAAAAATGAGCCTGCGTGTCTTGGAGAGAACACCAAGGATGTGGCTGGGAAATCATTTGATAAAGATTACAGGTATGACGTATGTACGCAGTCAGACATCTCAGCAGAAGTCAGGATTAGAGATGGGGTTATACCGGAAGAAACATTGCTCCTTTGGCCAAAGGGGGACAGAGATGGGCCAAAATGAAGGAAGGTGGGGGGACTTCTGTCATTCTAGGGACAGAACAATAGAGCTATCCAGCTGTGAACATGTGTTATCCTTCAAGAAAAGGGAGGAACGACCCTGAAGGTAATGTAGGCAGAGATTGGCAGGTTGCTCCTACCAGCATAGACCCCAAGGTTCCGGGACCCCAGGGGTGAGGCTGTGTTCTAAGTTTCAGAGAACCACACTGCCCCCCAGGCACCAGACCTCATGGGTGGTACTGCTCTGACCCCTTAATCCCAGACTTCCAGCTTCCACAACTGTGAGAAAATTAATTTATGTTATTGGCATTTTGTTTGTTTGCGGTGTTTTGTTAGGGCAGCCCTCACGAACGAAGACACCACAATAAAAAAGGAAAAAGAAATAGCTGAGATTAATTTTAACAATATATTCTTGACCTCATACATCCAAAATTATTATTGTTTTAGCATGTTATCAATATAAACATTATCAGTCAGATTTTTTACATTTTTTAGTGCAAAGTCTTTGAAACCCTTACATCACATACCAATTTGGACTTGTCCCACTTTATTTTTTTTTTTAATTTTTTTTAACGTTTATTTATTTTTGAGACAGAGAGAGACAGAGCATGAACGGGGGAAGGGCAGAGAGAGAGGGAGACAGAATCGGAAGCAGGCTCCAGGCTCTGAGCCATCAGCCCAGAGCCCGACGCGGGGCTCGAACTCACAGACCACGAGATCGTGACCTGAGCCGAAGTCGGACGCTTAACCGACCGAGCCACCCAGGCGCCCCCGGACTTGTCCCACTTTAAATGTCCAACAGTTGCAGTGGCCACACAACTGGCACAGCCAGACACCTCGAAACTACTAATCCACTGCTAATTGTCCCTTCTGTACGTATTTTTTGGCAATAGATTTTAAAACTGATTGGTGCCTACCAGTAGACCCCAGGGTTTTTTTCTAGACTTCTGCCTTACCTGGTGAAGGCAGGAACAATTGCTATATATAAAGAACTATCCAAATGTGGAAGTTGGGAGGAAATTGGGAAAGCTGGTAGAACCAATGATCCAGCCAAATTTTGCTTCTGAAAGAATGTGTTCAACTAGAGTGCAAGACCAACAGAAATTGTCTGGTCAAAACTGCCCAAAGTGAAAACCTCAAGAATCCATGCTGTCTCTTGTCCCAGGTTCCTGCTGTTCCCCCAACTGGAATAATGTTTTCTTCCCTTTGCTGGCAAATCCATCCACTCCCAGCTCGGATCCAATGTCTTCTGTCCTTTGTCACCACCACCACCCCCAAGCTGCCCCTTAGAGCAAACGGCCTGGGTGTGCCGGCACTGCTCTCAACTCTCAGGATAAAACTGAAGACCCTCCTATGCCCTCTGGGCTCTTGCCTGCTGCTCCAGAGTCAGCAAGAGTCTGTCATTTTGGGGAAAAAAAAAAAAAAGTCTTTCTCGTGGCCTCCTGTGTCTATCATACCCATCCTACCCTTCCAGGACTGTGGGTCTCAGCTTAGACGGTGCTGCCTCCAGGCAGCTTTCTCGGTCCTCCACACTGGGCTAGTTTCTCCCACTACACAATCCTATTTGCTTCTCCTCCCTCTTTGAGCCTCTCAGCCTATTTCCTGTATCAACAGAATCCATCTGGGATTTCTTTCCCCTTTCCATAGCCCTCCTAACATGGGGTCATATCCAAAAAATAAGTAAATAAATAAACCCATCCCCCATATAGGCTTGAAAAGGGAAGATGCAGGAAAGGATACAAGACACGTCTTCAAATTTTATCTTTCCACTTTTCATTCACAATATTTCCTCCTGGAGCAGGGGCACAAGGGTCCAGGAGCATCTGGCTCCAGGGGGTCCCAAACAGACCGTGTTTGGCCGCTCACTGCTGAAAAAATCCAAAGGCAGAAAGATGAGCGCTGGTGAACCAAGAAAGGAATTTATTTCAGTGAGGCCAACACAGGGAAGACAGCAGACTAAGTCTCAAAGACTGTCTCCAAAGTGCCAAAAATACTTCCAGGTTTATGTAAGGAAAATGTGGGATAAGGATTGGCAAGCATGTGCAGGTGGACAGCGAAAGTCAAGTTGATCATCACCATGATCTTTATCGTGGGAGGAGTCTTGCTGGCTCAGAAGAGTCTTTATTGCTTGGGGAGGTGGTGGTGGTTTCAGTTCCCATCAGGGGATGCTTTGCCCAAAGGGTCTTTTGCCAGAGGTCAGAGAAAAGTTAGAAATAAGAACTTAATAAATTAGAAAGCTTGAGGTCCAAATGGAGGTCGTTGAAGCCCTCTTTCACTCCGAGTTTGGAAAGCTGACTCATGACCCTCCACCAAAATTTTCTAAAGAATTCTGCTGTCAAAGTCGGTCCTGTTGATCTTTTGAAACTTCTCCTCCATTCCTTTCTCATCCCTACCCTTCTCCTCCAAAGACACTGAGCTTGGTCTCTCTGTTTCTTCCATATCTACATTGTCCCAAGCATCCCAGGAAAAGTACAAGGAGTGGAGTGGAGACAGTGATCAACCACTTGTGTGTCATTACCTGTAATTTAATGGTTATATTTTCTAGAAACTTTAAGCTCTACAAGGGCAAGGACCAAGTGTGATGATTTTACCAAAGGAGCCACTGATACATATTACTTGATGTAAATCCATTCTCTTAGAAAGTATACTCTAGAGTTTTAGTAACTGTAGTCACCACGATGTGCATTGGGTCACCAGGATTTATTCATCTTATAGCTGAAAGTTTGTACCCTTGACCAGTATCTCCCCAATTCCTCCACCTTCCAGCACCTGGTAACTATTTGTCTACTCTCTGTCTCTATGACTTTAACTTTTTTAGACTCCACATATAGGTGAGATCACGCAATATTTGTCTTTTTCCATCTGGCTTATTTTACTCATCATGCTGTTCTCTGTTCTCCAGGTTCATCCATATTGTTATGTCAGGACTTCCTTTATAAAAACTGAATAATATTCTGTATGTGTGTGTGTGTATATAAATATAAATATATACATGTACATACATATATATGTATATGTAATACGTACATATATATAATATATATGTGTATATATGTAATGTATATATGTATATATTTATATATGTGTTTGGCCATATAATATTCTTTGTCCAGTTATCTATCAGCAGACCCTTAGGTTGTTTCCCTACCTTGGCTATTGTAAGTTACACTGCTAAGATAGTGATTTCATTTCTTTTGTGCATATACCCAGAAGTGGGATTGCTGATCTTATGGTAGTTCTCTTCATGTGTTAGTTTACCATCTCTCCGTTAGAGTTTAAGAATCCAGGAGAAAGGATTTCAGGTTAAACTTTGTATCTCTCCATGTACTTAAAATAACTCAATATTCATAGTAGGTGCTAAAAAGTAGAATATGCCACCCCAAAACATGCCACTTGGGCATAAGAATTATTTTGAATTGAAGGCAATTGAGAAGAAGCAGATATAAGAAAAGTTCTGTGCCCTCCCCCTATCTGACTAAAAGCAAATAGACAAATTCAAATTTGTAAAGATGTCTCCACCCCCCACCAGGATAAACAGAAGTTAATCTCTGGAGACAACCCTAGACCCACATCAGCCCAGAGATGTCAGCAGAGGAATCGACACAATAAACTTGTAAAAACTAGCCTTTATCCACCATTAGTTTCCCCATGTATTTACCTTCCCACAATTTGCCACCCCTAAAAACTAAAAATTCTTTTCCTTTGTCCTGATTGAATGTGTTTTTTTGTTAAGCTGCTCTATAAGCCCAAATTTTAACCACCCCTCTGAGTTACTCCTCACTGGGTACTCTCATGGGTTTGTGCTGCACTACATGTGCTAATAAATTTCTGTTTGTTTTTCTTTTGGTGATCTGTCTTTTGTTAGTCGGATATACAGGGCCCCAGCCCATGAACCTAAGATGGGTAGAGAAAAGACTATTCTTCCTCTCCTACAATGTTCAATAGACTGTCAATAAACAAAAGTTATGAAGATGTTGATTATGATGATTTTTTTATTCTCTCACCCATCTTGATACTACAACTAGAAAGGAACAAAAGAAGGGGGAAGGAAAGGACTAGACTCACAGATGAAAAGGTGGCCATGTGATTCTTGATTTGAATTTCTTCAACACATTCAAGTGACACTTTAACCAAAATCAAAGCCTATCAAATGTGACTGTAGAGAAATCTGAATTATGTGAGATTCATACAGTGCCTGCTACTCATATCCTAAAGCCCCCAAACACTTTGCCCCCACTCTACCCATCAAAAAACCAGTGTATTGACTATCTCCCGCCTACCAATTATTTTTTTTAATTAGTACACTTTATTTTCTAAAGCTGCTTTAGGTTTATGGAAAATCTGAAGGTAAAGTTCAGACAATTCCCATAGACTCATTCCCCCACCTCAAATTTCCCCTTAGCATCGTGGATTCGTGAGTTCTATTTGTTACAACTAAACAATATCGATACACTTTTATTAAGTGAAATCCACAGTTTACGTTAGGGTTAACTCCTTGGCTGTACACTCTATGGGCTTGACAAATACATGAAGTCATGTTCCCACCATGACCGTATCATATCAGTCCTTTCCCCCCAACTAAGCCCTAGCGATAAATGATCTTTTGGCCATCCCCATAGTTTTTCCTTTTCCGGGGTGTCATAGAGTTGGAATCATACAGTATTATTAGCCTTTTCAGATTAGCTTCCATATTTCCTTGGCAATATACATTCAAGTTTCCCCTGTGTCTTTTTATAGCTTGATAGTTCATTTCTTTTTATTGCTGAATACTATTCCATTGTATGGATATTATGCAATTTGTTTATCCATTCGCCTATTGAAAGGCATGCTTTCAAGTTTTGGTAACTGTGAATAAAGCTTCCATAAATATCTGTGTGCAGGTGTTTTCATGGACATAGGTTTTCAGCTCATTTGGATAAATACCGAGGAGCACCAATGTCTGAATCACATGGTAAAACTATATTTAGCTTCGTAAGAAATGCCAAACTGCAACAAAACATTTTTCTGGTCGCCTTTATCAAGTTACCTCCTCTTTTCGGAACAATGAGGTTTGAGAGTGAATCCAACTGACAGCAGTCTTATTATAGGCACAAAAACAAAGCTTTAGGGAAGAAGGAGGAATACTGGCACGAAAAAAGAAAGTTTCAAGCTTCTTGCTTAACCGCTTGTTAAGAGGGAGAGCTTCCTGTTTTCTCCCCTGTGTTACAGACCACACATTGCTGCTCGCCTGTCACAGACAAACGGCAGCAGCTGCCAGCACTGCGGGGCAGTCCTGAGCACAGCCTGGGGCTTCTGAGTTACAGTGACATGCTAGGTAAAAGGGACTCCTCCAGGGCCAGCCAGAGGGAGTCGCGCACAGCGCGGCCCTCTGGACACAGCACGAACAAAAGTAAGAAGGATCCTTCCTCTGTGTCTTGGGTGACATACATGTAACAGACGAGTCGGAGCCCGCGTCTGTAAATCATCGCAGCTCAGGGAGCCAGGCGTCACCGTCAATGCCAAAACCCTGAAAGTGAACCAAAGCAGCCGTTTCCGAAATCCCCTTCCCCACACAGTCTCCAGCTAAACCCACGCAGAGTACGTGTCGTTCTCGAGTGAGGAGGTCTGAGCTGCACCCGGATTTGGGGCCACTTGCCACGTAATCTTAGAAACTTCGCTGGCCTCTCCGTCTCCCATCGCCTCCCACCTCCACCGCCGGCGGCCAACCCTAAACGGGAATAGCATCGAAAGCCATGTGAGCCGCTCAGACAAAACACAATTTATAATCTCTTAATCACTACCGGGCTAGACAAGCTTCTTCCAACACAAAGTTCCCACGCATCCTCCGTTCCTTTTATGTCACCCCCACGAAGCCACAAAGTCCCTCCATGGAAACGTTGCAAAACCTCTGTAGTAAAGGGATGGCCACTGGAATGTCTTCGTGGGAGCTTTGGAACAGAAATGCAGTGTGGTGTCTCAGGAAGGCTCCTTCCAAAAGAACGAGATGACATCGCACGTGAAAGGTGTCAGCCAAAAACCGATTTGCAGGCGGCCCCTCTGTGCAGGGTATGTTAGTACTAGAAACCTGCTAGAAACCTGCGGACGGGACCACTGATCCGCAGCGGGTTCCTGGGAAAGCAGAAAGCCTGTCGATTCAGAGGCAAAACGCAAGGACGATGAAGTTCCGTTTTCTTTTCTCTCACAAAGGAATTGCCCTAAGGGTTTCCCTGAGCTTGCGAGAAACTAAAAAGTTAGTTTGGGGGTTTAGGTCAACAGATGATACCAAAAGAAGCCTATCCTTTCTATCAGGTAGGGTTAAAATATGCCCTCCCTCTCTTTTTTAACCTGGGAAGAGTCGCCCTGAATTTAAAAACAGGCTTCCACTTTTTTGTAAGTCACCAAAGGGCTTCTTTGGTGGCAGGCCACTTTGCCGCTCTCAGATGGAATCTTTGCGGCAAGCCGGGCAGGCAGGCACATCCACACCACCCCGGCCCCACACTTTTTTCTTTTTTTTTTTTTTGCCTAGAGCAAATATTGAAGTAGAGAGCCTTCAGATGTACTCTGGATTCCATTACAAAGAAAATCATGAATAATGCATCAGCACCTCCAGCTTTTATTTAATCTCAATCGGTGGGAGAAAGAATGCAGTTACTGGGTCCAGCTGTCCTCCTGGCCCGGAGGCTGGGAATAAGGGGGACTGAGGGACCCACGAGACCCACAGGCAGTGTGCGCAGAGCCGTTGGTCGCAACAGCCCAGCTCAAGGCTCTGGACCCTGGATCCAGCTTACCGCGGACTCTCCCCCATCTAGTGGGGCTGCAAAACCCAGTTTGGAGCTGGCCTAGCACATGTCCCCAAGAGTTCTTCCTCTGTCCTTCCTCTGTTTTTATGAAACCATGCATATTCGAATAAAGTGAACAGCCTATCCCACAGAATAAAAGATCATGATAAACAGTCCACCTAGTCTATTAGGATGAGTGGATTCCGTGTCCCACAGGCAAGACCTTGTTTACTTAGGCACACTGAGCATGACATAGAGGCAAATTACTCTACTGTCTATCGAGGGTTTATCATGATGGCGGATAGCTTTTAAATAGAAGACACTGCAATGCTTTTTCATTTCTGGGGGGATATCTCGTATATCCATGCTATGAATTTTATGTTAAATGACATGTTAATGTTGGGATATGAGACGGTGAAAATGCCATGCAAAGAAGTTTTCATACATGTGTACTTCACAGTTTAAGTAATGGAAATACGAAGTGTACAAAATCCAACGACTCTTAGTATACATACGGAACCAGAAGTAAATGTGGAAACAGAAGTTTTAGGTAAGATAAGATTTTGAAGGGGCGCCTGGGTGGCGCAGTCGGTTAAGCGTCCGACTTCAGCCAGGTCACGATCTCGCAGTCTGTGAGTTCGAGCCCCGCGTCGGGCTCTGGGCTGATGGCTCAGAGCCTGGAGCCTGTTTCCGATTCTGTGTCTCCCTCTCTCTCTGCCCCTCCCTCGTTCATGCTCTGTCTCTCTCTGTCCCAAAAATAAATAAACGTTGAAAAAAAAAATTAAAAAAAAAAAAAAGAAAAAAAAAAGATAAGATTTTGAAGATAATCAGGAGTGCAAATTTAGCTGGACTGTTGGGTATATTATGTCTTTTTCATGGTGACTACTTTTCTAAATATTTTTCATCTTTATTTTTGAGAGAGAGACAGAGACAGAGTGTGAGCAGAGGAGAGACAGATAGAGAGGGAGACACAGAATCCGAAGCAGTTTCCAGGCTCTGAGCTGTCAGCACAGAGCCCGACGCGGGGCTCGAACCCACGAACCTCGAGATCATGCTCTGAGCTGAAGTCAGATGCTTAACCGACTGAGCCACCCAGGCGCCCCTCATGGTGACTATTTTCCATGTTTGGTGGCATCAAATACTTGCCACACACTCCTGCACATGCGTGCAATTCTTTTCTGCTCAATTGGGGTCTGGTTCTTTACACTCTGATCACCAGCTGAAGTGCTTGAGTTTCTTTACGGACCAAAACAAAAGCTTAGCACTTTGAGAGTTGTTTTATTTTTACAACCTTGGCAAAGCAAGTGTCATTGATTAAATGTCTGAATTCCAGGAGAGAGAGAGAGAGAGAGAGGAGAGAGAGAGAGAGAGAGAGAAACTTGGCAGATTCTGGCTTCCCGAGGATGCTGGACTGGCCCCAACTAAAGTAGAGATTCCAAGTGATGCTTTTTATTTTAATGCATGCTAATAGATGTCCTGTGGCTTGTCACTGCGTCTCCAGGGGGGAAAAATTGTGTGGGGTGGAGGGGATAAGGGTAAAACGTGTATGTAGATGGATAAGGCGAGGTGGGCGGGAGAGAGCATCTCGAAGTCAGGAATCTGAGCAGCTGCCCCATTCGTTATTATCTCTGCTGACAAGCAACATTTGCCCACATCAGTACTTAATAACTACTGTCCCAGTCTGTCCCAGAGTTGCAATTCACATCCTTCATTAGCTTTGTTTAAAAATAACGGGCCCAAGTTCCATGTTAGCCCAAGATCACTTTTGGATGCTTTTACTGTTTTGACATCAGTATGAGCAGCTGGATCCAAGGAGAGCCAGGCCCTGTATAGTTTCAAATGCAGTCCACACTTGGTCTTGATTAATTTATTAACCGACAAAATCCCTTGGGGGGGGGGAGCTAGCGGGGAAACACCTGAATTCTTTTGTTTTAACGTGTCAGCATCGTTATTCATAAGAACTGCCGAGCCCCCCCATCTCCCTACCCAGCAAAGGCAAGTATGTTTTTAAGTGTTTGGAAATAACGGACAGTATATGTGTTTTAAATGCACTGCGTGCAAACACACGGGCACGTGTGCACACACACTTGCCCATCATTGTTCACCACCGGTGTGTCCAGAGGCTAGGAATTCGGCTTGCTCTCTGACCGCAAAACTCAACCGAGTTGGAACCCGCTTTTAAGGAAGACAGATAGCTAGGGAGTGAGGGTTTCATCGTGCTCTTTGAGTGCCCTCACCCCTGCCCCCACATCTTTGGGGAAAAAGTGTTAGTGTCAGTTTTATGAGATGCCGAAACCTTCCTTGTACATATTCTGCCCACATTATTTTTTTTTCAGGGAGGCTTTTGTAAACGTTTAATAACAAAAGTGATGTGGCTGCGACCCTTAGTTAATAAAGACCTCTTCCTGTGGCAGATGTGAAGCCTTGATAATAAAACCATAGCCATCTTTTCACGCATCATCTCTTCACCCATCGTCAAAGTGCCCAAGTGCTTGCTTTAATCTTCCGCTTCACCAAAAACTCAACCTGCTCCCTCCAACCACCAAAAGACCAAACTGTTATATTTCTAGCAACAATCCCTCTCCTCGGGAATCCATAATTTTCAGCTTATGGTAAATCTTCAATAATTTAGATTTCCTGGGGGAAAGGCAATATTAAATTAGAAGGTAATTACATAGCTTTTGACATAAAGGTCTTGTTATTATTGTTACCTAAGTGCATTCTTTGTTTGGAGAAAGGTTAACCGTATGTGTATCAAGTCAGTTCCTAACAAATTTCCTTCCACAAAAAAGATGAGATGCACTTAGAGTAGCTGTATGATACAAAGAGATTCTTCTAAGAGGTGGAGAAACCATGTAAGCTGAACATTTCCTGGAAGTGTGCTTGACTGTGTTTTCCAAGCTTTAGTCCTTGCCCAGGTGATGAAAGCTATGTGTGAGTGGCTTAGGAAATGACAGTATTTTTATGGCAGAGTGAAAAATGGGTCAGAAAGCAAGATTTCCCATTGTGTTTTTTTTTCTTTTTCAGCATCCCCCCTCCCATTCTCAAAAATAAATAAAATGACATTTTTATTACTAATGATGTACAAAATTGATACTTAGAGACATTGAAAAGAACACAGCCATATTTTCAACCAGAATGGATTCTCAAAGGAAAAACTAAAAAAGAAAACCATGCTTCTGTCTCCTCCCCATCTCCTCATTCAACAATAGTTGGTCAAACAACAGTGATGTGTTGCCTTCAGGATAGAAACCTAACTTGCATGTTGGAGCTTGAAGGACATTAAGTTTCATAGTGTGTAAGTAATAAGTTGGTGGCCGGTTCTCTCTTGTGACACAGGGTGCCCCGTTCAGGAAGGGACTTTGAACGCTCCTTGATGCCAACTGAACTGCTCTGTACGGACGTCGAAGTCGAGAGTCAGAACGACGCGCAAAGGTCATCGTGGCTAACCAGGGCCATGGCATTGCACCCACCAGCCACCTGCCAGTCTCTGCCATCAGAGTATGGATGAATGGTTTCCCCCTGGAGCAGTGCCTGGTGCATTCTGTGCAGCTAGAAGGGTCAGTCCCCAGGCCAGCTGACTCGTTTTGTGAGTTAAGCCGGGAGACAGACTTCAACTCAATACAAGGAAAACGTTTTTGGAAGAGTCAGCTGTCAAAGGTGACAGTGGTGCTTGGAAGGCAGTGAGGGCTCGTTAGAAAGGGTGTTCAGGCACAGTGTGCCCTACCTTCTGGCAGGCACTTTCAGAGAAGGTTTGAAACTGGCCTCTGCCATGGGGTGTCTCTACGGTTAAGTCTTTTCCCATCCCCGACGGTGAGGAATTCATCATTCAAACACCAGTCTTGAGGCTTCTGAACTTGGAATTGAGGCATGGGGGCCCTGTACAGCAATGGAAGTGGAAACAGCTATTTTGACAGTTCTCAAACTTAAATACGGGGGGTGGGGCAAAGTTGGGGACCCTCTCTCAGAAAATAAATAATTGTCACGGATGCAATTTTCTCCCTTTTACCCCCTTTTACCCATTTGGGGTATGTTGCATCATACCCAATTTCCTCTTCATGCCAATATTTCAGAAATCCTTGGTGACTAAGCCACATCCTCCCTTCTAAGAGTAGTTCAAAAGGTCCCAGACAAGACCTAAGAGGAGGTAGGAATGGTCTGTGGTGTGTTTGTGTGTGTGTGTGTGTGTGTGTGTAGATGTGCAAAAATGTGTGTATTTTTTCAAACCTGCTTTGCAAAGTCAAAAAGTACTCCTAATGTGCACATGTGTTGGACCAGTCCTGCCCTCTGTGGAGATGCTTCCCACCTCCCAGAGGAGCAAGGCAGGGTCTGGCCGTCAAGGTGGGGCATCTGCAACAGTGGGTGCCCATCTACCCTCTCACTTTCACCAGAAATAAAGAACTGGAAAAACTTGAGCCCCAAATAGTATTTCACCAATTACTGAACCCAAAGGTCCTTTGCTCTCTGCTATGGAACTCAAAAGGCAGTGTGGTCACCTAGAAAGATCATGGTTTGGGGACTTCATCACTCATGAGTTCAAAGCCAGGTCAGCCACCTCGTAGCTGTGAAACTTTGGCAAACCCAGTCGGGGCGAATGCACACCAGCTTCCTCATCCGCAGACTGGGGACAGTACCTCCTACGCCTCGTGTCGATGTGAGGCTTAACGAGTTAACCCGTAAGAAAGCTCGGCGTCTGGCCCCTGGAAGTACACGGATTCAGGTGGTTCTATTTCAAAACAGTTCTCCAAACCTTCTGTCTGGATGTCAGAGCAACACAGACAAACGGGGCATGCACTTGAGGAGGGAGGTACACTTCCTTGACAAACTCAGTTACCTATCAGTGGCCCCTCACAGACCTCCAGAAGCCTGCTTGCCTTCCCTGAACCTGTTCTTGAACTGGCCTCACTCAGGCTTTTCCATGTTTTGGACAAAGCAGTCAACTTGGTCCGGTTGATAATTAAGATAATCTTTACTTTTGCCAACATCAAGCTGTGGGATTCATCTGAGGCACTCTCCTTATGCAAACTGACGAAATGAACCATTTCCTAGATAATTCAAGCACAAATGGAATGGAAAATTCAAAATACCTCTGCTCCCAGCTATCTAATCATTTCAGGCAAAAGGTACACTTGAGCCTGAATCACATCAAGTATAACTCCTGCTTCACTTGGCGTGGGTACAGGGGGCTCACGGCTTCCTGTGTCACTAAGGAAAGTCGGAAACGCAAAAGAGGAAAAAAGCGTGACTCCAAAGAAGCATTTCCTCGTCGATGCAACACTGAACTCAAAAGCCAAATGGAGCAGCGTTCCTCAGCTCTCCAGGACACAAGATTTCCTATAATATTCTGTTAAGTCCCAAACGAGCTACATTCTCCAGAAGAACAAAGGATGCTAGGGGGTCTGCAGAAGGCGGCATCCAGCAGTCCTTCCCAAGCGGCACTGGGACCCTACCCACAATGGTGCTGCCGAATGCTGCATCCTTCCAAGAAACGCAGCTCCGGGGAATGATGTCATAATGCTGCAAATATCAACCAGACCATGTGACCTCCTCCCTCCCAGACCACCCTGTCTCCCAGCACGTGGAGAGCAGAAGAGCCAGTTGGGGGAGGAGCGAGGGTGCCTGACAACAGGGAAGGCAAGTGAGGAGTAAACCCACCCCTCAGTTGATTTTATGATTGTACTTGGGGAAAAACAACATTGAACCCCTCGAGAGTGTTTTGACGCGTGCATGGTAAGCTCCGTTCGTTTTCCAGGGCAGGAAAAATGCAGGTCCCTCGGGTTCCCAGAAGGGCTGGTTCTGAATTGAACTCTGGGGAAACTTCCTGCAAGTGCCCAGTAAACAGTTTCTCTATGGAGTCACCCAGTGGTGGTCTACTCCCCTCCCCCAGGAGGTGAACGAAGAGTAATGTCTCCACTCTCCCGTGTACCAGATGTGTGGCCACAGGAACCCTAGGGCATCTACCTAAGTCTTGCTTTTCACATGTGCAAAGGGGACCATAAAGCCTGCCTAAGGGCACAGCTGCCACCCGATGATGTGGGTGGCCTTGGCCTCCAGAGGATGTTAGACGCAAGCCAGTCTTCACTTAGGGGACTTGTTTTTCCAAGATCAGCTTTATCATTCTCTTTGCTGACGTTACCCCCTACCCCACTCCACCCACCCCATTCTGAAGATAACAGGCTTCCTTTTTCTGCCCTGTGATGGAAACGCGAGTATACGGGAAATGTATAAAGAAAAAAACAAAAATCCACCCTCCTGTAATCCAAAGGATACATCAGTAAAATTTTCTTCTGGTCTTTTTTTTAACCTTTTTTTTTTTTTTTTTAACATTTAGGCTCATATTATTTAGATAACTTTTATTTTCATTTCATTGTATATTATTTTATTATGACTTTTTTTGTCCTGTCGCTGGAACTTTATCTGTAATATTTGCGGCTTGTGTGTACGTGTGTGATCATAAATACAACACACACAGCCTAGAATCTAGCCATAACCTCGTTGTTTTACGAGAAGAAAAGGAGCACGTAGAATGCCCAAACCAACCCATGGCCGAGAGGAAGGTCCAGTCCCCAGCATGGGAACAATTGTAAATTTCAGGTGGTGAAAACCTTTCTGGGTTAAGCCATATGGCAAGTGTATTAAGGGTTACATAAACAGCCACCAGAGGAAGTCCAGGATTTGATTCTCTTTCCTGCCCGTGCTCTGAATGATGTATGAATCGGACTCAGAAGTCACTGACCCCCAGCTATAAGATGAGGGGGAGTTCTTGAAGAGCCATGCAGACCCGCAGAAAGCCTGGCATGCTGTTAAAATGTAGCGCTCCAGCCGGATTCACAGCAGATCAGACTTTTATGCATCTATTGAAAGGTATAATTGTGTTTAAGAAAAACAAAAGGAAAGGAAAGAACGTGACTTGACAAGGGTTAGATGTCTTTTGAATAGAGGCCTTATTAACAGCCAGTGGGAGAAAATGCTCAGACTTTGGAAAATAATAATCCCCTATAATCAAATTATTTATTTATTTTTTTTTTTTTAATTTTTTTTTTTCAACGTTTATTTATTTTTGGGACAGAGAGAGACAGAGCATGAACGGGGGAGGGGCAGAGAGAGAGGGAGACACAGAATCGGAAACAGGCTCCAGGCTCTGAGCCATCAGCCCAGAGCCTGACGCGGGGCTCGAACTCACGGACCGCGAGATCGTGACCTGGCTGAAGTTGGACGCTTAACCGACTGCGCCACCCAGGCGCCCCTATAATCAAATTATTTAAAAGTAACTACTGAGAAAAGTCGGTGGATGTTTCGTTGTATTTTTCTATATACATCTTAATAAAATTTGAATCACGGACACACATTTGAGTGAAATTTGAATCCAAAGCTTATACAAGTCTACATTCTGCTTTTCATTTCACTATAGATCAAGCATTTTCACATGTGACTGAAATTTCTTCCAAACTCCATTGTAATGACTGTAAAATATTCCATCGTGTGTCTGGAGCAGAATTTACATCATGCTCCTGGCGGTTGGACGGCTTTCCAAATGTTGCACGCTTACAAATATCTCAGTAATGAATGTCTGTGTTGAAAACTTTGCTTAGAGTTTCTTGTACTTCCAAGGAGGAGATACCTCATGGTGACTTCTGAGTAAAAGGTGTGAGTTTTGTTTTAAGGCTCTTGCCAATGGAAGTTTCAGAAAGATCCTTCCACTTACACCCCCCTGAGCAATGGCTGAGGGCATCCACATTATCACACCCTTGGCTAAAACTGGCTTAGCCATGACTGATCTTTGCCAGTGCCGTGCAAAATGCCAGTATGATTTTAATTTGCATTTCTTTGATTTTATTTCCTTGATTTTGATTTACAGTTGCATGGGAAACACTTTATTTGCACTTGGTTATTTCCATTTGTATTTCTCCCGTGACTTGTCTTCATATCTCTTGCTAATCTGGCTGCTGGGGTTTTTATGTCTTTCTTACTGAGTCATGAGAGTTTTCCAAATCAGATGATTGCTGACCACAAGTTGCTTCATCTCATTTGATGCAAATATAGCTTCTAATTTGTCTGCCTAACAATGTTGTTTATGGTGTTTGTGACACTCAAATATCTTTGATATTTTATTGCTATATATCTACTTTTTGGTAACTTGTAAAATTAGTTTATGCTTAGAAAAGTCTTTCCTAATATTTGACAGATATTCGCCTCTTTTGTCTCACACCATTTTTAAAATGGTTTATAGAGGGCTTAGAGAAATACCGAGTTCAGGAATTGTCAGAAGTTTAGAAACCGGAATTTCAAAAGTCGGTTGACCATTAGTCACTGAAGCAATGTTGGCAAGCTGGCTGTTGCTGATTGAATTTTAGAAGCATGGAACTGTCACCCTCAGAAGATGAGCTCACGCAATGTCGTCGGCGGCTTAACTGGTTCTGTTGATCATTCTGTGACCAAAGAATTGCCAGTCCTCTCCCCTCTGGAATTTGTAATATAGAAAATTTTTATTCTCAATATCCATCCATCTCTTTCTCTTCCACATCTGTCTCCCTTTCTTTCCTCTCTCCTATGTCACTCTTCATTTCTCTTTTGTGCTCATGTATACAACGTCTTCCATATCTATCCATCTATCCAACTTTCCTGTCAGCCTTCTGGTCAATGGATCTATATCTTACCATCTTCTAGTGATATGTGTCTCTTTACTATCTGTGAATCCGTCTTCTCTATCTATCCATCCATTCATCGATTCATTATTTCATCTCTTTACACTCCCCCAATTGTCTAAAAAGGTGTCTGGAATTTTATAATATCAACTCAAGTGTGTACAGTGATGATTCCATATCTTTCTATTTCTAACCTGGTTTTCAGATGACCTTTTGCCATGTTCGGCTTTCTTGCAAATCTTATTAGTTTTCTTCTTTCAGGGCTACCTGCATCTCAATCCTGAATCTTATCCCTCTTCTCTGACCTAATGACAAAGCATGAATTGATGGCCTTGTCCCTACCCCACAGACTTAAGTTCAGTGGTCCCTTGGTCTCCTCTGGCTATCCTTCACTGAGAGCATTCTTTACCTATTCAGGGGTCTGATCATCTGAAAATGCCAATATTCCTGAATATTTTGGTTCAGTTTGTTTGTTATTCCCTAACACCATACATGAAAATCACAACTTTTGAACAGGCAGTTTCTGAGATGTTTTCCGTCCCAGGCCCTTTCTGTGGCTAGTCACATCACAGGTGCCACACACACCAACTTTTCACATCTGCCTTAAGCACTCTTACGGTACCAGGAACTGCAGTCCTGGAACATTTAACATTTAGAGGTGATGAGAAGGGATTGTCTCTGTAAGGGATATACCTATCCAGGACATCTCAACATGCAGTTCCTGGGGTGCCTGGGTGGCTCGGTTGGTTAAGCTTCTGACTCTTAATTTCGGCTCAGGTCACGATCTCAGTTTGTGAGACTGAGCCCAGCGTCGGGCTCTGAGCTGACAGTGGGATCCTGCTTAGGATTCTCTCCCTCTCCCTCTCCTTGCTCCCCACTCTTCTCTCAGAATAAATATACACACTTAACAAAAAAGCACTTTCTGATTAGGACCAGCCGGATCTCCATTTCTGCCTCGTGAAGGTCCTGAGACCCTGCAGGAGATACTGGCTGTGACTGTGGAAGGAGTTCTCACCTTTATGATGTGATGACGTTCTTTACAGACGTAAAGGTGGAAGTTCCTTGTTAGATCTGGCAAACCGTCACACAGTCCTAGTTTGGGGCTTTGCTTAAATCTTTTTACACATATCTCTTCATTAATTAATAAGATTTGAACGTGCCTGGAGAAGGATGCATATATGACACTGGTATCAACCCTAGAAGGAAAATGTCATTTGTGAAAGCTGGATGTCCCATCAATACAGATGGGCCCTAGGATTTTTATTCATTTTCCTACTGCCGAACCTCTGGTTTCTCCATATATTTTCTCTACAAAGGACATCTCTATAGATGAATCCTTGCCCACATTATAGATTATGTCCTAAGAACAGATTTTTAAATCTCTAATCAGTGAGACAAAGAAATGGACATTTTCAGATTCTTAAAATATACCGAACCGCTTTTGAGAAGCTCTTTGCGATTAAAGGGCTTACCAACAGTTTTTCAGAGTGCTTATATTTAATTTCTGATAATATTATTGGATTTTTTTCTGGTAATATAAAGTTGAAAAACAAGAGGTGACCAGCACATTTAAAGAGACGAAGGAGGGGCGCCTGGGTGGCGCAGTCGGTTAAGCGTCCGACTTCAGCCAGGTCACGATCTCGCGGTCTGTGAGTTCGAGCCCCGCGTCAGGCTCGGAGCTGATGGCTCGGAGCCTGGACCCTGTTTCCGATTCTGTGTCTCCCTCTCTCTCTGCCCCTCCCCCGTTCATGCTCTGTCTCTCTCTGTCCCAAAAATAAATAAAAAAAACATTGAAAAAAAATTAAAAAAAAAAATTAAAAAAATAAAAAATAAAAAAAAAAGAGACGAAGGAATGGGATGGGCAGAAGAGTAAACCGTGCAGAATGCATGCCCTTGAGAAGCTTACACTCCAGTGGGAAAGGCTTGGCACAGCAGGTGCCTTGTGGAAGGTAAAGACAGCAGCTAAAGTCCACAGATGGCTGGGACTGTCCTCCCTGGGCTGTTCTCCCTGGGACCTTGGCGTCTGAGCTGAGGCCAGGGGAGGGAGCAGTCTTATCTAAAAGAAGAGTTTCTGGGTGCGGGTGTGCCCCAGTGGCTCAGTTGGTTAAGCTTCCATCTTCTGCTCAGGTCACCATCTCACGGTTTGTGAGTTCGAGCCCCGTGTCAGGCTTGTTTCTTTCTCTCTCAAAAATAAACATTTAAAAAAATTATTTAAAGGAATATCTTCTCAGGCAGAAGAAAGGTGGTGTGCAATACACACTGAGGCCCGCACAAATTGTGAACTTGAGAAACGGAAAACTTGAGATAAAGAGGTGCCCTTGAGACCCAAGGGCAGAGGCAGGGCCACACAGAGATTTGTGGAGAATTCAGATTTGAATTATCATCAGCCCCTTTTAGAGAGTCTTGGTAAGCAGAGTAAGCGTGGTCTAATGGATTTTCCTGTATGTTCTCTGGTCTAGACTAAGGGAGATCACATTTATAAAAATGACCCTACTTGCTGAGGAGAAAACAGACCATGAGGGGCAGGAATGGAGGCAGGGAAATGTGTTGGGGTCGTCACATGGCTCAAGAAAGTAATACAGGGCAGTGAAGATGGTGAGAAAAATCCACCAGATTTGAGATACAAATCAATGATGAGCCATTTCTTGGTGTATTTCCCATGCAACATTTGGGACATATTTATGCTCACATTTTTTGTTGTTTATCTGAAGTTAAAATTTAACTGGTGTCCTATATTTTGATTTGCTGTGTCTGAGACCCTGACATGAGACATTTCAATCATTTTAGTGGAGGAGATTTCGGTTAAGAAGACTGAGACAGAGCATTTGGTGCGGTAGGAAGAAAACGAGGTGTGATGCTTAATTTTGTGTCGGCTGGCTGGGCAATAGTACCCAGATAATAGTCAAACATTATTCCAGAAGTTTCTGTGAGGTTGGTTTTGGATGAGATTAACATGAAATTGATGCACTTTGAGTAAAGTGAATTGTTCTCTATGATGTGGGTGGGCCTCATTAAGTGAAGGCTTGAGTAGAATAAGGACTGATCCTCCTTCTTCCCTCGCCCCAGCAAGGAGTTCTGCACCAAAGGATCTTTGGACTTGACCTGCAGCATTGGCTCTTCTCTAGGCCTCCAGCCTGCCAGCCCCCCTGCAGATTCTGTACTGACCCCTTGTATAATCACATGAGCCAATTCCTTAAAGTAACTCCTCTCTCTCCCCCTCCCTCCCTTTCTCTCTCTTTACATACACACACACACACACACACACACATTTTATTGGTTTGTTTCTCTAATAATATACCACGGGTATGTGGTATCCCAGGACCACAGAGGAGAAAGGTTTAAAACAACAAAAAATTGACTTGGCAAAGGTGGCTTATTGGCCACTTTGACATAAGCCGTGATATAAAAGAACATGGTATCTTATCATTTTATTTGTGTTTATTTGATCACTTGTGAGATTTTTTCATAATTATTAACCATTGCTGAGTTTTTTATAACTGCAGCTTTGCAGGAATGTGGCAAGGCCTCTCTTTTCTGACCCAAATGTCTACGATTTAATTTTGGCAGATGCTTTTGGCGCCCTGTTTAGCAAATAAATGTAATGCCAGGTAGCAGTCAATGCTGTGATGAAAAGCGAGATAAGCAGACAGAAAGGGGACAGGCAAGGGCTGTTATTGAGGAAAGGGTGGTCTCTGGGGAGACAACATCTGAGCAGAGACCTAAATAAAGCGGATGAAAGAGAGAGGACACTATCTGGGGGAAGATCAGTGAAGCCAGAGAACAGCCGTGCAAAGGCCCTGAGGCAGGAGCATGCAGTATTCTTGCCTGGGACAGGTAGCGAATTACAATGAAAAGAGCTTAGAATTGTGGTAAATTCTTGTCCCAACCCTGCCATTAACCGGCCGCTTCAAGTGGAACAATTCCCTTCTCATCTTTCAGTGTCAGTTTCTGAATCTGAAGAACAATGGGAGTGGAGGAGTGGCTCTTAGGTCCTGGCCCGCTCTCACACCTTATAATTCTAGGGATAGAGGAGCGCTGTAATTGTCACTTTTTTCCCTCAGCAGGGTCTCATTTTCCATGATTGCAGTTTTACGTGTCAGCCTCTACTTGCCCACTATGCTTAGGCTTTCAGACGGGTGGAGAAATATTTTCTTGAGAGGTTGAACTTTGGAAAACAACGTGCTGTGATGTGGGACGCTTGGTCTGAGAGGAAGAATGGAAGGCCTGCTCTCCTCCCCACGTGCTGGAGTCTGGCATGCGTTTGTACACATTCTGTGAAGGGCAGGGCCTGGCAAGACACTGTTTTTCCCCAGAGAAACGAGTAGACTATGAGAAAAAACCAGAGCCTTGTAATTTATGGCTCTGTGTTAACAGTGAGGGGAGTCAACACGCGAAGCCATCTCTGCCCTGATAAGAAGTTGCTTTGGAGACAGACCTTCGTGAAGCATAGACATAACAGAGCATAGATGGAGACCCCATTCTCCTTTGTCTTTGGGCAATTAAGAGCTGGTGGAGGAAAAACAAATGTCCGAGTTCTTTTTAATGACTGCTACGCGAAATAAAAGAACACATTTGCTTTATTCTGTTGTAGAATTTGCCAACATACTGAATTTTTTCATTTTGCCCCGTCTGAAAAAATAAAGAAAATTGGCATCCAGTGAAGCCTTCCCACAACTCTTTTTTGTTTGTTTGTTTTCAGGACAAAGAAGAGATTTCAGCATGGAGAACAACACGAAAATGGTAAATGAATGAAAATAAGCATTCATGTCTGCCTTATGGCCCCGGGCGGGATGGACAGAATCTTACATGGGAGGGAACGTTCTCTTACTTCCTCTGAGCTAAAAGGTGGGAAAACTCTGAAATTATCTTGCTAGAAAACCTGGATCTTCTGGCCAGGGGGAAGGAAATGACCTTTTCAGGCTTCCTCCAGTCTGTTTACGGGCCTAAGGTCAAGACTGGAAGGGCTGGTGGATTCTCAGTGTCTCCCCTGAAACTGTGGGAAGGTGTTCCAAGGATTGAAATTTGCATGCAAAGCAATAGATATTCAAACCCATGCAGCCCCCCTCCATGTAACAGAGAAGATAAAAGCTGTTTCCTTTCAAAGCTTCAGGTTAAAGATGGAAGAATCAGCCAACATGTAATCGTATAGCGGAGCACTCAGAAAGTCGAGGAGGGAAGTCAATGATATCCAAATATCAGTCTGCACTTAGGAAAAAAAAAAATTAACCCCTGAAAAACTACTTTGAAAAACCCAAGGAATGTCTCTGTCTAAGGTTCTCAAAGGAGTGGGCAGCGGGGGGGGGGGGGGGGGGGGGGTTGGGGAGGGGTGGGCGTGGGGAGTGGATTCTGACTCCAGGGAACATTTGTCAATGTCTGGAGCCATTTTGGGTCATCACGGCTGGGAACGGGAGAGGTGCTGCTGGCATCCGGTGGGCAGAGGGTACCAGGGATGCTGTTGAAGGACCTATCATGGGCAGGACTGTCCCCACAACAAAGAAGATCCAGCCCCAAAGGTCAAGAGTGCCCAGGCTGCGAATTCTCGTCTAAGGATTCCATGCTGGCACTTAGACAGTTCATCTACTCAGGATGCTTCCCTGGCTCTTCTTGAGTATTCCCAGGGAACTCCTACCCCAACCTCAAAGTGAAGCCCCAGGGCTTTTCCATGTTCAGCTTAGTGCTGGTAACTGCTTGGCCCAGTCTGTTAATTACGAAAGCCATACACCAAAGAAGGCCGGCCGAGAGAATAATCCCTGTCCGGGGCTAATTGATTCCCCCAAGAACCTCCTATCTGCTGTCTTTGCGGTCAAGGAGAGCCGATTTATGAGGGAGTTAAAACCTATCTGTGTCCTTCTTTGTAAATAAATTGTTTAGAGTTCTCAGATTTCTATCTAAATAGTTACAAACTTTATCAGGCCCTGCTGTAGTGTTGTTCAAAATAGGATCCTGCAATTATCACTCAATTGCCGCCTTGGAAATGAGACAGTCAGGCGCCGCTGGCACGGCCCCAGGACAGCATTCTGCTCCGAGATACCTATCAGGGAGAGTCTTCAACTTGATGCTTCCAACAGGGCACAGGACATTCTTTGTAATACACTTCTGTGTGTCCTGGGAGGGTTGACGAGATGAACTGACTGCTTTGTGTTTGTAACAGCTTCTTGAAAAGGAAGGAGCTGTGGGCTTGCCTCCCTGGCTCTGCGTGTCAGCTGCAGACCACAGACAGCACCACCCCCTGCTGTCCCGCATCCTTGGAGACTTGACGTGGTACCATTTGGTCAGCCTGGGACACCTGGCCCAACGGAGCTTTTTGTAAGGAACCATTTACTAGGTCTTCCAGTTACTTTGGTCTATTCAAGCAAGGGAAACACAGAGCTCTACTTCAATTTACCATCAACATCCCTAACAATGTCAGGCCATGCCTGGCCAGTGTTTCCCTTTTATCCCATTATCACTACCAGCTGAGTTGAGGCTGCATGGGCTTCACTAAATCTCCACATCTGATCTATTTGTCATGAACAGTAGCCACTATTAAAAAACACCTAAGAGCTTGAAAATTTCGTTCCACTTATTTTTTAAGTTTACATTTTTATGGTTCTTTGTAGGATTAAGAAGAAAATTAAAATGGTCTGCTGATAATCACTTAATATTTGCATACACTTTTCTATGAATGCATTTATTTATAAGATTGATTTATACAACATACACTTTCTAAACTTGCTATTTTCGATTATACTGAAAGCAAATTTTCATATGATTCCATACCTTTTTATGATATCATTTTATGAATGCATAATATCCCATTGTAAGTATGTAGGTTATCAAATTTATGGAAACTATTTTGTCGACTATTGAGGCTATTTTTAATGTATCTCTAATAGAAACTTCTGCAGAGCTCAAAATGGTCCAAACACCTAAATGTGAGACCTGAAACCATAAAAATCTTAGAAGAGAGCACAGACAGTAATTTCTCCAGCATTGGACATGGCAACATTTTTCCAGATATGTCTCTTCTGAGGCAAGGGAAATAAAAGCAAAAATAAGCCATTGGGACTACATCAAAATAAAAAAGCTTCTGCACCGCAAAGGAAACAAGCAACAAAATTAAAAGACGATCTACTGAATGGGAGAAGATATTTGCAAATGACATCTCTGATAAAGGTTAGTATCCAAAATATATAGAGCACTTATACAACTCAATAACAAAAAAACAAACCAATTAAAAATGGGCAGAAGACATGAACAGACATTTTTCTAAGGAAGACATCCAGATGGCCAACACACATGAAAAGATGTTCAACATCACTCATCATCAAGGAAATACAAATTGAAACCACAAGTGAGGTATCCTATTGCCTCACACCTATCTGAATGGCTAAAATCAAAAACACCAGAAAAGAAAATGCGGCAGAATACACATACTGCTAATTCTCCATTTCATTTACTTTTTTTTTTTTTGATTCATTCATATTGTTAAATGTTAGGACTTTTGCCTTTTTTGTCAAAATGCACTAGCACACTGATAAACAATCATTTGTCAAGTGAAAAATTTCTCTGTAGATTAAATAAAGCAAATAACAGATTTTTTTTTTGCAATGGAGATTTTGCTACTTAGCTGAAAGCAATGTCTTCCTAAATGCTACTCTAAAAAGTTGTACATAGTGACTTTCCCTCCCACCAAACAGAGGAAGCTCCCAGAGAAGCCTTGCCCTTCTACGGGGGTCTCTTTATGTCTTACATTAGCTCCGATTCCCCACATGGACTAGAATTCCCACAGGGTGTGCCTGTACTAGTCACTGGAGGGACCATGTAAAATACTGTTCCTGGTGCGTTTCAATCAGTTCCGTGAATTTCTTCCACGATGCCCCAGATTCCATGTTGTCTTCACGTATCGACATTCAATGTTTCCCAAAAACTTAAAAACTGATACTGGCTTTCCAAGTGGGAACCTCCCCAGGAGAGATCCTCCTCCTTCCTGAACTTTCTTTCCTCAGTTGCCTGCCCTGCCACCCTGTACAGGCAAATAACTCTTAAAGGTTTGCCCCAAGAGGAGCCACGTCAGACCAGACTCCCCCGACACCATACCCCAGCTTTTTCATTCTGAAAATTACTTGAGAAAGTACAACAGCCAATGTACATGTGATTTATTATTGCTCAGTGCCCTTTCTATTTCTAGATATTCATCAAATTCCATTCAAATATGAGGTTTAGCAATATTATAACTAGATGGCTACAGCTTTCCAATGCATCACAAAGAAAGAGCCTCTGGGTGATGGTTGTACATAATGTGATTGAGTTATTTTGCTTGTCATTGTGTTACTTGTGCACCACAGTGAAACATATTTAGCTGCCTATTAAATATTCCTGGATGTTTCCAGTGACAACACAAGCCAAAACAGTTGGGATTTTAAATCATATTGGGTGTAATCATTAACATGATAGCCTGTCTTGCCATTTGCAATTATGTCCTCTGAAAAGCTGTGAGTTTTCAGTACACACATTGGTTTTCCTGGGGTGTGAGTCACATAGAAGGGGAAATACTTCTTCAGTGAGCTTGCTCGCTGACATCAGAAGTGGCAGAAAACTCCACAGGTGTCTGTATCCAAGTCTCTGTACTCAATACTGGGCACCCACAGAGCGCCTCCAGCCTCTCATCCCAAGAAACCAGAAGTACCACACAAGTAGGGAAGCAGCTGGGGCTTAGAAACAGAGATAGGGATGTGATTGTTATCGCTTATTGTATACGGATTACATTATCCTTCATGCCATCTTCCCTGGAGGGGAGAGGGGTCAACAGAAGAAGAGCCCATTACAGTAGTCAGTTTTGATCTTTCTGTTCATCTCCGTGCGTTTTGGTTTTTTAACCTATAAAAAGTATATTTGCGGGGCACCTGGGTAACTCAGTCAGTTAAATGTCTGACTCCTGATATTGACTCAGCTCATGATCTCACTGTCGTGGGATCAAGCCCCACATCGGCCCTGTGATGAGCATGGAGCCTGGTGAAGATTCTCTCTCTCCCTCTGCCCCTTCCCTCCTCTCCCTCTCTCTCTCTCTCAAGGAAAAAAAAATGTATATTTGTTAGAGAAGGGAATCAAAGTTATGAGGATTCTGGTTCAGCAATGACACCTGAATTATCCATCCACCAGCAGATTTATTGAGCACCCTGCTAACGTTTTAAGCCTCCTTGGTACCTGTGTCATAGTAGGGGTTGGAGGGTCAAAGATCTGCAGACACAACTCTTACCTTTGAGGCTATCATTGCTAAGAGATTGAGTCCACTGCGTAAGTAGATTATCAATCAACGTGGAATTGATCATTATGAAATTAAAAGAAAGGACACCCCACACGGATGCGCTATGTGTAGATGGTAAGGCATCAGACTTGAGACAGACGTGAGGGTGAGGTGCCCATGGATGTAAACTCAAAAGGAAAGAAACCACCCCCAAATTATTTAATCTCCTTTTTTTTTACAAAGTTATTGTCTCTTTCACTCCATAGAGTGTCACAGCAAGCAGAACATTAATATAGGCAGTAGGAATGTTAACAGATTTAAAATTCAACATGTTTCATCCAGACAGTCAATATTCTTCGTATATAAAGTTAAGGGTTGCAAAAGAACTGTGCAAGCGGCCTGGGAGTTGCCGGGAACCAGGATGTGGATATTAATATAATTGTGTCTTCGGTGCATAAATACCTTTTAGAAAAAGGATGCCAGAGGAAAAAAACCAAAAAACCTACCAAAATATTTTCCCAGTCCTTTCCTAACTTTAAGGAAAATCTAAATTTGGGGCCAATCCTTAGAAAATAAGCCTTTTTTTTCCATTAAAATATACATATTTGACCTCAGGTAGTGCTATGGGCTGAGTTGTGTGCCATGACATTCATATATTGGAGTCCTAACCCCCAGTAACTTAGAATGTCACTGTATTTGGAGATGGGGCTTTTTAAGAGGGGATTAAGGTAAAATGAGGCCATTGAACGGACTCTAATTCAATATGACTGATGTCCAAAGAAGAGATTAGGACACAGATACATGCAGAGGGATGACCATGTGAAGACACAGCCAGAAGGCAATCATCTACATGCCAAAGAGAGAAGCCTCAAGGAATCAACCCTGATGACACCTTGATCTTGGATATCCAGCCTCCAGAACTGTGAGATGATTAATGTCTGTTGTTTTTTTTTTTTTTAATTTTTTTTTCAACGTTTTTATTTATTTTTGGGACAGAGACAGAGCATGAACGGGGGAGGGGCAGAGAGAGAGGGAGACACAGAATGGGAAACAGGCTCCAGGCTCCGAGCCATCAGCCCAGAGCCTGACGCGGGGCTCGAAATCACGGACCGCGAGATCGTGACCTGGCTGAAGTCGGACGCTTAACCGACTGCGCCACCCAGGCGCCCCAATGTCTGTTGTTTAAACTCCTCAGTCTGCGGTGTTATGGCAGTGAACAAATACAAGTAGTGTTTCAAGAAGAAATATGGAACATCTCCAGCACAAAGAACGTCAACCTGGAGAGAAAAAAATGAACCCTGAGGTTTGGATCCACGGGAGGGTGTCTGTAATATAGGTATTGGGAAAGGACATGACCTTCCTTTGTGGGAAGTTGCCCTGATGCTCATATTAAAGAGAGGGTCCTGTGTCCTAAAAGCTGAAGGCAGACAAGGGAAAGGTTAATAAGAAAGCAATAAAACAGTAAAGTGTCTAGGTCCAAGGGCACAGTTTGCTCCATGAATCACATCCTAGACTTAGAGTCCCAAGACGCAGATTTCTATGGCTGGGACTCAGCACGTATGCGATATGAGAGAGAAAATGAGACTTTGGAGAGCAGCACCTGGGGACATCAGCTGGGTGACTGAGCCAGGAGGCTGAAGGGATAGCAGATTTGTCTTGGTGTCATCAAACATCAACTAAGGGCCTTTCCACCCCACAAACCAAAAGGGCCAAATAGTGATCGGACCTGGAAACAAGAGAGAAGGAGCTGTCTGTGGGAAGCTGAGAGGCAGAGTTAAGTTTCAAGTGCTTTGATTCAGACTTGAGACAAGATTCTTCATGACTCCCTCGGTGGGGTCTATGTCGTTCCTCTTAGACCTACCGACCAAGAGAAACAATGGTGTGACCTGGAATATATAGTCCAAGGGCATTTTATTTAAAGTTTCTTTTCCAGCAGCATTTCCAAAACATTAAAAATAAAATTAAAATAAAAAGGGGCGCCTGGGTGGCTCAGTCGGTTAAGCATCCAACCTCGGCTCAGGTCATGAGATCACAGTGTGCGGGTTTGAGCCCCATGTCGAGCTCTGTCCTGACAGCTCAGAGCCTGGAGCCTGCTTCACATTCTGTGCCTCCCCCTCTCTCTGCCCCTCTCCCACTTGTGCACTCTCTCTCTCTCTCTTTCTCTCTTTCTCTCTCTCTCTCTCTCTCTCTCTCACTATCCGAGGGATACAGGTATGCTGTTTTGAAGGGGCACATGCACCCCAATGTTTATAGCAGCACTATCAACAACAGCCAAAGTATGGAAAGAGCCCAAATGTCCATAGATGGACGAATGGATAAAGAAGATGTGGTATATATATACAATAGAGTATTACTCAGCAATCAAAAAGAATGAAATCTTGCCATTTGCAACTATGTGGATGGAACAAGAGGGGATTATGCTAAGCGAAATCAGTCAGTCAGAGAAAGACAGATATATGACTTCACTCATATGAGGACTTCAAGAGACAAAACAGATGAACGTAAGGGAAGGGAAGCAAAAATAATATAAAAACTGGGAGGGGACAAAACATAAGAGACTCTTAAATATGGAGAACAAACAGTTACTGGAGGGGTTGTGGGAGGGGGGATGGGCTAAATGGGGAAGGGCATTAAGGAATCTATGCTTGAAATCATGGTTGTACTATATGCTAATTAAGTTGGGTGTAAATTAAAAAAAAATAAATCAAATTTAAAAAATTTTTAAACATTAAAAAAATTAAAAAATGAACATAAAAAAATAAAGTAAAAAAAATTAAGTGGCATTTCTGGAACAGGGAAAATAATGCAAGAAAGTGGAGGGTAGAGGGTCCTGGTCTTCAGAGACATGTCCTTTCTTGTCCTTGGGCAGAGATGGCAGAGAACCAAAGAGACCTTCCAATGGCATTGGCATGGTGACATCCTAATCCAGGCTGCTTATAGCGCTCTGTGGATGTGTGGAAGCAGGGGACAATAAAAAGGCTCCAAGAACAGGCATCTAGTGAGTGTTAGATGCCCTAGAGGAAGAGAAAGGCTGGTATTTCTACAGAACCTTCCCTGAGTCCCTAGCTCTCCCACCTAGCATCCAGTAGAACATAGCACAACACGACGGCCCTTGAGAAGCAGCATTTGGTGACGAAGGAAAATGACAAGAGTCTACTGTGACATTGGGAAAGGATCTCTCCCAGTGGGCATGGTGTGAAGGACAGGGGAGGTGCCGGGAAGCAGTCTTGGGGACATCATATTCTTTCTTGTATCAAAACATCCTACCTTTGCTTTTTGGAGGGTGATAAAAATGCAACCAAGGGCTCAAAGGAAAACACCTCTCTCTTTTAAAATCCAAGAACTGCTCATGTCTGAGGGTTGGGGAGATTATAATCACATCACTTTCTCCACATTTCACTTGATAACAGATTTGGCGTGATCATAGAGAAGCCCAATCTTTTGAGTCATATAGACCTTTAGACACGCGAGGCAGGCAGGAACCACATGAGTCCCCATCCCAGCCTGTTCAAAGCATCAAGCCCTTTATTCTAGGCTAAGACTGGACCAGTGCTATGAGCTTACGCATTTGCTCCAAAACATTCATTCCTTACGTTTTTGCAAATTCCTTGTCTATGAATGCTCGTGTCCAAAATGCCCCTTTCTTTTTCAGTGCTTTTACATGCAGGAGCAGTCAGAAGGATAAGGTATTAACCAGTGTGGAGAGAGAGAAAGAGAGAGAGAGATCTCTCACACATATGGAGAGAGAGAGATCTATCTATCTCTATATGTATATATATCTTATAGAGAGAGAGACAGAGACAGAGAGACAGAAAGAGGGAAAGAGAGAGGGAGAGAAGCAGAGAGAGAAAGAGAGACAGAGAGAGGGGAAAAAGACAGAGAGGAGATTGGGAGAGAAGGAGAGAAAACGAGAGAGTGAAAGAGATCTCTATCTATATATAGAGAGAGAGAGGGAGAGACAGAGATAGAGAGACGCAGGAGAGAAAAAGACAGGGTGAGAAACAGAGAGACAGACAGAGACAGAGAGACAGAGCTAAAGAGACAGAGAGACAGGGACAGAGACAGACGGAGAGGGAAAAAGAAAAAGAGAGAGAGAGAGAGGTCTGGAGCTCGGGCTCTAATTTGAGGCAGGAGCAGGGACCTTGAGGGCCGCCGCTCCGGTCCTCTTGTTCGGGTTGAGTGCCTCCTGTCAGGATGTGCAGGCTGCTGTCCCCCTGGAGGGCGGCGAGCTCTGCTCAGGACGCAGCCCGTCATCTCATCCTCCCACTTGGGCTCATTTACCGAGAGCATCTCGAAAAGCCAGTCATGGGGAAAGGGGAAACGCAGAGTGACAACCCCAACACGCAGAAAGTTCTCTGCCGCCCCCGGCTTGTCAGCTTCACAAACAAGGGCGGGGGGGTGGGGAAACACGCTTTTTCCTGCTGGTTAACAGCAAGCGCCGCTCAGCGGAGAGGGGCTGCGGGTCTGCACTGCGAGAGAGAGAGAGAGAGAGAGAGAGAGAGAGAGAGAGAGAGAGAGAGAGAGGCTCTCCTGCAGGTGCAGGCGATGTGGGTTAAGTGGGTCTCCAGGGGTCCCCTGCTCCCAGCAAAGGCCAGACCACAACAATCAGCGGGTTAGTTATTTACCATAACTGTATACAAAACCACAAGCATCCGGAGTTCCCTCAGATACGTCCGAGACATTGTATATCTCTTTATTAAAGCCTGTCAGGGTGGGTACTGCGCAGCTCGCCTTGAATCCCAGCTAAACCCCCGGCTGCCTGAGTGAAGAACCAAAGCAGTCTGTCGCACAAAACACCCGCAAACCAACAGGAGCCAGCTCTCCTTTCACTTTTTTTTTTTAAAGTTTATTTACTTAGAAAGTGAGAGAGAGAGAGAGAGAGAGGGCACCTGGGAGGGGCAGAGAGAGCGCCCGCGAGAAAATCCCAAGCGGGCTCCACACCACCAGGGCAGAGCGAAACTCACAAACCATGAGATCGTGACCTGAGCCAAAATCTAGAGTCGGACACTTCATCGACCGGGCCACCCAGGCGCCCGCCTTTCACTTTTACTTAGAACTGATTTTTAAGTACACTTGAGTATTCAAGCTTAAAGCGATAGATGGCTGCAAGATATTTTAATCACTCATAAAAAGAGTATTAGCGGTGTGTGTGACTTCTCCGGTCTCCCTCACGTTCACGAACACAGCATGCGTCGCGGTGATCCATCACTATTAATGACGGCAAAGGCGGAACTTAGAGGTTCACTTCTTCCATCCTTTCCAGGCCTTTGGACTAAGATCATGCGTCGTGGCTCTTCTTAACTGATTTACTTATTTTCATTTTGCCCTGTTCCCCAATATTTTGCCTTTTCGAAGCAATTATGCATTCTATCACCTGGATGTCGTTTCAAGTTCTAATGCCCACTGGCCAAGAAAACAAGCCAATCCATGGAATTTCAAGCTTTCAAACAGACTTTTTCTACAAGACAAGTCAGATGGAGAAGTCAGTAGTGACCAAGGCAGTGATGACCGGCAGGATGGAGGGGGTTTGCTTCCTATTCTAAATAACCGTCCAACTTGAAATTTGACTGTGGGCCAACCACCTTGTCCAGGTTTGTGCAGGATTTTCCCGGTTCTAGTACTAAAAGTCTCCTGTTCCAAGAACACCCTCAGTCCTGGGCAAGGCAGCTGCCCACCCTACTATGCCAGATTCATTCTTTGGCTCAAGCACACGCTTTTAAGATATCAACAGTAAGGGGCGCCTGGGCGGCTCAGTCAGTTAAGCGTCCGACTCTTGGTTTCAGCTCAGGTCGTGATCTCACGGTTCGTGAGTTTGAGCCCCGTGTCCGGCTCTGCACGGAAAGCAGCACAGAGCCTGCTTACGATTCTCTGTCTCCACCTCTCTCTGTGTCCCTTCCCTCTCACTCTCAAAAAAAAAAAAAAAAAAAAATAATAAGCTTTTAAAAAAGATACCAAGAGTAAGACGTAAGAAGACAATCAACCGTGAACTATGGCATGAATTACGTGGAGTGACTGCCCGCTGGGAGAAGACCAGAGAGCCCAGGCCAAGGGTAAGCTGGACATCCACGTGTCGCTGCCTCTGTGAGTTTGGAGTAGCTGGAAGCCGTCTCTGCAGCTGCTACTTAGAGCTGTAGGAATGTCTGTCTCCTGGCCACCTTCTTTGGGGCTTTCCCTCCCCTGGAGTGCTCACAGTCTGGTTCAAGAGCAGGACTCTCCCTCCAAAGAAACTGGCAAGACAAAAATGGCCACGCTGCACTCAACGAAGGTGGAGACTGCCCGGAGAAGAGCACAACTCTGTTCTGTCCCCACCTGCCCTGCTGGGCCCCTGAGCTCCCCCTCTGAGCAGTAAAACGAGGGGAATCTCTGTAGAAACTAGATCATACAGATCATGTGCACAACCCCCCCGGACATCAGGACATCTGAATGCCCTTTGGCCACCCTCCACCCCCGGATCATGATGCCTTTGTCCCCTGAGTAAGAACAGCAGAACGTGTACTCTACGCATTTCCACTCACTTCCTTGGCATCTTTCAGACAAAGGTAGAAAAATGAAAAGGAAAGACATGAGATAACAGAAGAAATGAAGGAAATTCTGTCTACATATAAAAAAAAAAGACATGTCTTCGGGGCTCCTGGGTGGCTCAGTCGGTTGAGCATCGGACTTCAGCTCAGGTCATGATCTCACAGTCTATGAGATCGAGCCCCACATCAGGCTCCAGCTCAGAGCCTGGAGCCTGTTTCGGATTCTGTGTGTGTCTCTCTCTCTGACCCTCCCCCGTTCGTACTCTGTCTCTCTCTGTCTCAAAAATAAATAAACGTTAAAAAAATTTTTTTTTAAAAAAAGACACGTCTTGAGATTTCTGTTGGAGGGAAACCCTTTGCCCTGATTTTTAATTGAATATAAAAATACAATTTATGAACTGCCCCTGCTTGCTGAATATCTCAAGTAGATCAGTGATGAGGAACTTCTGAGATACAGGCTCAGTGCACCTGGCATGTTTATCAGTCATCCACGTCTTGATTTTGGCTCAGGTCATGATATCAAGGTTCATGAGATTGACCCCTGCATCAGGCTTTGTACTGACAGAGTGGATCCTGCTTTGGATTCCCTCTCTCCCTCTCACTCTGCCCCTCCCTCTCTCTCCACTCCCCCTCCCAAAAGAAATAAACTTAAAAAATATAACAAAATAAAATAATTTTTAAAAATCTCTAAACTTTCTTTAAAAAGTTTAGAAGTTGAAAACTGTCCAATCCTTAGCCCTGGAATGGTATAAAGAGGGTTTAGAAAGAAATCAGAAAGTCCGAGTAATGTAAGAAGGTGTGAAAAGAGACCACATAATCCATCTGAAGGTCTTATGTTTGAAAAGGACTTTGGAGAGGGACCATCCTCCTCTCACTGGGTAAAACATCAGAGGCCCAGAGAGATGAAGAGGACTTACCCAGGGTCACACAGGTAAAAAGGAGCCCAGCCATGCCAGAAACGTGGGTTATTCCTAATCAGCTCCTTCTACAACATGGCGTTGCCTACATATATAGACCTTGAATTCGAAATTCTAGAATGTGTCACCTAAGTCAAAATGTGAAAAGGGAGAACACATTTCTAATAATTTATCATAATTCTATTCCAATAAAGAATTCATAAACACCTCTCATGCTGGTCAGCTTCCCTCTGTAACCGGCTCAAGCTCTTGCCACCTCTTGCCCACCTGCTCACCAAGATTCCTGATGCTACTCAACACCAACCCAACACCCATTCTTCCAATCAGTCCTGCAAGTAGACAGCATGATCTTAGTTTATGCACATCTGACCTCTTCCCAGTGATCCTTCTCAAAACCCTGGTCTCCTTGTCTTTAGGATAAAGACCCAAACATGAAGACCTAAAAGGGCCTGGAAAGCCTGGCCCCACCTCAACTCTCCACCTTCCTTTTCTCTCGTGCTAACCTGCCTTCAGCTATGGCCCCAACAAATCCCCCTTATGAACCCTTCCCTTCCCTTAGAATTAGGTAGTTATCACTTCCTGGGAGACTCCTCCACAACTGCTGCTCTACCAGGCCCATACCTTGGCCTCACCCAGTTCTAATGCTACGTTACTCATGTGGTCTGTCCTGTAAGTCACATTCATCTCCCTTGTCAGATCCCATGAGGACAGGGTCACATCTGTGTTCGCTCACAGTACCTGGCATATATTAAGTCCTCAATAAATATCTGCTTCGTATACAAATATATGAGTGGTTTCTTTCTAGTTATTTCTGTTTCGCTATTTGTATTTTATAGCTTATCAAGGACAAGTCTTTTGTGTTTGTTAGGATTTTATGAATAGGAACTCTCAGTACTTATTTAAATATTGACTATCAACTGAGATGAAAATACAGAAGATGTGCTAACGACGTTTTCAGGTGAAAAAAAAAAAAGTTGAGGGAGACATCTGGGTAACAGAATCACGACTGTAGAAGTCCACAGCAGACTGGAATGACTGAATAAATGTAAGGTCTTAGAGTGGATTTCAAGCAGTCAAGTCCACAGCGTGCACTTGTCCGGTTCTAAAGTCCCAAAGGTAGGCAGGGTCCCTGAATTCAAAAAGCTCACAGCTGGTAGAAATATCAAATGCGGGCATGACCTCATCACAGAACACCATGTGCTCACATCCGCTGTGAAATTACAAGGTCTCTTCAATGGCGCCCTTTTCCCAGGAGAAGACCTGATGATTATGGAGCCACCAGACTTAAGACAATAAATGATGACCTCAGTCCCAGTTCTTGCCCTTGAACAAAACATTTTTTTTTAATTGCTATGGGTTATTTAGGAACTTTTAAAAGTGATTCAGTGAAACATTTTATCTCCACATGTGATGACTTCACAAAGAATAACACTACATATACACATCTCTCTTGTGAGCACACTTTTCCCCATAACTAGCTCTACAAGTCTCAGGTCTTTGCTTACCCTAACTGGGGCCTGGCTACCCCTCTCACCGGACAGTCACCAGCATGCCATCTAGTTACTTCCTGGCAGACTTCTCCAGAATTGATGACTTCTCCAGCTACCCATTTAGACACATCTTAGCCCACATCACACCAAGCCACCATTAATGTACCCAACTGTCATCTTGATGGATGAAAACACAAAACCAAAAAAAGACAAACTTTTAAAAAGAGATTATTAATCTCTAATATAAGCAGTAATATAATGCCCGCCTAAAATGCCATCTTTGTTTGAGTTCATTAATATAGCCTCTACTTGGCTGGAGTGAACAGGAGTTTCCAAAGCTGTGCTTTGAACGGTATCATGAACGTTGTTGTAACTTAAGTTTGGGCAGCCCACATCCCTGCAGAAAAAAAAAGAAGTCCATTTATAGAGATTCTTGCATATTTAATCCTGATCAGGCTCCAAGGTGAAAGAGTTTTGCTCATGCTGCTCTCTCCTTATTATAGATATTCCTCATGAGCTTGAACATGGCTAATTTCCTTTCCTCTGTATCTGTCAATTTGAATAAAATAGGCAAAACCCACCTTGCAAAAAAAAAAATGATACTAGAAATAGAATCAGAATAGGAAGTTCTGTGATAAATTTATTTAAAACATTAAAAATTGTGTTCCAACTTTCAATACATGGTCTCCCCAGGTAAAGTGGAGGCGATTTGATATGGTGCCGTTAGACTGGCAAAAGGGAGATTGTTTGGCAAATGGTTGAGGAGCAGAAGATAGTGTCTTAAGACTCTCTGAAAACACCAGAAAATATAAGGAAAACCAAACCCAAAACTGTATTGTGGAACTATCTTGATGTTCATATTGCTTATATATATTTATATAGACACACACACACACACACACACACACACACACACACACAGTGCCTTCATTATTCAGAATTACGTCTCTTCTCTTCCAATGCCATCCAATTAGATTTCCCTCCTGACAGAAGTTGGTTCCATGTAATAAATTTGTTAAATTCTGTCAACACTCACAAGACAGGACTTGCAAAATCTCACTGAGTACTCCCATTACACCTCGTCCGTTCTCAAGCAGAAAAGAGGACGTCGGCAAAAATGAGAAGACAAAGATCCTCCCCATCAGAAAAAAAAAAAAGTAGGTGTTTGAAGAGTCAGAAAGATTAATATTTCCTCCTGTTTTGTGGATCAGCTCACACCCTTGGGGCCTCATTTTCAAACTGGCTAAAAAGAAAAGGATGAAAGGAGCTCACAAACGTGCAGCATAATTAGTCTGGATATACTGCAGCGAGACATTAAAGGTCAATAATTATTGTCGGTGGAGAGTCCCTTGTTAGATATCAAAGCACGGAGGCTACGTGCATGGCCCGGGGTACCTCACAACAGCCACGGGCTCGGGGCGCAGGAGACAGGAGGCATCAGCACCTCGGCTGGTTGCTTCCTGCCAGTGGCCTTTAATGCTCCGTTGAAAATGAACTTCTTTTCGCTTTTAGTGACGGGATTGATTGCTTCCGGCGCAAGATGTGCCTCAAAGCCACTGATACTTCTCAGTGAGTTCTAGATTTGAACTTTGAACTGCAGACTGGAAGTCTGAAGTTGATCCAATGAATTTGTCCTTTCCCTCCTCCCTGGGTCCCCTGTGGGTTCCTCCACCCCCAAGACGTCGACCACTCTGCATCACCTCAACTCTGTCGGGTATCCCGCATCTCAACTGCCACCTGGACCCTGCTTTCTAGATCCACTTTCTAGAAAGTGGTTCTTGGTGGGGGGAGCAAGAACACATTTTTCTTCTTTATGGCTAGAGCAGGGACGTGCACACAGTATATAAACTCGTATACAGTACATTAACATTTCGTGGAGATGTGCTGTGGCCTCAATGTTTGTGCCCCGCCCCCCAATTCATCTGTTGAAATCCTAACCCCCAAATGTGGTAAGTATTATGAGGTGGGCCTTTGGGGGGTGATTAGGCTGTGAGGGTGGAGCTCCCATGAATGGAATTAGTGCCCTTATAAAAGAGACCCCAGAGAGCTCCCTGGCCCTCCCACCGTGTGAGAACATAATCGGAAGACAGCCGTCTATGAACTACAAACAGGTCCCTCATGGACCATGTTGGCACCTTGATCTTGGACTTCCAGCCTCCATAACTATAAGTAATAAATGTCTGCTGTCTATAAACCGCCCAGTCTGTGGTGTTTTATTATAGCAGCCAGATGGACTAAGACCAGGGGCAAGATTAGTTTAACAAAAATGTGTGAAAATTCTCCTCAGAGGTACAATAAAAAAAAGAAAAAAAAAAAAAAAAACGGTGAAACATGGGCCTGGACTAAAAGCTCACTGAGAAAGGGAAGCTTGCCTTTTCTTTAATATTTAAGAAAAATGAGGTAACTTAATTAAACAAAATTTGGAAAAGGAAGGAAAGAGGGCACACCTCATCATAACCATTCCAGAATTGTTTTCCAACCTTGGTAATCTGCGCACATTTTGCATGGTAATGAGCACCAAACACACGGCCCACGTGCATTTTTACTTTCTAATTTGCATGTTTATCTTTCTCATCTAAGGATTTTCTTGCCACAACACAGTCTCCATAATTCCTGTACAAGAACGATCCGTCTAGGCAAGGAGTAATTCAGTTTCCTTCTCTGAACCTACCTGACGCCAAGCAAATTCCAAGCAGGGCACAGAGGCCTCTCAAGATAGCATGATTCTCAAACATGAGTGTTTGTAGGTCCTTTAAGACAGTAAACAGGCAGTAGATGTGAAGGGCTAAACCTTTCAAGGACAGCCTCTGGCTGCTGACCAACACTAGACCCCAGAGAGGGGCCACAGAAGAGCAGGGCCATGCCTCAACTGGGACTTTGGGGTGCAGGAAGTGCCCCGAGAGTCTCCTCCCACATGGTCCAGCATAAGACCCTCCTCCTGAAGTTTCTGACACCAAATGTGAGGGAACAGCTCTCAGATTCACATTGGACAATTTATAAACCCTCTGACCCTTCACTTTTTACACTCTTTTGTTTTGTTCAACTGGTTTTTGCCCAAGAAGCCCCCTGACCTCCTGCAGGTTTGCTCGGCATGAACCTTAACCCCATCTTACTAAATATATTGCACTTGGTTATGCAGTAAAGCCTTGGATTGCGAGTAACTTGTTCTGTGAATGTTCCACAAGATGAGCACACATTTCTAATAAATTTTAACTTGGTAAACAAGCGATATCTTGTAATATGAGTAGTACGTGACGTCCAACGTCACACGATCACAACTGAGCCGATGGTTCTTGAAATTCGCTCTGATACACATGTGCTTTGGATGACAAGCATGTTTCCAGAACAGATTCTACTCGCAAACCAAGACTTTACTGTAATTATAAATGACTGATCTATGTTTGAGTAAGACTGCTCGGAAATTTATTTTCTTTTTTAATGCTTATTTATTTATTTTGAGAGAGAGAGAGAGAGAGCATACACGAGTGAGCATGGGGGGGCAGAAAAGAGAAGGAGAGAAAAAATCTCAAGCAGTCAGCACAGAGCCCACCTAGGGGCTCGAACCCACAAACTACAAGATTATGACCTGAGCCAAAATCAAGAGGCAGACACTTAACCGAATGAGCCACCCAGACACCCCAAGACTTCTCAGAACTTTTGGAAACACATAGTCTCACAAACAGCAGACACCCATTTAGGACATAAACAGTACAAGGCACAAGGTGAGGCTACAGAAGGATTAAACCCACTCATTCCCATTTCAAGGAGCTTGACTAGAAATCATTTAACCATCTCCCATTTTTCTACTGTTCAATACTTGCATCGTGTCCAATTTTATACAAATTATTAGCAGCATCGCAATAAACACAGCTGGACATGAAGAGCTTTGCTATTTCCCTTGATGAAATTCTCAGTGAGCTATGACTTGAGGTGACTATTTATGTGGCTTCTCACGGCCATTGCTGACTGCTGGATTATATATTCATCTTCGTGTCTTTCAAAGTAGCTCATATACCTCTTTGTCGCGGTCAGGGACCAAAACACAGAGTTTTCAAAGGACGCGAGTATTGGTGGATGTGCTGAAGACAGCCTTGCTAGTGTTGATGTCACGATTTTTCTGTTTGTGTTGTCTAAGGTTGATATTATAATACATAGTCATTATCAGGAAACAGGGAGTATCGTCTGAAGCATGTGCCCTTTGCTCACTCCCTGGGATAGCTGAGACGTTGGTTTCTGTTTGAGGCAGTAACAGGGGTTCTAAGATTAGGGGACTGCTTTTGGTTTGAAGGACCTTCCAAAGACCCAAGCCATTTTGGGTTTATCCTGAAAGTTTAGATCCTTTCTGATCCCCCGGACATGGGTTGGCAGGCTCAAGGTCAGCCTGGGAACCTCTGGAGCTCTGCAGGGTCAGCTCCAATTCCCAGCAGCTCATGAACGAGCACCCACATTGGAGGGCTTTCCAAGAGAAACCAGTCCAGAATCCACCACAAGCTGCCATCTCAGAGCTACCTGGACGCAGAGGCCAGAAACGTTGGCGTCCTGGGCCTGAGATTCTCTGGTGATCTACAGACCAGCTGGCTGCAGAATGATAATGTCTGGAATCCTCACAGGGTACGGCTGTGGTTACAGAAGACTTTATCAGGCTACCTTCCTCTATGGGGAATGGTCTGAATACAATACTAAAAGAGGTTTAAAAATATCTCCACTGGGCTGCCTGGGCGGCTCAGTCAGTTGTGCATTTGACTTCGGCTCAGGTCATGATCTCACAGCCCGTGAGTTCGAGCCCCGCGTCAGGCTCTGTGCTGACAGCTCAGAGCCTGGAGCCTGCTTCGGATTCTGTGTCTCCCTCCCTCTCTGCCCCTCCCCTGCTCATGCTCTGTCTCTCTCTCTCTTTCTCAAAAATAAATAAAAACATCAAAAAAGTTTTTTTTTAATTTAAAAATAACAAAAAATGCTTACAATCTAATGTATTACGTGTTAAAACTTGAAATGTCAGCCAAAACTCTACAAAAACTTTATCGTGACATTGTATTTAGAATTGATCCCCAGGTCCCAGAGCTTGGTAAGCAGGAAGTCTTGTCACACAAATCCCTTGCTGGGAGCATTTTCACACTCCCTTGCTTTGGCTAGAATCATGGCTCTTTCATTCCATCTGCATTAAGGTTCCCCTGGCCATCTCTTTCCATCCACACTGCACCTGCCCAGCTGTGCCTTTCTCCATCCCAATCCCTTCTTCTCCAGGTGTGTTCAAGCATAACCTTTGCCCCTTGCTCTGCGAATCTCACTCTCCCTGCATGATGTCTACAGCCCCACATCTCCCCTTTAGTGGACTTTTTTTCTAATTCTTGTCTTGATATGATTTATCTCAATAAAGGTCACCCGTTCCAAGTGCACCCTGCTGTGTGTTTCGCTCCTTCTCCTGAGTTCCTTCCTCTCAAATATCTCATTTTCACATCGGAAAGTCAGGGTAGTGCTGTGGTTATAGATTGTATCATTTAATACCACTATAACCTTGAGTAAATTACTCGACCTCTCTGTGCCTCAGTTTCTTCCTCTGTACAATGGGATTAAGATCAGTACTCATCTCAGTAGGCTCTCGTGAGGACTAAGTGGCAGAACCCATGTGAAATGCTCAGCCGCAGCTCCTGACGAGCAGACATCACTAAGGTAGTGTTCGATGTCAACCACAGGTACATTCCGCATCCCTCCCTTGCCCGCCCCCCTTCTCCCATTTCCAGGCTCCAGAGCATTCTCGCATATACTGTTCATCTATACCGACCTTTACTCAAAAGCCTTTTCCGGAAACTTGCCTTCCCATGAAAACGTGCCTGGCCCTGTGGTCCATTCTCAGGGAACTTATAGTACAGTTAGCTTGTTAATGAGAAAGGAACACTGTGTCCTGAAACGCCATCAGATATCAGATCAGGTTGATGTTAGCATCTCTACTGTCTATGCAGCTGAGCCATTCAGACAACATGGGGCAGGAGGTTCCGGACAGTGTGGGTACTTTGGGGCACCTCCTACTCATGGCTCTGTGGGTAAGAGTAGGCCACCTGTGAGTCACCAGTTTCTGTGAGCAACTGTGCTGATAACATTGCATTTGCCTTGCCCCCCTGCAATGAGTTTAAATTTAAGGGCAGAGAGACCGATTAGACCAAACGTTGTAGCAGCCCGTGCAGATGACAGAGTAAGTCACCACTGCCACCATCACCGACGTTATCATCACTTCTGTGTTTCGGTCTGTTCGGGCTGCTACAACAAAAATACCACAGGCTGAGTGACCTAAACAGCAGATATTTATTACTCACAGTTCTGGGGGCTGGGAGTTCAAGATCAAGGGGCTGGCAGACTCCGTGTCTGGTGAGGGCTCTTTTCCTGGTTCATGGACAGCAGTCTTCTCACCGTGTCCCCACAGCTAGGAAAGGTGAGGGGGCTCCCTGGGGTCTCCTTTATAAGGCCACTAATGTCATCCATGAGGGCTCCACCCCCAGACTCAATCACTCCCCTAAGTTCCCACGTCCAAATACCATCCCAGTGGGCATTAGGTTTCCATGTATGAAATCTGGGGGACATAGAAACATTCAGTCTATGGGATTCACTGATAGCAGGTGCCACATTTATCAAAACTAGATGATTTCCATGGAAATCCAAAACACTTGAATTGAGGGGCATCTGGGTGGCTCAGTCGGTTAAGCAGTTTGACTCTTGATTTTGACTCAGGTCACGATCTCATGATTTCATGAGTTCGAGCCCCGTGTCAGGCTCTACGTACTGATTGTGAGGAACCTGCTTGGGATTCTCCCTCTTTCCCCCTCTCTCAAAATAAATAAATGAACTTAAAAAAAACCACTTGAATGGAAGCCTAGTATGTTTTCTGTGTGAAATGCAGACAGAAGTACTGTGGCCTCCACTGTGCCCCAGAAAAGCCTAGATTGTGAAGTTGGTCTTGCTCATCTCTGGTTTTATGATGTCATGAAGTAAGAAACTCCAAAACCACCTGATGACAAGTAGCAATCCCCGGCATTATCTGTAGTGACATTGACATCGTGGAGTGTTCCATCTGGGTCTTTAAACTGTAAGAGTGCATCAACACCGGCCAATTGCCTTTAGGTCTTCTGCACAGCAGCTCCAGTGGCTGGGCCGTGGGTGTTTTATCTATGAAAAATATCAACCTGTCGACGGGCATGATCACTGAGCTTGCTTGATTCAGAGGATCAGTTAGATCCTCCCAGTGAATTGTGAAACGACAGTTTGGCTGCATATAAGCCCCCAGGAGGAGCTGATTCCACACGGAGCCTGGTGATTGAGTCCAGGAGGGCAACCTACAGGACCTGAGTCTAATCCAAGGACCTCATACATTGCAGTGGATCCATTTTTTAAAGCTAAGGTTGTACACTTTTTCACAGTGGGGAAAAAAAAAAACCCATAAGCAGCTCATTAAACAAAACCGTTATTGTAAAGCCTTCGCCAAACCCTACCAAAGGCCCATCTTGCCCAGCAAATGAAATGATAATGCACGCCAAGCACTTAGCATAGCAAGCGACCCAGTGAAAGTCTGATGGGAACATCCCTTCTCTTCCTGCTCTATCCACAGGGAAAATTAATTCTGGCTTGTGACAGCATTTCCCAAAGCAGATGCTCACAAGCTTATGTAATTAGTCGCATACATGTTTGATTCATTACATCATGTTGTCGCTGCGATGGTTCCACGATATTGACGAAGCAGCATCGCGGACCAACAACGTTCTACTCTAGAGGTGGCAGCCCCAGTTAAAATCGGTTCATTCCACACTTAGGTGTCAGGGTCTATGCAAGGTCCATGTAAAGAATTATTCACGTAAACTGGTTTATGGTTTAAAAAAAAGAAGAAGAAGAAGAAGAAAGGAAGGAAGAGAAATTTAGATTGAAACATTGCCTGACACTCCATCAGAGTGGCGTCTCCCTTAGGCAACAGCAGCTGTCCTGGGCCACCTCTCAGGAAGAGGTCCACCCACGAGGTGTCTCCCATCCTCACCAGAGCTGCAGACAGGAAGCATGTGTTTGACTCAGACACCACCCCAAATGCAGTGCCACTCAAGAGCATTAACTCACCTGCAGGCCCCCCAATTACCTGAAATTACCATCCCCATTAAATTCCAGCCACTGCTATTAAGTATCATTAGGGCTAAATCGGTTCTCTGATCACATCCTGAAGGAGTAGATTTCCCGAATAAGCACCTCCCAATTAAGAGAGGACTCCTGTATCATAAAGCCTAAATGATATTCCCTCAATAGTCACTTAATTACCATATCTGCAAAGCCTCCACCAGACTGAGCACAAATTGTTTGCAAAGCAATGGGATGAATTCAGCAGACAGGCAGCGAGGGGCGTGTGCGCCCAGTTCTGGGTCTAGGTAACGAACTCTTCAACAAACAGGCTGAGCTCCACAGTCGTCCCACTGTTTTAAATCCTCTTTGCGGTAGATAACGTTTAGTCCTGAGGCATCCTTCATACGGCACGTTCTGAATCAGTGCAAAATATGAACTCAGCTACTGGGCTACTCAATCCGTCTCATTGCTTGACGTGCATCTTAAATTGCTTTCTTCAAGCGGGGTAGTCTTTGGGTGCATCTGGCTCATTTCTACACATAGGCACAGTTCTTATATTTCTCTGGATTTATAGCACTTAGCGCAGTGTCTTGCATAGAGGAAGCACTCAACACTTTTTAGGAGTGATGAAATCATAAAGCTGAATTTGAGATTTTAAAACCTGCAGATTTAAGAAATGTAAAAGCTAAGTCCCTTTCTGGAGCGGTGTTATGCCGAGATGATCCTCAAAATGCCAAGAAGTAAAATGAACTTTCTGGCAAACATGCAGAAATCTTGTTATGAAATAGCTTATTATAATGCAGACTTAGATTTACACAAGTCTAATAATATCTCCCTAAACAGAATTACTAGTAAAAGCCTCATGTAATACCCCTGGCTTATAGCTCCTGGATATCCCACGGGCAAATCAAACTCCCGTTTCTATACCAGGTCACATTATTTTCCTTTCAAACCTGTGTCTCCTCTGTATTCTGGTCTCTGTTGATGGAGTCATCATTTCCCAGAGTCCCAATGCTAGAAACCTTAGTTCCCATCATTTCTTCACCTGCTTCTCTTCCTATTTCCTCCTACCTGCCCTCACCTCCCACTGCACCTATGCCCATGCAGGAACACGTTGGTCACTCGTTGCTTCCACTGCCACATCAGGAACTCCTTTCAAGTCCATCTGGTCTTTTCTATCCCACCACCACCGTCACAGTTTGGAACAGGATCATCCTTCCCCCAGACGGTTCCCAACAATCCTGCTTGCCTCCATCGTTCCGGTAACCAAGCCATCCTTCCCTCTACAGCCAGGATAATCTTCCTCAGTGAAAACAAACAAAGCTACAACAGCCTGATTGCATTACTCTCCTGAACTTAAAAGGGAAAAAAAAAAATCCAAAGCCTGCAAAATAAAAATGCACACTCCTTAATTTGTCATCAAAGCTCTTTACAGTCCTACCCAGACAAGCTCTGAGGTGTGTCTCATCCTGCCAAATGGCAAGACAGCACATTCTCCCGACAAGGCACCCCCATCCTGTTTCTGGAGGTCTTGTCTCCGTATCACCTGTGCAGTGAGCAGACGCCTTTCCCACATCTTTTAATTCCAGGAGGAAACCTTTTGCAGAGATATGTTATAACACAATGTACCATTTCTCTTATTTATGCATATTTTTAATGGGACTTTTGTTGCCTTGTGTGGCTTTTTTCCTGATTGCTCATTCTTAGGCAATGGGAGAACTCTCCAGACCTGACCTTTGATGGCAGACAGGGCGTGCGTGTTACTCTTGGCCCCGCTTCCTGCTTACTCGCCTGCTTGTGAACTGGGCAAGTTCCCTTCTTGAATGTGTAGCAAGAGCTCGGGACTGGTATACACAGCTCCTACCCCAATCCCTCGTCCCCTGGGTTTTCTTGCCTTCTCTTTGTTTAAATCAGATGTATTGAGGTATAATTTATATCCATTACACACATTTTAAATATGAAGTTTGACGTATACTCTCATGAAACCCACAGCCTTGCTAAAATATACAACATTTCCAGCCCCAGAAACTTCCCTTGTGCCTCTTTGCATTCAATCCTTCCACGCTGCAACCCAGGCAACCACTGATCCACTTTGTGCCACTTTTGCTTCTTCTAGAATATTCTATAAATGAAGCCATATGAGGGGCGCCTGGGTGGCGCAGTCGGTTAAGCGTCCGACTTCAGCCAGGTCACGATCTCGCGGTCCGTGAGTTCGAGCCCCGCGTCAGGCTCTGGGCTGATGGCTCGGAGCCTGTTTCCGATTCTGTGTCTCCCTCTCTCTCTGCCCCTCCCCCGTTCATGCTCTGTCTCTCTCTGTCCCAAAAATAAATAAAAACGTTGAAAAAAAAAATTTAAATGAAGCCATATGGAATGTACCTGAATTTTGTACCGGACTTCCTTCACGCAATATAATGTTTTTGAAATTCATCCATGCCATTGTGTAGTTCATTCATTCCTGGCAGTTCATTCCTTTTGTTATAGAGTGGTATCTCAATGTATGGAGATACCACATTGTTTACCCATTCAGCTGTAGGTAAATATTGGGATGTTTCCAGTTTGAAGGGACTGGGAAATATTTCTTTTCTAAAAAGAGAAAAAATAGGCCAGGAGTCTGTATTGTGTTTTTTTTTTAAATTTTTTTTTAACATTTATTTATTTTTGAGACAGAGAGAGACAGAGCATGAACGGGGGAGGGTCAGAGAGAGGGAGACACAGAATCTGAAACAGGCTCCAGGCTCCGAGCTGTCAGCCCAGAGCCCGACACGGGGCTCGAACTCACGGACCACGAGATCGTGACCTGAGCCGAAGTCGGACGCTTAACCGACCGAGCCACCCAGGCGCCCCTGTATTGTGTTTTTAAATCAGATGAAAAAGTGCAGAAGTTTTACTTGATTTATTGTTTTTATTTTGTATCTCTAGTCTGAAAAATCTGATTTCCTAATGTCATTACCAACATTATGTCTTTATCCTAAAATCAATCAATCTATCTATCTATCTATCTATCTATCTGTATAATTGAATTAACAACACCAGTATTATTATTGAAAATAAAACTGTAAAATGCAGTTAAAAATTTTAATACTTCTTAGGGTATAACACCAATATTATTACTGAAAATAAAACCATAAACTGAATTTAAAAATTTTTAAATACTCACTCCTTAGGGTATATGCTGAAAATAAAACTGCAAAATGCAGTTAAAAAATGTTAAATACTCACTCCTTAGGGTATATCCCCATGGAAAGCATTTACAGTCAAACTTCTATGCTGCCATATGAAACCATTTTTTTTTCTGTGTGATTATCTTTCTTATCCACTTGACATAGAGTTAGGATCATTTGGTTTTGTTTCATGTCCCGATTTGTTAAATTTTGTTTTACTTGTACTGTGTATTATTTAGTTACATAAAACATTTACTCGGTTCCAAAGTCAGATCTCTATGACGAGGCCTATTCATAAAGGTCTAGGGTCCAGTCTTGTTCCTACTTTTTTTCTATGTCATTCTATTGGTTCTTTTAAAAAATATAAGCCCCTGTGAACTTCTATTGGTATTTCTCTTCCTTTCTTACACGAAATCCTAACTGCACTCTTCCTCATCCTGATGCTATATTCCGAAGCAGTCTGTCTTCCTCATTTCTTTTCATAACGGCTTCACTGTATAGATGTGCTTCAATGCATTCAACCAGTCAACCCACTGATGGGCATCTGGATTGTTTCCTTCGCTATTACAAACCATGCTTCAGTCAGTGAAGAGTCTAGTGCAAACAGCATTTCCTACCTTTTAGTATGTTTGGAATTGCTGCCTATAGGGGTAAATCCACAAGTCCTTTTTCTAGACTGTGCCAACTGTCCTTCTCCGAGTGTTGTGCTGTGTTCCCTCCAGCTGCGTACAAAATGGTGCTTCCCATGGCCTCCCCATCAGAGCCTATTGTCAAGCTTTGTGGTGTTGACCAGACCCGTGGCTGGGAAAGGGTAACTCAGTGTAACTGGAGCTTGCGTTTCAGCCCGTTGTCCTTTGAATTTAGAACCAAGTCATTTTCTTCCCTTGACACCTCCACACACATCTGCAGATATTTTCTCATTACCTAGAAGCTCCAACCTCTCTTTGGTGGTAGTAGCTTCCAGCCCCCTCCAGGACTCTTCGCTCCCTCGGCCAGCACCGCACCCTGGGGGAAAGTACACCGTGTGCTTCAAGTTCTTGCTCTCTTCCACGGTGGAACCAAGCTTGCCTCAAAACCAATTATCCTGGGGCGATAGTATCCTGGGATGGAAGCAGTTTGTAGGACAAGAGATGCTACTCTTTGCAACTCTTTCCAGAAATGTGTTTTTCAATAATTACAGATGTCATCACATCTTTGATTTTCCCTTCCTTGTTCAGAATATGCCGCTCTAATGGACTCAACCATGGAAAGTGGTGTTTAGAGCAGGTGATCATGTTCAACCATCTAACACTTCAGCCTTGGCCCTGGATTGGCGCTCTCTGAAGAACGTGAGCAGAGGCTCATCCTCCGTCAACCACGTTCACAAGGACACCTCAAGGTCACATTCTGCTTTCAGCCATAGCTCAGATGTGGAGGGACAAAAACAAACAAACAAACAGATTAAAAAGGAGCCACTGTAAAATGCAGCCACATTTTAATGTCGTGGCGGCAGAATGAGAAAGAGTCATCGTGAATGAGAATTTTGCCAAAGCACTGCAGTGAAATAAAAGTCAACCTCTCCTGCCATCTCTTTCTGGGAAACTCTGTCCACGTGGCATGGACCTCCTCAGGAGGAGGACCGAGTCCTGGAAACTCAGGGAGCTCTCCAGGCACTGACAGGAATTGATCAGGCTGATTAGACCTCCAAGGACCTACCCACAATCCCTCCAATAGGCTGCCACCTTTGTTCATGCTCTGTCTCACACGGTCCTCTGGAGAGGTTTAGGCTCTGGGGCCAAAGCCCTCACCCTTTCCACAAACAGGCTTTGTAATATTTTAGTGTAATTGCACCAAGCATGTTGGGAAATAAAATAGCAGCCCACACCCAGTGGTCTACTTAAGATGTCAGCAAGAAAGGCAAAAATTCACTCCCCGGGTGGCAAAGAGCCATTCCAATGCTCAGAGACTGGGCTCACACATCTTCTAAGAACCAAACAGAAATATCCACAGAGTGCAACGGGGCAGTGCGGATTGTTCAATCCAAACGGACACACTGGTTTCGAGAGCTTGGGGGTCGAAACTCCTGGGTGCTTTGGTTGGAAAGAGTAAAAAAAGCAAAGGAGGGAACAAGGTCCACATTTAGACCCAGGTTGCCATGCAGAGAAATGCAGTCATAAAAACTCAGAATCAGACAGCGGGTTGGCAGCAAATGACGCTTTTCCCCATTAAGTAGTTTGTGGGCGGAGGCAGATCTCCAAATATTTTGTGGCAGTGCCACTGAGCAAAGAATGGTTTGTACCTCGATTAGTTAATACTAACAGTGACACATTCTCCTCCCTCCTTCCGTGGAGAAATACTTTCACTGAAATGATTTTTGGGTGGATGGGCTGAGGCTCTTTTTTTTTTTTTTTTTTTTTTGGTAAAATTGTCCGGTATGATGAGCTAAACTAAGAAGTACCCACGAACGTGGTAATACTGAACAGCCACGTTCTCATTGAGTTGAGGTTTGGCACAAGCCAGCAGGACATTTATGACCCCGGCAGCCATCACCAACCCCCAGAAGCTGTTATCAATGCCAACAATTTGCCTTAACTAGGACATTCCGATAGTGGCTTTTCATAGCGGTAAAGTGGTAACCCCTGTGGTCAGCTCTATTTGGTGTTACAAGTTATACAAGATAAATACCAGAGGAGCCAGTTAAAATTCCAGCTATGTGGGCCAATGATACGTGTACCAAAGGATCTCACTGTCGTCAGCACGGGCGGTTAAGAATTACATCACACTGGTATATGCTCAATGACATTTTAATGTATATAGGATACCTTGACTTTTGTAACCCAAAGAATTACATCACACTGTGACGAGCGTAGTGACCTCAAACCTTTCAGGTAAGAAAAGGGGCTTCGTGTGGCGTGACGCCAATGTAGAGAGACAGTAAAACAGAACCTTTCAAACCTTAACATGGGTGCCAATTACTTGGGGATCTTGTTAAAATTCAAATTCTGGTGCAGTCTGGAGCAGAAATGGAGATTCTTCATTTCTAACAAGCTCCCGGGGCACAGCACTATGTTAGGGGATAGCTGGTCCATTGGGACACCCTTTCAGGAGGAAGACTAAAAAATATCAACATAGAACTCGATGACATTAATTATTGTTCTCCATTCAAAGTGGTCACAGGAACCTGCATTCCAAAATTGGAGCCATGGCTCAAAATCATCTTTGACATTGTTCTTTAGAGTTGCTTTAGAGACAATTGTGTAACGTATTCTAAAATCAGTTCTAGTATTTTGAAGTTAACCTTTGCTTTTCTTTTTTTTTTTAAATTCAAGTTAGTTACATGCAGTGTAGTCTTGGTTTCAGGAGTAGAACCCAGTGATTCATCACTTACATATAATACCCAGTGCTCATCCCAACAAGTGCCCTCCTTAATGCCCATCACCCATTTAGCCCATCCTCCTACCTACCGCCCCTCCAGCAGCCCTCAGTTTGTTCTCTGTAATTAAGAGTCTTTTATGGTTTCTCTCCTTCTCTGTTCTTATCTTATTTTTCCTTCCCTTCCCCTATGTTCATCTGTTGTGTTATATCCAAAATCTATAAAGAACTTATCAAACTTAACCTTTGCTTTTGACTGAGGATAACAATGCCCCATTGGCTCATTCAGTTCATCCATCAGTCTTGCCACCAAAAGATCCATGAATTCAAAAGATGGGCCCGAGTCGACAGGCAAGGAAACAGATTCCAAAGCTGTGAGGAGGACTGACAGCTGTCCTGAAGGGTCCTATAATTATTTGAAAACTAAGATCATATTTGTTTACTCAAAATTAGCCTGGGCCATTAGCTCTTCTTTGTAAAGCAGTAACAACTGCAACAGTAAACTCAGTGCTTAAATGTGTTAAAATTCACTTAGCCACTGGCAGTAAACATGTACCACACATATGCACGTACACACGTATTCACACAGCAAGATTCCCCATCACGTCTGGGCAGCATCTGGGAACTTTGCGGTGCAAGTTCAACGTAACACCAGTGAAATAATAATAATGATTATGGGAACGCCTGGGTGGCTCGGTCAGTTAAGCGTCCAACTTCAGCTCAGGTCATGATTTTGTGGTTTGTGAGTTCAAGCCCCCCATTGGGCTCTGTGTTGACAGCTCAGAGCCTGGAGCCTGCTTTGGATTCTGTGTCTCCCTCTCTCTCTGCCCTCCCCTATTGCACTCTGTCTGTCTCTGTCTTTCAATAACAAATAAACGTTAAAAAAATTTTTTTAGGTAATGATTGTACTTTATATTGAGTGTTCTATGTACGTTTACATGTTATGTTGGATTTAGGATGTGTCTGGCACAGTTGTAAGAGCCTTTTTACATATATGAACTCATGTGATGCTCACAAGAACTCGACGAGAGACTCATCCCTATGTTACCGTTGAGGGAACTGAAGTAGAGAGTCATGACGAAGAGGGTGGTCCCACCCAGCTAGTGAGAAATCAGGGCCCGCGCTCTCTCAATCACCCTGTCCTCCTGCCCTTGATGCTGTTGTCATTATGATTAGGCAAGCTCGACACAGAAGGGTGGAAGCCAATGTCCACCATGACTTACATAAAACATGGCATCTCTAATATCCGTGTCCTCCCTCCACAGCTGTCTGAGCATGGTGATCCCACCGCCGCAGTGAGCAGAGCCTGGCCGTGGCATGCAGGAATCCAGAAGGGAGCACGGAATTTTACTTAAAAGAGACATTCTGGGCGCCTGGGTGGCTCAGTCAGTTGAGCATCCAACTTTGGCTCAGGTCATGATCTCATGGTCCGTGGGTTCCAGCCCCGCGTCGGGCTCTGTGCTGATGTCTCAGAGCCTGGAGCCTGTTTCAGATTCTGTGACTCCCTCTCTCTCTGACCCTCCCCCATTCATGCTCTGTCTCTCTCTGTCTCAAAAATAAATAAATGTTAAAAAAATTTAAAAAAAAATAAAAGAGATTCTGACACATTTGGGTCGACATTCTTTGAAAAGCCCTTGCTGTAAGGGCCATGTCATGTACCATTTATTTGTGTATCAACAAAGAATTGCTGCATAGAGTAGCTTAGAAAAGTTTATGAAACCTCTATATTGGAAATGGCCACAAAGTGTTAGGACCAGTTGCAGAGAAAGAAGTTTTAGTGGGTTCCTTAAATGACATGATCTGTACTGGAACTGCTAAGAGAAGCCAGGAGCTCTGACAGTGAGTGAAGAAAGATTTCAGGGTGCCTGGGTGGCTCAGTCGATTAAGCGTCCGACTCTTGATTTCTGCTCAGGTCACGATCTCACAGTTCGTGGGTTTGAGCCCTGCATGGAGTTCTGTGCTGACAGTGTGGAGCCTGCTTGGATTTCTCTCTCCCTCTCTCTCTCTATGCCCTCTGCCTGCTTGTGTGCTCTCTCTCTCTCTCAAAATGAATACGTGAACTTTAAAAAAAAAAAAAAGAAATATTTCAGATAGTCCTCTTAAAATAGATGCTCAGCCTGGCACCCTGGATATGGCTACCGGTGAGGTACCTACACATTTTGTTTCGTGGAAGGAATGATGGGCCTGATATTGTCAGAGATTTCTTTTGGAAGAAAAGACAATGTTTGGTAAGTGTGGATCAATTTATCTTGATGTGCAAGAGGAACGTTTCATAGAATGTTGCCTATGTAGATCAAAAAATTATAATAGCAGGGCGCCTGGGTGGCTCAGTCGGTTAAGCGTCCGACTTGGGCTCAGGTCATGATCTCGCGGTTTGTGAGTTCGAGCCCTGCGTCGGGCTCTGTGCTGACGGCTCGGAGCCTGGAGCCTGCTTCGGATGCTGTGTCTCTCTATCTCTCGGGCCCTCCCCTGCTCATGCTCTGTGTCTCTCTGTCTCTCAATAATAAATAAATGTTAAAAAAAATTTTATATATAAAAAATTATAATAGCAAATACTTAGATGGTACATTCTGTGTATGTGTATTACTATGTTAATCTTCCTCCTGACCCTATGTCATAGGTACTATCATTATTCCCATTTTTCAAATGTGTAAACTGGGGAAAAGAGGTTGTGTGATTTGACCCAGGGGTGGTGTGGCAAGTAAGCAGTGGGGACAGAACTGAGGTCTAAGCAATCTGTCTCCAGCGCCCCCTGCCCCGCGTTCCTGAGCACTGGCCACACTGACTCCCCATAAAAAAAGTTCCCCTCCTCATCTGGCCCCAAGGGGCCTTTGCACAGCTTTCCCCTCTCTTCCTGCGGCACAAATGTTCTTCCTCTTGACCTCCAAGGAGTGCCTCTTTGCACTCCTTTAGGGTTCAGTGTTGCCAGATAAAATGTGGAATAAAAGAGCTCATGGGACGTACTTACACTAAACTATTATTGGTTGTTTCCCTGAAATTCAAATTCCATTGTGAGTTGTTTGCGAAGAATGTCACTCAAAGAGGCAGTGGCATTGTCCATGAGGTTTAGCACTCTATTTGCAAAGCCTAGAACAGTGCCCATGAGTGACACACAAGTGATAACGATGCGTGGGAAGAATGAACGAATGTGTGTTACCTGCTGTAAGGACTTCTGTCTTGGTGTGTGAGGGATCCTTTGTTTCCTCCAGTGAACACAGAAAAGTTGACCAGAAGATATACCATAAGGCATTGCCTTTTCCATGCTTTATGTGAATACCTTTGGAACCAAGCACCCTGTCCTAATTTTTTTTTACATTTTTTTTAACGTTTATTTATTTTTGAGACAGAGAGAGACAGAACATGAACGGGGGAGGGTCAGAGAGAGAGAGGGAGACACAGAATCTGAAACAGGCTCCAGGCTCTGAGCTGTCAGCACAGAGCCCGAAGCGGGGCTTGAACTCACGAACTGCAAGATCATGACCTGAGCCGAAGTCGGACGCTTAACCGACTGAGCCACCCAGGCGCCCCATAATTTTTTAATCCAAAGGTAATGACTTCCTATTGCTTAATGGTTTTTCATATTGTAAAATTTTTTAAAGAAATCAGCTGGTTTCCTTGCAGCCAAATGGCAATTAAGTGCATGTCTCTGAAAATAAAGAACATCATTTGCCCAGCATACCAGACAGATGCCGTCAAACACCTAAACACGTCACTCTGTGACTCGCTCTGGAAGGTGCCATGATGAACTCAGTGACAGTCAGTCTCTCAGTGACTGCCCATTTTTATAGAGAAGCCCTCAGTTTGGGTAAAGAAAATAGTAAACAACTATCTCACGAACTCCTTTTTTGAAGACTGACTTTTAGAGCAGTGTCTTAGGTTTACAAGAAAATCGAGACGAAGGTCTGATTTCTCACAAACCTCTGTCCCCACGTGTGCGTAGCTTTCCTCAAGATCAACATCACTCACTAAAATGTACATTTACACCATGGATAAATCTACACTGACACGTCATAAAGTTACAATGTGGCTACATACTCCACATACTCCCCTTCCAAGCTCTTATTTCCTAACCTCCTTTTTTATAATCCAACCTTGAAGTGTTGGAAAAACATGCACTTATCATCCGAGGCTTTTTTTCCCCCAAGACCACTCTCACGGTGAAAAAAAAAATCAATAGTATATAGCCACTTTATTTTCCCACAAATCCCTCTTCTCTCCCGGTATCTTATCAACTTTCCACAAACTTGATGAACATTTTCCATTAAAAACTTTTAAAGTGAGAAAAATTGACGATAGCTACTTTAAATGAGAATCCTAGTGTGAAAACCACTGGTTCTTTATCAGAAAACCCTAAAATGTAATCCAATGCAAAACAAACTGATTTTAATATTTCATACTGAAAACAGTGCACTTCCTCATAAGATGCTACTTTTAAAAATAGGCATGAGGGAAAGGCGATTTACTCTGAGGCCCAATAGGTCACTTCTTATTTTGAGTTGGGGATAGTTTGTGGAACCAATCAGGGGAAACAGAACCCCCGTCTGAAAAATAATCTGAACCCGTGTCCCCAATTCACTGCTTTACACATTTGGCAATTTTATTTTAAGATATGATCATATCTAAATCTTTGTGCAAACTTCCACCTTTCCGTGAATGGCTATTTTTTCTGAAACCATTGATTAAGGGCGAGCCCCTGTCAGGAAAAGCAACCTCCCTCTCAGAGACGGGCAGCATATAAATCCACGTGGAGAGTGTGATGTGATGCATGGGGTTTCATTACATCAACTTTACAGTATAATAGCCTTCCCATGTATTGGTTTTGCCATGTAATAGCTCGGTAGCTACCGGCACATTCCTTAACCTCTCTGAACTGTTTCCTCCTCTCTGAAATGTCCATAAAAATAACTATCTCATTGAGCTGTCATGCAGATTAAATGAGATAATGTACAGAAAGCGCTTGTTATAGAATAGACGCTTAATAAATGTTAGCTTCACCCGTGTACTCCGGCTTCTATATTACTGTGTGATGTGATTAGTGAGCTATATAATACCACATGTGTAAACAGGACTGGTCTGTCCAGTTCTTACCCACAGATTTCAATTCATGTCCAAAATTAGCACTAATACACACAGATGCACCGAGAATAAAGTAACCGATGCGCATATCCAGAGGTCTCGCACGCTATGCTTTAAAAGCTTTACATTTTTACCTGCAACCTTCCTCTGGCTGCTGCAAACTAAAACATCATCACTAATACCACAACACTGTTTAAGGGGGTGATTTTTCAGGTCAGAGCCCTGTAAATGCCATGGATCAAAATGGATTTTCCAGTCTCTCTGAATGCTGTCTTCGTCAATCTCCCTCTCCCACTAGGCACCGTTTGGGGGTCTCACCATGCCCTTCTCTCACTGCACCCCTCCCCTTCGCTCCACAGTCTACCTGGACTGTGGCTGGCAAAGTCCTGGGAATTTCGCTCTACCAGAGCATCCCAGGAAACACATCACTAGAGAGCTCCTGCTACAAGCCCAAGCAGACGAACATCTGTTTATAGCCGTTATCTGTTCATTACATCAAGATCGTAACGTCATGTGTTTAGGTAACGAAGATACTCATCACTTGGCAATTGCACCGCATTTGTTATTCAGGTTCTCAAAGCTCTGAAAGACAGCAGATGTCTACGATTCCCCAATGAGAGATGATGAGAGATAGAAACTATATAAAAGACATGGAAATCACTTCCTTTGGCCCACATGACACTTGCAGCAGCCTAGAGCAAAGAGCACCAGAGTTGGAGTCTATAGGCTCAGATGGTACGTTCTGGAACCTCAGATGTGTCGCCTGTAAGATGGGATCACAGAGACTCTCTCCCAGTGTTATTACCGAGAATCAAATAGGGCAAATAGGTTGTTGACTCGATAAAGTGCTATGCATGTCAGTTACTGAGGTTGTCTTTGCTTAGCTAGTAAGACGTGCGTGTAAATCATTTCCAGGGATTCTCAGTTTCTATACCTCCAATGCCACGGCTACTCCTGACTTTTACCTGTAACCTTCCTCTGGAGGGTGGCAAACTAAAACATCATCCCTAATACGGCAACCGTGTTTAAGGAGGTGACTTTTCAGATCAGAGCACTGAGGCCCATGTCAATGCCACATGAATCCAAGTCACGTGTGTTGATTCACAGACTAACATTCTATCATTTTAAATGCTGCATTTATAAAATTCAAGTAAGAATTTTGCTATTCTATACTATATTTTTTCTATAGGGAATATGCTGTTGTTGTTCAATAAATAGCGTTATTGGTTTTGACTCTATAAAGAGATCCTAGACTTCGTGACTGAACAAATTTATCATCGATAATTAAACCAGAAATGTGGCTGTTGAATCCTTCATGCTCTTCACCTTTATAATAAAACAGAAAAAATCTTCGAGAGGGAGAGAGAGAGAGAGAGAGCAGGGGAGGGACAAAGAGACAGAGGGAGAGACAGAATCCCAAGCAGGCTCCATGCCATCAGCATAGAGCCCGACACAGGGCTCAAACCCATGAACCGTGAGATCATGACCTGAGCTGAGATGAAGAGTAACTAGGATGCTTAACCTACTGAGCCATCCATGCGCCCCTTTACCTGACATATTAAGGTACCATTAGTAGTTTGAAGGGTGAAAGATGAGATGCAGAACATATTTGAAATTAAAGCAACTCCTGTCATTGTCTGCCTGAAATATCTCCATGTACACATGACACCTTAGGCACAGGGGATATTTTCAAAAAATGGAATAGTGCCGGGGCACCTGGGTGGCTCAGTCGGTTGAGCATCTGACTTGGGTTCAGGTCACAATCTCATGGCTTGTGGGTTCAAGCCCCGTGTCGGACTCCGTGCTGACAGCTCAGAGCCTGGAGCCTGCTTTGGATTCTGTGTCTCCCTCTCTCTCTGCCCCTCCCCTGCTTGCACTCTGTCTGTCTCTCTCTCTCCCCAAAAATAAATAAACTTAAACAAATCTTTGAAAAAAGGTAATACTGTAAAGATGGGCATTGGAACACGGAAACAGAACAGGTGATCATTAGAAGGACTGACACTTTTATTAAATAGAATTGTCTCAACTTTAGAAACTGTTTTTTTTATTAATCTTTTCTTCTTTTAAGTATATTTTTATTTATTTTGAGAGAGAGACAGAGAACAAACATTCTTAAAACTTAACTCCACACCAAGTTAATAAGAAGAAAGAACAACATAGAGCCAATCTTTCAAAATTCATGTTATTAAAGACACAGATAGGGATACCTCTTTGTATATTCAGATTTTGTTTTGAAACGCCAAATGTGATGGTTTTGCAACATATTTCCTGGTGCCAAAACTTCCCACTCAGGGCAGACGGAGGAGGAGCTAACTCAGGAGCTACAAGAAGCAGCTTGAGGGTGAGTCAAACTGTGGAATTCACCACGTGCATGGAATTGTAAAAGCCTGAACATCATACCATTCCTATTTTCCAGATGAGAAAACTGAGCCTGGGGGCACAGTGGTTAAAGCCAGAACCCCAGTCTGACTACTTCAAAGCTGATACCCATGTTTCTTTTGTTTGCTTTTATTTAACAAACACTCGATTTAGTGTTACTGTGCCCCTGGCTCTGTTGCACGCGACTTTGTGCGTATTAACTCATTCAGTTAAGTCTCTCTAAAAGTCTATGAAGTGGGTACTATTATCACCTTGTACTGTTGAGGGAACTTAGGCCAGAGAGCCTCACAAATTGTCTCGGGTTGCCTAGCTGGTAGATGGTTCAGGAGGGTGGGGGGTAAACCCAAGCAAGCTCTGCAGGGAGGAGTGGGAGGGTTGAAGCTCCTACAATTTAATGTTTAAGAAAACTTAGGCAAAATTATAAATACAAACGTGGGTTTGCATGGGGAAAAATCATAATGAACTATTTGAGATCAGAGATTCGGGGCCTTTCTGATGAATTGTCAAAGTCAATTTGCAGAAATGTTTCCTATCTCAGCCTCGCTTCCCACCTCAACTAGAACATTCCGTAGTTGCCTGCACTCTGGCACTCTCCGCAGCCCATGGGAGCTTCGTCTTCCCAGGGACTCCAGATTTTCTAAGGGTTCAGTTAGCTGGTGGAGGGTGGGGGAGGCTGGTCTGCGTGCTGCTCCCTACCCCCACCCCACCCCAAGGGTTCCCTCTACATTTTAACTCAGCAGCTATGCACGTTCTGTTCTTGGACTTCACCTCATTCTTCGACTTTCCCTATTCTGACTCAGTGATCCTGGCCATGACCAGGTCATTTGTTGTCACACTTTGAGGCCACTGCGGCCGGGGTCATTTTCCTCTCTGGTTTCCCAGATCGGTGTTTTGTGATCGCAGGCTGTGACTCATGGGCAAAAACTGACAGAATTTGAGGGAGAGAGAGAAAGCCACAGTCCTAGGTGAAGATTTAATATCCCTCTCTCAGTAAATGATAGAACTAAACCAGACCAAACCGAACAAAAACAAAAACAAAAAAGTAAAAATCAGTATCAGGAAGTTTTAAATGACATTGTCAAACAGTTTGACGTATCTGACCTCAGTAATAAATACTAAACTTTAGAACAGACATTTTTTCAGTTATACATGAAACAGTCCCAAGAGATCAGTAAACTTCTGAGACTATATTGTCAGCTGAAGGTGAAACGAAGTTAAAAGCAATTGCACTAAGATATCTAGAAAAACTCCAAATATTTGGATATTTAACACACTGCCAAAAAACTTACAGATCAGAAAGAAGTCAAATATCAGAAAATATTTGAAGGACTTACTGCCCTCGGTTACCACAAAATAAATATATTTCCCATCACATGTGTAGCTGTGGAGAGAAGATAGAGGTTTTTAGCTTTCTTTTTTTTTTTTTTTACATCTATACCATAGCCTGTGAACAATTAACCCTTTAGTCACTGAGTTAGTAACTTCCAGCTAATGCACATCTCTTGGGATTTTAAAAGACTTAGCGGAAAGCATAAAGTCTCATATTTAGAAAAAACATAGAACATGCAAAATATAAAAATAGGAAGAGGAGAGTGAGGCCAGTTTCACATAGTAACTTCTGAACTGGCTTCTGTATCCACTCTATTTCTTACCATAGCATTTAAGTAACCACTGTGAACCCAACTGCATTCACAGCTGAGAATTTAAAATCTGCATATGCAATCTGCCACTGTTGCACTCTCTTCTGCCGAAGCCAGGAGCTCACTCACATAATTGTCCCATTGCCCCACAGTGGGGTACCAAGGAGAGGTGGGCAGGAGGGTCTAACGGACGATGGCGGTGTCTCTGTCTGGGTTATCTGGCAAAGCCGGCTGCACTGGTAGCTCCTTTTGCCCAGTAGGAAGGGCTAAGCATAGTCTTAACTTCACATGGGCCTCCAGGTGCGAACAGCACTGGACAGCCGATATTCTCTGCACAGGCATATGATCCCTGTGAGCACTGGCATTTAAGCTCAGTCTGCTTTCCTTCCTATGCTTGTGAGTGGCTTTTTGGCATGATCTATAGGAAAAAAGAACAACAGGGAAAGAAGACGAAAGAAAGAAAGAAAGAAAGGAAGAAAGAAAGAAAGAAAGAAAGAAAGAAAGAAAGAAAGAAAGAGAAAGAAAGATAAAGAAAGAAAGAAAGAGAAAGAAAGAAAGAAAGAAAGAAAAAAGAGAGAAAGAAAGAAAGAAAGAAAAAGAAAGAGAGAAAGAAAGAAAAAGAAAGAGAGAAAGAAAGAAAGAAAGAAAAAGAGAGAAAGAAAGAAAGAGAGAAAGAAAGAGAAAGAAAGAAAGAGAAAGAAAGAAAAAGAAAGAGAAAGAAAGAAAAAGAAAGAGAAAGAAAGAAAGAAAGAAAGAAAGAGAAAGAGAGAAAGAAAGAAAGAAAGAAAGAAAGAAAGAAAGAAAGAAAAAGACAGAAAGAAAGAAAGAAAGAAAGAGAGAAAGAAAGAAAGAAAAAGAAAGAGAGAAAGAAAAGAGAGAAAGAAAGAAAGAAGGAAAGAAAAAGAGAGAAAGAAAGAGAGAGAGAAAGAAAGAAAGAGAAAGAAAGAAAAAGAAAGAGAAAGAAAGAAAGAGAGAAAGAAAGAAAGAAAGAAAGAAAGAAAGAAAGAAAGAAAGAAAAGGGAGAAGAAGGAAGGGAGGGAGGGAGGGAGGGAGGAAGGAAGGAAAGGAGAGGAATTGTATGTTTATACAATTGGGCTTATAATTTCTATCCAGGAAATATGTTAGAGTCCACTGCAGACTTCCACAGGCACCATATGTGGCCAGATTTATTTTTCTCGTAAGTCTAACATGGTGTTTTGGCATTTTTCTTTGTCCACTGTATTGAATAACTAGTACTGATTCGTACACTGCGCTCATCACAGGACCTCTGGGTGCATTAGCTGTGAGACACACACGGTTAGCTGATTTCCATGGTGTGACCTAAGATCCAATTTTCCCTTTATGGCTAATTCCAGTGTTTCGGACAAATACCATAAGAATAACTCATTTCTGGAGGAGACGGATTTGCGGAAAGATTTGGGTTTGGGAACTAATCAGGGCTCCAGTGTTCTGGCTCCTTTGCTCACATCCAAGGCCAAATTCATGTGATGTGAAGGGATGGATCCAGAAACCTTCAAAAGTGGGGTCCCAAACCAGTGAGTCATATTATCTGTGTTTATTTAGAATTTTACTTTTATTGACGATCATCACCATTCCTGTGTTATTTCCTTGCACCAAATTGCTTTCAGTGTCATACTGCTTACGTTTACAAGGGCCCCGCAAGGTCAGGAAGTGAGGCAGAGAGAGTTAAGCAAGACTCTAGGGACACCTCTGGGTGGCTCAGTCGGTTAAGCGTCTGACTTCGGCTCAGATCATGATCTCACAGTTCGTGGGTTCAAGCCCCATGTTGGGCTCTGGGCTGACAGCCCTGAGCCTGGAGCCTGCTTCAGATTTTGTCTCCTCTCTCTCTCTCTCTGTCTGTCTGCTCTCCTCCACTAGCATGTTCTATTTCTCTCTCTCAAAAATAAACATTAAAAAAAAATTTTTTTTTTAAAGAAGGGCTCTATCTAGGAAGCAAAGGTGGTTCCAAATCCTCCAGTTTCCAAGAAACAGTTTCCATCCCGGTGGGCCCACCATACCAGCATCTCTCGCACACGCTGGCTTTTATAGGACTGGGAATGCTTCCTCCTATTTTAGGTGCTTCCATTACTCTCTCTAAAGGCCGTGCAGCCTCATCCTCAATACCCCTGCTGCCGAGTCACGTGGAGCAGTGTTACCACAAAGCATGAGTGCTATTAAATATTTTTTTAATGTTTATTTACTTGTGTGAGAGAGAGAGAGGGGCAGAGCACGAGTGGGGCAAGGGAGGGGCAGATAGAGAGAGGGAGACACAGAATCCGAAGCAGGCTCCAGGCTCTGAGCCATCAGCACAGACCCCGATGCAGGGCTCGAACCCACAAACCATGAGATCGTGACCTGAGCCAAAGTCAGACGCTTAACCAACTGAGCCACCCAGGTGCCCGTAGAGCATGAGCATTATTAATGGACAAACAGGAAGAACGACCTTCAATTTTGGAGCATTTTCTCAAAAAAACACTAAAGACTTGAGTGTGTTCCGAACCATATAGGTCAGTGGTTTTGTGATGTCGTAGCAGTAGTAGTTTAAAAGCGAGCATGATGGCTTTATATTATGTCATATCGTATCATATTAAAATTCATTCTTCCGAGCAATGGCTGTTTTTCCTCATCAGGTGCTAGGGCGGATATCTCTACCTTTGAGGCAGAAATAGAGGTGCCCACAACACAACCTGTCGTTTATGCCAAAGTCAAATATTTACGACACTTGGTCTTAACACGTTTTTATTAGGAGTACAGTCTGGACTGCACACATCTGTCTTCTGGACATCTTCACTGTAGTTATGTAATTCCAAGGAAATTAACAACACGTACCATATCCGCCCCCACTCAGGGAGAAACCACCCTGTGGTGGCTAAGCAACAACACACAGTAGCAACTGGGAACAGTCTGATTGTATCAAAAGCAAAAAATTAAGATTCTTAAGCGATGATTTTGACATTTTTGGAAAGCAGTGCTGGACCATCTTTAAGTTTCCAAAAATTCAAAGACAGTCTATAATATTTCCTTGATAGTGTCTCATATCACGTCTTCCCCAAGTCTACCTCCAAAGGCTGACCCTCACTGCAGTGCAAACCACACAAGAACAAGAACCTGTCTGGTGTGCCCACTGCTGGACCCTCAGCACCCGGACCGGCATGTGACGCAGCAGTGACCACACAGGGAAGAACCTGCTGATTACCCGTGTCCACTGCTGGAAGGGGCTAGAAGGTTCTCCATGCAGATCCACTCCATGATCTGTCCTCATAAAAAGGAGAAGAAAGAGAAAAAGAAGAGAGGAGGAGGAAAGGGGAAGGGGAAGAGGAAGAAGAGAGAAAGCGGGGGCGGGGAGGGGGGAGACAAGAAGAAGAGGGGAAGAGAAGGACAGGAGGAGGAGGTGAGTGACCTAAGGGGGAACTGGACCATGCCCTAAGCTGCCATTACACCAAAACATTTGAGTCAAGAGTTCCAAAATCAGGGGCGCCTGGGTGGCTCAGTCGGGGGAGCTGATTTGGTTGATTTCAGCTCAGGTCATGATTTCATGGTTCTTGGGATCGAGCCCCACTTTGGGCTCTGTGCTGACAGCAAGGAGCCTGCTTGAGATTCTCTCTCTCTCTCTCTCTCTCTCTCTCTCTCTCTCCCTCTGCCCCTCCCCCACTCGTGTACACACTCTCTCTCTCAAAATAAATAAATGAACTAAAAAAAAAGTTTGAAAATCATGTAGTCAGATGATAAACTCCACTTAAGTATTTTCTACCCAGTATTTTAACACCACACAGTCTACGCCTCGGGCAAGCTGAAGATTTTAACCAGACTTCTGCTGCCAAGGCTTCCAATATTGTATTCCATAGGCACAGAAGTGCCTGCTCTTCCCTGCTCTGTTTACAACAAACCTCTAGCCAATGACAGCAAAGTCCAGCCTCACGTGGTCATGTTGGTCCCATGCCAGCCTTGCCTCTGCATCCGTAGTGATCACTGTCTAAGGTGATGCCTCTATGGAATGTCACACCCAGTCCCAGCACTGCCACAGAAGCAGCCAGGCTCCCTCGACCCATGGCACCTTGCTAATGGCCCTGGAGAAGCTGTGCAGAAGGGAAGGGAGGTCCTCACTCAGGCAACCATCTCAGCTTGGGGTCTACAGCTGGATTCTCTTCCAATAGGGTGGATTTACCAGTCTTTCCTTCCTCCATGCAAATCTTCCCACAGGCCCCCACATCTCCAGGGCCAACGGGACCTTGGGCAGAAAGCACGAACTGCAAGGAGCCCTGGCCTTGACCTCCCACGGGACAGACATTAATATTTATCTTAAGGGTAAAGGTCCATCCATTTATTTTTTTTTTAATTTTTTTTTAACGTTTATTTATTTTTGAGACAGGGAGAGACAGCATGAACGGGGGAGGGGCAGAGAGAGAGGGAGACACAGAATCTGAAACAGGCTCCAGGCTCTGAGCGGTCAGCACAGAGCCCGACGCGGGGCTCATACTCACGGATCGCAAGATCATGACCTGAGCCGAAGTCGGATGCCCCACGGTCCATCCATTTAAAACTAAGACACAGTGCAGAGACTCAACTTGCCGAAAGAACACAGCGGTACTTTCACTGCCTAACTTTACAAACACCTATTTCCCAGGAAGAGAGTTCTAGACTTAAAATAAATGAATAAATACAAGGTTCTGACCCCTCTGTGCATACCCAGGACACATTTCTTGATGATACACGTTCATAAATTCACTGAGAACTTGGCAGCTGTAGTCAGTGGCATTGTCCCTTAGTATAGTAACTGTGGTTTTGTTCTAGTTCCTTAAAAAAAAAAAAATTTTTTTAACATATCTTCCATTTTTTTTAAATATATTTTCTCATTCCTGCCATTCAAATCATTTAAAATGCTTCCTCAAGATCTACATCAATAGTGTTGAAAAAAATGAATGATTGGGAACAGGAATGAACCTTAATGGAATAGAGTTCCGGCTCTGAAGATGCTACGAATCCATGCTTCATTTTTAAAATTTAACCCCTCCTCTTCCAAACTTGCCTCTGGAGGCCTGATGGGTGCTGAGTGACCCCAGATCTCCAAGGCCCTGCTAGAATTCAGATGGGCGGTCTTCTGTCTGTCTGCAAGTGCCGTCCTTGAAGATTTGTGGCATTTATACTTTCTCTTGTAAGGATCACTTTTTTCCATAGCAGGCAGACCCAAAATAAACTAAACCTAAAATAAAGCAGACAGGCCCCTCAAGTAAGCTATTTTTTGCACTGTATGGTCCATGTGAAGAAATTCTCCGTTTGTTTGTATTCTGATTTTTTAAAACTTTAAATTTGTAAATAAGTGCATGTGTTGCTTTAGGAGAGGGTAAATATTTTGCCAAAAAAAAAAAAAAAAAAAAAAACCCAAACCCCAGCCTAAACTTTCATGTTTTCTTTTGGGTCCTCTTCGATTCACTTCTCCGCCTCTAAGGATGAAGTGGCGGGGAGTTAATCAACTCCGAAGGTTTCATGACTGTTTGGGCGTGGGGCTCGCCCCGAAGCTGTTCCCCATAAACGGCATCTTTAAAACCATGTGCAAATAGCAGATTAGCGGCCGCAAAAGACTGTTCAGCAGCATCAATAAAACCTCAGCAGCAGGCACAGGGAGTCAATGGTCAGAGGGTCCCAGGAGGTCTCCCACACAGGATGCGCATCTTGTTACAGAATTCCTCAATGCCTTTTTGCTGTCTCCCTAATGACCAGTTAAATGGGCTCCCTCGAGGATGCTTGAGTCAGCGCCAGCTTGAAACTGCTGAAGAAACATCCTCTTTTACTGGAAATGATTTCCATCAAACTGCCTTGTGCCATATTTAGACTCACAGCTTAGTAACACCCAGCAGAAGGGGCTACGTTTGCAGGGCCGGTGGCCCCGTGCTGTGAGAAAAGAGCTTGCTGTTGTCTGGCCCCCGTGACCGTGACCGCAGGCAGCACGCTGCAGCCAGCCAGACAGAATCGCTTCGCTGTCTCTGGAGAGCCAGGCTCCCTGGTGCTGGGGTCACAAATCCCAGACGTGAGCGGGGAGGCAACGGTCCCAGGCCACCCGCATCTGCCTGGTAGAGAATGTCAAAACCCAGCGATCTGCTCACCTGAGCTCAACAAGGCGGATGGCAAGCAAAAGTCTCTTCGCCCCCTTTTGAATTTAAATCACAGAAAAAGGTCACAGAAAAATGAATGGGTATAGTTCTGCTAAAAAGCCGAATCACGAAATTAGAGAACTTTAAAAAGCATATTATACATACGTACACAAATACATAATGTAATATAACTATTTAAGTGCAATTATGTAATACTCTCCCCAGTTTTTCCCTTGGCTTCTCTCTTCTCTGTCTTCTGGCTCCTCTCGTATCAGCCCACCTGCCCACATGAACTCCTACTCATAACATAGCTTGTGTTCTTTTTCTTCTTTATACTCATATAATTGTGGACAGACTCACAGACAGACAGGCGTATAGATAGATCATTTCTGCCATCGCTTTCTACAAAAATGAGATCATGGGGCGCCTGGGTGGCGCAGTCGGTTAAGCGTCCGACTTCAGCCAGGTCACGATCTCGCGGTCCGTGAGTTCGAGCCCCGCGTCAGGCTCTGGGCTGATGGCTCAGAGCCTGGAGCCTGTTTCCGATTCTGTGTCTCCCTCTCTCTCTGCCCCTCCCCCGTTCATGCTCTGTCTCTCTCTGCCCCCCCCCCAAAAAATAAATAAACGTTGAAAAAAAAATTAAAAAAAAATGAGATCCTATTTATAAGCACTTCTCTGCATTTTGTGCTTCTCTCTCATCGGAATTTAGGAAAATGCCTCCAGACAAGCCCTACAGGTCCAGCTCTTGGCTCTGACAGCATTTGGTACATTCTAGAACATGCAAGTCTCCTCTCATTCTTCCAGTCGCTCCCCTCTGGGTGGGTGAAACCCCTTGAAACACTGTCCTGCTCTTTTTCCATGACTTTCCACTGGAAATCAGAACACAGAATGCTTGCTCAAGTCTTCAATTTATTTCCTTTAACAGAGAACAAGAAAGCTGCTCCCATGATCCTCAGCACAGGCCTGTCTCCTATTCGGTACAGAAGGCAGTGCTGTTTCAAAGCCTAGGTTTTGTTATTATTCAGGTGTCGTGAGGGGACAGGTCAGGAGACCGCTGCTATTGAAGAGACAGTTGGTTACTCATGGTTCCCAAGAGGAGAGGGCACACCATCCCCAAGGTGGGAGAGAAACTTGGGCAAGGGCCTCTATGGTGGTTTTCACTGGAAGGAACCAGCAAGGCAGGGTACGCAAGGCAAGCCAGTTTAGGATTGGCTATTATGAGTAAGTTCAGTGGGCTCCAGGTTACAGGCGTGTCTAAAGTGGTCTGGTATCTGGTCCTGGAGTGATTAGGGAAGGGTAACACCGGCCCGAGTATAGGAGCTCTGGAGAGACCAAAAATGGAAGCGCCTGGAGGTATGGGTTTCAGGTCAGTTGGTTTGCAAGCGAAAAGCGCCCCCTCAGGGAAGTTGATTGTCATCACTAGGAATTAGCTAGCCCTGGGAAGGGCAGTGCCACATCAGCCACCTCGGCCTGTTTGCCAAAACATCAAGAATACAGATTTGACAATAAATTTCATATATTAAAAAAAAAAAAAAGAATACAGAACATAAGAAAACATCGTAAACGCAAATGCCTAGCACACTCAAACGATATTTGGTAACTGACAGGCACATTAATCAAGGAAATGCAGCACATTCGGCCTCCTGCCCAGAAACACAGCTCCACAGATTCAGCCAGGTTGTTGCACAGGGCCTTGGGTTCGGAGGAGTGCATAGGAGTTCATCTGAGGGGTGAGTGGGGAAGGGTACTTCTAGTAGCTAAGCAAAGCCAAGCAGAGCTGGAACTGGGGCAAGGAGGATGACCACAGCCACTGTTTGGTCTACACAGCCTGATGTCTTATCTAGAGACACGCAGCTGGCCTCAACTGCCTTGCTTATTTGGGCAATTGCTGAAGGTCCTGGAACTGAAGATCCATCCGGAGTTGCATCAACTCTCTTCTCCAAAATTCTCTTTTTTTTTTTTTTTTAATTTTTTTTAACGTTTATTTATTTTTGAGACAGAGAGAGACAGAGAATGAACAGGGGAGGGGCAGAGAGAGAGGGAGACACAGAATCTGAAACAGGCTCCAGGCTCTGAGCGGTCAGCACAGAGCCCGACGCGGGGCTCGAACTCATGGACCGTGAGATCATGACCTGAGCCGAAGTCGGACGCTTAACCGACCAAGCCACCCAGGCGCCCCTCTCTTCTCCAAAATTGAGGGGTCTTCCCCTTGAGTCGCAGTTGAGGAACCTCGGGCTTAGGAAACCCAGATCTTTGTAGAGGTCCACAAGGAAACCGGCCCAAACCTTTGCTTCCTTCAGAGACACTATCTCTATCATCCAAGGATGGGAACTCTATGAACATCCTCAAAAAGATAGTCCAGAAAGAAGGACAGTTAGTATTCTTCCCATGAGACATCCGAGACTTGAGAGACGGAGACCTGTGGGGAATTGTGACCCCAAGAGCAATCATGCCCTGCCAGGAATTGTCCCAGGTGCACCATCTTATTAACTATCTCAGCCACTCTGGGTGGCATCAGCCTTCGCATCCTGTGGATTCAGAAACTCATGTATGCTTCAGCTTCAGCACCAACAACACAAAACTAAAAAGTGACCCCCAAAATGGGTTCAGATTTGATTCCAGTGCTTGTGTCCCTTTGATGACATCACGCTGTTGAGAGGCGCCCGAAATGGGAAAAGATCATCTCATTCCTGGCACGTGACTGAGAACTGGCAGCAGAGAAATCCAGGGTGGGGATCCAGAGAGCTAAAAACTGGGTTCAGCACTGAGGGAAGGACACAGTAAGATACTCTGCTCATCTACCACCCACCACTGCCCCAGCACGCTCTGGAAGATGCTACCCTCACACAGCATAAATAATGACTCCATTTTCTGTTAAGATATTCCGCCTGCTGCGACAACGTGGCAATTGGATAGCTTTGGCTATCAGTCTTTTGAGTTCTTACCCCTTGCTGGACACTGTTCCAAGTGCTGGTGGTAAGGGACCACAGAGTGTATGTGCTCCCAAAGCGAGCACGTGACCACAATGGAAAACAAACTCTATCCCTAAGGAGCTTGGCCATTTTCTTGTGGGTGGAGCCATCTGGTTGTCCGGAAGATGTATATGTTCCAAGTACGTGGGTAGGAGTTTTGCCAAAAACAAGGTGATATTTACTGCGCGCTTCCCCAACATCACCTACCGAAAAAATAACTTTGGAAGGTTCTGTCTAGGTAGTCAGGTGTTAGGTTCATCTAGAGGTAATTATGGACGTCATAAAACAAATCTCAAACTGACTTAAAGCCTCATAGGCAACTGATGTCCTGCATGAAGGTTTCAGTCCCACTCAGAGCAGCAGGACAACCATAGAATAACTGTGCTTACCTGACAGGGTAGAAAAATAACTTTGAAGTTGACAGATTGAAGGATTGTAAATATAGACAGTTAGGATGTTTAGCCTGTGTTTCTCCATTCCAGAAATATTTATTTGCAGTCCACCAGGGTCCAGGTCGGCATTGCCTCCTCCTGTATCTTGGACATTTTCCATTCCCAGAACTTCAAAACAGAACTTCAAATGTTTTAACTTCGGGCTTCCTTTTTAAAAATCCTTTGTATGGGGGCGCCTGTGTGGCTCAGTCAGGTAAACATCTGACTTCAGCACAGGTCATGATCTCACGGCTTGTGAGTTTGAGCCCCGCATCGGGCTCTGTGCTGACAGCGCAGAGCCTGGAACCTGCTTTGGATTCTGTGTCTTCCTCTCTCTCTCATGCTCGCTCTCTCTCTCTCTCTCTCTCTCAAAAATAAACATTAAAAAAAGTTTTAATAAAATCCTTTGTATGTTTTTGATATTTAACAAAGAATAATTACTAATATTGGCTATGATAACCTTTAAGAATCTAGAAATTTTTATCACGTCTATCTAATCTGGGAAACAATGATTTATTTAATGAATGTACTGTCTTTATGTTTTGTGTCAATGGGACCTAAACTACAAGTTTTAAATTAACCTAATAGATAAGAACTACTTAAAGCTTCCTCTTCCCTCACTCATCCTCTGAAAAAAAAAACAAAAAACTTAAGATTCTGCCCAAGGGTGGTAAGTAGAGTGTATGCTCAACTTTCCACACTGCAGGGCTAAGCAGCCATGGGATGCTAGGCGTATTTGGATTTAAGGATATATTGATAGATCCTCACACTGTCCCTCCTCTCCACCAAACAATAAAAGTCAAATACATTCTTTTGTGCTTTTTGGGCACCTAGGTGGCTCAGTCGGTCGAGCATCTGACTTCAGATCAGGTCACGATCTCACGGTTTGTGAGTTCGAGCCCCGCGTCGAGCTTGCCGCTATTGGCACATACAAAGCCCACTTCAGATCTTCTGTTCCCTCTGTCTCTGTCCTTCCCCGGCTCACTCTCTCTCTCTCTCTCTCTCTCTCTCTCTCTCTC